>NW_023425348.1:44486498-45740663 GCF_014108415.1 Molossus molossus
GTCAAGGAGGGGGGAGGAGAAACATCTGTAACAAACATTAAAAAATAAAAAAGATAAAAGAATAAAATATATTTGAATTTTTATGTATAAGCATAAAAAACTGTAAAAGAATAATAAACAAGAATATTTGCTGGAAGTGGGAAATGAAGATAGGGTAGGGGGAACCTTTTTATTGCGTACTTTCTTATATTGTTTGAATTATGTGAATGCATTGTATATTTAAATTTTAAATTAAAAAATATCATATAGCCCTGGCCAGTTTGGCTCAGCGGTTAGAGCGTCGGCCTGCGGTCCGGAGAGACCCGGGTTCGGTTCCCGCTAAAGGCACATACTTCGGTTGCAGTTTGTCCCCGGCCCTGGTTGGTTGTGCAGGTGGCAGCCACTCGATGTGTCCCTTCATGTCGATGTTTCTCTCTCTCTCCCTCCCACTCTATCTGTACAAAAAATGGAAAAATATCCTCGGGTGAGGATTAAAAAAAATATATATCATATATACCCTAAGGGGGTCCAGACAATCCACTGAAGCTAGAAGATAATTCCCAAGCGCTGTCCAGCAATATTCTTCTATAATGCATTGACTTAATGAGTATGTAATTATACACTTAATGATCCAACAGCGAGAAAATTTAGGAACCTTTTTTTTCATTGTGGTAGTACTCATATAAACATATAAAGTAATTGTATACTCAGTGGATATTCAGTGACTCAGTAGATCCTAATCTGAAATCTTGTTTTATATAATGTTACTTAATCACTAACACACTTTGATAAATTTCTCCGAGGGAAAAAATTTGCACAAATCATCAAGCCATATCCTCTCTCATGATTCAAATTTCAGAATGGATATTTCACAAGGGAGTCCAGGAAATTCCTATCCTCTCTGACCATAATAATCAAGAGTACTAATAAGGAGACCAGAGAAACACTGTCTTATTTTTTGGACATAATCTCAGAATTCAAAGCAAATAGCATATGAGAACATCACACAGCATCCACAAATTAGATGACATCTGAGAAGTCCTTCATCCCTGATCTGAACAGGATTCAGGTGGAACTGGGTTTTCATCCTTAGGCAAGTTACTTAACCTCTCTGGGCCTCAATTTCATCTGTAAAATGGAAATAAAAGTACCTACCTCGTAAGGATGTTGTTAAGTTTAAAAGAGGAAATACGGAAATAAAAGATACCCTAGGGCAGTGGCAGGTGCCTGACTGCTTGAGTCAAGACAAGCTGCATTCTGGAACCTGTAGTTTCTAGGGACTGCACTTTCATACACAAGCAATGCTTCCTTTACCCTACTGCAAATAACGCATGGCAGAATTCCCAACACAAGAGGTGCAACTATCTGGCCTTTCCTGACTGTGTTTCTTGAAAATGTCCTAGACAAGCATTTTTTATCAAAGCTGGAGATGTGTTGACTGGGTGTGTCTCCGAGAGTCCTAAATGAAGCTGTAACAGTTTTGTTTTGTGTTTTAAACAAGGCACTTTCGGTGCCGAGCTCAGCATTAAGAGCGGCAGGCTGAGGAGGTAAGAAAGGCAAAGTTGAAGGCAAGCGTCCGGAAACTTCATTGCCAGGATGATGCTAGGAAACCTATCCTGCCTCTGCCAACCAATCTCCGTTTCCCAAACTTTCAAACGCCGTCCAGCTTTTTTTCCTTGAGCACCACTAGAACGTATCATCAGTATTATTATAAGTATAAATACCCGTCGTTTATTGTTGCCTCACTATGTGCTAGGCTGTGCTAAACATGCATTTTATAAGATTTTGTGAAAACTGCACATTGGAGCTCATTCCCTCAACCCACCCTACTCTCAAGACTGAAAAGCTCCCTTCACATCCTCAAATTCAACTTGTTCCCTAAACTCCAGCTACTCCACACCTCTCCCTGACCCATTCAGGCCCCAAAGCAATTCGAGCCCAGGCTCTTCGCCCAACGCTAAACCACGCACTGAGCCTCCAGGGCCCCGCGAAGTTCAGTATCCTCCACCTGGCCCTAACTTGCTACAAGAATGCCACGGTCCCCCCGAACTTCTGACTTACGTAAGGCGCAGGATGCCCTCAATGCCCCTCCAAATCCACCGAGCCCGAACTTCATCCCAAAGTTCAAATTCAGAAACAGATCATGCACTCGGGGAGAGGCCGGTTCCAACCCCACGGGAGCTCTCCACACCCGCTCCAGCAGGGCCTGGGACCCTCCACCCGCTAACCAGGCCGGGCCGGGCGCGCTCGGCCTCGCTCGGGACCCCAAGGAGGGGAGGGGAAGCTCCACCTGGCTCCGCGGGCGCGGCGCGCGGCTCCTGCTCCGGCCTGGGCCTCGCGGCGGCCGCGCCCCCGTCCCGGCGCGGGCGGCAGCGCTCCGGCTGGCCGCGGCGGGCGCGCTCGCCCAGCACCTCCGCGTTGGCCTGGCCGTCGTCGCGGGCCCGACGGCGGGCCCAACCCGGGCCGCGGGCGCGGCAGCGCGGGCAACCCGGGCCCGCTGCGTCGGCGGCGCGTTGGGCGCAGCCTCGACACAGCGAGTGGCCGCAAGGCAGGGCCGCCGCTTCCCCCGGGGTCTTCAGGCACCCGGCGCAGCCCGACTCCTCCGGCCGCGGTGGTGACTGAAGCAACGGCTGCGGCAACACCAGCAGCGCGGGGCCAGAGGACGAGCCTTGGGGCCCGGTCTTGGCTGCCGCCATCTCGTCACAGCGGCCCCGCCGGCTCCGCCGACTCAGAGCTGCCGCTGCCGCCGCGGAAGAGGCCCTAGTACTCGGACCTGCCGCCGCCATCTTGTTTCCCGTTTGAGGGGAGAGTCCGTTGCGAGGGAGAAGAGTAGAGGGCGGGGCAATGAGCGGTGGGCAGCGCTATCTCCATATTCATGAGTAGGCGGGGTCGGGGAAGGTTCTTCCCGGACCTGGTTGGTAGTTGGTGAAACTTCATGAATATTTGTTTGTTATACTTTACATATCCGGTCTTCAGCCTCCTCTGGCCGTCTTTGCAATTTCCTTTTCGTCAATCAAATGAAGTTGAGAACTGGGATTTATTGGAAATTTTGAGCGATATTAAACTTTATGAAGTAATTATCCTGCGAGACCCTGATAACTGACGCTAAAGCGAGTGGGGAGTATATAAATGACCCAGAACCCCGTCCCAGTGTTTCCGTGGACGTGAGGGTAGCTATTGAGACTGAGAGTAGGCCTACTGTGACCAGAAACTAACTGCCAAAAATAACAGCTTCTTGTCAGTCCTCATCTGCGTATCCTTCTCGTCCCTTCCTGCAACTCCCCTCCTTTGGCTGGAAAAACCACTTTCCCGGTTTTTTTTCCCATTTACTCAGCGCTTTCTCAGACTCCTTCCTTTGAGCCCTCCCCCTTGTTTGGGGCTTACATGTGGGTGTTCCTGGGTCAGGCCTCAGGCCTCTTCTCACTTTACCCGTTCCCCCCACCTCCTGCTCACACTTTCTGCCAGCTGAAACTCCCAAATTGTTATCTGCAGTCTAGATCTCCAGAGTGCAGCCCTGCATATTCAGCTACCTGATGGAGACAGTCATCTTGGATGTCTGCATTTCTGATGCACAAAAGAAGTCACTGTTTTCCACCCTCCTTTCAAAACAACTCTTCTCATTTTCCTCATTCTGTTAAAGGTACTATCCTCCCAGTTCCTCAAGGTCCAAACCTAGCCATCTTTACTTCTCTATCATCTCCCACACCTGTCAGTTTCTTCGTTGTGTGAATTCTCCCACCATGATGACTATTTTTCCTACCTATCCGCTCCTCTTTATCCCACCCCACTGCTCAATTCAGGTCTCACCTCTCAGATTATTGCAGTAGCTTCGATAGATTGTCTCCCTGACCACAGCCTCTCTTCCTCCAATCCATCTCCCACAGCTCTTAGAGTTGCTTTCTAAAGGACAGCACTGACCACGTCATCCCTAGTTGGGCTAGTCACTGAGTGAGGTGCTCAGAATTGGATGCCAGCCCTCTTTCTGGATGCAGAGAGTATGGGAGAAAGAATGGCTCCCCTCTGGCAGAGATAGTTCTGCTATAGCAATTCTCCCACCCTTTGTTTTCTTTGCGCTAAGGTAGAATTGAAGCAGGAAGGCATTAAGAAAGTGATATTTCCTTTTGGGAATCTTTATAAGAAAACACAAGTTTTGTAAGGAAAGCTAAGTCCAAAAAGCAACATAATGCAATGAAAGGCATCAGAGGCCCTGGGTTTCCATGAGATTGTCCGGAAACAGTGCCTGAGGTGGTGGTAAACCAATCCAAGGCAGAGAGCAGAAAAAAGAAGGAAGTGGATTCCCAAGATGAGAACCAGATGGCTAAAGAACAGTCAAGAATTGAAGAAGGGTCAATGAGTAATTGAAACAAGGGCTTGTGTTTACAGAGGCCCAGACAGTCAGAATCCTGCCAAACACAGAAATATGGCCTCGGTTGCACTGTCCTTTGTCCAGGGGTCCTCCTCATTTCACTCCCCACTTGCAGTCCTTGAGGATTCTTTGCCCAGATTCTGACAAGGCAGGCCTGTGGTCCAGAGATCAAGCCAACTACTATTAGAAACAGGGCCCTTGGGGTGGGCTGTTCACTCTTGACAGTTTAGGGCTCTTAATCTGAAGCCTATTTACTGTTGGAGGAGCTGAACCACAGAAGTGTAGTATTTTTTTTGGATACAAATAAAGACAGGAAATGTCCTTTTGCAGAGGGAAAAAGCAAGAGGTCTGAATAGCACTGTACCAAAAGCCAGGAGATCTGAGATTGGTCCTGCCCCCCCCCCCATCCCTTTTTAAAAATATGTTTTTATTGATTTTTTTTAGAGAGAGAGGAAGGGAGAGACTTCAGTGTAAGAGAGAAACATCCATCAGCTGCCTCCTGCACTCCCCCTAAGGATTGAGCCTGCAACCCGGACATGTGCCCTGAACGGGAACTGAACTGGGACCTCTCAGTCCATGGGACTGACACTCAATCCACTGAGCCACACCAGCCAGGCATCCTTTACCTCTTTCTTAATTCATTGTGTGTAATTTCAAACAGGTAACTTTTTTCTCTGGGCCTCAGTCTCCTTATGTTTTTTTGTTTTTGTTTTTGTTTTTATCCTCACCCAAGGACATTTTTGCATTTATCTTCAGATAGAGAAGGAGGGAGAGAGGAAGGAAGAGAGAGAGAAACATGGAGGTGAGAGAGACACACTGACTGGTTGCCACCCACACGACCCCAACAGGGGCTGGGGACAAACTGCAACCGAGGCACATGCCCTTAGCGGGAACCAAACCTGGAACTATGGTCTGAAGGCCGACGTTCTAATTGCTGAGCCAAACTGGCCAGGGCTCAGTTTCTTCATCTTTAAGACCCTGGCCAGTGTGGCTCAGTGGTTAGAGTGTCGGCCTGCACACCAAAAGGTCTTGGGTTCGCTTCCCAGTCAAGGGCACATACCTGGGTTGCAGGTTTAATCCCCAGCTGTCCCCACTCAGGGCATGCAAGAGGCAACCAATCAATGTGTTTCTCTACATCGATGTTTCTCTCCCTCCCTTACACTCTCTCTCAAAATCAATAGAAAAAAATATCCTCAGGTGAGGAGTAACAAAAACAAAAAAAAGCAAGGGTATTGGAATTCTGCAGTTCTCAACCTAGGATGCATCTCACAAAGACACACACACACACACACACACACACACACACACACACATTCACACATATGCCAAAGTCCCACCTCAGATCTACTGAACCCAAAAACTGACAGTGGGATGCCAGCATGTGTTATTTTATTAATGTCATAAGAATTCTAATGAATGCTCCCAGATGAGACCGCTACAACAGATCAATTCAAAGGTGTCATCTAGTTCTAACCTGCTAGAAGTCTGACTCCCAATTTCCAGCCCCTTCCCTCCTCCTTTGTGTTCCTGTTGCCAAAGTCGTCTTACTAAAGCAGCAGCAGTGACAGAAGGCAAGGCAAATCTAAGAAATCTGGAGAGTTATTCACCATGTGGGAAAATGAGGGAGATGAGGATGATTCTAAAGTGTCAAGCCTAGGAGCCTGAGATTATGATCATAATTGACAAAAACAGAATGACAGAATAACTAGAAAGGAAAAACGTCTAAAAGATGGACATGGTAGACATTTTGTTTTGTTTAGTTTACCATCAGAACCCAAACCTTTCTATTTTGGGGAATGCAGTATTGCTGAGACCAGGGAAGCTGAAGCAGGGAGATACTCTTCTTCCTGTCCCCTAGCAGCCAGAACATGACATATGACCTAGGCTTAGCCACCTGGCCATTCCTCTTTGAACTTTGAATCTTCAGAAAATGATGCAAAGACCTACTGACAGATTTGGAATTATTCAGAGCAACAGAGGCAGGAGGTTTTCAAATATAGTGGGTCCATTGCAAGTTGGGGATTGCAGATTGGTGCCCCTACCATGGATGGTGGCCATGCGAAATGGTTCCTGAGGTATGACCTTGGTTGTGGTGCCTGCTGCCTGGCCTTTCTAAGTTACCACCGATTTTCCATAGCCAACTCTCCAACTTTCCTATTAACAATTTGTATCCTTTCAGTAAATTTCCCTTTTTCTTAAATTACTCACAAATTCTGTTGTTTGCATCAAAGTATACTAACCGAGACATTGGTTTGTTGTCTTTGAAGTGTCACCTGAAAATGGTTGGCAAGGCTGCTTTGTAAGTTATAAAACAACCCAAGAAGCTTAGTGTGACAGCCTTGACTAGAACAAGCCCAAGTGTCACGTGTTGCCCTTACCTGTACCACAGACCACCAAGGGATGCCAAATGGAACAGACAGCAGTGTGGCCATGCCTACCAGTGGTTCCTCTCTAGCTGCTTCTGCTCTGCCCCTCCTGTCATATTTCTGAGGACTGCATTGCTGCCAAAATTCCCTGCCGTCCTTCTCAGAGTGTGTCTACGTAGGTAACTCTCCATGGTCCATACCACATCTCGTCAGCACTCATTCACATCATTGTAAACCTCTCCTCTTTTCTCTTCCCTCTTCCCTCTTCCCTCCAGCTGGAGGAGCCCGCTTCTTCCTACTGGATTGAAAAACTCCCAAGGTGAAGACAGGCTGTTCCTGCAGACCCCAGAACTACTACTTACCAACCCGGGCACTGAGTCCGCCCTGAGACCTCACACATTTGGAAGAAGGAGGCTCAGTCTCTCAGACTGCACCAGAACTACCTCTTCTCTCTCCTCCCCATCTCCTTCCTGTCCTCTTTCGCCCCCAAGCCAGACTTCCCCTTGAGATTTGGCACCTTCCCTATTATCTTTAAAGATTCTTGCTACACAATTACTCATCTTCAATTCCTTCCCTTGTGTTTCAGAAGTAGTTCTTTTTGCAAGGTTAAACTTTCTACCTGTCATCTTTCTAGCCTCCTCCAGATTCTTTCCAAACACTCTAAAAATACCAGTAAGACTTGATCCTTAGCCCTCTTAAGGGCATAGTCTTACAGAGAGGCAAAAGAGTTAATAAATAATTGTAACAGGGAAAAAAAACTGTAACAGAATTGCAAGCTCTATAAGACACATGTGCTATGGAAGCAGAGAGCAAAGTGAGGGGCAGGGGATATTGGAAAAGGTTTCACGGAAGAGGGGACATCTGAGCTCTGTTTTGAAAGATGAGCAGGAGTTCACCAGGTAGACAGGGGAAGGCATTCCAGGCAGAGAGAAAACAAGAGCAGAAGCACAAAGGTAAAAAAAAAAAGGTCAGGATCTGTGTGGGACCAGTAAGGAATTTGATGTGGCTACAACACTGGATTGGTCATGAGGCTAGAAAATTGGAGAGGAAAAGAAACTAGATAAGCAACTAACGTGCTGGCGCCTGCTAAGCAATAATATTTCTATCAAATTTAAACCAAAAGTAACCCTATAAGGTTGGTATATTATTTCCATTTTACAGAGAAATAAACTCAGGGTATTGGGGAACATTAAAAGATTTAATATTTGGACCAAGAGAGTGTTACATATAAATTTGAATTTTATAAGAGTGACTTTCAATCCTATAATTATCAGTGAGGAATAAAAATAATCTAAGCAAACTTCATCCCACTCCCATGGAGTTGAGATATCACTGAAGAAAATACAGTGCAGTTAACATTCATTTATTCAACAACTACTTATTGAGCACCTACCATGTGACAGGATAATACAGGTGCTGAGAATTCAGCAGTGAATGAGGCAGGCAAGGTATGGCTGCTGAGCTGATTTTGGTGGGGCCAGCTTTAGGTACAGTATTTGGCACATTCCAGATGCCGTGGAATGAATGGATATTATCTCCTTAGTTGTGCCTTTAATGTCTAGCAAGGTTCAAAGTACAGTGCATTGTCAAAAAGAAAACGTTCTGTTTAATAAGCACACTGATGGAGAAAAATAGTTCTTTAATTTCTTTAAATTTCCCCTCTAGATACCTATATATCCACCTAGAATCTCTCTCTCTCTCTCTCTCTCTCTCCCCCTCTCTCCCATCCCTTTGATCTTTCTTCCTCTCTCCCCTACCTTCAGAGTCACTATCTTTCTCCCTCAAGGCTCTGGCCTAGGATTCCAAGCAACCAATTCCTTCTTTGATTTAGTGGTTCTTTTTTTTTTTTTTTTAAGGAATAGAGGTAACTTTAAGTTCTCAAAGATGATACTCATGGTGGGGGGGTGCCCTTTAAGTTCAGCATATGGAAAATGAGGAACTAAATGGTCAAATGGCCCTCTCTAAACATACTTCAGAGTGAAACAGCCAAAAAAAACAAATCTGTCTCTGCTCGTATTGACCACCTGTTACAATGTAAAGAACATGCCTTATTCTAGTGGAGCCTCTTTTCCCATCTCACCAAAGAAATCCTATTACCTTCACTTTGTCTAGACACAGTGTCCCAAAAGAAAAGGCTCATGGCCCTCCTCCAGGAAAGAGGAAGGGAGAGAAAACCCCCATTTTGTCATAAGTAAATAGATAGTTATACTGACCAGAATGGAGAATTTGCCTCAGACGAGAGCACTGTGATGGAATCAGAAGGTAAATCAGGGGGGGTTACCAAACAGCCTCCCAAAGATTGACTTCCTCTAGTCTGGAAATAAACAGATTGGAGGTGGGTTCTGCTGGAGGCTGAGAACAGAGAGCATGGTCTCCCAAGTTCCTTCGTCCTGAAGGAAGGATTCTATACCAATTGACCAGTGAGAAATCTGATTGGTTCTCTTCTAGAACGGTCATTGTCCCACAGTTCTTTGTTTCCTAGGCTTCAGGCTCTGCTATCTCCCTCCATTCCTGACAAAAGCCTATTGCCGGCTCCCAAGACTGTGATGTCTCGGAGCGACCACCAGGGGGCAAACTGAGACTACTGCGCTCTCCCATGGTCTCTTCCACCCAGTTTCCATGGAGCCAAACTCAGAATGTCAGAGCTGGAACCGGCTTTAGAAATCTCCCAAAGGCTTCTGATCAAACTTGTTCCTTTACAAAGAAAAAAACTGATGTCTAAAGGAAGGAAATAATTTGCCAAAGCCGCAGAGTTGGAACAAGAAACCAAATCTTCTGGCTTCTCCAGTCCTATGCATAGTCCACCACCTATTCTGTCTCATATTTAATTCTAAAATACATTGGTTTTTAATGGTATCTTTTCTATGTAAAAAAAAACTTGTCTTTACAATTAGATTACAAGTCCTCAGGACCAGGGACCATATTTTGACTCGTACATCTTCTCTTCCACTATCTTGCACATGGCTCTGCAGGTAGCCTATACCCAATACCAGATGGAGGATTTCAACAAATATTGTGAAACTGCTATGTGGCAGGCCCAGCAATGGTTCCTGAGAATACAGAGATAAAAATGAACTGTCGTCGCCCTCAAAGAGCTCACTCTCTAGGGGAGAAGACAGGTATGTCAACAAACAACTATAATTCAGGAGGTGAGATTTTAACAGTGGCACAGGCAAATCGGTGTGGAAGCATAGAGGAAGAAGTGACTGACTACCTGGATACAAAATTGGGTCCTAAAGGAAGAATGAGGACTCAGCAAAGGAGAAATGGAAATTCCAGATAGAAGGAATGGCAGAATAAGTCAAAACACAGAGACATGAGAACATGGTGTGTTAGGTGAGAATGATTGCTTCTGAGTAGCTGGAGCATAATATGGACTAGAAGTTGGACTGGAAAGGGAGTAGTTAATAAGGAAGTTTGAGGTCAGCAGTAAAGTTGATGTCTATTCATTCATCCATTCAATAGTAAGTACTCCCATGTGCCAAGTAGCACTGTTATGGATAATGATGGTTGTGAAATGAATAAAAATGAGATTAGTAATAATAACAATGAAAATACTACTGTGGTCATTCAGGTTCCAAGGATTTGGATTCTTGAGTTTAAGCTTCATTCCTCACATGAATCAGATAATCCAGATAAATATTCTATCCACCATTTATTTTCATTTGTTTAAAACAATTTATTCAGTAAGCCTCTACTATGTGCTAGGCACTCTTCTAGGAACTAGCAATATAGTAGTGATCAAGAATTAAGGTCCAAGCTGTCATGGAGCTTTTATGCTCATAGGGGAGGCAGGTAATATACAAATGAAGACATACATTTCAGATCATGATAAGTGACACAAAGGAAATAAAACAAGGCAATATGTCCTGGCTGGGTAGCTCAGTTGGTTAGAGAATCATCTTGATATGTCAAGGTTGTGGATTTGATCCTCGGTCATGGCACATACAACCAACCAATGAATGCATAAATAAGTGGAACAACAAATTGATGTTTCTCTCTCTCTCAAAAAAAAAAAAAGCAATGCATTTTTTTTTAATCCTTTAAAAAAAAACAACAAGACAATATAATAGAAAATGACTGGATGGGAACGTCATGAAATAGGAAGCGGCATTTGAGCTGAATGAAGTGTCAGCCAGGGAAGAACATTGCAGGAGAAACCTCAAGAGCAAAGATCCTGCAGAAGATCCAGACAGCTTGGTGTACCCAGGTGTGTTCGAGCAGAGAGGGCAAAAGGAGAACAGCCAAAGTCAGAGTAGGCAGAGGCCAGGTCATGGAGCAATTTACAAAATATGGTACAGGGTTTGGGTTTTATTCCAAGCACAGTGGAGGAGTTTTAAGCAAGGGAGTCAAATGACCTGATTTATATTTTTAAAGCTAACCTTGGTGGCTCTTTCCCAACCTTTGGCTGTGGGACCCAAGTTATTTGGCACTGTTCTCTGGCACTCTAGCTACATCTTCACAGACCTATGGAAAGAAGTCTCTGAGGACAAACTGCTTTTTGGAAGTCCCCCTGAGCATGGAGGAGACAGGAGCAGAAGTTTCATTCTCCTTAGTGCTTTGTTAATGGTGACACCTGCAATAAAGGAGACCTCTGGGTGGCAGAGCTTAGGAGCTGGATGAAGGACAATCCCACTCGATGTCTTCCACTGAAAACACTTCGTCCCCACTCAGTTTCCCTTATAAGGGCTCTGTAATGCCCCATCCTGGTTTCCTGGTACCTCCTTCATCAGAATTTCTGTGTGCAACTTGTTCTGGGAAGAGAGGGCCCATTGAGGGAGAGAAAAGAATATTCACATAGTAACATAAGAACCCATACAAATCAATATAGAATCTTTTTAAAGTGAAGCTCACTTTAAGAAGATCCATATACTCATTCATATAGATAGCTATGGAGTACCTACGATTCACCAGGCATTATTTGGGAGTGTTGAGGATTCATTCATCCAGTCTATAAACATTTATTTAGGCCAACTATATCTACAATATCTGGAGATCCAAAGGAAGATGTTCTAAAATAATAATAGGTTTTGGGGGTGTTTTTGTTGTTGTTGTTGTTTTGCATTTATCTTGAGATAGAGCAGGAGGGAGAGAGGGAGGAAGAGAGAAAGAGAGAGAAACATTGACGTGAAAGGGACACATCGAGTGGCTGCCTCTCACATGACCCAACCAGGGCTGGTACAAACTGCAGCTGCGGTACATGCCCTTAGCGGGAACTGAACCCGGGTCTCTCTGGACCGCAGGCCGACGCTCTAACCACTGAGCCAAACCGGCCAGGGCAATAATAATAGGTTTTAAATAAATATTTGTTACATGGCTAAGTAAATTTGACCTGACTGAAGGATGGGAGTAGAGTGGAGATTGTTCATTTTGCAAATAAATTAACCCTGACAGCTCCCTTAAATAAGACTTTTCTCCTAATGTATCCAAATTGGACCCAGCTTTAAAGAGTCAATTTGTTAACCCCTTTCAGGACATCAAGTAAAGGCAGTGTATGCCAACCATAGTTAATAATACTGTATTGAATATTTAAAAGTTGCTAAGAGGTTAGATCCTAAAAGTCATCACGAGAGCCCTGGCCTGTGTGGCTCAGTTGGTTGGAGTGTCGTTGTCATGTATACACCAAAAGGTGGTGGCTTTGATTCCCAGTCAGGGCATATACCTAGGTTGCAGGTTCCATCCCTGGTCTGGGTGCCTACAGGAAGCAACCCATAGATGTTTCTCTCTCACATCTCTCTCTCAAATCAATTTTTAAAATATCCTCGGATGAAGATTAAAAAATAAAATAAATCGGCTCTGGCCAGTTTGGCTCAGCGGTTAGAGTGTCGGCCTGCAGTCCAGAGAGACCCGGGTTCAGTTCCCGCTAAGGGCATGTACCTTGGTTGCAGTTTGTCCCCGGCCCTGGTTGGGTTGCGTGGATGGCAGCCACTCGATGTGTCCCTTTCACGTCGACGTTTCTCTCTCTCTCCCCCTCCTACTCTATCTGAACAAAAAATGGAAAAATGTCCTCAGGTGAGAATAAAAAAATAAAATAAAGTAAAAATAAAATCAAAAGTTATCACAAGAAAAAAAATTCTGTAACTGTGTGGCGACAAATGTTAACTAATTGTGCTGATCATTTCACAATAGATATAAGTATTATGTTATACACATGAACTAATATAATGTTGTGTGTTGATTATACCTCAATTAAAAAAAAAAATTAACCAGAACTGGCTTGTAAGGGCTCAGGATAGCTGAATTTTCAGGAATTTTGCAAGCTGGTTGTTAAACACAGTCATTACTAAACATTAAGTTATATAAACTTAAATAAATTAAAACAGTCAAACTCATCACCTCATAATTATTTTACCATCATGTTCTCAAAATTATTTATATCGATTGTATCTGTATGATGGAAATACTACATAACAGTATCCTACCATGCATCTTTTCTCAACTTCACATTCAATGATGTCACATTGGTAACCTGAAATTGGCCATGGGGGGAGTATTTACACCATGGAAATTGGCAACTGCTATAAAACAAGGGCTTTTTTTCCCCCTTGGAAAACTGATTGTTAA
The DNA here is from genome assembly GCF_014108415.1 of Molossus molossus. NCBI lineage: Eukaryota > Metazoa > Chordata > Mammalia > Chiroptera > Molossidae > Molossus > Molossus molossus. Next base: position 44,499,774 of record NW_023425348.1, read on the forward strand.
ACATTTACCAGCATACCACTGGTGGAGAGTCTCTATTATGTAGTTTTGGGTTAACTCTCTCATGGTGAATCTGCTTTTAGAATCTTTCAGAATTAAGTGGGCTGCGTTAAGAAATCTTTCCTTGACACTAATCTATGTCATATTGCTATAATTTCACATAACTAAGCCTGCAGCCCAGGAGGAGGCTTTTTACCTACAAATAACATGTCACATGAGGATTATTTTAAGGAATAAAGACTTTTTTTCAACAAATCTTTATTTAGTAGCTACTATGTGCAAAGCTGTGTGCTGAAGACTAGGGCAGATATTTAACAAATAGTAATCTATGTTCTCAAGAAACTCATTTTAGAGGAGGTGACACAAAACCTTTGCTAATATAATGTGATTAGTGCTATGATGGAGACACGGAAGCATGGAGGAGAGAGGAGCTAACTCAGAGGCCATGAAAGAGACTGCAGAAAGAACTTGGACTATTCCCATCAGTGTCTGTCTTGTCCCTAGCACAGTGTTGGCACTCAATAACTGTTGGATGAATGAAAAAGGTAGCAGTTACCTTGACCATGGAAAAATAAACTTATTAGATAGAATGGGTAGAAAGAGGGCCTTGGAAGAAACAGTCTGTGCAGAGGCTTGGGGTCAAAAGAGCTCAGCACATTTGAAGAAATAAAAAGTTCAATGTGGCATGAGGGGTCCAGGGACAGGAACTGGTAAGAATGAGAATATGGAAGAGGGGTTCTTTGCCTCAAATCTTTGCAGAACTCTCAAAAGACAGAAGTCGGCTTGTTCTGCACAGCCTGGGGACAGACCTAGGAGCAAATGCAGGGAGTCCAAGAGAAGTAGAATTTGGTTGACTTTTTAACAGAACGTCCGACAGTGCAATGGGCCACCTTGGAAGGCAGTGAGCGAGTTCCCTAAGAGGGAACAAGCAGGTCCCAGACGAACTGGCGCAGCAGATTGCTATGCATGCATACGATTTTTTTTCCTGACTAGATTTTAGAAGAATTGATCAAATCTCATTGCTTAAAAGATGTGAGATAATATATGGACAACCATCTTTAACCATAATTCTACAGAAGACACAGAAACTTTCCTGAAGAGTTTGTTTATGTCAATCATTGATTAAAACTGAAGGCAATGGGGTGCTGTAGGCTCTTCCATGAAGGAATATCTTTCAAATCACGGAGGTCTGCACTCATTCATGAAGCAGTTCATGAATGATTCAATATCTGTGTGTGTTAAGGATTTTGCTAAGTTGTGGAAATAGAAATAGAAATGAAAAAAGACTCCTGCCCTCATAGTGCAGGGTAGAAATGCAAATAAATATTTATACTCTAATAGCTACAATACAGAGTGTTACCAAAAATTCACTTTGCTAAGGGGACTCAGGGAAGGCCTCAGGGAAGAAGTGACTCAGAGCTGACGTTTTTGAATTATTAAATTTATTGGGATAACATTGGTTAAGAACATTATACAAATTTCAGGTGTATACTTTCATATTATGACAGCAGTATACTCTATTGTGTGCTCACCACCCAAAGTTTAGTCTCCTTCCATCACCATGTATTTGACCCCCTTTACCAGAGCAGAAGAGAAGGAGGGTGGGGGAAGTTGAAGAGAGCTGACTTTTGAAAATTAAAAAGGAACTCACTTAATGAAGGAGGAGAAAGATAGTCCAGGCAGAAGGAAAGCATATACCAAGATACAGAGGCATGAAAATGCACTGCCAGTTTGGGGAGGTGAGTGGTTGGTAAAGTATAAGGTAGATGGTAATGAAGAAGAAGCCAACATGTGCATAGTTTTGAATTCAATGCTAATGATTTTTTGTTTTAATCTGTGATAAGAAGCCAATGCTGGTTTTTTCCTGTCATCTAGTCACTTAAAATTTTTTATTTTGGAAGAATTTTCGATAGAAAAGTTGCAAAGATAGTACAGAGTTCTTATCCAAGAACCATACAGGGTGGGGCAAATGTAGGTTTACAGTTGTGAGTATGCAAAACACAGAGTTTATTCTTGCATTATTATTCATTAATCGTTGTGTTATTTTCCATATAAACAACCTTAAACCTCTGTTTGCTCCACCCTGTATCTCTCTCACCCTGGTCCCCCAGAGTTAGCATCTTGCATAACCATGGCACATGTGTCAAGACTGAGACACCTATATTGGTACATTACTATTAACTAAAATATAGACTTTATTCACCAGTTTTTCCACTGACATTTTTTCACTGTCCCAGAATCCAATCCAGGATATCACATTGCATTTCATGTTATTTACTTTTTATTTCCAGTGATGGGTTTTAAGTGGGAAAGTGATGTGATCAGATTTGTCTGTAGAAATAATCAACAAAATTCTTACGGCAGGTGTGAGGAAAATAGACTGGAGGGGTCCAGACTAGACTGCAGAAGACTTGTTAAAAGGCTGTTGGGAAAGTCCGGTGAGGGATGATGATAGCCTGAACTCTTGGACAGTGAGGATGAAGAGGAGGGATGAGACCTTGTTGGTCTCATGGTAGAGATCTTTCCCAAAGTTGAATGAGTAGGATGTAGGGGAGTCCAATCTTAACCCACTCTTACACCTAAGAAGTGAATACATGTGTATAGCAGATTTTAAACAAAGATGGAGAAAGGAAAAGATCTCTGTCCCAGATCCTTGGGATGAGACTATTTCTGCAATTAAGCACTAAATTTAACTCTTGAGCTCCCTGAAAGCCAAGACAAAGAGGGAAGTTTGATGACATACTCAGTGGAGAGGAAGAGACTGGCCAGATTGGAATGGGAGAAGTTAAACCACCAGAGCACCAGGAAGACAGATCACATATCTGTCCTTGATTCTAAGAGCCCTAAGGAAGCTTTGTTTCTGGGATCACTGGTGGCTCCCGGTGCTCTCAGTTCTGGAGGGGGCAGAGCGGCACAGAGTGGAGTGGGGAGCCCAGCCTTAGACGGGAAGATATCTTTACAGCCAGCCAGTCAGAAGGGTTTCAACCTGGAAATATAATTCTCTACCAGAGCGGGTTGGGGCTCAACATCCCATATAATTTCTTGCTCCTCTCAGTGTGCTGCCCTCCAACCCTTGCTGGAGTTTCCAGCAGGTCTGCAAGAGAAACTGGGCAGGCAGCTTCAAAGCTGAAGTCCAACGCAAAAATGGGTGTCCTTACCCAAAATGTCCCAGCAAGTTAGGGAAAGAGCCCGAATAAGGACCCTGCCTATTTGATTTCAGAGTCTGAGTGCTCCTTGTCTGGACAGAGCTGGTGGTTCTCTTCTTAGGATCCTATTAATTCAAGCACTCATTCAACACAGGGTATAAAGCACCAGCCACAGGCTGGGGGTGGGGAGCTTCAGCGGCCTGCCTTCAGGGAGCTCATCTTCTTCTGGTGGGCAAGACGACACTTTTGACAACCAGCCCTTATTGAAGAGGACTGAACATGGACAACACTCTCAGAGAGGTGCAGGCCTTCCCTGCAGAGGCGAAGGAGATACTGTGTCCCGCTTTGGGAATGGAATGGGGACATAGAGGAAGACTTCCAGAGGAAGTGTGGTGGATCCAGCTGTGCTGGTTTCAACCTGGTCGTGGCTTGTGTGGATACGGAGGGAAACTGGTAAGGGCATTATCTAGGCGCCTGGAATTATGGCCTTTATTTTTCTGATGTGAGTGCTTTGACGTTCATTATCCCAGTTCATTTCGTTGGTGAAAGTGTAGGGTGGGTGGCAACAATTGTGGAAAAATATTAAAGATACTAAACATATTAAGATTCCCATTTCAGAGATGGGGAAACAGGCTCTGGGATGGAGTGGCCAACACCGCAAACAGAATTAAGAATAGCAAGTGTACTGATAACATCGAGAGCCGGAGTTCTGTGCACGCACCGCCGAGCTCCCCAACCTGAGCGCCTCCAGGTTCCGCAGCCGGCTGCCCCTCTGGAATGCCGACTTCTCATTCTTCCTCACGCCAGAGTTCTACCAGGAGCCTAAATGGGTTCCGTCTCCTGCACTCTGGGCGTCGCGGAAAGTCAGGGGTTAAAACCCGTGGCCCTGGTGGCCCCTTCCCCCTCCCCAGCCCCCTCGCCTCCTCTCGGCGCCGCGCCTGGAGCGTCCGTCCCGGAGACCCGCACGAGAGAGGAGGGGAAAAAGTGGGCCTGTTTCTCGGGTGGCCAATCCACCGAGCCCGCGGTGCCCCAGAGGAGGCGCCAGCGCTAGGCCAGCGCCAGGCCGGGGCTGCCTGCTTCCCGCGGCAAAGTACAAATGCGCCCGAGCGCGGCGCCTGGCGCCCTTGGCGTGCATAGCCGGCCCCCGTGCAACCTCCCCCTGCGGCCGCCGCGCCGTCGCCGCCGCCGGGACCGCCGCCCAGCCGGGCCCCAGGACCCCGCGGCCCGACCTCGAGCCCACCGAGCAGTGGGCGCCGGCCGCTTCTAACCCGCGCGCCCAGAACAGCCCACCGGTCCCGCGCGCCTCGCCCAACGCTGCGCGCTCTGCAGACCCCTGTCCTCTCCCGTCTTTCTTCTCCGCCCCTCCCTCTCACCTTCTCCTTTGCTTGAATTGCTTTCCCCCTTTGTCATACCTTCCTCATCTCTCCATCTCCCTCCTTTGCTCTTGTTCTCTTTTCATCTTCCTCTTATTCCCACCTTAGACATCCCTTTCTGCCCTCACCGCCTGCTCTGACTCTGCACTGTGGCAGCAGCCCTCCCTGGGGCTGTGGATTGCTTTGTGCCCCCGTGCCTCAGTGTCCCCTCGTCTCTCGATCTCCGGTCTCCGACACCCCTCCCTGCTCAGCCCCTGGTGGCCTGGTCCTGGGGGAAGGAAGGATGATTCCCGAGGGAAGGGTCCTCTCTTCCTTGCTGGGACTCGCGCTGCTCTGGTTCCCCTTGGACTCCCACGCTCGAGCTCGTAAGTAAGGGGTTGGAGCAGTGGGTGGGCAGAGGAGGGATGCGAGCCCCCGGGATGTGCGGGGAAAGTGCCAGGACTAGGGACCCCAAAGTGTTCTGACTGTCATCCAGGCAGCACCTGTGCCGGAAGGGTGGAGCTCCTCAGCCGACTAGTGTGGGCTGATGACTGGGAGGCTGGGGGAGAACTTAGCAACATTCAGAGCCTAAGGGGCTGGTGACATGGACCTGAGGATGGAGAACTGAGGGCAGCTTGAGAGAGGGCTGGTCATTGTGCTTTGAGGGTGGTGGTGGGGGACACTTATCCCTAGTAGATTCCCGTGTGTTTGACTGCAAGGGTGTGATGACCAGCAAAAGGCTACTGCATTTTAAAGAGAGCTGGTGAAAAGAAAGAAGAGCTAACTAGGATAACCTACCCCTTTGGTTATCTCTTTTGATCCTCACAACACTCTCACAAGGTGGGTATCATTTGCATTTTACAGATGAGAAAACTTGGGCTAAGAGAAGAAACTTGCTCAAGTTTACAGAGCTAGTAAGCCATCCGAAGCCAGAACTCTACAATTCCAAATCCTGCGCTTTTCCCTGCCCCACGGGGTCTGGGAGGAGCCCTAATTTGGACCTGTGAGACTCTGGGAGACAGCAGGGCACTGTGAGAGAAACCAGTCTTCATTATCCCAGATCTGTTAAATACCAGCTGGTGGGAGGCAGGCATGGAGGGTCTCTCTCTGAACCTCAGTTTCTTAATCTATAAAATGGGAGTAAAAACCCCAGAACTGATGTGAGGATTAAATTAGAGAAAACATGTAAAGCAACTAGTTGGCACATGGTAAGTTCCCCAGTTCATACTTTTCCACTTGGACACAGTGTAACCTGGCACAGTCCATATAATCTCTGAACCCCAGTTTTCTTACTGCCCCCCAAATAGACTGGTGGACCCCCTTTCCATCCTCTGCCCATCTCTTAGAATGCTGTGAGCATGTAAAACAAAACCAAAGATTCTCTTAATAAGAAGGAAGGAACTTAGTGCAAACTCTGAAATATCCAATCAAGTAATTGAGGCCCAGGAGGGGCGGTGGTTTGGTTTACTCCAGGTTATACAGGGCAGAGCCTGAGAGGAAGACCCCAGTTTCCCACCTCCCAACCTAGTGCTCTTTCCTCTCCACAGCTCAGCTCCCTCGTCTCTGCCTTTCTTTTGCATGTGACTTTTTGGAGCTGGTAGGGCTGGATTTTGTCTCATTCTTGTCTCTGCTTGCAAAGGCAGGCTGCGTGTCTGGCCGTCCCTGGGCTACCAGCAACAAGAGACTCCTAGCAGTCCTTAGTAACAAGTAATGGAAAGAGCCCAGTGTTGGGTTCAAGTCCTGGCTCTGCCCCTTAGTAGTGTGTGACTTTTCCTAAGTCACAACTTCTCTGAGACTCAATCTTTTCCTCTGTCCAAGATACATACTAACCCGGAACCCAAAGAGTTCTTTCTTGAGAGGATGAAAGAAGGTGCCTGTGTTAAAGTGCTCAGTACAATGCCTAGTACTCAGTAAATGTCTCCTCCCCTTCTTGAGCCCTGGAGGTTTCCTCCTAACACTTACCTGTTGTTTCTTAAAAGGGAGTTAGCACAGGATGCCCTCCTTGCCTGTCTCTCCCACTTGGCACATCGTTCTTAGCCCCCAAGGTTTTTCTCCAGATATCATTGCCCTTATTGCATCTTGGAAAGATGCCCTAGAATCAGATCATTTTGCAGGATTGCTCATGTCCTACCCACAGCCCTCCTCTTTGCCTTCTATATCTTGTCAGCCCTTCACCTTGCTTAGGCAGACCTCTTTCAGCAAACTTCACTGGCTACCTGATCCACTCTGATCTCCTTCCTCTGTGCCTCCACTGGCCTTCAGGTCCATACCTCTCACTTGGTCCTGCCAGGATTCAGTCTCTGCCATAGCCTGGAACTTAGCTCCAGGCACACAGGAAATAACAGAGCAGACTTACTGAGCTAAGGTGAGATGGAGTGGCATTCAGAAGCATGTGCTAAGATTCTGGGATGTCAGAGCTGGAAGGGCCTTTGAAAATCATCTGCTTCTACTTCTCAATTTTCCTATCCTTATAGTTAAACCAAGCCTTAAAAAGAGTGAGTGACTTGTCCATGGTCACACAGTTAATTTATTAAAGGAAAGAATAGAGACCTGGCTTGTAGTCCCTGACTTGTCATTTCCTGGTTGTATGAATTGGGACAAATCATTTTACTTCTCTGACCCTTATTTTGTCTACTGCTGACAATTTATAAATCTGGAAACAATCCTATAGTCACTTGCCAGTATCCTATGAAGTCTCTTATGAAGGTCCTTGTCTTAGTTTAAGTAAGATCTCAGGCCTGTTGCGGGTAAGAAATCTCCTGGTGACATCTCAGGTGCTCCCAGAGGTGGTACCAACAGATGGAAATTCTCAAGTCTGCCAAATCTTGAACTGGCTCAGCCCTGCAAATGTCAAGGGCCAGTGAGCATGTGTGGCAGCTATTCAAATAGAGTTAGTCTATCCTTAGCTCTATTTCCAGCCACAGATTGAGTCCTGATCCTCAAATCTTGACTACAAATTGAACCTCGATTCTGGGTCCCTGACTTGGTCACTGAGCAGTGCGGATTCCAGCCCCAGGTGGAGTCACATGCATGCATGCTGATCATTTTGGGTACTCATCCCTCTGTGGAACCAGAGCCTGCCTAGTATCTCGACTCCTTCTCTAATGCTCTGCCCTCCCCATGCCAACTCCTCTCTTGTGTCCTTCCCTTACTAATTGCCCCCCCCTTTAAAAGGTCCAGCATGCTTCTGCTCTCTCTCCCCTCCCTCCATCCAATCCTGCTTTCAAGAAAGTCAGTTATGGCCCTGGCCGGTTTGGCTCAGCGGTTAGAGCGTCGGCCTGCGGTCCTGAGAGACCCGGGTTCGGTTCCCGCTAAGGGCATGTACCTCGGTTGCAGTTTGTCCCCGGCCCTGGTCGGTTGTGCGGGTGGCAGCCACTCGATGTGTTCCTTTCACATCGATGTTTCTCTCTCTCTCTCTGTTCCTCTCTCTCCCTCCCACTCTACCTGAACAAAAAATGGAAAAATGTCCTCGGGTGAGGATAAAAAAAAAAAGAAAAGAAAGTCAGTTATGAAGTAAAAACATTGATCTCTCTATTGTTTCTCCGAGGGTTATTGTTCTATGGGACTCGAAGCTTCTGCTCCCAGGTGACAGAATCCCAAACTCCAGAGGCAGAGATGGGTGGCAAGGGAGCTCCCATGGTATAATGTGATGCAAAGGACAAACTTGGAATCAGAAGGTCAGGGCTCCAGCTCTGGCTCTGCCACCAGTTCTAACTGTGACACAGGGCAGGTTGCCTTTTTCTGCCCCTCAGTTTCCCCAGCTATAAAGCTAGATAATTGGACTCAAATAGATAATCATTGAGGACCATTCTGCATTTAACATCTTGTGATTCTAAGACTCTAAAATCTGAGGATGTTGCCTTGATTCTGAGTCTTCTCGGACCTTTTGGAAAATGGAGTTTAGGGGGTGGGGTGGGGTGGGTTTGTCTGCAGCCCTGCCAGGGAGGAGTAGCTTGACCCTCAGAAAGTACCTAGAGAGTCTGGGACAGTAGGTGTAGAGGGAGACTCTGCCCTTCTGTTCAGCTTAGTCGCATCCCCATCCACCTGTCCAGATGTACACGAGCGGTGGCGGTTGCCTCACTGAAGGCCTGACATCTGGCTCCAGGCAGGCCCCTCTCTAGGTCTGTCTGGGCAGTCTGCACCTCCTCTCTCCCACCAGTAGAGGTCTCTGTCTTACTCACTGGCTTGCAGACTGCTGAGCCAGAGCCGGCAACAGCTGTGCACTTTCTCCAGCTGTTGCACCTGTTCCAGGACTGGCCTCTCAAGTTCCCTCAGCCACTGGCCATGGCGCCGGGCTCTGGGAGAGGGACCTTGAATCTCTTGGACTCCCAAATAAAAGGACTGGTGTGAGAGCAGTGTCCCTGGGAGGTACAGTGCAGAGATCATTTCAGGCATCCCTTGCCGCTGGGCAGGATCCCATCTTGGGCAAGTCCTGGTTCCTCTCTGGAACTCAGTTTCCACGTCTGTAAAATAGAGCATTGGACATCATCTCTCAGTCCCTACATTGCTAAGATTCTGTGAATCTAACTGTATATGTCCAAGGCCAAATAGAATGTAAACAGTCTCATCTCTGCATGTGTCCCTTTCCTGGTTTGATGGTTCTCTCCTTTGAGGTTATTCTATGTTTCTGAACATCTGTCTTGTGCCAGATAAGAGGAGTCAGGTTCAGATAAGTGAGGACCCTTTACCTAGAGCTGGGCAGAGCTCACCCACTGAGGAGCTGAGGTTTTCACTTCTGGTTTCCTTAGGAGGCCTCGCACATTGGGTACCAGCGCCCAGAGCAGAGCTTCTGTCTTAGAGGGAAGCAATTTGTTTGGGTGAAAGGGGACTATAAATAAATAGAGAAAGGATAGCTGTGTGGGTGGGAGGGATACGATGTAAATGCTCTCACACTCCTGCAGAGCCTGGTTCACTCAGGTCACCTGAATTCTTGCAGGCTGGGGACAGGCCAGCCATAGTTCAGGCCTCTCTCTTCATACCCCAGCCCTTCCTGGTCCCCTCCAGCCTCCCCTGTAGATCAGAAGCATCTTTCTGGTGTTCTCTTCTGCTCCCTATTGGAAGAATTCCCAACCACACTACCCAGTCCTAACTACCCACTACGAGCCCTTTATCATCGGTTGAAAGTTTCAAGGCAGAGTGTGGGATGACCTTGAATAAGACAATTTGGAAAAATGACTTACATGTGGATACCACGAAATCACTCATGCCCTCCCTTCCCAGGCTCCTGACATTTTTGAACGTGGTGTTTGGTTTGACGGGTGGTTTGGGAGTTCAGATAGCGAGAGCTGGAAAGGGGAGGTCAGAGGCTAATTTCTGTTAGGTGGCAAAATCAAAGTGCTGAGAGGGCTTTGGCTCTCCTATCACATCATGAAGGTTTTTTGGTTAAAGAACGCAGTTTTTAGGAGTACAGGCCGTCAATCACCTCCTTTTCCAGAACCTCCCCTCTCCACTGACTCCATTCTTTCATCGTGCATTCATTTACCAAGCATCCCCCCTGCAGGCTCTGCGCAGAGCTCTGGAGATACACACGTTTTTGAGATCTGCTTCTTGCTCTCAAAAAGCTCACAGTTGAGTGAGGAAGAAGAACCCATTTACTAAGTACTTCTAATCCATGTGATGAGAGTCACAGTAGGGAGCCGAACTCAGTTCTGTGAAGCCCTGAGGAAGGCCTGGCCCGTGGCCTGGAAGATTGGGGTGGCTTTTACAGAAAGGGTGGCACCTAAACAGGCTTTTGAAGAATGAGAAGGAGTTGGTCAAACGTTGGCGATGGGGACTCACATGTGGGAAGACACAGAAGTGTGAAGGAGCCTGGGATGGGGGTGGGGGCTTAGAAGAGTGAACAATTCAGCAAGAGGAGGTGGGGCTGCAAACAGGGCTATCACAGAGAGTTTTCCTGGAAAAGCAAGCGAGAGCCAGGTTATGACAGGCCGAGTGGCCTGATAACACTTGGAGTCTGTCCAGTAAAGATTGCTGCCCTGAATTCAGATTAGGTCAACTAAGTCCAATCACTTTAAGTCAGTGTCAAGCTAGAGAAAGAGTTTGGCTGTGGCTCATCCAGGTGGATGCTTCCTACAGGAAGAGGAACTAGTCCCCAGCACACCCCAGCCACCCGCAGTGGCCTGCATGGACTATGGTCACCCCACCTCTGTGCCCTTGCACGAAGCTACTGCTGCCCATCCACACCTTCTTAGCTCCTTCAAGAGAGCTCAGGCATCTTCTCAGGGAAGCCTTCGCTGAGGAGCTGATGCTCCCACTATCATAGCATTGGTCTCTCCTTCATTCGACTGTGAGCTCCTTGAGGGTGGGGACTGTGTCTTACTTAGCCATGTACCACACCCATGGACATGTATAAGACTTGATATGCAAAAAGCTTCATCAATGAATAGCAGGAAGTAATATTTCTATTACTAATGATAATAACATGTGCGGCTTATTGTACCAAGTACTTCAAGTTCACTTATTGTTCAGGCCTGAAAGCTCAATCCTGTTCTGACTGCTCCTTCACCCTCTCTACCCATATCCAGCCCGTCCCAAAGCCCGCCCCCTTTAACTACTAAGTGTTCCTCAGATCTGCACTTTTATCCATAGACACTGCTTCTTTCTCAAAACAGAAAACTGCAACAGCCTCCCCCTGGTCCCTGCCTTTCATCCCATTCTCCAGTCCTGCGGGCCCCAGTGATGTTTCTGAAATGCAAACCTGATCACCAGCAGGCCCCAGTTGAAAGCTTTTCTGTGACTTTCCTTTGCCCTCAGGCTCTGCAGGCCTGTCTGAGTCTCTGCCTCTCTCCAGCCTGATCTCTGGTCTCTCATTCCTGCCCTCTCCCTCTCGCCTCCAAACTTTCTGGTTCACTTTTTTCTTGTATCCGAGCCCTAGGTCGGAGGTCTGTGCAGGCCCCAGGTGGGTCGAGAGAGTCTGGCTTGTGCGTGGGGCTAGGAGAATACCGGGAGCCACAGGAAACAAGGTTGGGGAGGTCACAAAGGGGACCTGGGAGATTTGATCTCAGTGGCAAGTACCATAATATTCATGCCCTAATGAGGTGCCTGGGGCTACTCACAGGATTCTGGGAGTAAAAGAAATACCGTGAGAAAAAGACTGCTGGGAACTTTGGGGAGCATTCAGTTCTGCTTTTTACCTACCATTTAACTGAGATTCTACTACGTATCAGGCACTAGGTATATTACATATATTGTCTGATTTAATTCTACAGTAACGCCAAAATGTAGAGATTATCATTAACCTCATTTAACAAATGTGGAAACTGAGGCCTAGAATAGTTAAGTAACTTGTCTAAACTCAGGCTGCGAATAAAAGCCAAATCCGATATGAACTCTGGCCTATTTGACTCCAAAGCCAGGGTTCACTGAGTGAGAGACTTTGAGGGAGATGAAACCTTATTAATTTAATTTAATTTTTTTCTATCTCTATAAAGCCTGGAATAGGGCCAATAGTCCTTTTCAAATAAAAACTTCTCCCACTAACAGTCTTTTCTGCTGGTTAGACATCATAGCCGGGGGCTATTAACTCCAAGATCTGTGAGAGAGGGCTCACTTGGCCTCTGGCTTGGAGGGAGAGATATGGGTACAAGTGGTGGGGTGGGGAGAGAGAGCAGGGCCGGCCCAAGGCCAGGGCAGGACTGGGAGGCCACAGACGACCAAAGGGAGTAGAAGGGAAGGAAGGGGGTTTTGCCATGTCACTTTGGATGGGTCCCGTTGGCTCTCTATCCTAACTCCCCTTGGAGCCCCTGAGAGTCTGGGTGTATGGGACCGTAAACACATCCTAGCTCGCGGAAGCCTAAAATGATAGAATCTTAGAACCACAACATTGTACAATTCTAGAGGCTTCGTGTTCTAATGAAACGTAGGCTCTTAGAAACATGGAATTTTCAAATCTTGAATCTTAGAAACCTAGAACCTTGGAGTCTTAGAATTTTGAAATCATGGATTTATAAACTATCAGTGTAGAAAAGCTTTGAGAATCAAAGTTCACCCCCTGCCAACCCCATACACTTATTTTGCAGATGGGAAACGGGCTCAGAGAAGGGAAGAGCCTTCCTCAATGTCCCAGTGAATTGGTAGCATGAGGAGCTAGAGCTCCTTCCACCCGCCGCATGCAAGGACTGGGCTAGTGCCTGGACTGCAGGGGCAGAGGCAGAGGCTGCCCAGCCTGGAAGTTATTCCTCCTGCCTGGTTTTGAGGAAGAGGGAGCTCCAGGCAATGTCACCCTTCCTTGTGCCTCTCACCTAGGAGGGCATGGTGATGGGGACTGTGGTTGCAGGAGGCCTCCTGGGGTTGAGGGATGGCCTGCCAGGCCCCCCACACTCTGAGCTGCTGCCAGGTTTGTAGGTGGGGGGTGGGGGGAGGGGGCTCCTGGCCTGGCCACAGGCTGAGACATTCTCTCTGTCTTCATGCTCTGAACAGGCAGTGAGGGAGAGAGGGTGCCAACTGGCACAGGGACCAGGCTACAGGGCTGCCCCAAGGAAGGTGGGACAAGGTTTCTTCAGCAACAACGCTGAGACCTAAGGCGATGGTAGTGTTGCAATCGCCCCTCCCTGCTGGGGGAGGGGACTGGGGAAGAAAGACATTATTCAATCCTTGGAGAGTTGGGCTGGCTCTGACCAGCACCCCAGCTGGGCCTGTGTCCCGCCCTTTCTGCCAGCGGAGGCTGAGAGATAAACACTGCTCATTTGATATGGGCCAGCCGGGGCCTTGCTGAGAACGGGATCTGCTGTCTGATCCCCTCTTCTACTTTGGGGGGCTGGAGAGGGGGGGAGGGAGGGAGCTAAGCCCTGTGTTCCTCAGTCCCCTGTGGCCATCGAAACACAGACTCTGTGGGCATCATGACCGTGGCCTCAAACCTTTGTTCTGGGAGGCCCAAGAGACAGAGCAAGAGCAATGTGATGAGCCAGAAGGAAGCTGGTTTCAGCTTCTTGCAAAGGAAACTTTCTAAAGGTGGGAATGGCCCTTGAGCTCCTGGGATCTAGAACTGTGTGCCGGGGACTGAGCCCCAGCCCACCCCAACAGGGAGAAGGAATTCCTGCATTGTGTGTGAGCTTCCCCTACAAGTACTGCTTTCAATACTCAGTGATTCAGTGAGTTTCAATGTCTATTCAAGATGATAATGTCCATCTTGCAGGGTCATTGCTACCAACTGAGCTAAGTAAGCACTTTACAAGTACTATCCAATTTAATTTTCTTTTTTTTTTTAATTTTTTATTAATTTATTTTTATTACAGATGTTTCTCCTTTTTCCCTCATTGATACCCTTCTCCTGATCCCCCAACCCAGCACCGACCCCAGCATTGTTGTCCATGTCCAGTGGTTACGTATACTTGCGTATAAGTTCTGTGGTTTATTTCTTCAAAACCAGAATGTTAATGAGAAAAGTAATTTATGTAAAGAGAAGATAGTCAATAAATGTTGGTTCCTTTCTCCATATTTCAATCTCATTTAATGCAACAAGCTTTGTGGATACTTTGCTTGTACTGGGTCTCCTAGTACCTCCCTAAAAGAGCTCCGATTATTCTTTAGATGATGGAGACTTTTCCAATAGGAATGATAGCCTCCCTTCTGAGTTATACAATTTGGAGAGACCTGAGTGGAAGAGGGTTGGCAGGAATAGGGCAACAGGCAGAGGGGTGGGGCCAAGAGCTATGATCTGACCCGAGCCCTGACCTGCTGCTAGGTGGTGAGCAGAGAAGAGGTGAGAGCAGGTGTGGTCGGAAAGAGCCCTAAAGACCACGTGAATGGTTGGCTATGGGAAGTGAGAGAGAGGTGGGGGTTTAAAAAGAGCAGGATTGCGGATCTATTGCACATCATGAAACAAACGATTTCAAACATTCTTAGAAGCATTCCTCTCCATATTGGCAACTGATATGCAGATGACAAAAATAATTGATATGCAATAATCAATTGTGCGATAGTACTGATGACTATATTTAAGGATATTAAAGTCGGTTGTTTAACCTTTCACTAGGCTATACTTTATTTTCCAATTCAAGCACTTTCCATCATAGCTGGCTGAGACTTAGGGACACCGTATGAAAGTAGGAAAACTGCTGTGAGTGGCTTTGTTCAATAGGCATGTCAGAGGAAGAGAGAGAGAGAGAGGGACAGAGAGGAAGAAGGGGAGCAGCAGAGGGCAAGGGAGGGGAGGGTACAGAGATAGTAAAGAAATAAGCAAAATGAGACAAAGAAAAAGGAACTAAGTGTGATTCTGAGGGCAGAAGGGGCAACTCAGACTGAGGTTGTCATCTCTGCTTGGTGACTGACTTGTTGTGTGACCTTAGGGGTATAATTTGTCCTCTCTGGGCCTCAGATTATTCACCTAATCATAATAACTAACATTTATACCACAGTTTGAATCTGTAAAGCACTTTCGCTGCTTGATCCCTTAACTGCCCATGACAGAAGTGTTAAGGTTCAGAGAGGGGCAATGACATGCCCGAAGTCACACAGCAAGTGAGTGGTCAAGGTGAGACTCAAGCTCAGATGTTCTGGCCACCTGACCAGGAGAGCATGTCCAGTGGATTCTCTTTTGCCTGAGAGGTCCAGATGACATGCTTCCTGGAACCAGAAGGAAGGAGGGATGAGGCAGCGTCTCTGGGCTGGAGCCTCCAGGGACTGACAAAGCACTGATTGGTCCACCAGGCCCGGACGTGTTCTGCCTTTTCCACGGGAAGAGATACTCCCCCGGCGAGAGCTGGCACCCGTACTTGGAGCCACAGGGCCTGATGTACTGCCTTCGCTGCACTTGTTCCGAGGTAGGTTCCTCTGGCCACCTACGCCAGGTACATCGGGGAGACCTCCAGAGAAGTCACTTCAGAGGGCGGGAGGAAGCCCGACTCTGGAGGTCAGGAGCACTCTGGAACCAGGATCCCTAGGAACTTGGGGCCACACTAAACACTCAGTACCTGCCTCCACGACCGTGCACCTCTCAGAGATCAGTCACACAGCGGGTCAGTGGCTGGGCTGGGCCGGGACTCGGGGCTCCCATCTCTCGTCCCAGCCTTCTTTCCACCTCTGCTGGTGCCAGTATCCCTGCCACCTGTGTAGCAGAAAAGAGCCTTTCTGACCTGGCCTCCCAGTCCTTCCTTTCCTCATGCTATTTCCGCCAGCCCCCTCTTGCCACGCTGCCTTGGGACGCATCCCCCAATTCCACTGGTCCAAAGGGCTGTTCCGCAGGGCTCTGGCCAGATGCCACCTCCACCAGTAGCCTTACTTGATCCCTCACCTACAAGTATCTTCTTCTTCTGGGATCCCACATAAGTTTCTCCATCCCTTTCTCTGATCACTGTTGGCCAGGTCCAATAGCCATCCACGTCTGTCGGTTACTGGCCCTCCCAGATGGAGCCTGAGAGCAGGTTTTCCTGGGCCCTCTCTTATGTCCAGTGTCCTGCTGAAGGCTGAACAAACTGGGGCAGAGACCATGTCTTCTTGTTCACCCCTTCTCTCCTGCCACCCTGCCTCCAACCCAGCACCCTCCACAGGGCCTTGAACAATCAACTGGGTGGAGTAAATGAGACCTCGATGTGGCCCAGAATCCTCAGGTCAGGTATAAGATAAGAAGGGTAGGGAAGGAGGGAAGGATTTAGGAGGTTTGAAACACCCTTGGTTTAGCTTAGCTGCCTGGGGCCCAGCCTGGTTGGAATGACATCCTCACCAGTTCTGTCTGGTGCTGGCACTTGGAGGGAGGGTGTCCCTCAGCTGGAGCCAGTACCTTAGGCCCTCTCTTTCCCTTAAAAAGCCAAGAGAGGAATGCAGAGGCCAGTAAGGGCCTCCCTTGTTACAACAACCCTCAGCTCAGAGGGGAAGCAGAGAAGAGCTTCGGAAGGGACACTGGCAAGTAGACGGGGCGTGGGCCAGCCCCTCTCCTGACTCTGATCACTGGGTGTCCCTCCTCCTGGGGCCTTTCTCTCTGACTCCCCACTACTTCTACCATGTTGGCCCCAGGTGAAACTCTACTGCCGACAGGGGTACAACCCCCCAGGACTGCCTCCCCTTGGTTTTCCTTAGCACATCTGAGGCCAATCAGCTTTTCAAAAAGAACTTTATGAAATACAGCCAAAGAACAGGAAGGAAACCCAAACAGAAAATTCCAGACATATTATGTGGTCCAGTTGACAAAGTCCAAGTTTTGTGATCCACAGAAGCTAATTAATGTCTCCCTCCCCAGAGTTTATATACACAGTTTCCTCAACCCAAAGAGCTATAGCTGACACCCCTAAAACATCCCCTAAATCCCTTCACTTCTCTCACCATCACCACTCCCCCTAATCTAAGCCACCTTCATCGCTCACCTGGATGCTACAAAAGTCTCCCAATGGGCCTCCCTGTCCCTTACTAAATCCATTCTTTGCACTGGATCTAGAAGGATCTTTGCTGAACATGAAACTGATTATGTCATTCTGGTAGCCCCTGAAATCCTCCCACAGCTTTTCGGTACACCTAAAGTAAAATTCAAACTCCCTGCTTGTGGCTGTGTGATCTGACTTCCACCTCATTTCTCCCAACTCATTTCCTACGTGTGCCAACCCTTCAAACCCATCCCTACTTGTTCCTCCACCTGACACGTTCTTCCCCCTGGTCTCTCACGAATGGTTCCGTCTCATCTCACAGGTCATAACATAAATGTTACCTCCTTATGAGACTTTCTCTGTCTGCTGTCTAAAATAGTCTAACATTAGTAACTCAGTCACATTACCCTGTGTGATTATTATCATAAACTTAACATCTGAAATGCTCTTGTTCCTACTTGCTTGTTTTTTATGGTCTGTCTTCCCCTGCGAGGATGTAAGCTCCACGAGAGCAGAAACCTTGTCTGTCTCGTTCACTGCTGAGTTCCTGGCACTCAGTAGTCACGCAGTAAATACTGAGCAAATGCAGGAGTCCTGCCCTGTCCACCAGCGACAGCTCAGCATCATGGACAGTGCATGACCCTGGAGGTGGTGCTTACTTGACGTGTCATCTTAGGCAACTTAACCCCTCAGAGGCTCTTTTCTCATTTTGAAAGTGTGGATAATAGTATCTACCTCTAGGGTTCTTGAGAAGGTAAAGTGAGATCATTCATTTCTCTATGACATAAAGCCCCTACCTAATAGCCACTCGGCACATGGCAGGTGTGACTTTCCTGCGGGGCACCTTTGGCTGCAAAGCCCCTGCCCTTTCAAGCCCTGCCTGTCTCCAACCCCTGCTGCAAGTCGCTGATCGTTTCCATTCCTTGGACCCTTCAAGGCCAGAATCAAGAGAGACCTTCTACCTCTTCAGGCCACACAGTTCCTGACACTCCACCTACCTTCTTATCTGAGGGCTCGGTTCACCTCTGGACATTGATTAAGCATCCACGTGGGCTAGGCTTCCACAAGGCCCCTTTAGGAGCTCAGACCAATTCTGTGGACTCTGTGATGCCTCTTAGCCCAGGTTAACCCTTGGGAAGCTGTGGCTCCAGAGGGACTAGGGCTGGGTCCAGGGTTTTCCCTGGAGTAAGAGGCTGCCTGTAGGAGAAGGGCAGTCAGGGCACTCGGGTGGGCAGGGAGGCTGGAAGCCAACTGGCCAACTTCAACGTTTGAACAAAGCTGGTTTCATTCCTCTAAGAGAGAGACCACCTATTCCTCCCCTCCTGGCTCTCATCCGTTCTCTCACTCATTCATTCATTCCATCTATAACAGGTACTAGCTTGGAGCCAGGCCCTGTGCTGGCCATTTAGAATCGAATGGAATGAGACTTGGTACTTGTTTGGGGGAATTCGTGGTGAATAGATGATACAGTTGTACATAGTTCATTACAGCCTAGTGCAGTGACCCTTACAGCAGGAGGGAGTAAGGTGTGGGAAGCCGAGGCCTGGGAAAACTGCCAAAAGAGGTGGTGGCTTCTCTCTCTCCAGCTCCTCATCTCACTCTGTTGTTTCTCTGCTCCCTTCTCTTCCATTGGCTGCGCCTGAAGAAGCAGAGGACTGTGGGCTCTTCCTTCACTGGTGCTGGGGCTTCGTGCAGGGCCCCCAAACCTCCAGGGACTCAGGGTGGGGATCACAAAGCCCTGAGTCTTCTTCATATCAGGTTTCTAGTCTTGTTCCCATCCCTGTCACCTGTCCTCATAGGTCACATTCCTCTCTTAACCATGAAGCTGAGGCTCAGAGGTCAAAGAACAAAGCCCTGGAGTTAAAATAACACAGTCATGGTCGATGGAGGAATAACTCAAGGTTTTAGCTTGTATGTCTCAAACACTGTGAAGGGGACAGGAGGTCTGCTGCAAACCATGCCCACTGTGCCCTGCTCCGTGGTCAGGGAGGAACATGGATGTGCGAGCCATACAAGTGAGCAAGGAAGGGGACAGACTGGACACATGAGTTTATTGTTTTTATCCCATCACAGACTTAAAGCAAGTGCAGTGTCTGCAGCTGGGTTGGGGTTTGGGGAGACGACAGGTTCAGGTGGGAGGCAATGGCTCTTTGGAACCAGGACCAACCCCTGTGTCCCCTTCAGAGTGCCCATGTGAATTGTTACCGCCTCCACTGCCCGCCTGTCTACTGCCCCCAGCCTGTGACAGAGCCACAGCAGTGCTGTCCCCGGTGTGTGGGTAAGTAGCCTCGTTCATCCCCTTGTGCCCTCTGACTCATCTCACCCCCAATGCAGGCCTCTGGTGGAGGGAGGCCCCTGAATGAGAGGGGCTGTCTCTAGCCATGAGAGATGATGAGGCACAAAGGTGCTCAGGGGAAGAAACATCCTGGGGACCCAAGGAGGGCTGGGGTAGCAGCAAGCTTCTCTTCTTAAGCAGCTGTGCTTAGCAGGGGCGGGGAGGAAATGTGGAGAGTAACTGAGGGAAATGGGGGTGTGCTTGGCCTGTCGATGGCACGCTCGGGCTCCAGTCTCTCCAGAGGGAGTAGACCTGCCTGTGCAAGTGGAGGTGAGTGATCCGGGGCTGGGGGTCCTGCACGGAGCCCCGGGATCACAGCCGTGGGGCTTGGAATGACCAACGGAGTTGGAGTATGGGTATTCGGAGATTTCTCCCTGCACTGAGGTTCAGGAATTCTGTGTGTCCTGATGCTAAATGTCTATGATTCCATGATTTTAAGATTCTAAGAGCCTCTAAGACTGAGATTCCGGGAAGTTAAGGTAAGAGAGAGGAGAGGCAGTGTGCCAAGAAACTGGCATAACCAAGGGGCTAGGGAGGCAGCCAGCGGGGGGCCAATTTAGAAGAGCGGGGTGGGGGTGGGCAGGGAGATGTTCAGAGAGGTGATGTTAGACGTGGCAAGGTGATTTAGAGAGGCTCCAGATGATGGCCTCAGCCTCTAGGCTCTGGAACCAGGCTCTCCTGGTGAGCTGAGACCTGTGTGGAATGGATATAGAGGGGCTCGTTTTCCCATTGGGACTGCAGTAGGATCTGACCGTGGCTGTGCCTTGGGTCATAGAGATTCCTGGCTCATGACCCCCTCAGGGAGTAGGGCTCTGAGCTTTGTCTTGCCCAGTGAGGGGGCATCATGCCTCCTCCTTGTCTGAGGCTGACTCCAGGAGTCCTGGCTGCTCGCTGACTGTGCCTCGGCCCAGGCTTGTGCGCGCGCGCGCGCTCTCTCTCTCTCTCTCCCTCTCTCTCTCTCTCCCTCTCTCTCTCTCGTTCCTGTCTGTTGCCTGCCTGGCTCTGCATGTTCTTCATGACTCAGCTCAGACCATCATGCCTGATGACACCCCACCCCCATGTCCCCGTTGAGTGAGTGGCTCCCCCTCAGTGCCCTTGCCTTTACTATGCAACAGTGTCACTGATCCTGGTGTGTCTCTCTACCAATTAGATTGTGAGTTTCTGGTGGGAGGGGCTAGGTCTTGCTCGGACTCCTTTCCCAATGCCTAGCAGGGTGCCTGGTATACAGAAGGTGTTTAGTAAGGGTGTCTGAGAGGATGAGTATGTTCTCTCGGGACGGGAGCCTTAGAGGCTGACCTCTCTACCTGGCAGGATGAGGACTGGCTAATTGGCAAGCAATGAGGAGGGAGATTCTGGTGGCCAATGAATGACAGGAGCTTACACCAAGCACAGGGATGCTCTGGGCCATCCCAGCTGACCCCACTAGGATGTCAGCCCACGAGGGAATTTGTTCTGTTCTCTACTGCATCCCCAGCACCTACAGCAGTGCCTGGCTCTAGGAATGAGGTTGAAGGAGTAGGGCTCAGTGGAGGGCTTCTGACCTTGCCTCTAGCTCTGAACAGGACCAGCTCAGACACTGGGGGCTCTGAAAGCCTGTGGTGAGGAGCCATGGGAGGGAGGGACAAAGTCAGATGTAGGTGTCAGCAGGACCTCTTCTTAGTTAGCAGATATGGGGACTGTCTGGGAAGATTGAGGCCCGAGCTCTATTTAAATGCCAAGATGGGCCTGGCTGGTATGGCTCAGTGGTTGAGTGTCATCCCATGCACTGAGAGGTCCCGGTTTAACTCCAAGTCAGGGCACATGCCCAGGTTTCGGGCTCAATGCCCAGTAGGGGGCATGCAGGAGGCAGCCAATCCATGTTTCTCTCTCACTTCAGTGTTTCTCTCTCTCCCTTCCTCTCTCTCTAAAAAATTCAATAAAACATATATATTTTTAAAGTTTATAACCCTGGCTTGTTTGGCTCAGTGGTTAGAGCGTCAGCCCATGGACCAATGAGTCGCAGGTTTGATTCCGGTCAAGGGCATGTACCTCGGTTGTGGTTTATCCCCGGCCCTGGTTGGGTCGTGCAGGTGGCAACCAGTTGATGTGGCTCTATCACATCGATGTTTCTCTCTGTCTCTCTCTCTCCCTTTCTCCCACTCTATCTAATGATAAATAGAAAAATATCCTTGGGTGAGGAATAAAAAAATAAAATAGCCCTGGCTGGTTTGGCTCAGAGGTTAGAGCCAGTTACTGTGGTCCAGAGAAACCCGGGTTCGGTTTCCGCTAAGGGCATGTACCTCGATTGCAGTTTGTCCCCGGCCCTGGTTGGTCATGCGGGTGGCAGCCACTCATTGTGTCCCTTTCGTGTCAATGTTTCTCTCTCTCTCTCTTTCTTCTGTTTCTCTTCCACTCTATCTGAACAAAAAATGGAGAAATGTCCTCAGGTGAGGATAAAATAAATAAATAAATAAATAAATAAATAAATAAATAAATAAATAAAATAAAATAATTTTAAAAGTCTATAAATGCCAAGATGGGATAAAATGCAAAATCTTCAGAGAATTGGCCCAGTTAATTCTGGCAAAGTTCTTAGATCCACATTAAACCTGATTTTCTTCTTTCTCCTGTCCCTCCCCACCTGCAGAACCTCACACACCCTCTGGGCTCCGGGCCCCCCCAAAGTCCTGCCAGCACAACGGGACCATGTACCAACATGGAGAGATGTTCAGTGCCCATGAGCTGTTCCCTTCCCGCCTGCCCAACCAGTGTGTCCTCTGCAGCTGTACTGTAAGAACCTCGACCTTCCCTTCAGCCCGAACCCACGGTCTGGGCCTGAAAAGCATGGTGGTGTAGACTGGGAGGGAGGGAGGGAGGGAGGGGGGGAGGAGGGAGGGAGATTGTTCTCCCTGGTCAAAGCAAAGTGAAAGTGAGTGGGCTTAGGGGCCAAGGAACACCTGGGGTTTGGGACATCCTGCCCTTCTCTGGGCTTGTGCACCCTCCTCAGCTGCCTGTCGCAGCACCAGTCACCTTGCGTGGACATTTTCCCATTTCAGTTCCCCCAGGAGACTTTGCACTCCTGGAGGGGAGGGAACACACCCAATTCATTTCTTTATCTTCCACCGTTTCTGGCCCAGGGTCTGGCATACAGAGGATGTCTTTAATGATTGTTGAATGAATGAATGAATGAATGAATGAATGAACGAACGAACGAACGAACGAACGAACAAATGAATAGTGAACCATAAGTTCTCATTCCTGGGGCACAGAGACGGGGCCAGACTGTAGCAAATGGAATTTAATCTGAAGCTGCCTCCACTCCCCCTGCTGTGGTCAGAGTTGAGCCTACGGATAGGCGGGACTGACGCTGCTGACAAGGCCTGATCTGGAAAGTCTTCACCCTCTTTTTTGGGGTGGTTCTAAGTGTGGCTCTGCTACAAGTTTGCATGGGGTTCCAGCATGTCCTTTTACCCTTGGGCTTAGCTCCTCGTCTGTGCCTTGTCAGGAGAAGCTCCTGCTCTCCAGGTTTCCTTACTACCTGATCACCAAACTTCTCTGGGCCTCAGTTCCTTTGTGTGCACAGGGAACCTGACCAAGTGATCTCCAGGATCCTCTCTGTTTAAAATAATCATCAGATTTTGCAGTGGTGCAAGGGGAGGAGGTCTAGACTAGGTGTTGGACACCCATGTTGGAGCTCTAGCTCTGCCATGGTTCCCTGTGTGACCTTGAGTGAGTCCCTTCTCTCAGCCTGCCCTTCCATCCGTTCAGTAAGAGGGTCCTATCAGTCTGGGGCTCTGATCCCTAAAGTATCTGTGCTGCTGAGCAAACAACTTACAAATGAGCGTGACAACTTATAAGTCAGCCTAGAGAGCGATTATTTTTGCAGGGCCTATTAGGTTTGTAGAAATGCCTCTTGTTTATGTGCAACCTGCCAATGACCCTAGGAGAAGGATATCAGGTGAAGAAATTAAAGCTCAGAGCAGTTAAGCAACTTCCCTGAGGTCACACAGTGGCAGACGCAAGGCTGCATAATTCCAAAACCCATGTTTCTTTCCCTGCATTGTGCTGCTTCCTATGAAGGGACAAGGGCCTAGATTAGGAGGAGGCTGTGGGAAAAGACAGAAATGACGGTGGTGGGGTGGTGAAGTCATTCTTGTGATTCCTTGTGCCTTCTCCCAGGATACTTGGGTCTCCTCTTCTTTCTTCTCATGCCTGTTTATAAGGGTCTGACTTGACTCCCGGCCTTGTCTGAGGGATCCTGAGAATCCTTGCTTTTGAGACTCTTTGGAAAAGGAATAGGGCCCGGCCAGTGTGGCTCAGTGGTTGAGCATTGATCCATGCACCAAGAGGTCGCCAGTTCGATTCCCAGTCAGGACACATGCCCAGGTTGTGGGCCAAATCCCCAGTGGGGGCATGCAGGAGGTGGCCAATCAGTGTTCTCTTTCATCATTGTTTCCATCTCTCTCTCTCAAATCAATAAAGAAAAAAATATTTAAATTAAAAAAAAAAAAAGAAAGAAACGGCATCGGGAAAAGACTTGAGGTAATATTACTTCCTCCCATTTTTAAAATGTCTTACATTTTAAAAAGGGTTTTCACAACTGTCCTCTCACTTGATTTTCACAGTCCAGATGGGTGTGCCCCCATTTCACAGAAGAGAAAACTGAGGCCCACAGAGAGAAGTGATTCACTAAAGGTTATTTGGCCTCCTGATGCGCAGAAGGCCCTTTCCCCTACAGTGTTGCCTCTCCAGGCTGGGTCCTGAAGTTGCGGACCTAGGGTTTTCAGTGAGAGCAAGATGAGCCCAGGGCATCCCCATCCCCCACCCATGTCCCTCCCTTATGCTGGGCCCCCGTTTCCAGGCCACAGGAGAAGGACATTGATTTCAGTAGGAAAAGCCTGCAGGCTGGGCTCTAGTCCATTCTGCCTGGCTGTGTCTCTGATTGGGCAGCCTAGGCCCCTGTAGGCTCCCCATCTGCAGGACGGAAGGGTCCCACCTTACCGAGTGGCTGTGGGAGCCTAGGGACAGACGGTGTGAGAACGCTTTAGAAGCTGAAGAGCGAATGCTACTTCGGGGCCTGGAGTGGGAATGGGAGGGCACAGCGGGCCCCTCTTCTGAACTGGCTGGGCCTGGCCCACATTACTCTGCTGCCCCCTCCCTCCCCCACCTCAGGGGAGACTCAAGGCCATATGCCCCCAGGCCAGGGGCTCTCCTAGCCCCAAGGCCAATCCTCATCAGAGCCCACCTCCTAGCTCCTGTTTGCTCTGTCTGTCAGGAAGGCCAGATCTACTGCGGCCTCATGACCTGCCCGGAACCAGGCTGCCCCGCGCCCCTCCCACTGCCCAGCTCCTGCTGCCAGGCCTGTAAAGGTGAGTCTGCCCCTAGATCTGGCAGTGCCCACCCACCCCGCCCCAGGGACCCAGGGGGACACTCAGCATGGCAGACCATTCCTTCCTCAAGGGTGGTGGCTTAGCTCCCGGAAAGGGGAGCCCACTGTAGAGGCTGATGGGCATTTTTCATTGCAACCCCAGGGAGCAGCAAGGAGGGGAAGGGGGAGTAGGCAGGGACGGAGGGAGAAACAATGTAGAATGCACTGGGGAGCTGCCTCTGCTTGATTTCAAGTGTGACCTGTTGCTCTAAGTCTAAACACCTTCTGTTTCTCAGAAAAGTCAGTGGTTGATAAAGGAAGAGGAAGAATTTGTCCCCTAGCCGTTACCTTCCGTTAGTCAAAGATTCACCTCACCGTGAATTTCCTCATGCTCCTCTCTTATGAGTGCATCTGTGGGTGCTAGGCTGACCTGGGAACAGGAGACAGGAGTGGAGTGGGGGGCAGGAGACATGGACAGGAGGCGTGGACACGAGGGAGGGCTCTGGTGCACCCTAGCCTGCGGGAAGCCGGCTGGAGCCCCCGAGGGGTGTTGCTGAAGTCCCTGCATTCAGGTGAGTCCAGGACGATCAGAAGAGGCACAGGAGAGGGGCCTGTACAGGCAGGGACCATGTCTCCTCCTGCCATCCTCATGGCAGAGCTGGGCACAGGTCTGGGCTCACTGGGGCTCAGAGCACACGTGTCAGGCAGGATCCAGGTAGAATCTGTGTATAGGGCAGAGATAGGCCAACACATCAGCTACTGAGGGGCAACCGGCTTAAGCAGAATTGAGTACACGGATGCTGGACTGTTCCCTGTGGGCTGGGGTAGTCTAAGAAAACTTCTTGGAGGAGGCAGGACCTGGGGAGGGGAGTGAACCACGGTAGAATGCTTTCCTGGATGTTGGTGCTGTGGAAGGGCACTGGACCGGGAGCCAGATGACTTCAGGTTAGTCCTGGATCTTCCAGCAATTTCCTGTAGATTCCGTCCCCTCTCTGGGCCTCAGCTATGCCATGTATGGACGGAACGGTTAGCCTCAGTGATTTCTAATGAACAGTCTAATTCCAGTGTTCTCGGTCTTTGAACCTAGAATGCTCAGAGGATGCCAGACTATATGTGAGGCTTGGGAGGGAGGAGCCCAGTCTGGGCTGTAGGAAGTCCTGGGGCTCCAAAGGGCCTTGTGTGCTAGTGCCCCAGTGGGTGGTAGAGAGGGGTCCTAGGGTG
The DNA here is from genome assembly GCF_014108415.1 of Molossus molossus. Classification (NCBI taxonomy): domain Eukaryota; kingdom Metazoa; phylum Chordata; class Mammalia; order Chiroptera; family Molossidae; genus Molossus; species Molossus molossus. The sequence continues at coordinate 44,525,465 of NW_023425348.1, forward strand.
TCCCAGCTGGAGGGCCAGAGGGGCTGGAGAGAACTGCCCACAAGCGTAATGTGTAGACCAAGGCCTGGTTACTTGAAGTGTGGCTGGGTACAGTGGCTGCCCAGGGGACTGTGACTAAGCAGGCTGCAGGGATGGGACTCTGGGCCATCCATGATGGACACTGGACAAGAGCTCTGGCCCAGCCAAGCAGTTCAGTCCTAATGATGACCAGCAGGTCAGTGTGTGGAAACTGAGGCAGCAACCCAGATGTAGGGACTTCGTCAACTCAAGAGTGAGGAGAGGATATAATGAGAAGTGGGAATAAGTCCCCACTGGGACAAAGGGACCTGCTGGCACCCGGGGGCTGCAGAAATAGCACTAGGTCTTGGAGGGGCAGAGCCTAGAGGTGGAGGCCTGCAGGACTCCAGCCAGCAAGGCTGAGGAGGCAGAGGCTGACCCGACTTCCCTTTGGGTTTCCAGATGGGTCAAGTGAGAAATCAGCTGAAGAGGACACCACACAGTCGCACCGTGGGGTGGTGAGTGCCCAGCTCTACTGACCGGGTGGGGAGAGGAGGCGAGGTGGGCTGGTATCCAGGGCCTATGTCTCCATGACTCTGGAGCGGCAATCGTAGTTATCCTCATTTCGCATTGGTCCCTGGGTCAGCTCCATTAGCCCCAACATGTCCAGCCCCTTCCCCAGCCTCCCATCATGGCTCCCATGATGCTGATGGGCCAGGAACTGCCAGGGTAAAAGCACCAAACGAGCAGGAGCAGGCACCAGACTTGCCGATTTCCCTCCTGGGGAACTCTGACTCTTCCACCCAGAGCCTGTGTCTGTCCTTATTCGGGCCACCTCTGAGCAGCATGTTCCCCTGAGGGAGTGGCCTCTGACTTGGGCCACCCTTTCCCAGCCAGCTCCTGAGGTGCTGCTTCTTTGTCTGGGGGCTACCTTTCTGTTCCCCCTCTCTGTCCTGGCCCCTTTCAGACTTGGTCTAGAGTCAGATAAGTTAAACTGCCCCTCTCTCTCTGGTTGGAGAGGAAGCGGTGGGAGAACAGGCCCACACACTGACTCGAGTCCTCATCACCACTGTGCTGTCCACAGTGTGAACAACTCCACCTGCTCTCAGTCTGGGTCCCTGGGCCCGGCGGGGCTGGAGGCTGGCTTCCCTTCCCTGAGACTCCTCAGGGGTCTGAACCAGCGAGCTCCCCCTTCTCCGCTGTCAGCTCATCCCCCCTCTCAGGCGGGAGCCTCTGTGCCTCGGGACCTGGGCCAGGCCACCCCGTTCCTTCTGTCCTCTCCCAGGAGGCGGTGTGCTCATGAAGCCGCCCAGGCTTCGATTCAGGCCCTGAGCAGCTACTTACCGGCTGGTGTGGGCGAGTCACCATCTGGGGCCTGGGCTCCTCGATCCCTCCTTGCCTCTATTCCGCTTGACGAGCGTTTCCTGGGGGCCTCCTAAGGGCTGGGGCCTGTGCTGGGGCCTTAGACAGTGTCTCTGCTTTGGGAGCTCTTAGGGGCTCAGGCCAGCCATCAGAGGACCGACTGTGGGGCAGGAGGAGCTATAGAATAAGGGATGCGAGAGATTTGGGGTCAGTGAGGTGGGTTAAAGCTCGGCCACTCGTCCCCAGAACACTTGAGCTTCTCCCGTGGCCCAGAGCTGCCAATCCCCAAACTATGACTGCGAAGCTCCCGCCCCTTACACTGCCCTGACTGCACACGCTCACTATCACGCCAGCCCTCCCAATGGGCCGAGAGGCAGGGTCTTGGGGTCTTGGATCCTAAGGTCTCAGGAAAGGGGGCCTGAGCTCTGGAGACCCTCTGTCTCTGGATGGGGCCTGGTCCTCATCTCCCTGTCCCATGGGATTCTAGTGGGACCATCAGAGACCTACCTCCTTGTCCCAGCAACTAAATCTTCTCAGACAATGAAGAATTTTTTGACCCTCATCCTCAGTACAGTCTCACCTTCTGTTTCTTAAATATTAAGTTCTTCAGGTCCCTGATCACTTATGTCACCCAGATAAAGACCTCAGCCCCCTCTATGCACCCAGCCCCAAGGACCTGGCTCTGACAGGCCTAAGAAGGGCTTGTTGGAGGCTGGATATCCTCTGGGTTTTCAAAGATCCATTGTCTGAGAACATCTTAAACCCCATCCAGATCTTCCTTCTGTCCCTAGCCGGTGCCCTCTCCTCACTGGGCCGTCATGCTGGCGGCTGCCCTCAGGCCGCTCGCTGCAGCCTCTGAGTTGCTACTCTCACCGCCGTGGCCCATCAGTGATCTTCATCCTTCCTACCGTTTGCAGAGACATTCCCAGGATCTGTGTTCAGGGGACGGTGTGAGAAAGAGAGGCCTGGGCACCCCAGCCCCCACTGGGCTCAGCTCCCCTCTGGGCTTCATCCCTCGCCACTTCCGACCGAAGGGGGCAGGCAGCACCACAGTCAAGATTGTTCTGAAGGAGAAACATAAGAAAGGTGGGGACGGGAACCTCCTCCAACCCTTGAGGTGGGAAACGGGGGCCCCGACTGCTCCTACCTCCCATTCCTATACCCCCGACTCAGTGGTTCTCCGATCTCAATTTGGCTATGAGCTTATAGACTCATAGAACATCAAAATGAAGGTGCCCTTAAAGAACATAAGGTCTAATTCCTTCTTTGAAAGATGAGGACACTGAGGTTCAGAGTATTGAGTTAGAGACAGAACAGGTCCTGGATCTGGGACTGTGGGTCAGTACTAGATAGATAGATGATAGATAGATAGATAGATAGATAGATAGATAGATAGATAGATAGATAGATAGATAATAATAGATAGATAGATAGATAGATAGATAGATAGATAGATAGATAGATAGATAGATAGATAGATGATAGATCATTAGCATCTGCCATGTCCTTGCTGGGAATTGAGCACAGAACAGAGAGATGAAAAATGGCCACTCTCCTTGAGGGGCTCCAGACATGTAAATAAATTACTATAAATAAGGAAGTGCTGAGGGAAATTTTTTGACAAAGGAAGGAGCGAGCAGAGCCGGGCTGCCGGAGGACCGCCGGGATGGAGCAGGGAAGGAGGCCACATGGGCAGCTGTAGCAGCAGAGTGGGGGGCATCAGGACTGGTGGAGTGGGGGTGGCAGAGGCGACTGTCCCAGCCCTTCTTGTACAGATAGGACACTGAGGCTGAGTAAGGGGAAGGGACCTGCCAGAGCTTGCACAGCCAGTGACAGAACTGAATGTCAGATCTCCCGCGGTGACGCCACCCCCCTCCTTGCTCCACCAGAGGGGCTGTGAGGGTGGGAGGAGGACACTTCGTCTTCAGCAAGTCCTTACGGGGCACGTCTCGGCCCTGAGTGCTGAGATGGGAGCACATCAGGAATGTGGGACTGGTTTATACACCGGCCTCCATTTTGCCAGCAGTGTGGCTGGGCCAGACAGGTGGAGCAGGGGTTCCCCAAGGCCCCGCCCCCACCTATTACTTGACTGGCCAGAGTCCAAGGCACTGACCCTCCTCCCTCTCTGCCCTCCTTGGCCCAGCCTGTGTGCATGGCGGGAAGACATACTCACATGGGGAGGTGTGGCACCCAGCCTTTCGCTCCTTTGGACCCCTGCCCTGCATCCTGTGCACCTGTCAGGACGGCCACCAGGACTGCCAGCGGGTGACCTGCCCCACTGAGTACCCCTGCCATCACCCTGAGAAAGTGGCCGGAAAGTGCTGCAAGATTTGCCCAGGTACAAAGAGATCCTGGGGGCAGGGAGGGCACTAGCCAGAGTGAGCCCTGGGTCTCTCTCCCCAGGGCACAGACACTTGGAATATTTCTGACATGGACGGGGCATGTCCGCAGAGCCACAGAAAGCAGGGTTAGACGCACGAATGTTAGATGCACCGCAGTGGAAAATGCCAGACTTGTAATATATTACTTGTGGAACCATCTAATGTTATAGAGACAGAATTGGGGGCTCTCAGGCAGCCATATACATAGAATCAAATAGTGTTCTGAACTCTATGAAGTCCTAACATCCTAACATCTTAGGATGTTAGGACTTCTAAGAGAAATAGCCAGTGTTCATGGAGCACTCAGCACGTGCCAGGTAGGTAGTGCGCATGCATGAACTCATGTGATCCTCACCACAGTGGGCAAGGCAGGTATCTAGCTCTGTTTCACAGAACGAGAAGATAAATACCTGTCCCAGGTCACACAACTCACTGTAAGTGATGGAGCTGGGATTTGGACTGTCGTCTGTCTTACTCCAAAGACCATCCTCTTGACCTCTATTGTCTTCCTTCAACCCTCATCTATATACGGGGAAACTGAGGCCCAGAGAGGAGAAGGGACTTTCCTAAGTCACACAGAATGTAATAGTGGAGCTAAACTAGAACTCAGGCTCCCAGATTTGCCGGGCTGAGTTCTTTCAACAATGTCATGTGACCCTAGGGTTAATGAGCGAGCCGGAGGGGAGGTCAGAGTAGCTCACTGAGAAGCACAGCCTGTGAGTGTCAACAGTAGCTGATGTGAGGGGCAGGCCTATTCCCTGCAGCCTAGAAAGAAGGCGGGTGGGCCAGAAGGTGCAGGGTGAGGTTGTGCCCTGACCATATCTGGTTCGAGGGCTGGGTTGGAAAAGCTGAAAGGAAAGGAACAAGGAAGGATAGAGTAAGGAAACATGTATTGAGAACATGCTAGTGCCAGGTGATTTCACGTATTTCATTTAATTCTCACAGCTCAGTTATTTCACAAATGTGATAACCGAGCAGCTGCAATTACCCTTCTCCACCGACCCCAGCATTTAACGTCAGGAAGTTTGAGTTTGCGTTAGCTTGCTTACTGACTTATTTACTTAACTAACTTACTTTTGTGAGCTTAGACTAGTTACTTTACCTTTCTGAACTTCAGACACAGAGTTGATGAAAATACTTTATCAATTACAAATCAAAACCCAAACATAGGGAATACCTATTGTTTACCAGAGTAATATGCTATTGGGACAGGGTCAGGGAGGGAGCATGACAGGATGGTGCCTGGAACACGAGGGGTGGGGCTTCAACTTGAATTCTCAACGAGACTGAGGCTCGCTCCGGGACTCCTTAACAAACACCTGGTCTTGGGCTCCGCCAGCAGTACCCAGTCCATTTCCTCTTAAAGATATTGAGACTGTAACAGCTCTTCGCTGGACATCTCTAAGGGCTTCATAACTAGTAAGAGTCTAGAAGGGGGTGTATGTGAGGGACTTAGTCCTTCAGTCCCTGAAAAATAGTCAGGGAATGTTGGTCCATGGAGAGCTCTGGAGAGTGTTCTTGGAGTTCCAGCATGTCAAAACAAGACTTATCCAACTTGGCACCAAAAAAATACCATCATCACCACTGTCTCCATTCTCACCCCCACCTTCCCCACAACCACCACCAAAGTCACCGTCACTGTGATCAGCGCCACCACCCCTCCCACGACCACAATCACCATATCATTATGCCATCATCGCCTCAAGCCCTCCCAAACCCTTCCTTCTGTGTGTTCATCGAGAGCCTGTGCTTGGTGTGAGTGACTCAAAAGACTCGGAGGACATGGTTCCCACCCTTCACCTTGTTGGGCTCTTAGAGAAAACACACCCAGGGAAAACAGTTACAAGGCAATGCAAGGCGGTGTGGGATTTAGGGCTTGAGTGGGAATCACAAGCAAGAAGAGTTTTAAAAGCTGTGAGTGGCAGGAAACAGTGGGCTGCCTGGAGGAGGTGGAAGATGAGCTGGGCCCTGAAGGGTGAGAAGTTTCCTGATATGCTAATCAATGGAGGTTAGGGGAGGTGCCCCCTCTCTCTTCCCAGAGACCTTCTCTTCCCAGGGCACCAGAAGTTTCCTAAGGACCAAGAGACCCTGAGGGGAATTCAGACCAGTGGCCCCTCTTTCTTGAGCCTACAGGGGTGGGGAGACAGAGCATTCACATGCTCCTTGTCTCTCCCAGAGGACAAGGCAGACCCTGGCCACAGTGAGATCAGTGCCACCCGGTGTCCGAAGGCGCCGGGCCGGGTCCTCGTACACACGTCAGTATCCCCAAGTCCAGACAACCTGCGTCGCTTTGCCCTTGAGCGTGAGGCCTCTGAGCAGGTGGACATCTACCTCTGGAAGCTGGTAAAAGGTGAGCATTGGCGTACTCCCAGCTGGGCATACCTCTGATCTGTCTCCCTTCTGGGCTCCAGGCCCCTTAGGGGCTTTATGGGCACATTTTGTTGATCAAGTGCCTTTGGCCCAGGAACACCTGCCTCTGGCCCTTCCAGGTTTAGGAGTCTCTGGTTCCAAGATACAGAGAGACACTGATTCTCTGACAGTTCTGATAAGCTCACCTGCTCTGAGATGCCAGGGCCTCAAAGTGCTCCCTCTCCTGGGGGGAAGGGGTCATTGCACCTTGCAGGGAGTCAGGGCAAGGTCAAGCCTGCCCTGATGAAATAGAGAGATGTCTATTGGTGGAATTCCAGCATTTTGTGAGGGGAGATCTTTGCAGGCAGGAGGGCCTGGGGGTAGTCTCATTCAGCCTCTTCTGTATGGTGGATTCTATCCCTCCAAGGTAAGTTAAAATCAGAATATATTTCTCATTCTGTGAGAAACTCACCCTATTCAACAGGCTACTCATGTGACCAAATGAAGGTCAAGAGGAATTGTCATTGATAAGGAAATTGCTGAGAGTTCTGTTTTCTGGCTCTCTTGAGAAACATAAATCCTCTGGGCAGAGTAAAACAAACTAAACTCTTTAACTGTGAATTCGTTCTAAGGTCACTTTTCGCCACTGATGGGTTTGGCTGGGGGTGGGTGGTGGTGGAAAGAGGGGACAGTAAAGGGATAATAAGAATAATGACATGATAATAACCAATGTGCGAAGCACTTCAGATGTACAAAGTGCTTTCACATTCATTATCTCATTTGATACTCAGCAATCCTGAGAGTTAGACATTATTATCCCCATTTTACAGATGAGGAAACTGAGGCTCAGAGAGGTGAAGTACCTGGCTCAAGGCCACACAGCCAGTAAGTGGAGGAGCTAGAGCCCATGTCTTGTGACGTCAGATGCGGCTCTTTCCCTGCTCTACTCTGCCCCCTGTCGTAGGAGGAATGGACGAAGAAAGCGGAGCTGTTCAGCCTGGAGAAGAGAAGACTCAGGGGGCCAGGACCACTGGCTTCATGGCTCTAAAGGACTGCCCCAGGCAGAGGGTGCAGCTGTGTTCTGACTGACCTCAAGGGTCAACAAGCAGGGGCTTCAAAATCTGACCTGGGTTTAAACCCCGGCCCTTCCATTTCTTAGCTGTGTGGCCTTGGGCAATCACTTGACTTCTCTGGGCCTCCATTTTCTCTTCTGTTAATTGGGGAGGATTAAATGAACTATCATAGGTATAGCCTCTGACCTGTAGTAGGTGTAAACAATGTCACAGTCCTTCTCATCCCACCTCATTGACTGGGTTAGAATTGCAGTGACGCAGGTTTCAGCCAATGAAAGGAAGTATTTTCTCCTACTTACATCCTTCCTGTAATGAAGGGAGGGAGCAAGCTCCATTCACAGGAGTGTGCAGGCAAGGGCTGGTGGGGATTCTGCCAGCAGCTGAGGAGGGAACCTTATAATTCTTTTGTGCCTTGAGATTCCATCAGCCCCTGGACAGCTGCTGACTGCATGTTCACTCTGGGACTTTCCTCACCCCCACCAAGTGCTGGGGCCACAGAGAGTAGTCCTTTGGTGACTTGGGTGGAGCAAGAGGTCACTGGGAGCTGAGCTGGTCAGGCAGGCTTCATGGGAGATGGCCCTGGGGCTGGACAGGATTTAGAAAGGCCAGAGGGGCACACTGCAGGCCAGGCGGCAGCAGTGGCTTCAGAACCTGGCTCTAGAGCCTTCACTTTTATGCCCTGTGCTCTGTGATGGGCGGGCAGCATGCACTGTGTGTGATGTGCTTCATTTAATCCACAGAAGAAAACTGAGGGGTATATTTAATACCCCATTTTGCAGATAAGAAAACTGAGTCTGAGAGGTAAAACGACGCACTCAAAGTCACAAAGTTTAAGCCGTAAAGACTCAAACCCAGTTCTGACTGTCCCCAGTGCTGCCTCCACAGAGACACGCTTATGCTTTTAGGGAGGTGCCTGAGGAAGGTCAAGGTGTGCCCAGAGGTGCGGAGGGGGACATTGCAGCTCCAGGCCAATCTCTACACCAGGCTCAGCAGGAAAGAAACAAGGTGGGGTGGGGTGGGGGCTTCTCAACTGTACAGTGCCAGGCCCTTCCATCCTGTCATTAGCAAGCCTCCCCTTCCTCGCCTCCTGACTCCCTGGGTGGCCAAATGCCCCATCCACCTCCCATTGCCTCCCTGTCCCTGACCATGGGAGTCAAACACTCCCAAGGCGTGACCGTCAGTGGGAAACGCACTGTTCTCATGTAGAGAGTGGAAACCGCAGGCCTCGGAGGCTGGGAGAGGGAGGGGGGAATGGGCCTGGAGACACAGTGAGCAGGTGGATGTTGAAACCTGGGCTAAGTGAGGCCACAGAGAGAGAGCCCCAGACTCCAAAAGCTGAGCAGAGACTTGGCTTGGGGTTAAGGGCCTTTTAGATCCTGGAGTTCCAGAGTAGAAGGGGCCTTTGGGGTCTCAATTCCTACCCCCAACTAGGAAGGAAGTCCCCCTGTAGACTCAGTGATGGTCTCTAGTGCACATATGCCCACCCACCTCCAGACAGGTGATTGCCTTCCAACACTGTGGATGGCTCTGCCCAGGGAGGCCTTGTCTTCACACTGAGCAGAGCCTATCCTAGTTCCTGGGACTCACCTACTGGTGCCACCTCTGCCCTGAGGGTGCACAGAGTCCTGCTGCCCTCAGAGCTGGCATGCCGTTCACAGAGCAAGAGGCACAACCGTGACCCTCGGTGTAGCTCTTGATTCCAGTCCTGAGAGCCAGGCCTTTCAATCATGCTTTAAGGCTACAGCATGGGGACCCCCCATCCCTGTCCCCTTGTGTTTGGGGTGTGTGCAGTGGCAGGCCTGCCGCAGAAGGACCCATCCCCATTCCATGACTTGTGATGTAGCCTGGGCCTCTGGAGTGGGTGTCTCCCACATCCCGGTCCTTGACATCTGGGCTGGGGTTCCCAAGGAAGGACATTTCTGGCCCCCTGGACCTTAATCTCAGAATCTGTGCTATCCATGGCCCTTGGTGGGATCGCACTCAGATTCCCATAAGCAAGGCCAGTTCTTGGTTTCCTTGAGGGTGGTGCTGGCCTAGCAGAGGCCTTGCTGTCCCATCTGTTCTTTCTGGCCACAGACCTGGTGGTAACAGCTGGCGCAACCTCACAGCCCACGTGTGTAGAGCTTCAGCACCATGTACGGTGCCAGTGGCCAGCTCCCGATGGAATACAAACATTAGGAGATCTGGAATAATACCTTATTCTCCTTTGGGGCCTGGCCTAGACTGGGTACACATGTATTTGCTCATTCATTCATTCATTCTACATGGAAAGCCCTCCAGGTGTTCCTAGTCTGGCAGGGGAGGCAAGAATAGACACAATGATAGCACATTAGAAATTCATACAATCACCAACAGAAGCCGAGAGCGATGGGTGATTATAACTTCCTTCCTCAGGACCCAAGGAGGAAGGAAGTTATAACTACCTGGCAGGGGTGGAGAGGGTGTGAAGGAAGACTTCCCAGCTAAGGCTTGGAGGATGAGTCGGAGTTCACCTGGTGACGATAGGAGGAGTCCCAGCAGGTGGGGTGGCATATGTAAAGGCCTGGCCTGGCAAGGGTCTTCAAGTAGTTGCTTAGGGCTGGAGCACAGGCAAGGCCATCGGTCTGGTGAATTACGTTGAAAGGGGGTCTACGATTCAGACACATGTTAGTGTTTTGGTGTCTGAATAAGCACACCGATTGATTTGTATCACATATTCTATGCCCAGAAGAAAGCTTGACCAGTCCATACATGCCTGGCAGCTTTCCTTCCTTCCTTCCTCCTTTCTGTTGTGGACAGGTGAGTGGTGTGACGGCAGGATGGTGATGGTGACAGAGGCAGGGCCGGCAGGGACGTGATGGGAGGTCAGGGAAGGGGGGTGAGGGAAACAATATATTTTCAAATGACCGCAGTTAGGATCATAGGTTAGAGGGAGGGAAAGGTGATCAGAAATCTAGTGCAGTGACAAGCAAGACATGAGGAGGCCTGAATGGGGAGAGTGACCGTGGGGACTTGAGAACAGATTCCAAATATTTAGGAAATTTAGTCCACAGGATTTGGTGTCTGATCAGAGTAGGGGAGGGGAGGGAGGTGACAGAGTCCATTCCAAGTCTAAGTCAGCCCGTTTCCCTGATCCACAGCCCTGCCTTTCCTGCTCATGCCCTTGTCTCTGCCCTCAGGAATCTTCCACTTGATTCAGATCAAGAAAGTCAGGAAGCAAGACTTCCAGAGAGAGGCACAGAACTTCCGGCTGCTCACTGGCACCCACGAAGGTGGGACCTGGGGCTGAGACTGGGCCTGGGAAGAGAGCCTGGCGAGAGGCCAGGGCCTCTGGGGAGTTTCAGGCTGCTGGTGCCGGGAGGGGGTTGTGAGCCACAGACGTCAGTTCCCGGCACAGGAATCCAGTGGGTGTCTGCGCCAGAGATTTCTCAACTCGGGTGCTTAGGAGCAGAAGGGTAAAGCAGAGCCTTGCTGGATTTGGTCTTGGGGTGGGGGTGGGGGGGCACGGGGCTGCAGAGGAGGGAGGTCTGAGCCCCAAATCCTTGTGCTGCCTCTTCCCTCTTACTGGAACATATCCTCTTGGAACTTCTGATGCCCTTAATTTGCTCTACACTACCCTGAGGAAGATTGGCCCCCGCCTGGGCTTCGGGTGGGGGGCAAGTCACAGATGGGAGTGTCACTAACAGGTATCAGGAAACCAGCCCAGCCCCCAATTGTTGGTTGAAGCTGGGGTCATGTGCCAGAACTGATCTGGATATGGGGGTTGAAGGGGACACCTGCCTCCTTCTTCCCTGTGAGCTCCAAACCCCAGTCTACACAGTCCTCCTCGCCCTGTCTTCCCTACACCAGCCACTCTGCCTCTGTTGTACAAACACACGTACACACACACACACACACACACACACAACTGTTCTGCTTTCCTCCACGCAGGTCACTGGAACGTCTTCCTAGCCCAGACGCCGGAGCTGAAGGTCATGGCCAGTCCAGACAAAGGGACCAAGACCTTATAACAAAGACCTAAACTGTTGCAGATATGAGCGTTATCATTTTGTTGTTATATATTAATAAATAAGTTGCATTACCCCTCACTTCTGCCTGCTGAGTTCATATCCAGTCTCATGTTCTCACAGTGACTGCAAAGTAGGCCTGGTTATCCCCATTTACAGGATTGAAAGTAAGATGCAGAAGAGGCAGAGACTGGCCCCAGTCCTAAAGGTGAGTTGTTATGGGAGCCAGGACCAGCTCCCCAAGCCTCCCCACCCAAGCCCTTGTCTGCCACTGTGGCCTCTCCCCTGCTCTGTACTGCTTCTGTCCCGGCCCCCAGCTAGGCACCTCCTGCTTTCATGGGCTGCCCCCTCCCATAGCTCTTTGGCTTTGACCTAAGAAGGGGACTGATCCAGCTAGCCAGTGGAGGGCAGGGTGTGAATTGAGTCTCCAAGCACTTGCCCAGCAAACATTCCAGGGATCCTTACAATTGTCAGCCACACTTTATAATGCGGAAGCTAAGTTTAGGGATGAGCAGCAGTTGTCTGAATCCACAGAGCTGGTTAGTGGCGGGTTTGGAAGTGAATGCCAGGTCTCTTGCTCCGGGCTGGCGCTCCTCCCCATTCTACCGAGACCAATGTTCTTAGCCCAAATACTCTCACCTCAAAGGATTTTCAAGACTTGGCAGTCAGATTGCCAACCCTGGCACCATCGTCTGAGAAGGCATAACAATTACAATTAAAGACCACATTAGTAATTTATCCTGCCCACACATATAATTTCTTGCAATTTCAAAGACATTTTAATGGCCGTGATTCTACTTAAGATGAACGGTGTAAGAATTATACCAATTTGATTTTTAAACATTAATTAATTAATTAATTAATTAATTAACGTTTATTCCATTACCCCTTCCCCTTTGGCAACCATCAGCTTGTTCTTTATAGCTATGGGTCTGTTTTGTTTTGTTTAATTTGTTTTTATTTTTTTTAGATTCTACATGTAAGTAAAAGTATATGGTATCTCTCTTTCTCTGTCTGACTTATTTCACTTAGCATAATACCCTTTAGGTCCATCCATCTTGTCACAGATGGCAAATTTCATACTTTTTTATTGATGAATAATATTCATTGTATTTACATACCACATCTTCTTTATTCATTCATCTATTGATGGACACTTAGGTTGCTTCCCTGTCTTAGCTATACTGGTAAAACTGCAATGAACATAGAGGTGTGTATATCTTTTCAAATTAGTATTCTTGTTTTCTTTGGATATACACCCAGAAATGGAATTGCTAGATTGTATGGCAGCTCTGTTTTTAATCTTTTGAGAAATATTTCTACTGTTTTCCATAGTGGCTGCACTAATTTACAATCTTACAAACAGTGTACGAGGGTTCCCTTTTCTCCACATCTTCACCAACACTTTTTTGTTGATTTATTTATCAATAATAGTCATTCTGACAGGTGTGATATCTCATTGTGGTTTGAATTTACATTTCTCTGATGATTAGTGATTTTGAGCATCTTTTAATATATCTGTTGACCATCTCTGTCCTCTTTGGAGAAACGTCTATTCAGGTCCTCTGCCCATTTTTAAATTGGATTATTTGGGGTTTTTCAGGGGAGGGTTAAGTTGTACAAGTTTATTATATATTTTGGATAGTAACCCCTTATCAGATATCATTTGCAAATATCTTGTATTCAATAAGTTGTCTTTTCATTTTGTTGATGGTTTCCTTTGCTGGGCAAAAACACTCTAGTCTGATGTAGTCCCATTTGTTTATGTTTTCTGTTTCCCTTGCCCAAGGAGACTATCCAAAAACATATGGCTAGGAGCGATGTCAAAGAGTTTACTGCCTATGTTTTCTTGTAGGAGTCTTATGGTTTCAGGTCTTACATTTAAGTCTTCAATTCACTTTGAGTTTATTTTTGTTTTTGGTGTAAGAAAGTGGTTCAATTTAACTTTTTTGCTTGTTATCTATTGGGATTTCCCAACATCACTTATTTAGGAGACTGTCTTTATCCCATTGTATATTCTTGCCTCCTTTGTCATAGATTAATTGACCATATAAACAAGGATTAATTTCTGGACTCTATTCTATTCCATTAAGCTATACATCTCTTTTATGTGAGCACCATATTGTTTTGATTATTGTAGCTTTGTAGTATAGTTTGACATCAGAGACCGTGATACCTCCCACTTTGTTTTTTCTCAATGTTTATTTGGCTATTCGGGGTCTTTTGTGGCTCCATATAAATTTTAGGATTAGATGCTCTAATTCTGAGAAGAATGCCATTGGTATTTTAATAGGGACTGCATGAATCTGTGTATTGCTTTAGTAAGGACATTTTAACAATATTAATCTTTTCAGTCCATGAGCATGGTATATACTTCCATTTATTTGTAGCCTCTTCAATTTCTTTCTTCAATATCTCATAGTTTTCAGAGTACAGGTCTTTCATCTCTTTGGTTAAATTTATTCCTAGGTATGTTTTTTAATGCAACTGTAAATGGCATTGTTTTCTTAATTTCTCCCTCTGATGGTTTGTTATTGATGTATAGAAACACAACAGTATTGCTACTCCCAGCTTTCTTTTTGCTTCTATTTGCATGGAATATCTTTTCCCATTCCTTCACTTTCAGTCTGTATGTATCAGCATTTAATCCATTTACATTTAAAGTATTTACTGAGTCCAGCTGGTGTGGCTCAGTGGTTGAACATTAACCCATGCACCAAGAGGTCGCCAGTTCAATTCCCAGTCAGGGCACAGCCCGGGTTGTGGGCCAAATCCCCAGTGGAGGGCATACAGAAGGCGGCCAATCAATGTTCTCTCATTGATGCTTCTATCTCTCTCTCCCTCTTCTTTCCTCTCTCTCTAAATATCAATAAAGAAAAAATAATAGATAAATAAAGTGATTATTGATAACTTTGTCATTATTGGCATTTTGCTAATTGTTGGTTGTTTTTGTAGTTCTCTGTTTCTTCTTCTCTTCGTCTCTTGTGGTTTGCTGGGTTGTTTTTTTTTGTTGTTGTTTGTTCATTTGTTTGTTTGTTTTTAGTGTTTTGTTTGGATTCCTTTTGTTTTTGTTTTTGTATATCATATTTAGGTTTTGGGTTGATGGTTACCATGAGGTTATGCATGTTATCCTATATCGATAGCAGACTATTTTAAGGTGATAGACATGTAAGTTCAAATATATTCTATAAGGACTACATTTTTCCTCCTCCCTCCATGCTTTACATGTAGATCTTTTTGTGTTGTATATCTCCTACTACTTATTATAGTTTTAGTTGAGTTTGATACTTTTTTTTTTACCTTCATAGTAGCTTTTTAGATGTCTGATTCACTGTGTTTATTAAATATTTGGCTTTACCTGTGAGGTTTTTATTTCTTACATTTTCTTTTTTCTAGTTATAGTCTTTCCTTTTCTGCTTAAAGAAGGCCCTTTAACATTTCTTGTAAAGCTTGTTTAATGGTAATGAACTCCTTTAGTTTTTACTTATCTGGGAAACTCTATCTCTCCCTCAATTCTGAATAATAACCTTGCTGGGTAAATTAATCTAGGTTGCAGGTTCTTTTCTTTCAGCACTTTAAAGATGTCCTGCCGCTCCTTTCTAGCCTGCAAAGTAACTGCTGAGAAATCAGCTGAAGTCGTTATAGTGTTTCCTTTGTATGTAATTAGATGTTTTCCTTTTGCTTCCTTCAAGATCATCTCTTTACCTTCAACTTTTACCATTTTAATTACAATATGTCTCTTTGGGTTCGTCTTTTTTGGAACTCTCTCTGCTTTCTGGACCTGGATGTCTAATTCCTTTCCCAGGGTAGGAATAGTTTCAGCCATTATTTCTTTAAATATAAGTTATGCGTCTCCCTCTATTTTCCTTCTGGAATCTCTATAATGTGAATGTTTGAGCTTGTCATGTTATCCCAGAGGTTCCTCAAACTTTCCTCATTTTTTACAATTCTTTTTTCCTTTGCTGTTATGATTGGTTGATTTCCACTAGTTTGTTTTCCATTCTTCAGTGTTAGCCAATCTGCTGTTGATTGTTTCTAATGTGTTTTTCATTTGAGTTATTGTATTCTTCAGTTCATTATACTTTCTAACATTTTGTGGAAGTTCTCTCTAAGTTCCTCTATTCCACTCTCAAGTTTGGTGAGCATCCTATGACTGTTTCTTTCCATTTTTTACAACGCAAATTACTTATCTCCATTTCTTTAGGGTTTTTCTGGGGGAATTTTCTTGTTCCTTTATTTGAAAGATATTATTCTGTCTACTCATCTTTCTATGTTTGTTTATATGAATTAGACAAAATAGCTATTTCTCTTGGCCTTGAAAAAAGTGGTCTTATATAGAAGTGATCTCTCTGTAGGCTGTGTGTACCAGTGGTTTCGGTGAGTTATAGGAGCCAAACGGGTGTTTAAAGGCTTCCAGGGCACTGCCTTACCAAGCTGGAGCAGGTCCAGGTGGGGAGGCCAGGTGTGTGTAGTAATGTTTTATTGATTGATTGTTTTTGCTCCTTTTGCTTGGGGCCAAAATGGGCTCGGGCACTGTGTCCAGAACAAGCTGAATAGACCTTGCAGGTAGGCTACAGCACCTGCGTAGAGCCCCCACCCACCCTGTGGGGATGGAGGAGGACATAAACAACGCTGCTCACTGCCTCCCCCCTCCGGAGAATTCCCTTGGTTCCCGGAGAGCTCCCACAACTCCCAGCCTTCTCTCTACATTCTCTCTCTTGTGTGTTGTAACAAATGTGCTCCCAAGCAGAGGCAGCCTCTGGGTAGGCTTTATGTGCTGAGTAGTTTGGGAAGCTGGTTGGAACTGAGTAGGTGGTTACGGCACCTGGGGCACTGCTTTGCCTTCGTGCTTGCTCCCTTTGTTCAGAGGTAAAAATGTCCTGGCATTGTAGCCGAGAACAGTCTGTGGTGACCTTACAGGGAGGCCAAAGTACCCAAAGTGAGCTCCCAGCCGCCCTCCGCAAGTGAAGGGGGCTGTAAACAATGGTGCTCAGGGGCCCCTCTGGCCCAAGAGTTCTCGCAGCTCTTGGAAGGCTCCCGCGGCTTCCCAGCCTTCTCTGTTGGGTTTCTTCCTCGTGTTTTTTGGTCAGAGGCTCTTTGTTGTCTCTCAGGAATAACTGCTCCCTATAAATGTGTGTATTTGAGTTTGCTCATAGGAGGGGGCGAGTTTAGTGTCTTCCTTTGCTGCCACCACCTTGGACCTCCCGTACCCTCATTTTAGGGAGGAGAGAACAGAGGCTCAGGGTCAGCCAATGTCTCCAGCGGTTCTCAGCCTGTGGGTTGCGACCCTTTGGGGTCGAACAACCCTTTCTCAGGGGTCGCCTAAGACATAACGGTAGCAAAATTACAGTTATGAAGTAGCAACAAAGATAATTTTATAGTTGGGGGTCACCACAACATGAGGCTCTCTCCCCAGTACACCTATACACACCCCACTCCCAAGCCTGACTGAAGCCATGGGAAGACAGTGCAAGCGGCCTATTGGCTGGAATTCTGCCATTTGCAGCCTCTTAGAGGGCCTTGGCTACTGTCTCTGGAGCCTCTCTTCCTTTGCCAGGTCTCAGGGGCCTGATTTGAAAGTCTAGGATTTGAGGAACATGACTGGAATCTTCCCCTCATTCTCTGAGTTAGAATATCCTCTTCACAGGCGCTACCTGCCTCTCAGAGAAGACTCCTCATTCCCGCCTTGCTTGCTCACCGTGTGGGGTTAACTTGAAACTCTGAGGATGTGTTCTGAGCACCTTGCATTTAAAATGTAGGGATCTGAAAACTCAGCCATTCACGTGGTGAACTCTGGTCACCCTTCTACCCAGCTCAGATGTCTTCATCTCAGTGAAGCCTTCCCTGCCACCCCATCCCACTCCTGCCCCCTGCACAGTGGCCCCTCCTTGCTGCTGGAGAATGAGGTCGGAGGCAGGGCTCTGTAATCAAAGGCAGCTCTGGGGCCTCAGGACAGGAATGGACTTCCCCGTATGCTTTTCCTAGTGTTGCAGGCCAACCACCTGTCTGGTTTCTCTGATGGGCTTATCCAAAGCTTATGGTGTTCTTCCCAAACCTCCTCCACCATGGGAGGCATGTTTAGCACATCAGCATCTCCATGCTTTGATTCATAAACACAAGAGTGTATAAACTGAGTGTATAAACACAAGACTGGCCTTGGGAATGTCTAAGAAGCTCTCCACGATTTTACACCTCTCTGCGTTGTTGTCTCCCTCTTCTATGTATTCATTCAAAAACTACTCTCTGGGCTACTCTGGGGTAGGCTGTATGCTGGACCACCGACACAGTGTAAGGAACCAGTGTGGCCCTGCCTGCCCGTAGGGAGCCAAGTCCTAACTGGAGACTGAGCGAAGGCACCACAGCGCCAGACTGCTAACGGCGATGACGGCAGGGCACTGGGGCACCGCCCTGCTCAGACAGAGGACATTTCAGCAGGCTGTGAAGGATGAGCAAGAGTTTGAAGAAAAGATGGAAGGAGGGAAGAGAGTGGGTGATGGTATAGGAAGAAAAGGGTGCATGGAAGATGAAAAATAGCACATTGTACGTTTAATCAAACAGTGTGGTGTTGCTGGATAAGAAAGTTTGCAGCGCCCTGGCTGGTTTGGCTCAGCGGTTAGAGCATCAGGCTGTGGTCCTGAGAGACCCGGGTTCAGTTCCCGCTAAGGGCATGTACCTCTGTTGCAGTTTGTCCCCCGGCCCTGGTTGGGTCATGCGGGTAGCACCTACTTGATGTGTCCCTTTCACGTCGATGCTTTCTCTCTCTCTCTCTCTCTCTCTCTCTTCCTCTCTCTCCCTCCCACTCTATCTGAACAAAAAAGAAAGAAAGTTTGCAGCAAGGAGCAAAGGAGGTGAGGCCGATACCCAGCCAAGAAGCTTTGGCTTCATCCTGAGGGCAGCATGGAGCCCTGGATGGGTCAGACTTGAGGTTTAGAAAACCAACTCTGCCTGCTGGGGGAAGAACAGTGTGGCGGGGTGAGTCAGAGACCAGGTCGGACGCTGTTGTGGGAATGGCCTGGGCAGGAGAGAAGATGGGATGGAAGGGAAGGCAGAGCTGAGAGCAGACTGGACGTAGAGCTGAGGGAGAGGGAGGAGTCTGGTGTGTAGCTGGTGTCACCTGCTGTGTCTGGGGAGAGCCCATAAGTTCCAATGAGTCTCCAGAGATACCCTCTGGGTATGTTATGGGTCTGGAGACAAGGCTGGTACAGAGATGGGGATTTGGAAACTATTGGCCTGCAGGTGGTAACTAAAGCCAGGAGATGGTAGACATTGGCCTGGGAGAGATTGTAGAGTGAAAAGAGAGGGGCGCTAGGGCAGAACCCGGCAAAGGAATCTCCATGGGGGCCAGAGAGAAGCCAGAAGAGCGCGGTGGCCGAGAGTCCATTAAGATGAGGCCTGGAGGTTTGGCTCAGTGGTTAGAGCGTCGACCTGCGGTCCAGAGAGACTGGGTTCGGTTCCCGCTAAGGGCATGTAACTTGGTTGCAGTTTGTCCCCGGCCCTGGTTGGTCGTGCGGGTGGCAGCCACTCGATGTGTCCCTTTCATTCAATGTTTCTCTCTCTCTCTCTTCCTCTCTCTCCCTCCTGCTCTACCTGAATAAAAAAATGGAAAAATGTCCTCGGGTGAGAAAAAAATAAATAAATAAGGCCTGGAAAGGGTGCTCCGTGGGGCCAGGGGTCTTCTGGTGCCTGCGGCAGTGGACAATGGCAGGAGAGCTGGGAGACAGGAGCAGGCTGGCGGTGCGGAGGCGGTATCTGGGAGGTGAGGAAACAGACTTTGAAGTCTTTGAAGAACTGTGGTGGTAGAGGGGAGAGAGAGGCAGGGCAGGGCTGGCCTGGACACGGGATGAAAGAAGAGGGCTTTTCAGAGAGAGGAGAGTAAAGCAGCTGCTGAGGATGAGGAGGCCTCACAGCAGAGGGAAAAGTAGAAGAAACAGGAGTGGGGCTGGAGGAAGAGAAGGGGCAAGTTAAAATGCATTCTCCCTCATCCACTAACTCCCTGCGCTTCTCCCCTGCGTGTGAGGAGGGAGCGGGGAAGGTGTCCTGGGGCTGCCCAGCTTTCCACTCGCAAGGCTCCTTGAGACCCCGGCAGGAAGTCCTGTGGTATCGCTGTCCTGCTTGGTGACCAGGCTCGGCACAGCCCAGGCTCTGGATGAAGTAGTCACATCCCCTCCCACATGCCAGCCATGAGCCAACTAAGCATATGCAAGTCTGCTGCCTCATGAGACACCTAGGACAACCTGGTGAGGTGGGGATTGGTGCTGGAAGAGATGAGGAAGCTAAAGCTCGGGGAGAGGACGTGACCTAATCAAGACCACATGCTAGTACATGGAGGGGCTGGATTCCAGCTAAGGTCTGCGATTCAGAGACACGATGGGTCAGAGCCTCGGGGCCAGGTCCTGGGCTGGGGCAGGCACAGCCGACCTAAGCTCAGAGCCTCCGTTCCACTCCACCTTCCCAAGTAGCTTCCTGGCTCCGAAACTTGATCACCTTATTATGATGCCAAGCCTGGCCTCCAGGTTTTCTGGGGAGGCTTCCTTCTCTTCTTTCTCCAGCGGCTGTGAAACCACCTCCCTCTGTCCCCACAAACCCTGGGCTCTGGGAAATGGCAGTGTTTCTGAGAAATAGGAAGTGGCCCGTGGTTTATGGCTGGCCTGGGGGTGAAGGAAGGCCTGAGGCCCCACCAGACACGATGGCATCTCCAGAGCAGGCCCAGTCACCCTCCTTTCTCTCACCCTGGTCCCTGGAAGACACCGCCTGCGGCCTTCTCTCCACGCAGGGTCAGTTTATGGAGGATGAATAGGAAATGTTGTGGGAAGGTGGCTGAGGTTGGAAGCGGGTAGGGTGGCATGGGTATCTGTGTACAGAGAGCCATCTCAGACCTTCTAGAATGGGAATTAGAACCTGGATCCCTGGCCACAGCTCAAGGCTCTTGGAATGATCACATGGCAGGTGATGTCTTGCCCCCATCCCACCTTCATCCACCCCCAGCTCAGAGTTCATATAACTTGCCCAAAGTCAAACAGCAACCAAAAATTGGGACCTACAGGGTCTGACTCTAAAGTTTGCCCCCTGTCCTTACCCATGATGTCTGGGCCGAGGATGAGATCGGACTTCTCACTAGCAACCCTGCCACCAGCTTCTCCCCTCCAACCTTTTCCCCTCCCCACAATGTCTTGCCTAACAACCCAGAATAATCTTTCAAAAACACAAATCTTACCCTGTCTCTCCTTCATGAAGCCCCTCCTTCGATGCTTTCCCTCTGCCCTCAGGGTAACATCGAAGCTCCCTCTCCCGGCCCTTCAGGACTTGGCTCCTGCTGCCTCTTCAGCCCCAATCCCCTCACCATTCTCCCAGCAGCACCGCAGGGTCCTGTCTGCTGCCCTTTCTGACCAAGATGAAATGGATCTGGGCCCCAAGAAGACCCGAATCACAGACTCTGACACCATCAGGACATTCTCTCTCTGTTGCCCCTGAACATCAGCACTTTCTTTCCAACCAACTCTCAAAAACTAGACAATACACCATGCTCTGCTCAGCAAGTGCCCTAACAGACCTCAATCAGACAAGGTATAAAGAATCTGCCCTTCCACTTCCAACAGAAAGATTCTGGCGAACAACTCTGATCAGTCCATCATATCATCATATCAGTCCATGATAACCAGCCTTCAGTGGTCAGGGATGAGGTACTAGAATCATATGATTGGATTAGGGGAAGCAGTTACCCCAATTAAGGGGGCAGGCAGCAAATACATGGTCACTAAAGGGATCCCTGTTCCCAGGCCGCCGTAGCTAGAACTTCAGACCATTTCTTTTCTTCTTCTTTTTTTAATCCTCACCCGAGGACATTTTTTCTATTTTTTGTTCAGATAGAGTGTGGGAGGGAGAGAGAGAGAAACATCGACGTAAAAGGGACACATCGAGTGGTTGCCACCCACACGACCCAACCAGGGCCGGGGACAAACTGCAACCGAGGTACGTGCCCTTAGCGGGAACCGAACCCGGGTCTCTCAGGACCGCAGGCCGACCCTCTAACCGCTGAGCCAAACCGGCCAGGGCCAGACCATTTCTTAAACCAGCATCCTCTAAAACCAGCACCCCCACTTCCTGGAATGCCTTTCCCTGTTCCCTCCTCAGAAAAGCCTCCCTGGTCCTCTCTGCCGCCCCAGCATTGCACTTCTACGATCAAACTCATCCTTTGGTGCTGCAACGGTGTGTTCCCAAACCTTTCTCCCACCGGGCAGTAAGCTTCTTGAGTCAGTGACCACATGGTGTTCATCTTTGTATTTTCAGCCCCTAGCATGGCTCCTAGTCCACACGAGGCATTCAGCACATGCTTAGTGAAGGAGATGAGGGCTGGAAGAGTGGTGTTGACGGTGAATATAGTAGAGGTGAGATGTATGACCCCTGCCATACAGTAGGTGCTCAGTAAGTGGTTGTTGAGCTCTTGGAAGATCACCACTACCACTGTCACTGCCATTTCACTGCCGCCACCACCACTACTGCCACCTCCACCACCAGGACCACCCTTCACATTTTCAGGGCCCAGGTAGGAATATAAATGGAGCCTACATATCATATCCTAAATATTTAAGTTATAAATCAAACTAACAAACTATTAAATAAATATCTTCTATCATCCTACCTCGACAAATATACCTTCTTAATGACCTGGAAGGCCAAATTCAAATTTGAAATTTTCATACTTCTGTGAATTCTTTAAAAACAACTTTTTTTTAATCCTCCCCTGAGGATAATTTTCCATTTATCTTCGGACAGAATGTGAGGGGGAGAGAGAGACAGAGAGAGAGAGAAACACTGATGTGAGAGACACATCAACTGGTTGCCTCCTGCACGACCCTGACCAGGGCTGGGGACAAACCGCAACTGAGGTACGTGCCCTTGACAAGAATTGAACCTGAAACTCTTTGGTCTGCGGTCCGATGCTCTAACCTCTGAGCCGAACCAGCCAGGGCTCTGAATTCTTTTTAAGAACAGGGAGGCACAGGGAGACCAACCCTTGGTCCCTGGCTTCCAGCTCTCGGCCCACCTCTCCATCTCGTTCCGACTCTGTCTTGTACTGTGAGGGGCACACGTGTGAACATATCAGTCTGCATGTCTTTGATGGTTTTAAAACATGTCTACGAATGCTTTTATCTCCTCTCCTTGAGAGGTGTGGCACATGTCCTCACCTCTTAAATTGAGCTGCGCTGTGAGTCATTTGCAACCACTAGAATGAAGGAGAAATTATGCTGGGTGACTTCCAAGGCCAGAAAAGGCAATGCCGTTACTGCTCTGTTTACTGAGATACTACTCTTGGTACTCTGGGCAACTGTGTAAGAAATCCAACTCCTCTGAGGCCACCATGCTGCGAGGAGGCCCAGAGTACACAGCGGCCTCACACAGACGCTCCAGTCTGCAGCCCCAGCTGAGCTCCCAGCCAGCTACCAGCATCAACCTTCACACATGTGGATAAAGGCCCCTCCACTGAGTCTTCCCAGCTGAGGCCCCAGACACTATGGAACAGACCGACAAACCATCCCCATTATGCCCCGTCCAAGTTCCTGACCCACAGAAGTCATGAACATTACAAAATAGATGTTTTAAGCTGCTCATTTTTGTGATACTTACTTAGGTGGCAATAGTAACTGGAACAATGTCCAAGTTTTATTCAAGCACATCCACCCCCCCCCCACACACACACACACACACACAAACTACCCCTCAGGCTTAGAAATCAGACCTAGGGAAGAGGACTGTGCATTCCTGGAAGCAGACTTGGGCTGTTTGACAGAGAACTCCAGGATCTTAGGTTCTCTGGTATAGGGCGGGGGGGCACACATCCAGTTGATCCCACAGATTCCTGTGCTATGGGTAGGGGTGCAGCTGAAAGAGTCAGTGAAGCCCGGGGTGGGTCTGAGTGGTCCTACTCTTCACTGTCACCACTACCACCGTCACCATCTACTACCACCAGCACAGTGATACAGTTGTCCTCTGTGTCCCACTGTGCCCTCAGAAAACCCAGTCTAGTGGGGAAGAAAGAGACATAAACGACGACACCTGAGAGTGACAAGCACTGTGACAGGAGCGAGCAGAGGGTGGCTGTGAGAGGCCATGGTTGGGGGAAGGGGTATCAGAGCAAGTGTCCTGGAAGAGGACACCCAAAGAGACTTTAAGGAAGTAGCCAGAGAAAGTGGAGACATTTTGTTCCAGTTCTAGGAAATGGCATGGCCAGAGGCTTGGTGACAAGTAAGAGTGGTACATCTGGGGAAGCGGAGCAGGGCAGCCTGGCAAGAGCCGCACTGGGAAGTGGAGGCAGGTGTGCAGGCAGCGGGAGTGGGCAACGTCTCTAGAGAGAAGTTAGAGGAGGTGGGCAAAGCCAGCTCTTCCAGGGCCCTCAGAACAGGGATGGTGTTCAGGGAGGAGGCACTCGCATGGTTGTCAGTACTGGTGCCTCTTCTGATGGCCCAGGGCCTATTCCGCACAGGTAATTATTCTGAATATTACCCCCATTTTTTTGAGCCTGGAATTTTTTTTTTAAACAGATATGTGACTCAATCAAATTTGTGCTTTACAAAGATTTTTCAGGCTTCTGTGGAAGAAAGGCTTGGAGGGAGCCAAGAATGGAAGCAGAGTGATACTTGAGTTAGAGCATCCATGAGAGATGATGGCAGACTGGACCAGGCTGTGGCAGCAGAGTTGGGGAGAAGTGGATGGGGTTAAGTGCTATTTAGAGGGTACAATCAACAGAAGCCAGGGTGAATCAAGCATGGGCCCTGCCTTCAGTGAGCTCACAGTGCAACAAAGAAACAGCGTGGACATACATGGCAATTAAAACCAGCTCATTGAATCCTCATCATGAATTTCAGAGGCAAGTACAATATTCCTATTTCACAAGTAAGAAAAAGTGATTTCCTGTGGCAAACATTGTTGCATGCTCACCCAGTAGTCATTCCCTGCCTCCTATTTGCTAATAGAATCCCAGTTGGATAGTGTTCAGCACCTGGGGTGAATCATGACTGACCAAAGCTGGCCTTGACACCCCAACTCTCCTCTTCGAGTGACTGGGCTAGGACTGGGTTCACAATCCAGTTCTGGTGAGGTGTTGAGGGCAAGGGGCTATTCCTCCTAATAGGAGAGACTCACATGAGGAGAAAAACTTTTTTCTGCTGCCCTCCCTGTTCTTCCTATTTCAGATGCTATCAACTAAGTACATGAGACATGGAGCTGTGGTATCCATCTTGTGACCATGAGGTTGAAGATTATGAAAACCAGTAATGCTGCAGAAGGCTGTAGGGAGTTGAGTCCTCAATGATATTGATAACCCATCTGGGTATACCACCTACATTTCTTTGTTTTTAGAGAGGGAGGAAGAGAGGGGAGAGAGAGAGAGAGAGAGAGAGAGAGAGAGAAATGTTGACATGGGAGAGATGCTTGACTGGTTCCTCCTGTACACGCCCTGAGTGGGGACCAGACCCACAACCTAGGCATGTACTCTGATTGGGAATCAAACCCGTGACCTTCTAGTGCACAGGATAATGCTCCAACCAACTGAGCCACACCCACTAGAGCCCACCTATGTTTCTTGATAAGAAAACAACGGATGTCCTTATAGCTTACGCCACTGTAGCAGCACTGCCAATGACCCACTCATCACTTTAACATCTTATACACACCGTCTCCCAGTCCCAGAGTGCTTCCACTCCCAACAGCCAGCACCTGCTTCTCCTTGTCAGCGGACCCCCCTCGAGCTGTTGGATCCCACTTCACGTGTGAACATGGAAACCCAGAAGAGCCTGGGAATTTATACTCTCATCCCAAGGGTGCCCCTTAACCAGAGGCAGATGAATATGGAGGTGTCAGTCCTCCAGCTGCCTTGCGCTGATCTGGACAGCTCTGACGCGTGATCGGCACTGTCCCTAGAGCCTCTCTATAGGATGGAGCCAACGTTCTCCTTTATGGGACTTGGCTTGATATCATGCTCTCTCTCTCCCAGTCCCACTTCTCCATTTCCCTACGGCTGGTTTGCCTTGGAAACACTTCCTAATACATCACTTCACATGACTCCTCATCTCAAGTTCTGCTTCTAGGAATCCCAACCCAAGACAGCCACCATTAGTCAGGTTTCTATACTTGCAGCCCAAAGCATCCTAACAGACATCTCAGAGCAAGGGGAAGGTTTGATTGCAAGTTTGCTCAAATATAGGTTTTCCTGCCTGCAAATCCTATGGTTTTATTAAGCATGCTAATTAATAAACTGATGGTTAAAAGATTATTTCTGTAAAGTGCTAGATTCTAAACATAATAAGGGCAGCTAATTACTTCCAATTCTGAGAGCAGCTTCCATGAGCCAGGCACCAGGCTAAGGCTTTACCTCAGTGACTTCATTTCATCTTTACCAGAACCTGTTAAGGTGGATACTATTTGTTGTTTAAAAAAAAAAAACAACAACTCACAACAGGGTCCCTTTATTTATTTATTTTTTTGGTACGTGCCCCTAGCGGGAACCGAACCTGGGACTCTCTGGTCCGCAGGCCAACCGCTGAGCCAAACTGGCCAGGGTGCTGGATACTATTTGTATTAGTGTTCAGTGCTGAGGAACAACATAGAACACTAATGTTCATAGAATACTAACAACTAGTGTTCTATGCTTAGGAAACAACCACAAATTTAGTATCTTAAAACACATTTATAATCTCACTCTTTAAACAGGTCAGAAGTCTGGGCACATTTTAGCCGGGTTCTCTGCTTTAGGGTCTCACCAGCCCGCACTGAGGGGTGTAGGTCATCATCAGAGACTCAGCTGGGGGAAAGATGTACTTCCAAGCTCCCTCAGGTTACTGGCAAAATTCATCTCCCTGTGGTCACAGAACTGAGGTCCCTGTTTTCTTGCTGGCTTTTAGCAAGGGACCACTTCTGATTCCTAGACACCACCATATGGTCTTTCCACAGGTCCTCTCACAATGGAACCGTTTACTTCCTCAAAACCAGGAACAAAGAATCTCTGACTCCAGGGAAGGTCCAATTCCTCTTTTAAGGGATTTTACTTGATTAAATCAGGCCTACCCAGGATAACGTCCTTTGTTAATCCTCACCCCAGGATATTTTTTCCATTGATTTTCGGAGAGTGGAAGAAAGGGGGAGACAGGGAGAGAGAGAGAGGGAGAGAAACATCATTACATTGATTGGTTGCCTCTCACAGGGGCCAGGAGATCGTAGGTGCCCTTGACCAGTAATCAAACCCTTGACCCTTTGGTGCACAGGCAGATGCTCTAACCATAAACTTCAGCCAGGGCAGGATAATCTCCTTGTAAAGTAACTCAAAATCCACTGATTTGGGACCTTAATTACATCTGAAATAGTGCTTCACTTTTGGCCAGAAGCAAATCGCAGGCCTCACCCCCATTCAAAGAGAGGGATTATGCAGGGTGTGAACATCATGGGGACCACCCTAAGGGCTGCCTGCCCCGCCATTATGATCCATATTGTAGAGCTGAAGAAACTGAGGCAAAGAGGGGTTTAGTAATCCTACCCAAAGTCGTGCTGCCAATGAGAGGAGGTAGACTCTGGTTTCCACATGCTGCAGCCCACAGCCTCAACACCTCCGCCCCATTCCCCCGGGGGCTGCCCCCGCCGAAGTCAGACCTCAGCAACCCTCCCAGAGACACTTCAGGGGCTAGCTGCCTCAGTTAAGTGCTCTTATTAGGGCCTGACATGAGGAGACCGAGGCTCAGAGCGTGGGCAGCGTGCCCCAGAGCCCCACGGTGTAAAAGGTGAGCCTCGAACCCGAGGCGGTGGCTCCGGGAGGACTCCACTTCCCGCGGCTGCCGGCAGGGGTACGCGGAGCCCCGGGGACCCGGGGGGCAGGAGGCGGGGTCGGGGCGGGGGCGCTGGAAGAACGGGGGCTTTGATTCCCATCTCCCGGCGCAGACCCAGACACTAATTAAAATCGCCTGGGCCGCGGGGGCGGCAGGGCGGGCACAAAGCCGGCTTTGACCGGGCGGCGGCGGCGCTGGCGGGCGCGGGGCGGCGCGGCACAGGGGCCGCTTGTGGGACGTGTTTGTTTTTGCTCGTAAAGCGCGGCAGCCCAGCGGTGCCCGGGCGGCGAGGGGGGCAGAGCCGGGAGAGGGCCCCTGAGGCCACGGCCGTCCCGTCCGCCCCTACCCGGCCCGCTGCGCCCTGCGCCCGCTCCGCTGCCCTCGCCCACCCGGCGACCCCGGGCTGCTCCCTTCCCACGCGAAGCCTCAGTTTCCCCGTGTATTGATGGTAATGATGGTAACCGAATGGTATTACCAAGAAGTAATATTTATTGGGCGCTTGCTGTATTCCAGGTCCTGGGCTAAGGCATTTCCCACTTCATTTTATTTAATCCTCCCAACTCTATTAATGTCCCCATTTTAGAGCTGAAGAGGTTGAGTGCCTTGCCCGAGGTCACACAGTTCTACATGAGAGGGTAAGGTCTGGGGTCCGAGACTGACTCCGGGAACAGTAGGAGGCTACCTCTTAGCAGAGGGACAGCAGGGCTAGGGCCAGATGGGGACGCATCGAAGGTGGGTTGCAGCAGGAAAAATGTTCCCGATCATACCTGCTCATTACCTATCAAGCTGCCCATTGGAGTGAGTTCTCCAGAGCTGGAGTATTCAAGCAAAATCCTAAACACTAGTGATGGTTCTCAGGTCCCTTCAGCCCAGGTCTTTAGCATCCCTGGCAATGCACAGTGATGCTGCCCTGCATCTTAGGCTGTATGGGAGTTGGGGGTGGGGTGGGGTGGATGATGGGAACCAGGAAAAGATGAGAGCCTTCTCCTCGGGAGCCCCCGTGGTTGGCTGGATCCTCTAACCTCTATGGTCACAGAATCACTGAGGCTCCCGCTGTGGGCCTTTCCATTCCTGGAGGAGAACTTGCATCCACCATGGAAATCTCTCTTCCACCCACTTTTCACCTGGCTTCTACTCATGCTGCAGTTGTGGGCTCAGAGCAGGTTAGACTCTCCGCAACCACCATTTGACCTTGGGCATAACTGCTACAGCGGTAATGATGTGCTCAAGGCTGTTGCCTTTCCTGTCAGATCTGGCCCCTGAGGATGGGACTGTATGGGCCTTGCTCACCTTTACCACCAGCCCCCTCTCTTGATGAACTGGGCAGGGAAGATGCATTGGGTCGTGTTTCCTCTGGTTGGAACAGGCTCAGGTAAGGCCTGGCTGGGGGAATTGGGGTGAGGATAGGCATCGTCAGGGACATACAGAACCTTGGTTGGGGACCCAGTTCACTGCCTATGGCAGTGACAGACCAGGCAGCTATCTCATCCAGTGACATGAATGCTGTCACTGGATGTCCTACTACCCTTCTGATACTGGGCCTCTAGCAACCTAAGCCTTTCCTCCTTCCTCTACTCCCACCCCCACCTACCATGTTCCCTGTATCTGCAGACTGATAGCTGGGGAGGGCTCTGACCTGGATGGTATCTCCCACTAATCCCAGCCACCTGTGAGGAGAACTCGAAGGAGGAGAACAGGGAGGGAGGGTTTCTCAGACTCTCTCCCTCCCTAAGTCCTGGGAGCCAGAGCTTGGACAGAGACACTATTAACACAAAATTTGCAAACATGGCTTCTAAAAATAGCTCCGGCTGGCAAGACCCACCTGGCACAGGCTGCACCTTTGCGGCTGCTGGCCCGGTCCCCTCAGAGCGCCGCCTCAGTCTGTCAGCAAGTGTGTCACTCTGCCTTCCTCCACCCATCATGAGGGCAGTCACAGCCCTGGGTCGAATCCAGGGCAGAGACCCAGAGAGAAGATGTGGATTGTCCCCATCCGAAGAGGGGCTGGGATGTACATGCTGAGGGGTAAGACAGCACTGCCCACAGGGAACTCCCCAAATGGGCTGGGGGTGGGGAGTAGGACACATAGGTACAAAAAGACCAAAGCAGGGTTTAAACTCCGAAAATAAAAATAGCCCAATCAGAGTAAAAAACAAAAACCCAGGAGGATGAAGAGAGAAAACATGAGGGGAGGAAGGCAGGGCCAGGAGAGAGGTTCCATGGTCATCGGGACCCAGATGGGGGAGGGCATTTGGTCCCGCCCCCAGCAAATCCTCAGGACCAGAGAGCCAAGCTGAGACCTCCTCTTATTCAAGCCTTTCACTGGACAAATGATGAAACCGAGGCCCACACTGGTGGTGTGACTTGCCCCGGGTTCCTCAGGGAGCCAGTGGCAGGACTGGGCTGGAACGTGGGTCCACTGGCCCTTTCCAGCAGGCCCCTCTGCGTCCCTCTCTGCTGGCTGATGGAATGGTCGTCATTAATAATGAGTCTCAGAATGCTCCTTTTTCATTGTTGGTTTATTTACAAAAAATTTACTAAGCACCTATTGTGTGCCAGACACTGGGGACGCAAAACTGAAATGGACAGACAGGCCTCTGATTTCTGGTAAGTTCCATTACAGTCTAATGTCAATAACTGCCCAAGTGTGCACACAGCTCTGCAGTGCTCGGGGTGCTTTCACCTAACAGAATATATATGGTGTTTCCCGGGTGACAGTTGAGGAAACTGAGGCTCAGGCAGTTAGTCACTTGTCCCAGGTCACGCAGTAAAGTTGGGACTACAGCTTCCTCATGTTGCCTCAAGAGGCCCTGGGATCCCTCTACATCAGTGCGATGGCTTGTAGGAGGCCAGCACTTGCTCCTGGAAGCTTCCTGTCCTGGATGCACCCACGGATGAGAGTGAGAGGGCACTGGGAGGCCCCATGACCAGGAACACCGGATCACCCCACAGCACTTTGCCTCCGGCTGGATTCAGTGATATCCCCTGCATGCGTTACATAGGTAGTCCTGGCCCTCATAGAGCTCCTGGGAAGCCTGGCTGCTTCCTACAAAGTAGCTTCTACCCTGCTGTCCTGAGCCCTCCCCTGAATCAATCCAGCCAGACACGAATGCTCATTCCTGGAATGGGACAGTAAAGCCACAGCTGTAATCTTCCTGGCCCTCACACAGGCCCCATTCAGGTTCTAGAGCGGGTGGTCAGCAGATGTGAAGACTTGTGCCCTCTCTTTCCAGGGGGTCCTTGCTGTGCTGGGTCCCTTACAACAGCCCCTGGCCATTGCCCCGCTGTGGCCTCTAGATCCCCAGGCTCAGTCAGGGTGGGGACCTGTGTACTATTTCTTTCTCTTGATGCCACAGTGAATTCTACTCTGCAATGGGCTCATTCCAAGAGAGCTTATCTGGGGCCTGCACATTTACCCCAACCATTCCCCCACACCCACAGGGGCTCATCATCACATCTGCACCTTCCCACTTGCTGCCTAGAACTTTCCAGAACACCATGATGCAATGCTTGCCTTAAGTCCCCATCTATGGCACACCCTGTGGGCTGACAGGGCTCTGACTGTGGGCCCAGGTACTAACTGGCTGTTCCACTCTGCTCGTAGACTCCGAGATCCACTTACACTAGAGACGCATCCCCTGCTTCAGAGCCTGCTACCTGCACAGTGCTGTTGATCCAAATGGCCACTCTGGACACATAAATTGCCAGTGTTTGAATTATAGCCCCCTTCCACCCTAGCCACACCTAAGGCAAAGACACCCTTCTCTAGGCTGGACCGAAGAGAGAGTAGTGCTCTACAGGTGGCCTGGGTCAGGAATACTGCCCCCTAGGGCACTCCAGGGTAAGTAGAGGCAAACCCAATCTGAAGGCACTAAGGATATTGGCAGCCCTGCCTTCTCTGTCCAACATTTTCTTCTCCCACCCTCTTTTAAGGTGCTTGCCCAGGGAATGTCGCTGATGGGACCAGAGGTGGGGAGAGCCACAGCTCACAGGTTGCCTGGACCCCCACTGTGGCCTCTGGGGAGAGTCAGCGCTGAGGTGACAAGCTCAGCAGTGGTGAGTAGCTCAGCCTGTCTGAACGCCCCCTCCAGGGTCTGGACGGGGGCCCACCAGAGCAATGGGCAAATGAAGGTGGAGGAAGGTGGAGTGTGCAGAGGGCTGTCCTGGAGTTTGAGCCCTTCCCAGTTCCAGACCATGTGACCCCCACCCCCAAAAAGGATTCCTAAGATGGCCTGAGAGAGCCTGTGCTTCTTGCATCCAAAATGTGTGTCTAGCTGATAGTGTGACTCTCAGGGGGTTGAATGGGAGGCCCAGAGTCAATGGACCAGGAGAGGCTAAGGTTGGAGCTGAGGATGCACCTCCAGAGGGTGCCAGATGGGAGGCTGGACCAGCTAAGCTGCAGTTTAGACACTGGTATAGAAAAGCATGTGCCACCAGAGAAGTCCTTCTGTGCTTCCTCACTGCCACATGTCCTCGTGGTGCCTCAGTGGGTCTCTGTTCCTTGCAACCTGAGCAACCCGAACTTACTGCCAGACTCCTGTGAGAACCCTTGAGCTGGAAAGGAAAAGCCCCAACCGGGCATTAACTGCCCGGTGGCCCAGATATGTCACTCAGCCTCTTCCAAGCTCAATTTTCCCATCTGGAAATTGGGGAGACCAATCCCAGTCTGTCCGTATCCTCCCACAAGACATGATGTTGGCATGGGGTGGGGACTGTACGAATGAAATGAGATCACAAATTGGAAACCACACCAAGACTCAGCATCCAGTTACATGTGATTCATCATTTATGACCTCACCAGCTTGAAAACACCAAATGGCAAATCCTCGCCTTCTTCCCCCCACCTCAGGTTAGCAGATTATTCAATCACTTGGTCAATGAATACAGAAAAGGCCCCACTTGGATGCCTGGCACCACTTGGGTCTGGGGAGCACAAGAGAAAAAGACCTCGGCGCCACCCTCCAAGCGCTCAGTCTGGGAAGATGAGAGTCACACAAAACATAATCACTGCCATTTTTGGAAGCACCCACTGTATGCCAGTGCTGTGCTGTGTGCTCTCCACATGCTATTTCATTGGTTAGATACCCCACCAGGGGGGTGCTATTGCTTCAGTCTGCACATGAGGAACCTGAGGTTCAGGGGAGCTGCTGGGGAGGCTGGTTCAATATCACACAGTTGGTGGCACTGGGCTGGAGCTACCTCTGAAGCCTGTGGGCTTTTCATCACCCCCAGCTGCCTGTGGATGCTGCGGAATGGGGTCTGGATGCACCACCGTCAGTCCTGAAGTCCGCTCTTACCGGACCCCGTGCTGGGCACTGGCTTCCAGAGCACAGTCTTGAGCTTTTACTTCCAAAGAACACATGGTGTGGCCAGAACTGCCTCTCAAACCCACACCTCCCAGTGAACCGACCCCTACCCTAGCACATCTGACCCTTCAGTAAGAATCACAGCTCCTGTGTGTGCAAGGCTGTGAGCTCTACACATGACAGGTTAGGAGAATGAATCCACCTTTGTCTCCCTGTGGGGTCAAGCCCTTGGTGGGGGACTTAGCAAGGTCTAAGGAATTGTGTGCAGCTCAAGGCCTTAGCAGTAGTGGCCCAGTGTGTGCCCAGGATATCTGCGGGAGTCGTGCAGCTGCTAGTTCCTGTAGTAAAAAGTGTGTGCCAGGCTGTGTGCTGGGTACCACCCTGAACTGTCTTATTTCATCTGCACATTAAGTATTATTGTTATCTAATTTTACAAGTGAAGCTATATGGAGGCTCAGAGAGGTTTAGTGACTTGCCCAAGGTCACACAACTAGTACATGATGGAGCGGGGCCTCCATCCTGTCTCTTGAGTCCCTGCATCCCACAGCAGCTTTTGGTTAAAGATCAAATTCTCTCCATCTAGCATTCAAGACTTTTTGCAGGATGACCTCAAAACCATCAACCAGACAGTTCTCCCTCCTTGTACCCAAGCAGGCCTGTTCCTTCCCATCAACAGCTGTTCACGCCTTTGCCACCAAGACATGTCCCCCTGCTCCTCCCTATCCTAAGCAACTCATGCACATAAAGGATGGGGAGGGCGCTGAGGGCGAGAATTGGGAGCGAAGGGAAGAGAGCAAGATGTCTCAGAAAACTAGAAAGAGGGGAAACATGAACACAGGAGGAGAGGCCGGTGGGCTTCTTTCTCCCCCGCCGCATGCTGGCGTGGGCAGATCCTCAGTGAGTCAGTCGACTGAAAGCCACAGACTGTGTGTTACTCTGGTCAAAGCCCAGTCTCTCTGAGCTCTACCTTCCTCCGCCTGGGAGGAGAGGGCTCTGGGTGATCTCTGCGACCTCGTCAGCTCTGACACTCCTGGAAGGATGCAGCTGCCAGGCCTTCACTCGCCCCCTCATATCCCTGCAGGTGCCGCTTGCTCCAGACAGCACAGTGACAGTGACCAACGCCCACCAACCCCCCCAGCACAAACACACCCGTCCTCTGAATGCAGGCTTCTGGAGGGGTCCAGCCCTGTGGGTGCTGCCCAGTAGGAGAGGTCTCAGGAGCACGAGAACAAGAGGCAGGCCCCTGGATTCTGGTTCTGCTCTGTTGTCCACTCTGTCAGGAAAATTAGTTATCCTCCCTCAGCCTGTTTCCTCAGCTGCAAAATGAGGGGTGAGGTAGATCGTCTTGAAGGGTGCTTGGTCTCGCAGGGTGCTTGCAGCCCTGATAACCGAGGAGTTAACTGAAATGGAGGAATTCCAGGCATCAGTGGGGAAGATGGGGGGAGCTTTATATCCTTGGGCAGCAGGGCCCCAGGCAGGAAGCAGAACTCCTGCGGCCTGGGCAGCTGCTTGGCCTGGCCGAGCAACATATAGGGGAGGGGCAGGGACCTAGATAAGGACAGGAGATGGGGGTGACAGGGAAGGGGCTGACAGCAGAAGGCAGTGAGGCTGACATGGGAGAAATGGAGAGATTGAGACAGAGAGGAAGGATGGAGAGCACACAGGTCAGACATGGTGGGGGCAGGGGCCCTGAACCAGGGCCACAGCTGCACACCTGGGGCAGGACCCACAAGGGTGGAGTGACATCCCGGGGCTACGGAGAGCCAGATGTGTAAAGGAGGAGCCAGGCTAAAACTGCCTTCTGTTTATCAAATGAAAAAATTTTGGAACCACTGATTGTAGGTGTTGGGGACTCTCTGATGTCTCTCTTGAACACTTCTGGGACAAAATTGTAAAGCCACAGTGACATCAACCAAGTAAAAGCAATATGCATAGAGAAAAGCATGGAAGGACCTTGTCAGGGAGGGAGGCAATACAATGGGAAACAGGTACATCCGACTTCAATTACATAACAGGTTATTTCTTAAGCTGGAGGAAGGGTTAGGTACATGAATGTTGAAAGTATTTTTAAATTTTTTCATATGCTGAAATATTTTATTTTAAAATATCCTTGTAATAAGGAAATTGGCCAAAATCTTAACAGTGATTCTTTGGAAGTGTGGAATTCTCATGACTGTTATTATCTTCTTTTCATCTTTAGTATTTTCCAAACATTCTACATCTAGCAGATATGGAAAAACTAAGCCTTTTATTTTATTTTATTTTATTTTTTCTTTATTGATTTTAGAGAGAGGAAGGGAGAGGTAGAGACAGATAGAAACATCGATGAGAGAGAATATTGATTGGCAGCCTCCTGCATGCCCCCCACTTGGGATCAGGCCCACAACCTGGGCATGTGCCCTGGCTGGGAATCAAACCAGCGACCTTTTGGTTCATGGGTCAATGCTCAACCAGAGCCACACCAGCTGGGCTAACTAAACCTTTTAAAATAAATAGATAAACTCCTCCTTCTATGAACAAAATTTTAATCTTCAATGGAAATTATACATAACTGTTTGAACCACCTCATCCTCATACCCTTTCCAGCCCAGTAACTTTCTAAGTAGAGGTTAATAATAAGAAAGATATGGGTTTGAAACTTAGCTTCAATACCTACTGGTTATTCACTTAACCACTCTAAATCTGTTTCACAAAAACCCAAGGTTTTTGTGAAGACCCAAGGAGATAATACATACAAAGCATCTAGCATTAATTAACGGTGCCTGGAACATAGGAAATAGTCAATCAATTATCATTATTTTTATTGCCATCACCACTGATGACTGCCTACCACTTCCGCTAGGAAGCCTTCTTGACTTGAAAGAAATATTTCAGTCTAAATTGAGCACCAACCTCACTCCTGGCAAAAGATCAGGACTCTAGTCTCAACCCTGTCACTAAGCATGAGACAAGGAAGGCAAGTTCCGTTCCCTCTCGGGGCCTCAGTTTCCTCATCTGCAAAATGGCAGGCTTGGATTTCCTGCTTGAATATTCTGTGACTAGGGGAACCATATAATTTGTCCTTCAAACCAGAATACCCATTAGAGTGAGAGGAGGTGCTGTCCATAATTACCTCAGGATGGCAGTTCAAGCCGGGACAGTTCTGGGCACACTGCGAAGTCTGGTCACTCCACTGTCCACAGATCCATCACCTCCTTGCCCACTAGTGTGGTAGGCAGAATAATGACTCTCCTCCTCCCAAAAGATAGCCGCCTCCTAATCCCTGGAATCTGAGGGCATGTTAGATCACATGGCAAAAGGCATTCAGGTTGCAGGTCAGCTGACCTCGAGAGGGGCAGACTGTCCTGGGTTATCTGGCCGAGCCCAGTGTAAACACAGGATTTTCGTACATTAAAGAGGGAAGTGGGAGAGGAAGTGTAGGAGTGGTTCCATGTAAGAAAGACTTCACCAGCCAGTGCTGGCTGTGAAGATGGCAGGGGCCGTGAGCCAAGGAATGCAGGCAGCTTCTAGAAGCTGGAAAGAGAAAGAAAATGGATTCTTTCCTAAAGCCTCTAGAAAGGAATTCCAGACCTGCTCGTGCCTTGATTTCTTCCCACTGAGACCCATTTAGAGCTTCTGACCTCCAAGACTGTAAGATAATAAATATGTGTTGTTTTAAGCCACTAAGTTTGTGGTGATTTGTCATAGCAGCAATAGGAAAC
The DNA here is from genome assembly GCF_014108415.1 of Molossus molossus. Classification (NCBI taxonomy): domain Eukaryota; kingdom Metazoa; phylum Chordata; class Mammalia; order Chiroptera; family Molossidae; genus Molossus; species Molossus molossus. The sequence goes on from NW_023425348.1 coordinate 44,561,429, forward strand.
TAATACACGCAGGATGGCTCAGTGGGCCTTTTTAGCAGACTGCTCCATAAATGCTGTCCTTGGAGAGTAAGAGAACTAGTCTAAGCTCCAGGAGAGCTGGATTCTAGTTCCTGCTCTGATACTAACTCACCCTGGGGCCTTGAACAAGTCAGGTAAATCCTCTTGGGCCTCCGTTTTCTCTGTGAAACGGGAGCTGACACTGCCTCATCTCTCGTCGTGGGGTTGAGGAGGCTTGTCCAACATTCAATGACTCATTCTGTGCTCGCTCTGCACTGAGGGCTGGGACAACAAGATGAACCAGACCTAATCTCAACCCCATCCCTGCTCTCGAGAAGCTTCCATTCTGGATAGGAAAACAGGCTGATGTGTAAGCGGGTCATTAAATTCAATGTGATGAACACAGATTATTATGAGTGTACAGAGAGAAGTATAGGCCACATGTGGGGGCGGGGGGGGGGGGGGATGGCCAGGGAAGGCTTCCTGGAAAAGGTGAACCGAAGCTGGGCCTTAAAGGCTAAGTAGGATTAGCCAGGCGAAGCAGTTTGGGAGGGTAGGAAAAGAGGAGGAAAGAACAATCCAGGCAGAGGACAGAGCAGAAGCAGGACCCCAGAGATATAAATCAGCACAGCCTGGCACAGAGGTACGAGTAGCTTGGTGATACTGATTGGAAAGCCTGAGTGTAAAGAGGATGCTGTGAGCATTTAGTGGATGATGGGCGAAGGCATGACATGAACATAAGGTCACATTATTGGTTTGTGTGTCCCTCAAACCAGTGGTGGATCAGGAGATGGTCCATAATGTACAATTCCTCTCAACCCGGCTTGAAGTGATATCTTCTGGTTGTCTCATCGTCACATTGCCCCTAGACATGTGCTAAAGGCCTGGCAGCTTCCCCAGCCTACTGGCGGCGGCGGGGGGCATGCAAAATTACAGCCACTGCAGAGGCCGGCATGACCTCAGGAGCTTGTTTCATCATTCTGAAACCATGCCGCTGGCCTTAGCCAGAGGCAGAGAGGTGGGGAGGAGAGGGTGGGAATGCAGAGTGGGTGGCAGCAGGTTTGGGCAAGATGCCGAGGCTGGAGGAGCAAGCAGCTGGGACCAGAAGGGAGTGAGACTCCAGCTTGGATGCCAACCATCATGCTGTGGGACCTCAGGCCAGGTCCTCGCCCATTCTGGATCTCTCTGGGCAGCATGGGTTCTGGGTGCCGTTCCTGAGAGCTGTTCCCACTGGAGCCCCCTTGTGGGGCAAGAACCTTGGGATTCTTCTGGTCATTCCTATGGATGTAGCTTTTTGTGGGTGAGCAGGAGCCTGTGCCAGGCCTGTCACAGTGGAGGCAGGGCTCCAGCAGTAGGCTGCTTGGAAGCATCCACACTTCCAGGAGGGTCATGCATCTGTGAACCACGTGAAACTAACTGGCTTCTGTCAGGGTCAGACCTACAGAGATATAACAGTGGGGAGTTGTAACCCAACCCACCATTCTTTTGACATTATTTCTGTAAATGCTGACTGATTCATATGTTGCTTGTAGATAAACAGCATGTTTGTATAAGAATCCTAGAAACTAACTTCAGAAGGTACAGACTCTGACCTTCAATCATCCCAGCTCTAGGAGAACGGCTGACCTTCAGCCATAGAACCAGGATGACGTAGAACCAGGATGACGCACACCAAACCATCACTTGACCAGTTTCAAGGTCCTTATCAGAAGAGACTGTGCTGGTCTGCACATAGCGAGCTTTGCAACACCCCCCTACACACACACCACCACCACCACCACCACCACCAATCTCCTTGTTTTGCTTTGCCTCTCCCTCCTTATAAAAACCTCTGCTTGCACTGAGATGGAGGAGATGAGCTTTGGACAAGTGTCTCCCATCTTCTCAGGTGGCCAACACTTGAATAAACCTGTCTCATGAGTTTGGCTTTCATGTGGCAGCAGGCAGCAGAACTTTGGTTTCGGTTACAGAGGTATCTTGAAACTTTGGGGTACCAAGCTCACAGTAGCTAGATGTGCTCCCCTTTGCGTTCTGCATCCTTGGCCAGTTCTTTTAAACAGTCGTTACTGGGTGAGGCTGGGTGTATTAGTTTGCGAGGGCTACCATTACTGAGCACCACAAACTGGATGGTTCAAACAACAGAAATTTATTTTCTCACAGTTCTAGAGGATAGAAGTCTAAGGTCAAGGTGTCGGCAGGGTTGGTTTCTTCTGAGGCCTCTCTCTTTGGCTTGTAGATGGCTGCCTTCTCCCTGGGTCCTTCTGTGGTCGTTCTTCTGTCTGTGTCCTAATCTCTTCTTCTTATAAGAACACCAGTCACACTGGATTAGGCCCATCCCAACGACCTCATTCAAATAGTCACATTCTGAGGTCCAAGGTAGGACTTCATGGGTAGGACTTCAACATATGAATATTGAGGGGGACACAGTTCAGCCCCTAACAGTGGGCTTTAAGAATCACCAGGGGAGCCCTGGCCAGTTTGGCTCAGAGGTTAGAGCGTCGGCCTGTGGTCCGGAGAGACCCGGGTTCGGTTCCCGCTAAGGGCACGTACCTCGGTTGCAGTTTGTCCCTGGCCCTGGTTGGTCGTGTGGGTGGCAGCCACTCGATGTGTCCCTTCACGTCGATGTTTCTCTCTCTCTCTCCCCCTTCCTCTCTCTCCCTCCCACTCTATCTGTACAAAAAATGGAAAAATATCCTCGGGTGAGGATAAAAAAAAAAAAAAAAAAAAAATGAAAAAAAAAAAAAGAATCACCAGGGGAGCTTTTCTAAATACTGTACAGACGTCTAGCTCCCAGGTGTTCTGAATGTAAGCTCCACGAGGCCAGGGCTGGGGCTGGGCCCAGTACTGTGTCCCACTGCTTAGAACTACGTGCAGCGTGTCATGTGTGCTCAACAAATATTTGTGGAATCAAAGGATGACTTAGTAAGGTTGGGATGGGGCCCATGTGTTTGTCATTTAGGGAGTTTCGTGGCTGGCTCTGGCTGGTTTGTTCGGTGGTTAGAGCATCAGCCCTCAGACTGAAGTTGTCTTGGGTTTGGTTCCCAGTCAAGGGCACGCACCTGGGTTGCAGGTTTGATCCCCGACCCTGGTCAGGGTCATGTGGGAGGCAATCAATGTGCCTCTCTCACATTGATGTTTCTCTCTCTCTCTCTTCCTCTCACCCTCCCTCCCTTCCACTCTATCTAAAAATTAATGGGAAAATATCCTTGAGTGAAAATTAACAACAACAACAAAAGTTTCATGGCTGGATGGGAAGCCCAGGGCTCATTAAGGAAAAGAAATATGGGGCTGGGCACTCCATGAAATGTGTGGGCTCATTGGACCTGCCTGGCACCTCTCCAGGAGGCCCAGGGCAGGAGGAGAAAGGGAGGGTCGGACTTGACATCGCTCTTTGAACCTCTTTATTTATCTATTCAGCTGTATCTTTTATAATATCCTTTATAATAAACAGGGAAATGTAAGTAAACATTTCTCTGAGTTCTGTGAGCTGCTCTAGCAAACTAATTGAACCGAAGGAGGAGGTCATGGGATCCTCCAATTTATTTCCAAACATCTCATTTACTTGTGCTTCACTTTATTGTGCTGCACAGGTGTTGCGTTTCTACAGCTTGAAGGCAAGACACTCTACCAGCAAAAAGATTGCGACTCCCTTTACTGCACGGTCTAGAACTAAGCCCACATATCCACGGGCATGCCTGTATAGACAATGGTCAGAAGCACAGCCCTGGCCAGTTTGGCTCAGCGGTTAGAGCGTCGGCCTGCTGTCCGGAGAGACCCGGGTTCGGTTCCCGCTAAGGGCACGTACTTCGGCTGCAAGTTTGTCCCTGGCCCTGGTCGGTCGTGCGGGTGGCAGCCACTCAATGTGTCTCTTCACGTCGATGTTTCTCTCTCTCTCCCTTTCTCTCTCTCCCTCCCACTCTATCTGTACAAAAAATGGAAAAATATCCTCGGGTGAGGATAAAAAAAAAAAAAAGAAGCACAGGTGGGGGCAGTCTTATGGGACTGAGCCCTTAACCTGTAGAATTGAGTTAATTTCTTGGTGGTGTTGGAAAACACACATTGGACCTGCCTTCAGCACCCTTCCCATGTGGCCTCTGCTGACGCCTCGCCTCACCCACCCTCACTCCTGCATAGCCTGTGGTTTAAGCCGCCCAATCTAGCACCGTTTTCTGAGTCTGCCCTCCCTTTCCCCTTCTCCCTTCAGTGTGGGCTTCCCTGGATCCTTTCCCCACTTTGTCCGCCTAGGAAATGTCTTCTCGAGCTCCCTTTGAGCTCCAGGCCTTCTCTGACTGGCCGAGGCTGGGGTAGAGGAGGCATCCTCTGGGCCCTGTGCTTCCCTCCGTCATATGCTGGCCACACCCGCTGCAAACATCCATTTTGCTGTCTCCACACCTGACCCGGTGCACCGAGGGCAGGACTGAGCTGGTAAGTGCTGTCTGTGTCCTGGTGCCCTGACCTGTGCAGTGCACTGAGTCTAAGCCCTCAACAAGGTTCCGGGGAATGAAGAATGAATGTTGAAGGGAAAAACAAATGCTCTGGGAATTTGTAAGGATAGTTGAAGCTCCAACACAGGGTCTCCATGGAAGAATAGTTTTTCAAAAGGTGACATTCTTTGTACGCCCCTCACACTCATCAGTGGCAGAGCTGGACCTGGTGTTGCAGTGCCTGACCTCCCCCTCACCTCCCCCTCACCTCCCCGGGCTCCCCCTCACCTCCCCGGGCTCCGGCCCCACTGCGCGGGAGCCTCTGGGGGTGCTCCGCGCAGCTGTGAGCTGGCCAGCGCAGAGCATGTGCGGGAAGCAGACTCTTAGCCTCCGGTGGAGACCTCAGGAGGGTGTTGGGGCTGGCCAGAAGCTCAGAGAGAGGTGAGAGGGCAGTGGCCCCAAGGGGAGAGACTAGAAAATACCAGCAATGGGGAGAAGGAGGAGAGAGTTGGACAGCTGGGAGGCCCGAGGCTTGGGTTCTGCTCTCAGTGCCATTGTTCGGCCTCAGAGAAGCTCCCCTGATCTGACCTTTCGGGAAGTTCTTGGCTCTCTGGGCCTCAAGTTCTTCAACTGAAAACGGGGTGGGCGAGCTGGACCAGAGGATCACTAAGATCGTCTCTAGTCCTGGCCAAGCAGGTTTGAGAAGAGTGTGGCTGCCTCAAAGTGCCATTTGAGCGGACTGCTCCAGGCTGGCATACGAACGGCAGGGGCTCACATCCAGCCAGGCACTGGGGGGACGTGTCTCTGGGCCCGGAAAGAACTAGAAGCAGCTTCCCCAAACCTCCTCCGCTGGACCTTGTCCCACACTGCTGGCAGGCCCAGTGTGTCTGGCCACCTGGAGAGCCATAGAAACCCAATCTGGCCTATTCCGAACCCACCTAACCCTGAGGTGATACTCCAGAACATGGCCTGGGGGCTGGGCAGCACCCTTCATGAGCCACCTGGGACTCTCAGGAGTACATCTGGCTGGGGGCAGGGAGGGCAGAAGGAAGCTCCAAGCTGCAGGGGCCCAAGTACCAGGTGTCTGGCCATGTGGACAACTTCTGTTGGCCCCATACTCCCTGGGTCCCACCCCGCCAGGACAGGGCCTGCTGTCCTGGGCTCGTGCCTGCAGCCATTTCCCGGGGCCACGGTTTTAGATTCAGTTGGTGAAGACAGGCCTCCTGGGAGGAGCCAGTTGGCCCCTCTCGGTTATTTGCTTTTCAAAGTTGGAAAAACTACACTGTGCACCTGGGCAGTCCTTGCTGCTGCTGGGTTTTCTTTCTTTTTTAAGAAACAGAAAGTCACCTCTGTGCTTACTGCAACCAAATCCACTTTATTGGCCTTCTGTATTTCCCACCGCAGTAATAATAATCCCTTACATTTGATGAGTCTTTACAGTTTACAAAGCACTTTCTTATGCAGTCTCCCATTTGCTCTATGCAACAGTTTTGGGAGGGAGAGAGGGCTGGTATTATTGTCCTTGATTACAGGTGAGGAAAGTAAGAGTCACTCAGTACGATCAGCTGCCCAAGGGCAGGCAGTAAGATGAAGCTAAAGCAAAGAACCCGGGTCCTTTGACTTGGCATCAGTTCTTTCCTCTGCACCACACACCCCTCATGTCACTCAAAAGCCCAGGGTCTTGGACATCCTGTTCCAAAAACAAGAAAGGGCAGAGGCTCAGCTGGTCCTGTCTCTACTGTTTCATTTATGAACATTTTCCCTTGGTGAACTTAACCATCACCACTGAGCCAATGACTCTTAAATCTGTTCTTCCCTCTGGAAGCTGAGATCTTCAGATTCTACCATGCTTCTCTACATCTCTTTAAAGTTCCCAACTGCCCCTTACTCACCCAGCTTGGAAAACTCCGTATTACCTTCGTTTCATTTCTCTTACACCTTTTAAATCCAGTTGGTCAAGTCCTGGGCATTTTATTTAATTCACTTATTCATCCAGCAAATACTGATTGTATACCATACATTTCCAGTCTATTTTGTCTCCTCCTATTACATAATATGTCATCTTGTGTATCTGGCCTTTTTTTGTTTTGTTTTTGTAACTCAGTGTAATGTTTATAAGGTTCATTCATCTTGTAGCATGCATCAGTACTTCATCCCTTTTTATGGCTGAATAATATTCCATTGTATGGCTATACCACATTTTCTGTATCTTTCATTAGTTGATGAACTTTGGGTTGTTTGTACTTTTTGGCTATTATGAATAATGCTGTTATGAAAATCTGTGGACAGGTGTTTGCCTGAACATATGCTTTTTTTTCTTTTAAGTATATAGCTAGGAGTAGAATTTCTGGGTCATATGGTAATTATAGGTTTAACATTTTGAGGAACTACCAAATAGTTCTCCTAAATGGCTGCATCATTTTACATTCCGACAGCAAGATATGAGGGTTCTAATTTATTCATATCTTTGTCAACACTTGTTATTGTCTGTCTTTTTTACTATAGCCATTTCAGTAGGTATAAAGTGGTTTATCAGTATAATTTTGATTTGTAGTTTTCTAATGACTAATGATACTGAGCATGTTTTCATGTGTTTATTGGCCATTTGTATACATTCTTTAGAGAAATATCTGTTCAAAGCCTGCTTTTCAGTTATTTGTCTTTATATTGTTGACTTATAATAGTTCTTTATATAGTCTGGATACAATTCCCTTATTAGATAAATGATTTACAAGTATTTTCTCCCATTCTGTAGGAGTTTTATTCATTTTATGAGAGTGTGCTTTGAAGCCCAATTTAACTGTTTTTCCTTTTATCACTTATGGTTTGGGCTGTTTGTTTTTACCATTCAAACTTGATTTTTATTTTATATTTTAAAGCAATTTTATATATTTATCTATTATTGTTGAAAGTATTACAGACGTCTCCCTTTTTCCCCATTGACCTCCTCCTTCCTGCCCCCACCCCCCTCCTGCCTTCCCAGCCCAGTGTCCCTGTGGATTGGTTGTGCATATATGCATTTAAATTCTTTGGTTTATCTCTTCCCTCCCCTCCCACTCTCACTTATGGTTTTGATGTTTAAGAAGACTTTGTCTAACCCCAAATCACAAAGACCCCTGTTTTTCCCTATGATCCATTTTGAGTTCAATGTTTTTATTGAAAAATTTAAATTTGTGGTAAAATAACTATAACGTAAAATCCACCATCTTAACAATTTTAAAGTTTGGTAGGGTTAAGTGCATTTATATTGTTATGTAACCAATCTCCAGAACTTTTAATCTTGTAAAATGGAAACTCTATACTCAAAAAATTCCCCGTTGTCTTCTACCCCCAGACTCTGTTGAGCTAATTTTCATGTATAATACAAGGGGCCCGGCTTTATTCTCCTGCATGTTGATATCCAGTTGTTCCACAACCATTTATTGAAAAACTTTATTCTCTCATGAATTGTCTTGGCACCCTTGCTGAACAGCAATTGACTATAAATATAAGGGTTTAGTTCTAGACTATCAATTCTATTTTATTGATCTATATATCTATTCATATGCTGGTATCAGATTGTCTTGATTACTTATCTTTGCAGTAAGTTTTGAAACCAAAAAGTGTGAGTCCTCCAGTTGTGTTCCTCCTTTTAAAATTGTTTTGACAAATTTTGTCCCTTGCATATCTGTATAAATTTCAGAATTAGCTTGTCAATTTCTGCAAAAAAAAGAGTCAGTTGGGATTATGAGAGAGATTGCATTGAATCTGTAAATTAATGTAGTGACTGTTGCCATCTTATCAATAGCATTAAGTTTTTTAATTCATGAACATGAGATGTCTTTTCATTTATGTCTTCTTTAATTTCTTTCAACAATGTTTTATGGGTTTTAGAATATAAATTTTGTACTTTTGTTAAATTTATTTCTGAGTATTTTTGTTCTTCTTGACACTATTCTAAATGAAATTGTTTTCTAATTTCATTTTCAGATTGTTCTTTGCTAGTTTGTAGAAATATAATTGGATTTTGTATATTGGTCTTATCCTGAAATCTTGCTGAACTTGTTTATTAGGTCTAATAGCTTTGTTAGTGGATTCCTTAGGATTTTCTATATAGATTTTCTATATCTGACCATAGAGATAGTTTTGCTTCTTCCTTTCCAATTTAGGTCCCTTTTATTGGTTTTTCTTGACTAACTGCCCTAGCTAGAACTTCTAATACAATGGTAAATAGAAGTGGTAAAGCATACATCCTTGTCTTGTTCTTGATCATATGGGGAAAGCTTTTAGTTTTCACTATTAACTATGATGTTAGCTGTGGGTTTTCATAGATGCCCTTTATCGGGTTGAGAAAGTTCCCTTCTATTCTTAGTTTTTTGAGTGGGATTTTTAAAATCATAAAGCAATTGAATTTTGTCAAATGCTTTTCCTGACTCTAATGAGATGATCATGTGGTTTTGTCCTTTATTCTATTCATTAGGTGTGTTACATTAATTAATTTTTAGATGTTAAACCAATCATACATTCCTAGGAATAAATTTCACTTGGCCATGGTGCATAATCCTCTTTATGTGTTGCTGGATTCAGTTTAGTAGTATTGTGTTGAGGATTTTTGCATCTATATTCACAAGAAATATTAGTCTGTAGTTTTCTTCTGAAGTCTTTGGTATCAGGGTAACAATAAACTCATAAAATGAGTTGAAAAGTGTTCTCTTCTAATTTGTGAAAGAGTTTGTGAAGAATTGGTAGTAAATTTTCTTTAAATGTTTGGTAGAGTTCATTTCTTTTTATTGTTGAGTTGTATTCTATTATATGAATATAGCACAATACGTTTAGCCATTCACCTGTTGATAGATAGTTGGGCTGTTTTCAGTGTTGGAATAAAGTTGCTATAAACATTAGTGTACAAATCTTTATATGGATGTATATTTCCATTTTCTTGGGTAAATATTTCCAAGTGGAATTTCTGGGTCATTTAGTAGGTTCCTGCTAACTTTACAAGAAAGTTCCAGACTAATTCTCAAAGTGGTTGCATCACTACACTTTACACCCCCACCAGTAATGGTTTTGCTTACTCCACATCCTCACCAACTTAGGTGTGCCAGTCTTTTTAATTTTAGCCATTCTAGTGAGAATGTTGTGATATCACAGGGTTGTTTCATTTATATTTTGCTATTGAGTAATGATACTAAACACAGGAACATTTATATTTATAGATCTTTTTTATACAGAGCCTGTTTGTATCTTTTGCCCATTTTTTTTTTAAAGGACTTTAATTGGGTCTTCTTACTACTGAGTTGTAGGAGCTGTTAATAAATTCTGGATAGAAGTCCTTTGTCAGATGGATGGATGGATGGATGGATGGATAGATAGATAGATAGATAGATAGATAATATTTATTCTATGAGTTCTCTACTAATTTTCTTAATAGTGTCTTTTGATGAGCAGAAGCTTTAAATTAAACTTTGAATTTTGATGAATTCCATTTTATTGATTTTTCTTTTATGGTTATTACTTTCTGAGTCCTGGCTACGAAATCTTTGCCTATCCAAAGATCATGACAGTGATCTGTTTTCTTCTACAAAATACTTTCATAGCCAGTGTTTTTAGCAATGTTTGTTGAATAGACTTTTCTTTCCACATTGAGTTGCTTTAGCCCCTTGGATGAAAATCAATTAACCCCTCATTATTTCCAGACTAACTATTCTGCTCCATTTATCTTTATTTCATTTCTTTTCATCTTTAGGCCAATACTCCACTGTCTTGGTTACTATGGCATTATTGTAAGCCTTGATATTAGGTAAAGTAAATTCTTCACCTTTCTTTCATTACAAGGCTGCCTTATTCTAGATCATTTACATTTCCATAAAAAATTTAGAACCAGTTGTTCATTTCTTTTAAAAGGATTGCTAGAAATTTGGTATTGATTTGAACCTATTGATAAATTTGGGGAGAATTGATAAATTAACCACATTGTATTTCTTTGATCCATGACCATGGTATATCTCTCCATTAGTTTTGAATTGCTTTAATTTTTCTTTTCAGTGTTTTGTAGTTTTTAGTGTAGTGGTCTTGCACATATTTTGTTATATTTATCCTGAAATACTTTGTTTTCAATGTTATTATAAGTGGTATTTAAAATTTTTTATTTTCCAATTGAATTTTGCTCATATATGTAAATACAATTGATTCTTGCATATAGACCTGGTATCCTGTCACTTTACTAAGTTTATTTATTGGCTTCAGGAGATTTTTTTTTTTTTTGTAGCTCTCTTATGTTTTTCTATGTATATAATCATGTTCTTTGAAAGTAAAAACAATTTTATTTCTTCCTTTTCAATATATATACCTCATACTTAATTTTATTGTCTTATTGCATTGGCTGAAAGTTCACATAGTATAATATTGAATGAATTATAATAGTGGATATTATTTTCTTGTTTCTAAACTTAGTGAGAAAGTCAATATTTCACCAAGAGTATATGTAGCATAGATTTTTGTAGATTCTGCTTTATTGAGGATGTTTTGTTCTATTTTTAGTTTTTGAAAAGTTGACTCTTTTTCTTTTTATCAAGAATAGGTGTTGGATTTTGTAAAGTACACATGGTTTCTCTCTTTTTTTTAAAAAAAAATATGTTTTTATTGATTTCATTTTTAGAGAGAGAAGAAGGGAGAAAGAGATAGAAATATTGATGTGAGAGAGAAATATCAATTGGCTGCCCCCTGCATGCTCCCTACTGAGGATCAAGCCTGCAACCTGGACATATGCCCTGACCAGGAATTGAACTAGGACCTCTCATTCCATGGGACAATGCTCAATCCACTGAGCCACACAGACTGGGCAACTCTTCCACATGCACTTGAAAAGAACAGGTGTTCTGAAGCTGAGTGTAGTGTTCTGTGTCAGTCAGGTCAAATTGGTTGATAAGGTTTTTAAAGTCTTGTCTATTATTGTATTGACTGCTTTTTTTTTTTTTTTTTTATAAAATATGGGTTACACTTTCCCATTTCTTTGCATATCTTTTTTTTTGGTTTTGTTAGAAAATAGATTCTAGCAATTCTGATATCTGATATTTTCCCCCTAGGGGTTGTTGTTGCTTTGCTTGTTTAATAACTTCTCTGGACTGAATCTGTAGAGTCTGCAGTGTGTAGCCACTGTTGTCTTTTTTCCCCTTTCTTTAATTCTTGTTTTTATTTTTAAGTCTTTCTTCCTATGGATTGCCTCTGAGTCAACATTGCTAAGTAGTCAGTCAACGATTGATCAGAGGTTGTGCTTAAACACATTGAGCGCATCATATCTCCATCTTCTTCAATGGCTCTGTGATAAATCTTTTGTGTGGGTTAGATGCTACATTTAAAACTTGGGTAAACTAAAAAGCTTCTGCACAGCAAAAGATATAATCATCAAAATGGAAAGGCAACCAACTGTATGGGAGAGCATAATTGCCAATGCCATATCAGATAAGGGGTTAATTTCCAGTATATATAGAGTGCTCATACAACTCAACAAAAGGAAGACAAAGAACCCAATTAAAAAATGGGCAGAGGAACTAAATAGACACCTCTCCAAACAGGAGATACAAATGGCTGAGAGACATATGAAGACATGCTCAACATCACTAATTATCAGAGAGATGCAAATTAAAACAATGAGGTATCACTGCACACCTGTCAGAATGGCCGCCATCAACAAATCATCAAACAACAAGTGTTGGCGAGGGTGTGGAGAAAAGGGGACTCCAGTACACGGCAGGTGGGAATGCAGACTGGTGCAGCCACTATGGAGAACAATATGGTGTTACCTCAAAAAATTAAAAATTGAACTTCCATTTAACCCAGTGACCCCACTCTTAGGAATATACCCTAAGAAGCCTGAAACACCAATCAGAAAGAATATATGTACCCCCATGTTTATAGCAGCACTATTTGCAATAGCTAAGATCTGGAAACAGTCCAAGTGTCCATCAGTAGACGAATGGATAAAAAAGCAGTGGTACATATACACAATGGAGTACTATGCAGCTGTAAGAAAGAAAGATCTTTTATCCTTTGAGACGACATGGAGGGACCTGGAAAGTATTATCTTAAGTGAAACTAGCCAAACAGAGAAAGAAAAGTATCATATGATCTCACTTATTTGTGGAATATAATGAACATAACAGTCTGAGGAATGGGGTAGTCCCAAAGATGTAGAAGTGGGGTACAGACTGACAATCCCCAGAAGAGGGGGGTGGTGGGGGAGAGCTAAACCACAGAACTTATATGTATGTATGCATGAACAGTGGACATGGACAACAAAGCTGGGGACAGGGTGGGGAGGGGGGAGTGGGGAATCAGTGGGGGGAAAAGGAGAAACATCTGTAACAAAAATTAATTAATTAATTTAAAAAATTAAATTAAATTAAATTTAAATAAAACTTGGGTACTTTACAAGTCTGCCCCAGCTTTTACTTTCTGTTGAACACTCTCATGTGTCCTTTACCTGTTTGCATGATCAAGTTACACCAGGAATGGGTGAATAGCCAGGGCATTCTTTGGTCTCTCCTGCTCATGTGCTTTGCCAGAACTGTGGGAGTTATCAAGGCCCACTATAGCTGTCTCATTCCCTGTACACCTCTGTTAGATGTCTGGTCCCATGTTTGCCCCAACCAGACCTCAACCTTAAGCTAGCTGAGTTGTTGACCTTCCCTGGTTTTTTGTTTTCTTTTGACTGAGATTGCTACAGTTTCTTTCAATGCCCCTGGGCGTGGGATTATTCACACTCTGCTCCTTCCCAAGCAAAGCTGCAGTTTTTCACAGCCTGCCCCTGCTGTAGAACAATTACCATGTGACTGAGCTGGGATGGTGGTGTGAGAGGAAAGGGTTAGGAGCAGCCACAGGCTAAAATGTCAGACTGCCACTGTTTATACAGGATATTCAGTAGTTTTTCATGAATAAATATTTTTCAATTTGTTGTGAGCCTTTGGTCACTTCTGTTTTTTAACAATTTTGTCCAGTCTTAACATTTTGGAATTTTTGTTTTTCTTTTATCCTCACCCGAGGACATTTTTGCATTTATCTTAAGATAGAGCCGGAGAGAGAGAGGGGGGAAGAGAGAGAGAGAAACATTGATGTGAGAGAGACACATGGACTGGTTGCCACCCACATGACCCCAACCAGGGCGGGGTCAGACTGCAACCGAGGTACGTGCCCTTAGCAGGAACCAAACCCGGGTTTCTCTGGACCGCAGGCCGATGCTCTAACTGCTGAGCCAAACCAGCCAGGGCTGTTTTTGTTTTTCTTTATGATGATTTTCTGAGCTCCTTACTCTGCCATTCCAGAAGTCCTGTCCCATCATTCTCTATCCTTCTAAATTGTGAATGTATCTACTTTTTTTCAGTTCTTTTAGCTCTTACTACATGCATGATTAAAACTGTCCCAAAAAATCCATGTATAGGTTTTGTGTGGACATAAATTTTCAACTCATTTGTGTAAATATCAAAAAGTACAATCATTGGATCATATGGTGAAACTGTTTAGTTTTGTAAGAAACTGCCAGACTGTTTTCTAAAGTGGCTGTACCATTTTGCATTCCTGCCAGGAATAAAGGAGGGTTCCTGTTGTGCCACATCCTTGCCAGCATTTGGTGTGGTCAGTGTTTTGGATTTTGGCCTTTCTAATAGGTGTGTAGTGGTATCTCCCTGCTGTTTTAATTTGTAATTCCCAAAATAATATATGATTTGGAACATCTTTTCATATGTTTGCCAAGTATATGTAGCAGACCTTTAAATAATAACATCATTTTGTTCAACATCATTTCATTATAATGTTGATGAGAAGAAAAAACAATTCCTGGCTGGGGCTACTGTGTGGAGTTTGCACGTTCTCCCCAAGTCTGCATCTCTGGGTGTTCCAGTTTCCTCCCACATTCCAAAGATCTGCATGTGAGGTCAATTGGTGTCTAAATTATACCCGTCTGAGTGAGTGTGTGTGAGCGTGAGTGGCCCTGCAGTGGAATGGTGTTCTGTCCAGGGTTGGCTCTGGCCACCTGCAACCCTGAGCAGGAATACGTGGGGTGGAAAATAATGATCATACTTTTTTTCTTAATCTTTCTTATATGTATGTATAGCTCACTTTTATTTCTATGTTTAATATTAGAGGTGCTTTGGGTCTTTATTTAGAAGTTTGGCGATGATTTTGTGACCAGAAATATGCCATACTTGTTTATAGCTTTGGTAAAATTGTTTGCTATATGTTGTTATGTTTAAAGTCAGTGTTTCTCAGAACCTATCCGCGACGTTAAGTGAGGACTTACTGTGTCTTCTTGCTTTGGTCATCCTAACAAGCTACTGACATGTCTGGCTAAAGGATAGTGTTCTTGTAGCCAAGGGCCAGGTGAAGGCCATGGTCTACAGTGAGGTGTCTGTCTTTTGCCCATTTTATTTTATTTATTTTTTATTTTTTATCCTCACCCGAGGACATTTTTGCATTTATCTTCAGACAGAGCAGGAGGGAGAGAGGAAGGAAGAGAGAGAAACATCGATGTGAGAGAGACACATCGACTGGTTGCCACCCACACAACCCCCACGGAACAAAGGTACCGAGGTACGTGCCCTTAGTGGGAACAAACTGCAACCGAGGTACGTGCCCTTAGTGGGAACCGAACCTGGGTTTCTCTGGTCCGTGGGCCAACGCTCTAACTACTGAGCAAAATGGGCCAGGGCTCTTTTGCCCATTTTAAAAAGTGGGTTGTTCTCTTATTATTGAGTTTTAAGAGTTATTTGTATATTTCAGATAACAGTCTTATAACAGATATAGCAACTGCAAATATTTTCTCCCAGTATGTAAATTGCTTTTCATTCTCTTAACAGTAGCTTTCACAGAAAAGAAACATTTTTTTCAATTTTTATTAATTTATTTTTGTTACAGATGTTTCTCCTTTTTCCCCCCTAGACACCCTCCT
Organism: Molossus molossus; assembly: GCF_014108415.1. Classification (NCBI taxonomy): domain Eukaryota; kingdom Metazoa; phylum Chordata; class Mammalia; order Chiroptera; family Molossidae; genus Molossus; species Molossus molossus. The sequence continues at coordinate 44,576,771 of NW_023425348.1, forward strand.
TCACATCTTGCCCCCCTACCCCCCTGCATTGTTGTCTATGTCCATTGGTTAAACATACATGTATGTAAGTTCTTCGGTTCATTGCCTCCATCCCCCCCACCCCACCCTGAGGTTTGTTAGTCTGAACCATACTCCTTTCTATATTTCTGGGTCTATTTCATTCATCAGCCCACCTTGTTCATTATATTCCACAAATAAGTGAGATCATGTGGTATTTCTCTTTCTCTGATTGGCTTATTTTGCTTAGCGTGATACTCTCAAGGTGCCTCAAAGGATTAGAGAGCTTTCTTTTTTACATCTGCATAGTATTCCATTGTATATATGTACCGCAGTTTTTTTACCCACTCATCTAGTGATGGACACTTGGGCTGTTTCCAGATCTTAGCAATTGTAAATAGTGCTGCTATGAACATAGGGGTACACATATTCTCTCTGATTGGTGTTTCAGGCTTCTTAGGGTATATTCCTAAGAGTGGGATCACTAGGTCAAATGGAAGTTCATTTTAAATTTTTTGAGGAAACACCACGTTGTTTTCCATAGTGGCTGCACCAGTCTGCATTCCCACCAGCAGTGCACTAGAGTCCCCTTTTCTCCACACCCTCACCAACACTTGTTGTTTGATGATTTGTTGATGGCGGCCATTCTGACAGGTGTGAGGTGATACCTCATAGTTGTTTTAATTTGCATCTCTCTGATGATAGGTGACGTTGAGCATTTTTTCATATGTCCCTTGGCCATTTCTATGTCCTGTTTGGAGAGATGTCTATTTAGGTCCTCTGCCCATTTTTTAATTGTATTCTTTGTCTTCCTTTTGTTGAGTTGTATGAATATTCTACATATTTTGGAGATTAACCCCTTATCAGATGTATAGTTAACAGTTTTGCTCTCCCATATAGTCGGTTCCCTTTCCATTTTGATGCTTGTTTCTTTGGATGTGCAGAAGCTTTTCAGTTTGATATAGTCCCATGTATTCATTTTTTCCTTTGTTTCTCTTGCCTTAGGCATTATATCAGTGAAAATTCTGCTGCGTGTGATGTCCAGAATTTTGTTGCCTACATTTTCTTCTAGGATTTTTATGGATTCACAAGTCACATTTAAGTCTTTTATTTATTTTGAGTTTATTCTTGTGTATGGTGTAAGTTGATGGTCTAGCTTCATTTTTTTGCATGTAGCTGTCCAATTTTCCCAACACCATTTTTAAAAGAGGCTGTCTTTACTCCATTGTATGCTCTTACCACCTTTGTCAAATATAAGTTGAACATAATGTCTTGGGTCAAACTCTGGGTTCTCTGTTTTGTTCCATTCATCTATATGCCTGTTCTTGTGCCAGTACCAGGCTGTTTTGATTACTATGGCTTTGTAGTATAGCCTGGCATCTGGTTGTGTGATCCCTCCTACTTTGTTCTTCTTTTTCAAGATTTCTGTGGCTATTCAGGATCTTTTTTTGGTTCCATATACACTTTAGGAGTATTTGGTCTAATTCTGTGAAATATATCATTGGTATTTTAATGGAGATTGCATTGAATCTATAGATTGCTTTGGGTAGTATGGACATTTTAATGATGTTAATTCTTCCAGTGAAAGGACTATCTTTGTTCCCCTGTATTGCCTTTGCTCCTTTGTCAAAAATCCACTGATATATTTATATTGGTCTACTTCTGGATTCTCTATTTTGTTACATTGATCTATTTGTCTATTCTTTTACCAGCCTCACACTATCTTGATTACTAGAACTTTATAGTAAGTCTTAAAGTCAGGCAGTGACTTTGAACTTTGTTCTTCTCCTTTAATAATGTGTTGATTTTTCTGAATGTTTTACCTCTCCATATAAACGTTCCAGTCAGTTTGTCCATGTTGACAAAATAACTTCCTGAATTTTTACTGAGATTACACTGAATCTATAGATCAAGCAGTAAATGTAAAAAATTATTATATTTTTCAATTCTGTAATTTCTATTTGATTATTTTTAAAATAATCTTCAGGCCCTGGCCAGTTTGGCTCAGCGGTTAGAACGTCGGCCCGCAGATCAGAGAGACCTGGGTTCATTTCCTGTTAAGGGCACGTACCTCGGTTGAAGTTTGTCCCCGGCCCTGGTTGGGGTTGTGTGGGTGGCAACCAGTTGATGTGTCTCTCTCACATCGATGTCTCTCTCTCTCTCTCTTCCTTTCCTTTCTCCCTCCCACTCTATCTGGAGATAAATGCAAAAATATCCTCAGGTAAGGATAATAAATTAAATAAAATAATTTTCAGTTCTCCATTGAGATTTCTTATTTTCTCTTATGTCTATACTTTTTTCTTGTTTGTTTGTTTGTTTATTTATTTATTTTTATCCCCACCCAAGGACATTTTTCCATTTTTTGTTCAGATAGAGTGGGAGGGAGAGAGAGAGAGAGAGAAACATCGATGTGAAAGGGACACATCGAGTGGCTGCCACCTGCACGACCAACCAGGGCCGGGGACAAACTGTAACCGAGGTACACGCCCCTAGTGGGACTCGAACCCGGGTCTCTCTGGACCACAGGCCGACGCACTAACTGCTGAGCCAAACCGGCCAGGGCTATACTTTTTTCTAATGCTTTGAGCATAGTTTATCACTATGCTAAGCTCCTTATCTGCTAATTCCAACATTAATGTCACTTATGGTTCTGTTTCTATTAAATTATTTTTCTTCTGATTAGCAGTCACACTTTTTCTGCTTCTTTGAATGCCTACTAATATTCTATTTTATGCTGGACATTATGGATGCTACATTGTTGGGTGTCTGGATTTTGTTGTCTTCCTTAGTGGGGTGTTGAGTTTTGCTCTGGCAGGCAGATAATTTACTTGTGGATGAGCTTGATCTTTTTGAGGCTGGTTTTAAAGCTTTGTGAGGGTGCATCTAGAATAGCCTTTCCCTAGGGCTAGATTAGCCTACCCTTAAGACTTGGCCTTTCTGAGACCTCTACTGAATAGTTGGAGTACCCAATGAGATCTCAATAGTTTGGCTAGTTATAATTCAAACATATCTCAGTTATCTGCATGTAATGGTAGTTGTTTATCTGCAGTAGTTCTTCTCTGTGTGGTCTTATGGAGCGTCTTCCCATGAATGTAGAGGGGACTCCTCTGCATATTTCTGGAGCTCCTTTTCCGTGCAGCTCCATGTCTGAAACCCTGCCTTGCAAATTTCAGCTGCCTCAGTAGCCCTGACTTCTGATTTGTCTACTCATCTTAGCAAATGTTCTGTTTGGCCTCCCCTTCCATGAATTCAGATCTAGAAAATGCTTCCAAATTAGGTGATAATGAGGCACATTGCATCTGTTTCCTTTCTATTAGGGATCATAGTCCTATTCTGCCTGTTGTCCAATGTCTGAAAATAATTATTTCATATTTTTTATCCAGTGCTATAGTTGTTTGTGGTGGGAGGGCTAATTTAGTACGTTACTCTGCATGACTAGAAGCAGATATCTCTCTATCATTTTTTAACTGTGTGATCTTGGGCAAGTCACTAAACTTCTCTTAGCATCAATTTTTTCATGTCAAAATCAGACTAATAATAGCTACTTCAAAATATTGTTGTTAAGCCCAGCTGGTATGGCTCAGTGCATTAAGCATCCTCCCATGGACTGAGAGGTCCTGATTCAATTCCCCATGAGGGTATGTGCCTGGGTTGTGGGCTTGATACCCCATGGGGAGCATGCAGGCAGCAGCAGATCGATGTTTCTCTCTCACATCAATGTTTCTATTTCTCTCTCCTTCCCTCTCGCTCTAAAAAAATCAATAAAAAACATATTTAAAAATACTGTTGTTCGGATGAAAAAGTTATATATATGACTCTCTGATAGATGCTTCCAAATGACCACTGTTTATTGCTGTGGTTATGTTGCAGCGTGTTAAGATCTGTATTGGGCAGATGTGATTGAAAAGGCTAGCAGGAGAGCAGCCTAGTCCGGTGAAAAATCATACCTGAAGCACAAGCTCTCACCATCCTACACAGCAAAAATTCAGCAGCACGGGCACAGCCTGTGGGCTTTGGTCATCCTAACAAACTACTGACATGCCTGGCTAAAGGATGGTGTTCTTGTAGCCAAGGACCTGGCGAAGGTCATTGTCTAGAGTGAGGAATGAAAGTGAAGGCACAAGGCACAACGAGGGCAGTGGGATCTATTGGAAAGAACACACAGCCTTTGGAGTCAGACTGGCCCGTGGATCAATCCCAGATGTGTTATTTGACCTTAGATAAGCCACATCATTTCATATATAAAATAGGGAATGATGTATAACCTTTCAGGGTTCATAAAATAAGAGATACTATATGTGAAGTCTCTGGTATATAACTGACATGCAATAACTAATTACTATTATTATCACTATCATCTGATTATATTACTTCCTAGTTTAATAACTTTCCTTGGCTTTTTCCCTTAAGAAAAACTCCAAACTCCTAAATATGGCTTATAAGATCCTCCATGAGCTGACCTTTTACCTCTTCAGCCCTGAATCTTGCCACTCCGAGCTTCCTTGACTTTGTTGCTTCCACATTAAACTATTTCCTTAATCTATCCAGGTCTTCATGCTGCCTTTATCGCTCCATAGAACATTATTCCTATCCTCAACTTGGCTTAGACACCACTTCATTCATTCATTCTTGTGTTTATTCATTCATCACCTGTTTATGAAGAACCCATCGTAGCAGGTGCTGGGATACAGCGGTGAACAGGGTATAGACGGTCTCTGTCCTCATTGGAATGCACCTTGTAGCCTAACCGTATCTGCCAAGTGTGGACTTGGGGCTCCCTGCTATGTACTTTCATGGCTCCCTGTACTTTTCTCATAGCCTTCTCTTGATGTATTGCAGTTGCTCACTACCTGTCATTCACCCTCACTAGATTGTAAGCAGCTCTGTGGAGGCATGAACCCTGTTGTCCTAATTTTCACTTTCCTTCCACTGTCAAGCACATTAAATATTTGTTGAATTATTAGCAAATTATTGAAAGCTCACTTGGCTCTGAAACGTACCCAGAGAACCTACTCTGTGCAAGATACTGTGGGAGATAAAGATACAGGCCCATCACATTAGCCCAGGGAGGGAAATAATCCCCAAGATCTCTGAGCCTTGGGCCAGTGTCCCCACTTGCAGAGCAAACAGCCCATGCTGGTCCTCTCCTGATTCTGCGGACAGTGATAGCTCCCTGCTGCTCGCCACCAATGCAGCTGCTTCTACCGAAGTTTTCTTCCTTCTCAGTACTGCTGAGGACCCCAATCCACAGTGTTCTATCGGCTTCATAGACGCTGCTGACGTCTCCAGGAACCACACCAAGTTACACGCCTGCAGCTGCACACGGCGCCTCCCTGTAGGTGAACGACCAGACCACGTGGGAGGCACCTCTTGGCTTCCTCCGAGGCCGCAGGGAGTTTTCTCCCTCACTTGGACACCACGTCTGTAGCTTCCTCTTCTCTCCTCAATTACAATGGTCAAAGCCTAGTTGTATTTCCTGACTCTAAATAAACAAAATAAGAATACTGGGAACTCGGCTTTATTCAGTTTTGCTTAAGTTAAATTAGATTGGTCTCTGTCCCTTGAAGCAGTAAGAAAGTCATTCGTATGTACTGATGATGAGCATCAAAACTGGCATAACCTCAGGGAGGGCAATTTGGCAATCTGTGTCAAGGGTTTTGACAAAGTAAACCTTTACTTTATCCTTTGACAAAGTAAACCTATTCCTAGGCATCTGTCCTAAGGATAATTTAAAATACATCAAAGATTTGGTTGTAGGTACCCAAAATGCAAGCATAATGCTCAGGAGAAATTTGTCTTTCTCAGACTTGATTAAAAGTTGCTTACGGCCCTGGCCAGTTTGGCTCAGCGGTTAGAGCATCGGCCTGCGGTCCAGAGAGATTCAGGTTCGTTTCCCGCTAAGGGCATGTACCTCGGTTGCAGTTTGTCCCCGGCCCTGGTTGGTCGTGTGGGTGACGGCCACTCAACGTGTCCCTTTCCTGTGTATGTCTCTCTCTCTCTCTCTCTCTCTCTCTCTCTCTTTCTCTCTTTCTCTCTCTCTCTCCCCCCACCACTCTCTCTTTCACTCTATCTGAACCAAAAATGAAAAAATGTTCTCTGGTGAGAATAAAAAAGATTTTTTTTTAAAGTTACTTACAAGACACTCAATTTTCAGATGAGAATTATTATTACAAGGTATTCAGCTCCAAAATATAGGCCTTTGGAGGTTTTGAGAGTGAAAACTCTCAACTCTACTGTGCTATTGAGAAGAGTGGATTAAAATTTCAAAGATCAAGCACCACCCCTGAGCGGTGGTCTTTGTAAGTCCCCTGACCGCCCTGGGCCTGTTTTCTCACCTAAAAGAGGGGGTGATATCTGCACCATCTGCCTTGGACAGGCACGTGAGGGGCTCAGCTTTCCCTTTGTCTGTACTCGTGATCCCTCTGTAACAACAGGGACTGTCTCCATTGGCTTCCCTTTGCCTTTAGAAGGACAGAATCCTCACCACAGCCACCGGGTTCCCAACACGGTTAGGTCCCCTCCTACATCCTCTCACTGTGCCTTCTGCAGAGCCTTCGTAAGGCTTATCACAGTGGTCCTGAAGGACCTGTTTATACCATCATTTATTTATTGCCTCTCCCTTTCAAAGCTCCGTGAGGGCAGGTTCTGTTTCTGACTTGCCCGCGACTGTATTTTCAGGGCTTAGCAGAGTGCCCAGCACAGAGGCGGGTGATTTGTTAAATGAATGAATTTTATACTCTTAGAGTGTCAAAGATAATTATCTAAGGTCTTCATTTTACAACTGACAAGACTAAGGCCCACATGAGAGAAATGACTTTTCCATGACCGCGTGGCCAGTGAGTAGAAGCTGTTTCAGAATTCATTCATTCATTCCTTAAATATTTCCTGAGCATCTACTATGTTCCAGGCACTGGAGATAGGTGCCGGAGATAAAATAATGGCCAAGACAGCCCCTGACCTCCTGGAACTTACATTGTGGTGGAGATGACCAATAAGCAGGTAAACACTTATCACTATCTCAAATATTAGATATCTATGAAGGAAGTGGCGTTCTGAAGACAAAATCACATAACCAGTGAGACTCCTACCCATGTTTTCTGCTTCGAAGTGCAAGGCTCTTTCCACTACACCACGCTGCTGCCCTGAGTAAACAAACAAAACCATAATTTATGAGGCTCCCTCAGCTGCCTGTGTGTGTGCTTGGTGGGGTGAAACCCTCATGCTGTCCATGAAAAAGGGCCAACATCATCAGAAGCAGCAGCTGACTGGCTTCCCTGCTAAAGCAGGTGTCACAGCATTAGCCAGCCTGGCCTCTGCTGTCTTGAAACTTCACATCTGGCGCCCAAAGAGAGAGGGAGTGTGTTTAAATAAGACAGCTATTGACCAAGCAAACTGAGGAGGGTTGGAGTTGGCCGGTCTCTGGGAATGATGCAAACCGCACGGGGACAGTACTCAGGAGGTGAACAGAGAAAACAGATGGTTCAAACTGCAGGCGTGACTAGTGCCTGAGCACCCCATACATCACTGGGGGCGGGGGGAGGCCTCTTCGCTGCTGGAGATCAGTTTGTTTTCTCATTTAGAAAGGCGCCCTCTGATGTCTGTACTTGGGGAAGTAGAATGTCCACTCAGACTGCTGGCTTTCTTCTAAAGTGGAAATGTGGTTGAAACAAGAGTATAGAACGTGCGCAGATGGCACGGCAGCCCACCTGAAGGTAAGGTGCTGGCGGACCAAAGGGGAGCCACGAACTGGACGGGCGAGCAGAGTCACCGGGATGCCCATGATACACCGGGTCGATTACCACTCCCCCCTCGCTTTGTCATAACATCAGTTTTAATAGTGTAGTGAGTTGTCTATAACATAAAGAGGACACTCGAATGAAGAATAGTTGAAAAAATAAATGAAGGATGACAACTCATTCTTCTCACATAGGTAAGATGAAAACCCAAAGCACTGCTTTGAAAATCGCAACGTTATTTACCGACCAACCACTATGAACTGGGCATTTTGCATTATCTCTAATCACAATCATCTTGAGGTAGATATGACTTTCCTCTTACAGATGAGCGAAGTTTCAAGTTAAGTGACTCTTTAGAAGTCACGCTGGTAGTAAATGGGCACTGAGCTCCCATCTGTCCAACTCTAAAGTCCAAGTACTTTCTACAAAACCAAGAAGTGGCAACTACTTGCCTGATAGTGAAAAGTAACTGTCCCTAGCTGCTCTGCTGCTTCTAATGTGTTATAGGCTGGGAAGCCACCTCACTCCACTGAGAGCCGTGCACAGTTTTATGTAAGGGTTAGGGGTGTCATGCACGAGCTTCGGGACAGCTGTTCCCTTATTTCAGGGATGAGTTTTTTGCAGCGAACAACTTACTGCTCCAGGAGAAGCATAGCATCACACAGCCCCAGGTGTAACGGCTGTTTAGTGAGTGCCTGATATGCACCCTGATTACGACATGCAAGACTGTTTACTGCACTCCACACCAGTGGAAAAGAACTCACGTCAGGGATAGATGACGACAGGACGTGCACAGCCTGCCCCGCAGATCTGAGCTCTACCATGTGCTCCTTGGCTGGGCGGCCTCTCTGCCCGTCACTTTCCTAATTCACAAAAGTGGGCTGATAGCTCCACCTCACAACACTGTTAAGATTAGGTGACATAGAGTATATGGAAGCACCTGGCATGGATCAGGTGTACAATAAATATGACTTGGAATGAGTTTAGTTGACCAGTCTGGGACTATGGGTCACTTTGGCCCAGAAAATTCCAGGAAGATGCAGTCAGTTCCAGGTCTAAATCAGAGTGTGTTTGTGCGTCAGAGAATGGCCTCTATGTATCCTTAGCGGAACCGTGGAACCAATCCCATCTCCATGGTTTAACTAGGACCATGGCTCAGGCGAGAGCCAGAGGATTTCCAAGCAGAAGATGACCCAGCAAAAGGCTAATCATTCCACATTTGAAGTCACTCCCAATTCTCTCCTGTCCCGAGTTTCTGAGGGACTCAAAGGAGTCACTGACCTAAAATGGAACTAAATCCAACTTCATATTTTTTTCTACAGCATGCTCTATGTCCAGATGCAGGTACACTTTAACTCGTGGGGACTATGACCTACTTCATATCAGTAAGTCTCTCTTCAGGCTACAAAGAGTGATTTTGCAAATGTGCAAGTCTGACATGTTAAAATTCTTTGGTGGTTCCCTATTGCCTATGGAATGAAGGCGAAACCACTTAGTCAGACCTCTGTGGTCTGGGCCCTGCCTTCTTATTTGACCTCATGACCCAACCTTTCTACCTCTCACCAAACTGTTTATATTCTTGTGCCTCTTATGTGTATGTCCCGTCCCGTTCCCTCTGCCTGGGATGCCCTTCACCTTCTCATTTGGCAAATTCCTATGCTCGAGACCTCAGTTGAAGCACATCCCTCTCTGTGAATCCTTAATCCCTGAGTCAGTCACAGACAATCCTTCCTGGGCCCCCCCAACTGTGCACCCATATTTCCTTTAACAGAGAAGGAAGGACATGGTACAGTAGAAAGAATACAGGCTTCAAGTCAGAAAGCCTCGAGTTCAAATTCTGGCCCTCCTTCCAGGCCGGCCGGAACACCAGACAGAGGAGAGAAAGTCTCAGTCTCCAGCCCCCTGGTGTGGCTTTCCTTAGGTAAAGATAGATGCAGGGGGTTGCTCAGTGGTTAGAGCATCAGCCTGAGGACCAGAGAGTTGCAGGTTTGATTCTGGTCAAGGGCGCATACCTCGGTTGCAGTTCCGTCCCTGATTCTGGTTGGGGTCTTTCGGGAGGCAACCCATCGATGTGTCTCTCTCACATCAATGTTTCTCTCTCCCCCTGCCCTCCACCCACTCAGTCTGAAGATAAATGGAAAAATATATCCTCAGGTGAGGATTTAAAAAAAAAAAAAAGATAGATGCAGGGGATCATAGCCAAAAGATTCAGGGAGCTGACCCACTGACAAGATCATCCCTTTCTGGGACTGGTGATTTCAATGTGTAATTCATTTTACTCCCTTTGTTCCAACTTCCATGTTTGATTACAAACCCATCTGACACAGAGTCAGCTTCCTATACAGGTTTGTTAATCATAACTATTCTAGTTCCTCCAATTTTTTATTATACATTTATTATTAAACATAAACACATCTCACCTATGGGAAAATCATTTAAACTCTCTGAACCTCCCTATTTTCTTTTTCTTTATTTATATTTTAAATATTTATTTTTTTGTTTTTATTTTTTGTTACTCCTTACCCAAGGATATTTTTCCATTCATTTTTAGATAGGGTGGAAAGGAGGGAGGGAAAGAGACACAGAGAGAGAAACATTGATGTGAAAGAGACACATTGATTGGTTGCCTTCCACACGAACCTGACCAGGGTTGGGGATTGAACCTGCAACCCAGGTACATGCCCTTGACCGGGAATCAAACCCACGACCCTTTGGTCCACAGGCTGATGCTCTAACTGCTGAGCCAAACCGGCCAGAGCTGAACCTCTCTATTTTTATTTGTAAATAAAAAATGTGAGGTTAGAGACAATGTATTTAGGTTTCTAGCACAAATTTGGTCCATGGTAAGCACTCATAAATGTTATCTTACTATTATAGCACATCGTAATTATTTGTCTATCTTTCCTCTACTAGACAGTAAATTCCTCAAGGACAAGAAGTTCATCTTTGAATCCCCGGCACCTAGTACAGCAGTGCTGGGCACATAGTAAACTTAAAAAGAAACCTCTCTAATGCACAAACATGCACATGACAGTCAGTCCCTGGAAGGCAGAGGACTTGCGTGTGCTGCTCTTACATCTTTCACTGCAGCTATGTGGTTATTGGGCAAACCAATGAGTGTCGTTCGAGGCAACCTGTGTGCGGGCCAACGCTTCTCTGCCTTCGCGGCTGCTATACAGTGGGAAAGCCACAGGATGCGAAGTCTGAAGACCTAAGATCTGTGAGATGTGGGCTACACAACCTGGGCTAGTTTTCTGCAAAATGGGGGAGATAAAATTCTTATGGGTTATCACAGGGATGATATAAGATAAAGCACCATATAAATAAAGGTAGGACAGCCCTGGCCAGTGTGACTCAGTTGGTTAGAGCATTGTTCTGTACACCAGAAGGTGGTGGGTTCGATTCCTGATCAGGGCACATACCCAGGTTGCAGGTTCAATCCCTGGTCAGGGCACATGAGGGAGGCAACTGATCAATGTTTCTCTCCCTCCCTCTCTCTAAAATCAATTTAAAAAAATAAATAAAGGTAGGGTATAACTGCCTTTTGAATCACCCCCCTGGCTTATGAGCCTGCAGTAAATAGGGAGACAATACCAAATTCCCTCTTGATTTTCTTACAAAGGTTAAGACAAAGGCAAGACTAAGTTTTTTTTTCAAGGAAAAACAGTGTTCTTGATTTAAACTAAAACCAATTAAATGGATTGCTTAGGAAACTATGCTGTATTTAGAAGAGTTTCCTGGTGACATAAAATTAATCAGAAAACTTTATTTTATTCTAGCCTCTCTTTAAATTCTTCTTAACATTTATTAGTCTACTTACCTAACTTTGTAATTTAGTAAGTATGGTATACTGCACATAATTGAATCTCTGTTTATAGATTTCAAGACCACTTGGCAGGGATGTCGTAGAGAGGATTCAAACAGATGAGTGGTTGAGTTAGATAAACATTGCCTTCAAATCTGACAATCTGGGATCTGAACAACGAGTTGTACTTGTGTTTATAAACACAGACATGAATCATCCTTGGGCAATATGGAAGTGTGAACTAATATACGGCCCAGAGCACTACAGCAGGGTGGCTAAGAGGGCGGGCACAGAGCCAGACCGTCAAGGTCGAGGTCCTCCTGGCTCTGCTCCTCGCTAACTCTGTGGCCTTTTACAAGTTCCTCCTCGGCCTCAGTTTCCTCATGTGTAAAATGGGAATAAAAGAGCCTAGCTTATAGGGTTGTTATGAGAATTAAGAGTTAATGCATCTGACAGACTTGGAACAGTGCCTGGTACATAGTTAGTGCACAAAATATGTGAGTTATTCTGCTCTGCGTGTGTTTAATGCATGTCAAAATACTAGGGGCTGCCCATGCAGTGTTTCATTAAAGCCTTAAGACAGCCCCTTAAGGTAGGTGGTAGCTCATCGTAAAGATGAGAAAATGGAGGTTCTCGGAGTACTTGCGGGTTTGCATCCAGAGCCCCCTGCCTCCCAATCTTGTGTTGTCTCCATCACAGTACCCTGCTTCCCCAGAATGCCATAACTGTTGAGTGTGTAACAACAGAGTTGAATTATGCTGAGCCAATATATAGCCTCTGGTACCCTTTGGGATAATCCTTGGTACCTGCTTGCTTTTTTGTCAATATTCTCATTCTTAAGGTAGGACAGAAAGAACTCCATTAAGGGTTCACTTAATCATACCACGATTGTGTAAATAGTGACTGATGTTCAAACAGCTAAATAAAACACACTAAAATGCTGGACCTTCCTCAACCTGTGTCTTGTTTTAAATCCTTTGTTCTTTGCACAGGCCTATCACGTTTTTGCCCATTATGATGATCCCAATTCTTTTCTGAATGGAGTCCCTTGTCTACCACCCATCTAAGCATCATCTCAGCTGCTGTTTAGTGTATATGTCTCGTCACTCCAAAACGGTATCCTCTGAGCTCTTGCAATCCCTCGAGTATCTTATTCAGGGCTCAGCATAACTAGCATTCAGCAACTGCTTGACGCCTTGGATTTGTATGAGCCAAAGCAGATACTAAACGGCATGGTTTTTCCATTCTTCAAGAGCATTACAGTAAAAGACATGAAATAAGAACCTTGAGAAAGAAAGCCTAAAAGACCAAAGAGAAGTTAAGGACTAGCCATGAAGAACTTTGAGTATTAAAAAGAAAAAAAAGAAAGAAAGGGAGAAGCCAACGTGGAGCCTCCAGAAACAAGGAATCTGGCAAGAGCCAATGAGAAAAAAAGAGGGGTAGAGGGCTGGGGGAGCCAGACAATATTTGGTGTTTGAAAGGGAAGTGAAGTCTAGAGTTAAGGTGGGTTTGGATCAGAAGCCTGACCAAGTTTCTCTGGCTAAAGTGCCTGGGTGGCAATCTGTGGGTGGCCCACACTTAGGAACAACAACAAAAAGCTGGACACAGACACAGTGGTAAGACGTGTCATGCAGCAGGGAGTGGCAAGCGTCAATCCGAAATGCAGTCATTTGGGTACAATGTGCCCTTCAGAGAGGGCATGGTGACAGCATGGGCTAATTTACAGAGCCGCCAGGGCAGTCGCTCAGAAAGCAATACTGCCTTCTCACAACCAAACGAGGCGGCCCCAGAATGCTTCATGGTGGTAAAAGCTGCATTACAGCATAGTGAGATCCCAGAACCAATGAAAGGAGACAAGTTTACTAAAACCAGTCTTGACACAGAGTACGTTTCTGGCAAATACATTATTATGCACTCATTCAACTCAGGTCCTAGGGAAACTATTTCGTTTCCTTATATGGCCCTTCTCTCCAGCTCTCTCCTGTATAATAACTAATGTCTTCTTAGAGAAACAAAGACAGAAAAGGAATAGAACTGTTCCACTTTCCCCCTCGCCCCCTTTTCTTTCAGGGAGGTGAGTAGGGGTTCCTCTCATTGAGAGTGCAGAGAACTACTAGCTTTTAAATTCACGTTTTAAAAACTGAAATTATTTCTGCTAGAGAAATCTATGTTGATGAAGGAAGACAAAAGAAATACTGCAATTGTCTAAACTGGCTGCCAGAATTAATCAGCCTTATTTTAACCAAGACATTTTGCTTTAATCCCATTTGAACTTTCATTTTAATACTATTAGAACTAAGATACAATGTGCATGCGTGGGTAAAACACTCACTAGACAGCACACAAAATCAAAATGCCTGCTGTCACTCTTTAAAAAAATTTTTTTTTTTCCTTTTTACAAACTATCCTCCTACCCCCTCCCCTTTGACAACCATCAGCTTGTCTTCTGTATCTACGGGTTTCTTTCTGTTCTGTATGTTTTTTTGTTGTTGTTGTTAATTCCCCATACAAGTGGTACATGACATTTACCTTTCTTTATTTGACTTACTTCACTTAGCATAATACCCTGTAGGTCCACCCATGTTGCAAATGGCAAAATGCCATTCTTTTCTATTGCTGAGTAGTATTCCACATCTTATTTATCCATTCATCCATCTATCAGTGGTCACCTAGATTGCATCCATATCTCAGCCATTGTGAATAATGCTGCAATGAACATAGGGGTGCATATGTCTTTTCGAAATAATGTTTTTGTTTTCTTCAAATGAATACCCAGAAGTGGAATTGTTGGATCACACAACAGCTCTGTTTTTAATATTTTGAGGAATCTTCATACTGTTTTCCAAAGTGGCTGTACCAATTTTCCATCCCACTAGCAGTAAATAAGTGTTCCCTGTTCTCTACATCCTCACCAGTATTTATTTGTTGATTTTTAAAATTATAGCCATTCTGATAGCCATCTGATGATTAGTGATGTTGAGCATTCTTTTTCACATGTCTGTTGGCCATCTGTATGTCCTCTTTGGAGAAATGTCTAGTCATGTCCTCTGCCATTTTTTAATTGTATTGCTTTGTTGTTAAATTATGAGTTCCTTATATACTTTGGATATTAACCCCTTATCAAATGTATAATTGGCAAATATCTTCTTCCATTTAGTAAGTTATCTTTTTGTGTTGTTGATGGTTTCCTTTGCTGCGCAAAAACTTTTTAGTTTGATGTAGTCACATTTGTTTATTTGTGCTTTTGTTTCCTTTGGAGGGAAGGAGACATATCCAAAAAGATATTGCTAAGACCAATGTAAAAGAGTTACCACCTATGTTTTCTTCTAGGAGTTTTATGGTTTTAGATCTTATATTTAAGTCTTCAATCCATTTTGAATTTATTTTTGCATATGGTATAAGAAACTGGTCCAGTTTCTTTATTTTATTCTCACCTGAGGACATTTTTGCATTCATCTTCAGATAGAGAAGGAGGAAAAGAGGGAGGAATAAAGAGCGAAACATCGACGTGAGAGAGACATATTGACTGGTGGCCACCCACATGACCCCAACCGGGGCCGGGGACAAACTGCAACCAAGGTACGTGTCCTTAGCAGGAACCGAACCCAGAACTCTCTGGTCCATGGGCCGACGCTCTAACTGCTGAGCCAAACCACCAGGGCAATTTCATTTTTTTTTTTACATGGATCTGGCCAGTGTTCCCAATACTACTTATTGAAGAGACTGTCTTTACCCTATTGTATATCCTTGCCTTTTTTGTTTTAGATTAATTGACCATATAAGTGAGGGGGTTTTTTTCTGGGCTCTTGTTCCATGGAAAGATTGTATATGCAAGTGGCCCCCAAATGACAAAGGAGCAAAAGATCAAAGAACAAGGCAGAGAAGTCCAGCTTGTTGGTTAATGAGTTTAATAGAAAACTTACCTACACAAATGCAGTCCTGGGTGGCAGCAGGATGTTCATGTCTCCACATCTTTTACCCCCTAGCCCAGCTATTTTTATACCCCCTCAGAAATGAGCCTATGAGCTAGGAAAGGAATGTGTGGGTGGTCAAGGGAAACAAAGAAATCAGGTGCTGGGAGGCTCTGGCACCAAGGTAAGCTAAGAGATAGATAACATCAGGGGCAACTTGGCCCAGAGGCAGGATCAATGGAAATTCCATGATTAGCCCAAAGCCTCTGTACACATTCCGGAGTCCACCCAGGTGAAGGCAAGGGGTTCAAAGACCCTGGGTCATTTACTCAGAAATTAAGCTTCAAGGATTAGCTTCAAGATGGAGTCAGTTCTGTCAGCACAGCTCTCTGGTCTATTCCATTGATCTATATGTTTTTATTCAAGTACAATACTGTTTTGATTATTGTAGCTTTGTAGTACAGTTTGGAATCAGGGAGAATGATACCTCCCACTTTGTTCTTTCTCAAGATCTCTTTGGCTATGTGGGGTCCTTTGTGGTTTTATATAAATTTTAGAATTAGTTGTTCTAGTTAAAAGAATGTCATTAGTATTTTAATAGGAATTGCATTGCATCTGTACATTGTTTTAAGTAGTAAGGACAATTAAACAATATTAATCCTCTCTATCCATGAGCATGGTATACCTTTTCACTTATATGTATCCTCTTCAATTTCTTTCTTTTTTTTACTCTTTCTTTAATTAAAAAAAATTTTTTTTTTTTTTAATTTTTTGGTATGTGCCCCTAGTGGGAATTGAACCCGGGACTCTCTGGTCCGCAGGCTGATGCTCCAACTGCTGAGCCAAACTGGCCAGGGCTTTAATTTCTTTTCCAATATCTTATGTCTTTCACCTCTTTGGTTAAATTTATTCCTAAAAATTTTTTTTATGCTTCATGCTGCAGTTGAAAATGTGATTGTTCATTTCTTCTTATTATTATTTGTTATTGATGTATAAAAATGCACCTGATTTTACCCTGGCCAGCTTTGCTCAGTGGTTAGAGCATCAGCCCACAGACCACAGAGTCCTGGGTTCAGTGCCCACTAAGGGCATGTACCTCGGTTGCAGTTTGTCCCCCCTCCCCGTCCCGGGTTGGGGTCGTGTGAGTGGCAGCCACTTGATGTGTCTCTCTCACATCGATGTTTTTCTCCATCTCTCCCTCCCACTCTATCTGAAGATAAATGCAAAAAAAAAAAAAAAAAAAATGCACCTGATTTCTGAATATTGATTTTGTATCCTGCTATATTATTGTATTTATTAGTTCTAATAGTTTATTGGTGGAGTCTGTTCTGTATATAGAATCATGTCATCTGCAAATAGTGATAGTTTTACTTCTTCCTTTTCAATTTTGATGCTATTTATTTATTTATTTATTTATTTATTTATTGTCTGATTGCTTTGGCTAGTAGATCCAACACTGTTAAATAGAAGTGGTAATAGTGGGCATCCCTGGCTTGTTCCTGATCTTAGAGAAGCTTTCAGTTTTTCACCATTGAATATGATATTAGCTGTGTCACATGTTTTTTTCTGTATCTACTAAGATGATTATGGCCCTGGCCGGTTTTGCTCAGTGGTTAGAGCGTCGGCCTGCGGTCCAGAGACCTGGGTTCAGTTTCTGCTAAGGGCACGTACCGCGGTTGCAGTTTGTCCCTGGCCCTGATGGGTCATGCAGGAGACAGCCACTTGATGTTTTCTTTTCACGTTGATGTTTCTCTCTCTCTCTCTCTCTCCCCCTTCCACTCTACCTGAACAAAGAATGGAAAAATGTCCTCAAGTGAGGATTAAAAAAAAAAAAAGATGATTATGACTTTTATCCTTGACTTTGTTGATTTGATATATCATGTTAGTTGATTTCCATCAGATGTTGAACCATCCTGTCCCTGGAATTCCATTTGGTCATGGTGTATAATCCTTTTAATGTATTGTTGAATTTGCTAATATTTTGTTAAGAATTTATACATCTATGTTCATCAAGAATATCGACTTGTAGTTTTCTTTAATCATAATGTCTTGGTCTGGTTTTGGCACCAGCTAATGCTGGCCTCATAAAATGAGTTTGGGAGCCTTAGTACCCTTCAAGTCTTCGGAATAGTTTAAGAAGAATAGGTATTAAGTCTTCTATGAATATTTGGTAAAATGTACCTCTGAAGCCATCTAGTCCAGGACTTACGTTTGTTGTTTTTTTATCCTCATCCAAGGACATTTTTTTTTTTTTGTATTTATCTTCAGACAGAATGGGAGGGAGAGAGGAGGAAAGAGAGAAACATCAATGTGAGAGACACACTGACTGGCTGCCACCCACATGACCCCAACCAGGGCCGGGGAAAAACTGCAACCGAGGTATGTGCCCTTAGTGGGAACCGAACCAAGGACTCTCTGGTCCATGGGCCAACACTCTAACCACTGAGCCAAACTGGCCAGGGTGAGATTTTTTTTTTTACTGATTCAATTTCATTACTAGTTACTGTTTTTGTTTTTGTTTTCAGATTCTCTGTTTCTTCCTGATTTAGTCTTGGAAGATTGTACGTGTCTAGGAATTCATCCATTTCTTCCAGGTTGTCCCATTTGTTAGCATAACATTGTTCATAGTGTTTTCTTATAACCCTTGGTATTTCTGTGGTGTCAGTTGTCATTTCTTTCATTTATGAGTTTACTTATTTAGGCCCTCTCTTTTTTTCTTCATGAGTGTGGCTAAAGGTCTATCAATTTTATTTATCTTTTCAAAGAACCAACTCTTGTTTTTATTGATTATTTCTACTGGTTTTTAAGACTTTATTTCCACTTTGATATTATTATTTCCTTCCTTATACTCACTTTGGGTTTTGTTTCATTTTCTATTTTTAGTTCCTTTAGTGTAAGGTTAGATTGTTTGAGATGTGGTTGCTTCTTTTTTTTTTTTATCCTCACCCGAGGATATTTTTCCATTTTTTGTACAGATAGAGTGGGAGGGAGAGAGAGGAAGGGAGAGAGAGAGAGAAACATCGACGTGAAGGGACACATCGAGTGGCTGCCACCCGCACGACCAACCAGGGCCGGGGACAAACTGCAACCGAAGTACGTGCCCTTAGCGGGAACCGAACCCGGGTCTCTCCGGACCCCAGGCCGACGCTCTAACCGCTGAGCCAAACCGGCCAGGGCTGTGGTTGCTTCTTGAGGTAGGCCTGTAATGATATGAATTTCCCTCTTGGCCATTTCCCATAGATTTTGGGTTATTGTATTTTCATTTTCATTTGTCTCAAAGTATCTTTAGATTTTTTCCTTGATCTTATCGATACATTCATTGTTTAGTAGCCTCCATGTGTTTATGTGTTTTCCAATTTTCTGAAAAATTAATTTCTAGTTTCATACCATTGTGATAGAAAATATACTTGGTATGAATTCAGTCTTCTTAAGTTTATTGCGACTTGTTTTGTGTTCTAATATGTAGTCTATACTGGAAAATGTTCCATGTGCACTTGAATAGTATATATATTCTGCTGCTTTGGTGTGAAATGCTCTAAAAATATCAATTAAATCCATCTGATCTAGTGTGTCATTTAAGGATGCTGTTTCCTTGTTGATTTTCTGTCTAAAAGATCTGTCCAATTGGGTGTTAAAGTCCCCTATTACTGTCAGTTTCTCCCTTTATGTCTGTCAATCCATTGTGTGCATAAATGTATACAACAGTTTTATCCTCTGATGTCTTTATCATTATGAAATGCACTTCTTTGTCTCTGGTTACAGCTTGGTCTCCAGCAGCTCTCTATATCACCCAGCCACAATCCCCACTGGTTTGCAGTAATTTTTCTGGGAACTTCTCTTCCTGGCATAGAATCCTGGCCTGAGGAGACAGGTGTGGGTCTAGGACCTCTTGCTCCTCTGGGGGGATCTGCAAGCTGAGATATCCCTCCTGTTTCTTTTTTTTTTTTTATCCCCATCTGAGGACAGCTTTCTATTTCCTGTTCAGATAGAGTGGGAGGGAGAGACAGAGAGAGTGGGAGGGGGGGGAAGGAGGGGGAGGGAGAGGGAGAAACATTGACGTGGAAGGGACACATCAAGTGGCTGCCACCCACATGACCAACCAGGGCCGGGGACAAACTGCAACCGAGGTACATGCCCCTAGTGGGAACCAAACCCGGGTCTCTCTGGACCGCAGGCCGACGCTCCAACCGCTGAGCCAAACCAGCCAGGGCCCATTGTTTCTTAATTACTGCTCCATTGGTATGGGACTTGCCTGTTTCATGTCTCCACCCCTTCTACCAGTCCTGACATAGCCTCTTCCTTATATTCTTAGTTATAGGAATTCTGTTCAACCAGTATTGAGGTGATCCTCAATGATGGTGTTCTGTAATTTAGTTGCAATTTTTATATGGTCATGAGAGGAGATGAACACAGCATTTGCCTGCTCTGCCATCCAGAAGTTGATTGTCTCTTTATCTTTAACTTTTACTATTTTTTTAATTTTTATCCTCACCTGAGGACATTCCTGCATTTATCTTCAGATAGAACAGGAGGGAGAGAGGGGGGTGAGAGAGAGAAACATCAATGTGAGAGACATCAACTGGTTACCACCCACACAAGCCCAACTGGGGCCGGGGACAAACTGCAACCGAGGCATGCACCCTTAGTGGGAACCGAACTCAGGACTCTCTGGTCCGCAGGCCAGCACTCTAACCGCTGAGCCAAACTGGCCAGGGCTAACTTTTACCATTTTAATTACAATATGTCTTGGTGTAGTCTTTGGGTTCATCTGTTTGGAATTATCCATGCTTCCTGGACCTGGGTGCCTGTTTACTTTCCCAGGTTAGGAAAAGTTTCCAGTCATTATTTCTTCAGATCAATTTCCTTTTCTTTTCCTTCTGAGATCCCTATAATGCAAATGTTTGTGTGCTTGATGTTGTCCACGGTTCCTTAAACTATCCTCATTTATTTTAGGGGGGTGGGTATCTATTTCTTGCTGTTTTGCTTGGTTGGTTTCCACTAGTCTGTCTTCCAGATCACTGATTCTTTCATCTGTATTAGTGAGTCTGATGCTGATTCCTTCTAGAGTATTTTTTCAGTTACTGCATTCTTCAGGTCTGCTTGGTTCTTTATTATACTCTTTGTTGAAATTCTCCCTAAATTCCTCTATTCCATTCTCATTTGGTAAGCACCCTTATGATCATTTCCTGTAAGTCTTTTTTTTAAATCCTCACTTGAGGATATTTTTACATTTATCTTCAGACAGAGAGAGAGGGAGAGAGAAACATCCATGTCAAAAAGACACATCAATTGGTTACCACCTGCACAACCCCAACTGGGGACAGGGACCAACTGCAACCGAGGTATATGCCCTTGACCGGAATCAAACCTGGGACTCTCTGGTCTGCAGGCCAAGGTTCTAACCACTGAGCAAAACCAGCCAGGGCCATTTTCTTTAAGTCTTTATTTAAATTTCATTAGGCTTTCCCTGACCCCTGGGGATATTTCTTGTTTTTTCACTTGAGAAATATTCTTCTATCTTCTCATTTTCACTTCCTATGTTTATTTATATGACTCAAACAAAATAGCTACCTTTCCCAATCTTGAAAAACTGGCCTTGTGTAGAAGTGACCTCTGTATAGACTATATATGCCAGTAGTTTTGGCAGGCTGGCTGAAGCCAAGTGGGTGCCTATTGCATCTAGTGTACCAGCCTGTTGGGCTGGAGAGGCTCCAACTGGGTAGGCCTGGTGCATGTAATAACATCCTATTAATCCTGATTGCTCCCACTGTTCAGAGACAAAATGGGTTTTGGGTGATGTGGCTGGGAATGCACTGTGGCAGTCTTGCATGGCCAGAGTGCCTGGAGAGAGCTTCTGTTCATGCTATCGAAGTAGAGGGGAATGTAAACAATGGTGCTCACCAGCACTTCAGATAGTGAAGAATTCCTGCAGATCCTGACCTCCTGCAGCTCCCGTCTTCTCTATAAGGTCTTTCTCATTTGTTGTAAAAAAAGTGATCTTCTGTAGAAGCAACATCTGTGTGGACTGTGGGCCAGGAAGTTATGGCAGGCTGGTTGGAGTCAGTAAGATGCTTACGGCACCTGGGGTGCTGGCTTGCCCAGCTGGAGTGGCTCCAGGCAGAGAGGTCAGGTACATGTAGTGACTTCCTATCGATCCTGCTTACTCCCTTTGGGCCAAAATGGGCTCCAGGCAGTGTGGTAGGGAATGTGCTACAGCTGTCTTGCAGACAGGCCAATGGACCTGGATAGAGCTCCTACTCAGTCTACCAAGGTGGACAAGGACATAAACAATGGCACTCAGTAGCTTCTCCAATCCCAGAGCATTCCCACAGATCCTGGAGAGCTCCCGTGGTTACCGAGCCTCCTCTACTCAGTCTCTTTCTTCATTTGTTGTGCAGAAAGTGTTCAATCAGCCTTCAGTTGTCTCTCAGGGAGATCTGCTCTATGTATAGGTATATATTTCAATGTGCTCATGACAGCAGGCAAGTTCAGTGTCCTCCTATACCACCATCTTGTACCTCAGTCCCAGCTGTCACTCTTAAATGAGAATCAGCTCTGTTACTCCTTAAAATTCTTCACTTGGACCTTATAGTCTCTGAATAAAATCCAGACTTCCGCAGGACCCCAACTTCATTTCTCAATAGGTTTTCCTCCCTATTCCTAAATGCAACAGTCTATTTCCCTCCAAAAGCCATACTCTTCTGCCTGGGACATCCTTTCAGTTCCTCTGCTTGATAAAATCCTCATCTTTCAAAAAATTGTTCAGCTTCCTCTCCTCCAGGAGGACTTCCTCCACACCTACCCTCCTATGAGCTCTCAGAAGACCGTGTGTTTATTTGTCGCTGAACTCACCATAATATGATTTCATTTTACTGGATTATCTTTTCCACTAGATCCTGAGGACAGTGACAAATTCTAGGATTCTATTATTATATCCTCTAGTGCCTGAGTCAGAGACCTGACACATAGTAGACATGCAATAAATGTTTTATAATGAATAGCATATCTCACTTTCTTTCAATAGGATAATAGCTAATCTCTCTAAAACATTTCTAAAATTAGACAATTGTAATCATCTTCCCACTTTGACCACATTTATAGCCAGAATGATGACTTTGAGAGTATAACATCTGGGTCATATTGCTGATAACATTTCAGGAAGCTGGTAGCCAAATGCATCATTTATGACATCAGAAAGGAAGCCACCATTTGTAGAGCACCTATGTGTACTAAATTTATGCTATATATAATTATTTCAGTCTTGACAAGCCACAGTAACTCTTTTTAGCTCTTTTCTGGTAAAGAACCCAAGGCTTAGGAATTTGCCCAAGGTCACACAGCTAGCAAGTGCTGAAGCCAAACTAATACAATGTGCAAGATCAGGACTAGATTTTTCTTCTAAACGAACTAAA
Organism: Molossus molossus; assembly: GCF_014108415.1. Lineage (NCBI taxonomy): Eukaryota > Metazoa > Chordata > Mammalia > Chiroptera > Molossidae > Molossus > Molossus molossus. The sequence continues at coordinate 44,599,632 of NW_023425348.1, forward strand.
AAAAAATGAGTTTGGTTGGAACTAAGATTTCCCACAGGGCTGAAAAAATGATGAAGGCAGCAAATAACTTGTCCATCTCAGACTATGGGTATGCAATTTTAGCAATATAAACTAAAAACCAGCCTTGTTCCTGTTCAATTTAAATAACTGCACTCACTGTTGCCATCCTGTCAAATAATAGACTCATCAGACATTCAGTTTGAAGAACTATTTTAAAACAACTTCTCAAATTTATTTAACTCATGGGATAACATGGTCGAGTTTTGTATAAAAGAAAAAAAGAAAGCCACCACTTACTAAATCTTACAGATAGCTCAAAGTTTAGGCAGCATATTGGGTTCACTATCACAAAATTTGCATTATCTTTTCAACCAGCACCAGAGGTTTCCAATTCAAAATTTAGTTTACTAGAGATCTCAGCATAATTAAAAAAAAAAAAAAAAGACCAAGTTTATTTTTTAATTTTTCATTTTAATTTAGAAAAAAGACTAGAAACAATGACAAAAATAACCATTTAAAAGAGATGCCTCTCCAGAAATTTTTTGTAAAGGTGTAAGGCCAGGCTTTCTACCTTTTTCTCCATCCTTTTAGATTTAAAAAAGAAGGGTTCAGAGTATGTCAACCTTTACTCAGCTTGCTACACAAAACCTCTGCCTTTGTAAGTCCTAGATGTAATGCCTAGACTTATCCCCAAACCTCTGGGCTTAATCAAGCCCATGGGTGCCTGGCCAGAGAGCCCTAGGTGACAGCTGCTCTTAATTCAAGGTCTGTCACAGTACTAACTTTAAACGGTAGATGGCTGACCGTATCACTTAGGACATACACCAGGCTAAGATGGAAAGAAGTCAGGCATCCTTTATCTGTTCATAGTGAATCACACCAGCAGCCAAGCCTGTGCTCCTTTCCCCAGAGCTCACTGTGCAGATCACTGCCTCACCACCTCCATCCACTCACTGAGCTCACTGTCCAGCCATAATGGAAGTTGCTTAAAAGTTATCACTGGGATAGATGATTTTCCTTAAATAGCGAATGAAAGTATTTTATTTAATAGCAGTTTAGACCTACTAACATCTGTCTCCATCTCTTCTTGGGGAGTCTATACTTTCAGGCAAATGGGAGGACTAAAAATACAGAGGAGCATTATCTGCATTGTAGATGTGCGCTCTGCTCTCTTCCTCATGGCCTTCTTGGAAAATTGCAGTTTCTGAATGTTCAGTTTCCTTAAGAAGTTTTACGTAACCGTTACATACTACATGTAGGAAAATATTTCTCTTTCTGGCATTCATTTCATTGTCTGGGTTTCACTCTCTAGGTACAGAAAGCAGGAAAGGGAGAGAGGGGAGGAGACAGAAATCACCACGAGCAGCGTAAAGCACGCCCTGTGTCAGCAACATGACAAGTCCTCTAATACTGTCAATGCTGACTCTAAGTAATTTCTGGTGGAACTGAATACATCATTACATTTCTATTTGTGCACCGCCTGAGGCTTTTCCTAACCACTAATTGCGAGTGAAGGTCTAGAGAGCTTTTGTGAAAGGAGTAAAACACAAGTAACGTGCTGGTATGCAGCCAGGTGTCAGTGTACTTTATAATGGAGGAAAAGAGGATTACAGGGAGATTTTTTGTTTCAGCCTTAGTCCAACCAAGACTTAAAAGCCTTATAGAAAACAGCTTTACACAGAACTGTGTTAGTGGGGAAGGGAATGATAAGGGGAGTGTAAACACAGCCAGTATAATTCAGGGATAAAAAAAAATACCCACACAAGTCCATAGAATACAAAGGAACAAGGAAGAATACTCCCTGAGCCTCAAAGTGTATCAGGGCACAGGGCAGGTAGGGTGCAGCGGATTAGCCACTAAATGGCTTCAGTGATAATTCTGAAACCTGTTCCAATTTTTTTGGATAAATTCTTCTGGGACAGGTCAAAGATTGTGCTTTAAAAATGTCATTTGAAGGTAACAGTTTTTCAAATATTCTTTTGCCTCTTGCTTCCAGGTGATTTCTTTTTGGTTAAAAACCGGTAGTATAAACCTTACAAGATGGAAGAACAGTCTTCTGATATGGGTGAGGTGAGGCGCTGGATGAACTTACACAGTAAGTGAGAGTCTGTATGTCCTGGTCTTCTCCTTGACCACTCCACATCTCTGACCTAACAGAGATGGCAGTTCATTTCCTCTGGAAGAAGCCAGTAATGGACACTTGTCTATTGGCTTTGCCCAGAGCAGCAGTCCCTTTCTTGGGGCCCTTTCGTTCCTCTTTTGGTTCTTTTTTCACAGTCATTGCTGGGGGCCTGTGTATGGAAGATGTCTTCATCTTAGGTTCTTCTTCGCTATCTGTGCAGGATTCACTCTCATAGACTTTTTCGGTCACTGGTAGAATAAGGAGAAAAATGGAACATGAGTGGGTTGAGTCATTTAGAATACTATTCTATCAAGAGAATGAGATGTCTTGTTCACCCAGTTCCCCTCAGACCCTCTGATCAAGGACAGCATGCTCATCCACTACCAGAGTTTTCTCCCATTGGGAGATCATATCCAGCCTCAGGTAGAGGGTATGTGGTATCTTGAGCTCATAGTCCTAGTTGGGGCTCAGAATCAACATGCACCTTTATTTCCTCACTGCTATGTCCCATGCCTTTAAATGGGCCTTTATCATTTGACTGCCCAAATCCTGCATTTGGGTCTTGATCTATGCTAACCAATTTTCTGAGCTCTGATTGGTGCCTGCCTATTTCTACTGCTCGTTTCCCGGGTCTTAATTTCTGCTCTATTTGCCAGTTTCAATCCTGTGTAGCCAGGCTCACTGCCATGGACTCTGACTAGTTCTATCCTGATGTCACTCACTCTCTGCACATCCTAAGTACAGAGATTTGGAGATTACTCACTCAGTTGTTCAGTTCTTAGTTTTGAATGATTGCTAATTAACCCAAGATCTACTAGTGGTCTACATCATAAAGTTAACTGTCCCAAGCAAACTCTATCAGATGATAAGCAGATAATTTTAAGGAAGGACCATGACACAATGAAAAACAGTTACCAATTCTCTTACTCCCTATCAGACAAAGGCATATTTTACTTTTTCCAGACAATAAAACTCACTGAAACCTGCCTAATGAAACCTTTGAAAAGCATTATACTAGTGAGCAGTCATTATAAGGAAGCCTCAAAGGACACAGACAATAGCTCCCAACAACGTCACAGAACTGATGAGGACGAGGATGTCTCCCCAGAAATACTACAATGCATATACCAACCACAAGAAACAGAACAATGCCACCTTCCTGTAACTCTAGAGAGCAGAAGCAGGCTGTATAACCAATGGCATCTAAATTCTTTCTCAGCCTTCCTGGTTGCAGTAAATGATGGAGAAACAGTAAAGAAAAACATCTTTTCCTAGCTGAATAGAATAACCCAATATGCATAATAAATGCTCAGATGATTAAAGTGAAAGGTATTTTTTCCCCATTTAAGAACAATGATAGTTTTAAGCTCTTATTAATCATTTCTGTCTAATAAAGTATATTAGCCAAATTGTTCTAGAGGCATAGGCACTGGAATCAAATATATCTATGTCCTAAGACCTAGTCTGCCATTTATACAATCTCAAACTTTAACATACACCAGAATCACCTGGAGGGCCTGTTAAAACACAGATTGTTGGGCTCTATTTTCAGACTTTCAAATTCAGTAGGTGTGGGTGAACCTGAGCATTTGCTTTTCTAACAAGCCTGGGGACCTCCTCTTGAGAATCACTTCTCCCTGCCTTCCATAAAATGGGGATAACACTGCCTCACAGAACGTAAAGATGTTCCTAGTAATCTTTGGCAAGCACCCTTCAATAACTGGCTACTGCCATTGGAGCATTCCTTTACCTTATTCCTTCCAATGCTATTAAAGTTGCATAATTAACAGTCCCCTCCCTAAGATTTCCCAGGATCTCTCATTACTTTCAAGAAACTAGAATTTACTTGCTGACGCCTGCCAACTTAGAGGCTAAAAACACTGATAAGCGTTAAATATATATTAAGTCTCCTCAAAGGCGTTCCTAGTCAACTTTGCTCCACAGACCAGAGGGCATTAGACTCTCCCATGAGCTCATTAAAAATGCAGAACCTCAGGTTCTACTGCAACAGAACCTGAATTTTAGCAAGATCTTCAAGTAATGCATATACTCAGCAAAGTTTGAGAAATGTTGCTCTAAAATATTTAGGGGATTTCCTTGATATACCTATTAGTTCAGCAATTACGATCCCATAACACCATCCCCATCTTGTGTGCAACTTCAAAAGCATTATGGAACTGGATTACTGCAACAAAATTATGGGCTGTTATTTACCCAGCATCTCAAAGTCTGAGAGAAGTGTAAAGAGCCAACTATAGACAGAAAAAGAAGACTGACTACTAACTAGTGGTATAGACTTGCTCCTTCATAAGCTATATTCTGTATTCAAATGGCAGCATGTCTATAATATTAAACTCCAGCATCAATTAGCTCATTATTTCATCACTTATTAATGAAACCACTGGTTGTCTCATTGCCAGTTTTGTGCAATGCATTGCAGGGGGTGGGGGTGGGGAGTAGTTAAAAACCAGTCAGGGCAGCACCAACAAAATGTCTTAAGCTGAAAAACATGCCACTTTTCTTGGAGGCCATTTAAAAACTCCCAGTTTGAAAAAAATAAAATAATAAAAAGGCCCAGTTTGCATGGGCAACATCAGAATTCTTTTCCATCCACTATTTTGCTTTAGAAATCCACCTTGTCCAGAAGTCCACTACTAACTCATCTCAGGGGCCCAGCTCCCCAGTCCCTGTAGCAAACTCACAGAAAGGAAAAGACCAGCTTTTTTTCATCCTCACCCGAGGACATTTTTCCATTTTTTGTTCAGGTAGAGTGGGAGGGAGAGAGAGGAACAGAGAGAAAGAGATAAACATCGATGTGAAAGGGACACAGAGAGTGGCTGCCACCCGCACGACTGACCAGGGCCAGGGACAAACTGCAACCGAGGTACATGCCCTTAGCGGGAACCGAACCCGGGTCTCTCCGGACCGCAGGCCGACGCTCTAACTGCTGAGCCAAACCGGCCAGGGCAAGACCAGCTTTTTAAAGCCACAGACCAACTCTGATCTAGCACAGGACAGGGCAAGACCGCTGTGCCGGTACATCTGGAACAGTCTGAGACAGGGGAAAGCAGAACTCCTTTGTTGGTAACGGGAGCCAAGATTCATTAGGTTGAGCTTGGACTAAAAACTTAAAAAAAAAAAAAAACTATGTGAGCACAGTTTTCATTGTTGCGTCCAAGGCTCTTACGAGTCCTGTCTGGAGACAGGACTACGAAAAGGTCCATGTCCCACACCTGGCCAAAACCGGAGTGCTGCGTTTTGAATAAAACAATAGGTAATTAGCCACAAATTCCCAATGAACTCTCACAAAGATATATTTGACATTTTTCTTTTGGGGTATAAGAGAAAATAACTAGCACTGATGCTTTTATCCTCTTATAGTTAAAAGAAAAACAGAATAAGAAATCCAACAGAAAATACATTATTTACCACCAACAGTCAAACTAAGAGGCTTGAAAATGCACTATTAGAAGACTCAAAACAAAACAGACTACTCCAAGTCCAGAATTCATAGGCTCACAATAAATTTGGCACTGAAAATACAGAATTTCCACATGTAAGAAATTTTATTCCCCAATCACATGCTACAATTAAAATGTCAGAGGCCTTTTCAGAGGAGTGGGAGGTAGAGAATAATGGGATAAGGCTCACAACTAATAAGATGTCTTCACTAGTTTTAATAACCACAATGCCTAGGAAAACCTGATTCTTCAGTCAATCAATATTTTTAAGACAAAAATTTGAGTAAGAAATGGAATGTCAAGAAAGGGGGAAAAATACTTCTCTAGGAGAGCCAAGCTGTGACAGGTATCACAGAAAAGGAGAAAAAATTATTATGGGCTGGCTAATCCAACTAACAAGAAGTTTAATAGGCTAAACTCACAACTCCTTCAAATATAGAAATATAGTACCAGGATCTGAGCATCCCATCAGGCCTCCAGGCCAAAGCCAAAAAGCCCCACAGAAGTCTGGTTCAATTCTGGAAAAGGTACAACAACCTAAAACGTGGCTGAAGAAGCAGCCAATGACTCAAAGCCTGAATTTATTTATTTATTTTAATCCTCACCAGAGGATATTTTTTTGTTGATTTTTAGAGAAAGTAGGAGGGAGGGGACGGGGGGAGAGAGAGAGAGAAACATCAATGTGAGAAAGACACATCAATTGGTTGCCTCCCGCACAACCCCAACCAGGACCAGAGACTGAACCCACAACCCAGCTACATGCTCTTGACCGAGAATCGGACCCATAACACTTTGGTCCACGGACCAATGCTCTAACCGCTGAGCCAAACAGGCTAGGGCCTGAATTCTTTTTTTTAGATGTTAAATATATTTTTCCAGTTTTATTGAGATATAATTGAAGTACACCACTGTCTAAGTTTAAGGTATATGGCATAATGGTTTGACTTAGATATATTGTGAAATGATAACCACTATAAGTTTAGTTAGTAGGTAGCATCCATAGCTGTAAAGAAAAAAATTTTCTTTGTGAACTCTTCAGATACACTCTTTACTTTCATATGTATCATACAACAGTGTTAACTATAGTCAACATGCTGTACATACATCTATAGCACTTATTTATCTTGTAAGTAGAGGCTTGTACCTTTTGGCCACATTTTTCCTATTTTCCTGCCTCTGGTAATCACAACTCTGATCCATTTGTCTATGAGTTGTTGTTGGTTTTTGGCAGCGGGTTCCACACGTAAAAGAGATCATACAGTATTTCTCTTTCTCTGTCTGACTTATTTCATTTAGCACAATACCCTCAAGGTCCATCCATGTTGTCACATATGGCAGGATTTTTTTTTTTTTTAATGACTGAATAATATTCTGTGTACATACACATGTACACACACCCCCACAACTTTATTTATTCATTCATCTGTCAATGGATACTTAGTTTGTTTCAAAGCCTAAATTCTGTTCTTCTAAGGCATCCGTTAAAAAAAGCACCTACTTTTACCTAATATGGTTTACAAAGAGGAAACATTAAGGAAGTAATTTGGAAGAGTCAACCCTCTCTGAAGAACAAAGGGGACAAAATATCAAAGACTCATGACACTTTCTTCAGTCTAATCATCTGTAGAAGGTCCCTTTCCACTATTCATATGTATAAAATGATCATTCTAAAAAAAACGTTTCTCAACATCTATAACATCTTAAGTTGGTATTGTGATATCCATCTTGAAAGTGTTTTTTAGATATATTACCTCACCTGAATCTTCACAACATCCCCACATGTAAACAAAATAAAAATTTTACTTCCATTCCATAGATCAACAAATTCCCCACCAGAGGTGGCAACTTTCATCCAAGATCTCAAAGCTTATATTTATAGTGGATGGCCCCAACAATAACCAGGTGTTCTAACTTTAGTTGTTCTATACTGTGCTGCTCAGAGTGTGGGCCACAGACAAGCAGCAAGGCATCACTTGGGGGTGAGTCACCGGCACAATAAAGGCTGAGGCACGCTGCTCTTTAAGGGATTATGGTATCTCTCTATGGTAGTAACTATTTCTGGATTTGGAGCCCCCAATTTTTCTTACCCATGCAGCCTTCATCATCCACAAAGGTTTTCGATTTCAACACGCGCTTTCGTTTTCTTTTGTTTTCTCCACTTAAGCTCTAAAAGATCAAAGAAAGATCAGAGGTTATAACATTAAGGTGACTAATAAAACTACAGAAAAAAAGAAAGCTTTTTAATTTATAACAATCAACCTCCAATATTCCATGATGATATAAACTGAATGAAGAATTCTACACATTTCCTGTTAGAGGGCCAGCCCTACTACAGAGATAAATTATGCTCATTGTATGTGTAGGCTTGACATTTCATTGTTTATGAAAAGAAAAATAACATGTTGAGCCCTGGCTGGTTTGGCTCAGCGGTTAGAGCGTCGGCCTGCGGTCCAGAGAGACCCGGGTTCGGTTCCCGCTAAGGGCACGTACCTCGGTTGCAGTTTGTCCCCGGCCCTGGTCGGTCATGCGTGTGGCAGCCACTCGATGTGTTCCTTTCACGTCGATGTTTCTCTCTCTCTCTCAGTTCCTCTCTCTCCCTTCCACTCTACCTGAACAAAAAATGGAAAAATGTCCTCGGGTGAGGATAAAAAAAAAAAGAAAAATAACATGTTGAGCAAAAATCTGTGTTCAGCCCGGCCAGTGTGGCTCAATGGTTGAGCATCAACCTATGCACCAAGAGGCTGCTGGTTCGATTCCTGGTCAGAGCACTTGCCCAGGTTGTGGGCCCAATCCCCAGTCAGGAGGCATGCTGGAGGCGGCCAGTCGATGTTCTCTCTCATTGATGTTTCTATCTCTCTCTCTCTTCCTCTCTCTCTAAAATCAATAAAGAAAAAAAAAAATCTGTGTTCATTCAGCAACATACTTTCATTGAGCAGCACAGGCACCAAGGGTTTTATTTATTTATTTTATTTTTTTATCCTCACCCAAGGACATTTTTGCATTTATCTTCAGATAGAGCGGGAGGGGGAGAGAGAGAAACACCAAGTGGTTGCCACCCACACAACCCCAACCGGGGCTGGGGACAAAATGCAACTGAGGTACATGCCCTTAGCGGGAACCAAACCTGGGACTCGCCGGTCCATGGGCCAACGCTCTAACCGCTGAGCCAAACAGGCCAGGGCAGGCACCAAGGGTTTTAAAGATCAACAGGACAAGAACCTTAGTGGAGAAGACAGAAAGGAAAACAGACCATTTAGATAACGGCTTTACTGAAGGGCCGAGGCAGGTATTATGGGAGCACACAGAGAAGGCCCTGAAACAGATCAGAAGTTTCCACGACATCTGCCCTTGCTGTAGATACTTGCTATTTCAGCCTCAACACTGCAACATATGTCCATCTAATAATTTAGTCCCAGACTGGTATTACTTTCCTTTTATCCCCACTGGTCTTTAATCCCATTTGCTGTTCAGCTAATGAAGATATCAATGCAAAATTTAAATGACAGTCTTTTAATACAATGAATTAAGGAAAAATGATAGTCATAAAGGAAAAAGAAACTTGTCAGCACCTCTCTTCTCAACACTTCATTATCTACACTAACAGATGTAGACAAGATGCAGCTAGAGATCACTCAAAAAAAACATTTCCCCATTTGTTGCCAGCTCTTCTCATCCACCCTTTTCCGGAAGAGTAACCAACATGCATAAGTTGTTTGTCCTCTTTCATACACTTTGCTCTGATGCAGGCACGACTTCATTTTTCATAATTCAAATGGGAGTTGGGCAGCACAGCAGCTCTGATGCTGGAGGTCATGGAAAACAAGAGCTCCCAGACTCCACCTCTGTAACCTTCCTGGAACTTGGACCTACAGCTGAAATCTCACTTCAGGTGAGAAGACAGGGAATGTCCATTCTTACCACCTATAGAAGAGCAGAATGAGACAAGAGCCATCTACTGGCATTTGTGAAGTATACAGCAGAGAATGGATTCAACATAGCAGTTTTCGGTCCTTAGGTGAAAAAGAACACACAGCAAGGGAACCATCCCAGCAAAGCTGTACCTTGACAGGAGGTGGCTCTGGCTCAGTCTTCAGCGCTGGTTCAGGAGGTGGAGACGCAGGAGGAGGTGGGGATGGTGACTCAGCTTCATAAACCCCAGGAGAATCTGGTATGACTGAAATTATGAAACAAGCTTAGATAAGAGAACTATGGCACTATCTGGTACATCGCCTTCTCCACTGGCTGAGTTTCCATGTCCAGTAAAGGACATTCTGCAGGCAGTAATTCATGACAACCAAGGACTCTGCAGCTATATATCTCTATACATATATATCTTTAAAATATACATCATATTTATTTTATGCAATGAAGATAGAGAAGCAAGAATTATTAGAGCTGGCATGTACTTTAGAGATTACCTTTTATTTTATAGATAAGTCAGGGTATGAAGTTGTTTTATAAATATCCACTGATCACCTAATGAGTCATGTATATCACTTACACTGTCTCACTTCATCCTCACAACAACCCTGAGAGACAAATATTATTATTCATATACTAGAATTGAGTAAACAGAGGCTAACTTGACAAGGTCACAGAGCTTGCCACAAGGCAGAAGGTTTTAAACCCAAGTCAGTCTGATTCCTCAGCCTTACTACTAAACTACCCATGCTGCCTTACCATTCAAGACCAGACATTTTCTCTTAAGATCAAGTAAGTGAAGATAATCTCAGGTTATACCAAATGTTCCATGCCAGAGTCTTTATGACTGTGGTCTGAGGATTAAATTAAAGTATTTACAATCACCTGAGATATTTGTTAGACTGAAACTTTCCAGCTGATATTAAGAGCATGAACTTTGGGGTGGGGGAGATCATCTTTGAAATGATCATAATTATAGTTCTAACAACTAAGACGTGCTTAATATGTTGTATGGGAACTGTTTCTAGTGACTGCCCCACTGATGAGGCTTGTTTTGCTACAGTGAGAACACTTTTGGGAAAGAAACATTGCTATAGAAGTGATATCACCCGAGAAGAGAGCACCACCAGAGGGACCCCATCGACTCTGAATAGTTTAGGAAATAGTGGTCTTAGTATAAGGCCCATGAGAGGGGAAGTACAAATCCTCAGCTGACCTACTGCTTAATCACCACAAAGAAACTGCTGGTCAAAGACTGGGTAGCTGCTTAGCCACACCTGCTCCTTGAATCTCTTGGCTGTATTCAAATTCTTAGCACAAGTCTTGGATCTGAAATCCTCCCAACTGATTAGGTCAGTGCTAAAAATTATGACAGTGGAGAGAGGGTTCAAGGCCAAATGACCTAAAGAGGTGAAGCAGAACAAAAGCCAGAACGAAACAGTAAATTATACATTTCAAGTATGAAATGAGCCCCAAAACTTTATAAGCTCTGGGACACAAGAGACAGACACATAAAAAGAAAGTTGTCCAGCTATTAACCTAGCTCTGAGAGGCTAGAACCTGATATGTACTCAAGCAAGCAAAAGAAAAGTTAAACCACAGAACCACGCACCCATTTTTCTGATAGTATAGCTATTAAGAAAGCTGTGTCCTAATGTGTTACAGTGGTAGGAGGAAGGCTTATGCAGCAAGGAAGCCAAAGAAGGAATTCTGAGTATTCACAGTAATAAACTCAAGAGTACTTCTCTATTTCCAGTTCTGTAACCACCTGACTTAACCAAGGAAAACACTCAATCCTGGTGGCACCCTCTAAGACCTCCTTTTCCACAGCACTATATGAAACTATTTATCTAGGTCCCCCCTCCAGACTCTAAGCACCACAGAGGTATAGTTACCATGATTTACCTGGCACTGAACACATAGTACTTTTCTTTTTAAATAAAGGAAAACATGGCCCTGGCCAGGTAGCTCAGTTGGTTAGAGTGTTGTCCTGATATGCCAAGGTTGCAGGTTTGATCCCTGGTCAGGGCACACACAAGAATCAACCAATGAATGCATTAATAAGTGGAACAACAAGTTGATGTTTCTCCTTCTCTCTCTCTAAAATAAATAAATAAATAAAAAAGAAAGACAATTATTTTCTGAACTAAATTTGGGATGAGGGGCTTCTTGGTCAAGGAAGATTCAGCATATACCTCCCTCTCCACACACCCCCAGAGAGAAACATTATAATGATAAAGGAGTGAAATTAAATCCTCGGCTCCCACATGCCAAGGAAGAGAACAGAAGAGGGGCCAAGGGCTCTTAATGAATAAGCAATTTCAACAACTCCCCAGAAGACGGAAGGCAGATGGGAGAAAGCTGACAACAGAAGCACCGATCAATTAGATGAGTCGGATAGGAGAGGTCACTATCTATTATAAAACTTCTGTTTTATCTGATTTTTGAAATTGTACATAAGTACTACTTTGTTTCAAATAAAACATTTTAAGAAAGAATGGATAGGGAAAACAACTAGAATTTCCTGGACTTCACAAACCTTAACCATTCATTCTCATAATAATCCCACGAAGTCATTATTACTACACTATTATTTCTGTTTTAAACAACTGAAGTTCATTAATAGACATTTTAAAAAAAACAAATATGCCCACAATTCATATGCTAGAATCCATGTCTATCTGCCTTAGTCTTTATTATCAATGCATGCACTCTTCTCTCTATATATACTTTTAGTGGCATAAGCATATGGAATGTTTGATGCACTAGTATACTTTATCTATTTTAAAAATATTTATTTATGTATCTATTTATTTATAATCCTCACCCGAGGGAATTCTCTTACAGATTTTAGAGAGAGAGAAAGAGAATCATCGAACAGCTGCCTCCAGTACACACCCCAACCAGATCAAACCCGCAACATGGGTATGTGCCCTGACCAGGAATCAAATCCTTGACCTTTCAGTGTACAGGACGACGCTCCAACTAACTGAGCCACACCAGCCAGTTGTGGTATAATTTAAATACAGGGTGGGGCAAAAGTAGGTTTACAGTTGTGAGTACTTGAAACACAGAGTTTATTCTTGTATTATTTATTACTGTATTATTTTCCATACAAACAACTCTAACCTACTTTTGCTAACAAATTTGCAGGTTTTCAGAAGAAAAACACTCAAGCAGTGAATCATCACTTACCCCAGGATAACACCCTTTGTTGAGAGAATAAGACCGTGGCAAAACTAATTTCAGGGATCCAGCAAGGTAACCACTGTTTATCAGAGTTTTCTGATAAACTCTGCATTGCATAGATTGGCAATTAGAATTCCTGGAAATCATAGCTTCCTAGGAAATTTTTTTTACTACCTATCTTAACCTTTCAAAAGGGTCATTTGCTTAACATTCTCCATAAGCAATCTGCAAGGGCTGAAAATGTTAGCAAAAGGCCCTGGCCAGTTTGGCTCAGCAGTTAGAGCATCGGCCTGCGGTCCAGAGAGACCTGGGTTCAGTTCCCGCTAAGGGTATGTACCTCAGCTGCAGTTTGTCCTCAGCCCTGGTTGGGTCGTGTGGGTGACAGCCACTTGATGTGTCCCTTTCACGTCGATGTTTCTCCCTCTCTCCCTCCCACTCTACCTGGACAAAAAATGTCCTCAGGTGAGGATTAAAAAAAAAAAAAGTTAGCAAAAGACAAACATATTGGTTAAAACTATTTCTTCATAGCAACGCAGATCTTAATGTTACTTCTTTCTGGGTTCAGCCTTTTCTTGCTTTACAAAGAGAGTATCTAGAATTGTTAAAGATGCTTATGACTCGGCCAGGGAGAGAAGAAAGGAATAGTCCCTTAAATAGAGTTAAAAATATGAAGTTGAGGGGAATTTTCTGAGAGAAGGCACTACTAATATATTTACTACTGTTACTTATTGAACACCTCAACAAGAAAAGAGGAGGGATAATAAAAAAATCTAGTCTGTGTTAAGCTCTGTCCTGCAGGCACTTTTGACATATCGTCATATTTGATGTTCATAAAAAGTTTACACAGTTTCTAATAACATCCCCATTTCAGAGATGAGAAAACAAGGAATTGATGAAGTAATCTGTCTAAAGTGTCACACAGTAAGTGGTGGAGGTAAGATTTAAGCTCAGTCTGTCTGACTCCGAAGTCTCTGCCATTAAGTCCACTCCTGCTGCTCATTTGCTAACTTCAAGCTTAAAACGGTATACTAAACTAAACGCACACAGTCAGTGTAACAGAAATAAAATAATAGGTTAGAGACTGTGGAAAGGTTTAAAATAAAATCCCACTGGCTTTGAGACAAAGAAATTTAGAAGTAAAATGGCCAAGGTTTATAAATTTAGTCAGATGCCAAAAATTATCTTTGCCAGAGAAAAAATCTGAGAGCCTCTGCTTTATATCATCTGTTACTATAGGTTGTCCATCTCTATCACATTTTTTCTCCTTTCCAAACTAAATAACCCCACTCACATGTCTAATCACCCATGGGTAAATTTTTGTGGGCTAAGGGTCAGAATCACAGAGATTATTTCAAAGGTATGTAATGAGTGCTCAATCAACCACAGTAATTCCCTGACTTAGAGCTGACTCCTTCACTAACACTAGAGTATCTAGTTTCCATTTTTAATGTACATTAGGCTCATGGCTTCAAAGACTTTTCCAGAATCTTCCCCAAGTTTTTTTGATTGGAAATAGGGAAGACTGTTCCAATTAACACATATTCCTAAGCTACTTCCTAATTATTTTCCCATGTGTTTGCATAGAGGTACCTCTATTTTCTCAACTCTTAACTGGTCAGAATGTTCTTTGATGGTTGTTTCAACACACTTGAGAATTTTCCTTTAAGTACCTGTGGTCAAAGCATTTTGACAAATGACATGGAATGATATATAGCAACTGCCATTCCAAGGAGTCATTTAAAACTATGGCTCTGGTGGGCACCGTACCTCTCACAGGGTATCAGAGGCCATAAACTTGAACATGTAAGCATGACAGGGAGGACCTAAATCCATGGAAGAGTCAAAGATGTACTTTTGTCATAAGCAGATTCAACCTCTTGTACAATTTCTTAGTTCTATTCCTTTCTTTTGCATTATAGTCATCAATATATAAAATTTTTCACTCAAGAACAGGGGGTATGTTTGAGCTAATACCACCCTTTGAAGAACTTCTGTTACCATTTTCAGTTCATATAGGTGTTTCTGGTAAAGGTAGTCTAACTAGTTTTGTCCTTCAACAGCATAGAAGGTTCTTCATCTCTGATTTTCACTTATTCTTCTTTAATCTCTCTTAGGATCAATTTGTTTGTTTTTGTCTATGTACTTTTATGTGATACTGAATTCTTTTGGACTAGTGCTCCTCCCTCCCCTCCTATTACTTAAAATGTTTTATACCCATTATGGCATGAACTCATGGAGAATCAATTACAGCAACATAAGCTTTTCACCATTGGTTCTCAAAGCAGGCTTTTTTTTTTATCCTCACCCGAAAACATTTTTCCATTTTTTGTTCAGACAGAATGGGAGAGAGAGAGAGCGAGCAAGAAAGAGACAGAGTGAAACATCGATGCGAAAGGGACACATCAAGTGGCTGCCACTCACACGACCCAACCAGAGCTGGGGACAAACTGCAACCAAGGTACATGTCCTTAGTGGGAACTGAACCCGGATCTCTCTGGACCGCAGGCCAATGCTCTAACCACTGAGCCAAACTGGCCAGGGCTCAAAGCAGGTTTTTCAAGGTAGAAGTCATCTGGCATATCAGTTCAAACCAAGGATCTTTCTCTTAAGCCTCCTTCTCATTCTATACACTTTCCTTTACACAATTTGGAAAGAGATTTTGGCTTTTAGAATATTTAATATTCCTTTAAAAGGCACATTAATTTTCTATGTGAGAATCTTGCCCTTATTCTGTTTATCTTACAACAGTGCCCACAACCTAAAAATAGAAGGGCCCATGATGGCATCCTCTTTCAATGATGACACTAGATTCTTCATCTTAGCCTACAATATAACCTGTTTGTTTGTTTGTTTATTGTTGAAAGTATTACAGATGTCCCCCCCTTTCTTCCCCATTGACCCCCTCCTGTTTTTATAGATGCACAAAAACGGAACATCTCTGGTTTATTTCTTGAAAAGAAAAGCTCTTTGGCTGGTCTTGGTGTACCCTGAGACTTTTGCTGAGTGGCCTCAGACCTAGCACTCATACCAAGTTTGAATATTTACCATCCTGCCTGGTGTGAACACCACATATCCCTATCTTGTGTGACTGAGAACATGCCTCACATAACTTGTGCCCCGCCAGGTAGAACAGGACCACAGGGTACACTGGGCCTTTTTCTGACCTGCCCCAGTCCTCAGTATGAAGTCTGGACCCTCCCACATGCACCTAGGCCCAGCAGAGGATCACTTTGTAGCTCCTAACAGGTAGTCCAGGGCCATTCACAGGCAGTGTCTGACATTGACCTGCACTGGAGTCCCTCCCAAGAAGCCTCAGAACCAACACATATAGTGGCTGGCTTCAGAAAACATCAGAGCACTACCCAGTTTGTTTCACAAGCATCATACTGTTAAGGAGATCTCAGCAAGCCCTGATGAGGCATATTCTACTTCATGGGGTCAGTCCCCAAACACCTGCTCATACACTGTGGTCAGGGTCAATCCTCACAGCCAGCCAGCCAGCCAGCCAGCCTGAAGGCCAACCCCACCCACAGACAAGCAAACAGCAATCAAAACTAAATTGCAACAGAAGGGTTCACATAACCTACACAAGGGACATTCCTGGAGCACCTAGCTCAGGTGATTAGGGAGACTGCAAAAATGAGCCCCACAGGACACCTACTACATGAGGTCACCCTACTAAGACTGGGAGGCATAACAGATCTACCTAACACACAACACAAATACATAGAAGCAGCTAAAATACATAAAGCAGCTAAAATGGGAAAGAAGCATGCCCCAAATGAAAGAATAGGGGAAATCCCCAGAAAAAGAACTAAATAAAATGGAAGCAAGCAATAACTTTACAATGGTTATTAGCATGCTCAAAGATCTTAGGGAACAAATAGATGAACACAGTGAGAACTTTAACAAAGAGATAGTAAGCATAAAAAAGGACATAGAAACCATAAAAAAAAGAAAAAAAAGAGCAAGTCAGAATTGCAGAACGCAATGAACTGAAATGAAGACTACATAGAAGTAATCGACAGCAGATTAGTTGAAGCAGAGGATCAAATCAGCAATTTGGAAGACATGGTAGCAGAAAACACAATCAGAGCAGGGGGAAAAAAATTTTTTTAAATGAGTTTAAGGAACCTCCAGGACAACATCAAGCATAACAACATCTGCATCATAGAGGTACCAGAGGAGAAGAGAGACAAAGGAATTGAGAACCTATTTGAAGAAATAATCACTGAAAACTTTCCTAATGTGGTGAAAAAAAAAGGCACCCAAATCTAGGAAGTCCAGAGTCCAAACAAAAAGAACCCAAAGAGACCCACACCAAGACACATCATAATTAAAATGGCAAAGGTTAAAGACAAAGAGAAATCTTAAAAACTGCAAGAGAAAGACAGTTACCTACAAGTGAGCTCCCATAAGTCTGTCAGCTGATTTCTCAACAGAAGCACTACAGGCCAAAAGGTAATGGCATAAAAAGCATTCAAAGTAATGAAAAGCAAGACCTGCATCCAAGACTACTCTATCCATCAAGGCTATCATTTAAAATTTAAGGTGAAATAAAAAGATTCGCAAACAACAACAACAAAAGGTTAAAGAAGTTTATTACTACCAACCCAATATTACAAGAATTGTTAAAGAGACATCTTTAAGGAAAAGAAAGAAACATATGAATAATAAAATGGCAATAAATATACACCTATAATCACTTTAAATATAAATAGATGAAATGATATAATCAAAAGACACAGCCCTGGCCGGTTTGGCTCAGCGGTTAGAGCGTCGGCCTGCGGTCTGGAGAGACCCGGGTTCGGTTCCCGCTAAGGGCACGTACTTCGGTTGCAGTTTGTCCCCGGCCCTGGTTGGTCGTGCGGGTGGCAGCCACTCGATGTGTCCCTTCACGTCGATGTTTCTCTCTCTCTCTCCCTCCCATTCTATCTGTACAAAAAATGGAAAAATATCCTTGGGTGAGGATTAAAAAAAAAAAAAAAGACACAGGGTAACTGAATGGATAATAAAACAAGGCACATATATATGCTGTCTACAAGAGACTCATTTCAGATCAAAAGACACACACACACTGAAAGTAAAGGAACAGAAAAAGATATTTCATGCAAATAAAAAAAAAAAAAAAGCTGGTGTAGCAATACTTATATCAGACAAAATAGACTTTATACAAAAGGCTATAGGGGCGGGCCAAGGTGTCCTGCAGGGTCAGCAGTATGCTGAGGCTGAGGCGCTTCCTGGTCTTCTCCCACTCGGGCTGCAGCTCCTGCCTTGCCTACCCAGCCCGACCATGGCTTCAGCAGTGGAGGAGTTACAGAAAGATCTAGAAGAGGTTAAAGTGCTGCTGGAAAAAGCCACTAGAAAGAGAATACAGCTGAAAAATCCAAGATTGAGCCAGAAATGAAGAACAAGATGCAGCAGAAATCATCAAGGAAAGCAGAACCTCTTAACAACGAAAAGCCAACTGCCATGGTTTCCCCCATATGACAAGATACACAGTGAAAATCAGTAATTATGGATGGGATCAGTCAGATAAGTTTGTGAAGATCTATATTACCTTAACTGGAGTTCATCAGGTCCCCATGGAAAACGTGCAGGTGCACTTCACAGACAGGTCATTTGACCTTCTGGTAAAGAATCTAAATGGGGCCCTGGCCGGTTTGGCTCAGCGGTTAGAGCGTCGGCCTGCGGTCCAGAGAGACCCGGGTTCGGTTCCCGCTAAGGGCGCGTACCTCGGTTGCAGTTTGTCCCCGGCCCTGGTCGGTTGTGCAGGTGGCAGCCACTCGATGTGTTCCTTTCGCATCGATGTTTCTCTCTCTCTCTCTGTTCCTCTCTCTCCCTCTCACTCTACCTGAACAAAAAATGGAAAAATGTCCTCGGGTGAGGATTAAAAAAAAACAAACAAAAACAAACAAACAAAAAAAGAATCTAAATGGGAAGAATCACTCCACGTTTGTGAACAATCTTTTGAAACCCATCTCTGTGGAAGGCAGTTCAAAAAAAGTCAAGACAAATACAGTAATTATCTTATGGTAGAAAGAAAGCAGAAAACACACGGTGGGACCACCTGACTCAGGTGGAGAAAGAGTGCAAAGAGAAAGAAAAGCCCTCCTATGACACTGAGACAGACCCCAGTGAGGGCCTGATGAACGTTCTGAAGAAGATCTATGAAGATGGAGATGATGATATGAAGCGAACCATCAATAAAGCCTGGGTACAGTCAAGAGAGAAGCAAGCCAAAGGAGAGACAGAATTTTGAGACTTGAAAGTCCTTTTGGGAACTGTGATGTGAAAATAGTGATGTTTCCAAGAACATGGTGAGCTGCACATATGATTTTAACAATAATTTTACAGAGCCTTCTCCTCAGTAAAGGCAACGAATTCTCCTATTGGAGGATTTACTTAAATAAAATATGCTTATTGAACACTTCTTCTAAAGATGGTTTCCTCAGTAAACTAGTCATTTTGTTCAAGGAAGGGTAACATTGCATTGTCATGTTTAATGTCAAGCAGCAAGTCTTGCCTAATGAAAAAGCCATATTGTGTGTATTTTTGTTCAGCTAAGAGGTAGAAAAAAATGTTATTGCTTGTTAAGTTCATAATATTAGTTCTCAAAAATGTAACATACAAGTAAATAAAACTTGAATTTTTACAGAAAAAAAAAAAGGCTATAGTTAGAGACAAAGAAGAATATTCCATAATGATAAAAGGATCAATCCAACAAGAGGATATAACCCTTGTAAACATTTATGCATTCAACATAGGAGCACCTAAATATATATAAAGCAAATATTGGACATAAAGGGAAAGACTGACAGTAATAGAAGGGGACTTTAACACCCCATTGACATCAAGGAATAGATCTTCCAGACAGAAAATCAACAAAGAAACAGCAGCCTTAAATGACACAGTAGACCAGATGGACTTAATTGATATTTTTCAGAGCATTTCACACCAAAGCAGTAAAGCATACATTCTTTTTTTTGGTACGTGCCCCTAGCGAGAACCAAACCCGGGACTCTCTGGTCCGCAGGCCGATGCTCCAACCGCTGAGTCAAACTGGCCAGGGCAAGCATACATTCTTTTAAAATGCACACGAAACATTTCCAGGATAGACCACATGTTAGGACACAAAACAAATCTCAGTAAATTTAAGAAGACTGAAATCATATCAGTTGTTTCCTCCATGACCATGATGGTATGAAACTAGAAAGCAATTACAAGGAAAAAAACCCTGAAAAACACACAAACATGTGGAAGCTAAATAAGAAGTGACTAAATGATGAATGGGTTAACAATGAGATTAAGGAAAAAATCAAAAGAAACCATGAGACTAAATGAAAATGAAAACACAACCACCCTAAGTCTATGGGACACAGTGAAAGTAGTCCTAAGAAGGAAAGTCATAGCACTACAGGCCTACCTCAAGAAACATGAAAAACCTCAAGTAAACAATTTTACCTTCTACCTAAAGGGGCCAGAAAAAGAACAGCAAAGCCCAAAGTAGGTAGAAGGAAGGAAATAATAAAGATCCAAGTGAAAATAAACAAAATAGAGTCTGAAAAAGCAATACAAAATATCAATGAAACCAAATGCTGGTTCTTTGAAAAGATAAACAAGGCTGATAAACCTTTAACTAGATTTATCAAGAAAACAAGAGAGAGGGCCCCAAAAATGAAATCAGAAATGAACGAAGAGAAGTAACAACTGACACCATAAGGATTATGAGAAAATATTATAAACTATATGCCAACAAATTGGACAATCTAGAAGAAATAAATTCCCAGAAAAACACAATCTTCCAACATTGAATCAAGAAGAAACAGAAGCCCTGGCCAGTTTGGCTCAGCGGTAGAGCGTCGGCCTGCGGTCCAGAGAGACCCGGGTTCGGTTCCCGCTAAGGGCATGTACCTCGGTTGCAGTTTGTCCCCGGCCCTGGTTGGTCGTGCGGGTGGCAGCCACTCGATGTGTCCCTTTCACGTCGATGTTTCTCTCTCTCTCTTCCTCTCTCTCTCTCTCCCTCCCCACTCTATCTGAACAAAAAATAGAAAAATGTCCTCGGGTGAGGATTTAAAAAAAAAAAAAAAAAAAAAGAAGAAACAGAAAATCTAAACAGACTAATTTTAACCAGTGCAATAGAAACATAAAAAAAACACACACACACAAAAAAACTCCAAAGCAAACAAAGTCCTGGACCAGATAATTTCACAGGTAAATTTTACCAAACGTTCAAAGAACTAATACCTATCCTTCTCAAATTATTTCAGAAAATTCAAGAGGAGGAAAACTCCCAACCTCGTTTTATTAGACCCATTATCTTAATTCCAAAACTAGAAAAAGACACTAAAAGAAAGAAAATTACAGGCTAATATCACTAATGAACATAGATGCAAAAAATACTCTACAAAATATCAGCAATCTGAAGTCAGCAATAATTAAAAAGATCGTACAGTGAAATTTATTTCTGGGATGCAAGGTTGGTACAATATCCACAAATCAATTAACGTGATACACCACATAAACAAACTGAAGAATAAAAATCACATGATGGTATCAATCACGCAGAAAATGCATTTGGCAAAATCCAGCATCCACTTATGATAAAAACTCTCAGCAAAGTGAAAATAGAGGAACATACCTCAACATAATAAAGGCCATATATGACAAACCCACAGCTAAAATCGCACTCAGTGGGGAAAAACTAAGTGTTTCCCTTAAGATCAGGAATAAGACACCACTTTTATTCAGCATAGTACTGGAGGTCACAGCAATCAGGCAAGAACAAGAAATAAAAGGCATCCAAATTGGAAAGGAAGACGGTTAAAACTGACATTATTTGCAGGTGACATGATACTATAAATAGAGAATACTAAAAATTCCACCAAAAAACTAGAACTGATAAATAAATTCAGTAAAACAGCAGGATACAAATAAATATTCAGAATCAGTAGCATTTTTATATACCAATAATAAACCATCACAGCAATTTTCAACTGACATGCCACAGATTTTTAAAATATGCAATACCTGACTATTTAGTAAGCGTCACTGAACTCTTTTTCCCTTAGATTGTCAAATTAAAAAAATGACAACAGCCAACACAACAAAAGCTGCCCATTGTGAATGAATAAAAATTACACTTTTTTTTGTCAGATTGGCAAAAAATATATTTTTTGCTGTGCTGCTGAATTTTAATAATTAGTTAATGTGTGTCATGAGATGAAAAAGATGAAAATTGCCAAACTATCAGAAAGGAAACCGAAGAAAACAATCCCATTTACAATTGCATCAAAATAAAATAAAATACCTAGCAATAAATTTAACCAAGGTGGTAAAAGACCTGTACTCAGAAAATTATAAGACACTAAAGAAAGAAACTGAAGAAGATACAAATAGATGGAAACATATACCATGCTCGTAGATAGGAAGAATTAACATAGTTAATATGCCCATAATACCTAAAACAATCTAAAGATTCTACACAATCCTTATCAAAATACCAATGGCATTTTTCACAGAACTAGAAATAATAATCCAACAATTTATATAAAAGAACAAAAGACACTGAATAGCCAGAGCAATCTTGAGAAAGAACATTGCTGATATCAAACAATACTACAAGGCTATAATAATCAAAATGGCATGATTCTGGTATAAAAACAAACACACAGATTAATGGAACAGAATAGAGAAACAGAAAAAAACTCATGCCTATATGGTCAATTATTGTAACAAGAACATACAATGGGGTAAAGACAGTCTATTCAATAGATTGTGTTGGGAAAATTGGACAGATATGTACAATGAATAAAACTAGACCACCTTCTTACATCATGACAAGAATAAACCCAAAATGGATTAAGTACTTTAATGTAAAACTCCTAGAAGAAACAGAGGCAATAAAATCTCTGATATTTCTCTTAGCAATATATATTTTTTTCTGATATATCTCCTAAGGCAAGGAAAACAAACAAACAAAAACAAACAAATGGAGCCCTGGCCGGTTTGGCTCAGCAGTTACAACATCGGTCTGTGGTCCAGAGAGACCTGGGTTCGGTTCCCGCTGGGGGCACGTGCCTTGGTTGCAGTTTGTCCCCAGCTCTGGCTGGGTTGTGCGGGTGGCAACTACTCGATGTGTCCCTTTCACGTCAATGTTTCTCTCTCTCTCTCCCCCTCCCACTCTATCTGAACAAGAAATGGAAAAATGTCCTTGGATGAGGATAAAAACAAAAAACAAAACAAACAAAAAAAAAACAAATGGAACTACATGAAACTAAAAAGTTTTTGCACAGTGAAGAAAACCATCAACAAGATGAAGAGACAACCTATTGAATGGGAGAAGTTATTCACCAATTATATATCCAATAAGAGGTTAATATCTAAAATTTATAAAAAACTCATACAACTCAACACCAAAAATACCCCCAAATAATCCAATAAAAAATATGGGTAGAGGACCTGAATAGACACTTCTCAAAAAAAGGACATACAGATGGCCAATAGACATAGGAAAAGATGCTCAGCATCATTAATCATTAGAGAAATGCAAATTAAAACCACAATGAAATATCACCTCACACCTGGTAAGAAAGGCTATCATCATAAATCAACAAACAAGTGTTGGCGAAGATGTGGATTAAAAAAACCCTCTTGCCCTGGCCAGTTTGGCTCAGCGGTTAGAGTGTCGGCCTGTGGTCTAGAGAGACCCGGGTTCAGTTCCTGCTAAGGGCACATGCCTCATTTGCAGTTTGTTCCCAGCGCTGGTTGGGTCGTGTAGGCAGCAGCCACTCAATGTGTCCCTTTCACGTTGATGTTTCCCTCTCTCTCTCCCTCCCACTCTATCTGAACAACAAATGGAAAAATGTCCTCGAGTGAGGATAAAAAAAAAAGGGAGAGAACCCTCTTAACACTATCGGTGGGAATGCAGATTGGTGCAGCCACTATGGAAACAGTAAGGAGGTTCTTCGAAAAATTAAAAATGGAACTGCCTTATGACCCAGAGACTCCACTCTGGATTATACATACAAAGAAATCCAAAATACTAATTTGAAAGAATACGTGCACCCCTATGTTCACTGCAGCGTTATTTACAATAGCCAAGATATGGAAGCAACCCAAGTGCTCATCAACAGACAAGTGGGTAAAATAGGTTACGATATATGTATGTATGTATGTATGTATGTATGTATGTATGTATGTGTGTGTGTGTGTGTGTGTGTGTATATATATATATAATGGAATATTACTTGGCCATAAAAAAGAATGAAATCTTACCATTTGCAATAGCATGGGTGGACCTGGAGGGTATTATCTAAGTTAAATAAGTCAGACAGAGAAAGACAAATACCATATGATTTCACTTATATGTGGAACCTAAAGAGCAAAATAAACAAACAAAATAGAAATAGACTCATAGATACAGAGAACAAAAAGATGGCTGGGGGTTGGGGGTGGCATCAGGGGCAGTGGTGGCATCGGGGATGGTGGTGGTGTGTTTGTGGAGCTGGGTGAAAAAGGTGAAGGGATTAATAGCTACAAATTGGTAGTCACAAAATTGTCCCGGGGATGTAAAGTTCAGTATAGGGAATATAGTCAACATTGTAATAACTATGTACAGTGTCAGGTGGGTACTTGGAAATATCGAGGGACCACTTTGTAAACTATATTGTTGTCTAACCACTATACTGTACATCTAAAACTAATACAAAGTAATACTGAACGTAAACTGTAATTGAAAAATAAAATTTAAAAACAAATAAAAAGTCTTTGATATATATCTTAATAATCCTTATTCTCTTTACCATTGTATCTGTTATTTTGGCAAATTACAAGAAAATGATAGTTCTGGTCAAAAGGCTAAAGTATACTTTAAACAGAAATAGGTACTACATATGTCTCAACCTTAGGATTACTAGTGTAGTTATGACCCACAATAAAGTACTATTTAGCTCTATGAGCATCAAAAGAATAGACACCTGCTGTGGACTAAATGTTTCCCCCAAATTCATATGTTGAAGCTCCAATCCCCAATGTGATAGTCCTTGGAAGTGGAGATTTTGGGAAGTAATTGAGTCAAGAGACTGGAGCCCTAATGAATGAAATTAGTGCCTTCATTAGAAAGACGCTTTCTCTTCCTGCCATGTGAGGATAAAGCAAAAAAGGTGTTCTTCTCCAAACCAGGAAGAGAGCTCTCATCAGGAAATCAGCCAATGCCTTGATTTTGGAGTTCTCAGTCTTCAAAACTGTGAGGAATAAATTTCTGTTGTGTAAGCCACCCAGTCTATGGTATTTTTGCTATAGCAGCCTGAAGTGACAGACAGTCCCACTAGCCAAAAATTAATAGCAATGCCCACCTTCATCTTCACTGCTATCAGACTCAGGAAGTTTGAGTCTTCTCCTCTTTTTCTTCATGTTTATAGTTTCTTTTGTCTCATCATCAGAGAACTCCACTCGCTTCCCCCTGTGGCCATCCAGGAAAAATTTAAGCATGTTACACAAAATAAAATTATAAGTACTCATATGTTACTATGAGTCTTGCTTTATAACTCATGGTCTTAATTCTAGAGGTCAGAAAAGTCAAAAGAGACTAAGAAGGATTCTTTTTAACGTTAACTGACCACAAATAGGTTACTTCATGGGGTGACCAGAATAAAAATTTTCTCTAGCTCTCTAAAGACCACTGGAAATTACTACCAGACTATTGAGAATCTTCCTAAATCCTTACTTCCCCTATTGGCCTTTTAATAGTTCAATAGGCATTAAATAAGCAGCTATTATCTACATATACGAGGCTCTTTGCTAAACTATGAAGATGTAAGATTAATAAAACACTGTTCTCAAGAAGCTTTGACTGGAAAAACAGATATAAACACTAACTATAATACGATGTGATCATTTTACTGGACAAACGTTATGGAACACGAGTCTTACTAAAAGCTAAGTAGAAGTTCGTCAGATAGAAAAGGGATACATATTTTACTTTATTTTTTTTGTTAATCCTCACCTGGGGATATTTTTTCCATTGACTTTTAGAGAGAGTAGAAGAGTGGGAGGGAAGGGGAGAGAGAAATGGAGGGGGGGAGACAGAGAGAGAGAGAGAGAGAGAGAGAAAAGAGAGAGAGAGAGAGAGAGAGAGAAACATCGATATGACAGAGACACATCGATTAGTTGCCTCCCACATGAGCCTTAATCAGGGCCAGGGAACGGACCTGCAATCCAGGTACGCGCCCTTGACCCGAAATCAAATCCATGACCCTTCAGTGCATGGGCCAACACTCTAACCACTGAGCAACACCAGTCAGGGCTAAAAAGGGATACATATTTTAAAGAGAAAAAAAACCCCAATATAATCAAAGGCATAGACATAAGACCTCAAGGTGATTCTAATGACATAATAAAAAACCTACACTCCATCTTGACATTTATTTAGCTCCTCTGGATACTCCATCACACTACTCATTCGATCAACAATATATCAATGGTCAACAGTGTGTTAGAGACATAATTTTTATCTTCAAGTATTTTATTTCTTATGTTACTTTAAGTATCAACTTATTTTTCTACCTTAAGCCACAAAAAGACAAATTCAACCCAAAATAAGCAGAAGGAAATAATAAAGATAAGAACAGAAATCAATGAAGAAAATTAACAAAGTTATTATTTTGAGGGAAAATATTAATAAAATTAATAAGCCTTGTTAAGACTGAGTAAAAAAAGACAAAAAAAATATGTTACCAATATTAGGAATGAAAGAATGAAGGAATTTACAGTGGTAACTACAGATACTCAGAGAATAAGACTATGGTATGCATAACTTTAAGCCAATAAACTCAACAACTTAGATGAAGTAGATAAGTTCCTTTAAAAACACAACCAAATTGACCCAAAAAGAACAAGAAAATGTGAACAGATTTATTTAAAGAAATAAAATTCATAAAAAAAAAAAAACCTTTCCCACAAAGAAAACTCCAGGCCCAGATTCACTTGTGAATTTTATCAAACGTTTAAGAAAGAAATAATACATATCATACACAAACAGAAAACAGAGGAGTAAACTTTTCCCAACTAATTTTAAGAAGTCAGCATAACTCTAACACTGAAATCTGATTAATATGATACTAGAAAAGAAAAAAAAAATTGATCCATAGCCCTTGTAAATGTAGAGGCAAAAAAATATTTATAATATTAACAAATAGAATCCAGCAATATATAAAAAGGATAATACATCCCAACCAAGTGGGGGTTTATCCCAAGAATGCAAGGTTGGTTTAACATTTGAAAACTAATCAGTATAATTCACTACATTAACAGAAACACTGTCTGATCATTTCAATAAATGCAGAAAAAGCATTTATCAAAATTCAACACCCACTGATAATAAAACCTCTCAGCAAACTAGGAATAGAACTTCCTCCATCTGGTAAAGGGCATCTACTAAACTATATAGTTAATATTATACTTGGTGCTGAAATACTGAATGCATTCCTAGCAATAACCATCAACAATGAGTGTTGTACCCATGGTTGGGACATTTTAATCCATCCATATCACATGTTCCTAGGAGATGAGGCCCACTGGACATTGCCTTGACCCTCTGAGACTTCAGCATTTTGTTGATGTTTTCTATTAGAGTATCCCCAACCTTGCCACAAAAGTGAAGTATTTCTGGGCCTATCAGTGCTGACAGTGTCCTTTAGAATTTCTTTCAACAGACTAATTCCTACCAACTATGAGGTAGTGTCTCAAATTCCTGGATCCATTTTTAACAGCTTGTGTGCTTTTTATTTTCTTTTCTAATTACATTTTACCACTTGAAAAATAAACTCATTGATATAAAAAGAAAACAAAGAACTTTTTCTCTTAAATTTGTCTGGGAAGAGTAACCTTTCATTTGCGATCTGAAGTGAAAAACAGACACACAATCAGGCACACTTATGCCATGTCCACAAATTCAAAATAAAGGAGAAAAGACAATTGATTTAGATCAATGGGACCCAAAAAATAGACTCTGGGCTTTAAATGATCTAAAATGCAGATTCCAGGTCCACTTCACTATATGAGATATTGAGCTTCTCTCCTCACTTTGGTTTATATAGCTATATATAGCTATATATTGAAAGCATTAAGTAGAATTTAGTGCTCAACCAAAAACTGCCTGCTGTCAATAAGCCCAAACAGACCTTCTCAATCCCAGCAGAAACACTCTTCCCCAACAAGTGACAAAATTTTCCTACCTTTTTTTCTCCTGCTGCTGCATCTTAACAGGCTCTGCTTTTTTGCTGGATTTCTTCAGGACTGCAGGGGCTGCCAGCTTTGGTTCAGTGACAGACAGTAGAGGTTGTTCCACTACTTTTTCTTCTTTCACTGCTTGCTCCGAATCCAAATTGCCTTTAAGTTTATCTACAAATAAAGCATAACAGACCATGCATAATCCCATCATGCAGTATTAATCTATCATTTCTTTGACCATTCCTTTGACGGTCTACTAAGTGCCAGGTAATGTAAGTATCAGGGACTAAAGAGGTTAAAAACACACACACAAAAACAGTTCTTGTCCTAACAGAGCTCATGGTCTAGTCAGAGAACATCCCTCCTGTCCAACTACCACCCTAGCTATAACTGTTTTCATTTCTGCCTCCTGTTAATCCCTCATAATATTACACCCCCAGGGCAAATGATAATAAATGCAAGGCTCAGAAAAAAACAAATACAATTTTATGAGGTATCACCATTCTCATTTGCTAGATAAGGAAACTAAGAGCCAGAGGGATTAAAAGATGTTTCCCAAGAGTACACAGCTTACAAATAGTGACAACAGAAATTTGTACTAAGATCTTATTTTCTATTATATTCTATCTTTTTAAGCCTGGATACTTTTATATACTACTACCTTAATGATGTAATTGAAAGACTATTTTGAATCAGAAAAGTTTGGTTCAAATCTTGCATCATTCTGGGCAATTTATCTAAACATCAGTCTTTTCTGTAAAAACTGGAGTAATATTTACAAGATTATCATAAACATTAAAAGAGATCAGTATGTGAGGTTAAGTGATTTACTTCAAGGTAACACTGATGGAAAAGGAAGAGCCAGGATCTGAACTTCAATCAGTTTAATTCCTCGAAGTCTTTACCCCTTTCCCTACATCAGGCTGAAAAACACAAAAACAACTACAGGGTAGTGCAAAGGACTAAGAATTTTAAGCAGGATGGGCCTTGCCATCTGAGAAATTATACAAAGAATATATAGAAATTATATGCTATACCTAGTGATAGTTTTTGTTTAGTTTTTTTCAAGAAGTCACACAATACTCTTAGAAAGTTGCAAACAGCATGAAGCACTTCAATAAGTAGTTTTGGCTATATGTCATAAAATAGCTTAAACCATCTACAGTACAGGAAAAAAAATGACTGCTATCTTAGTTTTTGGCTGTTACACATAGTTTAGTAAAACAGTTTATAAATAAAGTATATTATTTGAAAGAACAGATGATGGATAAAAGTGTAACATACAATCTGTTTATGCTTTATTTTTTGAAAACTTAAATGGGAAATCTGAATGGTTGAATCCACCAGCCCTATGGTGGCATTCTCTCTTGCATTTTCACTACTGCTGTTCTCAATTATCAGTACTTCTCAAACTTTCCCACCTAACTATATAGGAGAGTAAACATGTATCTCCAAGGGGTCCAAGAGTCAGTGACTGATGCAAAAAAAAAAAAGTTTCCTGAAGTTGCATGTGTATCCTTAAAGTTTTTGCAAATTCTGCATTCTGTTACATAATTTACATCATTTTGTTAGCATCTATTTCAAAATTACATCA
Organism: Molossus molossus; assembly: GCF_014108415.1. NCBI lineage: Eukaryota > Metazoa > Chordata > Mammalia > Chiroptera > Molossidae > Molossus > Molossus molossus. The sequence goes on from NW_023425348.1 coordinate 44,629,150, forward strand.
TTAGGAAGAAAACCTCCAAATATTTCCAACCTACCTCATGGGTTAAGGAAAGAGAGACTACATATCTAGTCTATCAATTTCAGAAAACTGATCTAAATTAAAATACCACTGATCAATCAGATTTAACATCCAGAGTTGTAGTCTCTGCCTTGGTTTCACAGCATTTTGGGAACCCCAATTTATACATATATGAAATTACAATTGGCCTATCAGCTGGTAAAGAGGTAGTTTATTTTAACAATTTCAGGCAACTGTTAAGGAAAATTTAACATGATGACTTTAATTGTCACTAATGTTGCAATTTTTTTAACATAAAAAAGCATTGCCCTGGCAGGTTTGGCTCAACGATTAGAGCATTGCCCCACGGACTGAATAGTAACAGGTTCAGTGCCTTGGTTCCTGGGTCTCCAGCCCCAGTAGGGGTTGTGCAGGAGCCAACCAATTGATGTATTTCTCTCACACTGATGTTTCTCTCTCTCTCTCTGTCCCTCCCACACTATCTAAAACTCAATGAAAAATATCCTCCTTGGGTGAGGAAGAAAAAAAAAAAGCAAGGTTTCTGTTATTGAGATATAATTCACACATCATAAAATACTTTTTGTCTCTATATATTTGCCTATTGTGGACATTTTGTATAAATGTAAATCAAACAATACTTGGCCTTTTGTTCTGGGCTTCTTTCATTTCTATGTTTCAAGGTTCTTCTTTATTGTAGCATGTATCAGTACTTCATTCTTTTAATTTATTTATTTTCTTTTATTGATTGAGAGAGAAAGGAAGGGAGAGAGACAGAGAGATAGAAACATTGACGAGACAGAACATCGATTGGCAGCCTCCTGCATGCCCCACACTGGGAATGGGCCCACAAGTTGGGAATGTGCCCTGACTGGGAATTGAACTGGTGACCTCTTGGTGCATGGGTCAATGCTCAACCACTGAGCCACACTGGCCGGGCATGTCATTCTTTTTAGATTGAATAATATTGCATTATGTGGATATACCACATTTGCTTATTATATTCATCAGATGATGGAACTTTTTAGCTGCTATTAACATTTTTGTATAAGTTTTGTGTGTACATACAGTTTTAATACTTTTTTTGGTAAAGAAAAATTTTATTTTTATTTATTTATTTTTAAATTTAATTTAATTTATTTATTTACAGTTTTAATTCTTGAGTAGATACCTGGGAATGGAACTGCAAGGTACCTCTAGATTTAACTTTTTGTAGTATTACCACTTTTATTTTTTAAGTGGGCATATCATTTTCATTCCCTACAGAAATATATAAAAGTTCAACTTTTCCACATTCTTGCCAATGCATTAAAAAAATAATAAAATACACACACACAAACACACACCTGTGAACCTCACTGAAGTTGCCAAGAAACCACACAATTTGATTGGGTACAGTGGAGCAGAGCAGTACCAGCCACATAGGCCAGTAATATTAGCACAATCTATTTTCACAGAAGTAGGAAGCTGTCCTTGTTCACTGTACTTGCAAGAATTGTGGCCCTGGCCAGTTTGGCTCAGCGGTTAGAGCGTCAGCTTGTGGTCCAGAGAGACCCGGGTTCAGTGCCCGCTGAGAGCACGTACCTCAGTTGCAGTTTGTCCCTGGCCCTCCTTGGGTTGTGCGGGTGGCAACCACTCAATGTGTCCCTTTCACATCGATGTTTCTCTCTCCCTCCCTCCCACTCTATCTGAACAAAAAATGAAAAGGTGTCCTCGAGTGAGGATAAAAAAAAGAATGCAATTGTGTTTCCCAACAACCTGAAAGTATCAAATTTTCCATATGCTTTCAGAACAAAAATATGTCCTCTGATAGCTTTTATGGCAAATAAAAAACTATCACCCAACCTCTCTCCCAACCACCAATTTGACCATCACAGAGAAGCAGAATTCTGACTATTTTGCTTGCATAGGCATGCAATAAAGTGCCTCCCCACAAAATCTTTATAAAACTGATGCTCCAAAAAAGTGTGCTATAATTATCCTGTGGCTCTACATTCTTCCTGGTATTCTGCCACATACCCTCAGGGGATGTTTATTTGATATGAGAAGTATGAAAATATGTGACTATTGGTTCCTTCCATATGAAAGAATTCTTATTTAAATTTTATTTTTTTAAAAAGGAGGTATTTTTTAAATGGCCAGTACTATCTGGGCACATCTAATTCACACTGAGGTCTAGTTCATTACTATGAGTAATCTGCAAGAATAACTGAAGAAAGGCAAGAGCTTTGTTTTTGCACCTCCTTGGGAAATGGGGTAATAACGGTCACACCAGACAAACTGACCCCAGCATCCAAGATATTAACCTCTGAGAGGGGTGGGAGTGGGTCAATGGGGGAAAAAGGAGGGACATCTGTTATACTTTCAACAATAAAGATAAAAAAATAAAAATTAAAAAGAAAATAAAATTAAGAGCTAACAAAAAAAGATATTAAACTCAACACTGTACTGCTTTAACCAGGCAGCCTCCCTTTTGTTTTAATCCCCATTTTCAAGAGTTCTACAAAACAAATATTTCTCTTTTCAAGGCAAGGGGTAAAATAGGAATAGTAAACTTATACTCCAAGGGATCTGAACTGAACCCAGCTCACCCATAAAATCCACTGTTCCAGTTGGGTTACTTTCATCAATATACTAAAAATCGATGTTAAGATTCAGGACCGCTACATGGTAGTGTCCTAGATGGGTAAAATAGGCTTTCACCTCAGGTATATAATAAGTTATTATAATAACATTCATGTATTAGTAAACAAAAGAAGGTAAGAACATGCTTACTCATAGCAGCTTTTCCAAAAAAATTGCTCATCACATTCCCTTTCCCTGGTGCCTTGTTGCCTGCTGAAGATGCCTAAAAGCATAGAAAAGAGATGTCATGATGGTTCAGTATTTATATAATCATGCCAAAATGTGTATGCATCAGATATAAGAACAAATCCAGACCTGCCAGCATCGGGTGTTAATCTCCAAAGCTTAGATTCTCAGAGTTCTTATAAAATTATTATCCATAAATATGTTTAAACTTTTCTTGTATTTAAAAACTACTTAGTTTGACAGAATTAAAATAGATCAGAGGCAGTATGATACACGATGGGGAAAAACCTCCAAAACATTACATTTGCAATCATCAGAAGTGGATTTGATGCTGGTTCCACCACCTAACAGCTCAAGGCTTGGTGAGGAGCACTATCAAAAGAAAAAGGCCTATTTCAGATAAAAGCATCAAGTTAAATTAAAGAATTCAAACTGAAGTATAAAAATTAGAACTAAATATCAGAACATTATATAATTAAACTACTTCCACTGGTACTATTAATGCTTTTCTAGTTACCCATTCTGAGTTAAAAAAGCTTATCTTTATTCATTTATTTTTAAATCCTCACCCAAGGATATTTTCCCATTTATCTTCAGATAGAATGGGAGGTGGGAGAGAGAGAAACATTGATGTGAGACAGACACATCAATTGGTTGCCACCTGCATAACCCCGATCAGGGCTAGGGACTGCAACCAAGATACATGACCTTGGCTGGAACTGCAGACCGACGCTCTAACTGCTGAGCCAAACTGGCCAGAGCATGAAAGGCGTATCTTTAAAGCAAACTTACATTTGTTACCTCTTTAGCTTCTGTTTTGGTTTCTTTGTTGGTATCTTGGGTTTTAGAAGCAGCTTTAGAGGCAAACATTCCCATAATTCCTTTAGGTTGGTGGGAAATCTGTTTGGAGATAGGAGGGCCATGACCATTGGTGGTCAACTCATTATTGGCTTGTGACTCATTTGACACCTGAAGATTTGACTGCTCAAACTTTTCAGAAGATGAGGTTTCAGCAGAAGATCTAGGGACTGCAGCTGCACACTGTATGGCACTAAACCTGAGACAGAAATGTTAATGTCAGTATCAAACCTTACTTTCAAACTCTTGCTCTTCAATATAATACTTTCTAAGTCTAATACTATAAAAGGAGAACATTTAGAACTAGAATGAATTTTAGAAATTAATCTGTACACAACTCTCATTCAGATAAACAAGTATTGGAGAGAAGTAGGTTAGTAAAAAAAAGACTAGGATTGGAATCAAAACTAGGATATGGAGAGCATTTGAGATCTTGATCCCAGAATGTCATCAATTTGGCTCAAATAAATTCTTATAAAAATTAAGAAAAAAGAACCTATGATATGGAATCTACCATACCATGTTGAATATTGTTTTGAATAAAGCATCCTAATTCTAAATAGTAAGAATTCACCAAACAATAATAAAAGATCAGTTATTTCATCATACTTGGGAAACCAAATGATTATCCTCTTGTAGGGCTAGATATTAAGAGCTTTAAATATTAACAAATTTCCTGCCCTGGCCAGTTTGGCTCAGTGGTTAAGTGTCGCCCACAGACCAGAGTGTCCCAGGTCCGATTCTGGCCAAGGGCATGTACCTTGGTTATGGTTCGTCCCCAGCCCCGGTTAGGGTGGGTGGCAACCAATCAATGTGTCTCTCTCACATCAATGTCTGTCTGTCTGTCTGTCTGTCTGTCTCTCTCTCTCTCTTCCTCCTTCCCTCCCTCCTGCTCTATCTGAAGATAAATGGAAAAATATCCTCAAGTGAGGATTAAAAAGAAAAGAAAAATGGCTAAAATGGTAAATTTTATGTTATACTTATTCTACCACAATAAAGTTTTAAAAATAAATAAAAAAAAATGTTAACAAATTTTCTGGCAAATCTCCTGGCCAGAGTGGATCATGATAAAACATGGAAGAAGCAATGGAAAAATAACCTTGGGTTATGATTAACAAAAATAAATAAATAAATTAATTAATTAATAAAAAACACGGAAGAAGTGTCCCGCCTGGGTAGGTAGCTAAGCTGATTGGAGCGTCATCCTGATACGCCAAGGTTGCAGGTTCAATCTCCAGTCCGGGCACTTACAAGAAACTACTGCAACAATTTGTTGTTCCATCAATAGGTGGAACAAGTTGTCGTTTCTCTCTCCCCCTTCCTCTTAAAAAAAGCAATAAATAATATATTAAAAAAAATAAAACATGGAAGAAGCTGGGAACACAGCCACTGGCTCCTATAACCATGGTCCTTAACAGTTGTTTTCTAATAATTCCTAATAATACCAACTAACAGCTCCAGAAAAGCATGTCCAAAGCCAAATGAAGAAATTTGGAACTGTGTGCATGGATATTAAAGGGAACATTCACTGTAGATATGCCCGTTTCACTCAAGTCCATAATGTAATGTTCCACATTGTGAATGGATAACTGATCCAGTTTTCTCAAATGGCTATACTTAAAGCAAAGCTCCCCAACTTCCTCCCCTAGTCTTTTCTTACTGGGAGTATGTGAAAGCTCCTTGAAGGTAGGAACATGTACTATTCATTATTTGTATTTCAGGTACTCAGTAGAAGACCTGGCATAAGAGTATCAAGAAATATACATTGAAAGAATGATTATTTAAGTCACTGAAAGTGAGGCTTCTGGCTTCTCTCCCATCTTCAGTGTATCACCTCAACTTGGGGTGGGGGAAGATGGAAGTTAAGAAACTATGTGGTAAAAGCAATTATCTTATGATCAACCAGGCACAAATTCAAGATTAGCTGCTAGAATAACTGGCCTAAGGAAGGAAAAAAAAAACCCTGATAAATCATTTAATTTCAAAAGTAATTTCAGACTGAACAGCCCCAAAGCTAGACTTTACAGCTCCAAAAATCTTCCACTGATTTATTGTGGTCCACATTAGAAAACCCTACATTAACACAACTATTTTGTGCATCAGAATTAAGAACAGACGGAAATCATTTCCTTTCGCCCACCACTCTACCTCTCTGGCCTTGCAATGCTTCCATGTTCAAGGAAAAGAGCAGTGTTTTATTTCATTGTCAACATCTAAAGTTGGCCCCAGGACAACTCTTTCTCCATTTGGTCTACATTCCACACCTTAGGGTCAGGACCACGAATTGGCAGTGAGGAAGAGACCAAGCCAGGCTGGGAACTTGTCCGAAGAAAGAAGAATCTGCTCAATCCTAAAATTTCAACTTTCTTCCTGTCACAGCACTTCTTAAAAACACATGAAGCAATGAGTCAGATCTCAGTTGGCTCATAATTCTCAGGACCAAATACAAGTTTCTTTATTGGAGATAAATTCTTCACATTTTTACCAAGGCTACTTTAAGTATTTAAGTAAAGTTTCATTAAAGTGCTTCCTATTACCAGATTTCTACTTGCCATATTTATTTTAGAGGTCCCTGTGCAAATTTTTTGAACCTTTGAGTCACTTTTATTCTCATTTGCTTACTTGCTAGATATAACAGAAGAAATAATTTTTAGAGCTCGACATACCATGACTAGATTTTAATATACTATTTTTGAAATCTAATAATTTACATAAATGTATCAGGTATTGTTTCCTGTAATCTTTCCCTAAAAGACACCAGACTTACAAGTTATTACTCTTTAGTTATATAATTATATTTACTTAATATCTGTATGCCGATTACACTCAAGGTTTTAAACTAAAGAAAAAGAACTAATGTCTAACATTAGTTCATTCAACAATTATTTATTGAATGCTTACCATCTGCCAAGCACCATTATGGATATAGAGTAGTTAACAAAATAGACACGATTCCTATTTTCATGGAACTTACAGAAATTATGTTTGGAAATTCTATATCTATTTGTCCTCTATCAGTTATCTCACCTCCTCAGTATCTTCAATCATTTCCTCTTTTTTTTTTTGCTCTTTCTTAACAGTACAAGTTCAAGGCACTTTCAACTTGAAAAATGTAGATATCTTCCCTTAGTCTCAAGTTCTCCTTAGCTACCTCCCTCTTTTTTCTCCATTGTATAGTCATATTTCCTGGAGTTATCTATATTAATTCAGCTGACCAGAATCTGGTACTCCACTAAAAACGCTCTTACCAAGGTCATCACTAAATCCAAAGGACACTTCAGTTCCTTTTTACTTAGCTTCTCAGCAAGGTTGGATATTATCAACCAGTCCCTCCTTCTTAAAGCTCTTCCCTTAGCTTTTAGAACTCCACATACTCTTGTAATCTTCCTCTTATCTCTGGCTGATCCTTCTCAGGCCCCTCTTTTTCTGACCATCCTTTAAAAATGGTTATCATTTAAATAGTGCTTACTATGTGCCAAGCACAGTGCTAAGCACTTTACATACTTTAATTCATTTAATGCTCTACAGCCCTGTGAGGTTTTTACTATTGTTGGCTTCATTTTACTGATGAGGAAACTAAAGCGAAGAGGTTAATTTGCCCAAGGTAACACAGCTAACAATCATGGTGTGGAGTTTTACTTTCTGTCCTCCTTTCATTCTATACATTTCCTCTGTATGACTATGTCTACCCAATTAATTACCTATTTTCTCTGATTCCAAAATCCTTATCTTCACCCCAAATGATCAGAGTATTAAGCAGGCCCTGAACCATAGTCACTCTACAGTGTGGCACATCGTAGGTACTCATCATCTAAATGCGCCTGTCTACTGCAATGGACATCTATCTCTACTTGGACTCCCCACAGGTTTCTCAAATTCAACATGTCCAAACCCAATTCATCATTTTTCCCTCACACAAAGACTGCTCCCCCTTACACATTCCCTTTCTTAGTGATGGTCATCTATTCAGTCACCCAAGCCAAAAACATGGCCATAATTATTAATACCACAAACACAAGACCCATCCCCACACCTGGCCCCAACTACCACCACAGCATCCAGGATTTGATGGCATGACTCTTTAACCTTCATACCGTCCATCCCCAACACCATTCCTGTACTTTAGATAACTGTCATCTCTACCCTGGATCACTGTAACAGTTCTCCTCCCTGATGGCCTTGTTTCCAGATTATTCTCTTCTGATCTGACTTCACCATCACAGCCAGAGTCATCTTTCTCAAATGCAATTATTTCACTCATCTGCTTAAAAATCTTCAGTCTTCAGTGCTTTGGAATAAAGTCTAAATCTTTAATAGGCAAAGCAAAGAATCTGATTCCTACTTGAATTTTATCTCATTACTTCCGACCTCTCACTCTAAGTTCCAGCCATACAAACGACTGTGGTTCTGCACAAGCACCAGGTTTTTTCCTAGCTCTGTCCTTACTCTCCAACTTCTCCTTTGATTGGCTACTTCCACTGGGCCTTCACACTTTGACTTAGATGTCATTCCGATCAAGCCTTCCCTATCTTGCCTCCACACTCCACCCCACCCAAAAATGGGAGATGAATGCCCCCCCTAACATCTTCCCACACTATTACTCCTATTAAAACACTGCCACACTGTGCTGTAATTGCCTCCCACAGGACCATCAGTGCCAATGCAGGCACTGGGTCATATTCACTCTATAGAGTGTGGCATGTCATAGATACACATCAGATTTTTGTTGAATGAATTCAAGTTATCTTGCTTAGTATCTGTTAAAGTAGTAGGCATTCAACCTGTATCTGGGGAACTGACCTGAACCTTCCATACAACCCCACAAAATAGGAATTATTATATCTAATTTAAAGATTCAGAAACCAAATCTCAAAGACTTTAAGTAATTTGTCCAAAGCCAGGGGTATTAAGCATCAAAGCCACAACTCAAGCTCAGGACCAACAATTCCCCAAATCCACATGCATTATAGTCCATCACTTCCCCTTATTGTAAAAGATACCAAAGATGAACAAGATCTGATCCTGGTTGTGAAAGATCAACTACTTTCAGATGCAAGGTAGAGGGTATCAAATTAGGAATAGTTTTTGAAGGACAACATTTGAACTAGTTCTTAAAGGATGGGCAGAATTTAGACAAGCAGAGACTGGGGTAAGGGAGTAATGAGGGGGCACAACAAACATTTCTGGTGGCAGTGACAGGATAAATACATGAGAAAAAGATTTATGGGGAGTCCACTGGGGTTTTCAATATGGGTTGTGGCTGCTATTTTTCACCTTATGATGTACTAATAAAACCAGGCATGTGTCTTACTGCAAGATAAATGGGGTTTTACTAGACTTGGCATTCACTCTTAAGAGGCAGCCACTGTGTAAACATCTTACAAAATCAATTCGTAAAGAAGCCCACAAGGAACATTAAGGAGCTCACTTGCTGCAGTTCTGCAAGTTGCTTTTAAGGATGTCATAGTCGGTATTGAACAGAGGCCCACTGTCCTTTAGCATGGCTTTCTGGATGCTGTACACATGGATGCTGGCAGTCACAGCTAGCTTGGACTTCACTGCTACAAGTCAACAGGAAAAGCAGTCTGTTAATACACAAACTTCATAGCATGTGGGGACTTTAACAAGAAACCCTTCTGCATTAAAACCATTTGCAATCTGTGGTGGTCCAAAAAGTTCTAAAAGGCCAAATAGCCACATATACAGTATAACATCACCTCTTCTGTCTCCAATGGGACGTTATGACAAGGTAGGTGGTGGTGAGTCAGTTCTAAGTACAGCACCTGTGAGGGTTATCACTCATCCAGTGGACACTCAGTAAATACTAATGAATGATTAATGATGACTGTGATCTTTTTTTTCAGTCAGGAAAGATTCTTACACTCTAGCATATAATTGAGGAATAAGCAATTTTTATCTGATAAGAAGACTCACTTATGTAATTCAACTTTAGAGCAAGCAACTCTGTAACAAAATATTACAAACCAGTTGGGTCTGCAGAGGAAAAAACACAAAAGAACATCATAGGAACAAATTTTAGGTTCCATGATGGGGAGGACTGTGCCTAACTTGTTCCAAGTCTCTAGTGCCTAGCCCAGAGCTTGACAGAGTAAATACTCACTATGTATTGACTGAATGAATAAATCTTGCTTGGCCTACCAATGTGGGAACTCAGGAAGAAAAAAGTAGACAACTCCACCACCTTGAATACATCAAAGTTAATTTGTTATAAAATGACTCCACCGGCAGGAGTCTTTCTTTATAAAGTACAACTGTGCAGATTTTGTCTTATGACATCAGTCCAAGATCACATGGAGTCTGCTGCTATACAATTCCTTTAAATTGAGTTTTTAAAAAATAGAACAGTTGTCCGGCCAGTGTAACTCGGTGGGTATCGACCCATGCACCAAGAGGTCGCCGGTTTGATTCCCAGTCAGGGCACATTCCCAGGTTGTGGGCCAAATCCCCAATGAGGGGCATGCAGAAGGCGGCCAATCGATGTTCTCTCTCATTGATATTTCTGTCTCTCTCTCTCCCCCTCTCCCTTCCTCTCTAAAATAAATAAAGGAAAAAACATTTTTTTTAAAAATAGAACAGTAGCATAAATAGTCTTGAAACAGGTGAACAAATTTAATTTAGACATTTTATTAAGTCTTTCTGACTTTAGAAAAGCATTCATTAATTCTCTTCCTAAAAACCTGTTATGAAACACATGATAGAGACTCCTGTCTTTTTAGTTGAGGAGCTGCTCCATATGGTATTCATCATAGTGTTTTGTATGTCTGTCACGAGTTTTGAAATCCTGTGATCAAAGTGCTTTATACATGTTAGCAGCTATTGACCTTAAAAATGGGAAATTAGGCAGATGTAGTATCATATTTTAATGTTTCAGAAACTACTAATAAAAAGAATTTACAGCTCTTTAGTTAAACAGCAAACTATATTGTATGCAGATGTTAGGGGCAGATTTTTTTTATTGTACCTACATTGATGCCATAAGAGGAAAAACTTGTTAAATTGCTAAAACACTTACCTTCCAATTTATCTTCTCTCACTACTGCAACCTTGTGGCACTGTAAGGAAATAACACTTCATTAACGTTTAAAGTAGTACAACTTTCTAACTTAAATTTTCCTAGCCAATAATTTCAGTTGCACTAGAATGTAAAATTAGGAACATAACCCCTGAAAAGATATGTTACAGTTTAATAGTCACACTCATTTTTAACTTACTTACATTAAAACCTCTTAGTGAGGTTAAGGAAAGTGACAGAGTATAGATATCAATACAATTTTTTAAAAAAGCCCTGGCCAGTTTGGCTCAGCGGTTACAGTCATCAGCCTGCGGACCAGAGAGTCCCAGGTTCGGTTCCTGCTAAGGGCACGTACCTTGGTTGCAGTTTGTCCCTGGCCCCCTTTGGGGTTGTGTGGGCGGCAACCAGTTGGTGTGTCTCTCTCGCATCAATGTTTCTCTCTCTCTCTTCCCCCCTCTCTCCCTCCCGCTCTGAGGATAAATGTAAAAATGTCCTCGGGTGAGGATAAAAAAATGATAATAAAAATAAATAAATAAATAAAACCGCCCTGGCCAGTTTGGCTCAGTAATTAGAGTGTCGGCCAGGGAACCACGTACCTCCGTTGCGGTTTGATCACCGGCCCTGGTCGGGATTGTGTGGAAGGCAACCAATCACTGTGTCTCTCTCACATCGACATTTTACTCTTTCTTTCTCTTCTTTCTTCCCTCCCTCCCACTCTATCTGAAGATAAATGGAAAAATATGCTTGGGTGAGGATTAAAAACAAACAAAAAAACTCACAGCATGTTAAACCATTGTGAGGAAAAGTGGTCTTTGTAATAGGTAATGTAATGAGGATTACTGTATAATCATATGGAACCCAATAAAAATTGGATGTCTCTCACACCATAGACTAAATTCTTAATGAATCTGAGATCTAAATGCAAAGAATGAAACCATATAAGCACTAGAAGAAAATATGTGTGAATTCTTTGATACACTGATATAATCTAAGAATGAAGAAGGTTCCTAACTATAACTCAAAATTCAAAAATAATTAAAATCCATAAAAACTGACAACTTTTAGATGATAAAATAAAAACTCTAACCAAAGTACAAAGATAAATGATTAATTTTTTAAAAGTCTGCAAGTTATATCATTACTGTATAGCTTCTAAAACAGAAAACAAAGTCTAGCAATTCTTTAAAAACATGACCAAGATGTATGAACGATCATACAGTTCACAGAAAAAGAAATGCAAATAACCCTGAAGCATATGACAAGTGCTGTGTGAAAACAGAAATTAACATACATTACTTCTGGGAATGAAAAATGGAAAGATATTTGGCGATACCCAACAAAGTACATAAACATCCCACTTCTACAAATGTAACTTTATAACACACTAGCAAAAATATACAGAACACATATACACACTGAGCCATTCGCTGTAGCACTATTAGGAATAGCCAAAGATTATAAATAACTAAAATGACTATCAGTAACGGACTGCTGAATAAACTGAGGTATATCTATTAATGTAGGACTATGTGACTGTAAAAAAAGGCAGAATATTTCTATAATGACTATGCACTGATGCTCAGGATCTAATGTTAAGTAAAGAAAGCAAAGTGCAAAATAGGCCGTAATGTATGAAAATTTTTATCTAAGAAAGGGGGATAATATGAATATATATTTGCTTATATTAAAAAATATAGCCCTGGCCAGTTTGGCTCAGCGGTTAGTGCATTGGCCTGCAGTCCAGAGAAACCCAGGTTCGGTTCCCGCTAAGGGCATGTACCTCGGTTGCAGTTTTTCCCCGGCCCTGGTTGGGTTGTGCGGGTGGCAGCCACTCGATGTGTCCCTATCAGGTCGATGTTTCTCTCTCTCTCTTCCTCTCCCTCCCTCCCACTCTGTCTGAACAAAAAATGGAAAAATGTCCTCAGGTAAAAATAAATATATATATATACACACACACACACACACACACACACACACACACACACACATATACAGACCTGAACTGCTTGGCTTAGCAGTAAGGGCATCCGCCATCTTGGGTTCGACTCTGGTCAAGGGCACATATTGATGTTTCTCTCTCCCCCACCCTCCACTCTCTAAAATTCAATGGGAAAATATCCTCAGGTGAGGATTAACAACAAAAAAAATTTTTTTAAATATATATATATTGTATACACACATGCCCTAGCCATTTTGGCTCAGTGGTCAGAGCATTGGCCCTTGAACCAAAGGGTCATGGGTTTGATTTCCTGTCAAGGGCACATACCTGGGTTGCAGGTTCGATCCCTGGCCCTGGTCTGGGTCATGTGAGAGGCAACCCAATCAGTGTGTCTCTCTCACATCAATGTTTCTCTCTCTCTCTCCCTTCCCCTCCCTCTCTTCCACTCTATCTAAAAATCAAATAACCTTTAAAAAAAAAATGTAATTGTAGCCCTGGCCGGGTTTGCTCAGTGGTTAGAGCATTGGCCCTCCGACCTAAGAGTTATAGGTTCAATTCCCAGTCAAAGGCCCGTACCTGGGTTGACGGTTAGATCCCTGGCCCTGGTCAGGGTCACGCAGGATGCAACCAATCGATCTGTTTCTCTCACATCACTGCTTTTCTCTCTCATTCTCTCTCTCTCTCTCTCCCTCTCCTTCCCTAACTCTCTCCCTTCCACTCTAAAAATCAATGGAAAAATATCGCACTGGCCAGTTTTGCTCAGTGGTTAGAGCATCAGCCTGCAGACCAGAATCCCGGGTTCGGTTCCCACTAAAGGCACATAACTTGGTTGCAGTTTCCCCATGGCCCCTGTTGGGACTGTGTGGGTGGCAACCAGTCAATGTATGTTTCTCTCTCACAGCGATGTTTCTCTCTCTTGCCCCCTCTCTTCCTCCCGCTCTGTCTGAGATAAATGCAAAAATGCCCTCAGGTGATGATTTAAAAAAAGAAAGAAAAAGAAAAATATCCTCGGGTGAGGATTCTCTCTCTCACACACACACAAATGTAATTGTTCATCTGAACTGAGGATATTGTATGTTTTCATAATGTGTTTTCTCTTAAAAAAACAAAACAGGCATTCTTTAAAATGTCATATTCTGCAAAGCTGTACAATAAAAATTACAGAGCTTAAGATTAAAAAAAGCATTAGGAACTAACCACTCAAACCTATACAATTTTGTAATAAGAGCCCTAAAAATAACAATTGGTACTCTTAGGAGAAAATCTGGGCAACCCAGAAAGTTCAGGGTGGCTATATGCTGCCTCAGAAGACATTGAAAATGCATAAAAAGAACTTGGTAGAAATGCCAGCTTGCAGGTGCTACAACAACATATACCAGAGTAGAGCTCCAACTGAGTGGGTTCCTATGAAAAGGAATAAGTTCAGTATCCACAAACCCAGAACCTGGCTGAGTTAGGTAAGCACCCTGAGCTTTTTAGCAGTTAAAGAAAAAGAAAAAAATATGGCTAGTTAATGAGAGCAAGTTCTTTACAGAAAAAGTCTAGCCAATAATATGCAGGAAGAATGACAGAAGTAGGACATCACCATTTTGTAACTCCTCATGAATTATATCTAGGCAATAATAAAAATCAATCTCAGCTAAAATCATTTGATGAAAAAATGCTAATGGGGAACTTCATAGGATGGACCAGGCTAACAACCTCAAACAACACAAAAAGAATCAAATGTCCCCTTGAAATCTGCAAATAATTCTTTAGAAGATCATTGGAAAAATAAAAAGTATAGTATTTAAAAAAAAAACACAGACAGCCTACAATGTATCTTTTTTTTCTTTCTAGAAACACTTAAAGCTTGAAGAAGAAATTAAAAAGAACAAAATCTGAAATTACACTTCATATTCTGCCTTTCCATAGGAGGACTCTCTTTAAGGAAAAAAAAACCATGGGTAACATCCACACTTGGACATTCTACAGCAGCAGTTCTCAACCTGTGAGTTGGGACCCCTTTTGGGATCCAACGACCCTTTCACAGGGATCGCCTAAGACATAACAGTAGCAAAATTACAGTTATGAAGTAGCAACAAAAATAATTTTATGGTTGGGGGTCACCACAACATGAGGAACTGTATTAAAGGGTCACGGCATTAGGAAGGTTGAGAACCACTGTTTTACAGGGTTCCACAGAGCCACCCTGTAGGGCTGTGAGGAGGCAACCAATTGATGTGTCTCTCTCATGTTTATGTTTCTTTCTCTTTCTCTCTCTCTCTCTCTCTCTCTCTCTCTCTCTCTCTCTCTCTCTAAATCAATGGAGTCCAGCCAGTGTGGCTCAGTGGTTGACCGTCGACCCATGCACCAAGAGGTCGCCAGTTGGATTCCCAGTTAGGACACATGCCCAGGTTGTGGGCCTGATCCCCAGTTGGGGGCATGCAGAAGGCGGCCAATCGATGTTCTCTCTCATTTATGTTTCTCTCTTTCTCCCTCTCCCTTCCTCTCTCTCTAAAGTCAAAAAAGGGGGAGAAAAAAAAAATCAATGGAAAAATATGGGGTGAGGATTAAAAAAAAAACAACACAATGATTCCCCAGTGAAGAATTGACTGTGACTAGACTGAAGGAATTGACTAAAGAAAGACAGAAGAGAGATAGTTAACCTTGGAAATGAAGGGAAAAGAGACATTCAGATGCAAACTGACAATATCCATTCAAGAGCCATACAAAGAGAGGATTCTGGAGCTCGGTTTGTTTCTGAGAGTAAATAAATCAGGTCTGCTTAATTTTGTGTTTCTGATATACAATGACATCTGACTCTACACTTACAAATATCTTGATTATCACCTGGTTTGCCAACAAGGAAAGAAATTGCTGGTCAGAGAATATAAAGATCGGATACTCATTAATTACTAAATTGCCATTCTAGTTTTAAAACTCACATGCTTGGGACTCTATTGCTATTAGACAAATCCATTCAGTATTTTTATAAATCAGGCTTCTGAACTTATGAGTCTGAAGGAAAGTCAAAGGGAAGAGGAACATAATTATTAATAGATCTCTGAGGAGCCCCGATCCTTGGGGCTAAGTTTTATAGGATTGGTGGTAGGGGTAGGAGCAAAAGAACCTTCAGATTGGAGGTTTGGGGAAGTAAGAACAGAGGAAATGTGCCTTACTTTGGGAGGAAGCCAGAGAGAAGGAATTATCAAAGTTCCCAAGGATCAGTCTGGTATAGAAGGAACGAGTTATAGCAGAGCTTCCCAAGTCATAGGAGTAGGAGAATGATCCCTTTGCCCCCAAGAAGGACATGGAAGTAGCTAAGAGAAAGTAAGCAGACTGGAGAAAGTGTTGTGGTCAGGATGATGAAAATGCAGCAGTGACCTGAATTGAGGGGTGACCACATACCAGACTGGAAAAAAATGCATGAGAATATATTCCCAACCCATGCCTCCGCATTCTCAGGCCCCTGCCAACACCCCCATCCTTCAGCCACTTAGACATAAGCCTACTGAAATGAATGCTCAAATGAAAATCAACTCCAGTTTAAAAAAATAATAAAATTATACTTTGTGAACACCTGTGTGACTTGATATTTGAATAGGATGGAAACTAAACCATCATTTTCCCTAATGCATCTTCAAAAGGAAGAAAAATAACAGAAGCAGTCTCTTAATGTCTTGCTTCTAGGAAAATTGCATAATAATGATATAGTCTCTGCATCATAGCCAACATATATCAAAACTTCTGAGTTTTAGGTTTAGTCTAAAATTCAAAAGAATCACCTTCAGATAGCTTTTTAAAAACTTCCATAATACTAAATCTTGTGTTCCTCCTCCCCCTGCTCCATGTTATTTAACAGTTTATACCTCAAATATACATATGTATTTTTTTTAATCCTCATCCGAGGACAATTTTTCCATTCATCTTTAGATAGAGTGGAGGAGAGAGTGGGAGAGAGAGAGAGAAAAAAGGACGTGAGAGAGACATATTGACCGGTCACCTCTCGCACAACCCCGACCAGGGCTGGGGACAAATTGCAACTGAGGTACGTGCCCTAGGCTGGAATCGAACCCTCGACTCCGTGGTCTGCAGGCCGACCCTCTAACCACTGAGCCAAACTGGCCAGGGCTATAGCTCAAACATATTTACACTCATTATAAGATTCTGAGAACTCACCAAATGTCCATTCTGAACAAGACTGCCAGACACTAAGTAGGTGACATGCAGCTGGGCTCCTGAATTTTCCTTTCGCTTCCGTTCAACATAATCATACAGCATTCTGTTCCAAAGGCACAAGAAAGTCATTAGTAAGACATTTTACCTCATCAACTCTTAATTTGTGACTTAAAAGTTAGGTATATTAAATCTGGCAGTTCACCAAATTTGTTTTTGTTTTTGTTTTTGGTATGTGCCCCCAGCCACTAGGGCCTAGCAGAAACTGAATGCGGGACTCTCTGGTCCACAGGCCGATGCTCCAACTGCTGAGCCAAACCGGCCAGGGCGTTCATCAAATTTTCTACAGAATTTTTGCTCAGTCCATGGACACAGAGTTAAGCTGGGGTCAACTTACTGAGATGGCACAGTGACCCAATTCATAAATGAAATTTTAAAAATCTAATAATAAGCCCAGAGGGATTGAACCTGCAATAAAACAGTAACATATAATGAATAGAACACTCAACCAAGTATACGTTCATTACTATGTGATCCTAGATAAGTTAATTTTTCTAGGCCTCTTAATAACATGAGGTATAAAACAGGAGGGTTGTACTAGGTAGACTATTGATTCTTTTACCATGGGATTCATGTGGCCATCTATAACCCTCCACTCTCAAAATTGAAGGTAAAATGTGCTTTTTTTATAGAAAGACAGTTCAGGGTTTTCAATAGTTTCTCAAAAGTGTTCCAAAACATTAAGAAGTGCTAATTATATGATCACAAATGTCCAGTTTTGAAACTCCAGTTTTATAATCACTCAGCTTCAATGCTATTTCAGAACTACAGAATTTAACAGTTTACTCCCACTGCCTAGTGTTCAGTGTCCATTAATTCCAGACTGCCAAACACCCAATGCAGAAAGGACGCTGCTTTTAGTAACGTCCCTAAAATCCTATGATCCAGGAAATATCAGAGGTTAGCTCCCCTCCCTCAATAACTTACAGATGAACAAAAACAACAAGAGACATATCATTTGTCTTTTATTTAAAATATATATATATACGGAGTCTCTATAACACGTCATACTTCTGCCAAGGACAGCCAGAAACTCAAACTCAAAAATTCCAAGGGAAACTCAACCTACATTGTTGACCATTCTGTTCTTGAAGCATTTGCTCTCTTAGCATCCATGATCCTGAGCCCCACTGAGTCCCCCTGCTATCCACCCCTCTAACTGCACCTGCTCCATTTCCTGCAGACTTGATTACCTCCTCCTTTTCTCTAACAGGGTTTTGTCTTGAGTTATCTTTTCACTCTATATATTAGTGACAAGCCACCTGGGTTTGCCTGAATTTGGGAGGTTTCCTGAAACATGGACTTCTGGTGCTAAAATCGACAGTCCTGGGCCAACCAAGATGGTTGGGCTATTTCATTCATCCCATGGCTTCACTTATTCCTGACAACAACATCTGCCCAAACCACCCAAGCCAGAAATCTGGGAGTCATTATCCTTCAGTTCTCCCTATTCAGTGAGTTGCCAAATCTAGTCAGGTCTCTCTCCCAAGTAATTCTTGACTCCATGCCCTCCAAATCTCTTGATTGGACTATTTCAATTCCAAGTGTCAATTCTGCACCCCCACCCCTTCATTATCCACAAGGCTGCCAGAAGAAAATGCAAATCAAGTCATTAGGTCAACAAAATTTTACTGAGTGGCTACTTCATATTCTATGCTTGAGAGAGAAAGAGAGAGAGAGAGAGAGCGAGCATGCACGCAATGAACAAAGTAAAGTTCCTAACCTTTTAGAGCTTATATTGCAGAAAAGAGACAAACAAATACGTAAAGATATGTTAAATGGTAGCAAACCTATGGGGGGGGGTGGAGAAAGTGAGAAATGTTGCTATTTTATATAAGGTGTTAGAAAAGGCCTCATAAACAGAACCCTGCAGGAAGTATGGAAGCCACCACTGTGGTTATCTTGAGAAATAATATTCCAGGCAGAGAGAACAGCAAATGCAAATGTCCTGAGGCCAGAATGTAGGCAAGGTACAAAGAACAGAAAGGAGGCAAGTGTGCTGAAGCAGAATGAAGAAGAATAGTGGTAGCAGAGACAGCCAAGCACCAGACATGTAGGGCTTTGTGGCCCTATGTAGAACTTGAAGTGAAGTCATCAGAAGGTTCAGAGCAGAAATACCACGATCTCACCTTTTAGAAGGGTCCCTGACTGCTGTGTGTAAACTATACAGCCAGGCAGTAAGGGAGGAAGCAGGGAGACTAGTTAGGAGGCTACTGCAGTACTCTAGGCTAGAGATGATGGTGGCTCTGACTAGTGTGGTCACAATGGAGGTAATAAATTAGTGGATGAATTCTGGGAGGGTTTAAAGGAAGAAACAACATTTCCTGATAAATATAAGAGAAAAAGGAGTTATGGATGATTGAACTAACCCACTCAGAGAATAAAGTTGTCCTTCACTGAGATAGAGAAAAGCAGAAGTAGGTGTTGTGGGCAGAAATCAGGAGTTAGCTTTGGGGGCATGTTAAGTCTAAGATGCCTATTAGTCTTTAAGTTATAATGAAAAGGTAGTTGGATATTCTTGTCTAATAAATTATTTTTTATTTTTTTTAATCCTCACCCGAAGATATTTTCTACTTATCTTCAGATACAGTGGGAAGGAGAGAAAGGGAGAGAGAGAAACATCTATGTGAGATGGACACATCGACTGGTTGCTTCCCACACGACCCCAACCAGGGCCGGGGACAAAGTGCAACCGAGATACATGCCCTTGACCGGAATTGAACCCAGGACTCATTGGTCCGCACGCCGACGCTCTACCGCTGAGCCAAACTGGCCAGGGCTGACATGTTATTCTTTATTCAGAATTTTTCAATAGTTCTCCATCCACTAAGGATCAACTCCAACTTCCTAGTAATGATATGCAAGACCCTTCTTGTTCTGGTCCCCGGTATCTCTCACCATTCTCTCACACACACACTATTTTTAGCCTTATTAAGGCAGGATATAAAAAACTAGGAAAATTCCTTGGCAAGTGGAATGGGGAAACTGAGATAGCTGAACAAACTGGCCAAACCATTTACAGCCAGATACAAAAGGTCACCTCCCTAGGGATAACATCTAGGCCTCAGTTGTATTTCATCTCCAAGCCCAGAAAAGCAGCAAAACCAGGTGGGCAATGCCAGGACCAGCTGCAATGATGACTCCCTGCCCTGACACTGACCAATCAGTAGAGACCATGACCCTGAAAAAGCATACCTGGAAAACTAGTGAATATTCTGCTGAAACCCTCCTGAGACCTCCCCTAAGATTCCTGCCTGCAAAAGAGAGATAAAAAACCCTCAAGACAAAGAACCCAGATCGTGCTCTCCCTCTGTGAAGCAGGCCTGTGCTTTCCCCTTCCCCCTCTTCTTCCCCTACAGGCATGCATCTCCTAAACTCTAAAGGTCCCCAAGAGACTTGAAAACCAGGGCAGCAGCAGTTCGTCCCAGGCTAAGCCCCTGAACCTGTCTCCAAGGCCCCCTGACTTCCCAGTAAACTAAAGCAGCCCAGCCTGAGTTTTCCTGCTGCTTTTTCTATGCTAAGTCCCTCCTTATTTCACTGTCCCCAGTTTTTTTGTTTTTTTCAATCCTCACCCAAACATATTTTTCTATTTATCATCAGATAGAGGGAGAGAGAGAGAAAGAGAAACATCAGTGTGAGAGAGATACATTGACCGGTTGCTTCCTGCACGACCCAACCAGGGCATGGAATGAACCACAACCGAGGTACGTGCCCTTGACCAGAACCAAACCCATGACTCACTGGTCCGAGGGCCAACACTCTAACCACTGAGCCAAACCAGCTAGGGCGCCAGTTTTAATAAACATACCCTCATAGTCACCTGGACTCATGTTGTGAAATCTTTCCTGCACAAAATCAAGAACCCACACACTACCATCTGGCCCTAGGAAGACATGTTCAGGGACAGGTCCTCTGTCCAGTAACATCATGAAACATTCTGCCGTTCCCCTTGCTCCTTTGCATTCCCCTCCTTCTGCCTGGAATGCTCTCCTGAGGCCTCATCTACCTCATCCCTCATCCAGATAGCAGTTCAGTTATCACCTGCTATGTGAAACTTTCCCTAAAACCAAAGGCCAGCAGACACCCCTGCCTTCTAAGCTCTAACAGAGCCTATCCCAAATCTGTTATTAGAGCACTTACCACACTGTATTCTAATTACTTAGTTTATATATCTGCCATCCCCAGTAGACTATAAGCTCTGTAAAGACAAAAATGTGCCCTAGTTAGCATTTTTGTTGAGTACTCTATCTTGTTCTCTGCAGTGTTTCCTTCTATCCGGCTATTGCATTAGGAAAGATGAGGTAACACAAATTTATGAACATTTTGGTTTACTTATGCTAGTTAGGACCAAGCTAGTAGAAGAAATGATAGACAGGAACCATGCCCAAGATGTTCTCAAGCTAGCTGGCTAAATCTTTCATCTACAACTCATGTATCATCACAGACAACTTCTATGTACATATTTCCCCAAATCAACAGGGAGGTCAAAACTGCCCAAACTGTTTTTGAAAAAAACTAATTTATGCATACCTTTAGAGTCTCTAAGACAAGTTTACCTAATTTGTTTTTTTAATCCTCACCCGAGGACATTTTTGCATTTATCTTCAGATAGAACAGGAGGGAGGGAAGGAGAGGGAGAAAGAAATAGAGAGAAACATCAATTGGCTGTCTCCTGCACATCTCCTACTGGGGATCAAGCCCGCAACCCGGGCATGTGCCCTGATCAGGAATCTGAACCAGTGACCTCTTGGTGCATGGGACGACACTCAATCCACTGAGCCACACCGGCCAGGCAAAATGTTCTTAAATATGAATGACAACATATATGAATTCTTATAAGATGCACTTCCTACAAACATGATTAACTATACCTTCTCATTTTAATTAATTAATTTTCCAACCTGATCAGTTCCACCCATAAATTTTCCCATTACAATGTATACGGTATATTACTGCCTTCCCTAACCCAATTTAATTCCTTCACAGCATTTTTACAACCTGAAATTATCTTGTATATATTGATGATGGGAAGGACCTTGTCTATCAGGTTTGCTGTTTTATGACAGAGCCTAAAATAATGCTAAATATATAGTAAAAAAATACTTCTTTAATGAATCCAAGCAAATAATACCAATCATGCCCAGTCACCACCCTCAGTGCCAACAGTGATACTTTAAATGCTTCTACTATAGCCCTGGCAGGTTTGGCTCAGCGGTTGGCGCGTCGGCCTGCGGTACAGAGAGACCCCGGTTCGGTTCCCGCTAAGGGCACGTACCTCGGTTGCAGTTTGTCCCCGGCCCTGGTTGGTCGTGTGGGTGGCAGCCACTCGATGTGTCTCTGCACATCGATGTTTCTCTCTTTCTCTCTTCCTCTCTCTCCCTCCCGCTCTATCTGAACAAAAAAATGGAAAAATGTCCTCGGGTGAGGATAAAAAAAATAAATAAACAGATAAAAATAAATGCTTCCACTATAGAAATAACCCAGTCAGAGAAAAACAAATACCATATGATTTCACTTATATGTGGAATCTAATGAACAAAATAAACTAACAAACAAAACAGAAACAGACTCATAGATACAGAGAACAGACTGACAACTGTCAAAGGGGAGGGGAATTGGGGGACTGGGTGAAAAGGTGAAGAGGATTAAGCAAAAAAGAAAAGAAAAGCAACCAAACAAACAAAAAACGAATAGTCAGAGACAACAGTATGGTAATTACCAGAGGGAAAGCAGAGTAGGGGGAGATAGTAGAAGGTATAGGGGGTATAAATGGTGACGGAAGGAGACTTGACTTTGGGTGGTGACACACAATACAATATACAAATGATGTATTATAGAATTGTACACTTAAAACCTATATTATTTTATTAACCAATGTCACTCCAATAAATTCAAAATGAAAATTTAAAAAAATAAAATCAGAATATTTCAAATGTTAAAATAAATATATAAATACATGCTTAAACTAGAGGTAAAATAAGAAGAGGTTACATGACACTCGAGTCTCAATTTTCTCACCTGTTAAAGAGGCTGATAACACCCATCACATTGGATTGTTAAAAAGATTATGTGAGATAAATGTTTGGAAAAATATCTACCACACCGCTTAGTATTCAACAAATATTTATTGGCACCTATTATGTGCCAAGCACTAAAGATTCAATGTGGCATACTGTTTTTTTCCCCAAAAAAATGGCTGTAACAATGTCGCCCATATGACAAGCCTTTCTATGTCTACCCAAAAAGAAGTGGACTCCATCCTCTCCCCTTGAATCTGGGAGGGCTAGTGATTCATTTTAACCAAAACAATAAAACAGACATGATACTGCTTGGCTTTTGATACAATCAGCCTGTACCTTTGGAGCACTAGCCTTTGAAGTCCTGAGCTGCTGTGTAAGAAGTCCAACTACCCAGAGACACCATGCTCTGATGGAAGCCCAGGCCATACAGATAGACCACATGCAATATATGATCAACAGTCCCAGCCAAAGTCCCAGTCAATGGCCAGCATCAACTGCCAGACGTGCACAAAGAAGCCTGCAGATGACAGGGCTCCAGCCATTGAGGTGTCTCAGCTAAGACACCAGACATCATGGAGCAGAGATAAGTTATTCTCACTGTGCACCACCTAATTTGAAAGCTATAGTGTAATCTTACTGTGAAGACTGAGGTATTTTTAACATGTTAATAAGCACTTGATATGCAGAAGCCTTAAATATAGTGAAAATTATTGGTATAAGAACTAAACTCTTAGAATAAAACACAGAAGTGAATCTTCTTGACCTTGGTTAGGTAAAGCCTTCTTAGACATAAAAAAACACAAGCAACTGAAAGAAAAAAAAAAAATATATATATATATATAGTACCTCAACAATAAAAACTTTATTGTTTCAAAGGACATCATCAACAAAGTACAAAGATAACCCACAGAATGGGAAATTTTTTTTGCAAATCATATATCTGATCAGGGTCTAGCATCCAGAATATATAAAAAACTTTTACAACTCAACAATAAAAAAGACAAATAACCCAACGAAAACCTGGGCAAAGGATCAGAATAAATATTTCTCCAAAGAAGATATACAAATGGCTAATAAGAACATGAAAAGATGATCAACACCATTAGTCATCAGGGAATTGCAAATCAAAACCATAATGATACCACTTTGTACCCATTAGGATGGCTTAAAAAAAGAAAGACAAGAGTTGAAAAGAATATGAAGAAATTGGAACCCTCAAATATTGCTGGTAGGATTGTAAAATAGCATAGCCACTTTGAAAACAGTTTATCAGTTCCTCAAAATGTTAAATATAGATTTGTCACCTGACCTAGGAATTCCAATCCTAAGTATATACCCAGGAGAACTGAGAATACATGTCTGTGTAAAAACTTGTACTTAAATGTTCACAGTAGCATTATTTGTAACACCCAAAGTGGAAACAACCTAAATGTTCACCAGTTGATGAATGGATAAACAAAATATGGTTCATCCATATGTTCTGGGTTGAACTGTATCCCCGCAAAAGATATGTTGACCTCCTAACCACCAGTACCTCAGAATGTAACCTTACTTGGAAATGGGATCTCTGCACATATAATTGGTTAAGATAAGGTCATAGTGGAGGAGGGTGGACTCCTAATCCAGTATAATTGGTATCCTTATAAAATGGCCATGTGGCCCTGGCCGGTTTGGCTTAGCAGTTAGAGTCTCAGCTCGGCTACAGGTTCAATTCCGGTCAAGGGCACATACCTTGGTTGCAGTTCAATCCCTGGCCCTGGTCAGGGTCATGCAGGAGGCAACCAATCAATGTGTCCTTCTCACATTGATGTTTCTCTTTCTCTCTCTCTCTCCCTTCCTCCCTCCCACTCTATCTATAAAAAAAAAAAAAAAAAAAAAAAATCAATAGAAAAATATTCTCAGGTGAAGATGAAAAAAAAAAAAACAACTTTTAAAAAAAATGCCCACACAGACAACAAATGCCACGTGACAACAAAGGCAGAGACAGAGGTCATGCAGCCAAGGAATGCTAAATATTGCTGGCAAACCACCAAAAGCTAGGAAGAGGCAAGGAAAGATTCTTCTCTACAGGTTTTAGAGGGGTCATGGCCCTGCTGATACCTTAATTTCGAACTTCTAGCCTCCAGAACTGTGAGACAATATACTTCTGTGATTTTAAATCACCAAGCTTGTAGTACTTTGCTATGGCAGCCCTAAGAAACTAACACCATGTAATGGAATAATTCAGCCATAGAAAGGAATGAAGTACAGCAGGTCCAGAAATAAGATTATTTCATTATAATATTGATGAGATACTATAGGAACTTAACTCTTATTTATTTTAGCGATTAGCCTATAGTTATGGTTTCATTAGAAGCCAGTTCAGATGATGTTAAGTGAGAATTTACTATCCTGATCCATGCTACAACACCGTCAAACCTTGAAAACATTATGCTAAGTGAAAGAAACCAGGCATACAAGTTTACATATTACATGATTCTACTTACATGAAATGTTCAGAATAAGCAAATCTCCAGACAGAGAATATATTAGTGGTTGCCTAGGGCTGGGGGAAGAGGAGGCAGGATTGCGGGAAAATGGTGAATGACTACCAAATAGATACAGGGTTCCATCTGGGATTGATGAAAATGTTCTAAAATTAGTTGTAGCTATAGCTGCACAACTCTTTGAATACACTAAAAACCACTAAATTATACATTTTCAGTGGGTGAATTGTATGGTATGTGAATTCTATCTCAATAAAGTTTGTGTTTTTTCAATATGAAAGAAATACATATGACAGAGTTAGAGAGAGGTGAGGCTAGCTGAAATAGAGCATTGGGGGAGGGCTATTCCAAGAAGTAACATGTGAAATTTGAGCTGAAACCTGAAGGATGTTAACAAGTAGGAGAGCATTCCAGACAGAGGGAATGGTTCAAATGTCCTAGGGTGAGAATGGGCTTAGCATATTTGAGGAACAGAAAGGCAAACATGGCTAGAGTATAAGAGAAGTAGAGAGTGGTATGGGATGAAGTTGGTAGACAGGGAGGAGCAAGACACTATGTTAATTCTATAACACTTATCGGTAATAGGGTAGCTATAAGAAAATCACAGGCAACTTTATTTCATCTCCAACATATACCTTTAAACCCCAACAAACTTATATAGTAATAGCTACCTCATTACATATTTAAACATCCCTAACCACAACAAATAATGACTCTTTACAGGTGTCCATTCCCAAAGTTACCTGAACCTCTTGGTTTGGGACAGGACTGGTCTTAGCAACAGCAATCTTAGATAGTCAAAATCAGTCAAAATCCATCCCTGGGCCAAGAGTTTTAGGTCTTGAAGACATAAACACACAGTCAAAATCAGACTCCTAAAACTGTCAAACAGTAACTCAAAGCCAAATCAACCCATTGTAGAGATCAGGGAAATTCTAAGACTCATGGAACATGCCTACCAATTCAAGAAAGTTCCATGACTCAAAATAGGAAAAAAATCAGAACAACTTTAGGGATAAAATAAACTAAATGAGTATTTAACTCAGTGTATGTGTCCTCAGCCCATTCACACATTCTTCCACTTGGGACATAGACACATGCACATTTACAGGTCAAGAAATTCAGAAGTTAATTCAAAAGCCTGTTTTTTGCCCTGGCCGGTTTGGCTCAGCAGTTAGAGCGTCGGCCTGAGGACCAGAGAGTCCCGGGTTCAGATCCCACTAAGGGCATGTACCTCAGTTACAATTTGTCCCTGGCCCCAGTTGGAGTCATGTGGGTGGCAGCCAGTCGATGTGTCTCTCTCACATTGATGTTTCTCTCTCTCTTTCTCCTTCCCTCCCTCTGCTCTATCTGAAGATAAATGTAAAAATGTCCTCGAGTGAGAATAAAACTAAAAAGCTTGTTTTTTTTCCTTTTCAGCAAGGAAAGACGATATGGCAAAATTCAAGAAGGGCAATGCTCTGCACCACCCTAAGCATTTCTGCTTTAGTTTCACTTAAGAGGTTCTCTTCTGAGTTATATTGTTACACAGCTTGTGTCAAACACCTGTTGACCTCATTATGGGGTATCTCAATAACTCCCAGAGATGGGCCTAGGGAGCATGTGTGAAATTATAATGAAGATGTAAGATAATAGACATGTAACTCTGAAATGTAAACAGAATTGGCTAGCCCATTTAATCCATCTGAAATAAAAAGTGATGTTAACCAGAGAGCAATACCAGAAATAAATCCAGTAAATGTATTACTACACATTTGTATATAAGTCTACCTATCTACCAAGTCATAGACAAAAGTAGTAAAAATAGTATTCTTTTCCCATTTCCCAGAAAAAAAAAAAAACAAGTTCTGACCTAGAGGCTATCCAGAAGGCTATCAACAAAGCAAAACAACAAACAAAAAACTCCAACATAATTAAAATTAGTAGTAAATAGGACTTACTGTTTGGCCTGGTTAACATGAACTCCTAGTGTATAGCTCAGCCATTTGTATGTCACCTGAAATAAAAAGGAATTTTTAAAACATTTTATTAGAACTCTAAGAGCTCCTAAAGATTCCTAGTCTCAGATGATTATGCCTTATATATTGTAACAGATGCCACCCCCGTTTTGCTAAGAACCATTCATCTGATCAGGCCGGACTGAGATATTTATCTTACAAATAGTAAGAATTTTGTTTCACAAACCAATTAATGCAAAGGATCAAAAAGGAAGGCTGAATATACATTTTTAAAAAGCTTTCATTTTCTTCACAATGCTTGTTTTACAAACGGCCCTTTTTTCACATTCGTCCTTTTTGAGGGCCACCACCAAAAACTATACTAAAACTCACCCAGAAGCTAAATTACTTTGAAGCGTACAACTCATTAAAACTTCTAAGGAAAGTTGTGGCCATACAAACATCAAAGGGCACAGGTGGTGCAGGTGTCAGGGAATGAATGAGGTGGATGAATACTGTATCACAGGTTAGATTGGGAACTCCTGGATCAAGACTACATCTTCCATCCTTCCCTGAACTCTATCACTCTTCTCTCAAAGTCCTCCAATTCTAAATGCTGACTTTCCAATAATCAGAAGTGTTACAGAGGTTAGGCAAAGACAGTGTGATTTATAAGAAAACATTAGCAAAAGAGACTGACCTAGATTGGAAAACTACCTGTCCCTTACCACAAATAAGTTACTTGGCACCTTTGTATGCTTCAACTGCCTTTTCTACCCACCTTTGGATGGATCACTGAAAGGAGCAAATGCAATAATGTGCATCCAAACGTCACTGTTGGCAATCATCATGATTTGCAAATTGCATTCACATCCATTGCCTCACCTGATGTTTACTCCATCCCTGTGAGGCAGGTCAAGCGTGTATCAATACCAAATTTCCAGTAAGAGGAAACCGAGACGGTCGGAAGGTTAATCACCTTGTCACTTAAACCCGGTTACAATTTCCTCAACTGTAAATTTGGAGCTTTAAACGCCAAGCACCTTATCAGACAGGTGTAGAGACGCCTTAGAAATATTAACAACCAATGGCCCTCCTTCCGTGGCCCCTAGTCGGTGCGCAGTGCCCAGCGCGCCCACCCAAGGACTAGGGCTTGCGGGCGCGCCAGAACCCCTCTCCCGCGAGCTCTCGCTCGCCTTGAAGCACAAAGCGTGGGGACCTATCTCCCTTATCTGGTCCCCCACCAGACCACATGCAGAGGGGTCAAGGACCCCGCCGCCGTCCTCGCCGGGCCCAGCACCCCAATCGCAAGCCCGCGTTCCCCAGTCCTAGCTCCTCACGATCTTGTTCTGGTCCATGACGAACTCGTCTATATTTTCCAGATAAAGCTGGTCCGCCATGGTGCTACAGCGTCGGGCCCCGCAGCCTCCGAGCTCCCCACGCCGCCACAACCGCAGCTCCCGCCGGCGGGAAACGTCTTTCCCCCACCCAGGTCCCGGGTCGTTTCCCACAGCAACGGAAGCGACGCGCTACGGCGGCCGTCGGAGGGTCAAACTAGTCTCAGAGATGGCGCAGGCCGAAATAGGCGGAGCTAGTGGGAGCGGGCGGAAGAGAGGAACCAGGAGAGCGGGCGTGGTCTGGAGGGCTGTGCGTGGGGCCCTGGCTTCAAGTCTCACCTTGGCCGCTTTGTAACTGACCCAGGGCGAAATACCTGACCTCTGGGATCCACAGTCTTTTCACCTAAAATTTATAAAATAATCCTTGACCTTCATATCTTTATTAAACAAATACTCATCAAGTACTGTACCTGTTCTATTTCAGGCACTTCTTAGTCACTGGGGACTAAGAAGAAAGAAATAAACAAGTAATTTTAGTAGAGTGATGCCAGCTGGGATAAAGTACTGCTTGTTATAATCCCTCAGAATTGAGAAATTAGGGAAGGTTTTGCAGAACAGTTGGAAGAGGGGCAGTGGGTGGGTAGAGGCAGGAGCAATTGCAGGGAAGAGAAAAGAGTTCATTATGGCTGAAATGTTGAGAGGAGGCCAATGAGGAGAGATGAGACTTGGGAGAAGCCTACAAGGCTGTGTGAAGGAACACATGAACTTTATTCTAAGAAAAGTTTTTAGGTTGGGGAATTTCAACTAAAATATCTCTTAACATCAGCCAAAAATCCCTTAATAATTGACATCAGCATAAGCCAGTGTAGTTCAATACAACCATATAGTGGAAAATCCAGCAGGCTCTAGAGTTAGACCATGGAATTGAAACCTGGTTTTGATATTTATTGTTGTGACCTTAAGTAAATTATTTAACCACTGCAACCTATTTTTCCCATCTATAAGATGAAAATAATAGTAGTACCTACTTTAAAGTTTTGTTGCAATATGTATTCATTCAAGACATAGCTAGCAAAAGCCTAAGAACCAAGCACTGTTCTGGGTACTGGAGTGCTGGGCATACAGCTGTGATCAATAACACAAGGAGCCTGTTCATATGTTGCTTACATTCTTGTGAAGATATTAAGTGAAGGATGATAGTGGCTTAAAATAGGATAATGGTGATACACTCCTGACCAGGGATCAAGCCCACAACCCCAGCATGTGCCCTGACCAGGAATTGAAACACCAACCTTTCGGTATACCGGAGGACACCAAACCAATTGAGCCACACTGGCCAGGTGTGTGAAAATGATTTCAATTGTACGCTTCTGATATGTATAGTGTTCTGTATGTATGTTCACACCAATAAAAAGTTTAAGAAAAGTGATCATTTAAGTAATCTTTACTACTGTAACAAACCTTCTCAAACCAGGAAAATAGAGAACAGGTACAAGTGTTAGAAAGAATGGGTTTAATCTTAACCTTGGACAAAAGAAAATAAATTCTGGGAAGAAGGAATAATGAGCAAAAATGGACCCCAGGCAAGACAGAAATGGGATTATCAAATTAAGGTAAATGATCAAAGGCATCTCCAAGTCTGGGTTGAGTAGTGGGACTAGAAAAATAATATATAGTTGTGTATCAATATATGTTTAGCAACCATTTAGCCAAAATAAAAGCCCTGATTTGTAGTGGTTGCCAACTTCTGTGGTGTAAATACTCCCATCACAGCAGATTTCAAGCTACTGATATTGATGTCACAGAATGCAGCTAGGTAGAGATGCACAACATCACACCATTATATCCGCCATACAAGTACAATAAACATGGGGATGTAAAGAACAGCATAGGGAATATAGTCAGTAATATTGTAATAACTATGTATGACACAGGTGGGTACAAGGCTTATCAGGGGATCACTTCATAAATTATATAAATGTCTAAATGAAACTAATATAATGTTGAATGTCAACTGTAATTGAAAAAAAAAATAATTTTAAAAAGTACAATAAACAAATAACCACAAGAGCATAGATGGTAGTACAATGTAGTAAAATAATTAGAAAGTGATGCGATTTGAATATTTATTGTCTTAGTTTTTAACATAAGTTATTTAATGGTAAATTTATATAACCTTATTTTTATTTATTTTATTTGTTTTTTTCTTTATTGATTTTAGAGAGAGAGGAAGGGAGAGGGAGAGAGAGATAGAAACATAGATGAGAGAGAACATTGATTGGCTGACTGACTCCTGCATGCCCCCCAATGGAGATTTGGCCCACAACCTGGGCATGTGCCCTGACTGGGAATCAAACCACGGACCTCTTGGTGCATGGGCAATGCTCAACCATTGAGCCACACTGGCCAGGCTATTATCTTATTTTTAGTAATGGCTCTGTTTAACAACTGACTTGCAAACTTTCTGAAACCGTAACGTTCAACTCTCATAAACAGGTACGGCCAGCTCTAGCACACCACTACAAATAATATCCGCTTTGCATGATTGAGGGGATTGAAAGTAACATGTTCTGTACCTGGCAGGTAACTAAGTGTGCTATAAATTATAACTATTACATAACTAACACATATCTACCACTAACTCTATGCCAGGCTCTGTTCCAAGTGCTTTACAAATATTAACCCACCTAATCTCCGTAAGAACCCTAGAAAGTAAGGCTGTTATTATCTCCTTTTTCAAGATAAGTAAACATTAGCATAGAGAGGTTAAGTAATTTGGCCAAGAACACAAAACAATTGGCAGAGCCAGAATAATAACCCAAGCAGTCTGGCTCCAGCATCCATGATCTTAAACATTGTTTTTTTGTCTCATAATTAGTTTATAACCAATAGGAAAACCAATAATAAGTACAGGAACTCTAGTACATTTTATTGTAGAACTTTGGAATCCTTGAGAATATCAGTAAAATGAGAATTGCTTTCAATGGAAGCCAAGTAACCAAGGGTATGTATTGAATATCTACAGGATGTGGGAACAAACTCCAGGTAAACAGGAATTAACCTTGGAAGTTGTCAGAGCCAGCTGTGGGGTGAGGGTGGGGGTGGGGAGACATGGGGAAGGAAAGTTAGGGAGGACAGATCTTTGATAAGGTTTGTGAAGGGAACAACAACTAGCAAATGCATAGTAAACAATCCTAGACTGTGTCCAGAATATTAGTGTTTTATCTAGATAATGCCTGAAAACTTAGTTCTAGGATAGAAAGTAAACAAGAAAAGAAGATCCCTCTGCATTTTCACTCCCATAAACCATTGGTGTGAAAGTCCTATACATTGCTGGGGTGATAATAACTACATGTATTGAGCACCTATCACATTGTGGGTACCTTCCTAAAATGATTCATTTGATACTCAAACAATCCTGTTAAATTCTATTATTCCTTCACCAATAAAGGACCCAAATTTGTATCAATTTTATGTTAATGGGAAGATTGAATAGGAAATGAGTCCATATAGGTTCAAAGACAGGATTTTCTTAAACTAATAACTAAGTAGGCTTTTAGAACTGGCCTCATTCTAACATAACAACTATCACACCAGCATCTTATAGGCTCTCAGTAAATGTTTATTGACTTAAGTTCAATTACACTGAAGGTAGTGAGACTTGAGGGGGGAAAGTACTGGATTAAGAAACAAGAAAATTTGAAATACTGTTCACTCTTACTTATTCACTGAGTATGAAAGTGGGCAAGCACCATGCTAGCCCTAAGCCTTTTACTTGAATATTCTTATTTAATCTTTAAAAAAATTCTATAAACTAAGTAAATATTATTACTGATCTTCTATTATCCCTGTTTACAGATGAGGAAACTGGAGCTCATGAAGGTTAAGTAGCTTGCCCCAAATCATAAGGGTAGTAAGTGGTGGTGGGCCATGTGTTTATGCCCAGGTGTGCCCAAAGCTCATGCTCAAATACCATCATTGGCTTTAGGGGAAAGCATTTGGCTGATTTTTATTCTCTTTTTCTTTTGGATGTTTGAACTTTTATAAGAGTCCATGTCATTTTTATCATAAAAAAAAATAAGCGTTTTTATTTTGAAAAATATTGGGGCATAAAAAATAATAAATAAGTAAATTTTAAAAAGAAAAAATATTGGGGCCTTTAGCAATGTAAAATTAATTCATCTACCTATTCCAAGTGTCTGTGATGTTTTTCCTATTTGAAATGTAAAGGATAAATCTCCAAAAGGCAAAAGTATCACCATTCCTACCTATACTTTAAATGCTGCTGCTTAAAAAAAAAAAAGACAACTCACTCCTTGTTTCTGAAGGATGAGGCCTAACATCAATGTTAAGAATAAGAGCAGTTCTTCAGAAACCAGAACAACTAATCAACCAAAGCATTTGCTCAGCAAAGGAGGCCAGACAAAACTGTTGAGGATGGTGGTGTCAGCTGATACCTGCAACGAGAGCCATCGAATCAAGATTCTTTAGCCTCCATGTCTCAAAAGAGTAGCTAGGGCTGATGTTAGAAATAGAAGGCTGACTCTCCTCTTTCCTCCTTTTCACCCCTACTTCATCCCAGAAATGACTGACATCAGAGAGTCGAAGGATTCTGACAGGACATGGGGTGGGAAATCTAGATGGGACTCAATATTGGGGAGAGGGTGAGGTCAACCCATATAGGCAGGATTTCCAGACTTAGAGTAGGGGAAGGGAGCCAGACCTCTGACCAGGAGAGGAGGCCTGCAGGAGCAGCTCAGGAACTCCACAGGTCTCTGGGAGATAACATTCCGGGCAGGGGAACAGGTCAGAACCAAGGAGTACAAGATTAAGAATTATGACTTGGGAGCCACATAACTGTCCAAGGGTCATCCCAGAGTCTCAGGGGCTCCAGACTTATTAACACCAGGTATTTAGCACCAGATCATTCATACATTCATTCATCAAACGTTACTCAAGGCCTCCTGTCTACCAGTCCCTATGTAACCGACTGTTGAAAATACAGCACGATCTTCAGCCCTGGGAATTTAGTCTGTGGGGAGTAAACAGCAACACAGTGTGGGAGGAGCACAGGGTACATGGGAACCCGGCAGAGGTAACTAACCCAGTCTGAGGAGCAGAGGAAATGTGGGGAAAGACTGGACTTAGGTCTCCAGAATTAGATCCCGTGTAATCCCTTCTTTCACTTGAAGCAAAATATATAAAAAAGGAAATCAGTGTGCTGTCATTGTTATAGCTTTTAATAACGTACATAAGCTACTATTCCCTCTTTTAAAAAAAACTTTACACAGCCCTGGCCGTTTTGGTTCAGCGGTTAGAGCGTCGACCTGCGGTCCTGAGAGACCCGGGTTCGGTTCCCGCTAAGGGCGCGTACCTCGGTTGCAGTTTGTCCCCGGCCCTGGTCGGTTGTGCGGGTGGCAGCCACTCGATGTGTTCCTTTCACGTCGATTTTTCTCTCTCTCTCTCTGTTCCTCTCTCTCCCTCCCACTCTACCTGAACAAAAAATGGAAAAATGTCCTCGGGTGAGGATAAAAAAAAAAAACAACTTTACACATATATGTGTAAACAAGGACATAGACAATAATGCTGGTGGGGGCGGCGGGAGTAGGAGGAGGGTGTCAATGGGGGGAAAAGAGAAATATCTGTAACAAAAACATACATTTAAAAAGCTGTTTTATGAGAACATGTGTATCTTGTGCAGACATTTGTAGACACAAAGTATGCTGTCTTGTGAAATGTATAGCCACAAAGGCCAGGACACATCAACCTTCCTGACAGCTGGGGAGATAGGAGAACAAGGGGTTGTGAGGTAAGCCTCCAAGTGCTGTTCTAAAACACGATCAGTTCTATAAAAAATAGTGTAAAACAGTTACCAAAACAAAGTGGGTGAGCCAGGGGGGCACTCAGACCGCTTCCCCTGTTTCACACCCACCACCACCCCATTGCGACCCAAGCTCACACTCCACCCCAGCTTGTCTGTGCCTCAGCTCAATCACCAGAGGTTCACACTGCTACCTTTGTTGCCTTGGACATTCAGGAAAAGAGCAGGAGGACATCTGCCCCCATACTGCAGTTGCTTTGTATATTGTTCTCTTTCTCCATTCCCTTGGGGGTGGGAAGGGTGGTTCAGAGGGGTGGAGGTAAAAGGGAAGATAACTGGAAATTGGTTAATGAGAAGTTTTATCTTAAGTAAGCACATCATTTCTGAATTATTAAAATTGAGGGTTGGGGTTGGGGTGCTGGCACTAGGGCTGGAAAGAAGCATGTGATCCTTTTCTCAGAGATGGGTGCTCTCTGGTTGCCAGCACAGCTGGTTGGGAAGACTTCCTGAGGACATGTCATGTGGCCTCGGCTTTAGTGTCTTATAAAGAAGGGGCAAAATGCCCTGGCCGGTTTGGCTCAGCGGTTGGAGTGTTGGCCAGCGGACCAAGTACCTCAGTTGCAGTTCTCTCCCCGGCCCTGGTCAGGGTCTTGCGGGAGGCAAATCAATTGATGTTTCTCTCTCTCTCTCCCTACCACTCTATCTGAAGATAAATGGAAAAATATCCTCAGGTGAGGATTAAAAACAAAATTTTTTTTAAAAAGAAAGGGCAAAGGCCATTCCAGACATCGTCTTGATGGAGTGGGCTGCTCTTTTTGTCTCATTGTCTCTCTCCTGGCATCACTGCTTCTCTATGACTGTTCTGTTTATAACTATTCTGTTTTCTTTTGTGGCTTAACCACAGTTTCCACTTCTTCATAATTTTAGTGTAAACACAGCCATAGGTTGCCATGGCTCAATCTCTGCCACCACCTCCATCTTTTTCCCTGTCACTGCAGATTTGCTCAGTAATTCCTCATTTTGTAATTCCTAAATGGTTAAACTTGATTTGCTCAGCTTATCTCAGGTTGGGGTTGTGTTTTTTTTTTAAATCTTAGACTATCAATACTTTTTTCAGCTACTGAGCAGCCAGTGGACAGGTGCCTCATAGACAGGTGCTCTTCATTCATTCTTTAATTGTTCATGTAGTTTCTAGTTTCTTCTAACTCACTAGGTAGTGAGATACAGGAGACTACAAGATACATATGGTCCTGGTTAGAAACAGGTAAGTTAACAGATACAAGATCATGTCATAGCCCTGGCTGGTTTGGCTCAGTGGTTAGAGCGTCGGCCTGCAGTCCAGAGAGACCCGGGTTTGGTTCCCGCTAAGGACGCATGCCTCAGTTGCAGTCTGTCCCTGGTTCTGATTGGTTGGGCGGGTGGCAGCCACTAGATGTGTCCCTTTCACGTTGATGTTTCTCTCTCTCTCTCTCTCTCTCTCTCTCTCTTTCTCTCTTTCTCTCTCTCCCTCCCACTCTATCTGAACAAAAAATGGAAAAATGTCCTCGGGTGAGGATAAAAAAAAAAGATCATGTTATAAAAGAGGAAATGGACAGGGTACACCCACTAGAGATGTCCAGTAGGCTGTGGAAGCATCTGTGCTCAGATGCAAAGTTAGATTGGGGATCCACAACGTAGAGATGGTAACTGAGGCCATCGGAGAAGACTAGATCACTCAGGGCAGACTGAAGGCAGAACCCCAGGGAACCCTAGGTTTAAGGGACAAGCGAAAAAGAAAAGGCCTAAACGGGCAACTAAGAGGGAGAAGCAGCACTGGAACAGTGTGGAAACAAAAGGAGAAGGGAGTTTCACAGATGGAGTTAACTACAGTGTAAAATGCTTCCCCAAAATGGCGTTGGGTAGGGATTGAGAGAAATACATTGAATTTGGCAATTGGGAGGCCTCTAGCCCGAGGAGTGAGAGGGACAAAAGCCAGACTATAGTGAATTAAGGAGTAAGAAAGAGTGAGAAGAGGAACTGAAAATAGAGGGTAGAACCCATTAAGTGTGTGGAAATGGAGAAGTGGGTGGGAGTGAGGGTGGTGATGAACTTCACAACATGTCTGCCAAGTAATAGAGGTGGGAGGGGACAATGAGTGTTTGTTTTAGAAAACAGTGTGATAGATATTCTAGGGTCTTTTTCCTCTAGAATGCCCTCAATCAGGGATGCCTCCGAAACTGCAGGCCTGAATCAGCAGGAGGAGGGCAGGCAGCAGATCCGCAGTTCCCACGGAATGGAAACTCTTCAAAGGTCTTTTCATCCCTGGATTTCCAGCTCCCACTGTGGCCACAGCTGGCAAATATTTGTTGACTGAATATCTGAATGGCTGAATGAACTGAATGAATGGATGGATGAAATTTAATTAAATATTGTTCTGCTCTATAATCCCTTTTGTTGATCTACAGAATAGAGTTTGTAAAAGGTGTTGTCTACCTTTCATTCCACCACTGAAATTGTTACATAGCCTGTTATCAGGGTGAACATTACTGATAAGCTAAACGGGAGAAATCCAGCTTCTTTTAAAGGCCTACTGATTAATAATGGGGGAGGGAGGTGACCTTTTATGGATAAAAGTTAGGACCAAGCCCAGGTCCTAAACAGGCTTGAGAGCAGCAAAGGGCACTGGTGCTAGAGACCCCAAAGGGAGGCTTCACACACCCTATATGTATAACTTTAACACCCAGTATTTTCGCTACTAAACACTCCGTGCATTTGCGATTGACTAACTGGAAGTATCTAAACTTCGAATATTTTCTTCCAAGACTTTAGAGTAAAAGACAAAATCAAATGGTCGACTTCCCCTAAACTAGTTCTTTTCATTTCCCCTTTCTTGGTCACACAAGGAGATGCCTTCATCACCTTTCTGATCACTCTCTATTGCCCTATTTCAGATGCTCTTTATCATCAGCCTTTATAAAAACAAAACTCTCATTTTTCTGCTTATAAAGGAAATTCATGCTCGCCCTCCTCTTCTCTGTTCCAATCTGCTGCCCTCTCTCTCCACCCCCCACCCACTCATCTTTAACACCAGTTCCACGATGGTGTTTCTAAAACACAGATCTGATGATGTTACCTTCCACTTAAAACCACAATCCAACCCTGGCCCATTTGGCTCAGCAGTTTGGCTCACTGGCCCGTAGACCAATGAGTCAAGGGTTTGATTCCGGTCAAGGGCACGTACCTTGGTTACCATTCCTTCCGGCCCTGGTCAGGTTGATCTGGCTCTATTACATCGATGCTTCTGTCTCTCTCTCTCTCCCTCCCTCCCACTCTATCTGATGATAAATAGAAGAAAAAAAAAAAAAAAGTATCCTCGGGTGAGGAATAAAAAAAAACACAATCCAATTTTAGGACCCTCCATCACCCCCCAGAACTTTCTTCATGCTCTTACTCCCCATTGATACAATCAATTCCTATTCCCACTCCAGGCCCCAGGAAACCACTGATCTCTATAATTTTGTCTTTTTTAGAAATTTCATATAAATAAAATCATACATGTATTTTTTTGTGTCTGACTTCTGCTGTGGACAAAATTTTGCTCCCTAATCATATGTTGAAGTCCTAACCCTAGTACTTCAGAATATGATTGTGTTTGGAAATAGGGTCTTGAAAGACATAATTAAATTAAAATTAGGTCATTGGGTCAATATGACTGGTGTCTGTATCAGAAGAGGAAATTAAGATACACATACACACAGAGGGAAGACATGTGGAAGATGGTCATTATAAGCCAAGAAGAGAGGCCTCAGAAGATATCACCACCTTGATCTCGGACTTTTAGCCTCCAGAATTGTGAGAAAATAAATTTCTGTTGTTTCAGACACCCAGTCTGTGGTACTATATCTAGGGTAGTCCTAGCAAACTAATACAGATACAGCTTCTTTCATGTAACATGATGTTTTTGAGATTTTTTCAGGACGTGGCAAATATCATTAGTTCATCACTTTTTAGAACTTAGTAGTAGATTAAGTCTTCACTCAACATCGTTGATAGGTTCTGTGCCTTTAAGTGAAATGATGTTTAATGAAACCAATTTTACCATAGGGTAAATGATATAAACAAGAATTGAGTTTTTAAGGCATCTCATCAACTTTATTATTATTATTTTTTAATCCTCGCCTGAGGATATTTTTCCACTTATCTTCAGACAGAGTGAGAGGGACAGAAAGGGAGAGAGAGAGAAAGATCAATGTGAGAGAGACACATCCACTGCTTGCCTCCCACATGACCCCGACTGGGGCCATGGATGAACCGCAAAGAGATTCATGCCCTTGGCCAGAACTGAACCCACAACTCATTGGTCCACGGGCCGACACTCTACCGTTGAGCCAAACTGGCCAGGGCTCATCAACTTTATAATGAAGCAACATTATTTGAGATTAGACAACCTATAGAATTGTGAGCTAAATAAAATGATCATTGTTTTAAGCCATTGTGTTTAAGGGCCAGCCATTTTATAGCAAAAGCTAGCTGATACAAAGAGTCAGAGCAGCTCTGGCCAGTTTGGCTCAGCAGTTAGAGCATTGGCCCGCGGACCAGAGAGTCCCTGGTTCAGTTCCCGCTAAGTGCACATGCCTGGGTTGCGGTTTGTCCCCGGGCCCTGGATGGGGTTGTGTGGGTGGCAGCCAGTTGATGTCTCTCTCACATCGATGTTTCTCTCTCTCTTCCTCCCTTTCTCCCTCCCGCTCTATCCGAAGATAAATGGGGGAAAAAAAGAGAGAGAGAGAGAGCAATAAAGCTTTGGAGCTAAGCAGTCTGGGTTTTAATTCCAGCTCTGCCACTTACTAGCTATGTGGCTTTGGGCAAGCTACTCCATCTTTCTGAGCTTCAGTGTCCTCATCTGAATAACAGGGGTAATGAGAGTGCCCATCTCCTGGATAGATATCAGACATTAGCTCATCTGCTGTTTGGCTTAGCAGAATTGCCTCATGCAGGGAGCCACTGTTCCGATGAGTAAACTGAACTCCCAGATATTTAGTGACCTTCCCTCTCCCCGCTCTCTGCCCCCTCACCCCCCGACACACACACACACTTGGGACTCTCACTGGGACTTCTTGACCCCTACCCAGTTTAAGATTCCTAATAGAATAGCAGGGGAGATTGGCTTCGGGTGGGTAGGGGCATTCAGTGTCCATCTGGTGACAGATTGCCTTGTGTCTGGTCTCAATATGAAGCCAAAATAGGCTGGAGTTAATAAATGATCAAACTGAAGTTTTATCAAGATTAATCTGGTAGTGCAAAGTACAACTCTTTGGCAGGCACTGACAGTCTCACCCCTTCTTTCTCTGGATCCCATGTCTCCCCACATCTGTTTTTTTCTCTACTGTTTCTCAAATCCACTCTTTTCTCTCCATTTTTTTACCTTAGCCCTCGCCACGCTCCTGGAGCTCTGCGACAGCCTCCAACGGCCACTGGTGTCGCCCACTCCAACCCTTTGTCTTCTCCCCATACCCTTTTCCAGACATACTTTGGGCTTTGTGCCAGTACATTTCTGATGCTCACCTGAGGACAGATTCTGCTCATGGGTTCTGGGTATTGGGAGGAAAGATTTCCATGCGCCTCAAGGCACATAAAGCAAGGCCCAACAAGGCCTTCCAGATCTGACTCTTTCAGACAGAGGGTGGTGCCTGAACCTTAATATAGAATTGGCAGATATATACCGTCAATGAGCAGCAGATGGCAGAGTAGCCTCTCCTTTTGTCATCTCCCATTAGCAGCTGCGGGTACTCCTCAAGAAGGATAATAATGAAATAGGACCTCAACAACCAATTAGAAAACGCTCTGTGGGCCCAACTTTAATTGAATTGATTGCCTAAATTTAAAGAATAGGGGATTTC
Source organism: Molossus molossus (assembly GCF_014108415.1). Taxonomy (NCBI): domain Eukaryota; kingdom Metazoa; phylum Chordata; class Mammalia; order Chiroptera; family Molossidae; genus Molossus; species Molossus molossus. The sequence goes on from NW_023425348.1 coordinate 44,669,501, forward strand.
ATGTTAAAATCATACTTCAGCCCTGGCCAGTTTGGCTCAGCGGTTAAAGCATCGGCCTGCGGTACAGAGAGACCCGGGTTCGGTTCCCGCTAAGGGCACGTACCTTGGTTGCAGTTTGTCCCCGGCCCTGGTTGGTCGTGCGGGTGGCAACCACTCGATGTGTCCCTTTCACATCGATGTTTCTCTCTTTCTCTCTTCCTCTCTCTCCCTCCCACTCTATCTGAACAAAAAAATGCAAAAATGTCCTCGGGTGAGGATAAAAAAATAAATTTAAAAAAAAGTTTGCTACTAAAATCATACTTCAGGCTTTATTTATTAATATAAACATTTAGCTGCCAACTTTCACCAAGGTATGTGTTGTAGCATGGACTTCAGTCCTTATCATGCCATATGGTCTCCCCAGCACATGTCTTTTGCCATTGGCCAAAGTACTTGTACAGTTATTTTTCTTAAACCTTTTTCTTATATGTGAAATATTTCTTGCCTGTGTCTTCAACAGAAGGAAATAATAAAATAAAAGATAGATTGAGAGGAATACAAGTTTTTTCAAAAGGGAGGGAGAAGAAGCCATCTTTTGTGAAAAGGAAGCACAATGTGACTGTTGAAAGAACACAGCCTAAGATGCCATTATGAAAACAGAGCACAGTAAAGACTAAGAAGAATATGGAAAAGATGTGAGATGAAAAGCAACAACATGAATGGACTAAAATCTCAACAGAATGTGTTCTTTTGAACACAGATGTTTCTGCTATAAACTGTAATTAAGTGGGAATAAATTATAAGTAAATAAAATAGAACAGAATAAGTGAAACAGTAACCCTATACAGGCATTTGAGATTCCACCATTTAACACACCCCTTTCTCCCCAGCCACCCCACCACTCCTGCTCCCAGTTTTTATGGATAACATAGCTGAGGCCAGAGATATTAGGTAACTTGTCCAAAGTTACAAAGATAAAAAGCAGCAAAGCTGGGCATAAAAATCATGTCTTTGCACTCTATATCCTCTGCTTATCCATACACCCAAACGACCATAGAGCTTGACAAACATTTGTTCAGTTGATGAAAAGAAGTACAGTGTAGAGGGAAAAATATTAAATTGTGATGGAGAATCCTAGATTCTAGTTCTAGCTGTACCACTGACTAGCTGTGTGACCTTGGGCAAGTCATTTACCTTCTTGTATCTCATTTTGAACATCAAAGTGTGGAGAAAGCTAAACTCAAGATTTTGAAGGTTAATTGGGAAGTTTATCACATTAGCCCATTATAGCCTTTTTGTTCTAGGGTGAAAAACTTGGCCCCACGGGAAAGGTGAAACGATCTTATGGTTATGAAGAACAGAAATCAACTCTGGCTGATTTGAATAAGAAATAAATTTGTTAAGATTATCTTCTGATCTCTTATCCTTTGAGACTACATGGTGGGACCTGGAAAGTATTATCCTAAGCGAAACAAGCCAAACAGAGAAAGACAAGTATCATATGACCTCACTTATTTGTGAAATATAATGAACATAACAGTCTGAGAAATGGGGTAGTCCCAGAGACGTGGAAGTGAGCTACAGACTGACAATCCCCAGAAGAGGGGGTAGTGAGGAAGAGATAAACCACAGAACTTATATGCATGTGTGCATGAACAATGGACATGGACAACAAAGCTGGGGACAGGGCAGGGAGGGAGGAAGAGGGGGGAATCAGTGAGGGGAAAAGGAGAAACATCTGTAACAAAAATAAATTAATTAATTAATTTTTAAAAAAAGATTATCTTCTGTACCTCATGGAATCACCAGAAAGCCTGAAGAATTAGGGTAATAAAGTGGGTAGAAAATGAAAAACTATATCCACACAGATACTTATACATGAATGTTACAACAATATTATTCATAATAGCCAATATGTGGAAGAGACCCAAATGCCCACCAAAAGACAAATGGATAGCCCGGGCCATGTGGCACAGTGGTTGAGCGTCGACCCATGCACTAAGAGGTCACTTGTTCAATTCCCAGTCAGGGCACATGCCCAGGTTGTGGGCCTGATTCCCAGTGGGGGGCATGCAGGAGGCAGCCAATTGATGTTCTCTCTCATTGATGTTTCCATCTCTCTCTCCCTCTCCTTTCTTCTGTCTCTCTAATATATCAATAAAGAAAAAAAATTTTTTAAAGACAAATGGATAAACAAAATTTGGTATACAATGGCATAGCATTTGGCCATAAAAAGAAATGAAGTACTGCCCTTGCAGGTTTGGCCCAGCGGTTGGAGCGTCGGCCTGCAGACCAGAGAGTCCTGGGTTTGGTTCCCGCTAAGGGCACGTACCTTGGTTGCAGTTTGTCCCAGGCCCCGCCTGGTTGGGGTTGAGTGGGTGGCAGCCACTCGATGTGTCTCTCTCACATCAATGTTTCTCTCTCTCTTCCTCCCTCTGTTTCTCCCGCTCTATCTGAAGATAAATGCAAAAAAAAGAGAAGTGAAGTACTGACACAAGCTGCAACATAGATGAACCTTAAAAACATTATGCTAAACGTAATAAGCCAGTTACTAATGATTATATACTATATGATTCTAGTCATATGTAAGTCCAGAACAGAGAAATTTATAGACAGAAAGTAGATCAGTTGTTGCTCAGGGCTGGGAACAGACCAAGGATGTAGGGGAGTAATAGTTAAAAGATACAGGATTTCTTTTAAGATAATAAAAATGTTCTAAAATTGACTATGATGATGATTGCACATACCTATGAATAAACTAAAAAAAGAAATTGTATATTTTAAATGGGTGAATGGTATGGATTGTGAATTTTATCCCAATAACGTACTTTTAAAAATTGGCAGAAACAGCCCTGGCCGGTTTGGCTCAGCAGTTGGAGTGTCGGCCTGCGGTACAGAGAGACCCGGGTTCGGTTCCCGCTAAGGGCACGTGCTTTGGTTGCAGTTTGTCCCCGGCCCTGGTTGGTCGTGCAGGTGGCAGCCACTCGATGTGTCCCTTCACGTCGATGTTTCTCTCTCTCTCTCTTCCTCTCTCTCCCTGCTCTATCTGAACAAAAAAAGGAAAAATGTCCTGGGGTGAGGAGGAAAAAAAAAAAGGGGGCAGAAACAGCCCTGGCCAGTGTAACTCAGTGGTTGAAGCATCGGCCAGTGCACTGAAGGGTTGTGGGTTTTTGATTCCTGGTCAAGGGCACATACCTGGGTTGCAGGTTTGATCCTGGGCCCCAGTCAGGGTGTGTGCAGGAGGCAACTGGTTGGTGTGTCTCTCTCACATCTCTCTCTCTCTCTTTTTCTCTCTCCTTCCCTCCCTCCCTTCCACTTTTTCTGAAAAGCAATGGAAAAAATACCCATCCTCTGGTGAGGATTAACAAACAAACAAAAATTGTTAGAAACAAAGGGAGCCAAGGCAGGTGCAACTTCAGCCCAAATCGTGCTACAGAACCAATTCAATAAGTACACCACTGCCACCTGTACCCCGGCCCTGAACACTGGACCTGGAGGCCACCACTCACTCTGCTGGCGTTGCTGCCTAGAAACTTCGATGTTACTGCCAGTGCCCTGCCACTGCCAACATGGCCGCTCTCCACTGTCCCTGCTTCCTTACAACACAAGTGTCTTCTAAGTTCCGGGAGAAGGTACCTGATTAATTGAGCCTAGATGACATGTGCATAGCCTGGCTGTAGGGACGACTGAGAAAACAAATATCTGGCCCTTTTTACTTCTATAATAGAAGACAAGATCTCCATCAAGGCTCATATGGTAGAGAATTCTCCAAATACAAGAAGTTGTTTAGATGCTGGGCAAGTGAGCGAACCAACCAACCAAGCAACAACAACAAAAAACCTGGCCTCTATATGTATATATAACTCCAGTTAAAATGAAAATATTTCTGCCCTGGCCGGTTTGGCTCAGAGGTTAGAGCGTCGGCCTGCGGTCTGGAGAGACCCGGGTTCGGTTCCCGCTAAGGGCACGTACTTTGGTTGCAGTTTGTCCCTGGCCCTGGTTGGTCGTGCGGGTGGCATCCACTCGATGTGTCCCTTCACGTCGATGTTTCTCTGTCTCTCCCTTCCTCTCTCTCCCTCCCATTCTATCCGTACAAAAAATGGAAAAATATCCTCGGGTGAGGATAAAAAAATAAAAAAAAAGAAAATATTTCTAATTAGCCTGTCTTCCAAACACCCATTTATTCATGTATGCTTGCAAGCACTATAAGTACTTTAAGTACCAAAAAAATCTTTGCCAGCTCTGTGCTAAGCCCCATGGAATCAGAAACAAATAAAACACTGACCTTGCCCTCACTGAGCTTACAGTGAACACGAGGGGGGAAAAAAGAGTGTTATGGATTCGAGGCTAAATGTGTGAGGAGTAAAAAGAGGCACAAGCAAGGGACTAGTCAATTCTCCTTGGCAAGAAGGTTAGAAAAACTTTACAGAGATGACTTGGAGGGTTGGTGCCTTGCTAAGCAGAAGAGAGGAAACAGGGGCATGGACCAGCCAGGTGCATTGGGGGAAACTACGGGCAACACTGGTGGAAGCTTGGGCGTGAGATGGGGCACAGCAAGAGAGGGCTAGATGGGCCAGATCATGAAGGGCTGCATAGCTCAGACCAGTTTGGCCTTGCCTCTTTTTACTTTTTTTTTTTTAACCCTCACCCAAGGGATATTTTTCTGTTTTTCATCAGAGTGGGAAGGAGGGAGAGGAAAGGAGAGAGAGAGAGAGAGAGAGAAACATCAATGCGAGAGAGACACGATGACTGGCTGCCTCCTGCCGACCAGGGCTGAGGACAAACCACAACCCAGGTACATGCCCTTGACCGGAATCGAACCTGCAACTCATTGGTCCGCAGGTCAACGCTCTAACCATTGAGCCACAGCGGCCAGGGCTGGCCGTTTTAATAGAGAGCTATTGAAGGATATTTTGTTTTTGAAACACTGTTTTGATGCTGTGTAGGGGATGAGCTGAAGGAGAGACTGGGCAAAGGTCAGTTAGTGGGCTACTGCCATGGTCCAGACTGTAGATGGCAGAGGAGAACCAGGGTGGTAGCAGTGGCAATGGGAAGGGCTCATGGGGCTTTTGCAAAGATTAAATGAGATAATAGGTATGAAAATGTTTTGTAAACTATAAAATGCGCTCTATGGATACTTGTAATTTATCTTAACACTGCCTAACACCAAGTGAGGCCAACAGAAGGTGCTCTTTAAATGTTTGAAGTAAGAAAAAAAGGATAATAATTCTTTTCTGCGCAATTACTGTGTCAGCCACCATGATAAGTGCTTTACCAACATTATCTTCCTAATAGCCTGAGGTGACCCACTTTTCTGGTTTGCCTAGGACTCCCCTGGGTTTAGCACTAAAAGTCCCACATCCTGGCAATCCCCTGAGACCTGAACATAGGTTTGAGTATCAAGCCTCTTTTATAGATGAGGAAACTGAGCCTTAGAGAGATTATACAACATGTTCAAAATCACATTTAGTAAGTTACAGAGTCAAAATTTGAACTCGGATCTGTCTAGGAGAAAACATGCGGGGAGAAGGGTCTTTCAAATGAAACATGGAGAATATCAAAGCCCTGCTCTTTCAGCCACATGACTCCATCTCAAACCCAGTTTGTCTCGGGGACCGGCATTGAGAGGTTGCCTAGAGAAACCCAAAAGCTGAGCCCAGCCTCAAGTTACCCAGCCCTCCAGAGCAGTCCCTGATAGGCCATGGTACTTTGTTTTGGTTTTTGCTTCACAGAAACTCTCCTGTTCCTGTAGGGTAATTAAATCTTTATGCCTCATCCTGTTTATATTTTGACTTTGTATTTTATTTTGCTTATGAATGAAAGAACAATTCAACCTTGCTAATCCAAATTTTTTGACTCCTTAAAGCAGGTGTTTTTTGGTCCCGAACAATAACATTACTATACATATTTATATGGAGGTGGGGGGACGGATTCTGTGCCCGGTCAGCATCAAAAGCAAAGTATTTCTAGACACTGATGGGTAAGTTTTGCTTGAGGTGTAGAGAAAACTGAGGCGCCCAGAAGAGAAAGAAAGCCTTGTTAACCTTAGGTTCAAGCTTCCTTTCTTCTCAGATATGCCTGTAATTGCCTCATCTTACCTCCTGTCAATTCATGCTTATGCTGTAATGTTGAATTGAGAGTCCGGAGGCTGGTATTTGGCCCCTAGCTCTGCCACTAATGAAGGTGTGACCTAGACAAGTCTCTTTTCTCTCTGAGCCTGTTTTCTCATTTGTCAAACGGAAGAATCAGATGATCAGATTAGGTGCTTCCCTAGGGGTACTTGTGGTGTTGTGCTATCCAGGACCCGGTAATGATAAACGTATTGAACTGTTTCTGAAGGCAGCTTCTGGGCTAGGTGGAGTGTGTGAGTGGATGTGAATATCTGCAAGTATGCGTGTGGGAGTTTCAGTGTAAGTGTGTGACTGTGAGTGTGCACGTAGGTGGTTCTCAAAAATGATATACTCAGGGCGTGCTTAGAATTAAAGCCCTGGTGAAAGCCCTCTACCCCACCCTTGCCAGACTCTCCTGAATTGCTTTTCCAGACTTAGCTCTCCCATAAAGTGGGAAGTGTAAGCATTTCTCTTGGTGAGACAGCACTGTGGACTGGAGTCAGCACTAACTCCAGAGCTAGGTTTGGGCTTGAATCCTGGCCCCACTCTGTACTTGGTATGTGACCTTCACCAAGTTATTTACCTAAACCTAACTTTCATCAGTGGTAACAAAGACCCAATATTCTCTAGCTCAGCACAGTTAGAAGCCAGAATGAGACAAGCACGTCAAGTACCTGGCTTAGAACCTAACACATGGGACACTCTAAAGCAGAAACAGCGCCCTGGCCAGTTTGGCTCAGCGGTTAGAGCGTCGGCCTGCGGTCCTGAGAGACCCGGGTTCGGTTCCCGCTAAGGGCGTGTACCTCGGTTGCAGTTTGTCCCCGGCCCTGGTTGGTTGTGTGGGTGGCAGCCACTCGATGTGTCCCTTTCACATCGATGTTTCTCTCTCTCTTCCTCTCTCTCCCTCCCACTCTATCTGTGCAAAAAATGGAAAAATGTCCTCGGGTGAGGATAATAAATAAATAAATAAATAAATAAATAAATAAATAAATCAGGAACAGCTATGTAAATTTGTGGGGCCCAGTATAAAATGAAAATGTGGGCCTTTTGTTCAGAAATTATTAAGAATTTCAAGAACAGCAGAGCAACACCACCACAGGGCTCTAGGCATGTACACAGGTCATATCCTCTCAACGTTAATTTTCTTCCAGGCAGGTTAGCTAAGCTGTTGGGATGGGAAGTGTCATGGGTTAGGTACCCAAATAACCCAGGAAGCAAAAATCAAAGCTTGAAAACTTCCTCCATCACCACCCCCTCCCTGAAATCATCCTGGCCATGGGAAGGCATAGATAAAGGTCAGAGCAGGTGAGTCACTCGCTTCCTTAACCACTGAGAATATTTCTCCCACTCTGTGAATTCAGCCTCCCTCCCTCCCAGACACAGAGGCTTAACTTAGGATAAGACATCATGCATCCTTTCCCAGAGAGTCAGTCTTCATTGCTTTTACCTCTTTTACATCACAAGGCCTTCTGGATTCCCTGGAAAGGAACCGAGGGCTGGGGGCTCAATGACAAGAAAGGGAGGTCACTGAGGGAGGTCACTGTCCACTGGGGAGAAGGAATCCTCCAGACCAGAGTATTGCTGAATACTTGGGAGCTGGGAAGTCAGCCAGCGTTTCATCTTTTGTTTTTTCCTCCTGTGGCTTCCTGTCCCAGAGGTGGATGGACAGGGGTCATGGGGGACTTCCTGACCTCAACAAATAAACCTTTCCGTTGTCGTTGGTGAGGCAGTACTTCCAGGCCAGACAGACCAGGTTGATGGGCAGTAACAGAGAGAGACAGCAATACTGCTAGCAGAGGGGCTCACTCTTAGTTCTATCAAAGGTCCCAGCAAGAGGAAGCTATGCACACTGCTGGGGTCAAAAAGATGGTCATATGAGAGGCCAGGACCGACCGTCTTATGGGGGTGGGTGAGGTGAATGGGAACTGGGTGAGGGAGAAGCATCAGAGAATGTGAAGTTGGAAGGCCCCTCAGAGGTTATGCAGATTCCCAGTGCCCAGAACAGTTCCCAGCACATACTAGGGGCCCAATAAACACTTACTAAATACATGAGTGAATCTAGTCCAGCATTTTCATTTCATTGAGCCAGGGAAGAAAGGCTCAGAGTGGAAGAGAAAGTTTCCCGAGGACACACTGAGTTAGTAACAGATCCCAGAATAGAGCTCTGAGAGTTCCTGAATCCCACACCAGTGTTCTTTTTACTAGGTGACAATCAGTGCAACGGAGATTAGGGGACTTCTAGAAAACCACCCAGAGAGCTTGACATGTGACCTTTACGTTTGGGGATCACAGACACAGAGTTTGACACATGCTTGAGGAACTTGAAGTTGAGAGACTGATGGAACTTTGTAGGACAAAGAGAGAGAGAGAATTGTGCCGAGAACCAACTGTTCTCCCACTGGCAAATACCAATGTGGCTAGGGACTGATGTGGACCTACAAGAAGGGAGGTGACCTGGGACTTTAAGTCTGGACATGGCATGACTTAATTCTCTGTTCAGGGTCTCTCTTGGCTGAACATGATGTTGGTCAGGGCTGGGGCTCAGGGTCTTCTTTCAAGCTCCTTGGTTATTGGCAGAATTCAGTTCCTTGTGGTTGTAGGACTAAGGCCTTATTTTCCTGCTGGCTATTAGCTGAGGACCCCTCTCAGCTCCCTTAGGCCACTCACACTACTTTGCCACGTGGCCCCTTGTTATTGACTGAATGTTTGTGTTTCATCCTTTCCAAATTGATATCTTGAAGCCTGAACCCCCAGTGTGCATGGTATTTGGAAATGGGTCCTTTGGAAATTAAAATTAAGGTTAAGTGAGGTTATAAAGGTGGGACCCTGATCCAACCGAAGTAGTGTCCTTATAAGAAGAGACATCAGAGCATGCTCTGTGTACCATATGAGCATACAAAGAGAAAGCAGCCATCAAAAAGCCATGAAGAGAGCCCAGCCAGTGTGGCTCAATGGATTGAGCATCGTCCCATGGACTGAGAGGTCCCGGTTTGATTCCTGGTCAGGACACAGGCCCAGAATGTGGGCTTGATCCCCAGTAGGGGGTGGGCAGGAGGCAGCTGATGGATGTTTCTCACATTGATGTTTCTGTCTTTCTCTCCCTTCCTTTCTCTCTAAAAAAATCAATAAAAACATGTGTATCTAGATAGATAGATAGATAGATAGATAGATAGATAGATAGATAGATAGATAGATAAATTTTTTTTTTAAAGCCATGAAGAGAGTTTTCACCAAAAACTGACCATGCTGACACCCTGATCTCAAGACTTCCAGCCTCCAAATCAATGAGAAAATAAATTTCTGTATGTAAGTCCCCCAGTCTCTGGTATTTTGCTATGGTAGCCTGAGCTGACTAGGTATCTCCCCATTCAGTTCACAGTACACGTGTTTGCTTTCTTCCAGACCAGACAGAATGCCTCTCTCTGACTTCACCTTCTTTTTAATACTTAACAGGAATTGAAGAAGTTTCATTAACTGGACACCAAAACAAACCAAAAATTTACGGAATTTGCCCAAGATTTCATCTACTGGCAAGGAAAGTCCTATTTAGTAACTTGAATTTTAGAAACGGTATCTACCTGCAGTATGAGTCCAGCTCATTCAACAAACTAGTTGCACTTACATTGTAACAGAGGTGGTACAAATATAGTCAAACAAGTACACAGCACAACAGCAAAAACATAATAGTTTAGGAAATGGCCGTAGTGGAGAAATCCCCAGACTGGAAGTTGGGGGATGGGGTTATAGTCCTGATTCTTTCATTGACCACTTAAGTTGCGGTGTGGAATGTTTATAAGACAAACTACTTACAGATAAAAATGGGCAAATGATAATAATATAAACAGGAAATTCATAGAAGAGGAAATGCAAAGAACAATAAACATATGAAAAAAAGCTCAAACCCATTATTTGTCAGGAAAATGAAAATTAAAAAAAAAAAAAAGGATATAGTTTGTGAACAATATGTCTGACCAAAAAATAAATGTTTGAGAACATCGAGCTCTTATTAACAAGTAAGGAAATGGATATCAGTACACATTGCTGGTGTGGGTATAACATTATATCATAATATATTTGGGGAAAAAAATCTATTAAAATTTAAAATATATGTACCCTTTTATCCAGTAATTTATCTTTTAAGACTTTATAGTATTGGAGTAAAAGTATCAATACCTAAAATATTTATGATATTCATAGGACCCATGGCTATAATAGTGGCAAAAAAAACTGGAAATAACCTGAATGTCCAACAGTCTTGTGCAGTTACATTATATTATAAAATATGATCCAGATATTTTTTCTTTATTTTTTTTAGAGAGAGAAAAGGAGAGAGAGAGGGAGATAGAAACATCAATGAGAGAGAACATCTATTGGTTACCTCCTGCATGCCCCCCACTGGGAATTTGGCCAACAACCTAGGCATGTGCCCTGACTGGGAATTGAACTGGTGACCTCTTGGTACATGGGTCAATGCTGAATCACTGAGCCATACCAGCTGGGCTGATCCAGATATTTTAAAAATGAGTTAAATCTATATGTGCCAACCAGAAGGGATGAGTATGAAATATTAAGTGGAAGAGTAAATCACATAGTAATGTGTATTGTATGTTCCTATTTTTGTTTAGAAAAAGAAAACTGCTTTCTTATGCTTATACAGTTGTATTAACAAAAAATATGGAAAGTTACACAACACAGTGCTGGCATTGGCTAACTGGGGTGAGGCAGAGGTTGGTGGTAAGAGAGTAGTGAAGGTAGAGGGAAGAAAGGGGAAATTATTAATGTGATGTATTCATTAATTTTTCTATTGTTTGACTTATACTATAAAGTATATGTATTACTCTTCTCATTTTAAAAAATATGTTTATGCAAAAAAATGAAACCACCTTCTTATATCGTATATAAGAATAAACTAAAAATGGATTAAAGACTAAAATGTAAGACCTATAACCATACAACTCTACTAGAAAACATAGTCAGTAAACTCTCTGACGTCACTCTTAGTAATATTTTTTCTGCTATATCTCCTTGAGCAAGGGAAACAAAAGAAAAAAACCTGCCCTGGCTGGTGTGGCTCAGTTGGTAGGAGCATCCTCCCATACACTAAAGGGTCACAGTTTCCATTCCTGGTCAGGACACACACCTAGGTTTTGGGTTAGATCCCCAGCCCAGGATGAAGTGGTGCAGGAGGCAACTGATCAATGTTTCTCTCTCTCTCTCTCTCTTTTTCTGTCTCTGTCTCTCTCTTTCCTCCACCCCTTCCCCCCTCTCTCTAAAAACATCAGTGAAAAATGTCCTTAGGTGAGGATTTTAAAAAAGAAGAAAGAAAAAAAAAACACATAAAATTAAATTACATTAAACTAAAAAGGTTTTGCACAGCAAGGGAAATCATCAACAATACAAAAAGACAACCTACTGATTGGGTGCACTGTAATGGTTTGTTGATTGGTGGTAAAGAGGTAAGGAGGTTTCTCAAAGGAAATAAGCTGAATTCTTTACAATTCTATATACACTTCATTTATTTAAAAAGAGAAAAAAGATGCCCTGGCCGGTTTGGCTAAGTGGTAGAGCGTCGACCTGCAGTCCAGAGAGACCCAGGTTCGGTTCCTGCTAAGGGCATGTACCTCGGTTGCGGTTTGCCCCCGGCCCTGGTTGGGTCGTGCGGGTGGCAACCCTCAATGTGTCCCTTTCACGTCGATGTTTCTTTCTCTCTCTCTCCCTCCCCACTCTATCTGAACAAAAAATGGAAAAATGTCCTCGGGTGAGGATTAATAAATAAATAATAAAAAGAGGGAAAAGAATCTCTGGCTATGATAGGGCAATGAAACCTGATAATTGCCTAAAAAGACATTAAACATGGTAGACACACTGAAGAACAAGAACATTCACACTTAAGGATGACCTACCAAATTGAATGTTATGTGGAGCTTTGACTATTTATGCAATGTATCAAATAGTGCTCAAAGTTGGGTGATCAGACTGAAAAGTTAGATTAATCTCCCCACCCCCACTAGTACTTCTAATGCTATTTCATAAGTGCAAGGAATGTGTTTTGGAAGTCACCAGGACACCCAGAGAAAAGTAGCTCTGAATTTCTTTACTTGTGCCACTGACCAAGCCTCAGTGCCCTTCTCTTGGCTTGTTTCAATACTTCTCATCTACTGCCGTCTTCCAAGATCTACACAGTCTAGCTCAAGCCCAGCTCCTATTTGGAATCTCTCTAGTGTGTGAAACATTGGCACACAATGATCTGTCTTCTATATTGAATGGACAGAGCTGACTTTAACAATCTGGCTATCTGCACCCCATTTCCTGTGTCTACAATTACAGCCACCCACAGGAATAAGCCATGTCACATGAAAAGAATAAATATAATATCTATAACATCTGGGAGGATATGTGAATACAGGTCAGTACCACATTTTACCACCACCACCCCCAGTTTCCTTCCCTTATCTCTTCTCTGACCACAATCTTCTGCCTCCTTATAGGGTCCCTCAATTGTGGAAGAGGGAGCATCAGATCATTAAGAAGCTATACACCACTGGAAAAATTTCATGTTCTTCACTGATTTCCTGCAGAATAAAACTCAAAAGACAAGCAAAATCTTCTTTTAAAATATTGACTATCACTCAAAACATAACTTTATCGTGTTACAATGCAAACAAAGTCTCTGTCTTCTTACTCTTTCCAATGACCACTCTTCCCTTTGGGAATGAGGTAAAACTCAAATTTGACCCTGTAATAGGCTGAATAATAGCCTGTAAAGATATCAAGTCCTAATCCCTGAAACCAGTAAATGTTACCTTATATGGAAACAGGATCTTTGCATGTGTACTTAAATGAAAGATCATGAGATGGGGAGATTATCCTGGATTATCAGAGAAGACACTAAGTATAATCACAGGTACCCTTATAAGAAGGAAGCACAGGGAGTTTGACGACCTACAGAAGAAGAGAAAGCAATATGACCATGTAGGCACAGATTGGAGTGATGTGGCCACAAGCAAGTAATGCTGGCAGCCATTAGAAGCTACAAGAGACAAGAAACAGATTATTCCCTAGATCTTCCAGAGGGAGGTGTGACCCAGCCCCAACAACTTGATTTTGAGACATGCAAAGAAACAGGAAAATGTAGTCTATACAATGGTTGTTGTTTTTGTTGTTGTTTTTAAGCAGCCAACAGAAACTACCTATGAGAAGGTCTACATGTCAAATATAACAAAGACTTCAATGTAGCTATTATGTTTCATGGATTCAGTGTTCAGGCATTCAAAGTTCAAAGAACTCAAAAGAAACATGCTTAAAAAGTAAAGGAAGAGTGATGACAAAGTCTCATCAAATAGAAAATGTTAACAAAGAGATATAAATAATCAAAAATAACCAAATGGAAATTCTGGGGTTAAAAAGTACAATAAATATATTTAAAAATTCATGAGAGTGGTTCAATAGTAGATTTGATCTGACAGGAGAATGACTGAACTTGAAAATTGATTGATAGGGATTATGTAATTTGAAGAACAGAGAGAGAGAGAGAAGAATAAGGGAAATGTACAGAGTTTCAGAAAAATGTGGGACACTATTATGTACACCAACATATGTGTAACAGAAGTACCAGAAGGAGAGGAAAGAGCAAAAAAATATTTGAATAATGGCTGAAAACATCTCATATTTCATGAAAAACATTCATCTACCCATCCAAGTAGCCTAGTGAATCCTAAGCTAGATAAATAGGAAGAGATCCACACTCAGGTCTATCGTAGAAAAGAAATGCTGAAAGACAAAGACAAAAAGATCCTGGGAAGATTGACTCCTTGTAAGATTTAATGGAAGCCAGAAGTCAGTGGGATGGCATATTCAAAGCACTGAAAGTAAAAACCTGTCAACCAAGAATTATATCCAGCAAACCTATCTTTTATAAATGAAGGTGAAATAGAGACATTCCTAGAGAAATAAAAGTTGAGTGAAATTTTAGCTAGAGACCCACCTTATAAGAAATTCTCAAGTAAGGTTTTCAGCCTGAAAACAACTCTAACCCATGTGGTCATTCAAATCCACATAACAAAATAAACAAAGAGCACTAATAAGGTTATTGTTACCTCATAATTATAATTGATTTTAAAGGCTATTATATTTAGCAATATTTATATTTCTTAGCTATGACATGAAAAGCTAAAACAACAACAAAAAAATAAATTGGCCATCATCAAAATTAAAAACTTCTGTGCTTCAAAAGACATCATCAAGAAAGTAAAAACAGCCCGATCGGTGTGGCTCAGTGTTTGAGTGTTGACCCATGCACCAAGAGATTGCCGGTTCGATTCCCGGTCAGGGCACATGCCCAGGTTGTAGGCCCAGTCCCCAGTGGGGGGCATGCAGGAGGCAGCCAATCGATGTTCTCTCTCATTGATGTTTCTCTCTCTCTTGCCCTCTCCCTTCCTCCCTCTCTGAAAATCAATAAAGGGGGAAAAATTTTTTTAAGTGAAAACACACAGAATGAAGGCATCAAATAGTTCCTTCCACTCTTATGATTTTCTAATTTGAGTACTATTCTTCTTTTTTTTTTTTCTTCCATTTTTTAAATATATTTATGAGTGGGTCCTGATTCCCCTCAAGGGCAGGAAGTATGTCTTAGTCATTTTAGCATGGTTCAGTGGGTATTTTGATAATAATCATTGATAGTGAAGTTGGTCTGAACTCACCACTGCAGGAAAAGAAAATTTTGAGTAGAGGAATGGTTATACATGGACTTGGTAGACTATATGAGAAAGTTTGCCAACCCCTTTTGTAATCTCCTGTGGGACCCAGACAGGAGGTACTCTGGAGCCAGCTATGACTCCATCGATGTTAATGGATTTTTCTTTTTAAAAAAAAAACAATCCCACAGGCTAAGGAATCTTTCTTTCCTGATAACAATCTGCCTACTTTAAAGTTCCTAGTAAAATGCTCTGTGAAGTCCAGACAGGAAAAGGGGCATTGGCCATGCACTCCTGGGAGTAATTGACAGCAGGTGCCATGACTGTCTGGTGGTGTCATAACTGAAGCACTCAGCGCAAGCATGGCACCATGTAGACGGGTTTGTGAAATGAATTGAATGTGTGACACTTCATGGGAAAATAATTCAAGGCCAAAAGCAGAATACGTATGAGAAGCTTTTAAAATAGAAAAACTTTAGCCCTGGCTGGTTTGGTTCAGCGGTTAGAGCATCGGCCCGCAGGGAGATTCCATCCTCTGGGTCCAGTTGTCCTAAAAGCCCAGCTGCTTTCTTTCCCTTCTCATGATTACCTGGGAGAAAATTTCTTTTTACTATGCTGGGTCAAATTGGAATTCTGTCCCTTGCAATCTAGAATATGACTAAAAGAAGAATATAATGCAACTGTTTTTACATCTATATCCTCCAGTAAATAAATCCTGAGAGGGCACAGATCCTGTATTATCTATTTTTGTCTTTCTGGGCCCTCCCAAAACAGGCAATTTAGTGGAGTGGTAAATAGCATGGATTCAGCAGTCAAACAGATCTAGGTATGGTCTAGGTCCGTCATCTTACTGTGGGGTGGTGAGCAACTACTTAAATCTTCCTCGGCTCCAGTTTCCTCACCTGTAAAATGGGCACAATATTTGCCAAATTGAATGTGAAGATAAAATAGGTAAGGTGTGCAGAGCATTCAGCCAAAAGTCTGCCTGCAACAAATGCTTGATAAGTGTTAGCAATACTTATTGTTATTAGGCCACTCATATGACCTCACATTCTCTTATTCTCTGTGCTAGTTTTTAAATTATTAAATTTCCTCTATTTAAACTGTCATTGATTATAAACCACACCATAGATTTAATAGCTGCTAAACATAAAAATAAGGAAATAATAACACTTTAAATATATAATAAGGCAGTACAATATAATGGTTTAAAATGTGGGTGCGAGAAACAGACCACCTCTGTTTAAAGACCTTTGATAAATTAGTTAACTTCTCTAAGCTTGGTTTCTTCATTCAGAAGTTGGAACTATTCAATAAATGTCAATAAATATTTTATTAATATATTCATTGACTGCAACATACAGTAATTTTTTCAAATTTTCAATAGGGAGAAATAACTAGAGTTCCCAAGGCACTGAACAGAGAGGAGAGAACTTTGCACAGACAGAGCTCCAGAGATCTACAGAATATCTTTCTTAAATGTTTCAGCTGAGCAGGAGTGGGGTGGGAGCAGGAAGGAAGAGGTCAATTGGGGGAAAAAAGAGGGGACATCTGTAATACTTTCAACAATAAAGATTTTTTTTTAATATCTTTCAGCTGAGTAATGATCAGTGCATGCATGTGAGGAAACTACCAGGGCCGAGGGGAAAAACACCCCAATGGACTAGAGGTAACAGTGGCCAGAAATTCCCACCAGCCAGACTGGAAAAAATTGTATTTCATGGAGCGCTGGATGGAGTAATCAGAAAGTTCTAGACTCACTAGAAGAAAGGATTAGTCCTAGAATAAGCAATACTCCAGATCCACCTAAGAAAACCATAAAAGCAAGACCCACAAGGATCAAATAGTTTCTAAGTAAATTCACTGTATTCCAAAACAAAGCTAAAGAATATTTATAGAAATACAAAAATATCCAGCAGTCAACAAGGCACAAATCACAATGTCTGACATATAATCAAAGATTAAGAGATGTGCAAAGAAACAGAAAAACAACTCATAATGAAAACAATAATTAACCCACTGAAACTGACCCAGAACTGACATAGACCTTAGAATGAGCAGGTAAGGGCATTAAAACAATGGTCATAAATGTACTTCATATGTTCAAAAAATCTGTGTGTGTATGCATATATATAATCTCCTCAGTCATTCGGGAAATGCAAATTAAATCCATAGCAAGATACCACTAGATGCCTATTAGAATGGTTAAAATTAAAAGACTGATCATATTAACTGTTGGTGAAGATGTGGAGCAACTGTAACTCTCACACTCTGCTAATAGAAATATGAAATGGCACGACCAGTTTGGAAAACATTCTAGCAGTTTCTTAAAAATTTAAACATACTCCTACCATATGATCCACCCATTTCACTCCTACATAATTCCCCAAGAGAAATGAAAGCATGTGCCCATACAAGGACTTGTCCACAAACATTCATAGCAGCTTTATTTGTAATAGTTCTGAACTAGAAAGAACCCAAATGTCCATCAACAGGTAAACGGATGCACAAACTGATACATCCATACAATGGAATACAACCCAGTAAGACAAAGGAATGAATTACTTATTAGTGCACGCTAAAACATGGATGAATCTCAAAATAACTACATGGAGCAAAAGAAGCCCTACAAAAAAGCATATATACTATATAAATCCATATCGATGAATGCAAACTGATCTATAGTGACAGAAAGCAGATTGGTGGTTGCTTGGGAATGAATGAAGGGGTCAGAGGAAGGGATTCTGAAGGGGCATAAGGAAACTTTTGGGGGTAACAGAAATATTCATTATCATGATTGCAGTGATGGTTTCACAGGTATTTTCATAGGTCAATACTTATCAAACTGTATTTTGAGTATGTGCCATTTACTGTATGTCAATTACACCTCAATGAAGTGTTAAAGAATAAAAAGTAAAATGAACCAATTCTGAGCACTCTCCAATATTTCTAAGGGCTTGAGAAGGTATTTTACCTCCTTCTAGTTAGTCCAGGTTGCGATGAATTGTTTCAGTAGCTCTGCTGTGTCCTGTTTCTGACCATTGCCTTGGCCCCTGCTGTACTCTGCTTCTGACCCACTTGACTCCTCACTGGACACCACATCCATCTCCTCACTGCCCCTGCCCCACCTCTATTCCCCTTTGTCCCAAAGTGGCTATTACTGAAGAGTTATAGGTGATGGAGAGTGATTACATCGCAGACAAGAAAGAAATGGAATGTTAAATATTGCTTCTCGGATGTGAGGGCGATCTGGCTGCGACATCTATCACCCCATTGATCGCCAAGGTTGATTCGGCTGATCTGGCTGGCTAGGCGGGTGTCCCCCTCCTACCTCAACCCATCCATGTGCGTCCCTCCGGAAGCTGCGCTTGGTCAAAGAGGACCACTACCTTCCCCCCAGAGGAGAGGACCGGTCTGCGGTCAAGGGTATACGAGTAGCTGCGCTCCCCTGCTAGAACTTCCAAACAAGTTCTCAAGGTCCATTTGTAGGAGAACGTAGGGTAGTCAAGCTTCCAAGACTCCAGACACATCCAAATGAGGCGCTGCAGGTGGCAGTCTGCCTTTCAAAAAAAAAAAGTTGCTTCTCTAAAGATTTATTAGCCATCCCCCTTCAGAGGATTTCCCTCTGGCTACATCTTTCTCCCTCTTTAAAATTTACATAACTTTCCCCTCTCTGTTCTTATGCTTCTTACCTTCTAGTCTCTCAAGCTATCCACAAAAAACACCCAAACTCTCATTGTTCTCTTATACAGTACAATTTGGGCCTTTCTTTGTTTTACCACCCCCTCCAGATCATACCCCATTCAAGGAGTGAGGAAGAAAGGCTCAGCTTTCACATCCAATAAGGTTTACCATGGCATCTGTCTAGACAAGTAAAATCTTGTCTCTACTGATGACTATAACAGTCCCTAGAAGACAAACATGACCATGGTAAGTTTTGTCTTCAATGTCTATGTTTTCCCCTTCTTGCTGTAATTCATGAAGATATATTACAATAAATGTAATCTCAGGAAATACCTCGCTCCAAGAAGCTTAATCTGGCCACAGGTCTTATGTCAACACTCTGGCTACAACTTCAGAAGCATAGCATGTTAAAGACAGGATTTCACCAAGCACCATGGCACACATACCTCCACCCCATTTTACAGAGTGTGAGGCCCGGAGAGTTCAAATGACTCGTCCAAATCAGACCCTGTAGTGGCAGGGCAGGGGCTGGAGCCCAAGCCTCCTGACTCCATTCAATTCCATTCAATACGACAATCACCTCAGTGAGCCCCTGGGAACCTGGCCAAGGAAAAGGAGTGGTGGGGTTTTCTGGGAGGGGTCTCTGGATGGAGGTGACTTCACTGGGTGGGGGCTCAGAGCCAAAGAACATTTGATTGTTCCCAGGCCCCAGATAATCTGTCCCCACCCCCTACCCCTAGCGGGTGTGTCCTGGTTAAACAGACCCTGTATGATACAAAACTAGATTAAATTCCTGCAATCCATGAGGCCAAGCAAAAGTGGCCAAACACACAGGAGGAGAGTTTAATTCCGGTAAAAATTATTAAGAGGCAGGCAGGATTTCCATAGGTGGAGCTGTCAGGGTGTGGGTATTTGGGGTAATGGTCATAAACAAAGGGCATTTACATGGTTGAGAGTTAGGTTTGAATCCCAGTTTAGCCCTTTGAGTAACTTCCATTCACCTCTCTGAGCTTTTTTCTTTCTTCCTTTTTTTTTTTTTTTAAACAAGCATTTCCTCCAGCTTTATTGAGATATGATTGACATTTAACATTGTAAGTTTAAGGTGCACACATGATGATTTGATACATGTATGTATTGCAAAATGATGACCACAATAAGGTTACCATCTCTATCACTTCATATAATCACCTTTTATTTTATTTTTTTATTCCTCACCCGAGGATATTTTTCTATTTATCATCAGATAGAGTGGGAGGGAGGGAGAGAGACAGAGGGAAACATCAATGTGATAGAGCCACATTGACTGGTTGCCTACCACACACCCAACCAGGGCCGGGGATGAACTACAACCGAGGTTTGTGCCCTTAACCGGAATCAAACCCGTGACTCATTGGTCCGCTGGCCAACGCTCTAACTGCTGAGCGAAACCGGCTAAGGCCACCTTTTATTTTTTTATTGTGGTGAAAACATTTAAAGTTTACTCTCTTAGAACCTTTCCAGTATATAATGCAGTATGTTAACTATAGTCACCATGCTGCACATTAGATCCTAAGAATTTATTCATCTTATAACTGGAAGTTTGTACCCTTTGACCTACATTTCCCCATTTCCCCACCCCCCAGACCCCAGAACTACACTCTTCTGTTTCTATGAATTTGGCTGTTTTAGATTCCATATATAAGTGATTATTGAGCTATAAAATTGAGATAAACTATCTTCTTGCAGACTTGTTGGGAAGACTAACTGAGATAAAATTGGAAATGTGTTTAGCATTAACGGTGGATATTAGAACTATCATTATTGTATTCCAGGCACTTGTCCAATTAACCCCTACAACAGCCCTGAGATGTAGTTTTATTAGCATGAATGTATTACAAATAAGAGACCTGGAGCTTGGAGAAACTGACTTTATCCAAATTGCTCAGTAAATACTGCTAAGGTGTTAACTTCTGTGGCATGGCTGCAGCAGAAGGTACACACTGGGGGGGCAGCAGAAAACGGTAAAGCAAATGTCAGATGTACCTTCTAGAGCCCTGTGCACCTTTTTCTGAACTACACAATAAAAGGTTATGGTTCATTTTTTTGGAGGTCATTTTGACCTCAGGTGGCAGCAGGACAGACTCAGTTAAAAATTCTTAACAATGAGCTCTGGCCAGTTTGGCTCAGCGGTTAGAGCATCGGCCTGCGGTCCAGAGAGACCCGGGTTCAGTTCCCACTAAGGGCGCATAGCTCGGTTGCAGTTTGTCCCGGGCACTGGTTGGGTCATGTGGGTGGTAACTACTCGATATGACCCTTTCACGTCGATGTTTCTCTCTCTCTCTCTCTCTCTCTCTCTCTCTCTCTCTCCTCCTCCCTCCCACTCTATCTGAACAAATTGTCGAAAAATGTCCTCGGGTGAGGATAAAAAAAAAATTCTTAACAATGAGAATGGTTCCAAGTAGCTAACAGAATGTTTCTCAAACTCAAGTAATAGATGGGCCCTGGTTTAAAATTCACACAGGCTCACCCCCAAATTGACTTAAATTATTTTAATTTTTATACCACTTACATATATATATATATATATATATATATATATATATATATATATATATTTTATCCTCGCCCAGGGACATTTTTCCATTTTTTGTTCAAATAGAGTGGGAGGGAGAGAGAGGAAGAGAGAGAGAGAGAGAGAGAGAGAGAAACATCGATGTGAAAGGGACACATCGAGTGGCTGCCACCCGCACGACCAACCAGGGCTGGGGACAAACTGCAACCGAGCTATGCGCCCTTAGTGGGAACCAAACCCGGGTCTCTCTGGACTGCAGGCTGATGCTCAAACCGCTGAGCCAAACCGGCCAGGGCCCACTTACATATTTATAAGCACAAAACTCAGCCTATGTATTCCTGTGCTAACAGCTCTACTACAATTCTAAACCAAGACAAACAGAAAATAAGCAAAACTACTAAACCTATAAATTCAAATAAAACTGCAATTTAATGTGACAAAAGATCACATTTGAAACCTGACTATGGCACAGTTCTTTTGAGTCTGGAATGCCCAGAGCACTGTGTACAACAGGCAGTTCACCCCCAGGTTTCTCTGGTCACGCTCCTGGAAAGTCTTCATTTTGACAGAGCAGCAAGACCCTATTTGACTTTCACTTGGCACAGGAGCATCGTTCCCTTGGATTGGAATGACTGGGTCACACATTTGTACATATGCTGTTCTTCTAGTCTCCCCTTTATCTGACTGGTTACCTTCTACTTGTCCTTTGATCGAATTCTTCCTCTGAAAGCCTTTACTGGCCTCCACAAGCTAAGCGTATCTCACCCACTCTGCATCCCTACCATGCCCTATACAGCCCCATAGCCCCTGGTGGTATCATCATTCATTTACCGTCTTGCCTCACCCAAGATTATCCCCTCTATCCCTTAGACTGCAAGCTCGGAGAAGGTAGAGACTGAGTCTGATCCATTTCAAGTCCTCACTTCTAACACAGGGCCAGGCACAGGGTATTTGCTCAGAGAGGAATACTGGATGGATGGATGGATGGATGGATGAATGAGCTAGGTGACCTCTCTTCCAGCTCTGGGACATTCAGCTCCACCATCCAGCTCAGCATGTTCTTTCTTTTCTCCAATGCCCACTGTTGTTCTCTATAAGGGCTTGAAAAAAGTATATCCTAGACTCATAGAATATTATAGATAGAAGAGCCCTATGAGATGACTACAACTAAGATGCAGAGAGGAGAAATGACTTGCCCCAGGGTACCCAGCTAGGATGTGCATTTCAGGGTTTCTTCCAGGACATTATTTATTTATCATTTATTCATTTATTTATTTTTGGCCAGGGCTGCCTTGGGGGAAAGCAAGTCCCTTGTGACCTCCCCTCCCCATGGCTGTGTTTTAGGAAAAAACTGGATTCTCACGGTTCTCCCAATGGTGGCACAGTGCCCATGTCAAGCAAGGTATTTTTCATAATGAAAAAGAAACAAAGATAGCGTCAGACCTTGTCTGTAATTTCCCCATAGCAGCCGGAATCTAAAATCTCTTTGTTTTCCTTCTCAGCTTATTATGCTGCCCTCGTGCTTGGTAAAGTGGACCAAGAAAGTGGATTGAGGGCTTAAAAAAAATCTGTACTTATTTATTTACATATGTATTTACTTCCAGAAGCATTTATTTTTGCAACATAGGCCAATAGGGACATCCTGCAACTCCCACCCGCCTTTCCTTCTTAATTTAGATATCTCACTTCTTTCCCATGGCCGAAAACACCAGTGTCATCCCTGACCCCCGGACATCCTTCTTCCTTCCAAGCAGGGAGGCAGTCTACCTCCTCATGTCTGGCCTTCCCAGAGGGCCATCTTGTCTTTGACCCTACAAGCACCAGATCCTTGGACAACATTTAATCACTTCCTCTCTCGATGCCTGTCCTGTTCTCCCTCATCCAGCCTCTTGGCCAAGGCCTTGGAACCCAGGTAAAGAGAAATTCAGAAGGACAAAAGAAGGGAACTCAGACATGTGGATCATCCACTGTGTACCTGGGACCAGACATTTTTTTTGTGTGGAGGAGAGGGGTCTGGCTTCTTTTACTCAGGATATTTATTTATTTATTTTTATTGTGGTAAAAAATATATAACATAAAATGTACCATTTTACCCATTTTTAAGTGTCACTTCAGTGGCATTAAGTACATGTTAACTGTTGTATAACCATTACCATTATCCATCTCAGAAACTTTATCATTCTAAACTGAAACTCTGTGCCCATTAATAACTACCCATTCCCCCTCCTCCCAGCCCCTTGTAACCACTGAAAACTTTAACATACATCACTCAGCTCAGTCCAGGCTGATATTCAATTTCATCTGACCAGGCTCCTTTATTCTTTTCATCTGTGTGCTTTTTCAGGCTGTGAGACAGTGAGAAGTGATGTAGAAGGAGTTCTTGGCCTTTAACGAGCCTGTTCTTTCAAGGAGACCAAGTTTCATTTGTGTACTTGTGTGACTCCACATGCACAGAGGCTATGTAGTAAGGATGAGGCTATGCCAAACCCAGTCAGAACTCTGTATTACCATCTGCTCCTTCAATATTTACTGCAAAGTTACTCCATATCAGGGTGTCTGCTGAACCCAGCTAGCAGACATCCTGATCTGGAGGAGCTGACGT
The DNA here is from genome assembly GCF_014108415.1 of Molossus molossus. Classification (NCBI taxonomy): domain Eukaryota; kingdom Metazoa; phylum Chordata; class Mammalia; order Chiroptera; family Molossidae; genus Molossus; species Molossus molossus. The sequence continues at coordinate 44,693,120 of NW_023425348.1, forward strand.
CCCAGTGTGGATGCTTTCCTCTGTATGCTGGGCCATGGAAGGCAGAAGACGAGGCAGGAGGCCTTGGGAAGAGGAGACATGTGAGCTGAGCTTGAAGGATGAGGAGGAGGGTGACCAATGGAGAAGACATGGTAGGGCATTCTAAGCAGAGAGAATGTCATATTCTACAACACAGAGTGATCAGGACGCAGCAAGATGGCAGGGGTCCTAGCACTGAGGTGGCAGGAGATGGAACAAAAAAGATAGGTGAGCCCTGGATGGTTTTGCTCAGTGGTTAGAGCGTTGACCCATGGACCAAAAGGTTGTGAGTTCGATTCCCACTCAAGGGCATGTACCTGGGTTACGGGTTCAATCCCCAGCCCTGGTCTGGGTTGTGTGGGATGCCGCATCCTCTTCCAACCATATTGTCTGACAACGTCCGGATATGGAGAGGAAAGCTTCAAGGAATGCATCCTCTAGGAAGAGGACGTGGCATGGGGGTGAGATTAATCGGTATTGCGGGAATTACAATATTGGGAATTGTTATTTTAATTTACTATATGACTAACCTGGGAATAGCAAACAGGATATCTGAAATCACGCCTCTTCAATTAAATTCTGAAGAAACTCCAGCTTCTCCTGAAACAGTCACCACTGCATGTCCAGACTGTCTTAATAATTTACTAATTCAATTAGGTAAGAATTTCCCCCAAAAGTCTCTAATAAACAATTCATGGATGAATTGCAACAGGTAGAACTAATGGAGGTACCTTATACTCCTGTGCCTCCTCCCCAGACAGAAAGAGTATTTCAAGAGAATAAAAGAAAATTGTATCGATACCTACCCACTGCTCAAGGGTTTCCTTATATAGCTTAATGGATAAAAGAAAAACTATGGCACCCACCTAGAGGGGCTAGAAGTATGCAAAGGATTCCTGACCCTCCCTTGCCCTTTAATGAAGGGCAAATAATGAAGATAGAATAAGAATAGTTAACAAAGACGGACTACATGTTCCTTAGGCAAGCTTACCTTTCATGGAATGATTGGCACGCCAAGGTCCCCTTTGGTGCTTATGCACAAAGGAACAAAAGAAATCTGTTATTGCAATTGGATAGGTTTTATAAGAAATGCTGTCCGGAGTTAGTTAGGGAAGTAAATAAAAAACTAGCTGATCTAAAAACCCAGAACTAGATTTTAAATAAAGGTCAACTATTAACCTCAGACAAAGAGCCTATAGAGAACGCTGTCTACATAACTCTATCACTTTATAGGTTACTCTATTCCCTTTCTTGATAGTATCTAATAAACATAAAAGGTCATAAATTAATTCTGATGAAAATGAATCTAACATCCTGGTACTATGGAATGAAACTCCCTGCTTCTATAACCGCAAATGTTAAACTCATGCCAAAAAGGAAAGTATATAAGCACATAAAAACTTGCAATAAATTGGAACAGTGTCACACTGACTCTGAGTCATACAGTCATCTGTCTCCCAGCGCTGACGCCTTACCCACCTTCGGGACCCCTGGATCCTGCTGCAGCTGGACTGTGGCAGTGGGAGACAACCAATCAATGTGTCTCTCTCACATCAATGTTTTTCTCTCTCTCCCTCCCTCCCTTCCACTCTATCTAAAATCAATGGGAAAATATCGTTGGGTGAAGATTAACAATAAAAAATAATAATAATGAATAAAATAAAGTAAAAAGGTAGGTGGGAGCTGGATGGTAAAGGCCTGTACTACCAACCAAGGAAGTTTGGACTTGATTCTGCAGGCAATGGGGAGCCAACAATCTCCATCTCTAGCCCAGACCTCTCCTCTCCACTTCTATCCATATATATAATATTATGTTGACATTTCCACTTGGATGTCTTATAGTCATCTCTAAAATTTTGCTCTTCCCAAAATGAACCCTGACTGAATGCTTTCTTGTCCAATCCCACCAGCAGTGATATTAAAAATATTTAGGGTACAGCCCTGGCCAATTTTGCTCGGTGGTTAGAGCATCCACCCGCGGACCAGAGAGGCCCAGGTTCGGTTCCCACTAAGGGCACATACCTCGGTTGCAGTTTGTCCCCGGCCCTGGTTGGGGTTATGTGGGTGGCAGCCACTCAATGCGTCTCTCTTGCATCAATGTTTCTCTCTCTCTTCCTCCCTCTCTCCCTCTGGCTCTATCCGAAGATAAATGCAAAAATGTCCTCGGGTGAGGATCAAAAATAGATATATTTAGGGTACAGGCACAAATAGGTCCTCAGGGTTTGGAATCAACCTTTTGAAGGCCCATCACTGTGCCAGGTATTAATCCTTTAGTTGTTGGAGAGTGGTAGGATCTGAGGATCCCAGGGGAAAGTCCAGGCAGAAGCAGGGGGTTGGGGGGAGCTTAGAGCAGCAATGGTTTTCCCCAATGGATACAGTCAGTAATGTATTCCTGAAATGCACTAGCACATCAACCTTGTCTCCACCAAACCTAACCACCCTGTGCTTTCCCCACCTCAGAAATGGCACGATTACCTGTCCAGGTACTCTTGCTGGAAACTGAGTTATCATTCCCTGGATCCCAGGGTAAAATACAATGGGGCTCACATACCAAAAGTCTAAATATTTGTAAGTTATATATCAAAGTAAATCAGTTATTTATTAAAATATAACATCTTCTTAAGTTTGTTGAGGTATATTTTCCATACAATAAAATGCATACATTTTAAGTGCATAGTTTGAGGAGCTTTGACAAACGTGTACACTTATCCAATCACCATGCCAATCAATCATAAATATGGAATATTTCCATTACCCCAAAAGTTTCTTTATGCCTATTTGCAGTTAATTTCCCCTGCCCTCTGCCCCAGGCAACCACCCATCTCATTCCTAATAGATAGGTTAGTTTTGCCTGTTCCAGGACTTCATATAAGTGGAATTATGCAGTGTGCACTCTTAGTGTTTGGCTTCCTTTACTCAAAAGCTATGAATTTTTAATGATTGAAAGTAGGCAAAATATCAGAGATTACTGAATTTAATGGCATTGTTTGATGGACAGTAAGCTATAGGGTGGGTCAAACGTAGTTTTATAGTTATGAGTATGCAAAACACAGAGTTTATTCTTGTATTATTATTTATTATTATTTTTATAAAACTGTGAAGCTTCTTTTGTCCCACCCTGTGTGAGTAAAAAGAAATACAAGATTCGTAAGTATTTATTTCATCAATTTTTTTCTTGCTTTCATTCTAGCAAAATCACTAATGTTGTTATAATCAAGACTTTTAAATAATTTTAATAGACAATAAGGTCCAAAATTAAATAAACTTTGTTGAATCACTGTATGCCTGCACAGAGGTAGTGGCCCTCTCTACTGTGTAGCTCATGTCATACTGTACTGCCATTGTCTGTGAACATGTCTTCTCTATTTCTGTGACAATTCATTTTTGTATCACTGGCACACATTGTGGGTGGGTAGTTACAGTAACTATTCGTTGGATGGATGGATGGATGGATGGATGGATGGATGGATGGATGGATGGTTGGCTGACTAGCTAGCTGGCTGAATGAATGGGTGGATGGATAGATGGATGGAACAACACCCTAACCCCACATTATTTATTTAACAAATCTTTAATTTATTCTGGAAATGTTTACTAAGAACTTACTGTGTGCCAGGCACTAGGCTAAAAGGGATCCAGGGATCACACTATGCATTACCTATCTCAAAGGAGCTCACCTCTCAAAGAAATAGTGATAGACACAGAACTTGAACCTTGATTCCCAGCCTCAGCCTATGGCTCCTTCCAATTCAAATCAGGATTTTTCTCAGGCTAGAGCACTGAGTTCATCTCCTACAGAACCAAGTCATTTGAATTACTTCCTCCACCTCATATGTATTTATTTATAGACTGTAGGTAACCTGGGACAGGGCCTTATGTAATCCAGCCTCTGTTTTTCCTTCAGGGTCTGCAGCTATCTAAATGTTGTTTTTATTTTTAAACAATAGTACTGCTATTGGTGACTCACAATGACTTTTGTCATCTGCTCTGAAACCTACTGTTGTATATGTCTGTCTTTGTAATTTTGTCTGCTTCTCCAATTTCATGGCCCTGAGACTCATTCTGGCTGTTATTCCCAGTCTTCTCTCCTCATTCCTGCTTCCTCCTCCCCCACCCCATGGACTATTCCCTAACTATATAAGGATTGGTTGATATTTACGTTTTAGTGTCTAAACTCCCCACTTTCATACTTAATCTAGCCACACACCCTTTGAGGGGCTATACTTCTTATGTAGGAGGGGGGACCAAGAGAGATTATTCACCTCCTGGGGTTCCCTCTCTGTTAGTGGCATCATCATCCTCAGAGGTTTTGCATCCATTAGGCCCCACAGGCCCCACCTGGAGCTGACAAGCTTTTCAAGGGCCTAAAAAATGTTTAAAAACACCCTCCTCCCCTTGCCTTTTTTTTTTTTTTTTACAGAATCCAAAACACACAAAAAGAAAGCTATAGAACCTAAATCAACAAATATCTAACCAAATGTCATTTTAATTGCAACAGTGACTACCACTTATCTTCTTCTCCTTTTATTAATGCATCACCTGAGTTTTAACTAGGCACAAGACTACACTGTGCAAACGACACTTCCCAACCCCTCTTGAAGCTAGATGTGGTTGTGTGACCAAGTTCTGGACATGGGAAGTGAGTATAAGTGACACTTGCTACTCCTGGTTATGTGGTGAATATGGACCTTCTTCACCTTTGGCTTGACTCACTGGGAAAAACTGTTGCATTGGACAACTTCAGGGGGCATCTCTGAATTACAATCTAGGCAACAGTGCTCTCTGCCATTGTGCAATGTGGTAGCCCTGTCCCTAGCTGTGGTGCAGACCCTAAGATGAGAGCTGGAGTTGGTATTCACAAACATTTGATTGCAATTTAAAATAACTTGTGAGTTTGATTTTCTCACTTGTAAACATTACATGCACAGACTATGATCACCAAGAAATCAAATACTGCCATAATTTAAGCAGACATAGCCAAATGATTTCAAAGTAAAATTTTAAAAATCCTTTCCAGCCCTGGCCAGTTTGGCTCAGTGGTTAGAGCATCGGCTTGCAGTCCAGAGAGACCTGGGTTCAATTCCCTATAAGGGCACGTACCTCGGTTGCAGTTTGTCCCCGGCCCTGGTTGGGTCGGGCAGGAGGCAGCCACTCGATGTGTCCCTTTGCATCAATGTTTCTCTCTCTCTCTCTTATCCTCTCTCTCCCTCCCACTCTGAACAAAAAATGGAAAAATATCCTCGAGTGAAGATTAAATAAATAAGTAAATAAATAAATAAAATAAAAATCCTTTCCAGCCATGGCTGGGTGGCTCAGTTAGTTGAAGCATCGTCCCCTACACCAAAAAATTACACGTTCAATTCCCGGTCAGGGCACATACTTAGGTTGGGGGTTCAATCCCCAGCCAGGGAGCATAAAGAATGCAATCAATTGATATTTCTCCCTCACATCAATATTTCTCTCTCTCTCTCTCTCTCTCTCTCTCTCTCTCTCTAAAATCAATAAACATATCCTTGGGCAAGGATAAAAAAATCCTTTCCAATATTTCTAGCAGAGAAATAATAGTTGATATAGGATATGGAAACATTTCAATGTTGGATAGGACCTACAAAATATATGAGATATATGTATCTGAGACCAAAAAATTCCTAGAGAGGCCTTGATCATTCTTCATCTCCTAAGCTAAAAATTTCAGAATCATCTCTCATGTTTTCCTAGTTATTTATTCATCCAGTAAATAGTGAGCAATTATTTTCAGACAACATATAGAGTGGAGAAGAGTATCAAAATTGTGTCAGACATACCTGGGTCTGAGTCCTCGTTCTGCTAGCTACTAGCTGTGTGTCATTCAGCAGCTTCTGTAGGTGTCTACTTAACTGTAAATGAGGGCAATAATAATGCATATCTCTTATGTAATAAAGAATTTGACTGGATTTTGTCCCTGTTTCCTGGGAGGGTGAATTAAAACTCTTAGAATTTCCCAAATAATAAGAATATCTCTGTTATCATGTGCCATTTACATGATAAACATGAATTTATGCTAGGAGATGAGATGATTCAGGATGGATACCAGAAAGACCAACCCCACAATTAAAGATACCTATAAATAAACTTAACCAAAGAAGTAAAGAAAAACTACAGGACATTAAAAAAAGAAATAGAGGAAGATATAAAAAAGTGGAAGCACATACCTTGTTCATGGATTGGAAGAATTAACATCATTAAAATGTCCATACTACCCAAAGCAATCTATAGAGTCAATGCAATCCCCATCAAAATACCAATGACATATTTCACAGAACTAGAACAAATACTTCAAAAGTTCATATGGAACCAAAAAAGACCTCGAATAGCCACAGCAATCTTGAAAAAGAAGGACAAAGTAGCAGGGATCACAATACCGGATATCAGGTTGTACTGCAAAGCTACTGTAATCCAAACAGCCTGGTACTGGCACAAGAACAGGCATATAGACCAGTGGAACAGAACAGAGAACCCAGAAATGGACCCAAGACATTATGCTCAATTAATATTTGACTAAGGAGGCAAGAGCATACAATGGAGTAAAGACAGCCTCTTTAATAAATGGTGTTGGGAAAATTGGACAGCTACATGCAAAAAATGAAACTAGACCATCAACTTACACCATACCCAAGAATAAACTCAAAATGGATAAAAGACTTAAATGTGACCCATGAATCCATAAAAATCCTAGAAGAAAATGTAGGCAACAAAATTCTGGACATCACACGCAGCAGAATTTTCTCTGATATAATGCCTAAGGCAAGAGATACAAAGGAAAAAATGAACACATGGGACTACTTAAAAGCTTCTGCACAGCAAAAGAAACAACCATCAAAATGGAAAGGCAATCCACTGTATGGGAGAACATCATTGCCAATGATACATCAGATAAGGGGTTAATTTCCAAAATATATAGAGTACTCATACAACTCAACAAAAGGAAGACAAAGAACCCAATTAAAAAATGGGCAGAGGAGCTAAATAGACACCTTTCCAAACAGGGCACACAAATGGCCAAGAGACATATGAAGAAATGCTCAACATCACTAATCATCAGAGAGATGCAAAGTAAAACAACAATGAGGTATCACCTCACACCTGTCAGAATGGCCACCATCAACAAATCATCAAACAACAAGTGTTGGCGAGGGTGTGGAGAAAAGGGGACTCTAGTATACTGCTGGTGGGACTGCAGACTGGTGCAGCCACTATGGAAAACACTATGGTGTTACCTCAAAAAATTAAAAATTGAACTTCCATTTGACCCAGTGATCCCGCTTCTAGGAATATACCCTAAGAAACCTGAAACACCAATCAGAAAGAATATATGTACCCCCATGTTCATAGCAGCACTATTTACAATAGCTAAAATCTGGAAACAGCCCAGGTGTCCATCAGTAGACAAATGGATAAAAAAGCAGTGGTACATATACACAATGGAGTACTACGCAGCTGTAAGAAAGAAAGATCTCTTATCCTTTGAGACAACATGGAGGGACCTAGAAAGTATTACGCAAAGTGAAACAAGCCAGGCAGAGAAAGACAAATATCAGTATAATGACCATAACACTCTGAGGGTAGACCCAGAGACGTGGAAGTAGGGTACAGACTGACAACTCTCAGAAGAGGGGATGGTGGGGGGAGGGAAGAGATAAACCACAGAACTTATATGCATGTATGAGTAACCGATGGTCATGGACAACAGAGCTGGATACAGGGTGGGGGGATGGGGAGAAGGGTGTCAATGGGGAAAAAAAGGAGAAACATCTGTAACAAAAATAAATTAATAAAAAAAATTTAAAAATAAGATTTTTAGATATAGACAAGACTTGATCTAAAATTTATATGGAAGGCAAATAACTAAACAATTTAGAATAACTAAAACAATTTTGGAAAAAAGAAGATAAAGTGGGAGGAATCAGACTAATTGAGTTTAAGATTTATTATATAGTTACAGTAATTAGAATATGTGGTAATGGTGGAGGGAAAGACACATAGATCAGTGGAAGAGAATCCTGAAATGGGCCCATATAAATATTCCCAGCCGATTTTTGACAAAAATTTAAAAGCAATTAGATGGAAAGAACACAGCCTTTTGAACAAATGGTGTTGGAGCAAAGGGACATCCATAGGAGGGGGGAAAATACCAAAGTTTCAACACTTAGAAAAAAACACAGAAGAATATCTTCAGGATTTAGGGCTATGCAAAGACTTCTTAGACCAAAAGCATGATCCATAAAAATACAAGCCATCGAGGGGGAGAAACTATTTACAAACCACATATCAGACAAAGGACTAGTATTTAGAAAATAAGCAAAAGACATGAACAGACGTTTCACTGAAGAGAATATACAGATGGAAAATAAGCACATGAAAAGATATTCAACAGCATTAGCCATTAGGGAAATATAAATTAAAAGCACAATGAAAAACCACTATACGTATATCAGAACATCTAAAATAAAAAATAATGACAATGCCAAATGCTGGCAAGAATGCAGAGAAACTGGATCACATATATGGATATATACGTATATTGCTGGTGGGAATGTAAAATGGTATAGCTACTCTGGAGAACAATTTGGCAGTTTCTTGAAAAACTACACATGTAGCTACTATATGACCCTATATTACATAATACAATAAATACACTCCTGGGCACTTACTACAGAAAAATAAAAATGCATAGTTATGCAAGATACCTGTGCATGAATGTTTGTAGCAGCTTTATTCAGAATATTTGAAAACTGGAAATAACCTAATTATTCTTCAATGGGTGAATGTTTAAACAAATTGTGGTACATTTATACCATGGAACACTACTCATCAATTTTTAAAAATTAACTATTAATATACACGACAACCTGGATGAGTCTCCAGAATATTATACTGAGTAAAAAAATTCCAATTCCAAAAGTATACATACTGCATAATTCCATTTATATAACACAGATTAGTGTTTACCAGGAGTTAAGTAGTAGTGTAGATATAAAAGAGCAACATGAGGGATGTTTATGATGGTATAAATGCTCTGTGTCTTGACTTTATCAACATCAACATCTAATTGTGGCATTGGCAAGACATAACCATTGAGGGAACCTGGGTAAAAGGTATACAAGATCTCTCTGTATTATTTCTTACAATTGCAAGGTGAGTCTTCAATTTTCTCAAAATAAAAAATTTAATTAAAATATTACCTATGTGGTTTCTTTCTCATCTGAACGCTGATTGAGGCAATACCCTTCATCAGATTGGGGAATTTCTCTTCTCTTCCTAATTTGCTGAGTGTTTTAGGCAGAGTAGGTGTTGATTTTTGGCAACTGTTTTTTCTGACTCTATGAAAAAGAATCATATAGTTTTTCTCCTTTATAATGAATTATATATGTATATATATATATTTTTTTAATCCTCACCCGAGGATATTTTTCCATTTTTTTGTACAGATAGAGTGGGAGGGAGAGAGAGGAAGGGAGAGAGAGAGAAACATCGACGTGAAGGGACACATAGAGTGGCTGCCACCCGCACGACCAACCAGGGCCGGGGACAAACTGCAACCGAAGTACGTGCCCTTAGCGGGAACCGAACCCGGGTCTCTCCCTCCCACTCTATCTGTACAAAAAATGGAAAAATGTCCTCGGGTGAGGATTAAAAAAAAAACAAAAATAGAATGTTAAACCAGCCTTGCATTCCTGGGATAAACACTACTTCACCGTAATGTATTAATCCTTTTATATGTTGCTGGATTCAATTTGTTAATATTTTCTTATGATTTTAATGTATATATTAATGAAACATCTTTCAGATATCTATGGGAGTGATCAGTGTTATTAGTTTCTAAAATTAAAAAAGACCTGAGCAAAAAGTTTAGAAGCATTAATATTCAGCAAGTCTGGATGATGGGTAAACAGTAATGTTATAATATTCTCTATACTTTTCTGCTTTCTCCTTTTCATTCTTCTTTCTTTTCAGTTGAATGATCCTTAGCTGTAGCTTGGAAGACAGATTCAGAAGATACACTGAAGACATAAAAACGGTTCTGCATGCTATTAGTAGTACAGGGGTGTAATGGCCTTGTATATCCTCTTCACTTAGCAGTGGGCTAACACATCGTTGGCACCCAGTAACTTTACTGAATTAATAAATTCATTCCAATACAACATAATGAATACTGTGGTCCAGATCCACCCTCAGGACCTAGCCAGTCATTTATGTCCCCAGTTTCTGGGAGTAGATTGCTCACGGTTCATAATTCCTCACTGAGAATTGTCCTCCACGAAGGAAGCAGCCTTGCTAATTATAGCGCTTCTCCAGATACAGCCTCTATCTATCACTGGTCAATACGAAATTATTCATTTCTGGTCCCCTTCTTTAACTTGGAACAACTCTGAAAGGTCATCCCAGGCTCAGAGAATTCTTTGGGATTGGCTGAGGCCTCTGCTGAGATTAACTTCTCCCTCTGCCGAATCCTGCTCCTACCCCGCTCTTCACAGGCATGGTCTTGAAAGTATCTCCCCTCTTCTACCCCATCTCCCCAACCCCAATAAACCTGCTGCACGTTAATCTTCTTTTGAGATTCTTCCTCGAGAATGTCACATTACCCTATTTTATTTTTCTTTCATGCTTTAATGTTTGCTTGTTTTCTGCTGTAAGAATGTAAGCTTCCCAAGGCAGATCTTTTATTCCCCTGTACATTGTGTCCCACTGTATCAAGCGCCTAAGGCACACGCAGGCCCGAAATACTGATTGCTGAAATGAATGAATGAGACACACCCTATACTGAATCTTGGGATCACAGTCTCTCAAGAGCCTGTAGCAAGCACTTTGGAGCAGTGGCTCCGGACTTGCTCCCTAGGCCCCGCCCCTCCCGGCACGTCCCCCGCCCATGCAGGGGGCGGGGCCGCGCGGGCGCCCAGGCGGGCACCATGCGACTACCGGTAGTCCAGCTCGTGCGACTGGGTCGGGTGCCGTATGCTGAGCTACTGGCATTGCAGGAGCGCTGGCTGCGGCTGCTGCAAGCGGAGCCGGCCATCGAGGCCCAGTCGAGGACTGAGGCGGGTGCACTTCTGGTCTGCGAGCCCGCGGGGCCTGTGTACACTGCGGGGCTGCGCGGCGGCCTGACGTCCGAGGAGGTGGCGCGGCTGCGGGCCTTGGGGGCCGAGGTGCAGGCCACAGGCCGCGGCGGCCTGGCCACTTTCCATGGGCCGGGCCAGCTGCTTTGCCACCCAGTACTCGATCTGCGGCGCCTGGGCCTGCGCCTGCGCACACACGTGGCGGCGCTGGAGGCGTGCGCCGTGCGCCTGTGCGAGCTCCAGGGTCTGCGGGGCGCCCGCGCACGGCCACCGCCCTACACCGGCGTCTGGCTGGGCGAGCGGAAGATCTGTGCTATCGGTGAGCGTCCGGGCCTGGCGGGGCTGGACCAAAGGAGGTGTGTCAGGCGTGGGCTTTGAATAGAACCACCCGCTGTGCTGAAGAGTTTTTAAGCCTTATCACTGATGTGTTATATTCAGAGCCAGAAGGGCCCTCAGAAGTCATCTTGTACAACTTTCCAAATGGAGAGACATGAGAAGTGAAGTGCCAGGTTACTTCAGTGTCAGTAGTTCTCACACATTATTATTATTATTATTTATTACTATTAAGCAACAATCTCTGTGTTGAAGACATTTTTGTTCATCTCCCTAAGTGCAGCTGTTGTGGAGCCACATACCACTCCCCGCACTTTGTCCCCCTCTCCAATCTGTGCACAACCCCTTGGGTGCTCCAGACAGTTGGAAAGTCAGTGATCTAGTCCAGTTCCCTCAACACACTGGGGGGATCCTGAAGCCTGGGGAGGGAACGTATTGTTCTAACACCCTTTGGCTTGTCTTGCAGGAGTCCGCTGTGGAAGGCACATCACATCCCACGGCCAGGCCATTAACTGTTCTACAGACCTCACGTGGTTTGAGCACATTGTGCCCTGTGGGCTGGTTGGGACAGGCGTCACTTCCCTGAGTAAGGAGCTCCAAAGGCACGTCACTGTAGATGAAGTAATACCACCTTTCCTGGAGGCCTTTAAGGAGACTTATAAGTGCACCTTGATCTCAGAGGACAATTCCAACTGAAAGACGTTCATGTTATCACAGCCAGGAGGTCCTACCTTGGAAAGCATCAAGCCAGACTTAGAGTCAAGGAAACCCAGATTCTACATTTGATCCTGTCATTCACTCACCATGAGACTATGGGCCAATCAAGAGCTCTTAGCCATTGTTTTTATATGTAATCTGGTTTATTTATATCTTCCCCACCTACCTCAGATATAGAAGTGAAAACATGAAAAGTAACATGTTTTTTAAATATGATGCATTAGCACTACTATTGATACCACTTTCTAAGATTAGAGTGTCATTTCTCCATTATTTATTACTTCCTCAATACTGTATTTAGTTGGGCAATTTTGGGCTTCTGGTTCCTTTGATTTTGTGGGAATCATGTCTCTGGGTGACCCTGGTGAAGGTGATATGATGTGGTACTTCCTGCAATAAAGGGAAAATCTCTTTAAAGAATAGAATAGGATCCTGTCTTCCTGGATTGCATTCCTTCAGCCTGATAGCTATTTTTAGTTAGGTTTCCTAAATGAGGCTAGATACTGGGGGGAAGATAAGAACATTTCCCAAAGACAGAAGTGGGTTTTTCTATATAAGATCTCTAAGTATACAGAGCTGTGTATTAGTTATCTATTGCTGCATAACAAATCACTCCAAAACAAACTTAAAACAGTAAACATTTATTATCACATATATAGTCTGTGGGTCAGGAATTTGGGAGAAGCCTAGCTGGGTGGTTTTGGGACAGCTGTCACCTGAAGGCTTGCCTGGGGCTGAAGGATCAGCTTCTAAGATAGTTCACTTACATGCTTGGTTGCTGCTGGTTTATGATAGGAAGCCTGAGTTATTCACCATGTGGGCCACTCCATAGAGCTACTTGAATATTCTCATGACCCAACAACTGGCTTCCCCCAAAGCAAGTGATGTCAGAGAGACAAGGTAGAAGCCACAATGTCTTTTATGACCCAGCACTGGAAATTGCAGTCATTCCTTTAGCCTCCTAATAAGTGAGCCCTACTTATTAGGAGGCTACTTATTGTGGAAGGGACTACACCAGGATGGGAGGTGAGGATCATTAGGGACCATCTTGGAGACTGGCTACCACAGGTGGTTAAGGTGAAAAGAGCCTTGAATGAGAAGTCAGGTAACCCTGGTTCCAGTGCTGGCTCCAGAGCAAATCCTTTACCTACTCTGGGTTTCAGTTTTCCCTTACACAAGCACTGTCCAATGGAAATACAATGTGAGCCTCATTATAATTTCACATTTTCTAGTAGCTGCATTAAAAAAGGAAACAGAAACAGTTGACATTAATGTTACTAACATTTTAGTTAACTCGGTGGGCCCAAAATATTGTCAATATAAAAATATTTCACTTTTTTGCCCTGGCCGGTTTGGCTCAACAGTTAGAACATTGGCCCACAGACCAGTCCTGGGTTCAGTTCCCGCCAAGGGCAAGTACCTTGGTTGCAGTTTGTCCCGAGCCCCAGTTGGGGTCGTGTGGGTGGCAACCACTCAGTGTGTCTCTCTCACATCGGTGTTTCTCTCTCTTTGTCCCTCCCTCCCACTCTATCTGAAGATAAATGCAAAAATGTCCTCGGGTGAAGAAAAAAAAATTGTTTTTCACTTTTTCTATACTAAATCCAGATATTCAGTGTGTATTTTACATTTACAGCACACCTCATTATGTAATACACTTCATATGTTCACTAACCACATGTGGCTAGTGACTGCCATATTGAAAGATGGACCTTTAGACAATATCATATCTAAATTCATTTTTTATTTCCCAGGGTTCTATGGCCTCACTGGCTTCTAAGAAGGTGAGTCCTCCCACATCTGAAGTTTGATTTTTGACTCTGCACATAATTATACCAGTTACTAAAGATAAAAAAGACTTTAGAGGTATATTCCTGTCTCCTCGTTGTGTAAAGACAAAACCAAGATTTTGGAAGAAACTTGCTCTAGGCCACATAGTAAATTAACAAAGCCAGGACTAGGTCCCAGGTATAAGCCTCCTTCTTGTGCTCTTTTCCTGCTATAAACGCTATCTTAAGAGCTCAGGACAATATGCTTCTCATGCCATGGACACTCAGCATTAGCTGATTGGTTTGTCCACCCATAATTTGCCCATATCCTTTCTAGGCCTTAATTTCCCCCTAAGGGAGCCAACAATGCTATTGTAGGAGTGTGGAGGTGGGGAGTAGTTAATTACCTTGCCATATTAATTACTGCCAGTAGTTAATTACTGCCAAAAAGGGAAATGGTTATTCTAGGAAAAGTGGAGTTAGATTCTCATGCTTGGAAGGCTGTGAACAGTGCTGCTACCCATCTGGTCGAGGCTACCCTCTTCAGCACCCTAATAAGTGACCACACAAGCCTGTTCTTGAATGCCTCCATAAACTGAAAAAGAAACAAACATTTACTCAGCATTTATTTTTAGTACCAGGTAATGTGTTAGCCCTCTTAAATAAGTCTCTCACTCAACAGTCTGTCCCATCCTTCTAGACCACTGAGAATGATTCTGCATGGTGCAGTGGCTGAGTTACCTAACCTTCCTGAGCCTCAGTTTCATTAGGCTCAGAGCTTGGCACAGAATAGGCAGCAGGAAATGTATGGCAGTTATTAAGGTAATTCACCAAATATTTCAGGTAATGGGCAGGATCAGCCCCCTTGTGGTTGGGTGGGGTGAGGTAAATTGTTCTGGTCAATGCGTTATGAATGGAGGTGACATGTCACCTCTGAGCTGGAATAGTGACTTGCTGGTATCAGACCCCTTATATTTTCTCTTTCCCTCTGAAACAGTGACCAACAACATTCAAGGTGGTGACTACTTTCTGAGGGACTGCAATGAGCAGAGCTGCCTGCTGCTGATGTACATGTAGTAGAATTCAGCCACCAAAATGTGGGGGTTAATTGCCACAGCATAACCTAGCCTATTCTGACAGACAGTGTTTACATCAGTTAGGACTCTTGTATTTGCAAGCATAGAAATCCAACTGAAACTAACTTAAGCACAGGCTCAAGAACAGAATCAGAGCATGTAGTCTTTTATGAACCCTGACAGTCTTTCCTATTCTCTGCCAGGTTTCTTGGTGTGTTTTCTTCCTTCCATTAGTTTTCTCTGTTTCCCAAGCCCCACGGTGGAAGATAGCTGCTGCTGCTGCTGCTGCTGCTGTCATCCATGCATATTGGAGTAGAGACAAGGAATATCCCCAGGTTTCTGGCTTGAGCAATTGGGTGGGTGCTAGAAGTATTGGATGGAGAACACTGGGTGAGGACTAAGTTTGGAGAGGAAGATGAGTTCTATTTTAGATAAGTTTGAGACACTTGTGGGAGATGCAAGTGGAAAGGGCCAGTTAGGTGTGTGGATTTGGAGCATGGGTGTGATGAGTGATGGGTTCGGCCTGGAAGCCCATGGAGAGAGAATAGGAGGGCAGAGGACTGATAAATGTGAGGTACAGGCCAAGGAGACTGAGAAGCAGTAGGCAGAAAAATAGTGTGGGGCCTAGAATGAAACAACAAGACAATCTCATTTACTCTCTGGCAGCGTGGCAAGATAGGTAGGATTATTTTATGGATGAGAAAACTGAGGCTCAGGGAGGCTAAGTGACTTGTTTGAGATAATGCACTTAGGGACAGAGTCAGTCCCTGACTCCCAGTCTGGGTCTCTCTACTCTTCTACCGCTGCCTCTGAAGGGTGAGCGGGGCAGGCATCCTGGAGGAGACATGCCTCCAGGAACAGGTGGACAGAGCTCGGGAGGATGCAGAGCAGAAGGCCAGAGTTTGGCTGACTCTCCTTCCTGCCTGGACAGAGGCCACCTCCGGTTTCCCACTGGGGCCCTTCCTCAAGGAAGGAAGCTGAGCATATGAAGAAGAATATTTAACACCCTGGCTTTCCCACATCCAGAAATCCTCCTCTTGTTTGCGCAGAGCCTTTTCTCCATAAATAAACAGATTGTCCAGGGTCAGGTGAACGAGTGCTAAGCATGAGGACGTGACCAACTGCAGTGATTGATCCAGCATCTTGTTCCTCTGGTGAGGCTGGCAGGAAACCAAACAGAACGAGCATGACCAGGCGCACCTCACTTCATGGAAAAGGCCTCTCTCTGAAAACCCTAAGAAAATTAGAATTTTGCTATCTGAATCTGACTTTTTTTTTTTTTTACCAAACTTTAATTTATCATGTGCATTATCATACCATATTATAACACCTATAAAGTTTTTTAAAAAGCAGCACTTGTACTCCCACCTAACAACACATCCCTTTCATTTGCGTGTCTCTAGTAGTCGATCATGAACAGACACATTTTAGGTACTTTTAATTATTATGTGGATAAAATTTTGTATACTCATTTTTTTTTTAATTATCTTTATTGTTGAATGTATTACAGATGTTCCTCATTTTTCCCCCATTGACCCCCTCCTCTCCATTCTTGCCCCCCTCCTGCCTTTCCCCACACTATTGTCTGTGTCCTTTGGTTATGCATATAAGTTCTTTGGTTTATTTCTTCTCACTCCCCAACCCCCCTTCCCTTTGAGGTTTGTCAGTCTAACAACCAATTTGTACTTCTTAATCCCTTCACCCTTTTCACTCATTCCCCTAACCCCTCTCCCATCTGGCAACCAAGAAAAGTTCTCTGTATCTATGACAATGTTTCTGTTCTGCTTGTTCATTTTGTTTGTAGATTCCATTGTCAACAGATATGTATTCACTGCCATTTTGTTTGTTCATATTTTTTATCTTTTTCTTCAAGAAGACCCTTCAACATTTCATATAATAATAGTTTGGTGGATGAACTCCTTTAGCGTTTCCTTGTCTGGGAAACCCTTTATATGGCTATTGATTATAAATGACAGCTTTTCAGGATAAAGTAATCTTGGTTGTAGGTTCTTGCTTTTCATCACTCTGAATATTTCTTGCCACTCCCTTCTGACCTGCAAAGTTTCTTTTGAGAAATCAGCTGACAGTCTTATGGGAAGTACCTTGTAGGTAACTACCTGCTTTTCTCTTGCTGCTTTTAAGACTCTCTCTTTGTCTTGAACCTTTTGCATTTTGATGATGATGTGTCTTGGTGTGGGCCTCTTGGGGTTCATCTTGTTTGGGACTCTTTGTGCTTCCTGGACTTGTATGTCTGTTTCTTTCACCAAGTTAGGGAATTTTTCTGCCATTATTGTTTCAAATAGGTTTTCGATTTCTTCTTCGCTCTCTTCTCCTTCTGGCACCCCTATGATGCGAATGTTGGTCCCAGAGGCTCCTTATACTATCATTTTTTTGGATTCTTTTTTCTTTTTGCTGTTCCAATTGGGTGTTTTTTGCTTCTTTATACTCCAAATCGATGGTTTACTTCTTGGCTTTACCTACTGTACTATTGAATCTGTGTAAATTATTGTTTATTTCAGTTAGTGCCTCCTTCATTTCTGACTGTGCCTCCTTCATTTCTGACTGGTCCTTTTTTATGCTCTTGAGGCCCTCACTAAGTTCACTGAGGTTCTCACTAAGTTCATTGAGCATCACTATAAGCAGTGTTTTGAACTCTGCATCTGTTAGGTTGCTTATCCCCATTTTGCTTAGTTCTTTTCCTGGAGTTCTGTTCTGTTCTTTCATATGGAACCTGTTTCTTTGTCTCCTCATTTTGGCTGCCTCTCTGTGTTTGTTTCTATGTATTACTTAAGGAGAGGTATGGGGCTAGCTGAGACCAGATGCTGCTTGTTTGAAAGATTTTAGGAAAACCTGAAATAGGATCCAAGACAGGCCAATCCTATGGTTAAGCAACTGGCAACAGCTTGGTTGGGCCTGAAAATTGAGTGGGGCAGGGCCTCAGGGAATCACCAGGGCGGGGCAAACAGTGTGAGCCAAGTTGCTTGAGTCCCAGATATGGCGGCTGTCTGCCGCCCCTGGGAAGGTCTCACCAAAGGAACAAAGGCCTCTGATAGTATGTCTGTCCAGGAGAAAACCTTCTCTCCAAAACCTCGCCCCAATACCAAGCAATTCAGTTCCCCTCATGTCTCTGGTGCCTTTCAAGCTGCCTCCCAACGCTGGAGCCTGGAGGGTGCAAGTCCAAGTAAGTCCATGCGTGGGCCCTGTAAGAGGAGCTGCCTGGGGCCCCAGCTGCCTCAGCTTTCCTGAGTCTCAGTTCCCGCTGGTTTTCCAGCCAGAAGTTATGGGTACTTCTCTTCCTGGCACTGGAACCCTAAGCTGGGCACCTGGTGTGGGACGGAGACCTCTCACTCCTCAGGGAGGACCTTCCCAGCCGAGGTATCCTTCTAATTTTTTTTTTGCCACTCGTGGGTGTGGGACCAGCCCGTCAGCCTCCGCCCCTCCTATCAGTCTTGATGTGGCTGCTTCTTTAATTTCATAGTTGTAGGACTTCCATTCAGCTTGATTTCAGGCGGTGATTGTTCTGTATGAATGATGATTGTTCTGTAGTTTAGTTGTAACTTTGATGTGGTTGTGGGAGGACACAATACCACATTTACCTATGCCGCCATCTTGACTAAAAGTTCAAAATTTTGTATACTCTTTAAATCAAGCATAATATTACAGTTATTTTCCCATATTGCCACAGAGCCTTTATATTATTGAATATCTTTATTTTGTTTCTATTTCTTTTAAAACTTAAATTGTTTGTTTTTAAATATAGGTACATAATGCATATACATGGAATAAAATTAAGAAGATAAAAAAATGATAAAAATGAAATGTAAGTCTTGCTCCTATCCCTTTCCCCCATAAACCCGGTTCCCTTTCCTGGAGGCCTAAATGATAGAAAATACCTTTTTTAATATACTTTAGAGATATTTTATACATATATAAGCATACATGATTATATATATATTCTTTTTTATATAGTAGTATACTATACACACAGCACTGCACTTTGGAGATTGTTTTAGATCAATACATAACGAGCATTCTCATTTTTAAAAACAGCTATAGAGTATTCCATTCAGTGGATTTACCCTGACTTATTTAGCTAGTACCCTATTGAGGACATTTAGGCTATTACTATTCTTTTCCCTTTATAAACAAGGCTGTAATGAGAATCCACATATAGATGTGTGTGTGTGTATGTACGTGTGTGTGTGTGTTATATGACACATGGTGAGTACAGAGGTTGCATTACTAAATATGATTTTCAGAGTCAAAGTATATGTGCATTTTTATTTAGATATTGTCATATTGCCTTCCATAAAAGTTACACCAACTTGTACTCCCATCCACAATCTACAAGGGAGATGCCTCAATTTTAATATTCCAGCATATTAGTTTTTTTTTTTTTCATTTTTAAAGGTTTTTTTTAGTATAAAATATTTTAACCATACAACAATGAACCCCTGTGTACCCAATTATGTGGATAAAACAATCATCAACTCATGGTCAATCTTAGTTCATCTAAACCAGTACCCACTTCCTGTTTCCTATCTGAATTATTGTGAAGCAAATCACAGATATTATATTGTTTTATTCATAAGTATTTCAATATATATTCCCAAAAGATAAGGACTATTTATTTTTATTTTTTATTTTTAATCCTCACCCAAGCATATGTTTATTATCATTATTATTATTATTGATTTTAGAGAGAGAGAAAGAGACAGAGAAACATTGATCAGTTGCCTCCTGCACATGCCCCCATCAAAGTTCAAAACCCCAACCTAGGTATGTGCCCTGACCGGGAATCAAACTCACAACCTTTTGGTGTTTAGGATGACGCTCCAACCAACTGACCCACCCGAGCAGAGCAAGATAAGCACTATTTTTTTTTTTTTTAAATCCTCACCCGAGAATATTTTTTCATTTATCTTCAGATGAGTGGGAGGGGGAGAGAGAGAGAAACATCAATGTGAGAGAGACACATGAATTGGCTGCCTCCAGCATGACCCTGACCAGGGCCAGGACTGAACTATAACCAAAGTACGTGCCCTTGACCAGAATAAACCCGCAACTCTTTGGTCCACGGGCCAACATTCTAACTGCTGAGCCAAATTGGCCATGGCAAGATAAGCACTATTAAAAAGAAAAATATAACCACAATATCATATCACACAGAAAAATAATGCTTATTTCATATCAATAAATATTCAGTTACTATTCATATTCCTCCAATTGTCAGCACTGAGTACCTCAATAATTTCTTTCCTTTAAAGGGGGTTCATAACGTTATTCAAGTTCAAGAGACACTGATATAAGGCCATAGTGTTACATTGTTTTAATTTACCTAAACTGAGTTTTTCTAAGCCAGAGACTGTTTCTTTGTTTGTCTTTGTATCCCAGTACTTCGCACATAAAAGGAAGCAGTGGTGTAATGACTGTGTTATTATGAGGAATTCCCTGCAGCCTCTACATTGGCCCTTCTGTTGACAGACATCAATATCCAGTCTGTGATCATCCCAGCCCTGCTCACACACCTCCAGACACGGAGCAGGTAGCCCTCCGTTCTTGCATAATTCTGATTGTTAGAAAGTTATTCTTCAACCTAAACTGAAACCTGCCCCCAACATTGTCATAAGTCTGCCCTCCTACAAGGCCTTCTCTGAGAGGTCTTTCCTGGCCGCCCCTTGTATCCCCTCGGGTGGCACTGGCTACACTCTATTGTAGTTACTTGTTTCCATGTCTGACCCCATCCAGACTGTGAGCTCCCCAGGCAAGGGGGATGTAGCTACATCATCTGTGGACCCCTCAGCACTGGACCAGGGCCTGGCATTGCAGAGGTGCCCAGAAATAGTCTGTGCCAGAGAATAAATTCTGTCCCAGGAGCAATCTCTTTTTCAAGTTAAACTTTCCTGATAGCTCTTCTGTTCTTCATAGAACATGGGTGGGTTCCAGATTCCAGACTCCACACCACTGCCTTCATCTCAACAGGCTCAATTGGCTAATGTGCCTTCAATCTATCTTTCTGGGAACAGAAGAAAACAACATGCCTAGTATGGTCTAGCCAGTGTGAGGTGTGTCAGCATGTGCTGGGCACTAGGGAACACAGAGATGGATCAGACTTGGTCCCTATATTCAAAGAGCTCTCAGCTTTGTGGATGAGACATATCTGTAAACAATATTTGCAATAAACTGTTACAAGTACCATGAGAGAAGTTTGCACAGGGTACTATATAGGAACATAAAAGAAGTAACAAATCTTAAAGGGAGGAGGGGCAGAAAAGATTCAAGGTAAGATAGAATTAATTAGAACTCTAGGTTTAAGAGAAAACCCAACTCAAACTAGCTCAAATGAAAAGAGTTATCTTAGATCCCATAACTAAAAAGTCTGGGGATAGACTTTCAGGCATAGATTGATCCAGGGGTTCAAACAATGGCATCCAGACTTCATTTTTCTTTCTGCACCCTTTAGCTCTGCTTACCTCGGAATTTGTTTCATTCTCTCCTATATGGTAACAAAGATGGTTGTTGGTAATACTATGCTTCAGTTCTATGGCTTTAGCCACCCCTACTTTCATACACACTCAGCCTAAGGCCCAAGAAGGACTGAGCCAATCATGTGCCCGCCTGGAACCAGCAGGTGGGCCTCAGCTGTACCTAAACTGCTTGGGCTGAGAGCAATGGAAAGAAAGGAGATTCCCCAAAAGGAAAAGAGAGGTTCTGTTCCCAAAAGAAAGGATTCTGGGCAGGCCAAGGCATCGGATGTCTGCAATCTCAAATGATAAGTAAGGAATTTTGGGGTAGACAAGCATATTCC
The DNA here is from genome assembly GCF_014108415.1 of Molossus molossus. Classification (NCBI taxonomy): domain Eukaryota; kingdom Metazoa; phylum Chordata; class Mammalia; order Chiroptera; family Molossidae; genus Molossus; species Molossus molossus. The sequence continues at coordinate 44,714,931 of NW_023425348.1, forward strand.
AGGAAGAGGGAGAAGCATGCTAGTCTCTGAAGTGTGAAGCAGTTGAGAGAACTCAAGTGCCTGCCTTGCTCCAGACTATAGCAGGTGCTTTAGGCCCCTCCCAAATATTTCCTTGGCCTTTCCATTTCCAGTATGTTGTTGTTTTTCTACATTACAAGCAATTCTCCAATACTCTGAGGACAGTAATGGGTATCCTACAATTTAACTCAATTCTGACACTATCTCCCTGGAAATAGCATCAAATCCCACAGATTAAGGGCTCAGTCCTAGAACACTACCCCCACTTCAGACACCAATCAGGAGTCCAGGTTCTCACTTGTGCTTCTGACTAATCAGCTATAAATCAGAGGTTCCCAGGACCTCCTATTCAGGTTCAATTAATTTGCTAGAATGGCCCATAGAACTGAGGAAAACAGTTTATTTACTAGATTGCCAGTTTATTATAAAAGGATATGAATGGCTCAAGAAGAGCCAAACGAACAGATTCACCGGGCATAGTAAGTGGGAAGAGGCACAGAGCTTCTGCCCTCTCTCTGAGCACACGGCTCTTCACAAATCTCTGTGCATTCACCAGCCCAGAAGTTCTCCAAACCTCATCCTTTGCGTTTTGAAGATTTCATTACACAGCCATGATTGATTAAATCATTGGCCGTGGGCGACTGATTCAACCTCCAACTCTTCTACCCTCACTGGAGGTAGCAGAGTGGGTGGGTAGGACCGAAAGTTCCAACCATCTAACCACACTATTGGCTCCCCTGGCAACCAAACCTCAGGTGCTTTTCAAAAGTCACCTCTTTAAGATAATAAAAGACACCTTTGTCACTTAGGAAATTCCAAAGGTTTTAGGAGTTCTGGGCCAGGACCAGGACAAGAACAAATATGTGTTTCTTACTATAAATCAAAATATCACACCATTTCAGTGCTATAAACCAAATTCCAACTACCAGCATCTGCACCTTTTATCTGAAGACTGTGTGGGAGTAAGGAGTGGGAGCTGTCTACCCATTTGTCAGGCTAGTAGTGCAGGAGAATCCATGTGCCCTGGGAGCAGCCTTGACAGATGACTGACCCTACTAGGGTCCTTGCCTCTCCTAGATTCCAGTATAATGGCTTTCCCCCTTGCCCTCTCAGCATAGCAGTAGTTTCCCTCCCCACCGATGCTAGCCAGGCATACCTGCACTATTCCTTGTTGGTTTCCTAAACACTCCTTCACACTTTCTTCAAATTAGCCAGTTTCAAGGTGCCATCTGCTTCCAGTCAGAACCCTGATGGACACAAGGCCCTAATCTGCAGGCAGAGGCTGGGCTGGGGTGTGCTATGCCCTGTGAAATGCTCAGTGCTTGCTGGGAGCTATTCTAATTCAGCTCAACTCAACTCCACCACACCCACCCCTCTCCAGACCAACTCACAAGGGCCTGAGGCTGTTCTAAGCACTTTACATACATGATTTAATCTTCACAACAAATAACAAACCCACAAAGTTGAATTACTGACCATATTTTCAAAAGAGGAAATCAGCTCAGGTGGAGGCTTGCCCAAGTTCATGTAGTTAGAGGCAGGTTCATGTTTTGAACTTGAGTCTGAACTCCAAAGGCTTGTGCATTAAACAGATTTCCACTGTGCTTTCCTCAAGGTCAAGTGAAAGGCTCAAATGAGACAGCAAGTGTGAAGGTGCTTTTGAGACCCTGAAGAACCAACACACATGGTGGGCCTGAGAACTTTGGTGTGTCCTATCCCTCCCCAGGAGTCTGTGGCAGAGCCGGCAGGGGCCCCAGATCTCAGACAGCCTCACTTCTTCCTGTGCTGAGAGGGAAACAGCCCCAGAGAAGACTAAGTGGTTCCCCTAAGGTTCCACATTTGCTGTAGGAGCCAGAACTGGAATCCAGAATGTCTCAGACACTCATAAACATATCCCAGAGAAGGATGTAGCATTCCCCTTAGGAGTTGAGAAGAGACAAAAAGGGTGGGGATCAGGATGGGGTTGGGGGGAAGAGCTAATTTCCTGGCTATAGAATTTCAGATTGGGGGAATGCAAGGCATCTCAGAGCCCATCTAGATGGCTTCTCTGAGAGTCACTCTGACAAAAAAAAACTCTCTTTGCACACCTCTGATGATAAGAAGCCCATTCCCTCCAGAAGCAGCCTGTTCCATGGTCCCAGTGAGCGGAGATCTGGGTCCTGTGACTCCCCCCATCCCCAAGCCCACTTGGTCCCAGGTCTTCTCTCTAGGACTGCACAGAATAAGCCTGCTCCCTCTACCAAAAAGGTGTGAATCATGCTCACAGCACATTTATTTCTCACTTTTGATTGGCAGTGAATCTCTGGGGTGTCTTCCTCCCTCCTCTCTGTTTGCCCAAATCATATCTGTTTTCCAAGGCCCACTGTAGACGATACTTGTTTCAGCCTGTATGGCTATTCACCCTATTTCTCATAATAGCATCCAAATTTCCCTTAGGGCATCATTTCCCACCACCACCCACTTCAAGTTTGTGTGTTTGTTTAATTAAGGTATAATTGACATATAACATTATATTAGTTTCAGGTATACAGCATAATGACTTGATATTTTTATCTACTGCAAAGTGATCACCACAATAAGTCTAATTAACATCAGTCAACACACACAGTTACAAAAAGCTTTTTTCTATGTGATGACAACTTTTAAGATCTCTTAGCAACTGTCAAATATGCAATTCAGTATTATTAACTGTAGCCACCTAGTCACTTTGTTGTATATTATATCCTCATGACTTATTTTTTTAACTAGAAATTCGTACCTTTTTAATGTTTTTTGTTGTTATTATTATTGTTTGTTTGTTTGTTTTGTTTTTTGAAGAGGGAGAGAAAAAAACATCAATGTGAGAGAGATACATCCATCAGCTGCCTCCTGCACACCTCCTTCTGGGGATCAAGCCCGCAACCCAGGCATGTGCCCTGACCAGGAATCGGACCAGGACCTCTCAGTTCATGGGACAATGCTCAATCCACTGAACCACACCAGCCGGGCGAAGTTTGATCACCTTCAACCATTTCTCTGACCCAGGTTTATGTCATTTGGATACAGATGTTGCCCCTGCCATCTTTTCCCCTTGACTTCTGTGATTGGTGCAGGGATGGGAACTGCGCCTGTTTCAGGACAATAAGAGTCTGACAAAGACTTCTGCTGGGAAAGTTGTGGAGGAAAGAAGCTCTTTCTACTGGTTTTACTAACAAAAGAGTGTATACATAGAACTCAGCCATCTTGTTACTACAAAGTGGAATCCTGCTTGAGTATGGAGTAATAGTCTAAAATGCAAAGCACAAAGATGCAAAGAAACAACTTCCTGAAGATATCATCTGAGCTCCTGGATCCAGCCAGTGCCCATAAATTACATTAGCCCATAACTTCTTTTTTCTACTTAAGTCAGTTTGAGTTGGGATTTCTGTCTATTGCAACTAAGATTCCTGACTGATAACACCCACCTCCTCTGCAAACCCTAGTCCTCCCTGACTGCACTTTCTTCTGCATTCCCATAGCCCTTATTGTTCAAGCCATAAGATTCAAAAGTCCATATTTACACAACTATGGACACACATGCCCTCATTAATAGTTATTCTTTATGGAGCACTAGCTATGTGCCAGTTACCAGGTGAAACACTTTGCATATAATATCTTACCGTAATCCATACCACCATAAAATGTAGGTATTTTTATCCCCATTCTACAGATAAAGAAACTAAGACTCAGAGGTTAAACTCTCACAGCCAATAAGTGGATTCAAACACAGGTCTGTAGGACCCCAGAGGCCATGTTCTAGACCACTGTGCCACCTTCCCAGGACATAGCATGTGTGAGGGTGAGATGGGGAGAAGAGGTCACCAAGATCTGACTCCATGATCTTGTCTTCTGACACCACACCATCCCACCCCTGGTCCACCTCCTCCAGATCTCTTTTCACTGTTCTGTGCTGCCTGCAGAGGAAGGAGAAGGGTGAAGCACAGAATAAGACAAAGTGTCCTGAGGGTCACAACTGACAGGCCAAGAGGAGACAAGATCACGGAAGCACAGACTTGGGCTCCTGATGAGTAATGGAATAAAATAATTTGATGTGGTCATTAAACTTCTTCTGTGATTCATGCTGTTATTTCCCCCTGGTGATTCAAGTTTCTGAGATGGTTGAGAGATACCATCCATGTTCACCCTACCTCCCAACCCTTCTCCCCCACCTACTAGACAGTCATTGGGTTACATGCTGGTTATTCTATGATAAAAATACATACTTAGTCTGTGTTCTCATAGTATTTACAGTCAAATGGGAAAGGCAGACCCCAAATCAGTACACAGATAAGTAGATGACTGGGTTGAGTTCTATGAATAAAACAGAGAACTGGATGGATGATGGTTCCATTTACTGAGAGAAGACTGAGGGAAGCCAGAGAAGGAAGTCAAGAGTTTCAGCCCCAATATGCTATCCCAATAGAAATGTCAAGTAGGTAGCTACACATAGGAGTATAGTTCTCAGAGGCGAAGTCTGGTCTAGAGGCTGATAAAACATCCTGTTATCCTTTCAGACTTTCTCAGGTTTACTCTTCTTGACAGCTTTCCCTGATACTATAATTCCTAGTGATCTTTTCTTTCATGACATTCATTCATTCATTAACACATTCTCAGTAATGTTTACTCTGTATTGGCTTAGTGTTGGCTTAATGCCCTCAAGGAACTTATGTTCTAGGTGTGGAGTCAACAAACAGAGTAGACAATTATAACAAAGAATGTTAGTGTTGTGGTCAAGGCAAAAGCAAGGGGCTACAGGAGAATGGGCCTCTGTATCAGTCTAGTAGGAAGCAGATGGCCATCCCATGTCAGTAATTTGAGGAGGCTCTCTATTCAAAGGGGTGGGCAGCGAATAGGGCATCCAGAAGGGGTGGTGAAGTACCCTTGGGCTTGAAACATTTGGGCATTATTACCTCCCCAGTCCTCAAAGGGAGAGAAAAGGGGGCAGCTACAGGAATCCAGAGCTGGGGAGAGTAGAGAGCACTGAGACTGGACTGATGAACAGGAGCTGTGAGCTTCAGCTGAGGGATGCAGCAAGAGCAACAACAGCAAAAGATTTTAAGAGTAAGTTAAATATACAAAATGATGTTAGGTGTTATTGAATAACAAGGCAGGGAAGGAGGTTAGGGGGAATAGAATTTATAAATAGGATGGTCAGGGAAGGCTGCACCAAAAAGGTGGCATTAAAGTTTTATCTCTAGGTGATTCCTCCCCTGACCCCTTCAGTTAGCACCCCACCCCCCGACTCATCCTAAGGTCAGGCCCTTGTCCTAAATTTATTTGGATCTCAGCCTTTCTAATGCCGCAACCCTTTAATACAGTTCCTCATGTTGTGGTGACCCCCAACCATAAAACTATTTTGCTACTTCATAACTGTAATTTTGCTACTGTTATGTCTTAGGTGACCCTTGTGAAAGGGTTGTTCAACCCCCAAAGTGGTTGGGACCCACAGGTTGAGAACCACTGGATTAGAGAGTTCCCTGAAGGTTCTTCTCAGACTATGGTCTCCCCAGGATAGGAATTCTCTTTCATCCTTCCTTTTCTCATCTAATAACAACAGAAACTGCCACTTTCCAATGGCCCCTTGGCCAGCTGCCTTTCCTGACAGGGTTCCTTCCCCATCCTCACTCCAGAGAAGGGGAAGTGGGGGAAACCTTATGTTTCTGAAGAACTGAAAAAGGGAACAAAGATTAGGCATATACTTTGTCTCCAACAGGCACAAGAACCAAAAGGTAGAAGTCAATAGGAGGCAGTTTTTGTCAAAATGTAAGAACATCCTCCTTGGCCGGTTTGGCTCAGCATTGAAGCATCGGCCTGTGGACCAGAGAGACCAGGGTTTGGTTCCTGCTAGGGACACGTACCAAAAAAAAAAAAAAAAAAAAGTAGATATATGTATGAACATCCTAACAGAGCCTCGGCTGCCTCAGAAGCAATGAGTTTCTTGTCACTAGAGGTGTGCAAAAGAAACTGGACAATTTCATGTCAAAATGAAATATAGGGGAGTCTTAAAAAAAGGATTTGACCAGAAAACTCCAAGAGTCCTTCCAACTTAGGTTCTACCATTAAATAATTCGAGAACTATAAGATGTTTGAGTCTAAGACTATGATTCTGAAGTTTCATTAGAACCCTGGCTGTTTTGGTTCAGCGGTTAGAGCCTCAGACTGCAGTCCAGAGAGGCAAGTACCTCGGTTGCAGTTTGTCCCCGGCCCTGGTTGGGCTGTGTGGGTGGCAGCCACTCGATGTATTCCTTTCACATCGATGTTTCTCTCTCTCTCTCTCTCTCCCTCCCACTCTATCTGAACAAAAAATTGAAAAGTGTCCTTGGTTGAGGATAAAAAATAAATAAATAAAAATAAAGTTTCATTAGAACAAAAGATAATCCTTATCCTCAAAGAAACCACAACTTAGTAGATGAGGTGGGCAAATAGTTACTTTTGAGAACTGTAGTAAGTAGTCCTATAGTGTAAATAGAAGGCCCTAACCAGGATGTGGGAGGAATCCTAAGCCAGGGCTGTTTCCTCAAGGCTATTCTCAAGAACCACTTGCAGCAGAATCATTTGGGCATCTTTTTTTTTTTAATGCAAATTTCTGGGCTACATTCCAGATCTCCTGAATCAGAGCTTCTGGAGTAGAACCCAAAAGTCTACTTTCTTAAAATGAGCTACAGGTGAGTTTTAGGCAGAATGAAATTTGAGACCTTGTCCAGGCTCAGGATGACTTCCCTGAGTGGTGATTTTCAGACTGAGAAAAAGGAGTAGCTGGGTCAAAATACACACCCACAGAGATAACACAGAAGTAACATGTTTTGATGAAGATGAGCAATTTTGCACAACATTCCCTTTGTGTGGTAGGTCTTTCTAAAATGATAGCACTTCCTAGATGTAATCTGAGATTCTGTGACTGAAGGTATGTGCCTCAGATGTCCTGGAACAGATCTTTGTTTGCAAGGGAGAAAGAGCTGGCCTGGATTTGGCGGTGGTCACTGAGCAGATCCGACTCCTCTAGTTCGCGCACCTCGCTCGGCTTCCTCTGCAATCATGTCTGACAAACCCAATATGGCTGAGATTGAAAAATTCGATAAGTCGAAATTGAAGAAGACAGAAACGCAAGAGAAAAATCTGCTGCCTTCAAAAGAAACGATTGAACAGGAGAAGCAAGCAGGCGAATCCTAATGAGGCACGCACCGCCAATATGCACTGTACATTCCACAAGCATTGCCTTCTTATTTTACTTCTTTTAGCTGTTTAACTTTGTAAGATGCAAAGAGATTGGATCAGTTTAAGTGACTGTGCTGCCCCTTTTCACATCAGAGAACTACTGACAACCAAGGCTGCACCTGCCTCTCCCATCTGCCTGTCTGGCTGGCAGGGAAGAAAAAGAACTTTCATGTTGGTGAAGGAAGAAGCTGGTGGGAGGGCAGTGAAATCTAGAGTAAAAACCAAGCTGGTCCAGGGGGTCCTGCAGGCTGTAAAATGCAGTTTAATCAGAGTGCCATTTTTTTGTTGTTGTTCAAATTATTTTAATTATTGGAATGCACAATTTTTTAAAATATGCAAATAAGAAGTTTTAAAACCTGAAAGAAAAAAGAAAGAAAGAAAGAAAGAAAGAAAGAAAGAAAGAAAGAAAGAAAGAAAGAGCTGACCTGTTTGTTATTAATTATTCCAAGGCTGTAGGCTGGTAAAGAGGGATCTGATAAATGCCCCCACCCTCACCCCACCCAGAGTCCCAGAGAGGCTGTCCCTAGACACTGCCCATTCCCCTGCCTTTAGCCCTCTGGCCATTCACTAGCTGTCTTCGGCTGCTTCTCTTTTCTGGAGCCTGCAGAGTCACCAGCAAGGAAGCAGTAGTTTGGGTGAACCTGGTAGCCAGAAAGTGAAGAATGTTCTGGGATAGGAAGCAGTGAGGTGTGAGGCTGGACACCTACTGTCTGGACATGTGAAGAACTGTTGAGACTTGGAGGGAGGACACATCAGTTGGGGTGAAGGAGAGAGGGTGGTGTAGTAGATTCTGAGTCTATGCACTGCCACTCACTTCCTTGGTGAGCCTGGGCCATTCCCTTCCTCAACTGGGCCTGTGTTAGAATCAGATTTTTCCAGTGGCTTTAATACTTTGGATTCCAAGATCTCATTTGACCCTAACCATCACCCTATGAAGGATGCACGCAGGATTGTACCTATTTTATCACAAGAAAGCCAAGGCCCAGTAAGGAGCAGTGACTTGCCCACCACCACGCAGCCACTTGGAGCAAACAAAGCCTGATTCCACCAGCACCCAATGTTCAGCCTCATTTTCTGGAGACTGGCCTCAGGCTGGGCAAGCTGAAGCAAGTGAGAGGCTTTCTGCCTCAGGTCCAGGAAGCAGGCGTTGCAGGGGACGGAAGGGTCGGAGCCCACAGCCGGGTGAGGCCAAGCAGCTGGGGGGTGAGGCTATGCAGCTGGGGGGTGAGGCCCTGCAGCTGGGCGGGGAGAAGGGGGTGTACTGGGGGGGCGGGCGGGGCCGAGGGAGGGGACGCCCTAGGGAAGGAAAAAGGGAGCATAGCGCTGGTCTGTACGCAGAGCTGAGGGGGCGCCCGGGCGGTGCTGGCTGCGGGCTGCACACAGAGGAACTTGCGGAGCAAAAGGTGCAGTGCGGTGCAACCTCCAGCACAGGGCGCGGTGTCCCACCAGCAGACCCGCGCCCCTCGGAGCCTTGTGGAGAGGCAGGTAAATGGCACCCGCAGGGCTGGGAAGGGTGAGCGGGCGCGGGGAGTAGAAATGAGGTATCTTCTAGTCTCCCTTGAGACCTCGGAGCCGAGGGGGTGGGACGGCTCAGACACTAAGCCGACCCTTCCCTGGAAGGAGAGCGGGGTCCTCCCCAGGACAGAGTGGCCGTGTCCTCCCCGAGACGGAGCACGTGGGAGTGCAGAGCTGGGCATAGAGACCGTGGGGCTTGTGACCGCGTCACGAAAGCTTCCTCCACATCCAGATTTGCAAGCGAACACCTGTGGGTCAGCAGCGAGTCTCCCCACGCGGAAATGGCACTCCGGGACCCAGCGCGGTCTTCTTGCTTGACCGGAGCCGCTTGCTCCGCAGAGTTGACGCGCCCATTGGCTACTCCCTATATGCACACCAGTCCTCAGGAAAGCTTGGGAGCTACCCAAAGCGTCTTCCGCTGCTAATAACATAGGTCTAGGCTGGGATCCAGGAGACAAGTTCTAGTTTACAGTTGTAAACCTGTGCCAGTCGCCCACCCACTCTATGCCTTATCCTTTCTTTTCCTGGATCACCACCCATAAAATGGGTCTCCGGGTCCTGTTGCCCATGCACTCCATGACATGAGGGGAAAGAAGTCTGGACCTGGGAGTCTCTTTTTTAGAAAGTAGGTGAGTTCAGACCCTTGTGTGCCAACCCATGGAGACTGTCTCCTTCTATCCCCCCAACCTACTCCTCACCAATTTTTATATGTGGAAACTTAGGCCCAGGGGGGGAATGACTTTCCCAGGGAACAGAAAGAAGAATCCAAGTCTCCTCACTCCTAGCTCTGGGCTTTCTCCAGTTCACCTAAAAAGGTGCATTGTAAATGTGTAAGCTCCTCCCTGCACCCAGCTGCTCTGTTTCTCCAAATGGGGGAGACCCAAGGCTTGAGCAATTGAAATTGTTTTCACCTTTTCTTGACTCCTTGAGATAATAACAACCTTCTTCATCCTCATGCCACATTTCTCAAAACACATTTCTATCCATATACTGATGGCTATATGCTCAAAATACCTAAGAGGAAAGCAAGACAAGAAACTGCATCTTACCAATGGGGAAAATGAGGCCCAAAGTGGAGAAGCAATTTAACCAAGACACATGGCTAGACACGTTGGCAAATAGGGGCAGGTCTCTTAATTCCCACTCTAGTGTGTTCTCCATCAATGACAGGACTATAGAATGGTACTCCTAAATGGAAAGAGACTACAGGACTGATCAGAGAGGATGAAAACAAGGAAGGTTTCTGAAGAATCAAGAAGAATATGAATCTCTGGGTTCTTCTGAAAGTAGGAGAACCAAGGGTGGGGAGAAGGGACATAGGGATGGCTGTTCTTGCTAATACTGAGGTACCTGGGTGGGTAAGGAAACAAGGTGACCAGGCTGCCCAATAATTATTTATTATGCTTATATAATACTTAGCAATTTCTAAAAAACCTTTCCTCTAATGTCTCCGCCAGTTCCCATGTGAGGTAATCAGGGGTAATTATCCCCATCTCATAGACGAGTTACAGAGAATATAAGTGCAGTGCTCAAGGTCACATAGCCAAGCACACAGCCAAGATTAAGACCATGAAAGGAACACTTGAAAGGCAAGATCACAGGCTAGATGACTGGGAGTTGTGTGTGTGCAGTGGGTGTGTGTGTATGGCCACACCCTGGGTAGGTACACAGGAAAGAGGGTTGCAAAGCCACTGCCAGTGTTTTGGGGCGAAGAATGTTTGCCCTTTGGATTGAATGGGGTTCAGGTCAGGGAATGTATGGGTTTCCAAAAGAGGCTTAGAATTCTTCCAGCCCTGACTCACTTCCCCACCCATCTGAGATGGTATCTCTACTTTGAGCCTCCCCTTTTCCAGACCAAATGGGATCTGTTTTGGCCTGCCCTTGAAGTTGTTTCCTAAGTAATGTAAGCTGTTTGCATGAATGTGTATGTGTGTACTGAAGGAGAATGGTCTAAGAAGAAGATGCACTGATTAATTTATTCTTCAATGCCTGCTATGTGCTCAGGCCCAGGAAATAAAGACAAGTCCCAGACCTCACACCTCACAGTGTGTGTATATATGTAATTTCACTACAGTATAGTGCTCTAATAGGGATTTATGCAAAACACTTTAGGAACAGACAAGAGGGAGTGACTAGCTAGCTAGAGTGGGGAAGGGATGTCTGAGGAGACTATCCACAGAGAAGACATTGCAGTTGTGTCTTGAAGGATGTAGGACTTGACTTTTCTGTGGAGGTATAAAGAGGAAGGTCATTCCTACCTAAGAAAACAGCATGAGAAAAGGCAAGACATATGCAAGTGCAAGAAATATTTTGAGAATGGTCCATAGCACAGTATCATGGGCTATCGGACACTGGGGAAAGCTGTGGTGAGATGGGACTAGAGGCAGGGTCACATCCAAAGAAGCTTGAATGATAATAAAAGGTTAGACTGTCCTACAGGCAACAGAGAACTTATAGTGGAAAGATCTGTGGACTGGATACCTGTTTCTGGTCCCAGCTCTACCCTTCCTAGGCTATGAGACCTTGAGCAAGTGATTTCTTCCCACTGATTGAATGACAGAATTGCACCAATGACATGATTTTTAAGATCCCTTCTAGCTCAGATTCTATTCCTGCATTTCCTTCCAACTATATGTTAAGATCCATTCCTGCACCTCTTCTCCCATCCATTGTCTCCCTAGTCATGGTGGTAAGAAGATCTCCAGAGGAACTAGAGGCAAAATTGTACATCCCAGGAGTTATCTTTGCATTCCCTAGATGCTTTATGGGGCTTCCCCCTCACCACCACCACCACCACCACTCCACCTCTCTCTATCACATTTCCAGGCACTTAAGACACTCATTTGGAAGAGTGGCTGAAACAGAGCAAAGGGTAAACCAAAAAATCATTGGTGGTGTTTTACTTTTCCCCAGAGAAACCTAAAAGAAAATCTCACTAATATACCCAGTTTATCCTTCAGATCATAATGTGTGCCTCCACCCCCAAGTTAGAGGTCAGGCAAGTTCAAGTAAAGAACAGTTAGGGAGAACCTGTCAATGTGCAGGAAATAATAGCGATGGACTGTGGAGGAAGAGAGTGCCTGGGTTGTTCAGGGGACCAGGAGTAGGTCTGGAGCAGAAAGGACCATGGGAGAGGAGACTATAAAAGAAGGTCAGCTCCTTCTCCAAAACTTATCACCTTGGCCCCTACTGGATCCTTGATTAAGATGGGCGAGATTTTGAAGTGCAGAAAAAAGCAGTAGTTATGAAGTTAGAGGAGATGATGCCCAGGACATGAGGAGACTGTGTTTGGTGTGATATGCAGTTCAGATGTCAAGGGATGTTGCCATTAGTAGTGAAAAGAGCACCTGGACAGCACTCCCAAATCCCTGGGCTGTGGTCCGAGCTCTGCCTTGTCATTTCGAACAGGTTACTTCCCTTCCTGAGCTTCAGTTTCCCCATCTACAAAATGGAGGGGTTGGCCTAGAATCTAAATGATCCTTAAAATCTCTGTCAGTTCCTTCCTGACTGGTCTATCTCCTGTTTCAAGTTAAGGACTCTGTAGGGCAAGAGCTCTGTCTCCCTCATTGCTATGAACTTCATAATCAGTGACTATCTTGAAGAGGGAAGCCAAGGAGCTCAGAAAGAGGAACAAAATTCCAAATGTTGCCAACTGCCAGATACCCTACTTGAGACCTAGAGGCGGGTCATACAGAACCAACCTGTCCCTTTATCAACTCTCTGCCTCTCCTGACCCAACAGAACAGGATGTCCTTGCACCCAGGCCTTCTCTCCCACCCTAATCCAGCACCTGAAGATAAGTAACTGTGGCTTCTTTTCTTCTCCCATCAGACCACAAGCATCTAGATTTACTCAGAGAAGTCCTAGAAGGAGGGTTTGAGGGATAAATGGTTTCATGAACATTTACTCCTCTCACTGAACCTCATCTCAAAGCTTTTCCTGTTCCCCATACTGTTCCCCTGTCCCCGCTTTCTGCACAGATTCTGTCTCCTCACCAGGCTAGGTCACCCTGGCAGGTGAACTGTTAAGAGGAAAAATGAACAAGTCAAGCAATTCAATTTTCAATTTATCTAGGTTGAACATTGAGTGTAACTCAGTCCCAGGGTTCAGAATCTTAACTTGTAAGGAAAAAGTCTGCAGCCTTCTCTATCTTGTGATTTGAGAATCTCTAGAGAGCCTCCAAAATGCCTGTCCCACCAGCCTATCCAATCTCCCATAATCTCACAGTGTGATTTTGTGATGCATGCCCTCATGGGATGTTAGAGCTGACTGGAACCTACAGTAAAACTCCTTCAATTTATAGATGCAGCCAGAAGCTGGGGCCCACAAAGGGAAGTCACATGCCCAAAGTCACACATGTAACAGCTGAACCGAGACAGCTCCTTGAGTTTCCGTTCTCTTTGTAAAATGAGAGAGGCTAGACTAGTCAGTGGTTCTCAACCTTCCTAATGCCGTGACCCTTTAATACAGTTCCTCATGTTGTGGTGACCCCCAACAATAAAATTATTTCTGTTGCTATTTCATAACTGTAATTTTGCTACTGTTATGTCTTAGGCAACCCCTGTGAAAGGGTCATTCAACCCCTAAAGGGGTCGCGACCCGCAGGTTGAGAACCGCTGGACTAGATGGAAAGCCCTGCCAGCCTCTATTCTGCAAAAATAAAACCGCCACCATGTCTGTGGAGTGTCTAGTGCCAGACACTGCATATTTTTCTTCTTCAATTTCCACAATGAGCTATGCTACAGGTTGTGCTGATCCTGTGACCATGTTTATACCCAGTCTACCCAAATCGGTGATTGGGAATATCATTTGTTCCTATGTACAATCTCAACCCAACTGCCAACTGCCATTCTACCACTCACATCATTCCCTCAGCTCACAGGCCCTTTCAGCCTTTCGGAGGCTCCTGTTAAGACACCAGCACCCTTGAGAAAGGGAATGTTTTAGGCTGTGCTAGTAGCTAGACCCTGAGCAGGAGTCCACATGTTAAACTGAGATTCCTCATGAAGTCACCCAATTGAAACATGTGGGCCTGGAGTTAGGGAACAGCAATCAGATGTCCCTGGCCACTGTACAGTTCCTGTAACTGTAACCTAGGCTGACCCAACCCAGCTGCTGCAGGAAGGGGAGGAGAAACAGGAGGGGTCAAAGCCCACAGCAAGGCTATTGCACAACCCTTGAGGCCCAGCCTTCGGTGATCCACCCTGGTTCTGAAGTTTTTTCTATGTGTCTGTTTCCTTCCTTTCCTGCCCTCTCCCCTGCTTTCCAGTGCTGGGCCTTCCCAATTCCTGAAGTGAACACTGACACCCCAGATGTGTCCAGAGACATACTGAAGTGGCTGAGGGCCTGAGGAGCCTTAAGGCACCCAAAGGAGATTCCTGAAGCAGACTCAGAGCCAGAGGAAATGTGTCTGCTATTTTAGTGGGTCTTCCAGATTGGGGTTGCCCTCCCTCTGCCCTGTCAGTTAAAAATCCCCGGTAAGGATATCTAAGAAAACTGGTAACAGTGACAGCCTGGGAAAGAGCCCTGAGCCACTAGGAAATGGAGACATCACCTTCATTATTTATCCTGTGTATACATATTTACTTCCCCAAAATGAAAAATAGATGTTCATTTTAATGGAAAATCATATTTATATTAAAATACATTTTAAAAATATTCTTCACCGTAATAAAAGTATATGCTCAAGCAAGCCTGGAAGGAGGCAAGGCAGTGACGATAATCTTTTTTGTTGTTTTAATTGTGGTTAAAAAAAACACACCACATAACACAAAATTGACCATGTTAACTAATTTTTAAGTGTTCACATTGTCGTGCAATAGTTTTTTAGAACTTTTTCATCTTGCAAAACTGAAACTCTATACCAACTAAACAACAACTCCTCGTGTTAATCTTTTTTGGTAAATGTGGAAACTAAAGCCCAAACAGGTGAGACATTTATTTCTCTCAAAGTGGGGCTCTTCCAGGGCCTTACACCATCTCTGTTGTCTACCTGTAAAACTGGCTGAGGCCCCTTCCTCCCTCAACCCTTGCATTAGCCATTCCCTCCCCCAAATGCCTCTCATGTCTCACATCTGTGCCTGCCCCCACCTTGTTATTCCCTAGGCCCCAGCTCAGGACTCAGTGTCTTCCAGATGAACTATTTCAAGACCCTTGTCACTGGGCTTTCTGCCTTAAATCATGCTCTCAATTCAGTCCACATAGCAGCCACAGCATCCTTTGCAAGCACAGATCTGGTCCTTGTATCCCCTCTTTAAATACTGTTTCATGGCTTGTCCCCAGTTACAGGCTAAGTTCTAGCTCTGTAGTCTGGCACTCAGGCCCTCCATGATCTGGTTCAACTAGTATCTCCATCCCACAGCCTCTTGTATCTTCCCATACATCTTACACTCTAACCTCTTTATGCTACTTTCCATTCTTTTAAACATTTTATGTGCTTTCTTGTTGCCAGGCCTTTGTTTATCTGTTTCCTTTTCTTGCCTTTTCTACTTCCTGAAAACCCTTCAAGGTCCACTGAAATGCTTCCATCACTGTGAAGTCTCTGAGCCCTGATCAAAATCCATCCCTTTTTCCTTTAAGCCCCAGTAGACCCTGGCTTGTCCCCTGTATTATAGAAGAGCTGGCAATGTGCCCACAAGTACAGGGACTGGGTCTGAGCCTGTCCAAGAGTAGGCCTCCATAAATGATGACTGGTTGAATGATTAGTTGAGCCATTAATTGCATTGTGCTGCTCCTGATTTCCATTGGCCCATCTGAGGGAAGAAGAAGGCACAAATTTCTTTCCAGACAGGGGGGTTGTAGATGAGAACCTATGCCTCCCAGATCTTAACTCAGCAAGTCCTTTGTTCTCTTCCCCTCCCCCATCCAGATAAAGTAGCCCATGTGCTACATAGCATGGGGCTCCAAAGGCCTTGCAGGAAATGTGGGCCAGTTCTGGGTAATTGCTGTATTATTTGGTCTCTTCCCCCAAACTTCTGCATTCTTAGAGTTGTCCATGAAGATTTATCATGGTCATAACTAACTGTTATCTTTTCTGGGAAAGAGACCTTATGGTTGATAATCAAATTGTTAACTTTGGTTGGTTGACATCTCTAGCTAGATAAAAGGAGGGCTTTGGAGCCAGTTAGTGAGCTCTGAGTGCTTAGACTATGAAGAAGTCCCTAACATGGCCATCTTCACTAGAGGGTATAGAGGGAAGGAGAATTCCCAGCCAATCTCAGAGTAGGTTAGCCCCCTAGATTTGGGGAAGAGATACAGCCCTACTGACCAGGAGCATGTGGTCAGCAGGGCTGTTACAAGAAAACAGCCACAAGTTGCCTTATGTGTAAGTGCTGGGCAAAGGCAAGGCTATAATGATAAAGCTGTGGAGAGGGGTGGGGAACCCTCAGTGAAGGTTTCCAGAAGGAAGTGGGTGTGGAGCCTTATTTAAAGGGAATGACATGGTTTTTTCAATACCAGGATACAAGACTTTCGTTGGATTTTTTTTTATATTATAGACCAAAGATCTCTGAGAAGAAGGAAAAGGAACATTTATTATCATCTACCATATGCCAGGTATGCAGTGACTGTGTCAGAAGGCAGGATGGTTAGGTGCTGTGTCTTCTCTCTCTGGGGCAGGTAAAACCCCAAGCCAGACTGAGTGCCACTGTCACTCTCCACCCTCAGGTCCAACCCTGTTCTCTCTTCCATGCCTGCAGTGGTTATCAGCCTTTCTCTGCTTTCCCAGACAACTCCTTCCCAACAGAATTTCCTACAGAATACTTTCCAGCAAAATCCTAAATAGTGAAGAATACCCAGAGTGCTTGGGACATAGGATACTTGAGAGGGCAAATGGCCCAGCCTCTGGTTCCAGGTAGGGTGAATCTAAGCCATCCCCAAACATCTAAATGGTGTCTGTGAAATAAAAAGAAGAACTGTGCTAAAGGAGAGTTCTGAGGCATATCTTCCAATAATGCCACACAGTCCTGCCAAGGGCTTGCATGGGAGTTGAGAAGCTGAGTTGCCCATCAAAAAGCGGGACTCTGTCTCAACTCTACCTCTAAATGTCCTCTGAGATCACGGTCAAGCCACTTAACTCTCTCTGGGTCTCTGTTTCCCTGTATAAATAGAAGGAAGTAGATTAAATAATCCCTCAGTTCCTTCTAGCCTAAAACTTAGTGATATACAGAATTTAAAAAAAAAAAAGGACACGTCAACCAGGGTTACAATGGTCCAGGAAGGCTTTATTCCACAGGTACTCATTGAGCATCTATTGAATGCTGTCATGAGTGCTTGTATATACCAGTGAGTGAAACAGACACAGTCCCTGCCTTCATTGAGCTTGCAGTCTAGTGAAAAAGATAGATGAGTATAGAAGTAGAACAAACTCTGATGTTGAGATTTTAGCTGGGGTCTGAAAGGGAGAAGGTCATTCAACCTGCAGGTAATGGAATCCATCTTCCTCTTTTCTGTTGCTACCAGAGTGTCCTCCAGTTCTTTCCTACCAAAATCTGTGTTGCTATGGAGACAACCAATGGGACTGAGACTTGGTATCATAGTCTGCACACTGTTCTGAAGGCTCTCAATGCCACTCTTCACAGCAACTTGCTCTGCCGGCCAGGACCAGACAACCTGACTGAGGAGCGGCGGGCCAGCTTACCTGGCCGTGATGACAACTCCTACATGTATATTCTTTTTGTCATGTTCCTATTTTCTGCCACTGTGGGCAGCCTCATCCTGGGATACACCCGCTCCCGCAAAGTGGACAAGCGCAGTGACCCCTACCACGTATATATCAAGAACCGTGTGTCTATGATCTGATGCTAGGAACCCAGGATGGCTGAAGATCAAGACACCTGAGAATTGTCTTCTGGGACCTCCATAACTCAGTCATGGGTCACATCAGTGTTCCTGTCTGTACGATCAACAAGAAACAGTGCTAAGGGATGTTATCCCTGGGCTGGGAGGAGAGGGGCAGATCTGGACCTTGTGGAAAGGGTTTTTATTCCGGCAAAGATAGACTTGATAGACAATGGGAACCATGCACAATTATATAGAAGCAGCAAAAGATAATAATCAATGACTGGTCTAGTGGCTGGAATATTGGGGGCTGGAGGACTAGGGACTTGAGGAAGGAGAAAAAGAAGTTGTAGCAGAGGGAAATGAAACAGGAAGATGTACTGAGGACACATTTTTGTGTGTGTTATCTTCAATGACCATGAGAAGCCACAATGATTATCCCATAACACAGATAGGTATAATGTTACTTATTTATAATTGTTCACATTTTATATTTTCAACCCACTTAACGTCTGTGATTTTACCCCTCTGTGAGAGAAGCAGGACAAGTGCCCTTCTGCCCATTTGGGCCAGAGCAGTGCCATGACTGGAACTCAGGAGCTTTGGTCTCCTTGCCAGTGCTTTTCAAAACTGTGCCACACAGGAATGGATCCAGGCCTAAAAGTCACACAATTCTGGGAGCCCTCCTTAAGAAAAAGAATTCAAAAATATCCTACTTATGCAAATATTATAAAAATAGATTACCATGTTCATACATTCCCATGACCCCACCTAAGACCTTAAGAGGAGTCGTGCATGCACAGGCCTCTGAATGTTGAGCCTCGTGAGCTCCATGTTTCACGTGCCTCTCCAGCCACATCACAGTTGTCACAGTGTCCTTCCCAGCCACAGCTACAGTCATGAGATTTCACTACCGCTAAAGCAGCCTCCCATTTCAATTTAGTTCTGTGAGAAATTTTCTGATACCAAGTTGAAATTTGCTTCTATAAGATTATTATCACATCTGGAATGTTATCATATTAAAAGAAACAAAGTGTGCAAGGCCAGTACCTGGTTCAGTAGAAAGAAAACCAGTCCAGTTCTACTACTAATGTGGTATATGACACTGCCTAAACACTTCTCTGATCCTTTTCCCTCTTCAGCACAGTGGACTTGTTAGACTTCAAAGTCTCTAATAGCAGTTCTGACATTCTAGGCTTCATGTACAGTAGATTGAACCATATAAAATTGCTGTGTTTGCTGTAAGAAAGAAAGATTTCTTATCCTTTGAGATGACATGGAGGGACCTGGAGAGTATTATGCTAAGTGAAATAAGCCAATCAGAGAAAGACAAATATCACATGATCTCACTTATCTGTGGAATATAATGAACAAAAAAAGCTGATGAACAAAACAGACCTAGAGACAGAGAAAGGAGTACGGTTTAGAATGACAAACCTCAGAAGACGGGGGCAGAGGAGAGGATGAGATAAAATTTATATGCATGTATGTGTAACCAATGGACATAGACAACAATGCTGGGGGTAGGGGCAGGATAGGGAGGAAGCTGCCTAGGGAGGAAAAAGGAGAAACATCTATAATAAAAATGAATTAATAAAATTGCTGTGTTTGTGAGTCAAAAACAGCTGAATATCAGTAGTTTTATATGGTTCAATCTAATATGTACAATACTTTACAAGTTACAATCCCAGGCTGGAACCTTCCACTGTTCAGTTTGATTTCTATTTTTTTGTTTTGTTTTGTTTTATCCTCACCCGAGGACATTTTTTGATATTTTGTTCAGATAGAGTGAGAGGGAGAGAGAGAGAGAGAAACATCGATGTGAAAGTGACACATCGAGTGGTTGCCACCCACACGACCCAACCAGGGCTGGGGACAAACTGCAACCAAGGCACGTGCCCTTAGCGGGAACCGAACCCGGGTCTCTCCGGACCGCAGGCTGACGCTCTAACCGCTGAGCCAAACCGGCCAGGGCCAGTTTGATTTCTATTTAAGACGTCTCCATGGGGTCTCGAAAAGGCCCTATTGAAACATACACTTTCATGTATAGCAAAAACTCTGAAAGAATATTTTTATATCAGTTATCTCTGAGGAGAAGGATTACAGGTAATGTTCTCTTTCTACTTTAAAATTGTATGTACTATTTGATTTATGTCACTTGTATAATAATGGGGGCAGCTACTTCTACTTTGAAAAAATAAAAATAAATGCCTATGTGTTCCCTTCTCTCTCTTTTTTTTAATTGTTGACACTATTACAGAGGTCCTCCATTTGTTCCTCTTCACCCAGCTACCACCTACCCCACCTTCACCACACTGTTGTCTGTGTCCATGGGCTATGCATATATGCATATATGTTAATGCCTATGTGTTTCCTGAATGGAGGATCACAGAACATGTTTGGTCCCATGAGCAATTATGTTCACTTCCTGCAAATCTGTGCTAAGACCACATGTGCTCAAGCCTTTCCTTATCTCTTCTTGAGACCTGCTTAAGAAGCTGTGAGCCCTGGCCAGTTTGGCTCAGCAGTTAGAGCATCAGCCCGCAGACCAGAGAGCCCAGGTTGGTTCTTGCTAAGGGCACGTACCTCGGTTGCGGTTTGTCCCCAGCCCTAGTTGGGGTCGTGTGGGTGGCAACCACTGTATGTGTCTCTCTCACGTTGATGTTTCTCTCTCTCTCCCTCCCGCTCTATCTGAAGATAAATGCAAAAAATGTCCTCGGGTGAGGATAAAAACTAAAAATAAAAAAGAGTGAATGGGCAGGTGATGGATGCTTAAAGAGTTTTGAGAAATGAGATTGAGTAGATCTAGGAGTCAGGGAAAGGTAGAATTTGAACTGGGCTTTGAAAGGACAGATCTAAATGGGCAGAGTGGGTGAAGGGAACAAGACAAGGGAAGCTTGGAGACAGAAATGGGGCAAGACCATGCCCTGAAGAGAAAAAGCAGGTCCATTGTGGCTGCACTGGATTTCAATGTCCTCATACAGGGAGGAGGCTCCCCTTCACACAGTCCTTATACTCACAGGACTTAATAATAAAATAATAGAAATTATTTTGCTTGCAAGTTACAAAAACCCAATTATATTAGCATAAGCACAAAAGAGGATTTACTGAGAGGAGTAGGGAGTAGTAACAAGCTCAAAAGACAGCAGAGCAACTCCAGTGATCTCCAGGCCTGAAACTACTTACTTATCTGAATTCACGAAGTAGGGGCTCAGTATATCTCACACACCCAGGCTTGGACTAAATAAAATTATAGGATTTTAAGGTGGTATAATTTAAACTCTCAAATATTCTATGATACAGGTACTCCCATGAGTCCTCCACACCTCAGTTGTCTGGAAGTGCTATCCCACTTCCTCCAGCCCAGGGGCTCTTTTGTCTTTACTGGTCTGCCCTCTGCTGGCCAGATCCAGCATGTCACCTTGAGCCCTCAAAGCCAAATTTCAGTAATCACTCATTCAACAGATACTTACTGAATGCCTACCATGTGCCAAGCACTCGTTTAGGCACACATGGAATACTTAAGTAAAGAAAAAAGATAAAAGAAACCGCTGCCCAATAACTAAGAGCACTTTCTACATATCAGGCAGTGGTCTAAACATTTTACACACATTAACTCACTTAACTTTTAAAACCTTCATAACAACCCTATTTAGTAGATTCCTTACAATTACTTTAGTAAAGCCCACTTGTTCTTCAATTAGCCCCTTCAGCACTTTCAACCTAATTTCGGCGTGTTGGCACACACACCCCAGATCATGGATCTGAAGAGTCCCCAGATATGAATGGGACGGTGATTTGGGGAAATGATGGCAGTGTATCAACACCAGTAGACTGAAGTTAGAAGCAGAGACTGAGAAAGGCATTTATTGAGGGATCAGTTTTCAGAGAGAACCTGCAAGGGAGAGAGTGAAGTGGATAGAAAAGGGGGAAAGCCAAACACGGTGTGTCTCAGGTCATGTCTAGCCCTGGCCTGATCCAGAGGGAACTGTTCCACTTGGCTGGGGCATACAACACATGACAGGATCACACCCCCTTGAGTTAAGGGGGCAGGTCTTTTTTATGCCTCCACATCAGTCAGTCATTGGTTGAGGGCCATCCATGTGGGGAGCAGGGGCGAGAGGAGGGTTGCAAGGAGGTTCCATTAGCTAAGGGCCGCTCTCCGGAGAAGGGTAGAACCTGTGAGCTATTGCAGGCTGGAGCAGAGGAAGAAAGCTAAGCAAGGAAGTTGTATTGGTTGGAGATTAACAATAGCCTAGTTCTTTAGGAAGGTTCTAAAGCTCAATTTCCACCACAGAATTGGCCCCACCTTTTGTGACTATCCTCTTCTACCCCATGTCAGTCATCATTGGCTGCTGGCCTCCAGAGGGGGCAATTAGCCTCATAGGATGATCCCATTTGGCGGAGGCCAAGTCTTTGGTGATGGGGCACCTCTGAGCCAACATTCACAGCAGCTGTGGAAAGGGGCTCTATCAGCATGCACTGCAGCTGTGCTTTTGGGAAAACAGGAGCAGAAGCAAAGTGTCACATCTTGAGAGTTCCTTCTAATTTAAGAGACAAGAGGCACACACACACACACCCCAAAATAAAAAGAGAACAAAACAAGATAACACCAAATAGAACTGAATAGGAAACAATATAGTTAAGTACCTGAAAACGTGGGGAACAGATATTAAATGTGATAGTCTAGAAGAGGAAGAGAAGTATTCATGGATATTTCCTGGAGATGTGAGGAAGGATATGAAGAACGGGTAGGATTTGACTAGGATGTCCAATGTAGTATGGTCTAAGGTGGTGTTCCGAGTATGTGGATGGCTCTGTTCTATTCAGTCATTCAGGGGCCCAAGGATAATGATTACCACCCTCAACATGCAGCTTCCAAGTTTACTATGGTGTAAGAATTCCTAATTAGCAAGGAGAGAGAAAGAACCAAAGTCCAGGGCCAAAGATTTATTCTTAAACAAGCAAGACAAACGCTGCATACAAGCCTTCTGTTCACATCCATTGATGAGGGCTTAGTAACATGGCCACAACTGGCTGCGAGGGGCGCTGGCAAATGAGGTTCTTGTCTAGGCAGTTATGTTCCAGCCAAATCTCTATTACTATGGAAGGAACAAATGGACTTTGGTGGGCAGCTAGCAGTCTTCATCCCACCTTTCTCGCCCTTCCCCCAAGACTGGTCATCATAAAAAAAATATGTGGCTCTGCCAAGAAGGAAGAAACGCTGCTACTCTGATTTGATCAGGTTTTTTTTTCTTTGGTAGGGGGAGCCTTGTGGGTATAACTAAACCTGTCCTGGGAGTGTGACTTTTGCTCAGTTTTTTCTGGCACTGGTCTCTCCTCTCATTGGAATGGTAATGTCTAAGACATTGGTCTAGGCCTAGGGGACATAGACAGTGCAAGGCTTTCAGCCAACCTTGTATAGGAAAAAGACTCCTCTTTCAGGTGCCACTGGGAAACAAGAACGTGATCTGCTTGCATGTAATCAGAGAACCCATCTGTGGCAGTAGTTAAACTGTGACAGAGAATGAGCTCTGGGAGCAGGAGAGTCAGAAAGTAGTGAACAGAAAAGAAAAAAGAAGAAAAACTAACAGTTTATGAGCAGTCAATTCTGCCAGGCACTGTGCTGGGAATTTGCATGTTACCTTATTTCACCCTTTTAAAGACTCTTGAGGTTATTATTATTATTAACAATACACATCCTTTAAAAAAAATTTTTTCTTTATTGATTTTTAGAGAGAGAGGAAGGGAGAGGGAGAGAGAGATAGAAACATTGATGAGGGAGAACATCAATTGGCTGCCCCCTGCACGGCCCCCACTGGGGATTGGGCCCACAACCTGGGCATGTGCCCTGACCAGGAATCAAACTGGCGACCTCTGGGTACATGGGTCAATGCTCAACCACTGAGCCACACCGGCCGGGCAAGGTCATTATTTTTTATCCTATTTTATGGATGAAAAAACAGAAGCTCAGAAGTGAACTACCTTGTCTAAACTACACTTAATATGAGGAGCTGTCTAGATTTTTAACACAAAGTTGCCTGAATTCAAGCCCAGGTTCTCCCCACTAGAGCTTCGAGAGTCACATTTTAGTCAGAATCTCATCCTTGCCCAGATCGTTTGACCCCCAGCCAAGTGCCTTAAAAAAAGAAGATGGCATTGTCACAATGCTTATGGGAACAGTAAACTAACTGGCGCACCTCTTATGTGAGGGTCCCTGAGTCCCTAAGGCACTGACTCTCAACACTGGGAACAAAGGAAACAAAGAGGCCAAGCCACAACATTTTCTGGGAGATTGGGAAGGTTTGATCTCTAGAAAGGACCCAATGAGAATCATTGGTGCATCTCCTTCAGTTGGGGAGAGGAGATTATTTAAATTCATCTCAAAAGAGCTCTGAAGGATAGCTGCAGGCTTACAGTTCTGCTCTTGATTTATTATTCACTCAACAGATATTTATTAAGTACCTAGATGTCAGGCAATGTGTTTGGCTCTAAGAATATGGAAGAAAACAAGACAAGAACCGTTCCTGCCTTCATGGGGCAAGGAATACCTCACCCACTTCAGTTTTTCTACTCATAAATTTTCAATTTCTGTGAAGCTTTACATTGTCTGCCCTTGAGCTCCCCTCTAAGTAAAAGAAGCTTCTTTTACTCAACTTACTACACTGTTTATAAGTTTACGATAATTTGTATCACATTGTATTCTTTTCCCTTTCCTAGAAATAGTACAAGGGTGCAGGCAGGAACCATGTCTAATGCATCTCTATGCCCCCATCCAGTAGGATAAGGCTTGACACAAAGTGGATGCTTAATTAATATCAATGTGGTTGGTGTGGCTCAGTGGATTGTGTGTCATCCCATGGACTAAGAGGTCCCGGTTCAATTCCCAGTCAGGGCACATGCCTGGGTTGTGGGCTTGAACCCAGTAGAAGGCGAGCAGGAGGCAACTGATCGATCTATCTCTCTCACATCGATGTTTCTCTCTCTCTCTCTCCCCCTTCCTCTCTCTAAAAAAAAAAAAAAAAATTAGTGGAATGAATCAACATTATCATAAGTATTGTGCAACATAATCTCTCATATGTGTATTGTGCTTCCAACCCTTCAAAGTATTTCCATCTCCATTATCTCATTTGATTTAGAGAGTTTGGTACAGTAGATTCAATTAAAAGTGGATGTGAGAGCATTTTTGTTAATTATAAATAGTGAAGGATTTTATTATACTCTCTTGTTAACCCTGAGGCCAGGATAATGTAGGTGATGCACTTAAGGTCACATAGCAGGAGTCAGTTAGAATCTATCTCCTGACTTCCGTTTCTGGACTTTTCCTCCCTGTGTGAAGGGGAAACTAACAAAAGAAGATATAATAAAATGTTCTCGAAGTTCTTAGCATTAAAAAAGAGAGAGAGAGAGAGCTTTCTGGGAGCCCACCATGTGATTGCAAACTTCCAGTAGTGAATACAGTGGTGCTCAGCTCAGCTCTGCTCAGATACTTGGGGCCATTGTATCCATTACCCAGTTGCTGGGAACATGAGCTGCTGACAGCTCACAGCTGCATCCCTCACTGTACATTGCCCTGGGCCACAGGGAACTATTTCACCCAAGGTTACACCCCGTCTAGAGGACGGCTCACAATGACAGACTGATGCAGAGATACAAAGGTCTTGTTTCATGGCCTCAATTTGGGACAACTCTGAGTGGCCATCTCAGCTCAAGAACTCCCCATAGGATCAGCTGAGGCTTCAATTACAACCACAGTGTAAGTTAGCTTCTCCCTCTGCCCACTTCTACCTCCTTACTTCCTTACTGGTATATCTCCCAAGAGCACTCCCAAAAAAACCTGTATGCGACACTCCATCTCAGTCTGTTTCCATGGGAATCAATTGCTCCCTCAAGAACTGTTCCCTAACACTGAGCCTGTTCCAAAGTTGGTGTCAGTAATGATAGAATAGGATGATAGAGAAATGGGATGATATATGGATGGAGGCAGTTGTTCTAGCAAAACCAAAAAGAAGACAAGGCAGTGACAGATAAGCCATGCAGAAAATAGCCAGTATGGTCATAGAATAAGAAGTAGCCACTAGAGGGCCCAGCACTACAGATCCACAGCTTGCTGCTACTTCAGACCAGAATTCTAATTTTGCCCTTGACCTGGCAGACTCCAGAATAACTGTCTGCATTGGGGGGAGGGAGGATAGTTGGCTCAATGCTTCCTTCTTTTTTACCTATTCCATGGACATCAGTGTCCTATCCTGTTCCAACACCCTGTCACCAAGCCCTCTGTGCCATTACCTATACATGTATTTTCATAAATCAGTCTCCAAAGACTGAGGTTTTTCTTTATCAACAGCTCTCTTTGTTCCCAACGGGTTCTGGAGATCAGAAATGTGGAATTCCAAACAACTGATTGTGATGATTCTCACCAGCTGGAGAATCAGTAATATAATCTGTCCAGTCCTGTCACTTTCCCATACCCCTTCGCTTCCCCTGTTTGTAGAAAAGATAAGGCATGCAGGCTTAGATGGAATGATAGTGGCCAAGGGAGAAAGGGGATATGGGAGTCTTCACAGAAGATAAAAAAGTTTAAGAATACTGTATAACTGAATAAATTAAATCAATTAAGTTTTTCCTGCTATGCACTTGGTAAAAAGATTTAAGTTTTTTGCCCTGGCCGGTTTGGCTCAGCGGTTAGAGAGTCGGCCTGCAGTCCGGAGAGACCCAGGTTCAGTTCCCGCTAAGGGCACGTACTTCGGTTGCAGTTTGTCCCCGGCCCTGGTTGGTCGTGCGGGTGGCAGCCACTCGATGTGTCCCTTCACGTCGATGTTTCTCTCTCTCTCTCCCTTCCTCTCTCTCCCTCCCACTCTGTCTGTACAAGAAATGGAAAAATATCCTCGGGTGAGGATTAAAAAAAAAAAAAAGAGATTTAAGTTTTTTTTTTCTCTGTACCCTTTTGTAAGGGCAGTTAAGTCTTTTGTGGGTTGGAAGGCTTTCTTTACCTCAGGGGGGAAACATTTAGAGGTCTCTGTTTCCAACACATTAATTCTTTTTTTTTTAAATCATGTGTTAGGCAAGGTATTATTTCATGTAATCCTCTCAACACACCTATGAGACCAAGTCAGAGAAGTTAAATGGGTCACCCCAGGCCACATGGCTAGTTAATGTCAGAACCAGGTTTGTTGGACACCATGTTTAACTTCTACAGTCATTCATTCACTGACATCTAGTCCATCACTCACCAATTCATGTAGCCAAATATTCACTCAAGCAGTGAATGAGATTAATACATTTATGGAACAATGAGATAGATCTAGTAGCAGCTTGAAGAACAAAAGAACCTTTGAATCATAGAATGTTTGCACTGGCAGCTGGTCTAGTGGAAAAGAGCAAAAACTTTAGAGCCAAATGGACTAGACTGGAATATTGGCTCTGTTGTTTACTACCTATGTGACCTTGAGCAACGTATTTAACCTCTTTTATTCTCAGCTTTTATATTGTATATCACAAATAATAATGCACATATATTCTCATTAGACTGATATGAAGATTTATAGATAATATTAGAGATAGTATCTATCTATCTATCATCTATCTTTTTATCTATCAACACAAGACCAGCCACATAATTTGTGGGGTGCAGTACAAAATGAAAATGCAGGGCTCTTTCAAGATGGTGTCTGGCCGGTGTGGCTCCGTGGTTGAACGTTGACTCATGCACCAAGAGGTCACTGGTTTGATTCCCAGTCAGAACACATGCCCAGGTTTTGGGCCCAGTCCCCAGTGGGGAGCACGCAGGAGGAGGCCAATTGATGTTCTCTCTCATCGATGTTTCTATCTCTCTATCCCTCTCACTTCCTCTTTCTCTAAAACCAATAAAGGGAAAAAAAATTTCAAGATGGTTACAGCAGAGGATTAAACCAAGTATGGAGCCCTTTTAAATATGCCCCGAGGGCATATCAGTACCTGGCACAGACTAAGTATGCAAAAAATGGTAGTCCTTTTTACTCTCTAGGTCACTGATTTTAACCCTCTTTCGCATATGAGAAAAATGAAGTGCAAAGAAGAGAAAAAAATGCAAGTTAGTGGCAGAGCCAGGACACAACCCAGACTCCTCTGTTCCCAGTTAGTAGTCTTCACCTCAGCATTTCCCAAATGTGTTCTGTATGATTATAATAGATATTCCATGAATAAAAGTTTCCACGAACTAGAAAATTTGCAAAACATTGGATTGAGATTAAATAGACACCTTTTGCAGAGAGCTCTTTAGATACTTTCCTATGTGCAACATGAACCTCCAAGACAAGGATAGAACATGGAACATCCCCCGAAGTATTGATATGGAATCCTTTCTCAGGAGCATATTAAGTATCTCTTAGAACTAACTCAGAAACGCTGCTCTATGTACTGCTGCAGAGCAGTGGAAGTTTCCATGGATTTTGATCTGTGGGTGTGGTTATTCTTATTTTAAATTAGAAGCAAACATATTCCTTCCATTAGGCCTTTCTGTCGGAATCTCTGCCCCGGTTGACTTGTTAGCCTGAGGATAAAAAAAATAATAATAAAAACCAGACTACAGGAAAAAATACTTGTTCAGAGTCACCCAGTTGCATCCAAAAGGCAGATACAATCTGCCCTCTCCCAGGAGTAGGAATATAGAAACAAAACATGGCTATGACTTCCAAATTCTTTCCATTCTGAGTAACTTGCTTACATCCACCACATTACAAAAGTACAAGCTAAAGTCCCATATACACAAAGGCATTCAAGAAACCAGGAAATCATGATTCTCATTTTAGCTCCTCCATTTGTTAGTCATTTGACCTAAACTGGTTATTTCATCTGCTCATCCCTTTACTTTTATTAAAAATCTTCTTGCATCAAATTAACCTCTCCCTTATTTGAACTACCATACATTTATATTTCATCTGCAGTACTCTTCCCCCAGGACCTTGAGAATCTCTATGAAACATAGTTTGAGAACAAGTAGACTAGATGATCTCTGTAATTCCTTTCAGCTCTGATAGTCTGTTTCAAATTTGTATATAGTTTTGCAAGTTCTTACCTCCCCATTAATAAAGGACCCTAGCTCCTTGAGAAATGTTCCTCTTAAATTCTGGGCGGCCCAGAGAGTGATCCTCACATGCGAGTTGTTGAGATGCCAGGTGACACTGACCCTTTCTGAGTCCCCAGTACACAATGCCCATTATATGGATCGTGCAAAGGGGAGGATACTTTCTCCCCCAATCATGCTTTATTTTGTCACATGGGCTTTCAATGGGTATTATTTATGCCCTTTGACTCAAGAGTTGTTAGTAAAGTAGCTCTTCTATATTTTCCTCATTCCTCCTCACTCCCATTCCTCTCCATAAATTGCTAAATATGAGCCCATGGTGGGGGTTAGAGGTAGGAGTACAACAAGGCCAGGAAACAAATCTGCATTGATAAACCTAATATTGAACTTAGGTTCACTTCTCCTTGATTTTGAAGATTCTTTCACTGGACCTGCATTACCTACTTTCTCACTTTACTTAAGGTGAGTTCCCTCTCAGGAGAGACCTAAGCCCCTCGTGAAAAATAGACATTTGATGAGTTGGGCCTACTAGGTTGGAAGTGCCTTGTTTGGGTCCTCCAGGAAGCAGATGCCAAGAAAGAGTAAGAAGGGCGAGAGATTAATTGGAGGAAACATCTGTGAAGGATAAAGAGGAGAGGGAACAGAATAAGGTGGGAGAGCCTCAGACTGCAATGCAGTTCTGACACCTGTGAAAGAAGAGGGGAAAGAAAGGAGGACTGAGCAGGAGGAGCATCAATGCAGTCTCTGAGAAAGTCTCAGCCCAGCTAATGGGAAGCAGCAAAGCAATGACTGCCTATTAGGAGAGCCCTGTGTTGGGCAGAAATGACTTGGCTGTAGCATGTCTGCCCAGTCACTGTCAGGGAGAAGGATAGGAAGAGCATGACTGTGATGTAAACATTGCAGTAGATCTGAAGGTGCTACGGCTAGAGGCAGTCAGCTAACTCCACCCTCTCAGCAGGCTCTCCACGAGGGATATCTGAGCAGTATACTCCCCATGCCTGCCACACTGGGTATGCACACACCTGTGTAAATTCAAAAAGTGGACATAATTAAAGCTCACGTTGAGGCCTATTGTGCACATTTATTACAAATACTTATGGAGCATACAAAAGGTATTGCACTTGGCACTACAGCCACCCCACCCTCTTCAGTGGAATGACTGAGTCTGAGAAGGTTTCAGATAATTGGGTGAGTTTTTATTACCACTATTGTCAACAATAGGCAGTTTTATTTTTATTTATTTATTTATTTTATCCTCACCCGAGGATATTTTTCCATTTTTTGTACAGATAGAGTGGGAGGGAGAGAGAGGAAGAGAGAGAGAGTGAGAGAAACATCGACGTGAAGGGACACATCGAGTGGCTGCCACCCGCACGACCAACCAGGGCCGGGGACAAACTGCAACCGAAGTACGTGCCCTTAGCGGGAACTGAACCCGGGTCTCTCCGGACCGCAGGCCAACGCTCTACCGCTGAGCCAAACCGGCCAGGGCAACAATAGGCAGTTTTAATAATCTCTGTTGTATATTAATACTTTGTCAAGCTTAGTACAAAAGAGAACAATCTTTAGGGAGCTCAAGGTGAGTCTATAATAAAATATTCCTCCCTAGTTGGAGAGCTCAGAAGAGACTAATGAAGATTTTCTTCATGCCCATTACTGGACATTACAAGGAGGAAGGAGCCTTTTAGACAAATCGGCCTTGGAAGTAAACAGAGAGACCTTGAAACTGATCTGTCAGCCAACTGGATGGCACAAGGGCATGCTCCACCCCCCTGGACCCTGTCAGCCAAACTTCAGGATTTGCTGAGAAGCAGGCCAAACACCTGTTGCGGCTCCTGGATCAGAGTCAAAATTTAAGAGGGAGAAAGGAGGGAAAAGGAAGAAACTGGGAAAGAAGGATTTGTAGTTAGAGAGATAAGACAGCAGGGTTTTCAGAACAATGCCAAAATTCACCCCAACCTAATCACCTGGCAAAAGAGATAGTGTCAGTGGTGGAAAGAACACTGGGCATGATACCTAAGCTTGGCTGACCTTTGTCACTCAGTGCCCCTCTGGGCCTGTGCTCCTTGGCTGTAATCTGCAGAGGTAGGACAAACACTCTTTAAAGTTCTTCCATTTGAACAATATAAGATTCTAGCAGCCCCCTAAAAATAAATTTGTTAGAGCCTGTAGAGAGGCATGATGGAGAGGGAGTGTAGGATGAAAAACATTTCCAGTGAGCCCAGGAATAATATAACATAATATCATATAACATACATAGCATAACATAACACAACACAATCTAACATAGGCACTAGAGTGTTGGGAATGTGATGCATCTCTAAAGTGGAGCTCATTTCATGATCAAGACACCCAGGGCATTGAAATGTGACTCTGTTCTATCTTTATTTCAAAGTACAGATGATCTGGAAAGGAAAATTGTTCCACCTGTCAGCTGGTTCTAAAGGCTCTGAGATTCATATATATTCATCTACACATGAATACCCCCCCACCCCGCCACAATGGTACCAAAGGAAAGAAGATGGAACTGTGGAACTGTCCCGTTCTTTACTGAACCCTCCTCCAGTTTTCTCTTGTAAGGGCAAGCCATTTCTACTCCCCTTTAAGTCTGCATTTGCTGTTTATTTTCACCTAGATAAAAATGCTGGGATGGGGAAGCATACCATGGGATTATCCCAGGGCTATATTTTAAGATTCTAAGAACAACAGAGTTCCATGCTCCCTTCTCATGTATTTCTATTTGAATTAAGAAGACATCAGTTAAAAAACAAAAATAAAAAACTGCAGTCAAAGGTATGACATAATTAGCAGCCAACGGGAGAGGGCTCCACAATCCCTAGGCTTTGGATACTGTACCTTCCAGGCTAGCCCCTCCCAGAGAGTATCAGGTTTTCTCTTGGGGTTTCTTCCTTTTTTAATAACGCACCACTAGGGGCTAAGGCCCAGGAACCAAACCCTTATCTTAGTCTCTGGTAGACAAACAGGTCTAGGGAGATTATATGACCCTCAGGGAAGATTGCTCCCAACTCCCTGGGAGACCAGATGAAGTGAAGGGGAAAGGGTGTGGCGTGGCATCCATGACGACACAAGAGCACCCACAGGAGGGCTGTGCTGCCAGAATAATTAATGCCATACTGTGCAGCAGACCCCATTCTCAAACATGCCTGGGCTCTTCCAGTAGGGAACCTGCTAACTCACCATCACCTTTTGGACCTCAGTTTAAATATTATTTCTTCTGGGAAGCAGGGGCCACACACAGTTATGCAGGTTGCACACTGAGCACACCTAGGGTATGCCAATTGCAGCTTAGGTATTAAAGATTTATTCTTATGACAATTTTTCAGCAGTTGGCAGTTAAGTGTTTTGTGGAAAAGCACCTTTATTTATTTTTTCTTCTGACTCACAAAAAAGGTGCCATATGGGCTGGTAGTGGCCCAGCTGAGAGGCCTTTCCTGACTCAGATCAGGTTTGGTGCCTGTCTTATCCGTTTCAGAAGGACCCTGTCCTCTTCCAATCATCACATTTACTGTAATTTATTCTAATTACATACTTACTAGTCTATATTCACACTGGAGTATCAGCTTTCTGGGGGCCGTGACTATGTCTTGTTCAACACAGTACCCTGGGCATGAGAATGGTACTTGGCTCTAGCTCAGGTTCAATGATATTTGTTGAACAAATAAGCAATATATTCTGAGCCAGTCCAATACCTCTCTGAGTTCCCTATAACAGAAGGAGGAGAGCAGAAGGGTGACAGGAGCAGGGAGAGGGACGGACAATCAAATAAAAATCACAGTCCAGCCCTGGATGGTTTTGCTCAGCGGTTAGAGCATCGGCCTGCGGTCCAGAGAGATCCAGGTTCGGTTCCCCCTAAGGGCACGTACCTCGGTTGCAGTTTGTCCCTGGCCCTGGTAGGTTGTACGGGTGGCAGCCACTCGATGTGTCCCTTTCACGTCGATGTTTCTCTCTCTCTCTCTCTTCCTCTCTCTCCCTCCCACTCTACCTGAACAAAAAAAATAGAGAAATGTCTTTGGGTGAGGATTAAAAAAAAAAAATCGCAGCCCACTTTCCTCTGTAAACCTTTAATAAATAATCAGAGAAGTGATCCAGAAATCTAGAAAGTTAAGTTCCCTTTCTGGAACTGGTAACTACTGACTTCCCCTTTGAGCATCAGATCCTAAAATCCTCTGTGCATGGGCCAGGGTGTGGTTCGAGTAACGCTAGTCTGTCTGACCACTTTTATTTTCTGTTCTGTTGAGTTCATTTCTTGTCTCCTTTCAAACAGACTAACCCACACAGTTTATAAAGAAACCAGTATCAGAGAGGGAATATTTCTTATCCAATGTCACATACTAAAAGTCAATGGCCAAACCAAGATCAGACTTTATGTCATCTGACACTCGTTTTTCCCATTGGTCCACCCTTTGTTTTTCTGCACATTTATGACCTGAAAGACAAGCTATCCCTTAGTCTCACCTTCTTTGCTCCTTGTGTCTCTCTGGGTCCTCTATTAAGATGACTTATTTAGGTCAATTTTACTGTATTACTATTTAGTCACCTCTAGGTCCCAGTCAACTAGCTATTGTCTTAGCCCCAGCTATCAGGAAAATAATTCTGATACCGGAGATTCCCCCCACCCCCACCCAAGTCATATAGCATTCTCTTCACTGCCCCTCAACGGAACTAGTCTTGACTCATGGCAAAATTTCAGGCATCATATCATATACAAGAATAAACTCAAAACAGATAAAATATTAAAATGTAAGTCATGAAACCATAAAAATCCTAGAAGAAAACATAGGCGTTAAAATCTTAGACATCTCAAATAGCAGAATTTTTGCTGATACATCTTCCAGGACAAGAGAAACAAAGGAAAAAATCAAACAAATAGATTAAAACTAAAAAGCTTCTGCACAACAAAAGAAACCATCTTCAAAGTGCAAAGGGAATCCACAGTATAGAAGAACATATTCTCCAATGATACATCTAATAAGGGGTTAATTTCAAGAATATATAAAGAACTCATACAATTCAACAAGCGGAAGACAAGCAATCCAATTTAAAATGTTCAAAGGACCTGAATAGACACTTCTCCAAACAGGACATACAAATGGCCAAGAGACATAAAAAAAATGCTCAACATCACTAATCATGAAAGAGATGCAAATTAAAACCACAGTGAGGTATCACCTTACACCTGTCAGAATGGCTACCATCAACAAACAAGTGCCGGTGATGATGTGGTGAAAAGGAAACCCTAGTACACTGCTGGTGGGAATGCAGACTGGTTCAGCTACTATGGAAAACAGGATAGTTTCCTCAAAAAATTAAAAATGGAACTGCCATTTGACCCAGTGATCCTACTTTTAGAAATATATCCTAAGAAGCCTGAAACACCAATAAGAAAGAATATATGCACCCCTATGTTCATAGCAGTATTATTTACAATAGCTAACATCTGGAAACATCCCAAGTGCCCATCAGTAGATGAGTGGATAAAAAAGCTGTGGTACATTTACACAGTGGAATACCATGCAGCTATTAAAAAAAAAAAATCTCTTAACCTTGGAGACAGCCTGGACGGACCTGGAAATTATTAGGCTAAGTAAAATAAGCCAGTCAGGAAAAGACAAATACATAAAATCTTACTCATATGTGAAATCTAAAAAAATAAACTGATGAACAAAATAGGACCATAGACATGGAAGCATGGAACAGACTGACAGATCTCAGAGGGAAGGTGGGAGGGAGGGCAGGAAGAGATTAATCAAATAACTTATATGCATATATGCATAGCCCATGAATACAGACAATAGACAGGTAAAGGCCTAGGGTGGGGTGGGAGCCGTTGGAGGGAGGCAAAGGGAGGGAAATAGGGGGTATCTGTAATACTCTCAACAATAAAATACAATTTCAAATAATAATAAAATTACTAGAAGGAAGGACATAATAAAGATCAGAGCAGAAATTAATGACATAGAGACTAAAAAAAAACAAAAGGTCAATGAAACCAAAACCTGGTTCTTTGAAAAGATAAATAAGATTGATCAATTGATCAACTGATAGGCAGACTCACCACGAAATAAAGAAAGAGGACCCAAAAATATAAAATCAGAAATGAAAGAGGTGAAGTAACAACTGACACCATAGAAATACAAAAGATTGTAAGAAAATTCTATGAACAATTATATGCCAACAAATTGGACAACCTAGGCAAAATGGATAACTTCCTAGAATCATACAAGCTTCCAAAATCAACAGGAAAAAGAAAACCTGAATAGTCCAATAACAACTAAGGAAACCGAAGCAGTAATCAATAAACTCCCAGCAAACAAAAGCCCTGATTCAGATGGATTCACAGGGGAGTTTTACCAAACATTCAAAGAAGGAGTTACACCAATTCTCCTCAAACTATTCCAAAAAATACAAGAGGAAGGAAGACTTCCAGGCTCTTATTATAAGGCCAGCATAATCCTAATTCCAGAATCAGATAAAGACACTACAAAGAAAGACAATTACAGGTCAATATCCTTGATAGATGCCAAAATCATCAACAAAATATTAGCAGATCAGATCCAGAAATATATTTAAAAAATTATTCACTATGATCAAGTGAGATTTATCCCAGTGATGCTAGGCTGGTACAATATTCGCAGATCAATAAATGTGATACACTACACAAACAAAATGAAACATAACAATCATATAATCATAACAATAGATGCTGAAGAAGGATTTAACAAAATCCAGCACTCGTTTTTGATAAAAATTCTCAGGAAAGTGGGAATAGAGGGATCATACCGCAAAATAATAAAGGCCATGTATGACAAACCTACAGCCAACATCATACTCAATGGGCAAAATCTAAAAGCATTTCCTTTAAGAATAGGAACAAGATAGGGATGCCCACTTTCGTCACTCTTTTAATTTTTAAAAATTGATTTTAGAGAGAGAAGAAGGGAGAGGGAGAGAGAGAGATAGAAACATTGATGAGAGAGAACATCGATTGGCCACCTCCTGTATGCCCCCCAACTGGGGATTGTGCCCACAACCTGGGCATGTGCCCTGACCGAGAATCGAACTGGTGACCTCCTGGTGCATGGGTCAACACTTAACCACTGAGCCACACTGGTTGGGCCACTTTCATCACTCTTATTCAACATATTACTGGAAGTCTTATCCACAGTGATCAGACAAGAATAAAAAATAAAAGGCATCCAAATTGGAAAGGAGGAAGTGAAACTATCACTATTTACAGAAGACATGATATTGTATATAGAAAACCCTAAAGACTCCACCAAAAAATCTAGATTTAATATATGAATTCAGCAAAGTAGCAGGATACAAACTAACATTCCAGAAATTGATGGCATTTTATTTTATTTTTATTTTTTAAAATAATTTTTCTTTATTGATATTTAGAGAGAGGGGAAAGGAAAGGCAGAGAGAGACATCAATGAGAGAGAACATTGATTGGCCGCCTCCTGCATGTCCCCCACTGGGGATCAAGCCCACAACCCAGGCATGTGGCCTGACCTGGAATCGAACCAGTGACTTCTTGGTGCATAGGTTGACACTCAACTACTGAGCCACACCAGCCAGGCTTGATGGTATTTTTATACACCAATAATGAGCACTCAGAAAATGAAACTTAAAAAAAAAAATAATCCCATTTACTATTGCAACAAAAAAGTTAAGTAAGATACCTAGGAATAAATTTAACCAAGAGGTAAAAGACCTGTTCTCAGAAAACTACAGGACATTGAAAAAAGAAAGAGCTCAGCTGTTGTGGCATGGTGGATTGAACATAATCCCATGAACTGAGAGGTCCCAGTTTGATTCCCATCAGGGCCCCATGCCTGGGTTGTGGGTTCAATTACCAATGGGGAGCATGGGGAGGCAGCCAATTGATGTTTCTCTCTCACATTGAGGCTTCTCTCTCTCTCTCTAAAAAAATAAATAAATAAAAGAAAGAAACAAAAAAAGAAATAAAGAAGCCATAAATAAATGGAAGCATACACCATGTTCATGGATAGGAAGACTCAACATCATTAAAATGTGTATACTGCCCTGGCCGGTTTGGCTCAGCGGTTAGAGCGTTGGCCTGCGGTCCGGAGAGACCCGGGTTCAGTCCCCGCTAAGGGCACATACCTCGGTTGCAGTTTGTCCCCGGCCCTGGTCGGTCGTGTGGGTGGCAGCCACTTGATGTGTCCCTTCACGTCGATGTTTCTCTCTCTCTCTCTGTTCCTCTCTCTCCCTCCCACTCTACCTGAACAAAAAATAGAAAAATGTCCTCAGGTGAGGATAAAAAATAAAAAAATAAAAAAATAAAATGTGTATACTACTCAAAGCAACATATAGATTCAATGCAATCCCTATTAAAGTACCAATGGCATATTTCACAGAGCTAGAACAAAAACTCTAAAAGTTTATATGGAACCAAAAAAGACCCCAAATAGCCACAGCAATCTTGAAAAAAAAAAGAACAAAGTTGGAGGGATCACAATACCAGATATCAGGTTATACCACAAAGCCAATCAGAACAGCCTGGTACTGGCACAAGAACAGGAATATAGATCAGTGGAACAGAACAGAGAACCCAAAAACTGATCCAAGCCATAATGGTCAATTAATATTAGACAAAGGAGACAAAAGCATACAATGGAGTAAAGACAGTCTCTTCAATAAATGGTGCTGGGAACATTGGACAGGGACATACAAAAAAAAGAAAAAAGAAAAGAAACTATACCACCAACTTATACCATACACAAGAATAAACTCAAAATGGATAAAAGACTTAAATATAAGTTATAAAACCATGAAAATCCTCAAAGAAAACGTAGGCAGCAAAATCTCAGATATCACACTTAGCAGAATTTTCACCAATATGTCTCCTATGGCAAGAGAAACAAAGGAAAAATAGACTAACAAGCTTCTGCACAGCAAAAGAAACCAGCATCAAAATGAGAAGGGAATCCACTATATGGGAGAACATATTTGCCAACGATACATCAGATAAGGGGTTAATTTCCGAAATATATAAAGTACTTATACAACTCAACAAAAAGAAGACAAACAACCCAATTAAAAAATGGGCAGAGAACGTGAATAGACACTTCTCCAAACAGGGCATACAATGGCCAAGAGACAGGAAAAAATGCTCAACATCACTAATCATCAGAGAGATGCAAATTAAAACAACTACCATCAACAAATCATCAAACAACAAGTGCAAACGAGGATGTGGAGAAAAAGCGACTCTAGTATACTGTTAGAAATGCAGACTGGTTTGGCCACTATGGAAAACAATATGGTGTTTCCTCAAAAAATTAAAAACGAAACTTCCATTTAACCCAGTGATCCCACTTCTAGGAATATATCCTACGAAGCCTAAAACACCCATCAGAAAAAATATATGCACCCTTATGTTCATAGCAGCCCTATTTACAATAGCTAAGATCTAAAAACAGTTCAAGTTCCATCAGTAGATGAGTGTATAAATAAGCTGTGGTACATTTACAAAATGGAATACCAATGTGTCTGTAAGAATAAAAGATTTCTTACTCTTTAAGGTGACATTTGAGGGACCTGGAGAATTATATGCTAAGCAAAATAAACCAGTCAGAGAAAGACAAGTATCACATGATCTCACTTATTTGTAGAATGTAATGAATAAAATAAATCCAGAGACATGTTAGTAGAGAACAGACTGACCAACCTCAGAGGGAAATGGGGGGAGAAGGATGGGACGAGATAAACCTAAGAACTGATAAGCATATGTGGATAACCAATGGTCACAGACAAGAGTGCAGTGAAGGGGGGGGGGGTAGGAGCAGAAAGAAGGGTGCCAATGGGGGAAAAAAGGAGGGACATCTGTAATACTTTCAACAATAAAGATAAATTTTTAAATAATAATAAAATTATGGCCGGTTTTGTTCAGTGGTTA
Organism: Molossus molossus; assembly: GCF_014108415.1. Classification (NCBI taxonomy): domain Eukaryota; kingdom Metazoa; phylum Chordata; class Mammalia; order Chiroptera; family Molossidae; genus Molossus; species Molossus molossus. The sequence continues at coordinate 44,753,486 of NW_023425348.1, forward strand.
GAGTGTCAGCCCAGTCACAGGTTTGATTCCCAGTTAAGGGCAAGTACCTGGGCTGCAGGTTCAATCCCCAGCCCCAGTCAGGGTTGTGTGGGAGGCAACCAGTCAGTGTTTCTCACATTAATGTTTCTCTCTCTCTCTCTCTCTCTCTTTCTCCCTCTCTCCCCCTCTCCCTCTCCCTCTCCCTCCCCCTCCCTCCCTTTCACTCTAAAAGTCAATGGAAAAATATCCTCAGGTGATCATTCAGCTGGTGTGGCTCAGTGGTTGAGTGTCCAACCCATGCACCTAGAGGTCACATCTGGATTCCCGGTCAGGACACATGCCCAGGTTGTGGGCCTGATCCCCAGTGGGGGATGTGCAGGAGGCGGCCAATCGATGTTTCTATCTCTCTCTCCCTCTCACTTCCTCTCTCTCTAAAATCAATAAAAGAAAAAGAAAATTTTTTTAAAGAAAAATATCCTCAGGTGAGGATTAACAATAACATAATTTCTGGCATTATCTTGGCTAACTCCTACTTATCTCTTAGATATCCATTTAGATCACTTTATTTCAGAAAATGAAACATATTTTATTTGGTCTGTATCCCCAGTGTGAGTGAGGAATACCTCCTATAAGCACCCATAATTCCCCCAACAAAACATTAATCACCCTGCACAGTAATTGCCTGCTCACTTTGTCTCTATTCCCAACTGCACTATAACTTCTATGAGAACAGAGACTATTCCTGTTTCCTTATACTATTATTTCCTCTAGGACCCAGCAAAGAGCCCAACACAATGACTAGAACTCTGACTCCATGATTCCTAATTATATGCACAGTAGTGATCAAAGGATAAAAAGATGTGAATACTTTATAGTTGAACATATTATGTAGATGTTAAGGATATATTATGTTAAAAAGACTCATTATACCGCCTATCACTATAATAAAAACTCTCTGCTTCTGATATGAAGATGAAAAAAAAAAATTCAGCAGTCCATCCGCAGAAGTTTCCAAGATTTAAATGTTACAATCGCCCTGCCATAGGCAAATATCACCAGACTCAAGCACTGTCATTGTGACAGTACACTCACCTCAAGGGCTGGTCTCTTCCTTAGTCTAGTTGGTGTTCATATATTGAGTGCTCACCGTGAGTCAGTCTCTGTTTTAAGTTTTGTTTTGTTTTTCTTTTTTCTTTTCCTTTATTGATTTTAGAGAGAAAAAAAGGGAGAGGAAGATAAAGATAGAAACATTGATGAGAGAGAACATCGACTGGCCAACTCCTGCATGCCCCCCCACTGGGGATTTGGCCCACAACCTGACTGGCGACCTCCTGGTTCATGGGTTGATGCTCAACCACTGAGCCACACTGGCCAGGCTCTGTTGTAAGTTTTTACATGCATTATCTCATCTGATTCTTGCAACAACCCTAGGAGAAAGGGTCTATTTTTATTACCTTTTAATGATGGGAAAACCAATATACAAAGTTTATATGACTTGCCCAAAATCACAAAACTCGAGTGGTGGAGCTAGGATTCAAATCCATCTCTTGCTCTTAATCACTATGCTATCAGACTCTGCTTTCTACTACTTTTTCTCCAACAACCTTCCATCTTAGATGGGCCTCCTCCTATTGTCCAAACACACCTTGGACTTTTTTTAACTCCATGCATCTAGAATATAATTCTGTTAAAAATTCAAAGGAGTCTTATAGATTATTTTGTAGAATACCAGCTTTGGTATACCTAAAGTCAAAGCTTGGCTGTTTCAGTTATCTATGGCTGTGTATGTAACAAACCACTCCATAACTTAGCTGTTAGATCAATAGCAATTTATTATTTCTCATGATTATGTGGATCAGTTGGGAAGTTCCTATGCTAGCTTCAAATGAACTCACTCATGGTGTTGCATTGAGCTAGAGGGTCTGAGGAGCTAGAAGGTTCTCCATTGCCTCATTTACATATCTGGCTTTGCTGGGGCACCTTCTATGTGGCCTCTTATCCTCCATAAGTCTAGACCAGCTTCCTAGTATGATGGACTTAGAGGAGCTGAAAAGAATGTGTGGCCATATTTAATCTAGTTCACTTCCTAGCTGGTTGTCTTTGGGCAATTTACTTTTTCTCTCCTGAGATCAATTTCCTTATCTGAGACATTGTAAAAGTAATCCCAATTGTCTCAGGTTCTTATAAATATTAAATGAGATGATATATGTCAAGTACCTAACAAACTCCCTGCCATACAACTATTATCCAGTGTTAGTTTTCCTCGCTCTAAGTCATATAGTTACTTGACATTTCTAGGGCCTGGAATGAATCCTTCCTCCCACTCTCCATAATCTCTCTACAGTATGTTTAAATCTCATACTTCAAAGTGCAGCTCTAGTCTCATCTTCTTTACACAAATGTCCAAAATCACTAGCCTTCAATAATTGTCTATATTCAGAAATTCCAACTTTCTGTGTATAAATGAACTGTTCCCAGTCCTTTCCCCATCCCCACAGAAAAAACTTAGTAGATTAAGTTATCTGTGAAATTGTTATTATGAACAATTTGTAATTTTTGGCTAGTTGCATATAATTCTACCCCTCACTCCCTAGCTTAAGAAAGCATTCTGAAATATGTATAAGAATGTTTTTATTATCCTTATAATCTGCTGTAATTTTTTTAATCCTCACCCGAGGATATTTTTCTATGTATCTTCAGATAGAGTGGGAGACAGAGAGAAACACTGACATGAGAGGGACACATCGACTGGTTGCCTCCCACATGATCTCAACCAGGGCCAGGTACGAACCACAACCAAAGTACGTGCCCTTCACCGGAATCAAACCTGCAAGTCATTGGTCCACGGGCCAATGCTCTAACCACTGAACCAAACTGGCCAGGCTACTCTAATTTATTTTATAAAGATAAATCATTTCCAAAATTTGCTCATTATTAGCAACAAATTATTTACAATGCTTCAGTGGTCTAAGTCACTCATTTGGCACTAAGCACATGCTCTTCTATTTATTTATTTTTTTCCAATTTTTATTAATTTATGTTTGTTACAGATGTTTCTCCTTTTTCTCCCCTAGACCCCCCTCTTCCCCATCTCGCCCCTCACCCCCCTAGCATTTTTGTCTATGCCCATTGGTTATGCATATATTTATATAAGTTCTTTGATTCATCTTACCCATCTCCCCTGCCCCCCTATTCTGAGGTTTGTCAGTCTGAACCATACTCCTTTCTATGGGTCTGGATCTATTTTATTCATCAGCCCTCTTTGTTCATTATATTCCACAAATAAGTGAGATCGTGTGGTATTTGTTTTCCTCTGACTGGCTTATTTCGCTTAGCATTATACTCTTGAGGTCCCTCCATGTTGTCTCAAAGAATAAGAGATCTTTCTTTCTTACAGCTGCATAGTATTCCATTGTATATATGTACCACTGCTTTTTTTATCCACTCATCTATTGATGGACACTTGGGCTGTTTCCAAATCTTAGTAATTGTAAATAGTGCTGCTATGAACATAGGGGTACGTATATTCTTTCTGATTGGTGTTTCAGGCTTCTTAGGATATATTCCTAGAAGTGAGATCCCTGGGTCAAATGGCAATTCAATTTTTAAGTTTTTTGAAGAAACACCATATTGTTTTCCATAGTGGCTGCACCAGTCTGCATTCCCATATTTTTTTATTTTTTAAATACTTTTTCTTTATTGACTTGAGAGAGACAGGAAGGGAGAGGGAGAGAGAGAGATAGAAACATCGATGAGAACATTGACTGGCCGCCTCCCACATGCTCCCCACAGGGGATTGGGCCCACAACCTGGGCATGTGTCCTGTCTGGGAATCAAACTGGTGATTTCTTGGTGCATGTGTTGATGCTCAACCAGTGACCCACACCAGCCGGGCCATGCTCTTTTATTTTTAAATCTTTTTAAGGAAATGTCCTGTCTTCCTAATGAGATGAAAAACACTAATAAAACCAAGGACCTTGAGATATATAGATACACATGTATAAATATATGCATATGTATTTAATGTATTTGTAGTTCTATCATAATGCACTAAGCATAACAGAAGGGCAATACATATTTCCCAGAAAGTACCTGTTGAAGTTTATGTGGACAATGAGCATGAAGCAGCTTGGAACAGTGGAAAAGAAAATTGGATTTAGAAGCACAGGCTCCAAGCTATGTGCTGGCTCTGGGGTTCTGGACCAACAAGTTACTTATCCATTGAGCTTCTCTGGTACAATGGAAGAAAACACTGGGTGAAGGGGAGGGGGGTTTCAAAACTTATTATCTTAGGCTAGTGGGTCTCAAAGGTGGGGGCAATCAATTTTTATCAAAATACACAGGCTTGATTCTTCCTTTCCCTTACTCATTGTGGTACTCTAGTATGGGAGGGCAAGTGAAATAGAAAGGTATTTCAAAAACATTTTCCTGGTGAGAATCACTATAGCATTAGGCTCTGTGATTATTCAGTGTAGTTAACTCTAACAGCTTGTACAGTTGTAGAAAGAAAGCATCTTTCTTCATATCTTCATAAATATTCTGATTCCTAGAGCTATTTTTATTCAACTGAACCCAGTAACTATTTTCCTGAAGTAGAGTTCTCATCCCCAGGGGACTGGAGTGGAAAACACAGAGATTCATAGGTGACCTAAAGGTCTCTACAGTCTACTTAACAAAACCTACCTTGCCAAATTCCTAACCATATCATACATCCTTTGATGCTTTCCTCCTTATCACTATCAACTCATAAAAGTCCTTACACTGATAAGAATTCAAATAATGCCTGGAAAATAGCACAATAAATGTATGCTGCTTGACTAATCTCCAGCTGTATAAGAGGGTTGCTCTCTCTGTGAAAATTCACACTAATAGTTTGTTATGTTATATTTATATCTAGCACAGTAGGAAACACCAGAAAGTGCTTATTAAGTGCTTTTAGATCAACTAGAATAACCTGTACAGCAGGGCAGTGGAGAAAACCCTCTAATTTAATCCAACTCTGACTCTTAGTAGCTCAGAGAGAATTCTCTTATGGAAAGGAAAGGTGATAAACCTTAGGGAGGTTGTTAGCACTTTGGCATTTCTGAGTCAGGTGGGAGCATTTAATTTGCTCACTAAAGAGAGTGACATGATCTCCAGGGTATAGCAAGAACAAAGCTACTGCTAATAAAGAACCCTTACATTTGCTTAGCCTTTATGGGTTACAAAGTGCTTTCATATCTCTCATCATTTAAGCTCCCTGAAAACTTGTGAGGCAGAGATGTTATTCATCTTAATTTTATAGAAGCAGAAGCTAAGACTTAGATGGCTTGTATGACATCTCCAAAGTCACACAACTAGGAAATGGCAGAGCTAGAACCAGGACCAGGAGATATATATATATATATCCTCACCTGAGGACATTTTTGCATTTTATCTTCAGATACAGCGGGAGGGAGAGAGGGAGGAAGAGACGGAGAGAATCATCGACATGCGAGAGACACATCCAGTGGTTGCCAACCACACAACCCCAAACTGGCGCTGAGACAAACTGCAACCGAGGTTCGTGCCCTTAGCAGGAACCAAACCCGGGACTCTCCGGTCCATGGGCTTACGCTCTAACCACTGAGCCAAACTGGCCAAGGGGAGGACTGGGATATTTTTCTTTCTTTTTTTTTTTTTAATCCTCACCCAAGGACATTTTTGCATTTATCTTCAGATAGAGTGGGAGGGAGTGAGGGAGGAAGAGAGAGAAAAACATCCACGTGAGAGGGAACATGGAGTGGTCGCCACTCACACAACTCCAAACAGGGCTGGGGACAAACTGCAACCGAGGTTAGCGGGAACTGAACCCAGGACTCTCTGGGACTGGGATATTTTTAATTGTATTAATCAGGGCTTTCCCAAGACAAGAAAAAAAACTTAACATAAATTAGTTTAAGCAGGAAATAAACTTTTGGCTTATACAACTGGGAAGTATAGAAGATACTGTGGTTATCTGCCCCAAACCTGTTCCCTTTTGTCTTGGTAGCTCCCTTATTTGTTGTTTATTACCCACTCTCCCCCTCCACCTCCATGTGGAGCCCATGTGTTTTTGGAGAAACTGACCCACCCTAATTCAAGGAGAAGGATTTTTACACTAATCAGCATAATCCCACCTCCAGCCATAGTTATTGGTTCAAGGATGGGCATGTGACACTATATGGACCAATGAGAAGCAAGGAGAGGTATGCTGAGAGTTTCAGGCAAAGAATCTCCTAAATTTTCTGAAAAAATATCTGAAAGCAACTGTCTCCCAACAGATGTGAGGAGAATGGATACAACTGCCATCTTACAAAACCAGCCATAGGATGAAGCTGACACTGTAGATGGCAAACAGGATCTTTGATAACATTGTTAAACCTTCTAAATCAACTAATTCTGTAGCACAGCACATCTCTGGATTTTGCAGTTAACTAACCCAAGAGCTACTTTAGTATACTTAATGGCAAATAACGGAAATCTAAACTCAAACTTAGACCAATTTGGTCTAGACACTAATGGACTTGTTACTTGCCTGTTTGCCATGGAGTATATTAAGGTAACTGAAAGAATGGAAAGAAGAGCTGCAGACATGAGTGCTTTGGGGACTGGAATTCATATCTCTGTGGCACTAGGACTTTCACTCTTAATTTTTCACTCTCATTCTCTTCTACTACAGACATGCCTTTTCCACTATGTGGCAAGTAAATGATCACCTGCCACCTCAGTGTATCAGTGAGCATGCTGACAGGAAAGAGAGGCCTTTCAGATTGAGTAATCTGAGGAGAGTTTAATAAAGAGATTATGTATAAAGATATGGGTGGAAATACCACAAAGGATAATAGAGTGCCCCAGGGCTAGAATCAGCCTGGTAGGGAGATGTTACCTCTCTAAAGTCTGAAGGAATGAGGGGACGTAGGACTTACTGTAATCGGAGACCCTAAGGGCTGTGTGGAGGGGGTCCCCTCACATGAGCTGTGTTAAGGGATAAATTGGACTGCATTACCTGCTGGTGTTCCTCATTGGCCAACTAGACTGGAAGCAAGAGAAAAGGAAGCCTGTGGATGTACCTCACACAGGTCAACCTCCTGAGGCACAGAGTAGACTGTAGAAGGGTGGAGGGTAGCTCAGCCTGAGTGGCTCAGTGGTTGAGTGTGGACCCATGCACCAAGAGGACACCAGTTCGATTCCCAATCAGGGCACATAATGGGTGGGTTGAGGGCTCTATCCCCAGTAGGGGACCTGTGGAGGCAGCCTATCAATGTTTCTTTTATCTCTCTCTCCCTCTCTCTTCCTTTCTCTCTAAAAATCAACAAAAACATACTTAAAAAAAAAAAAAAAAGCATGGAGGGTAGATTTAGAGCAGTGTATGGAAAACATCCAATACATAAAATGGACAACCTCTACAGAATGAGAGCATTTATTTTTCACGTCATCTGAATGTCAACACCAGTAAAAGGATTCTGGTCCTATTTGGTACAGTGGCTCACTTCTTGGACCAACTGTGTAAACATATAAATAATTCCTTACTCCTAACAAATACTTCATAAAGTTGACCTTGGAAGAGTATATCAAGGAGAGGCTTATTACAAAACATAAATATCACCATGAACAGGCAGAATATTTAGATCTTAACAGGTTTTCCACTGACCTTTTTTTCCTTCTTAAACTTATCTTTATTGTTGACTGTATTACAGATGTCCCTCTTTTTTTCCCCCTTGACCTCCTTTTCCCCATCCCTACCCTGTTCCTGCCTTCCCCACACTATTGTGTCTATTGGTTATGCATATATGCATATATAAGTTCTTTGGTTTATCTCTTCCCACCGCACTTCCCCCCTTCCTTTTAAAGTTCGTCAGTCTAACAACCAATTTGTACTTCTTAATCTCCTCACTTTTTTCAAACACCCCCCCCCCCCCCCCCCCCCCGCAATCTGGCAACCAACAAAAAGTTCTCTGTATCTATGAGTCTGTTTCTGTTCTGCTTGCTCATTTGGTTGGTAGATTTCGTTGTTGATAGATATGTATTTATTGCCGTTTTGTTGTTTATATTTTTGTTCTTCTTCTTCTTTAAGAAAACCCATCAACGTTTCATACAATACTGGTTTGGTGGTAATGAACTCCATTAGCTTTTTCTTGTCTGGGAAACTCTGTATATGTCCATCAATTCCAAATGACAGCTTTGCAGGATAGAGTAATTTTGGTTGTAGGCCCTTGCTTTTCATCACTTTAAATATTTCTTGCCACTCCCTTCTGGCTTGCAAATTTTGAGAAATTGGCTCACAGTCTTATGGGAGTTTCATTGTAAGTAACTAACTGCTTTTCTCTTGCTTTTCAGATTCTCTCTGTCTTTAACCTTTTGCATTTTGATGATGATGTGTGTTGGTGTAGGCCTCTTCGGGTTCATCTTTTTTGGGACTCTCTGTGCTTCCCTGAAATTCTCACTAAGTTCCTCGAGCATCCTTATAACCAGTGTTTTGAACTCTGTATCTGTTGGATTGCTAATCTCCATTTCATTTAGTTCTTTTCCTGGAGTTTTGTTCTGTTCTTTCATTTGGGACATGTTTGTCTTCTCATTTTGGCTGCCTCCCTGTGTTTGTTTGTGTGTATTAGATAGAGTTGCTATGTCTCCTAGGCTTCTGAGGGTGGCCTATTATAGGAGGTGTCCTGTAGGGTCCAGTGGCACAGCCTCCCTGGTCACCCCAGCTCAGCCCTTGAGGTGCACCCCTTGTGTGAACTTTACATCCTTCTGTTGTAATTGAGTCTTGATGGCTGTTGGCACATCAATGGGAGGGATTTACTCTGGCTGATCAGCTGCAAGGACTGGCTGTGCCCACTGACCACCAACATCAGGCAGTTCTGAAGGATGTTTGTTCTGTAGTTCTGTTGTAATTTTGATGTGGTTGTGGGCAGAGGCAAGTACCATGTTTACCTATACCACCATCTTGACCAGAAGTCTCCACTGACCTTTTTAATTTATGAAGTTAAATACAAGACTAGGGTTATCATAAAGCATCTCACATCAGTGTAGCAGGGGCATTATGGGCAATCACATTATTACTATTATTATTAGACTATAGAATTATTTTTATTACTGTTAAAGCAAAGCATTATTATTATTAAATTATAGTTTAATGATTAGAAGCAGGACCTTGGCTCATAATAGCAAAAAACTGAAAACAACCTAAATTTTCATGTTATGCTCTCACAACAGAATTTATTATTATTATTACTGTTATTATTATTATTATTTTAATCCTCACCTGAAGATACGTTTTTATTGATTTTGAGAGAGAAACATGGATGTGAGGGAGAAACATCAATCTACGAACCCCGACCAAAGATCAAACCCGCGAACTTTTTGCTATACAGGACAACACTCCAACCAACTGAGTGACCAGGCCAGGGCCCACAACAGAATAGTAAATATTAATCAGGAATGAAAATTAAGTGACAAAAAATTTTAGTAACAGAAAATCCCAGAAGATAACATAGATTATTAAAATCATTTTATAATAAATTAAAAAATAAGAAAGACAATGCATGTAATAAAACAACTACTTTTCCTTAAGTAATGATAAAAACAAAATTAAAGAGGGTAGGTACCTTTGAGGAAAAGCTAAGGGGATGGAATAGAGATGGAGAACATAGGGAGATGTAAGTTATTTGTTCTTAGCTTAAGTGGTAGGTTCATGGGTGTTCCTTTTATTTAGTACAGATAAATAAATGAAAGTAAATATTTGAATAACGGGGCTCTGCACTGGACCAGTGATGATAGTGTATCATAAACTGAGGAGTATATTTAACTCAATACTCTCTACTTAGGAGCAAGAACATTCTTCACCAAGAATGTTAATAACAATTTTAGTGTGATGGGAAAAAACTGAAAATCACCCAAATGTTCAACTCAAATAACATCAACTGAAGTTGGTGAATGATTAAACAAAAACTGGCAAGTCCATTCAGTGGAATACTACTCATCAATAAGAAGGAACAAACCAGTGATAAACACAATAATCTGGATGGAGCCCGGCTGGTGTGGCTCAGTGGTTGAGCATCGACCCATGCTCCAGGAGGTCACTAGTTCGGTTCCCGGTCAGGGCGCATGCCCAGGTTGTGGGCCAAGTCCCCAGTGGGGGGCATGCAGGAGGTGGCCAATTGATGTTCTCCCTCATTGATGTTTCTATCTCTCTCTCCCTCTCCCTTCCTCTCTTTCTGGGAGCAATAAAGAAAAAAAAAAAGTCTTAAAAAAATAAGAACATTCTTGACATAACAAAACTACAGATGTGGAGAACAAATTAGTGGTTGCCAGGAGCATGACAGGGGTGATAATATAAAGGAGTAAGTAGGCAGTTCCTTTGTGTTTATGAAACAGTTCTGTGTCTTAAATGCAGTGGTGAGTATACAAATATACACATGAGATAAAATTGCATAGACCTATGCATATGCACACACACACACACACACACACACACACCAGCATATTAATAAAGATACAGTATTCTAAGCATGTTGAAACACATGAATGAGACAAAGAGATCAATAAAATGGGGAAAAGGCCAGTTATGGATCCAAATACATATGGAAATTAAGTATCTAATAATAATGGCATTTCAAATCAGTGACAATAAAAGATGGATTATTTAATTGAAATTTTCCTAAATAGATCAAAGATATATACAAGTTAAAAAAGCAAAATAAAATTCTAGAAAAAATATGGGGTAATTTTTTTTTTAAATAATCAAAGAGAAACTCAGAAAACATAAAATATTTACATAGAAGACTACATAAATAATGCACAGTAAGTCAAAAGGTAAATGACAAGCTGGAGAAAATATTTGCAAGACATATGATAGACAAAACATTGATTTCCTTAATATAAAAGATCACTTACAAATCAATAAGAGAAAAACTATATAAAAATTGAAGAAGATACAAACAGAAGTTAATAACAATAGCAAACTAAAAAATGACTGTAAAATATCTAACATTATGTACAATCTCACTCATGACTTTACTTTTTATTTTATTTTATTTTTTAATCCTCACCTGAGGATATTTTTCTATTTATCTTCAGATAGAGTGGGAGGGAGGGAGAGAGAGAGAGGGAGAGGGAGCGAAACATTGACGTGAGAGGGACACATCAACTGGTTGCCCCCCAAATGACCTTGACCAGGGCCAGGGATAAACTGCAACCGAAGTATGTGCCCTTGACCAGAATTGAACCCACAACTCATTGGTCTGCGGACCAACACTTTAACCACTGAGCCAAACTGATCAGGGCTCACTCACAACTTTAAAGATATAAATTAAAATTAAAAACTTTTTAGAAGTTTGACAACAAACTGTATTGGCCAAAGTTTAAAGAGAATTGACATCTTAGAAGGTCAGAAACCCTAAACCTTACAGATAATTATCAGTTTATTCATACACTTATTCATTCAAAAACTAAACCTACTTAGCATCTACATGTGCCAGGAATTATTGGTGCTGAATATGCAGCTATGAATAAAATATATCAAAGTCCCTGCCCTCCTGAAGTGCATATTCATTTGGGTAAGGAAGAAGGAGGCATGTAGGAAGCAAGCTTTGGATGAAAAGAGAGAAATAAGATGAGAGAGACAAGGATATTTCACATCTCTACATATGAAATCTCCCTTTCAATTGCCTCGCAATATCCTACCCATATACTTCAGGGTTCATCTCTAACAAATCCTACCTTCCCCCCTGACTACTTCCCACCCACCCCACATTGCAAAACATATTTTTTACAACAGTGTATATAACGTAATGTTATTTTTTACATTTCCTGAAACATGTACAATTGTGCTTTGGACATAACAGATGTTTGGTAAATGAATAAATAAATTTTTGTCAAAGGCAGCATGTCAAATATGTACACAGTAGAGCTTTTATGAGAGAAAGCAGATGGCCTAGAGAGAGGAGGCAGGAGAACAGATGACCAATTTGTTACTCAAAGATGCAAAATGTATCTCATATTAACTGTGCAATACATGTGTATCATCAATACTTTATCAGCCAATATGAAATTATTTTTAATAGTTATAATATAGCTAAAGGAATAATGAAATACAATAAAATCAGTCCAACATGCACCTCCATTTTTGTCTGACTATTTGAAAACAAAGTATTAATAAGGCTATAAACACAATGGGTGAAAATATATTCAATTAATAGCTAAATTAAAATACTATAGGGTCAAATAATTATTTTTTAGGCTTTCCACCTCCCCCCCCTTTTTTTTTAATCCTCACCTGAGGATATTTTTCCATTGATCTTCAAATAGAGTGGGAGGGAGGGGGAGAGAGAGAAACATTGATGTGAGAAAGACACATCTACTGGTTGCCTCCTGTATGACCCCAACTAGGGACGGGGATGAACCACAATGGAGGTACACGCCCTTGATCAGAATCGAACCCGAGACTCTTTGGTCCACAGGCCGACACTTTAACCGCTGAGCCAAACCAGCCAGGGCTCACCTCCTTAACTTTAATTAGCCAAAATTCTCTTAACATAGAACCTATTCAGTCTTTTTGAAATAAAATATTCCCCCAATGCTATTATTTATAAAGCTGAAACACAACATCCCTGCCTTAGCATGTAATAAAAGCCATTTCTTTTATGTATACTTGTAATTCAAGCATGCAAGAGAGATTACAGAATATTCAGGAATAAAAACTGAGAACAAGTGGGAAAGAAATACAATAAAAAGCCAGGATTATAATGTTCAAATTACATGGTGCTAAGAATATACTTTTCAAAGCTTATACAAACTCTCTTTTCACCAAGTGGTCAGGGAAATAGAGGAAGTTACACAAAAGACAAATGTAGAATAAAGATATGACATAATTCAAGTCAGTGATTCATTAGGAAATAGTTCCTGAGTGTGAAATGACTCATCAATTTTCAGCAGTAAAATTTTCTTATTTTAGGGAACAAGTACATTGCTCTACCCCTAGTTGGAATCAGTATTGCAATAGGTAAAAAGTAACGCATAAAAACATTAAAATGTGTGTTTTTTTAAACATTAACATTTTTTCTAAATAAAAAATGAGGGAGTGATTTTGCATTGTGATGGATAGAAACCAAAATCAATTCTGAAACTGTCCCTGTGGCAGCTGGAGCCTAAGAGCTGGTTGTGCCCAGGGTGGAAGAGAACAGAATGAACTACTGCCACAAAGGGCATCCTGTGTGAGGACCAGTCTTGACCACAGTGCACCAAATTAGGCCAGGTCCAACTTGGGAACAACAGTCTTCTTCAAAGTTAGTCTCAGCTTGCCAGCTACTAGTACCTATCCCCAGGGTTGCTATGAGAGACAATGTTCCCCAATGCCCCTTGGCTGCTCCATAAGTTGAGGACTTGCTAGCTTCTGTATTTTGGAAAGGCCCTGTCAAGCCCAGCTGCTGCTACTCTGCTCCCAAGTCCCTTCCCCTGAAGGGCACCTCAGTAAAATAGGCTCAAGCTGGTTGTGTTTTTCTACTAGACACCCTGATAATAGGGAGTGAGATGGGGAGATTTTTACTTAGCTATTAATTGGATATATTTTTATTCTGTTACTTGTCTGGCTGATGGGTGGGGTGGATCAGGCATTTGTAGTCCCGGTGGACTAGGACTCAAATTCTGTGGTAGGGAAGATCAAGGAACACCTGGCTACACAAAACTTTCCTGCCCCATTGGCCTTTAGGTTCTCAATGTCTTATACGTGTGCTCTGCATTGTAATATCATTCAGCATCATGCCTGTCTTCCCTACAAAATAACATAAAATGCTTAACATGGACACATTCACATAGCTTGTAGCTCTCATTGTTTCCTGACCTGAATCCATGTTTCTACACCTGTCCTAGCTCTTCCTATTTTCAGTCCAGCAGTCAAAATAATCTTTCCTCCCCTTGAGCTATCCAGTTGTCATAGTAACAAAAGGCAGGTACAAAGAAATAATCACATAGCAAGGCCAGATACAAAATTTGATCTATCCTCAGGTGACTTGCTGAGATCCCTTAATTTCTTTTCATCTTGAATGCATGTAATAAACTACAATCTGTGAGATAATCTTTTTAAATGTTTTTATTGATTTTTGAGAGAGAGAGAGAGAGGAAGTGAGAGAAAGAGAGAGAGAAACATCAACCTGAGAAAGAAACATGGATCAGCCCTGGCCGGTTCGGCCTGCGGTCCAGAGAGACCCAGGTTGGGTTCCCGCTAAGGGCACGTATCTCGGTTGCAGTTTGTCCCCGGCCCTGGTTGGGTCGTGCGGGTGGCAGCCACTCCATGTGTACCTTTCACGTCGATGTTTCTCTTTCTCTCTCTCTCTCTCTCTTCCTCTCTCTCCCTCCCACTCTATCTGAACAAAAAATGGAAAAATGTCCTCGGGTGAGGATTAAAAAAAGAAAAAAGAAACATGGATCAGCTGCCTCCTGCATGCCCCCTACTGAGGATTGAGCCCACAACCTGGGCATGTGCCCTGACCGGGAATCAAACTGGGACCTCTCAGTCCATGGGACGATGATCAATCCACTGAGTCACACAGGCCAGGCTGTGAGGTTATTTTTAACTGTTTAACTTGATTGTTAAAGAAAGGGGTGGGGGAGAATGGCTCAATCTGTTTTAAAGAGGCTTGTTGCAAGCCAACCTTTAAGACTACTTGCCTCAGGTTTTAAAGTCCTCATGAAAAAAACTCCAAAAGTGACTCAAAAGAATTTAATGAAATTCAACTCACATCAGACAAATAATATCTTATTTATTGATTATAAAGAATGATTTAAGTAAAAGCAAGTAGTCCACAGAACTCCGTCTTTCTTATTTTGCCTTGATTGAGATCAAACAGAAACAATTTCTCCAAGTATTCCATGAGCACATATCAGAAAGTGAACAGACTGCTCTTGGGACAGACTTTATACCAAATATTTGAAAAAGGCCAATTATTCCTCTAATGTAAAAGTTCTTATTTTATTCAAAAATAAGAATTGAGCAACTACTAATCTCTACATTAACTTGTCTGTCTCCTGAAGTTCCTATGGGAGATGTATGATGTTTTGATGCCCTCCCCAGGAAATTTTGATACCACAGTGCATCAAGAGCTTAGGATAGTGTAGCTTCTGTCTCTTGCTCTCTCTTTTAGTCTCCTCCCAACCCTTTGCCCCCTCTCTCCTTGTTATTTTTCCTGTCTCTCCCTGTCTTTAGCATATATTGTTGGAACTGTTCCATGTGCCACTTCTTCCTTTTCTCATGCTGGTAGAGCTCCACTTTTGAGTAGATTCCATATTCCTGCCCAAGGCTCTCTAGCTCCAGCCCACTCCAGGAGGGAATTGTGACCGATCTAAGACACCCATGTGGTCTCATTATCCTTGCCAGGGATTGATTAGGCATGTATCTAATTTGAGCAATTAGATGCAAGTAGAAAGCTTTGAAGGGCCTCTGGAAAAGGGCTCTCATGCCAATAAAAAGAGACACACGGTCCTTTCCTGCCCTTAGACATTATTGGGTCCAGATGTAATAGCTGGAAATGAAGTAGTTCCTTGCAACTATGAGGACAAGAGTGATACATAGGATAGTTGAGTTCTGAAAAAGCAACCCTGGTGAGGCCCCAATGCAGAATTTCTAGTTATGGGAAATAGTACATTCCCCTATGGTTGTAACCAATTGAGTTAAGGTTTGTTTGTTACTGGCAGCCGAACCATCCTAACAAAATTTGTCACATGTTTCTCATGGATAGCTAAGAAATAAACATACACTATCTATTTTCTATACAACTTATAATAAAAATTATTGATAAAATTAACACCAGAATAAAACTGACAATGGCTAAAATTGTTTTAAGATAATCAAATCTTCTTTGCAGGATTTATCTAACTCTTTTATTGTGAAAAAAATTCAAGATATTCAAAAGTATAGAAATTAGTATAATGAAATCCCATGTACCTATCACATTATCAACTCAAGGTCCATTTTGTTTCCTCTATTCCTCAACCACATTTCCTACCTCTAGAATATTTTGAAGTAAATCCAAAACCTATTATTATATTATTTCATTAAGAAATAACTCTAAGATTAGCAATTATTTCTTAAGAGATAAGTACTCAGAATATAACAATGGAATTATCACACCTAAAAATTAATAACTCATTATTTTAATTAAATGTCCTGTCAATGTTCAATTTCCTAGGATATTTCATAATTTTGGTTGATGGTCGATTTGTTCAAATCAGGATCAAACAAGGTATGCAGATTGCATTTGATTGACATTTTTCTTAAGTCTTTTTAAGAAAAAGTTTTCTCTCCTTAGTTTTTCCTTATAATTTACTTGTTTCTCAAAAAACGACATTAAAAATATCTACACCAGAAAAAATAGGTTTTGTGGAAATAATGGCTACAAAAATATGGCACAGATTATGAAAACATTTGATATGGGTGAAAACTGATAAATGAATCAAATTTTTGTTGTAAAATGTGAGAGAATAATTTATTTTGAAAATAACTTTAAAAAACTAAAAATAAGACAGGAAAACTTGAAAGAAATAGTTTGAAATGTAAAATTTGTTATGACATTAAATTAATTTGATAGAATTTATTCCACAATTATTTTCTTAATGAACATTCATCAACATGGACCTAATTCTGATGACATTCTTTATACTCAAGATGTTCTCATGGTTGAAACACTGGTGTTAAGGTAGTATTAAAATAATGAAATCAGAATACTTAATACTTGTCTATGAGATATCCAAGTGGAAATACTTCATAGGTTGGGAGGTCAAAAGAGAGACAAAGGGTGGTGTCATTAGTTTGAGAAATATCATTGATTAATTCATAATAGAAGCCACAGGAATTATGCTAAGGCAATTCCTTACCATTTGAAATTTTATTTCCCAGGAGTGGTCATATGACATATTTAAGGCCAATGAGATATACAGGAAAGTCTGCTGGGAGGGGCTCATGGGAAAACAGTTGCTTTTCCTGATTAAAAAAAGACAGGTGGACAGACTTGGCTGACATACCTTTTGCCCTTTATCCTTCATCTGGCCTAGAATTTAGATAAATGTTAAGGTGGCACAGTCATATTCTTAAAACAGACTTTATTTCTTTAGAGCAATTTTAGGTTTGCAGCAACCTTAAGCAGAAGATACAGAGATTTCCCAAGTACCCCCGCCATTCCCCAACACATAAAAAACCTCTCCCACTATTAATATCCCCCACCAGAGTAGTAATTTGTTACAAATGATGAACCTACATTGACACATCTTAATTACCCAAAATCCATAGTTTACATTATGGTTCACTCTTGGTATTGCACATTCTATTGGTTTGGACAAATGTATAATGACATGCACCCACCATTACAGTATCATATAAAATAGGTTCATTGCCCTATAAATCCTCTGTGGTCTGCCTATTTATTCCTCACGCCCTACTAACTCCTGGCAAACAATGATCTTTTTACTATCTCCACACTTTGCCTTTTCCAGAATGTCATATAGTTGGAATCATACTGTATGTAGCCTTTTCAGATTGACTTCTTTCATTTAGTAATATGCATTTAAGTTTCCTCCATGTCCTTTCATGGCTTGATAGCTCTTTTTTTTTTTTTAGCACTGAATAATATTCCACTGTTTAAATGTACCACAGTATATTTATCCATTCACCTACCAAAGGACATCTTGTTTGCTTCCAAGGCTTGGCAATGACAAATAAAGCTTCTATAAACATCCATGTGCAGGTTTTGGGCACAAGTTTTTTTACCTCCTTTGGGTAAATACCAAGGAGCATGATTGTTGGATTAGATGGTAAGAGTATGCTTGTTTTTTAAGAAACTGCCAAACTGTCTTCCAAAGTAGTTGTATCATTTTATGTTCCTACCAGCAATAAGGAGTACCTGTTTCTCCACATCCTTGTCAACATAGGGGTTCATTTGGTATTGCCAGTGTTCTTAATTTTTGCTATTCTAAATAGGTGTGTAGTGGTACCTCATTGTTGTCTTAATTTGCATTATCCTGATGACATATGATGTGAAGCACTTTTTATATGCTTCTTTGCCATTTCTGTATCTTTTTTGGTGAGGTGTCTGTTAAAGTCTTTGGTCTAGCCCTGGCTAGTTTGGCTCAGTGGTTGGAGTGTCAGCCTGCGGTCCAGAGAGACCTGGGTTCGGTTCCCACTAAGGGCACGTACCTCGGTTGCAGTTTGTTCCCGGCCCTGGTTGGGTCATGCGGGAGGCAGCCACTCGATGTGTCCCTTTCACATCGATGTTGATCTCTCTCTCTCTCTCTCTCTCTCTCTCTCTCTCTCTCTCTCTCTCTCTCTCTGTCTCCCTCCCTCCCTCCCACTCTATCTGACCCAAAAATGGGAAAATGTCCTCGGGTGAGGATTAAAAAAAAGTCTTTGGTCTATTTTTTTAATTGAGGTGTTCATTTTCTTATTGTCAAGTTTTAAGAATTCTTTGTTTATTTTGGATAACAGTCTTATATCAGGTATGTCTTTGGAAAATGTTTTCTCCCACTGTGTGGCTTGTCTTTTCATTCTCTTAACAGCAGAACAGAAACTTTTAATTTCAATGAAGCCCAGTGAACAAATTCTTTCTTTCATGAATTGTACATCTACTGATATAATCATGTGATTTCTTTATCCTATTGATGTGATGTAGTACATTGATGGATCTTTAATATTTTCATATATTTTATTTGTTCCCTTTTAAAATTATCATCTAGCTTTATATTTACATGTGTATAATGTTTTCTACCTTTATCTACAGTCTTCAAACATGAACAGGTCATTCTCTTCTTTAAAAAAGAGCTATGAGAGGAGAAAAAACCTTTTACTCTTTTTTTCCCCAATAGCTTTGTTATTTATAATGTATATATATATTTGTTGGTGTCCTTTTTTTTTTTTATTTTTCAATTATAGTTGACATCTAATATTATTTTATGTTAGTTTCAGGTGTGTAGTACAGTGTTTAGACAATTATATAATTTACAAGGTGATCCCACTGATAATTCAAATACCCACCTGACACCATACATAGTTATTACAATATTATTGACTATATTCCCTATGCTGTAATTTATATCCCTGTGACTATTTTCTAACAACCAATTTGTACTTCTTAATCCCTTCACCTTTTTACCTAACTCCTCAATCCCCCAGCCATCTGGAAGCCATGTTTGTTCTCTGCATTTATGAGTCTGTTTCTATTTTATTTGTTCATTTATTATGCTTTTTAGATTCCACATATAAATAAAATCGTATGACATTTGTCTTGCTCTGACTTATTTCACATAGTATAATACCTTCTAGATCCATCCATGTTTTTACAGATGATAAGATTTCATTTTTTTTATGGCTGAGTAATATTCCATTGTATATATGTACCACTTCTTCTTTATACAGTCATCTATGGATGGGCACTTGGGTTGCTTCCATTTCTTGGCTGTTGTAAATAATGCTGCAATGAACATACAGGTTCATATATCTTTTCAAATTAGTGTTTTAGGTTTCTTCAGATACATACCCCAAAGTGGAATTGCTGGGTATTAAGGTAGTTCTATTTTTAATTTTTTGAGGCGCCTCCATATTGTTTTCCATGCTGACTATATCAATCTGCATTCCCACCAACAGTGCATGAGAGTTCCCTTTTCTCCACACCCTTGCCAACACTTGTTGATTTATTGATAGTCATTCTGACAGGTGTGAGTTGCTATCTCATTTTAATTTGCATTTCTCTGATCATTAGTGATATTAAGCATCTTTTCATATGTCTGTCTATTGGCCATCTATATGTCCTCTTTGGAGAAGTGTCTATTTAGGTCCTCTGCCTATTTTTAATTGGAATATTTGTTTTGTTTTGGGTTTTTTGGTGTTGAGTTGTGCAAGTTCTTTATAAATTTTAAATGTTAACTCATTAGATGTATTGTTGGCAAAATTCTTCTCCCATTCAGTAGGTCGTCTTTTTGTTTTGTCGATGGTTTCCTTCATTGTGCAAAAACTTTTAGTTTGATGTAGTTCCATTTGTTTATTTTTTTCTTTTGATTCTCTTGCCCAGGAAGGTAGATCAGAAAAAATATTACTAAGAGCAGTGTCAGAGAGTTGACTGCCTATGTTTTCTTTTAGAAATTTTATGGTTTCAGCTCTTACATTTAAATCTTTAATCTATTTTGAGTTTATTTTTGTACATAGTGTAAGAAGGTGGCCTAGTTTCATTATTTTGCATCTATCTGTCCAATTTTCCCAATGCTATTTATGGAATAAAGTGCCTTTAACCCATTGTATGTTCTTGTGTCATTTGTCATCTATTAGTTGACCATATAGGCTTGGGTTTATTTCTGGGTTCTCTATTCTGTTCCATTGATCTGTATGTCTGTTTTTATGCCAGTACCATGTTATTTTGATTACTATGGCCTTGTAGTATAGTTTGGTTATCAGGTAGTGTGGTTCTTCCAACTTTGTTCTACTTTCTCAAGATTGCTGTGGCTTTTCGGGGTCTTTTGTGATTTCATATCAATGTTTAGATTATTTGTCCTAGTTCTGTGAAATATGTCATAGGTATTTTGATAGAAATGGCACTGAATCTATAGATTGCTTTGGGTCATAGGGCCATTTTAATTATATCAGTTCTTCCTATCCATGAGCACAGTATATGCTTCCATTTATTTGTATCTTCTTCAATTTCTTTTTTCAATGTCCTATAATTTTCCAGGTACAGGTCTTTTATTGCCTTGGTTAAATTTATTCCTAGGTATTTTATTCCATTCTTTGATGCAAGTATAAAAGGGGATTGCTTTCTTAATTTATCTTTCTGATAGTTCATTTTTGGTGTATAAAAATGCAACCAAGTTCTGAATATGTATTTTGTATCCTGCTATTTTACTGAATTCATTTATCACTAGAACTTTTTGGTGGAATCTTTAGGGTTCTCTGCTACCTAGTCTTCCAAATCATCAATTCAATCCTCTGCTTTATTTAATCTCTTGTTTATTTCTTCCCGTGTATACTTCAGTTATTTTATTCTTCTTTTTCTGACTGGTTCTTTTTTATAGTTTCTGTGTATTTTCTATGCTTGCTGTCTTTTTGTTAAAGTTATCACTAAGTTCCTTGAGCATCCTTATAATCATTGTTCTGAACTCTGTATCTAATAGATTGCTTGCCTCCATTTCATTTAGTTCTTTTTCTTGGATTTCTTCTGTTCTTCCACTTGGGATATGTTTGTCTCCCAATTTTGGTTTCCTCTCTGTATTTGTTTCTATATATTAGGTAGATCTGCTGTGTCTCCCAGACTTGGTAGGGTGGCCTTAGGTAACAGGTGTCCTGTGAGGCCCAGTGGCACAGTCTCCCTCACCCACATGAGCCAGCTGCTCCAGGAGTGCCCCTTGTGTGGGTTATGTGTACCCTCTTATTATAGTTGATATTTTATTGCTGTTAGCCATTCATGGGTGGTGTTGACCTTCAGGCTAACTGGCTGTGAGGATTGGCTATGACCACAATGTATATGCTGCTGTGGAGGGGCTAACCCCATGAAGCAGAATTTGCCCTAGCAGGGTCTCTTGCCTGCTGATACCTTCCTTTGGGTGTGCCATTTACTTGTGGAGCTAATCAGATGGTGCTCTGTTATAGCCTGAAGCCAGCTACCAGGTGTCTTTGTTCTGGGGCCTCTTGGGAGGAACTCCAGTGCAGGTCAAGGTCAGACACTGCCTATGACCAGCCCAGGCTATGTGTTAGAAGCTATCCACAATTGAAAGCTGCCTGTGCTGGACCTGTGTGCATGTGGGAGGGGCCAACTTCTAACCTAGGCTGGCTGCTACCAGTACCAAGCCTGCAAGAGCCCCAAGGCACCCTGAGACCTCCCACTGTCTGCTAGCTGCCCATACTGCTTAGGCAGTACTTAAGTTGCATGAGGCATGGTCTCAGGGAGTCACCAGGGTAGAGCAAGTGTTTATTCACCAGGTTAATAGATTCAAACTTGGCCCCAGGGCTGGGTCTGAGGACAGTCAGCAAATGTCTCAAGGTGTACTGAGGCCAGCCACAACCCCACTGGGGTCTGCAGAACTTTACAGTGGGGTGGGGTCTCTTGGAGTCATCAGGGTGGAGCTAATGTAATTCACCAGGCTAATACCATGTGTGGGGAGGGCTCAACCCAGGAATATGGGTGGCTGTCCCTCCAGCCCTCATCCTGAAGCCACACAACTCAGTCTCTCCCTGTATGATTCTAATCCCCCCTTCACTCCCACCCCTCACTCTGTCAGAGCCCAGGGTGAGTGCCTGTGAGATTTTGTGCACTGTCCCTTTAACTGGATGCCTGGCCTTCCAGTAGCCTTTCATCTAAACCAGGTGGATAGAATCTCCACTGATTTTCTCAGCCAGATATTATGTGGGCTCCTCTTCCCAGCAGTGGTGTTCTATGCTGGGAAACCTGGCATGGGGCTGAGACTCCTGGCTCCTCAGGGGAGATATCCCTCCAGATTCTCAACTGCCATAAGTGGTTGTGATGCCAGCCCATTTTGCATCTCTGCCCCTCCTACCTGTCTTGAGGTGGCTTCTTCTGTATATCCTTAGTTATAGAACTTCAGTTCTGCTTGTCTTCAATGGTTATCCAGGTTGATTGTTCTATAATTTTGTTGTGATTTTGATGTGGTCATGGGAGGGAGTGAATGCAGCTTCCGTCTACTCCATCATCATGACCAGAACCCCCACATTAATTGATTTTTGAATGTTGAACTAGCCTCGAATACCTGCGATAAATCCCACTTGGTCATGGTGTATAATTTTTTATACATTGTTGAATTCAATTTGCTAATATTTTGCAAATAGGTTCATGAGAGATATTAATCTAGAGTTTTTGTTTCTTGTTATGTCTTTGCTTTTTGTAATAGGAAAATCCTGGGCTCATAGAATAAGTTAGGAAGTATTCGCTCTGCTTCTATCTTCTGTAAGAGATGGTAGAGAATTGCTATAATTTCTTTCTTAAATATCTGAGAAAATTCAGTAAACCTATCTGGGTCTGGTTCTTTCTGTTTTGGAAGGTTTTAATTATTGATTCAATTTCTTTTTTGTTGTTCTTAATCCTCACCCGAGGATATTTTTCCATTGTTTTTTAGACAGAATGGAAGAGAAGGGGGTGGGGGAAGAGAGAGAAAAACATCAGTGTGAGACACATCAACTGGTAGCCTCCCGCATGACCCCAACCAGGGCCAGGGATCAAATGTGCGACCCAGGTAAGTGACCTTGACTTGGAATTGAACCTATGACCCTTCGGTGTGCAGGCTGGTGTTCTAACTGCTGAGTTAAACCAGTTGGGGCTGATTCAATTTCTTTAATCAATATAAGGGTATTCAGATTGTCTATTTCTTCTTGTGCAGACTTTGTCTTTCAAGGAATTGGTCCATTTAATGTAGGTATCAAATGTGCAGGCATACAGTTCTTCACAGTATTCTTTATTATACTTTAAAAAAAAATTTTTTTTAATTAATTTAGAGAGAGAGAGAGGAAGAGGGAGAGAGAGATAGAAACATCGATGAGAGAGAACATTGATTGGCCACTTCCTGCATGTCCCCTACTGGGGATTCAGGTCCAGTGGGTCAATGCTCAACCACTGAGCCACACCTGCCGGGCTCTTTATTATACTTTTAATGTCCACAGAATCTGTAGTTATATCCTCTTTCATTTCTGATATTAGTAATTTTTCTTTTTTTTTTTTTCTCTTAGTTTGGCTAGTGGCTCATCAATTCTATTATTTTTTTCAAAGAACAGCTTTTGTATTTGTTGATTTTTTCTATTGTTTACTGTTTTTTATTACATTGATTCCTGCTCTAATTCTTATTATTTTGATTCTGATTATACTGAGTTTACTTTGCTCTTTTTTCTAGTTTCCTAATATGAAATTTTGGATTACTGGTTTTAGATTTTTTTTTCTTTTCTAATATGTGCATTCAATACTATAATTTTTTTTTGGAAAATAACTGAATGTATTCTTAAGTCATAAAAATGAAAAAGACAAAGATGAATACATTAATAAAAAATGGGCAAAGGGAATAAATTTACAACTTGTAAAAGAAGAAATGCACATGCACAACACGTCTATGACAAACAGTTAACACATAGTGACAAGAAACACATGAATTAAAACAACAATGAGGGTCACATGCTCACTACCAGATTAGAAAGACTCAAAAATTATCTGTGAGATGACCTTGGCTGGGCTAAACGCACTCACACACAGTATGAGGTTTGAACAGTCGCAACATTTTTGAGAATTATTTAGTTAAGTTGCACAAGAACCTTAAAACAGTATAATCTGTTCTACTTAACAATTCTGTATGTTCAAGAAAAAATAGAGATATTTACAAAAAATGTGTATATAATCAACACAATTATTTTAAAAATATTAAGCTTTAGAGAATTATAATACACAGAAGATATAGTGCAAGAAGCCATTTAAACTTATGGTCTTGAATATTTAGGGTTGAAGAATATATTCTTTTTATTTTTTATTTTTTATGCAATCCCCCTTTTAATGCACAACTGCATAAATTTTGGCTTTATGATTGCTACATTTTCCTGTGTTTCATGTGTAAAATACCATAGTAATATGCTACATAATTACAGCATAATAAAATAAAAAATGTTCCCCATATTTTTATTTCTTAATTTTTTTGTTACAGATGTTTCTCCTTTTTTACCCCATTGGCACCTCCCTCCCATCCCCTCCCCCCGCCCCATCCCCGGCTTTGTTGTCCATGTCCATTGGTCATGCATACATGCATATAAGTTCTGTGGTTTAGCTCCTCCCACCCCTCCACCCCCTCTTCTGAGGGATGTCAGTCTGTGCCCTACTTCCATGTTTCTGGGTCTACCGTATTCCTCAGACTGTTATATTCATTATATTCTGTATATAAGTGAGATCATGTGGTATTTGTCTTTTTCTGCTTGGCTTATTTCACTTAGGATAATACTTTCCAGGTCCCTCCATGTCGTCTCAAAGGATAAGAGATCTTTCTTTCTTACCACTGCATAGTACTCCATTATGTATATATACCACAGCTTTTTTATCCATTCGTCTACTGATGGACACTTGGGCTGTTTCTAAATCTTAGCTATTGTAAATAGTGCTGCTATGAACGTGGGGGTACATATATTCTTCCTGATTGGTATTTCAGGCTTCTTAGGGTATATTCCTAGAAGTGGGATCACTGGGTCAAATGGAAGTTCAATTTTTAATTTTTTGAGGTAACACCATAGTGTTTTCCATAGTGGCTGCACCAGTCTGCATTCCCACCAGCAGTGTATTAGAGTCCCCTTTTCTCCACACCCTCGCCAACACTTATTGTTTGATCAATACTATAAATTTCTAAGGATTGCTGTCACTACATCCCACAAATTTCGATAAGTTGTGTTTTCATTTGCCTTTAGTTAAAAATATTTTTACAATTGCTAAGATCTGGAAACAGCCCAAGTGTCCATCAATAGATGAGTGGATAAAAAAGCGGTGGTACATATATGCAATGGAACACTATGCAGCTGTAAGAAAGAAAGATCTCTTATCCTTTGAGACAACATGGAGGGACCTGAAGAGTATTATGCTAAGTGAAATAGGCCAGTCAGAGAAAGACAAATACCACATGATCTCAGTTTTCTGTGGAATATAATGAACAAAATAAGCTGATGAACAAAATAGACCCAGAGACATAGAAAGGAGTATGGTTCAGACTGACAAACCTCAGAGGCAAGGTGGGGGGATGAGATAAACCAAAGAATTCATATGCACATATGCGTAACCAATGGACATAGATAACAATGCTGGGGGGGGGGGGCGGTTAGATCAGGAGGAGGGTGTCTGGGGGGAAAAAGAAGAAACATCTGTAACAAAAATACATTAATAAAAAATTCAAAAATAAAAATAGAAACAAAATATTTTAAATGTAAAAAAAATTTATATATATCTATATATCACACGCATTATATATATATATATATATATATATTTTTTTTTTTTTTTAATTCTCCTGAGATTTCTTCTTCGACCCATGTGTTATTTAGAAGTATGTTGTTTAATCTCCAAATATTTGGGGATTTTCCAACTATCTTTCTGTTACTGATTTCTAGTTTAATTCCACTGTGGTCTGAAAGCAGGCATTCTTTTAAATGTGTAATGTGTGTTTTATGACCCAGAATGTGGTCTATTTTGATGAATATTCCATATGAGCTTGAGAAAAATGTCTGTTCTGCTATTGTTATATGAAGTAGTCTATAGATGTCAATTACATCCAGTTTAGTGATATCATTGAGTTCAATTATGTCCTTACAGACTTTCTGCCTACTGAATATGTCCATTTCTAATAGAGGGGAATCAAAATCTCCAACTATAATAGTGGATTCATCTATTTCTCCTTGCAGTTCTATCAGGTTTTGCCCCACATATATTTGACAGGTTGATAAGGATTATGTCTTTTTGGATAATTAACCTTATTATCATCTGGTAATGTCCCTCTTTATCTCTGATAACTTTCCCTGTTCTGAAGTCTGTTTTCTCTTAAATTAATATAGCTACTCATATATTCTTTTGATTAGTGTTAGCATGGTATATCTTTCTCTATTTCTTTTTTTAATTTATTGTTGACACTATTACAAATGTCCCCCATTCTCCCCTTTACAACAATTTCTTTTTAATCTACATGTGTCTTTATATTCAAAGTGGATTTCTTGTAGACAACATATAGTTGGGTCTTGTTTTTTGGCCAGCGTTAAAAATTTGTCTTTTATTTGGTGCATTTAAATCACTGACATTTGAAGTCATTGTTATTAGTTGGTTAGTAGTTAACATATTTGTTACTGTTTTCTATTTGTTGCCCTTGTTCTTTGTTTTTATTTTTGTCTCCCACTATTTTTTCACTTTTGTTATTTTAATTGAACATATTATACATATTATATGACCCCATTTCCTCTCCTTTCTTAGCATCAGTTGTACTTTTTTTTAAATTGTTTCTAGTGGTTGCCCTACAGTTTGCAGTATATATTTACAACTAATCGAAATCCACTTCAAATAATCTTATTCTGCTTCACAGGCAGTATAAGTATTTTATAACAAAATAATCCTAATTCCTCCCTCCCTTCCATTGTAACATTGCAATTATTCATTTCACTTATACATAAAGATATATATATATGCCCTGGCCGGTTTTGCTCAGCGGTTGGAGCGTTGGCCTGCGGTACAGAGAGACCCGGGTTCGGTTCCCGCTAAGGGCACGTACCTCAGTTGCAGTTTGTCCCCGGCCCTGGTTGGTCGTGTGGGTGGCAGCCACTCGATGTGTCCCTTCACGTCGATGTTTCTCTCTCTCTCTTCCTCTCTCTCCCTCCCTCTCTATCTGAGAAAAAAAAATGCCCTGGCTGGTTTGGCTCAGCGGTTAGAGCATCGGCCTGCGGTCCAGAGAGACCCGGGTTCGGTTCCCGCTAAGGGCATGTACCTCGGTTGCAGTTTGTCCCCGGCCCTGGTTGGTCGTGTGGGTGGCAGCCACTTGATGTGTCCCTTTCACATCGATGTTTCTCTCTCTCCCTCTCTTCCTCTCTCTCCCTCCCACTTTATCTGAACAAAAATAGAAAAATGTCCTCAGGTGAGGATAAAAAAAAAAAAAAGATATATATATATATATCTTTACATATACATATATATGCATATGTAATCAAATACATTGTATTGTTGTTTTGAACAAACTATTACCTGTTAGATTAAGAAATAAAATTAAAAGTTTATTTATTTATTTATTTATTTTGGCTAATCCTCACCCAAGGGCATTTTTCTATTGATTTTTTATATAGTGAAGGGAGGGAAGGGGGGAGAGGGGGGAGAGAGAGAAAGAGAGAGAAACATTGATTGGTTGCCTCCCGCACAATCCCAACCAGGGCCAGGGATCAAACCTGCAACCCAGGTACATGCACTTGACCAGGAATTGAACCCACGACCCTTCAGTCTGAGGGCTGACATCTAACCACTGAGCGAAACTGGCCAGGGCGAAAATTAAAAGTTTTTATTTTACTTTTATTTATTCCAGTGCTCTTCTTTTCTGTATGTAGATACAAGTTTCTGACCTGTATCATTTTCTGTGTCTCTAAATAACTTCTGGCAACAATTCCTTTAATTTTTGTCTGAGAAAGTCTTTATTTCACCATTATTTCACTTTTAAAGGATCAGTTTGCAAGGAACAGAATTCTAGGTTGGGATTTTATCCTCTCAAAACTTTAAATATTTCACTTTACTCTCTTGCTGCCTGCATGGTTTTTCAAAAGATACTGTAATTCTTATCTTTGCACCTATATAGGTGGCTGTTTTTTAACTCTGGGTTCTTTCAGAATTTTTTTCTTAATCTTATATTTTCAGCAATTCGAATACGATATAGGGTTATCTTTTTTGGCATTTATCTTACTTGGTGTTCTCTGAACTACCTGGATCTGTGGGTTTTCTTCCTCTGTTGCTTTGAATCCGGAATGTGTAATTTTCTTCCAATCCTAGAAATTTCCAAGATACATGAGGCTGAGGACATCACATCATCATAAAATCATAGCTTTTTCTCCTAGAGGTCAGAGCTGACTGCATGTTTCCCTTAGTCTACAATATATGACACTGTCTTGCACATTATAATAAAAGGTGAATCTTGGATTTCATTGGGAAATGAAACACAGTTAGAGACAGAAAATGGACTACAGGCTACTAGCTCTTTCACTTAATAAATAGAACATACATAAACACAGAATTATAGGAATATAAGGTCCCATACATTTTACAGGAAATGAAAATGAACACAAACGGGGGAAATCAAAGTTTAGAACTGAAATAAATGTAAAACACTAAACAATTTTTTGTTTAGATTGACACATATATATTAAGTGTCTCTAGGTAAATAATTTCCTTTGCCTGAAATGCCATGCCATATCCCCGTTCCCTGTCGAACTCATATTTACTCTTCAGTTTCATGCTACGCTAGAAAATGAAACCATTAAAATAAAATGTTTAGAAATAAGCTTAAGACTTATAAGACTTCTACACTGAAAATTACATAACATTTTTGAGAGAAATTAAAGAAACTCTTTAAAAATACCATTTTCACAGATTGGAAAACCCAAATTTGTTAAAATGTCAACTATCCCCAAATTGACTCCTAGAGGTTTAATATGTTCCCATTCATAATCTCAGCAGGTATTTTTTTTTCTTTTGTAGAAATTAACAAGCTTATTCCAATATTTATAAGGAAATGCAAAGGACCTAAAAAAATAGAAGAATACTGAAAAATAAGGACAAAGTTTTAGAACTAAAGCTACCTGATTTCAAGACTTACTATGCATAGCTATTCCTTTCCCTAAGATACCTTCCATGGTCCTCCCAGTCTAGGTTAAGTGCCTCTCTTCTGTATTTCCATAGAATTCTGCACTACTGTCATCAAAGCATTTATAACAGTGCATTTCAATGATGTGTTATTTGTCTGCGCTTCTAAATTACGTTCCTGGACACCCAATTTCTCTGTGTGTGTATATTGGTAAAAGTGGTGGTGGTTGGTGGGGAGGCTTCACCACTAAGTAATTCTAAGACACCAGTATGGTGTCCAAGAATTCAATTCAATTCTGACACTATCTACCTAGAGATAATATCAAATTCTAGACATCCCTCAGAAGAGGGGGTGGGGGGGTGGGAAGAGATAAACCACAGAACTTATATGCATGTATGCATGACCAATGGACATGGACAACTAAGCCGGAGATGGGGCGGGGGTGGGGTGGGGAGGGGGTGCCAATGGGGTAAAAAAGGAGAAATATCTGTAACAAAAAAATAAATAATTTTTTACAAAAAATCAAATTCTACGGACTAAGTGGTCAGTCCTATAAGACTGTACCCCCTCCAACTCAGCATGCCAACTACAAGTCCAGGTTGTTACCTGTACTTCTGACCAAATGGCTAAGTCAGGTGGCCTAAGTACAGAGGTTCCCACAATCTCCTTGAGTTCAATTAATTTGCTAAGATAGAACAGCTCACAAAACTCAGAGAAACATGTTACTTACTAGATCACCAGTTTATTGTAAAAGGATATAACTCAGGAACAGCCAGATGGAAAAGATGCTCAGGGCAACACATATGGGAAAGGGCAAGGAGCTTCCATGCCCTCTCCAGGTTCACTAGTCTCTCTGAATCTTTTTTTTTTTTTTTTTTTTTATCCTCACCCGAGGACATTTTCCCTTTTTTTTTTTTTGTTCAGGTAGAGTGGGAGGGAAAGAGAGGAACAGAGAGAGAGAGAGAAACGTCGATGTGAAAGGAACACATCGAGTGGCTGCCACCCGCACGACCGACCAGGGCCGGGGACAAACTGCAACCGAGGTACACGCCCCCAGCGGAAACCGAACCCAGGTCTCTCAGGACCGCAGGTCGACGCTCTAACCGCTGAGCCAAACCGGCCAGGGCTCTCTGAATCTTAGTGTGCTCACCAAACTGGAAGCTATCTGAACCCAGTCCTTTAGGGTTTTTAATGAACGGTTCATTACATAGGCATGATTAACTCATTGGCCATTGGTGATTAACTCAACCTCCAAACCCCTCCCATCCTTGAAGTTTAGAAAATGGGACTGAAAATTCTAACCCTCTAAGTATATGGTTGGTTCCCCTGGCAACCAGCCCCTATTGTTAGGTGCAGCCTAAAGTTACCTTATTAACATAGGGAGACACCACTGTTGCTCTCACCACTTAGGAAATATATTTTAGTTATAATTAACATTCAGAATGATGACCAAAATATATTTCCTATAAATCCCAATATTGTAGCTCCCCCCCATAGATTTCATAAGGGCATTGGACCAGAAATCTACATTGTTTACCACTGAATCTACACCACCTAGAAAGGTGACTGTATACCACAGAGATGCAAGTATTTGCTGCATTAATTTATGTAAAAGAGTTAATATTTTAAAAGAAAACTAATAAAAGTCCATCTTTTGCCTGAGAACTATTTGCACAGGTGCACAGGACTAGTGTATTTGACTTAGAGTTAACATATATTAATATTATGATGACAGAATTAAACAGATTATTATCATGCAATTTATTCATAATAAATTAGTTGAGCCCTTTGGAAATCAAATATCCTAAACATTTATAGTGTATTTACCATTAATTTTTCTCCCAGAAAGTTAGATGTAAGGCATAATGCGATGTTTGGAACGATGCAGAAAAACAGCTTTATACACAAAGATGCTCATTGTTACTGTTATTTATTATAGAAAAAAAAATGTAGACAAGCTAAAAGTCCTATAAAATGAGACCCATTTAAAAAAAACAGCATGGTAGATCAACTTGATATAATATTCTACAGAAACAAGATGATTATGGAAGTAGTAGTTTCTTAAATAGGCTTCCAAAGTTACTTGTATTAACCATCCTGCTAAAACTAAATAACAAATGCAATAACTTGTTTACTTTCTTATAAATCACAGGAAAGGTGACAAGACTGCAAGAAATTACCAAGCCAAAAATGAAGGGAAAACGTCACCCCAGAGAGATAACCATAAAAAATATGGCTTTTGCCCTAAAAGCATTAGCCAATCCTGAAAATTTTCAGTCTTAATTAAAAAACCCTTGTGGGCCAGAAAGACAGAAAACAAAGCCCAGGGCCTACAAAAGGTTGAATTTAATGGCAAATCTTCTCACAAGATGTTGGAACCCTACAATATATTGGTACCTCACAACCAGAGTGAGGATAAACTAGAAGAGAAATATGTTACAATATTGGACATAGGAATTACAGCCTAAATAGGGTCACAAGAGCACCAAAAAATTTCAAGCCTTAAAGTAGTTGAACTCCTAGGCACTTGGCAGAAACAATGGAAGTCCTTGCTGAAGAAAACTTTTTATTGCAAATAAACTTTTATTGCAAATCTAAATTTATTCTCACAAATAATTTGTCAAATACGATGTC
This sequence comes from Molossus molossus, assembly GCF_014108415.1. Lineage (NCBI taxonomy): Eukaryota > Metazoa > Chordata > Mammalia > Chiroptera > Molossidae > Molossus > Molossus molossus. The sequence goes on from NW_023425348.1 coordinate 44,785,412, forward strand.
CAATACACACACAAACACAAGGCTTACAAGGAAACCAGAGCCTATGAGCAAGAACTAGCAAAACGATAGACAACAGAAACAGAGAAATCCACAAAGATTTCAGATCTTGAACAACTATGCAGACTATAAAGAAGGAAAAGACAAGTGTAAAGATATCTCTAGAGACTAGGAAACCATAAAAGTAGAAATTTTGCAAAAAATTTAAAAGAATTCTAGAAATAAAAAATAGAATAACTGCCCTGGCCGGTTTGGCTCAGCGGTTGGAGCATCAGCCTGCGGTCCAGAGAGACCCGGGTTCGGTTCCCGCTAAGGGCACGTACCTCGGTTGCAGTTTGTCCCCGGCCCTGGTTGGTTGTGCAGGTGGCGGCCACTCAATGTGTCCCTTTCACGTCGATGTTTCTCTCTTTCTCTCTCTTCCTCTCCCTCCCTCCCACTCTATCTAAACAAAAAATGGAAAAATGTCCTCGGGTGAGGATAAAAAAAAATAAAATAAAAAAAAATAAATAAAATAGAATAACTGAAATTAAACTCCCAAAAGTAGAACTTCTGGGTTTGTGAACACATCCAGGTACTAGAAGGGTGACACACCCTGAGTAGTTATGGAAGCCACACCCCTGCCCTCCATACCTTGGCCTATGCATCTCTTCCATTTGGCTGTTCCTGGGTTGGAGGAGAAGGCCATGTGAAGACAGAGCCAGAGATTAGAGTTATGCTGCCACAAGCTAAGGAATGCTTAGAGTCACCAGAAGCTGAAAATGGCAAGAAAGGAATCTCCTCTTGAGCCATCAGCATGACCCTACTGACAATTCAACTTGGACTTGTGGCCTCCAAACTCTGAGATAATAAATTTCTGTTGTTTTAAGTCAAAAACAAACCGGCAAACTCCAATGGTAAGATCCTTGTTCTGAAGAATGGCTCTCAGCCTTTGCTGCACATTGGAAACACCTAGGAGCTTAAAACAAAAACAAGCTAAAAACAATGATTACCATGCTCCAACCCAGATCAGTTGAATTAGAATCTTAGAGGGTAAGGCTCAGGAATCAGTTCCTTAAATTATTAATAAAATAAATCAAAAAACAATAGAGAAAATCAATGAAACAAAAAGTTTGTTCTTTGAAAAGAGCAACAAAAAAATTTTTATATCCTTACCCAAGGATGTTTTACTGATTTGAGAGAGAGAAAGAGAGAGAGAGAGAGAGAAAGAGAGAGAAAGAGAGAAACATCTAATAGATATAAGAGAGAAACATAGATCAGTTGCCTCTCGTACACACCCTGATTGGGATTGAACCTGCAATCTAGGAATGTGCTGACAGGGAATCAAACCCGCAACCGTTTGGTATATGGGACAGTGCTCCAACCAACTGAGCCACCTGGCCAGGGCCAGAACAACAAAATTGACAAATCTTTAGCTAGGCTGATTAAGAAAAAAAAAAAGATTCAAATTAATACAATCAGAAATGAAAGAAAGGACATTATCACTGACTTTACAGAAAGAAAAAGGTTTATAAAGGAATACTGTAAATAATCATATGCTAGCAAATTAGATAAACTTGATGAAATGGACAAATTCTTACAAAGACACAAACTACTAAATTTAATCAAGAAGAAACAGACAAATGAATAGACCTATGAAAAGTGGAGAGATTGAGTTAATAATCAGACCCAGATGGCTTCACCACTAAATTCTATTACAATTTTAAGGAAGAATTAATGCCAATTCTTCACAACTCTTCCAAAAATTAGAAGAGGATGGAGCACTTTCCAACTCATTTTATGAGGCCAGCATTATTCTGATACCAAAACCAGAAAAATACATCACAAGGAAAGAAAACTACACACCAATATCTATTACAAATATGGACAAATTAATCTTCAACAAAATACTAATAAGTCAAATGCAGCAACATATAAAAAAAATAATGTACCATGATCAAGTAGGATGCAAGTTTGGTCTCTCTTACACAAATCAATTAATTAATACTTCATATCAATATAATAAAAAACAAATTTTACTAATATGCACGTATGTATAACCAATGGACATAGACACACAATGCTGGGGGGCGGTGGGATCAGGAGGAGGGTGTCTAGGAGAAAAAAGGAGAAACATCTGTAACAAAAATAAATTAATAAAAATTTCAAAAATAAATAAATAAATAAATAAATAAATAAAACACAAACTTCTCAATAGATACAGAAAAGCATATGACAAAATCCAACACTCTTTCATGATGAAAACACTCAACAAACTAAAAGCAGAAGAGAACTTCATCAGTATGATAGAGTATCTACAAAAAACCCCAAAGTTAACATAAAACTTAATTGTGAATACTAGCAAGAACAAGACAAGGTAGTTTTCTATTGTAACTTCTATTCGACATTTTACTGGAAGTTCTATCCAAAGAAAATAGGCAAGAAAAAGAAGTAAAAGGCATCCAGATTATAGTAAGAAATAAAACTATCTCTTCACAGTGATGTGATCTTGTGCATAGAAAATCCTAACAAATTAAATAAGAAACTATGCCCGGCCAGTGTGGCCCAGTGGTTGAGCATTGACCCATGCACCAAGAGGTCACCAGTTCGATTCCTGGTCAGGGCACATGCCCAGGTTGTGGGCCAAATCCCCAGTGGGGGGCATGCAGGAGGTGGTTAATCGATGTTCTCTCTCATCGATGTTTCTTTCTATCTCTTTCTACCTCTCCCTTTCTCTCTTTCTAAAAATCAATACAGGGGGAAAAATTCTTTAAATAAATAAATAATAAACTATTAGTTAGAACTAATAAATAAGTTCAGCAAGTTTCAGGATACAATCAATATACAAAAACCAATTGTATGTCTATACAATTGCAATGAACTATTGAAAAATGAAATTAAGAAAACAATTACATTTACAACAGCATCAAAAGAAATAAAATACTTAGGAATATATTTAACAAAAGAAGTGCAAAATTGACACTCTGAAAACCAGAAAATGTTGTTGAAAGATATTAAAGATCTATAATTGAAAAACTATTCCATTGACAAGCTGCCTGTCAAATTTATATGGAATTGTAAGGAACCTAGAATAGTCAAAACAGTCTTAAAGAAGAACAAATAGTCATATTTCCTGATTTCAAAATTTACTATGAAGTAACGGTAATCTAGACATCGTGGTACTAGCACAAGGATAGGCATAGAGTTCAATGGAATAGAGTTGAGAGTCCAGAAATAAACCCATATGTCATAGTCAACTGATTTTCAACAAGAATACCAAAACCATCCAATAAGGAAAGAATAATCTTTTCAACAAATGCTGGTGTGACAACTGGATAGCCCTGTGCAGAGAAACATTAGCCCCCTCCCTCACACCATAAACAAATATCAACTCAAAAAAGAACAAAGGGACTTCCGGTCAAGATGGCAGTGTAGGGAAACACGGTATGGCGTCCTCCCACCACCACATCAAAATTACAGCTAAACTACAGAACCACCACCATTCAAAACCAGCTGAAATCAAGCTGAATAGAAGTCCTACAACTACGAAATTAAAGAAGCAGCTGCATCAAGACTGGTAGAAGGGGCGGAGGCGCAACGGGCTGTTCCCACACCCACGTGTGGCGGATAAAAATTAGGGGGATACCGCCCTGGCCGGTTTGGCTCAGCAGTTAGAGCATCAGCGTGAGGTCCAAAGAGACCCGGGTTCGGTTCCCGCTAAGGGCATGTACCTCGGTTGTACTTTGTCCCCGGCCCTGATTGGGTCAAGTGGGTGGCAACCACTCAATGTGTCCCTTTCACGTCAATGTTTCTCTATCTCTCTCCCTCCCTCCCACTCTGTCTGAACAAATGTCCTCAGGTGAGGATAGGAAAAAAAAATTAGGATACCTCGGCTGGGAAGGTGCTCCCTGAGGACTGAGGGGTCCCTTTCCCACACCAGGCGCCCCGCTCAGGGTTCCAATGCCAGGAAGAGAAGTCCCCATAACTTCTAGCTGGAAAAAACAGCGGGAACTGAGGCTCAGGGAGGCTGAGGCGGCTGGAGCCCTAGGCAGCTCCTCTTAAAGGGTCCATGCACAGACTCGGACTTGCTCCCTCTAAGCTTAGAGGAGAGGCAGCTCGAGGGGCGCCAGAGACATACAGGAAAGAATTGAGCTGTTTGGCACTGGAGCGAGGGCTGGAGAGTGGGCTTTCTCAGGGACAGACCTGCTGTCAGAGACCTTGGTTCCTTTGGTGAGCTCTTCCCTAGGGCGGCAGACAACACCATATCTGAGACTCAAGCAACCTGGCTCACACTGTTCGCCTAGCCCTGGTGATTCCCTGAGGCCCTGCCCCTCCCAACTCTCAGGCCCACCCAAGCTGTTGCCAGTTGGTTAACTATAGAATTGGCCTGTCTTGGATTCGGCTTCAGGTTTTCCTAAATTCTTTCAAACAAGCAGCATCTGGTCTCAGATAGCCCCGTACCACTCCTTAAGTATTACATAGAAATAAACACAGGGAGGCAGCCAAAATGAGGAGACAAAGAAACAGGTCCCAAATGAAAGAACAGAAAAAATCTCTTGGAAAAGAACTAAGCGAAATGGAGATAAGCAACCTAACAGATATGGAGTTCAAAATACTGCTTATAAAAATGCTCAGTGAACTCAGTGAGATCCTCAGTGACCTTAGTGAGGGCATCAAGAGCATAAAAAGGACCAGTCAGAAATGAAGAAGGCATAGTCAGAAATGAAGGAGGTACTAACTGAAATAAACAATAATTTATACAGATTCAATAGTAGAGTAGGTAAAGCCAAGAAGCAAACCATTAATTTGGAATCTAAGGAAGCAAAAAACACCCAATCGGAACAGCAAAAAGAAAAAAGAATCCAAAAAAATGATAGTATAAGGAGCCTCTGGGACAACTTCAAGAGTACCAACATTCGCATCTTGGGAGTGCCAGAAGGAGAAGAGAGTGAAGAAGAAATCAAAAACCTATTTGAAACAATAATGGCAGAAAAATTCCCTAACTTGGTGAAGGAAACAGACATACACATCCAGGAAGCACAGAGAGTCCCAAACAAGATGAACCCCAAGAAGCCCACACCAAGACACATCATCATCAAAATGCAAAAGGTTCAAGACAAAGAGAGAATCTTAAAAGCAGCAAGAGAAAAGCAGTTAGTGACCTACAAGGTACTTCCCATTAGACTGTCAGCTGATTTCTCAAAAGAAACTTTGCAAGCCAGAAGGGAGTGGCAAGAAATATTCAGAGTGATGACAAGCAAGAACCTACAACCAAGATTACTCTATCCTCCAAAGCTGTCATTTAGAATCAATGGCCAGCCCTGGCTGGTTTGGTTCAGTGGTCAGTGTTGACCTGCGGTCCAGAGAGACCAGGTTCGGTTCCCGCTAAGGGCACTTACCTCGGTTGCAGTTTGTCCCCGGTCCTGGTTGGGTCATGTGGGTGGCAACCACTCGATGTGTCCCTTTCACGTCGATGTTTCTCTCTCTCTCCCTTCCACTCTGTCTGAACAAAAAATGGAAAAATGTCCTTGGGTGAGGATAAAAAAAATCATAAAAAATAAAAATAAATAGAATCGATGGCCATATAAAGAGTTTCCCAGACAAGGAAAAGCTAAAGGAGTTCATCATTATCAAACCATTTTTATATGAAATGTTGAAGGGTCTTCTTGAAGAAAAAGATAAAAAATATGAACAAACAAAATGGCAGTGAATACATAGCTATCAACAATAGAATCTACAAACAAAATGAACAAGCAGAACAGAAACATTCTCATAGAGACAGAGAACATTTTGTTGGTTGCAATATGGGAGGGGGGTTGGAGGAATGAGTGAAAAAAATGAAGGGATTAAGAAGTACAAATTGGTTGTTAGACTGACAAACCTCAAAGGGAAGGGGTTTGGGGGTGGGAAGAAATAACCAAAGAACTTATATGCATATATGCATAACCAATGGGCACAGACAACAGTGTGGGAAAAGGCAAGAGGGGGACGGGAGTGGGGAGGAGGGGGGAAAATGGGGGGGAAATGAGGAACATCTGTAATGCATTCAACAATAAAGATATAATTTAAAAAAAAAATGAAAGGAACAAAGACCTAAATCTATTAGCTAGAACTGTAACACTGGTAGAAGAAAACAAAGGGTAGATCTCCATGATCTTAGATTTGGCTAAGGATTCTTACATATGACACCAAAAGAATTAGAAACAGAAGAAAAATTAAACTAGACTTCCTCAAAACTAAAAACTTTTGTGCTTCAAATGATACCATCAAGAATGTGAAAAGACAATTCATAGAATGAGAGGAAATATTTGTAAATAATATATCTGATTTGTATTAGGGGCTTATATCCAGGAATATAAAGAAATCTTACAAATTGATAATAAAAAATTTTAATAGGCATAGAATGTGAATAAATAGTTCTCCAAGGCCAACAAGTCCATGAAAAGAAGCTCAACATTATTAGTCTTAGGGAAATGCATATCAAAACCATGAGATACCACTTTACACTCACTAAAATGACTACAATTAAAAAGTGAAAGAGGCCCTGGCCGGATTGGCTCAGCGGTTAGAGAGTCGGCCAGCGGACCAGAAAGTCCCGGGTTTGGTTCCTGCTAAGGGCACATACCTCGGTTGCAGTTTGTTCCCAGCTCAAGCTGGAGTCAGGTGGGTGGCAACCACTCAATGTGTCTATCTCATGTCGATGTTTCTCTGTCTCTTCCTCCCTCTTTCCCTCCCGCTCAATTTGAAGATAAATGCAAAAATGTCCTCAGGTAAGGATTAAAAAAAAAAAAAAGTGAAAGAGTAACAAGTATTAGAAAAAAATCTGTGGAGATATTGGAACCCTCATACACTGCTGGTAGGAGTGTAAATAGTGCATCTACTTTGGAAACATAATCTGGCAGTTCCTCAAATGATTAAACATAGAGTTACCATATGATCCAGCAAATCTGCTCTTAGCTATATACCTAAGAGAAATGAAAACATATCCCTCACAAAAACTGTATATGAATGTTTATAGCAGCATTATTCATAATAGCCAAAAGGCAGAACCAACTCAAATGTCCATCAATGGACAAATAGATGAACAAAATGTAGTTTACCCATACATTAGAATATTATTCAACCATAAAAATGAATGAAATACTGATGCATGCTACAATATGGGTGAACCTTGAAAACATTATGCTAAGTAAAAGAAGCTAGTCACAGAAAACCACATACTATATGATTCCTTTATATGAGATGTTTAGAACAGGGAAATCTATAGAAATAGAAAGTAAATTAGTGATTGCTTAGGGCTTGAAGTGGGAAATAGGGCAATAGGGGGCTGATAGCCAAAAGGCACAAAGTTTTGTTTTGTTTTTTTAAATTTGTTTTCCTTTATTGATTTTTAGAGAGAAAGGATGAGAGAGAGAGAGAGAGAGAGAAAGAAACATCGATGAGAGAAAACATCGACTGGCCACCTGCCTCCTGCACGCCCCCACACAGGGGATCAGGCCCACAACCTGGGCATGTACCCTGACTGGGAATAGAACCAGCGACCTCTCAGTGCATGGGTCGACGCTCAACCATTGAGCCACACCAGCCGGGCAGTTTTTTGGTTTTTTTGAGGTGATAAAAATGTTCTAAAATTGACCATAGTGATGTTTGTATGTATCTATAAATATAATAAAAAATTAATTGTACACATTATTATTATTTTTTTTTATCCTCACCTGAGGATATTTTTCCATATTTTGTACAGATAGAGTGGGAGGGAGAGAGAGGAAGGGAGAGAGAGAGAGAAACATCGACGTGAAGGGACACATCGAGTGGCTGCCACCCGCACGACCAACCAGGGCCGGGGACAAACTGCAACCGAAGTACGTGCCCTTAGCGGGAACCGAACCCGGGTCTCTCTGGACCGCAGGCCGACGCTCTAACCGCTGAGCCAAACCGGCCAGGGCAATTGTACACATTAAATGTGTGAATTGTTTGGTATGTGAATTGTATCTCAATAAAACTGTTTCAAAATATTTAATGAGGAAGGCTGGCTTCTGCAGCGTAGGAGAATGACTCAGCACAGGGATCTGGCAGCTGCCTTCCCAGCTCTCTCCCCTGCACCACCAGCCCAGGGATCTCCTCATGCAGCTCTAGTCCACTCTGCCCCTCCCTCTGCCAGAGCCCAAGCAGAGCACCCATCACAGCTGGGGGACCCACCACCACCACCACCCTAAGCCTGACATCACTGCCACCAACAGTAGGCAGGGGAGCTGGACCTGTGACTGTCCTCCTGGGCCTGGAGGTCTAAGCGTCTTGGCCTTAAGGAGCCCCTCCTCCTGCAGGCACCTAGCTAGACTCTGGGGAACAAGCTAATACGATAGATACAGAGATTACAGTCAGCTCATGGAGTGGACACATCACCAGGACTCGTCCTCCTTCCTCCCCACATTGCCAGGGCCACAAGGCAAACAGCAACTATCTCCTAATCCAACTGTAGGTGCCTTCTGTAATGAGGATTATAACAATCTCATTTGAACTTTGAAGAGGGTAAAGAACTTAACGACAGTCTCACAGCCAGTAGTCCCATTTTCACTTAACAAGCCATATAGTTGGAGTGTCTGGTCCAAGATGAAGTGAAATTAGAAAATAGGTGCCCGCCCTCTAGTCATCCTCAAAGGGATGCAGGGTGGGCATTTTCAGCTGTCCTCCAGCTATTAGCAGCATCACTAACCACTGCTTGGGACCTGAAACAGGAAGAATTCCCATACCCAACCACAGTGTGGCCCAGCAGGTGATATTTGTCCACATGAATTTTAAATTCGTCAGTCAGTGAACAATAAAATATCCCACCCAACACTATCACTGTATAGCAACAACCACCACAGATGGAAATGCTCTCTAGCAACTGTATGTGGTTACATCTTAATTTTGGAAAGTGAGAGCTGGCACCACTGCAGGTTAGGAAACCAAGAACCCAGTGGAGGAACCCTGGAGTCCTCTGCTAGTCATCTGCTCACTTATGACTTTCCTGGGTCTCTCATCCCAGTCTCCATAAGTGCTATGGACTAGAATGTGAGCTCCAGAAGGTACAGGTTTTTGTGTACTATTTGCTACTGTGTTCCCAGTGCCTGGAGTACTACATGATGCACAGAAGGCCTCAAAAAATATTTGTTAAGTAAGTGAATGAACAGGAACAGAAACCAATGAGTCAGCATGTGTAAAGTAGGCACAAAGACTATTGAATGAATACAGTTCCAAAGTTAAAGTGCTTAAACAAAGAGACCCCTTTGAGTGTGGCTGAATCTCATTGTGTTCTTCTGAGTAGATCAGGGCTCCTGGCATCATTCTAAAATCATTCGCTCAAGTTTTCCCTCTAGGAGTCACTGAAGAAGATACCTGGTCACTGTGGACCACCAAGACATACTCTGATTGCCACACATCAGCCAAACATTTATATACTAATTCATATGTGAGGACTAAAGGAAACTGGCAAATATTTATCAAGGGTCTTTGTGCTTAGTGCTGTGTGGTCCCTCCCTCACAAAGCTGAGGTAGGTGGGAAAATCTGCTCCTCTGCAGAGCTCACCATGGAGTGGTCAGCCCCAAAACTTCCAGGGTAGAAACCACAACTTTGGTCATGGGCTGTTATGTGCTGACCTGCTCAGCTCAGCAGAAAACACACCATCATTTGCAAATGGCCAGGACCTTTCTGAGGCCACTCGAAAATTCCTTTTCAATGCAAGAGCTTAAGAAACAATAAAAACTATCTTTTTAGAATTAACAATGAGAAGGAAGCAATGAAATTGGATTAAGAAGAGTGAGCCTGGCTGGTGTGGCTCATTGGCTGAGCATCAACCCATGCACCAAGAGGTCACCAGTTCGATTCCTGGTCAGGGCACATGCCCAGGTTGTGGGCCAAATCCCCAGTGGGGGCATGCAGGAGGTGGCCAATCAATGTTCTCTCTCATCAATGTTTCTCTCTCTCCCTCTCTCTCTAAAAATCAATGAAGAAAAAAATAATTAAAAATAAATAAATGAAAAAGAAGAGTGAAAATTTCATCTACTCAGGATTTATCAACTTTTTTTTATTAACTTCAATAACAGTTTTCTTTAAAGTTAAACAAACAAACAAATATATATAATGAGATTGTCACTCTCAGGTACAAATCCTGCACTTCCACAAACCTGAAAGGGAGTGCCTCTTTAGATTTTTTGCACCCTAAGTTCTTGCTTCACCTGTATCCCTGGTGGGTTCTGCATCCTTCCACCCTTCCACAAAGATAACCACTTTTTATTACTTTGTTGTATTCCCTTGCCTCAGCAGAAGTTTTATGTAAGAAGGCTAAAAGTAGAAAGTTGCTTGCAAGATAGTACTCACTTCCTTTCCTCTTTTTATTTTTTAATACTTTACCAGTACTTTTCTTTTTTCTTTTTCCCCTTCCTTCCTTCCTTCCTTCCTTCCTTCCTTCCTTCCTTCCTTCCTTCTTCCTTAATGCTTAGAGAGAGGGAGAGAAATATTGACTGAACTCGCAACCTTCTGGCACAGGACGACACTTAACCAACTGAACCACTCTGGCCAGGCCCTCTTTTCTTTTAATACAGAGTTCACTAGAGTTTATGACAAGCATCTTTGTGAGCAACAAGAAGAAAATATACTTCTCTTTTCAGAGCAATTTCACAGCAGAATGATAAATTTCCTCAAAATTTATAGTCTTAAAATAGGAGACTGATGCAAGAGAGCGACTCGGAGCTCTTGGCAGCACTTCAAGAAACTGGCCAGATTTTAGAGGGGATGGCCATGTGGTAAACCTAGACAGAGGCTTTGGGGTTCATAGCCTCAACCAAGTTTCCAGGCCATAGTTTATTAATTGTATGCCTGGAAAAAGCTGTCAGACTTCCAGAGACCACTATGACCCTGAACAATACAGGTGTTAGCATAAACCTGAAGGAACTAGAGACTCTTTCGGTTTCCCTAGCACCATATAAAGCCTGGATGGAGAGGGGAGCCCTTGATATTAATGAAAATTTATTTTTTTGCCACCCTGACAGAATGAGAACTTTGAGGCTCATAGATTTTTTTAAACCTATTTTTTACTTATTTTTTCTTTATTGATTTTATTTATTAAATGGACCTTTTTCCCTTTTTTTTGTTCAGATAGAGTGGGAGGGAGAGAGAGGAAGAGAAAGAGAGAGAGAGAAACATCGACGTGAAAGGGACACATCGAGTGGCTGCCATCCGCATGACCCAACCAGGGCCAGGGACAAACTGCAACCGAGGTACATGCCCTTAGCAGGAACCAAACCTGGGTCTCTCAGGACTGCAGGCTGCCGCTCTAACCGCTGAGCAAAACCGGCCAGGGCTCTTTAATGATTTTAAAGAGAGAGGAAAGGAGAGAGATAGAAACATCAATGAGAGAGAACATTGATTAGCCGTCTCCTGCATGACCCCCACTGGGGATTTGGCCCACAACATGGGCATGTGCCCTGACCAGGAATAGAACCTGAAACCTCTTGGTGCATGGGTTGATGTTCAATTATTGAGTCACACCAGCTGGGCAAGGCTCTTAGATTTTTTTAAAACAATAAAGAAATTATTATTTATATACACTTGAGGTTTTTCTTTCAAATGTTTTTATTTGGAAAATAATTTCAAATGAAGCTGCAAAAATTAAAATAATATAAACAATACCCATCTGTCCTTCACCCAGATTCACCTATTGTTAACATTTTCTATTTTCTTTATTTACTAGTCATATAACTATATATTCACATGTATATTTATATAGTATATATTTATGTATATATGTGTATGTACACAAAATTTTCTTGAAACATTTGAGGATAAGATATACCATGATGCCAAAATATTAAGTATATTAGGACCAAGAGATAGATTCTCTTTCATAACCAGTTAGGGTGCCAGATTTAGCAAATAAAAATACAAGACACCCTGTGAAAACTCGAACAGAAATTAAAGCTTCTGACTGGGAAAATTATTGTACTCCCCCTTCTGGACACACTTAAACACTGTTCTTGTATTTGATGAATACTGGGTCTCCTTGGTTACCCTTCAATTTCTAAGCAATAAATAAGCTGAAAACACTAGGCAAGGTTTCTGGTAACCAGTTTGTGTCTGTCATGATGCTGATAAAAGTGAGGGCTGGTTGGCACTGGTATTGAATTAAAACTTGTATTTCTCCTGTCTTTTATACTTGCCCTATATAATTCCACCCCGTGAAAGTTGTTATTTAAGTGGTGTTTCTTAAAACTGTATTGAGTAAGAATCATTATGAAAACCACTGCTTATCAAATTTCATATGCATAAGTCATTATTGGATCTTGTTAAAATGTAGATTCTGACTCAGAAGAACTGAGATGGGGCCTGAAATTTTGTATTTTTTTCTTTTTAATCCTCCCCTGAGGATATTTTTCCATTGATTTTCAGATAGAGTGGAAGGGAGGGAGGGGGGAGAGGGGGAGAGGGAGAGAGAGCGAGAGAGAACGAGCAACATCAATGTGAGAGAGATACATCAATTGGTTGCCTCCTGCACAACCCCGACTAGGTCTGGGAACCAAACCCCAACCAAGGTACATGCCCTTGACAGGAATCGAACCCAGGACTCTTTGGTCTGCGGGCTGAGCCAAACCGGCCAGAGCTGAAATTCTGTATTTCTTAATAAGCTCCCAGAGGACACAAATATACTGGTCAAATCACACTTTGAGTAGCAAGATTACGGTCCCCTATGTCACAATCAATAGGTATTTGTCAAATATGTAAGTATCTAGGCCCAATACTGATGTACTGATTCAATCTCTGGGGCAGTGTCCAAGAACATACATTTTAAACAAACTCCTAGGGAGATTTGAGAACCAGTGTTCTATGGGTTTAAAATGTTTTTTCTACTTAGTAATTTTTCTCCCTCAAAGCCCAGTGCTGGTCTCTCCTGCTTTGTTGCTTTTATTGACCTCAGGCTCTGAATTCTTTAACAGTTGTCTGCAGGAAGCATTTGCTGTTTATCATGGGCTATCTTTTCTTGCATAGATCCTGACTCCCCAGACAGATTTTATCTTTATTTTTTAATGAACAATTATGTTATATACTTCCTTGTAGCCTCAGTTCCTAGCATAATGCTTAACATAGAGTAAATGTTCGATTAATGCTTGTCGTGGACAATAACAGTGATGGTGGTGCATGATGAATCTCCAGCACATGGTTGTTTCCCAGGCCTTGAGTGATTAAAAGAACCTGCTGGCTCCATTAAAGGAAACACCCAACTGCTGAGCAAAAACTAACTCCAAACGATGGTAAGTTATTTTTCAGGAACTGACACTATGGTCCTTTTGTACCTTGGTAGTTTGGTTTTTATTATGGTAAATGGCACTTGAAAGGAAAGAGAGTAATACTTTAAATTATGTCTTTTATCTATGAACCTCAAAGCACTCTAAAGCCATTTATTAAAGTTACTGTAGCCATGGTGTAAATATTATTACACTCACCTTAACAAAAAAGAAAAAGAAAAAAAAGCTGACTAGGGGAAGAGTTGTAGATACTTGATCAAAATTATAGAGCCATTGTAAAAAGGCTAAGAAACGCAGGCAGGAGAGTGGCAGGTGAGCACTCCTCCGCGCCGCCCAGACCTCAAGCTGGGGGACTCGAAAGAGGGCCATCCCACAGAAGGGGCCAAAATACTACATTTAACATTATTTCAATAGTCTTTCTCCTTATTCTGTATCCCTACTGCCACTGCTCTTGGTATCTCGCTCATGACGCTTAGGCGTTGTTACTTATGGTTAAATACAGACCCATCTTCCCTCCTTCACAATTTCCTTGTCAACTTTTCAGTCTCCTGTTCTCCCTACCTCCTCGTCCGCTGCAGCAGCAGAGCAAAAAGAACCGCCAGCTGAGGAGATCTGAAACCAGGTTGGAACCCCGATTCCATCCCTTACAAGCTCCGCTTCTGAGAACGTCGGTTCGCTCTCGGAAAGGCAGTTTCCTCTTTGTGTGTGACATGGGGACGATCGCGCCCACCTACCTCCCTGGAAGGTTGAAGCGATAGACGCAACTCGTAAACTGGAAAGCACTGAGTGGATACCAGCTGTTCCCTTACTGAATCAGTCCTCATTTAATTTAATTTAAGCCCAGGGCCACACGGAATAGTGTAACAGGTTCAGAGAATGTCCCCAGGGACCAGCCTCGAGGTAGGTTTTTCTTTGAGGAACGAGAGGCGCGGATCTGCTGGGAGTCGTAGTCCTTGCGGCCGTCTCCACGGACCTCGGGGGAAGAAAAGAACTACAAGTCCCGTAAGGCCGTGCGCGGCAGCCCCGCGCACCCTGCCGCCAGGCGCGTGCCCCAAGCTGAAACTGGAGAGCGGCCTGCGCGCACGCCCGTACCTGCCTAATGCACGTTGAGGTGGGGAGCTCGTGGTAGCCGGTCGAAAATAAGAGACGCGTGGGAGTGTGTGGGGACTGTAACTAGAACAAGACTCGTGGCAAAAGCCCACTAGAATAATAAAAAGAGCCGTGCTTCATTTCTCCACCACCCTGGCGGACCCTAACAAGCTACTGCTGAGACCACGGGAGCGCGCTCACCAGCTTGCGCTTCACCGCCCCCCACACCCCGTCTTAAATTAGCAGGGGCGGGGCCATCGGCGTGGGGGCGGGGCCTAAGGTAGCCAGGGCGGCGGCGGCAGCGGCTGCGGCCGCGGCCAAAACCCAGGCATCTGGGACTGTTGTTGTTCCCTCCTGGCGCGACCGCCCCAGTTCCTTAGCTCAGAGAGAGACCTGGAGCTGGTGTGAGGAGTGGGCGGCCGCAACCTCCTCTGTCCCGCTTCCCGAAGCTGCGGCAGAAACGGGCGCAAACATCCTGCGGTTGGTCTCTGATGCCCTTCAGTGAGGAGGGGGCGTCGGGACCCTGGTGAGCGCACCTCAGGCTCCCCCAACTCGGCGTCTTCATCTGCCCTCTTGGCCCGCAAATCCCAGTGTGCCTGCCATGGCTGAAAACGCAGAGGGGGACCTGAACTCCAACCTGCTCCACACCCCCTACCACACCGGGGACCCTCAGCTAGACACAGCCATCGGGCAGTGGCTCCGTTGGGATAAGGTGGGTACCTGGTCAGGCCGGCATCGCCCCTGTCTCCCGCACACCCTCCCACACACCGTCTGCCTCTTCCTGTCCCCACCCGGTGCTCGGCAGGCTGCAGAGGAGATGGCTCAGGCCACCAGGAGGGAGCAGCGGGGACGGGCGTTGCCACCCACCTATGCCCGGGTTGCCACCCGGGGACCGTCGGAGCTGGGCAGTGACGCCGGTAGTCGCTTCCTTTTGCAGGGAACGCTATTGCAACCTCCCTTCCTTCCACCCCCCTTCCTCCAGGTGCATGTCATCTCTCTCTTAATGATAATATTATTAGTATTAGTATTACTCATCATCGTCGTACGTTGTATCCGTCATAGAGCTATTTCCTTTCCGCTTTCTTTTCCCTTGACTTCCTTCTCTAAACCTAAAAGTGGTTTCTGTCACCATTCTTGGACGTTTCTAACCGCTATCTGCTTTAGTTCTGGTCGGTGTGTTTCCATCTTCCGTCGCTAGGTAGTCGCTGGTTTTTTACCACTCCCTGGTATTCTCTAGTATCACCTTTTGCTTTTGAAAAAGGCAAGGTTTCTCTTACCTCCTTCTTTCCCTTGCCGGGAATTATTTCCTGGAAGTATCCTGTTCAAACAATTGTATTTTCCAGATATTTATATAATGGGCCTGACTGACACAGAATTGTTTTTGCTTTACCCATTCCTCCTTTATTTCCCCCCACCCCCTCCAAGTTTTGCGGTGATTTCATCTTGTGCAGGCATGTGGGATGGATCTGTGAGAGCAGAATTAAAATGCAGCTATCTCACTTGTAAAAGAGGCCCCTGGTGGCTCCAACAAAGGAAGATGATCCAAGCTTTTGCTTTGTCAAATGCACTAAATGCATTTGTTAAAGTCGAGAAGGCAGTGTTTAAAATGGAATTCAAATACTGAAAGAATTCGTGTGGTAGTATGTGAAATCATGTTGTACAAATAATTTCCCGAAAGATTCGCGTTGTGAAAAGTTTTATTTTCACTTTGTTAAGTCATTCATGCATTCAGGAAAAAAAAAATGTTTATTGAGCCCTGGCCGAGTGGCTTGATTGGTTGGAGCATAGTCCCTTACACCAAAAGGTGGCAGGTTCCATCCACCATTAAGGCATATACCTAGGTTGTGGATTCAATCCCTGGTTGGGTGTGTGTGTATGGATAGGAGGCAACGACTGGTGTCTCTCTCTCTCTCTCTCTCTCTCTCTCTCTCTCTCTCTCTCTCCCTCCCTCTCTCTCTCCCCCTCCCTTCCTCTCTCTCTAAAATCAATAAAAACATATCCTCGGGTGGGAATTAAAACACACACACACACTCTTAAAAATTTTTTTTATTGAGCAGTAGGTTATGTCTATTGGTGAGGAAGACAGAAAAGGGTTCCTGCCTCAACAAGCCTTCAGTTAGCAAATAAGAAAGACCAACAAATAAACAATCATGGATTAGTTAGCATTACTTGGTCATATGCACCTTGGTCATTCTCATTCTTCCTCTGGAGTCTAAATCAGTGCTTCTCAAACCTTGAGGTGCTTACAGGTCACCAGGGCATCTTAAAATGCAGATTCTGATTTAGGAAGCCTGGGGAAGGGCCTGAGATTCTGCCTCAGAATAAGCTCCCAGGTGATACCAATATTGCTGGTCTGTGAACCGCACTTTGAGTATAGCAAGACTCAAAAGCAGCGATTTTCAACTGGTGTGCTGCAAGAATTTTTAAAACATGCAATACCTGACTAATTAGGGGCACTGTCCTTTTTTCCCTTAGATTGTCAGATTTAGAAAAATGACAACAGCCAACACAACAATAGCCGTCCAATGTGAATGAATAAAAATTACACCTGTTTTTTGGTCAGATTGTCAAAAAATATCATATGTTTTTAGTGTGCTGCATAATTTTAGTAATTAGCTTATGTGTGCTCTGAGATGAAAAAGGTTGAAAATTCCTGCTCTAGAGTGTTCTGTTTGAAATAAACTAGGGAACCAACTCTACTATTGTAGGCTTTGGTTACATATATATGTATGTATTTAATCAAGTGTACAAAATCTGTGGTATCCCATTCATTAACATAAGGATGTGCCTTTAAAGCCATTTTGCCTGTATTTATTAAACACCTGCTATGAATATAGTTCCTTGCTGTGGAAGGATACAAAAGAAGTGAAGACTCAAAGATTCCTTTTCTGCTTTTAGTCCATTAGGGAGGAGGAAACCTAACAGAAATAAAAGAGCTAACGCTTAGCATACAGTAAAATGATATATACTACAAACTGACTATATAAATGTCTTCAATAGGGAAAACTAACTAAATTACAAATGAATGTTATCCTTATGTTTAATACAGTTATTTGTTTTTGTTTAAAGTCATCCGCTTTCATTGGTATTGTCAGTAAATGAATGTCATTACACTTAGGTCTCCCTAAAGTAAAAGGAAAATTTATGAAATTCAAAGACAATTGTAGAATTCTAACACAATTTAATTTATTGGTAACTATTATGTATGTCAAAGCCTTTGGCCCTTCAACAACAGGAGTTTGTTTTTCGTTGAGATGGATGAAATCTTTTGTTCTCTTTAGATGCCGGTTTTGAGTATACTTTTCTTAATGAATCTCATTTATTTTCATTTTTAAAGATTGATTGTCTGTGCTGTGCCTACATATTGTTGGAAATTCTGAAATATAAAAAGACTATAAAATGCGTATAAACATAAAAAGATAATACTAGAGTAGTTTTGGTGGCAATTAAATGGTTTATAGACAGTTATTTAAAAAATTCAAAAGTAAGAGCGACTGGGATGATCAAAGAAGACTTTCTAAGAAGATGGACTACATATAAACAGAATGAGGAGAGCCAGTCTTCTTTGAAAGTGGAAGAGAAAATCTTAATATATATTTAAAGTGCCTTCTATATACAAAGCATTAGCTGAAAACCTGTGGGAAATACAAAGATGAAACAGATATGGATCATATCTTTAAAGAACATATAAGGGAAGATCAAACAAAAGCTCACAAATATAAGACAGTGAGCAAGTAATAGGTGCCCTTAACAGAGGAACAGATATAAATACTTTTAATGATTATTTAATAAAAATAAAGATTAATAAATCCCTCTCTTAATGGGAGAAAATACTTTTAATTGGTAAATAAGGTATATACTGTAGAGTGATAGTGTAGGTAAGCTAGGCTGTGTTCTTGGGCACTGAAGTGTAGAGTGCAAAAATACAAAATAACAGGTCAGACTTATAGCATTTATCACATTACACGTCGACAGCATATGTAGTCTTTTAGTATAGAGAAACTGAGTTTAATACTTGATTATTACCTAGTTAGTGAACGAAGGAACTTACCAAATGCCACTGATTCTGACTCTAAGTGAGACACACAATTTATAAATTGATCAGAGGGCAATTTGCTTCTTGCCTAAGTCACCAAAATTGCTAGTTTTAGCCTTGGTGGGGTGGTATATTTTGAAAAGTTTTCATTAGCCCTGGATGGTGTGGTTCAGTGGTTAGAGTGTCAGCCCAGGCACCAAGAGGGTCTCGGGTTCAATTTCCTGTCAAGAGCACATACCTGGGTTGCAGGTTTCGTCCCTGACCAGTCCGGTTGCGGGAGGCAACCAATTGATATATCTCTCTCACATCAGTGTTTCTCGCTCTCTCTCTTCCCCTTTCCCTTTCTCCCCCTCTCATTCTTTCCTTCCCTCTCCCTTTCTCTCTCTCTAAAATCTATAAAAACATATTTTAAAAAAATAATGAAGTCTTCATGAAAAAGTGATGTATATGCTGAACTTTCAGAATTAATTAAAATTTAGAATTGTTAACACAGAGAGGAAGATTATTCCAAGCAGGTTTCCAAGCAGAGATTGAAAGTTTAATGTGGATACTTAGAACATTTGTTTCTGCTATAGCTTAGGGTACATAGAAAGAAATTGTTGGAAAGGCATGTAGAGACCAGGTCATAGAAAGGCTTTAAGTTGACGCTTGAATAACACAGGTTTCAACTCTACAGGTCCACTTATACACAGATTTTTTAAAATAAATATGTATAATACTATAAATGTAATTTTTCTTATGATTTTCTTAATAACATTTTCCTTTCTCTCTAGCTTTTATTATAAGAATAGGGTATATAATACATGTAATATACAAAACATGTCAATTGGCCCTGGCCGTTTGTTCAGTGGTTAGAGCGTCAGCCTGCGGTCCAGAGAGACCTGGGTTCAGTTCCCGCTAAGGGCATGTACCTCAGTTGCAGTTTGTTCCCGGCCCTGGTTGGGTCATGCGGGTGGCAACCACTCGATGTGTCCCTTTCACGTCGATGTTTCTCTTTCTCTCTCTCCCTTCCTCTCTCTCCTATCTGAACAAAAAATGGAAAAATGTCCTCGGGTGAGGATTAAAAAAAAAAAAAAATGTCAATTGACTATTATTGATAAGGCTCTGGTCAACAGTAGGCTATTAGTAGTTAAGTTTTGGGGGAGTCAAAAGTGGATTTTCAACTGCCGGGAGTTTACGGGGATTGTGCCCCTAACACCTGCATGTTGTAGAGTCAACTGTGATATGTCTTTAATGGCCTTGACTAAGTAAAGGTGTTGTAAGTGTTAAAAAGAAAATAGTGCAACACAGGGTGTTTATTGGGCAGTCTGGGGTATCCCATGTAGTTTGAGTGGGGGCATTCTATTGGTAAATTTACCATAGTCCAGGATCTGACCCTTGATTTCTGTGCTTTCAGAATAATTTGTTATCTTGTCTTGTCTCAGGATGGACTAACTCTGCTCATGGTCACAGAAACTGATGTCTGAATTCATCAGTTTCTATTTCATTAGTTTATGGTACAAATGTAATATAAGTGGAGTTTTCTTTAGTAAGGGCATTTTCTGAATGTACCATAAGAGGAGTCAAAGAATAAGAAGATGTTTAGTGATTATGAAATCAAGTCACAGGGTGTCAGATATATGGCATAAATGTTTAACAGCATCAGCCTGTAATAAGTAAATGAATACATTCATCTCTAAGATAGGACTATCCTACCACTAGAACCCAAGTCCATGGATCAAGGTGTTCATCCTCCAGGCAGTACACAGATGACTTTTCTACAGTGTTTTCTCCCTTCTATGTTCTGGAGCTAACCAAGGCTTTCACTTCCTAGTTCTTTCTTTCTGTGCTTCCATGCATTCTATCAAGTTACAGACAAGTCTTGGTGGCCTAGAAGCCAGGTTCTCTTTAACATGACAATTGTCTCCTGTTTCTGATCTACTGTATATTTTAACTTTTGAGAGCAAACTTATATCCAAGGTATTAAGCATTGGCCAAGTTTATGTGGGCGTGAGATGCGACACAGGGCAGAGCTGCTCAGCCAGCTGTAGCAGCAACAGCTATATTGACAATAATGTGGAGGCAGAAACTGGCCATGGCATTTTGAAAAATAGTGAGAAGAGCACTCTGGTATCAATGTAGGTCTATGTTGAGAGTTTAGGGGATCTATGTTGAGAATGTAAAGTTAAAGATAGATTAGGTTAGATTAGTGTTATGAAATGCCTGAAAATGGAAATAAAAAACTTCAGTTGAAGCCAGTGACTTTCAGCTCTCTGGCAGTGAAATTTTTTCAAGCAAAATATAGCCCAGATAAAAAAGTTGTAAATGAATTCCCTTTTAAATCATCATCGTGTGATGAAAAATATACCGTGAAGCACCTCTACTTCAAGGTGGTATAGTCCAATTTCACTGTGTAGAGACCCAAAGAAATTGTGGAAATTATCCAATTGTGGTAGAGCCAGGACCAGAGCTTGGATCTGCCACCTGGTTCAATCCAATTTTTACAACAATAGTTTATATTACATTGTTTTGTTCACATTTTTATAACACTTTACTTAATTTGGCATTTAATCAATGAAAAATACGGAATACAAAAGACTATCAATCTTGGGAAATATTAGTACTTATTACTTAAATTTATTTAGTGTTTCAAACTTTGTAAAATTATCTTTTTGTTTTTTTATTTTATTGATTTTAGAGAGTAAGGGAGAGGGAGAGAGAGATAGAAATATTGATGAGAGAGAATATAGATTGACTGCCTCCTGCACGCCCCCCACTGGGGATTGGCCCCATAACCTGGGCATGTTGGGAATCGAACTGGCGACCTCTTGGTGCATGGGTCGTCACTCAACCAGTGAGCCACACCAGCTGGGCATTTTTTTTTTTTTTTAAATATCCACAGCAACTTTGAGTGGTAAGCAGGCTAGGTAGTGGTTATCCCCATTTTTACAAGTAAAGAAACTTAGTTTCAGAAAAGGAAAATGACTTGTTCAAGGACATATGGCTTTTATGTAGTAGAGTTGGGACTAGGACCCAGGTCATTTGATCTTTACTTTTCTTGTCACTGCACTAGATTCTATTATCTGAATGCTTAGTAAATGTTAGTGACATCATGCACCATGTTTCAAAGACCTCATTAAAATCATTTTGTCATTTTTATTTTATTTATTTTATTTTTTTTTTATCCTCACCAGAGGACATTTTTCCATTTTTTGTTCAGGTAGAGTGGGAGGGAGAGAGAGGAACAGAGAGAGAGAGAAACATCGATGTGAAAGGAACACATCGAGTGGCTGCCACCCGCACAACCGACCAGGGCCGGGGACAAACTGCAACCGAGGTACGCGCCCTTAGCGGGAACCGAACCCGGGTCTCTCAGGACCGCAAGCCGACACACTAACCGCTGAACCAAACCAGCCAGGGCCATTTTGTCATTTTTAAAAGCTAGAATAGGATGTAATATTTAGCAGAATAAATTATCATGAAATATTTTTTTTTTTGTCCTCACCCGCAGACATTTTTCCATTTTTTGTTCAGATAGAGTGGGAGGGAGAGAGAGAGAGAGAGAGAAACATTGACATGAAAGGGACACATCTAGTGGTTGCCACCCTCACGACCAACCAGGGCCAGGGACAAACTGCAACTGAGGTACGTGCCCTTAGTGGGAACCAAACCCAGGTCTCTCTGGACCGCAGGCCTATGCTCTAACGGCTGAGCCAAACAGGCCAGGGCTCATGAAATTTTTTTAAAGAGCTAAATTTACTGCTCAACAGTTGCTTTGGTCTCCTTGGCAACAACATTCTCCTTCTGTCCATAAGAATGAGAGTTTGGATTTATTTCCCTTTTTAAAAATAAAATTTTTTTTATTTCCAAATTTTTTACATTTTTCCTCAGTTTCTACCATATTATTTTTAATTTATTTGTATTTCCAAGAAATATATGTCTATGATAAAAATAGTATAAAAGGGATTATGATGGAAAACAATATTTCTTTTTTTTTTTTTTTTTTTATCCTCACCCGAGGACATTTTTTTTTTTTTTTGTTCAGGTAGAGTGGGAGGGAGAGAGAGGAAGAGAGAGAGAGAGAGAGAAACATCGATGTGAAAGGGACACATCGAGTGGCCGCCACCCGCACGACCGACCAGGGTCGGGGACAAACTGCAACCAAGGTACATGCCCTTAGCGGGAACTGAACCCGGGTCTCTCAGGACCGCAGGCTGATGCTCTAACCGCTGAGCCAAACCGGCCAGGGCGGAAAACAATATTTCTAACTGCCTCTTCTCATCTGCAATTTGCTCCTCAGAAGCCATTTTTAACTTTGTTTTTAGTTATTCTCATGGTTACCATCAAAAGACTAAATAAGCCCTGGCCGGTTTGGCTCAGCGGTTAGAGTGTCGGCCTGCGGTCCTGAGAGACCTGGGTTCGGTTCCCGCTAAGGGCGCGTACCTCGGTTGCAGTTTGTCCCCGGCCCTGGTTGGTCGTGCGGGTGGCAGCCACTCGATGTGTTCCTTTCACATCGATGTTTCTCTCTCTCTCTGTTCCCCTCTCTCCCTCCCACTCTATCTGAACAAAGAATGGAAAAATGTCCTCGGGTGAGGATAAAAAAAAAAAAAAAAAAGACTAAATAATATGCTGGTAACACTATTCCTTGATTTATTTTGGATATTATCTGACAAATATATTTATGAAAAATGAGAGCTCACTCACACTATTCTTTACCCCTCCTAAATTTTATTCTATTAGTTTTCATTATTCTTTTGAAAGTTTCATAATGTAATTAGTGGCAACAAAGTCTGCAGAACAGTAAGTCCAGCTCCCAATTGGCCATTCTGCTTAAGAGGAGACTGGCAGAAAACATGCCTATGTTTCCAAAAACAGAAAACCCATACCAGTTTACAGAAAAATCTGTGGATGTCCATGACCAACCAAGGATCAAATTACGTAAAGAAAACAAACATTATTTGCTTATTTGAATTGTTTTTTACTTACTTCGTATGTCTGTTCTGTTTTTTTGTGTGTTTTTTTTTAAGAAAGATTTTCCCCCCTAAATAAAAGGTTGATCAGTAATTGAGTGCAGATTTTATTAAAGGAGTATTTTTTCATTAAATTGCTCTCTGCACTATTGCTAATTAGTACTGAGGTTGCTGCCCTCTGGTGTTGGGAGTTAATGGAGAAAATGATTAATGCTGTTGGAAAGAACAAACTGTAGTGTATCCTATTTTGCTTGGGATCTTTATACCAAATAATTTAGTGATCACTGTATCTTACCAAACAAAACTATGAAAATGGTCATATTCAGTGCCCGAAAGAGTATGAAAATTATAGTGTAAATGAAAAATACTTGTTTCTTACATACAAAAGCATTCAAAAATGGTTGCCCTGAACACTGTGCTCTGGTTCTTCAGGCCACAAGAACCATGGCATTTTCCTTGGTGTTTTGGCCACAGAGCATGGCTCTGATTACTACCTGCCCTCACATTAAAAGCCATAAAAATGGGAAACTCACACTGTACTGGTCCCTTCTCCAAAGTGTCAACTCCCTTTTACAATTGTTTGCATTTGTCTCCTCTCCAGTATGTTCAGGTCTTTGTGGGTTTGGTTTTGTTTCTTTGGTTTTGTATTTTATCTAGAGGTTATAGTTGTTACCTTTGGGAAGGTCAAATATTGTTGGAGTTTATATGGCCATATAGAAAACAAATGGTTTAAAATGATTTCCTGTTTGTTGGTATAGAGAAATGCAGTTGACTTTTTTTATTTTTTATTTTTTTATCCTCACCCGAGGGCATTTTTTCTTTTTTGGTTCAGATAGAGTGGGAGGGAGAGAGAGGAAGAGAGAGCGAGCGAAACATCAACATGAAAGGGACACATCCAGTGGCTGCCACCCGCACGATCCAACCAGGACCAGGGACAAACTGCAACCGAGTTGCATGCCCTTAGCGGGAACAGAACCCGGGTCTCTCTGGACTGCAGGCCAGCGCTCTAACCGCTGAGCCAAACCGGCCAGGGCAGTTGACTTTTTTAAACAGAGCATAATTATATTTATTTTGTTTATGCTCTTTAAAATTTTAATTTTATTTTTATTGGTGTTTTTTTTTTAGAGAGAGAGGAAGGGAAAGAGAGACAGAAACATCGATATGAGAAAGAAACATCGTTCAGCTGCTACCTCCTGCACATCCATACTGGGGATTGAGCCTGCAACCCGGGACATGTGCCCTGACGGAATCGAACCAGGACCTCTCAGTCCTTGGGACTATGCTCAATCCACAGAGCCACACCAGCCAAGCAGAACATGATTATATTTAATACACAACTTCAGTACAATCAAAAAATTAAACACTACAGTAAAATAATAACAAAGAAACATGACAGCCCAGCCAGTGTGGCTCAGTGATTGAGCGTTGACCTATGCACCAAGAGGTTGCTGGTTCAATTCCCAGTCAGGGCACATGCCCAGGTTGTGGGCCCAATCCCCAGTCAGGGGGTCGGGGGACATGCAGGAGGCAGCCAGTCTATGTTCTCTCTCATCGATGTTTCTTTCTCTCTCTCTCAAAAATCAGTAAAGAAAAAATATATATATGGTTAACATCTTTACTCATAAACAAGCCCTCAGAAACCAATAACAGACACTATAATCCAAGGGAACTGAAAAAAAGAAATAAATACAAATGATGATTAAAGATTAAGAATACTGGCCCTGGCCAGTTTGGCTCAGCGGTTAGAGCGTCGGCCTGCGGTACAGAGAGACCCGGGTTCGGTTCCCGCTAAGGGCACGTACCTCGGTTGCAGTTTGTCCCCGGCCCTGGTTGGTCGTGCGGGTGGCAACCACTCGATGTGTCCCTTCACATCGATGTTTCTCTCTCTCTCTCTTCCTCTCTCTCCCTCCCGCTCTGTCTGAACAAAAAATGCAAAAATGTCCTCGGGTGAGGATAAAAAAAAAAAAAAGATTAAGAATACTGAAATTGACTTTGTGTGTGTAAAAAAGCTTTTATTTTAATAAGTAAAATTGGCTAAGCTTCCAAAAGCTCTTAAATAGGATTTTAGAGGAAGGAAAACATCAAGAGGCCAGTGAGCAAGGAGAGCCTGGTATTAGGCAGATGAGGGGAGCAGCAGACTCCCTGCCCTCTGGCCTCCTGCCAGTTATAAATACAGCCTGGCCCATGGTAGGCTGGGCCATACTCTTATGTACACCAATGGACACTATATACATGCTCCTGGGTGCCCACCAACCAGCCCGTTCCCATGGTTCCTGTGCCTCCCAGGGGTTTCTCAGCCACCCACCACAGGGGTTGCCCTGCAGGCTGGGAGAATGGGGCCAGTTCATGCAAGGGCCACCTTCCAAATACTGCTGCCCTCCCCTGAGGGACCCCTCTCTGAGGGTCAGCCTGCCAGGTGGAGCAGGCCATCCCTGCCCTTCCAGCCCATGTCATTTGCACCAAGAGCCACAGTGAAGAGACGCCATTTCCTTCTGCACATGTTTCTCATTGGGAGACCTCTCATTTCTCACCTCTCTGGCCTCTGCCTCCCAGGCTCCCAGTGCTGCAGTGGGAGCAGGCCAGTGAGGCCTTGGGACCCAGTCCCTGGCACACAGGGTGCACACGTCCATCACACAGGCAATGGCCTAGACTTCCCCGTGGGCTGCAGCCTCCTCCAGATAGAGCCTGGGCAGCTAGTGGGCCCAGAGCCTGGGGCTGAATGGGATGGTGCTGAGGGCTGTGGGGTCTGGCAGGCTAACTCCCTTTCCAGATGCTTCTGGCTGGACCAGGACCCCAGCTCGACCCTGCAGAACCTGGGGCCCAGCTCCACAGAGCGGACCTTCTCAGCAAACTTGAGGGAGTAGAGGGTCTCGCTGGTGTTCTCCACAGGGGACACCTGCACCACCATGAGGGTTTTGCTTTCCTTACTGAGTGAGTCCCACACGCTGGGAGCCAGACAAGTCCACCAGGTTCAGCTTCCCCATGGTGCAGAGGCTGGTGCTGCAGTCCATGCTGCACACTGTCACCATGAGCAGGGCATGTGAGTGGGAGCTGTGCTTGTTCAGGTTGGTGAACTCTAGTGCGATTGGTGTGGCCGAACTCAAACACCTTGTTGATGTCGTCCACATTCTGCACCTGGAACTCAGCCCTGGCACGTACAGCTGCCCACTGCCATCTGGTCACAGCCGGTCCCTGAGTACCTCGTTGTAGATTTTGGCAGCGCTGATGGTAATGGTATACTCCCCATCGGATGCTTTCTCCTGCACCTCAGAGAAGAGCAGCTACAGGGCCTGCTGGTTGATGCCTGGTTTCTCAGGGGTCCCCTCCATCGTATAGGTCTTGCCAGCACCCATCTGGCCATAGGCGAAGATGCATACATTGAAGCTGTCTATGCAGGAGGTGATCAGGGACTGCACCTCCTGGAACACCTTCTCTCCTCGGGGAGAAGACCTTGTCCAGCTCGAAGGATACAGGCTTTCCTTTGTGCAGCAGGTGGATAATGGAGTCATCGTCAGGATCGAAAGTCACTGCATTGACCACCTCAGTCCTTCCCCATCCTCCTTGGTGACTGGCCGAACACGAGCAATCATCCGGATGTTCCCTTTCAGCCACAGGAGCTCATTATGGAATTTTTTACGCAGCAGCTCCTGGTTGTTGCTGTCGACCTCCTTGATGGCCTGGCCAGTCTCAGCCTTGCCACTCCTGAGGGCTTCCTGTAGTAGCAGGGGGAAGCCTCGAACCTGCCGCTTGAGTCCACTGTAGTCATTAGTGAGGGTCCGCAGTGCTGGCTTCAACATCAGCAGGTTGGTCCGTATGCCTGCCAGGTTCTCGTGCACAGCCTTCATCTCCACCTGGGCTTTGGTAAAGGCCTCCTCAATGGCCCGGTTCTTGTCCTCCTCCAGGGACTGCATCTCCTCCAGCATCTATCTGCCCGTGTGCCCACTCCAGCTCCGACTCATACATGACGATCTGTGCACGGAGCTGAGCGGTCAGCTGGTGCGAACTCTGCAGCTGCTGCTCCATCTCCTTCCACACCTGTCTCTGCATGGCCACCTGCACCTGCAGGTGCTGGTTCCGGATCTGGGACTCATTGAGGGCCTGCTTGGTATTGGACGATTACACCTCCACCGTTTTGATGACATACTTGATGGATGGCGACTGGGCCCGCAGGCTGGCGATGGTCTCGTGGCTGTCTGCGCAGGTGCCAGCTGAGCTCCTCCTCTTCCTGCGCCTTCTCTGCTAGGCAGTCCTTGAGCCGCAGCTCCATCTCAGCCAGCCAGTTGGTCTTCTGCTGCACCTCCAGGTTCAGCTCTGACAGCATGCTTTTGTTCTCCGCCACCTACAGCTGGAGCTGTGACAGCTTGTCCCAGAGCTGGGTGCTTTCCTGGCTGTGCTGGCAGCCCATGCAGGGGTCGGCCACCGGCTTTGCCCTCAGCTGCTGTAGCTCAGCCTCACAACACCACATCTCCTGCCTCAGTCGCTCATTCTCCACCATCAGCAGGTCCCAATGCTTCTCCAAGTACGTGCCTCCCTGCAGAGTCAACCCAGGGGGGCATGTGGCCAGGGCAGATCAGGGGAAAGCAAGGAGGAGGTTCGGAGAGAGTGCAAGGGCAGAGGAGAGAGGGGGAGAAGTGGGAGAAAGACATGGAGAAGAGAAGGGAAGGAGAGCCAGGGAAAGAAGAGAGAAGAGGCTCAAGAGAGATCAAGATGGAGACAGCTGATTGGAGGCGGCTCACTTCCTGGGCCTGGCTGATGAGCTTCTTCAGGTTTCCCACCTGGTTCTTCAGGTTTCCCAGCTGGTTCCAAGCTGGGTGGATGTGGCTTGCTGGTCTCTGTCTCCGAGCCTCTCTCCGAGGACCAGCCTCTCCCGTAGGGTTGCCAGCTCCGCCTGCAGCCGGACTTTCTCCCTGTATCTGGGACATGGCTTTCCCCATCCTATGCACCACGAGGGCTGCACCTGGTGGTCCTGACAGGCTCAAGCACTTCCCTCTGCCAAAGAGCCACCCACCTGTTCTCTCTACATTCTTGGTGCCACCAGCTTCCTGGGCCTCCCAGTCCCGCCCGGGGGCTGGCGCCTGTCGCCTGTCCCTTCAGGGGCTTCTCTTCTTTCGTCCCCAGACTCTTGCTCTTGTGCCCCCTGTTCTGCAGGGCCTGCTGCACGCCCAGGTAGAGCCGGCGGGAGCTCCTGGGGCCAGAGCAGTCCACGCTGAGGGCCCAGCACTGAGCTAGGGCTGGGCGAGCTGCACTTCGGGCACCAGAGTAGCCTCATCACCGCTGGCCGGGTGTCTTTTCCATGCCTTTGTTACCACCAGTCTTGCGCAGGAACCGAACGGAGACCCTGAGCCCTCCGCCAAGGACCTACTGACCGACCTGGGCTGGGACTGCGTGGCTGTTGGCAGCGCTCTCCCGCTACGCTAGGGACTGACAGGTCTGACTGAGTCTAGGAACTTTCGAGAAACCTGGCTCTCATCTCTGGTATCGGCCTGGCCTGGCGGAGACAGAAGCCCATTCGGCCAGCCAGTGGGAGGCAGCTCCCTGAAATCGACTTTTGTGTATTAATTTTGTATCCAACAACCCTACTACATTTTAACACTGAAAATTATTTAGTCTTGGATCTTTTTATGTGCTCAAGCATTTCATCTGCAAATATGTGTTTTGTTTCTTCTTTTGCAGTTCTTGTACTTTTTGTCTCTCTTTCTAGCTTTAGCTAGGACTGCTAGCCATTATCAGATTCAGAAAGTTCCTTTTTAGTCCTTGTGTACTAAAAGTTAAATGTATATACAGTTGACCCTTGAACAAAACAGATTTGAACAGCACAGTTCCACTTATGTGCAAATTTTTTTCAATAAATATACAGTTAGCCTTTTGTATCCCCAGGTTTTTTATCCAAAGTTGGAAATTCGTGAATGCAGAAGGCTGACTGTATGCATTGTTCTATGCCAGTTTATATGAGGGAATTGAGCATCCATGGATTTTGGATCCAGGGGTCCTGGAACCAATTCCCCACAGATAAAGAGGGACTGTAGTTTTTGAGGAGTCAAAAGTTATATGCCAATTTTCAACAGCACAGAGTTGGGCACCCCAAACTCCTGCATTGTTCAAGGGTCAGCTGTATATGCTTACATATATGTAACTTAGGTTGAGTTTCCTAGAAGCAGAGATGGGGATGCTTATGCAAATAATTTATAAAAGGACTGCTCTCAGGAGAAACCTGTAAAGGAGTGGGAGAATCAGGATAGGGAAAGGAAAGAACTAAGCAATGATATTTCAGGTGAAATTTAATCTCAGTTTGATTTGTTGGCCCTCTGGGGTGTTAATTGCACAACAGAACTATAACTCTGCACCAAACAGTCATTGGCTGTTGGCCATGGGAGAAGGTGTGTATAACCTTTATGTACTCTGCACAAGCTGCCTCTGATCATACTGGGGCAGTTCTCCAGAGAAGGCTGCACATGGGTGAACTCATAGCAATAGTATTTATGGCAGCTGGAAATGAACACAGACAACTAGTTAAAAGGATCTCTGAGGGGATCTTAACAGGATCCTAGCACATGCACATGCACTGAATTTATATATAGTCCTTGTTTGTTAGATTTTATCATATGTAATAAATGTTTAACTTTATTAGGCACTTTGTATCTGTTGAGACTGTTATATGATTTTTCTTTTTTAACCAGTCAGTGTTGTGGATAACCTTGATTAATTTTCAAATATTATGCCAACCTTGTATTCTGGCATAAATCCAGCGTTGTCATGATATATGTCCTTTTTATATATTACTGGAGTTGGTATACAATCTTATATTGGTTATATTAGTTTCAGGTGTACAATATAATGATTCAACATTTTTATACCTTACAATGTGATCACTGCACTAATGTATCACAATATTACTGACTAAATTCCTCTCCCCCTTTTCACCTATCTCCCCACCCCCTCCCTCTGGTGACCATACCTTTTGTCTCTGTTTCTGAACCTGTTTTTGGTTTGTTTGTTAGGGCTTTTTTGTTTTCCATTTTGTTAATCCTAGCCCAAGGATATTTTTCCACTGATTAATTTTAGATAGAGTGTAAGGGAGGAAGGGGGAGAGAGAGAGAAAAAAATAGATGTGAGAGAGATACATTGATTGGTTGCCTCCCCCACAACCCTGCCCTGGCAGGGGATTGAATCTGCAACCCAGGTACCTGCCCTTGACTGAGAATTGAACCTGTGACCCTTTAGATCCTCAGGCCGATGCTCTAACTGCTGAGCCAAACTGGCCAGGGCTCTTAGTTTTGTTTTGATTTTAGATTCCATATAAGTGAAACCATACAGTATTTGTCTTTCTCTGCCAGTTTATTTCACTTAGCATAATATCCTCTAGATCCCTCCATGTTGTCACAAATGGTAAGATTTTATTCTTTTTTATTAAAGTGTAATATTCCGTTGTGCATATATACCATATTTTCTTGATCCATTTATCTATTGACAGACACCTAGGTTGCTTCCATATCTTGGCTATTGTAAATTTTGCTCAACTCAAACAACAAATATACAACTCAACAACAACAAAAATAAACACTCTGATCAAAAAATGGTCAGAGGACATGAAAGGACATTTCTCCAAAGAAGATATACAGATGACCAAGAGACATATGAAAAGATAACATTTTATTTAATATTTTTTTACCTGTGTTCATTAGTGAGCTTTGATTATGATTTTACTTTCTAATTATGTCTTTGATTGGTGGTTTTATCAGGGTTAAGCTAGACACATAAAATAAGCTGATGAGTGTACCTATTTTTTATCTTCTCTGGAAGAGTTCTTGTAAGATTTGAATTATTTCTTTCTTAAATATACTTTGGAACTTGCTATTAAAACCAACTGGGGCTGGAGCTTTCTTTGTGGGAAGGTTTTATGATTCATTTTCTTTCAAGTTTATAATTCTAATCAGGTTTTATATTTTTTCATGAGCAAAATTGTTTTTCCATAGCCATCTAGTTTCCCTATCCAGAGACACTATTATTCGTTTTTTGTATATATTTCCACAGATATTTAACCTGACCCTGAAGATAAATAGTTGTATACTGTCCTGCCAGTGTTCTCTACCCCTTTATATATATATATAAATAACTGTACCATTCTTTCTGGCAGCCAGATAGTATTTCATTGAATTGATATGCTAAACTAACTAACCTGTCTCTTACTGATAGGCATTTATAGTGCTTTTATTTTTTTTCCTATTACAATCAGGGAATTGCTTCTAGCACACACATATTCAGACATGTGTGCAAGTATCTGTATAGAATCAAGTCCCCAAAATGGAATTCTTGAGTCAAGTTATGTCCATTTAAAGATTTGATAGATATTACCAAATTGCCCTCCAGAGACGGTGTACCAATTTATTCTTCTACCACTAATGTGTGAAAGTGCCTGCTTTCCCAAGTTCTTGACTCTGTAACGTAGTGTCAAATGCTTTTCTTTGCCAGTGTGAAAATGAAAGCTATATTTGATTTTAGTTTTAATTTTGATTTTTCTTATAAAGAGACTGAGTATATTTTCATATATATATAAGATGCCTGTATTTTCTTCTTTATTAACTGTCTTCATATCTTTTGCTCATTTTTCTATTGTCATTGATCTATTTGCATTTTGATTTTTAACATTGAAGAAATAAGCCTTCAGATGATTCTAGCTGAGACCCCAGACATTGTGGGGCAGAGGCCATTCTGGCTGTGCCACACCAGCCAGGGCCTGACATCATAATTTTAAAGGTGCTTTTTTTAGAGTTGGCATCAGTTGAACTTTTTTTTTTCTCATTAGGCTTTTCCTACCTTTAAGTAATGAATGAATTGTAAATAAGAGAGCACATTTAGAAAGCAAACAATAATTTGTATTTGAGAAAGCTCCAATGTATGTTTTATAGATTCAGTTGTTATTAATAGCTTTCTGAGGGTGGGGGGAAAAAAGAGCAGTTTGTGAAGTAAAAATTGTTCATGTAGATACACAATTGGTGGTTTTTCTCAGCCATCATGGATACCTTAACTAGTTTTTACCATCAAATAAGTAGTAATTCTTACTTAAAATCTCCAAACAGTACCAAGACTGTACTACCTCAGACCTCACCCCTGATTGCCCTATCAGAGGTAAATCACTATTTTTAGTCTCTTATATTTGTACAGAATATTTCTGGAATGGTATATAAATATACACATACCTCTTTTTATACAAATCAGTATACTATTCTGCTCTCCTTTTCATTTAGTACATCTAGGTTCTATGTGGAAATAGTAATTAAAAAATCATTTTTATAGTTTTATAGACTTCATATATTATTATAGTTTATAAAATCATAGTTATTTGAATATTTTAACAAAATACAAAGTAATTTCATCATCTAAATGGAAAATACATGATAATCATGGCTACATAGATAGCCGCTTAGTTATATTTTTAAATGTTTGAAACATCAACATCTGATTAAATGTCTAGTTATGAAATAGTGGATAAATCTGAGTTTAAAGTAGGTTGCAAATGCCTGTGACCATAATTGCTTTGTTCTTTTTACCATAAAAATTTACTTACATTTGATGCATCATAAATCTTTATTCATATTTATTTTTCTCTAACTTATAGACAATTTTAGAACCAGGAATTACAGTTAGTACTGGTTGTAATGTTTATAACAGAGAATGGAATTTTTAGACCCTACTCTAGTAGCTATTCAGTTAAACATTAGAAGTATACCCAGAAACTTAATGGCATTCATATCTGGTGGGTCCTGTTTCAAAGATTTTTGTTTATTTATTTGAGACAGAGAGAGAGAGAGAGAGAGAGAGAGAGAGAGAGAGAGAGAGAGAGATGGATTTACTGTTCCACTTATTTCTGCATTCATTGGTTGCTTCCTGTATGTGCCCTGACTGGGTGCCAAACCTACAACCTTATCCGAATGATACTGTAACCAACTGAGCTACCCAGGACTGGTGGATCATTTTTATATTTATATAGGTGTAATAAAAGGGAATATCATTTTGCTCCAAAGCTGGAGTTATTTTTAAGTAGAAGCATTATTAAACTACCCTACATAACTATTTTGTTTGTAGTGAGATGATACAGCCTTTAGAGCCAGAACAACCTGGATTCAAGTCCTGCCTAAACCTCCAATATTAGCTTACTGTTACTAGGTTCCCTCTCTAAATTTTCATTTCTTTATCAATACAATGGCAATAATACTACCAGTAAGATGATGCAATGAATATTCTTGTATGAATAAATCCTTTTGTTCAGTTGATGATATTGCTATGGACAGAGACATCTGTAGACCAAAGGCATGTGCAGTTTAACTTGCTAGTTGCTACAAAAGCAATCTAAAAAGACTATCCTAATTCCAGTGCTGCTACTAGTATATTACATTGCCATGTACTCTATACAGTACTGATGTTTTTCAGTCTTTTCAGTTTTTGCTGTTCTTATGCTCATTTGTAAAGTTAATCCTCTCCAAGTCTCTCTTTGACCTCTGTATCAATCTGGTGGTGTCTTAGACATGAGAAGAATATGATAGTAGCCCAGATAATCTTATTATTTGAATTTTTCTCTTACTCTTAATAGCTATTCATATTTTCATGTAGTTTACATATTTGTTATCGTTCATCATTTATAAAATGGAGACTCCTTGAGTCTAGGTGATATATAAATATATACTTATAAATATGAGCCCTGGCCAGTTTGGCTCAGCAGTTAGAGCATTGACCTGCGGTCCAGAGAGACCTGGGTTCGGTTCCCACTAAATATATATTTATAAATATGTATATATTTAAACAACCATCAATTTTAAGCAAATTATAACTTCAGTTCATCATAATCTCATGGTATCTCATTAGCTTGTGGCATGCACTCTGGTTACTTTAATTTCTACTGTAAGCAGAAAACCTTTTTGTTTAAATTGGATGTTAATGTTCTTATTTCTTTACAAGTACAAATATGCTCTAATATTTAGCACTTTCCAGGTGCCTTGGTTTATCATTCTGAATTTTCATTATCATTTTATAGACTATAGAGTTAGAAGATCTAAGCAGATATTATAGTTTACCTTATTTTCTTACTATTTGACTCTATAAAGAAAATAGAAAATTTCAGTTAAATTTTGTTCTTATAATTGCATTTCATTGGAAAATTTCTAGTTTTTTTGTAAAGTACTATTTTTAGTCACAGACATCCTTGAGATTTATGAAAATAAGTTAAAGTATGTGCTAATGAAATAAAGAATCCTAAAATGTAGTTGAAGGCATCTTCTATCTCATAAACCAGGTTTGTACTGAATTTTCATAGTTATTCTTAACTAAGTCCACATTTAACACCTAAGATCTTTTTATGGTCAACTCTTACTATAGATAAAATAGAATAATTTTCTGTGACTTTAAAGAACAGTAGGCTTCTCTGGTTTTTTGAATTGTAGCGGTTTAGGCAGGTGTAATTGGTAGGCATGTTTGATGGCATGTATCTACTAGCTTCTATATTTCTTTTAAAATTTAATATAGACTCTAAATGATATCATTTTTGGCTAAGTGGTTTATTTTGGATCTGTAGATTTTAAGTTTATCAATAAGTTTAAAAAACATTATTGAACATGTTATAAAAAATACTGTGATAATTAGAGATACTGTAAATCACCCTTAATAGGGTCTGGCTCCCTTGGGGACTCAGTAAATGACAGGTATTATTTTATTATACATACTAATATTAAGTAGCACTATGGAATTTTTTTTTAAATCCTCACCTGAGGATATTTTTCCATTAATTTTCAAACAGAGTGGGAGGTGGGGGGAGGGGGGAGAGAGAAAGAGAAAGAGGGGGGGGATGTGAGAGAGACACATTGACTGGTTGCCCCCTGCATGACCCCAGCCAGGGCTGGGGACCCAACCACAACCGAAGTATGTACCCTTGACCGGAATTGAACCCAAGACTCTTTTGGTCCATGGGCTGATGCTCTAACCACTGAGCAAACCAGCCAGGGCAGCACTATGAAATTTATTGGCTCCTCAGAAAGGCTTCAAATTAGGACTCTGCTTGTGATACTGATTAAGTTTTAATACTTCTGTTTTATAGAATCCCAAAACAAAAGAGCAAATTGAAAATCTGTTACGAAATGGAATGAACAAGGAACTGCGGGATCGTCTTTGTTGCCGAATGACTTTTGGGACTGCAGGACTTCGTTCTGCTATGGGAGCAGGATTTTGTTATATTAATGACCTTACAGTAATACAATCAACACAGGTAAGTATTATAAAGCATTATATGTACACTTTTTATCACTCTGATTTTTTTGCCTTATAAATTAGGTACTGTCTTTAACAATAAAAATAAGACCTTACTATCCAGGAGGATACATTTTTATAGGTAAAAATGTAGAATAGCCCTGGCTGGTTTGGCTCAACAGTTAGAGCATCAGCCCTCGGACCAATGACTCATGGGTTCGATTCCGGTCAAGGGCACATGTCTTGATTGCAGTTCATCCCTGGCCCTGGTCGGGGTTGTGTAGTAGGCAAGCATTTGATGTGTCTCTCTCATATTGATGTTTCTCTCTCTCTTCCTCCCCCTCTCCCTCTCGCTCTGTCTGAAGATAAATATAAAAATGTCCTCTGGTGAGGATAAAAAAAAAGTTATTTTGATTGCCATTGTCCACTTCTTGACAGTGTTATTTTGTCTTTGAAACCCTGGAAATGAATATTGACATTTCCAGTTAGTACAAAGAAACAATTTTTTTTTTTTTTTTTTTTGTACGTGCCCCTAGTAGGAACCAAACCCGGGACTCTCTGGTCCGCAGGCTGATGATGCTCCAACTGCTAAGCCAAACCAGCCAGGGCAAGAAACAAACTTTGATTACCCATTTTGGCATATGGCCATTGATAAACATTAACCAGAGTATCTGGAAAATTTAGTTGAAAATATTTCCCTCTTCCCTGGCCGGTTTGACTCAGCGGTTAGAGTGTCGGCCTGCGGTCTAGGGAGACCCAGGTTCGGTTCCCGCTAAGGGCATGTACCTCGGTTGCAGTTTGTCCCCGGCCCTGGTTGGGTCATGCTAGTGGTGACCACTCTATGTGTCCCTTTCACGTCGATATTTCTTTCTCTCCCTCTCCCTCCCATTCTATCTGAACAAAAAACAAAAAACAAAATGTCCTCAGGTGAGGATAAAAAATAAAAAAAAAGAAAATATTTCCCTTTAACATGGTTCTCCACATTCATTTGAGAGTTCTTTAAGATAGTGTATGACATGATACCGTTTATTTTGTTTCTCCCCATATTATGCAACTCATTTTGGAAACAAATTACTTTTCTTTCCAGTGAATCATCCTCACTGCTTCAAGGAACTATACTTTGCTTGAAGGCCAAAGCACATTTAGCATATAGTAAAAATAGTTCTGGACTAGAGAAATGTTCAGTAGTCATAATTCTAATCAATACTGCCAAAAAGTAAATCATCTTTAGCCTTGTTCTGAGGGAATTTTCTAAAGTCAAGGGCTATTGTAGGGTATGGGGAGGAAGGGATGACAAGATGACTGAATAGTAGAATAAATACCACTTCCCCGCCCCATCTCCTCATCCGAAGATGCTTCAGTTCAATCTTTTTTATATGTTGGGTTTCCTCATAAGCTTTCACTTTAAACAAAGATTCCTTGACTTTACAAAATGGGATGGAAGAAGCTGTTTGAAAATCAATTTTTATACAAGTGCAGATTTTTACAGGGGTTCAGTGTGAAGTAGAAAAGCCAGATGGAATCTGATTCTTCAGCCTTAGCCCTTTCCAGAATCTAGGTATAGGGGCAACCTGGGCATGTGCCCTGACCGGGAATCAAACTGGGATCTCTTAGTCCATAGGATGATGCTCAATCCACTGAGCCACATCAACTGGGCTGTGAAAGTAGTTTTAAAGGACTGTAACAATATGAAGTGGTATTTTTAGAAATGAAAGTGTCAAAGTTAGCAAATCATAAGATAGTTAAATGGTTTTAGCTAGTGTCATGATGTTTTCAATATGAAATGCTTCATTTTATTTTATTTTTTTATCCTTGACTGTTAATATTTCTAGTTTATGGGATTTTCTTTTCTGTGAGATTTTATTTTTATTTTATTTTATTTTATCCTCACCGGAGGACATTTTTGCATTTATCTTCAGAAAGAGTGGGAGGGAGAGAGGGAGGAAGAGAGACAGAACAAAGTGAGAGAGACACATTGAGTGGTTGCCACACACACAAAACCCCAACCAGGGCCAGGGACAAACTACAACCGAGTTACTTGCCCTTACTTGCCCTTAGTGGGAACCAAACCTGGGTCTCTCTGGTCCACGGGCCCACGCTCTAACTGCTGTGCTAAACGGGCCAGGGCTTTTCTGTGAGATTTTAAAACCAAGGAATTACAAATGGGTTAAGTCATAGTAAGAAATATTCTAATGAAGGTTTATGTTGCTGATTTAAAATGTTTGTGTTATAAATAGGTGAAATCTTTTGGTTAGCTTTCATCTTATGATTTAGCAAGGCCTAAATGGTCAAAATTCTGTTCTCTAGAACCTTAAGGCAAGAAATAATTGGTTTTGGTTCTCCTAACAATTTTTTTTTTTTTTCGGCATACTGACTCTCATGTCCCATCTTTTTTTTTTCCTCATATTTTATGTAAAATATTAGGTTTAATAGTTACTTAATTGATATTCCTGTTGTATCAAACGTGTCTGAAACTCCAGGAAATAAATGTTTGTCACCTCACCTTTGAGGATTGAGCAGTATTCTTCCCACACTGATAAACATGGCCATAAAGGCAGAAGCCAGATCTCTAGGAGCCAGGAAACGGCACACTACACATAAAAATAATAGATTTTGCCCGGACAGTGTGGCTTAGTGGTTGAGTGTCGATTCATGCACCAAGAGGTTGCCAGTTCAATTCCTGGTCAGGGCACACGCCTCGGTTATGGGCCCGACCCCCAGTTGGGGGCAGGCAGGAGGCAACCAGTCAATGTTCTCTCTCATCAATGTTTCTATCTTTCCCTCTCCCTTCCTCTTTCTCTAAAATTAATAAAGAAAAAAAACATTAAAAAAAAAAAAAGGTTTTAATCCCTAGGCAAATGCATACATTAGTAAGGAGCTAATGTTTTGTATTTATGTGCTTCAGGGGATGTACACATACCTGCAGAGATGTTTCTCAGACTTCAAGCAGAGAGGCTTTGTCGTTGGATATGATACCCGGGGGCAAGTAACTAGCAGCTGCAGCAGCCAGAGGTAGTGTTAATTGTTTCAGAGATTAAGATGGACTGGAAAAATACTTTTATTTGTTTCCCCTAGTAGGAGGATATTTGAACCAGGAAACTGTCAAATAGAAGTGTAATCACATGCCAATATTTATTTTAGACCTGAAATAGAAGCATTCCAAAGATAAACTTTAGCTTTTACAAAAAGAAGTAAATTTTAAAAATATTTAGAGTTAGTATTTAGAATGACATCATGGCTTATTTTATAACTTTAGATTTGACAAAGACACTGGGTAGGAGTAATGATGTAGCTTCTATTTTCTCATTATAGTCTCACTTGATTAGTTTTAGGGTAGTTATACACATAGATAATCATGATATACTGATAACTTTTTAAAGGGGGATAATTATGTATATTGTGTTTTTTTAAATCTCTTATTTCACTTTCTCCATTATTTTTGCCTTTTTTGGAATTTAATTTCTTGGTAAAAGAGCCATTAAAAGATAAATGAGGAAAAAAGAAGAAATTAAAATGTCAATTCTCTTTATTGTTAAGCTCCTTTTAAAAATCTCACTTATGTAACATTTTTATGTTAGAGCATGAAACTTAAATAACCAGTGATTATAGGAATTGGTTGTATTAGGATATTATATATTCAGAATAATTGTAACATGAAATATTTATTATGGAAGGTTGGATTTTAAAAAGTATAGTAAGACTAAGTGAAATCTTTTTCTTTTTCTTTTTTTAGGCTTGCTAAACTCACTGCTGCAGTCTTACTGGCCAAGGATGTTCCTGTGTACCTTTTTTCAAGATATGTTCCTACACCTTTTGTAGTAAGTATGTTGTGTTATTGAT
This sequence comes from Molossus molossus, assembly GCF_014108415.1. Classification (NCBI taxonomy): domain Eukaryota; kingdom Metazoa; phylum Chordata; class Mammalia; order Chiroptera; family Molossidae; genus Molossus; species Molossus molossus. The sequence goes on from NW_023425348.1 coordinate 44,824,814, forward strand.
CTTACTTTGCTGCTCTTGAAAACATTTCTTAAGTCAACCAGGATTCAAATATTTGTCCTGCATATAGTTCTCTATCAAGTGATATGAAGTGCCAAAGGAAGAACAAAAAAAAACAAAACAAATGTTGCTCTGAATTTATTTTGATTCAACAAGCATGTGTTGAACCACCCAAGAATTTGATCAGTAACAAGTTGACAAATCCAGTCATGGTGGGATATTTCAATACTATTCGTTCAGAAACTGATTTATGAAGCAGGCAAAAACAATTAAGGATAGATTTGAACACGTTGTTAGCATGTTTGATCTGTGTGTGTGTGTGTGTGTAAACCCTGTATTTAGTGATGGTAGGATATCATTTTTATCAAGCAGGGTCACATAGGAAATTTCAACAAATGCCAGAGAACTGCTTATCAAGTTGTAGTCCTAGACCCCAATACGATAAGATTCAAAATAAAGAAACCCATTGTTAGAATTTTAAGAACACTTTTATAAGTAACTTATGGATTAAGGAAGATATCATAGTGAAGAAACTATAGAAACTATAGGCTGTTTTTGTTTTGCATAGTAGTGCAGAAGTATACAGCCATGCAAATAGAGCTTAATAATCAATGGGGAAAATTGTTCTGTAACCTTTAAAAATTTTTGTCAAAGCATAAAAACACTTGTAATGCTTACTATTGGTTAAAAATGTATAGGGAAAAGAAAAAAATAGTAAAACTAATATTTATTTAGTACACTATAACTTAAAACATTAAGGACTAAAGTGTTTTATTTTTTTATAAAATAATTTATCAAGAGTATGTATGAACAGTGCTTGCTATCTCTTAACAGTATGATGAGCATCTTTTCTATGCCTTAGCAAATTATTAGAATCCTAAGTTTGGATCATTTTTCCACATTTTATCCTTGGTACTTTCTTATTTTTGTTTTTTAAATCCTCACCCGAGGATATTTTTCCATTTATCTTCAGACGGGGAGGGAGAGAGAGAGGAGAGAAACATCGAGGCAAGAGACACATCAATTGGTTGCCTCCTGCATGACCCCAGTCAAGGACAGGGACCAAACCTCAACCGAGGTACATGCCCTTGTCCGGAATTGAACTCGTGACTCTTTGGTCCGAGGACTGACGCTCCAACTGCTGAGCCAAACCAGCCAGGGCTATCCTTGGTACTTTGAATATTGTGAACTATCTCTAAGAATTCCTCCCCCTCTTTGTCTCAATTCCTCTGAGGCATCTTCATCTTTTTCATCACAACTATATCCCTTACCTATATCTATTCATTTGCCTTCACTAAACTTGTCTGGTTGCAGATCTAGAGTCTCTTGAATTCGACAGCAGTTTCAGCATTCCCAGTTATTTTTTTCTGTTACTCCATTTATATTTGATTCCAATTCATTTCCACCATTATCATCTTTTGTGTTTTTGCTGCATTTTCATCTTTGTTGGCCAGTTTTTTCTTTTAATTATCCATTTTTGCAAGCTGTCATGTGGGTTTTACCACTGGGAAATAAGGAGGCAACACAACTACATGTTTTGCTGTCTGTGCGAGAGCTGAATGACAGATGCACAGTGACCAATCACTGACAGACCTTAACAGAGTGACATGATTGGTGACTGATTATGATGGATTTCATCTACATAGCATTTTGGACTGAAGAGCTAGCAGCCAAGTTTGTACTTGATACCAGTTACTCACAGTTAATATAATGTGGTAACTGAAATTTAAACATGTTTTTGGAAGACTGGTATTAAGTAAAATATGGTGTCAGAAATGTATATATATTGGAACTGTGCACAGTAAGGACTGCTTGTATTTAAAACTGACCAAAAATAGCAAAAATGATGGGCTATAAGTAAAGTCCTACTTAAAGGGAAATTTACAGTCCATGAATAAATAAGGGAAAAAAGATGAAAAAATGATGAGCTAAGCCTTTAACTTAGTGTGTTAGAATGAAAACAGAATAAATCCAAATAAACTAAAAGGAAGGAAATAATAAAGATATGAGGAAAAATCAATTACATAGAAAATAAAGAAAAGAGGACATCAACAAAAGCATAAATTGGCTCTTTGAAGAGACTGATAAAATAGACAAACCTTTTAGAAAGAGTGCTCAAGAAAAAGTAAAGACACAAATAAATAAATTTAATAGGTGCATAATAAATACAGTAGAGATTAAGATAACTACAGTATTCTGAACAACATGATGCAAATAAATGTGAAAGCTTAGATGAATTAGCCAATTTCCTAGAGTAATTGATACATCAAAACTAATAAGAAATAAAAAACCTGAATAGGCCTATAACCACTAAAAAAGTTGAACTGACATATTTTTTAAATCTCAAATTAAATATGCCAACTCCAGGTGATTTTATAGGTATTTTTAGCAGTCCCAGCTTCACACCCTTTATCATCATAACCTTGAGTCAAAAGGCAGTATTTCTTTTCTACCTTCAGCAGAGAGGCTTGCATTATGAACCAGTTTCTGAATTAAATCATTAAGGCATAAGTTACTTTGGTCAGAACTGGATCATGTATCTATCCCTCCACAGCCCGGAGGAGAGAAGTTTGGTATAATGGTAGAGGTGTAGGGGGAACATCCTAGGCAGACAAATAATAACTACTACAGAGAAAAAGGGAAGTTTTAAACTTCTAGGAATTAACTTTGAGAACAAAGATGGTGAGTTGATATTCATGTGATATAGAGGCGACAGAGTATATATACAGATTTTCAAATTGGAAGCAAGAGACCTATGTTCTACCTTTGAATTTCCTCCCTTATGATTGCATAATGTTGGCTAAACCTCAGTGTAAAATGTGATGGATTAGGTTATTTCTAAATTTACTTCCAGCTCTTAATATTTTATGTTTATATTCACCACTCATATCTCCAGAGTCTAGAGGAGTGTCTGACATATATATATATAGGTGCTCATTAAATATTTGTTAAATGAACAAAATAATAAAAAAACATTTATAGGACTAAATTAAATGAGACTAGGGAGAAAAGTTATTCAGCCTAACAGGTGGTTATTGGTGATATTTTAGAAGTGGGACCCACCAAATGAACCAGAGTTGATTGTTGAGGTTGTAGGCTATTTATATCTTACTGTCTTTTCTTATTTAGTCAGATATTCTGATGTCAAATGTATGAGTAGCCAGAAAGCAAAAGGAAATTACGCTGTTGCTGTTTTTTCAGCCATATGCAGTCCAGGAGCTCAAAGCAGTTGCGGGTGTGATGATTACGGCATCTCACAACCGCAAGGAAGATAATGGATACAAGGTAAATCTTGAACTCCTGTTCTTTGCCTATTTAAATAATAAGTGCTGAGTATATTTTCTATGCTGAGTAGCAGAGCTAGACATTGGGGACAGGAAGATAAACATTGATGCCAACCCTCAAAGAATGTGTATCCCTAATGGCCCTTATTACTTCCAAACATGTACTATTATTACAAAATTCTCTTCATTGGTCTATTTAATTCTAATATCTTACTGCCCTTGATTTCCACATTCTATCACAAATCCATCCTGTCTTTCATTTTAGAAATATGATACAATATAATTATATTGTATCAAAATGAATTGGAGTTTGCTGGAAGAGAGCCAGAGGACTAGTACCTTGGTGTCACTGTACTCTCCCTCTAACCTTCTACCAGGGCTCCCCATTTGGCCACAGGATCCACTTAATGTGTCAGCTTCCATGACAGAAAACAGGGTGGAGAAGGATGAAGAGTGGCCCTGGAGGGGCCAATAGAAAATACACCGCATGATATTGAGCCAGTGTTTGGGGCTCCTGGGTGATGAGTCCATGATCTTATACTTGCTTTTCTTCCTGTGTGGAAGGTCTTCGGGTACACTGAGTTAGTTCTGTTTTACTGGGGAAAATAATATTTAATAGTAATCTAAGATTTTGGCCCTGGCCAGCTAAGTGGGTAGTATTACTAGTCACAGAGGCAAGGTAGAAGCATGATTAATTCAGTTTTGGATATATTAAGTTTGAGACACTTGGTCATCCAGTTAGCAACATCCTATATGCAGTTAGATTTCTATATAGATCTGTTGCTCAGGGAAGAAATCTGGGCTGAAGTTATAGATATTGAGGTCACCATACATTTTAGAGTATTTAAGTGTATTTGGAAGTTCTTTACTTGGATGAGCATCCCAGAGACAGTATATAGTAGAAAAACAGGTCCAGAAGGGAATCCTACAAAATACTAAATTTAAATGAAGGGAGAAAAAAAAGAAGTGCTGGAGATAGGAGAAAGACCAGAAAAACCAGAGGGATAAGAGAGTTGTAAGGAGGGAAAGAAAGGTCAACTGTCAAGAGAGCTAAGAACCCAGATCTCATCTGAGCATCAGACTCCTGGAAGAGAGCTGCCTACTTGATATCCACTGAGATGTCTAGCAGATTTTCAAAATTAATTTCTACAGGACAGAAGTCTTGATTCCCCCACAACCTACCACATACACATCCAAATGTGTTCCTTTCAATCTTCCCATCTCTGTGAATTGATACTACTACTCCTTCACTCCTAACATTTAATGCACTAACAAGTTCTATACATTCTACATCTAAAATATATATTGAATATGTTTACTTCTACCTCCACCATTCCAAAGCATTATTGTCTTCTGTCTTCCCTTCTTCCATTGATCTGCCCTGCAATCCATTCTTCACCATGTGGCCAGATCTTTTAAATATAAACAGATCATGTTACTTTCCTGCTTTAAATGCTTTAGTGGCTTCTCATTCTTCAAATAAAATCCAAACTCCTTACCTTGGAGTTCAGAGGATTCTGTCTCTGCCTACCTCTTCAACCTTGTTTCATTCATTCCTCTCCTGTGCTCACTACATTCCAGTCTCACTACCTCTTCTCTGTTTCTCTTGTTCCTCCAGTTCTCTGTTTCTCTTGTTCCTCCAGTATACCAAGCCCTTTCCCACCTCTGAGCCTTTGTAATTAATTGTTTTTTCCTCTGCTTGGATTGCTGTTCCCCAAATCTTGCAGACTAGCTTGTTTTCATCCTTCAGCTTCTTGCCTAGATGTTTCTCCCTTGAACAGACCTTCCCTGTTACCTTATCTGAAGTGGCTTCCTTCAGTGACCTTCTGATCTATCTTGTTTATTGCCTTCACAGAATTTACCACTATCTCTAATTATCTGCTTTCTTTTTTTTAATCCTCACCCAAGGATATTTTCCCATTGATTTTCAGATAGAATTGGAGGAACGGAGGGAGAGAAACACTGATGTGAGAGAGACACATCATTTGGTTGCCTCCCACATGACCCCAACCATGGCTGGGGATTGAAACACAACCAAAGTATGTGCCCTTCACAGGAAATGAACCCGAGACTATTTGATCTTCGGGCCAAGGCTCTAACCACTGAGCAAAACCAGCCAGGGCTGCTTTCTTAATAATGAATTATCTTGTTTGTTGACATTTGTTTGACAGTCCCTCTCCCCCATTCCCAGTATAAACTCATGGTGGAAGGACTTAGTCTGTTTTGATATTCATTGCTGTTGAACATATTTGTCCACATAGTAAACCCCCAGAAATTTATTTTTCTTAAAATATAAGCTCAAAGTAAAAAAAAAAAAGATAAACAGCCTGAAAAGTTAACCAATAAAAATGATCACTCCTATCTCTTACCCCCAGTACCCCTTTCAGAAGCAAATACTGTTTCCAATTTTATCTTCCTTCCAGAGATAGTCTGTGCATGTGTAATTATATATGCATTTGTCATTATCTTGCTCTTTTCATACAACAGTATGAAACAGTCTTAGAGATGATAGATAGACAGATAGATAGATAGATAGATAGATAGATAGATAGATAGATAGATAGATAGATAGATCGATCTGCCTCATTAATTTTTAAAAACCAATATAGATGAATCCTAATTTATTTAACTAGTCCTCTATGGATGAATATTCCATTTGTTTCTGATCTGCTACTTATAAACAGTGCTACAATTAATGTTCTACATATATCTTTGTTCATATGTGCAAGTAGATTTATATAGTCAATGTAGAATAGTAGTTAAGAGTATGGTTTGGGTTTGAAACCTGCCTGTATAACTCGGAAGCTTTGTTACCTCAGACAAGTTGCTTAATTTCTCTGTGCTTTAGTTTTCCCATCTGTAAACTGGGGGTGATAATAGAACTAACATCATAGGGTGAGAGTATTAAGGCACATAATGTATGTAAAATACTAGTATAGCGTCTGGCTCTGATAAATGTTAGCAGTAGTTATTATTCCTATCATCTGCAGCTGCACTGTTTAATATGTTAGTCACTAGCCACCCATGGCTATTGAACACTTAAAATATGACTGGTCCAACCTGGCCAGTATGTCTCAGTGATTGAGCATTGACCCATGCACCAAGAGGTCTCCAGTTCGATTCCTAGTCAAGGCCCATGTCCAGGTTGTGGGCTCAATCCCCAATGAGGGGGGGTGAAGGAGGCGGCCAATCAATTGATGTTTCTCTCTCTCTCTCTCAAATAAATAAAAACATATTTAAAAATAAAAATAAATATATATATGTATATGTATAAAACTAGTCTGAATTGAGATATGCTGTAAATGTTAAATACACACCAGATTTTGAAGACAGTGCAAAAAAAGAATGTAAAATATTACAATAATTTTATATTGATTACACATTGAAGTGATAATATTTTGGATTATATTGGGTTATATAAAGTATGTTCAATTTCACCCATTTCTATCTTTTTTAATGTGGCTACTATAAAATTTTAAATTACATAAATGGCTTGCATTTGTGGCTCGCATTATATTTCTATGACATTGCTAACCTATAAGATAAACTTCTAGAAGTGAAACTTCTGAGTCAAAAGGACTATGAAAGAAAATTTGTCATTCTCTACTCAAGATGGTTGTAGCAATTAATACTTTTACCCACAATATATGCAGGTCTTTATCTCACACCTTCCTTTATTGTATTATAAAACCTTTTGATCCTTGCCAATCAGATAGGTGGAAATGTTATGTTTAATTTTCACCTTTCTTATGAATGAAGTTGAGCATCTTTTCATGCATTTACAGATACTTGCTTTCTCTTTTCTGAGAAGTCTTGAAAGGTTTTGCTCATTTTACTCTTGGGTTGTTGCTCTTTTTCTTGTTGATTTTTGGGAACTCCTTATATGTAAAAAGTAGCTCATCTGTTTCACACATACTCCCACCCTTCATATTATTATTTGTCTTTTGATTTTATTTGTGATGGTTTTCCCTGTATGGTTTTATGGTATTTTTCCATTTGGAAAAAAGTTATTTTGGCATCCTTATTCGTGAACAGGATTTATCTTTCCATTCTCTCAAGACTTCTTTTAGAACCTTTATTAACATTTTAAAAATATTTTAATAGATTTTTTACATTTCTTTTAAAGTTTTATTTCTGGGTATATTTTGTTGCATGCATTTTTTTGTTACTATGTCAGGTAGGGATACTTTCTGTTGTGGGTTCAGAAAACCCAGAAAAGTGGTTTAAACTGATAGGAGTCAGTTTTTCTCACATAACAGAAAGTCCAGAGGTAGGTGGCTGCTGGCATGGTTCTGTAGCTTGATGGCGTCAGGCCTAGCATCACTACAGTTTTTTTTCACCTTTCCCTCAAGTGTGGTCATCATGTAATGGTGGTTGTATCTCTTTTTTTTTTTTTTATCCTCACCCGAGGACATTTTTCCGTTCTTTGTTCAGGTAGAGTGGGAGGGAGAGAGAGGAACAGAGAGAGAGAGAGAGAGAGAGAGAGAGAGAGAGAGAGAGAAACATCGATGTGAAAGGGACACATCGAGTGGCTGCCACCCACACGACCAACCAGGGTCGGGGACAAACTGCAACCGAGGTACGCGCCCTTAGCGGGAACCGAACCCGGGTCTCTCAGGACCGCAGGCCGACGCTCTAACCACTGAGCCAAACTGGCCAGGGCTGGTTGTATCTCTAGGCATCATATCCACATACAAGGCAAGAAAAAGTAGGCAGGAAGAAAAGCCAGGATTTTTTTTTATGTTTTATAAATGCTCACAGTGTGCTTTCAGGGCCTATGGATAGAGTCTTTCTTGTGGCTTGGAATATGGGAACATCCCTTCACAGCAGTTTTTGTTTTTTTTTTTAAATTTCTTTAGGAACCTCAGGAGTTTCACTGTCTGGGAGCAATATCTGTGTTAATTTAGACTTCAGATTTGAATTTTTTTAATCACCCAGAATCCCAGAAAAAATAGACATGCTTCCTCATTATCTTTGTATAATAATGGGTAGAACATTTTCTATTCTGTATTTCCCCTGGGGGAGGTGGATTCTCAGTTCCAATTTCCTCCTTTCCACATGGGCAGTACAACTCAAGAACCAGATAAATGGACAATTCCTAAACCCCAGGCAGCTATAGCACCATAGCCGTATCACCCTGGTTCTCAATTCTTTCCTTTATTCCTCACTGCCTGGAGTTCTCCTTTTCTTCTTGTAAACTAAGCTGTGCGTTTTAGATAATATTTTTTCTACTTTATCTAGCATTTTGAGGTGTTTATAGAATGAGAATTCACAGGTCATCTAGTTCATCATCTTGCTTGGCACAGAATTTGTATGTAATACATATTCAAGTGCCTTCTTTCCTTCAGGATGCAATAGAAGGAATTCATGTCAAATACAAGATAGAAGTCAGTATAGATATTCTATAAGTAGAGTCCCCTCTGACTTAAAGAGATCCTGTGAATTACAGAAATACACTTTCTTGCCTTTTTTGTTACCTGTCTCTAATGGCTTGTTGATTAAACTATTTGACAAACCAATAACTTAAGGAAGTGTATTTTCATTAAATACTGAAAATACATATGTATATGTGATAATTAGCATACTGTCTTTCCTGATATATAGACTTTTCTTGGTATGACATAAATTTTACTTTAATTTATAACTGAAAAATAATTTCTTTATCACATAACAGAACCACTTTATAATGCTAAAATTTTATAGTATCAAGTTTTATGGATATTCCATGGTTGCTTAGATTTATCTTAGGTATATAGTTATATAAGAGTGTGATTGGATATAGTTATATAAGAGGATGATTGGATGCTATAGCTTATGCATATTTTAATATTGTCATAATGAGGCCTTAATTTTATTAAACTATACTTCTAAAAGAGAAAAGAATACATGATTAATTTGTTGGAGTCCCTGTGTAATCATTACCATTAATATACTTGGATATTTATTAAGCTAGTATCATACTGACATTTTCTACTTGATTAATTTGATGTGCTTCTTTATAAAGTCAAATATCTCTGCTGTAGCTAAGAAAATTTCTGGCCAACATATCAAGTATTTATAACTATATTTACCTATTATCTAGGTTTATTGGGAAACAGGTGCTCAAATCACATCTCCTCATGATAAAGAAATTCTGAAATGTATAGAAGAATGTGTGGAACCCTGGAATGGTTCCTGGAATGATAATTTAGTGGATACCAGCCCACTGAAGAGAGATCCTCTGCAGGACATTTGTAGGAGATATATGGAAGATCTGAAAAAGATCTGTTTTCACAGGTATCCAAGTGGGAATATAGGATAGTATTATCTTAGAATAGGATGAACAAATAAGGGAAAGAAATAGTGATAAAATGTGTTGGTTGTTTATTATATTTAAACTTGTAGCTGAATAGTACTGTTCATAGTGCCAAATAGTGGAAGTAACCTAAATATTTATCAACTGATGAAGAGATAAATAAAATGTGGTATATCCATGCAATGAAATATTATCCAGCAGTAAAAGGAAATGAAATATTGATGTGTACTGCAGCATGGATAAGCCTTGAAAACATCCTAAGTGAAAAAAGCCAGTCACCAAGGACCACATATTGTATAATTCTATATATCTGAAATGTCCAGAGTAGGCAAATTTGTAGAAACATGAACAGGAAAATACATTAGTGATTACCTGTAGCTGGGAGGAGTGGAAGGGTTAGGGAGTGGCAGCTATGGGGTATGGAGTTTCTTTTTGGAATAATGAGAATCTTCTAAAATTGATTATGATAATTATTGAAAAACTTTGAATATAGTGAAAGCCATTGAATTTTACACATTAAATGGTTGCATTGTATAGGATATTAATTTCCTCTCAAAAGCTGTTAAAAAAGTATATCTAAATATTTGTATTCCTTCTATATAAGATCAGAAAATTTTCTCTAAAAATTTACTTTTTCTTTTCTATTTTCATGACTATTTCATAAATAGCTAACATCATTGCTAGAAAGCATCCTGGCTTGCTGAGTATATTTTCCCTATCCTATAAAACAGATTTTAGCTTTCTCTCTAGCTTGTTTTAATTATATTGCAAGTAACAATTGATTGAATGATAATTTTCCTTTACAGGGAATTAAACTCAAAGACCACATTGAAATTTGTACATACATCTTTTCATGGGGTCGGACATGACTATGTGCAGTTGGCTTTTCAAGTGTTTGGTTTTAAGCCTCCAATTCCAGTACCAGAACAAAAAGATCCTGATCCAGATTTTTCTACCGTTAAATGCCCAAACCCTGAAGAGGGAGAATCTGTGCTGGTATTCTTCTCCTATATTTAAATTACTATTAATGTAGTAAACTTTATCAAATAGATGGAACTCATTGACATTTCAAAGATTACTTACAAAAGCAGAAACCACTTTAGTTTATGTCTTAAATTATATTGTAGCCATATATTCTGTTTTGTTTGAAATCTTTATGGTATATATCTCTACTTCTAGGCTTATTTTAAATTTAGCTGAACTATATTCCTTTTAAAATTCATATCATTAATATAGTGCCTACATTTAGGAATATTACTATTGAATTTAACATCTTAAATACAATCCAGCTTTTTGGGTCACTGTTTCAGGAACTTTCTTTGAGACTGGCAGAGAAAGAAAATGCCCGCATAGTGGTAGCCACAGATCCTGATGCAGACCGACTGGCAGTGGCAGAACTTCAAGAGAAGTCAGTAGAACCTGTTATTTGATTAAAAGCTTACATTTTGAAAAACAATTTTTTATTTTAAGTCTTACAGACTTGTTGGAAATAATTTTAAAAATAAGAAAATAAATCTTCTGTAAGCCTGCTATTTAGGGATAACCACTTAGATTGATATATTAACATTCCTTTCAATGTTTTTTTCTACTCAAATATTTAAGGTATATTTGTTTTTACAAAATTGTGATCATACTGTACAGTATGGGGCAAAAGTAGGTTTACAATTGTGAGTACATGAAACAGTGTTTCTTATTATGTATTATTTTCTTTATTTTTTCCAGTTTTTCTTATGTATTATTTTCCATACAGACAGCTGTAAACTGACTTTTACCCCACCCTGTATATAATTTTGTATCATTATATTCCACTTAAGATCATACTGTGATCCATTTTTCCCGTCCTTAATTAATGTTTAAAATATTAACTTTTAAAATGGCATAATATCACAATAGATTGCTTATCAATGTGATCATTTCCTAATCTTGATCCTTTTAGTTACTGTGTATTTTTGCCATTATAATGTTGTGATAACTGTCTTTACATAGAAAGGACATATTAACTTTCTTCTCATTAAGTAGGATAATAAAAGTAATAATTTTTCAAAAGACATTGCTACCATTTCTACCCTAAGCTCACCCCTGGTCAGTCAGAAAAGTAGTAAATGTTTTCTCAATAATTCCATACAATAGTTTTGGGTTTTTCCTATGTGAAGGTTGACAATTTGTAGGTTTGGGGGTCAAGAAGTTTTAATGAGAGGTTATAACGTTCTTGACTTGAATTTTTACTCTTTCTGCAGTGGTCACTGGAAAGTTTTTACAGGGAATGAGTTGGCGGCTCTGTTTGGGTGGTGGATGTTTGATTGCTGGAAGAAAAGTAAATCGGGCAATGCTGATGTGAAGAACATTTATATGTTAGCCACCACAGTCTCCTCCAAAATTCTGAAGGCAATTGCACTTAAAGAAGGATTTCATTTTGAAGTAAGAATACATAATATCTGTGCTATTTTTCTAAACCTATTTCTATAAATTAAAGCCATCTCCCCACCAAAACTGACTTTTATTAACTTCATTTATAATTTCTACTTTTTTCTAATTTTGTTAATACTTAATCTTTTTTGATAGTTTAGACACGAGCCAAATTTGTCCAGTGTGAGAATTTCTGAAACTAAGATAAGATGTTCTTTAAAAATAGCACTAATGCTTATTATTCCATACAACAATATCTAGTTTCCATACTGAGAAAATCTGGCTCCTGACCTTACCAGTAACATAAACTCCATTCCAAAAAATTATAGGTGTCCTTGTTTAAGGTCTTCAAGTTCAGTCTTAAGAAACCTTAAGTAGTCTTCTAAATTGCAAATTAAGATCCAGTGAAAAACAAACAAACAAATGGTGCCTCTCAACACAGATCACTAACCTTTGTGAGCCTCAGGCAGTTAAGCTGACCATTTTTACAACTACATACTGGGACTAACATCAATGAAGTTGCTTTTCCTCTGCCATCTTTGGCAAGTATCAGTGAAAATGTCACAGTCATGCTACAGGTCTTAACATCAACTGGCTGAATAAAAGAAAATTGTACTTGTCTTAATGAAATAGAGTTTTCAACCTCAGGCTTTTAAGAATACAAATAGCAAAATAGAAGAAATTGAAAATTGATTTAAGCTTAAAATTCTGAATTGCAGTAACGTTAACATTTGTATCATTTTTTTTTTTATGGCAAGAAAAATATATAATGAGCACAAAAGAGAAAAAAACAAACAGTTCTAAAAACCAATATTATACATTTGCTTCCTTGTTTTTATTGTTGACAGTAGGGGTAGCATATGGTTTTGGCTTTTATTTTATTTTCCATTAAGGAGGTAGAGAGGTGAATTAGGAATCTTAAGTTAGTAGTGGTGAGCTCTAGAGTCAGTGTGTATCACATGCTCTTTCTGTTGACTCTAAAACAGTTCATGTCTATAAAGGGAACAATAGCTCACCAGATGTAAAGTCCTCAAACTTAATTACCAAAGAAGGGCTTGGTGTTATGGTAAAGAACACTTGGTTCAGGCATTTGAAAGTGCATCATTAAAAAGCTTTATGGCCTTTGATTATTCAAGGGGACTAAATCACAACCTGCATAAGTACTTTTATATTAGTGCTTTCTTTTTTTTTAAATCCTCACCCAAGGATATTTTTCTATTTATCTTCAGATAGAGCGGGAGGGAGAGGGAGAGAAACAGAGAGAGAGAGAGAGAGAGAAACATCAATGTGAGACGGACAAATATACTGGTTGCCTCCCACAGGATCCTGACAAGGGCCCTGGGTGAACCGCAACCGAGGTATGTGCCCTTGATCAGAATCAAACCAGAAACTATTTGGTCCTCAGGCTGATGCTTTAACCACTGAGCCAAACCAGCCAGGGCTAACTTAGTGTTTTTAATATAGCGTAAAGGACAGTTTCTGAAAAGCAGTGCAATTGAATCCTACCTCCATCTATTATATGCAGCATAATCTTGGGCAAATTTACTGAAGCTCTAAGCCTGTTTCAGCAACAGTTTTTGTGAGCATTAAAAAAAAATAATGATGTAAAGCACTTGGTACACTGTTTGATAAATAGTAGATGGTCATAATATGTTACTTTGTGACTATATGCATCACTAGTTGTAAGTATTGGATTATATTTGGTGTAAATCACCTATTAATGTACTTGATCAATTGTAGGTCATCAGTTGTGGCAGTGCGTGTATCCGTGAACTTTATGACTATATGTTTACCACCATGTAAATCTTTGTGGACCAAAACCCATAATAGAAGATCATTATGAGAGTGCCATGTAGTGCATTTAGTAACAGGCTTTTCTCTAAAATGTATTATGAGAGTCACTTAACAAGAGTGGCCTCCTCTGCATTTCAGGAAACATTACCAGGTTTTAAATGGATTGGAAGTAGAATAAAAGACCTCCTGGAAAATGGGAAAGAAGTCCTTTTTGCATTTGAAGAGTCTATTGGTATGTAGTAAATATTAAAATCTTTGTAATTTGAATGAGGGCATTTTTTAAATGTAGCAATTCTATAGAGAAGAAATTTTTGTCTTCTGGTTTTATATTCTGAGTTGTGGTAAAAACCACAGAGCATTCAGAAGTGTGTAGATACATTTCTCGTCAAGGAAAAAAAAAAAAGAGATAGAGACCCTTAAAGGTCCCCTAAATGCCTTCATTATCAGTGAGCTTCATTCATTACTAGGCTTTAAATTCATTGGTCCTTTTGAAGAAATGTAAAACTACTGAAATTATTACAGGCTTAAGTTTTCCTCTTTTTAAAAAAAAATTTTTTTTAATTCTCAGGTTTTCTGTGTGGAACTTCAGTTTTGGATAAAGATGGGGTGAGTGCAGCTGTTGTAGTTGCTGAGATGGCATCTTACCTGGAAACCATGAATATAACATTGAAACAGCAACTGATTAAGGTTTATGAAAAGTAAGTCCGACTATTTTGAATTTCACATGTGAAATATTTTTTTGTCCTACTTCCAGTTAAATTTTTTTTCAAGTTATAGTCAGTCCTTTTTAAAAAGTACTGAAACTGTTTGAATTAAGGACTGCCACTTTCTACATAATACTATCATTAGTTTATCCTTGACATATACTTTTCTAAAGAGTTATCTGAAATTTTATTTTAACCCTTTACCTTTTTGTGCAGGTATGGTTATCATATTTCAAAAACTTCATATTTCTTATGTTACGATCCAAATACCATCAAAAGTATATTTGAAAGGCTTCGCAATTTTGATTCTCCAAAAGAATATCCAAAATTTTGTGGGACATTTGCTATATTGCATATACGGGACGTTACCACTGGCTATGATAGCAGCCAGCCTAATAAGAAATCAGTAAGTACCATTTTAAAAAAGTTTTAACAGCTTGTAATAATTCATACTATGGTGAAGTAGAGGAAGTTCAAGCCTATTAGTGTCTTGAAACTAGGATCCATTGTTTTTCTCCATAGCTGTTATAAATCTACTAACTGGCTCTCTGACTCTGACCCTGTCTTAACACTCCCCAAGAGCATGCCACCCTTTGGAGGTGGAGAGTTAAGAACAAGAATGAGAAAGGCAGACAGAAAGACAAAGGGAAAGAGGGAGGGAGAATGTATAAGGATGCTAAATAAATAATATTAAAAATAAAGTCTATAAGCCTATAATTTCAAAGCTATTTATCTTTTTAGTTGTAGCCTCCCTTTTCTAACTTTATTCCTTACACCTCCAGCCAAATAGAACAATTTATAGTTTTTTACATATATACTTTTTTTTAATTTCTCTAGTTTTGCTCAAGCTATTTCCTCAGTCTACCTTTTCTTCCTCCTACTATTGCAGGTCCACACCTTAGCCATTATTCAAGACTTAAGGCAAATGTCACCTCCTTCACATATCCTTGAGGTCCTATAAGCAAATATTTCTCCCAAGGTTTTATTACGTATTGTGCCTTTCTCATGTCATTCATCACTTTCTGTCTTACGCTATCTGTGTTGTACATGGCAGATCCTTTTTTGATATACCTTTATGCCTCTCAAAGGTCCTGTCTACATGATAAGTGCTCAACAAATGTTTGTTTGTTTTTTTGTTTGTTTGTTTGTTTGTTTGTGTACATGCTCCTAGCAGGAACCGAACCCGAGACTCTCTGGTCCGCAGGCCGATGCTCCAACCACTGAGCCAAACTGGCCAGGGCTCAACAAATATTTAAATGCCTCAGTATGCTGATCATATTTATTGTTGTTATTATTAGCCTAAATTTTCATTTATAATGCTCTGATGTTGACTCAGGGGCATGATATATTTGGTGAAATCTATAGCCTCTTATGGAGAATACTACCCACATTCCCTTTGTGTATGTACATCTAGTCAACAAATATTGGTTCCCACTCACTGGTATTCTATGAGTGTGCATGTGTGTGTGTATCTATTTTTGTGTCTTATAAACTACTTAAAAGAACCAAATTTTTGCTTTTTTATTTTTCTATTGTTGCTGTGCTTAGTCTTGTGTTATGCCGTTTTTCCTCTTAACTCCCTTTAAAATGTATATTTGTTACTCAAAAAGCCTTTCTATCTGTTCTTCACTGATGCTTATGACAATTTTGTAAGTCAGACAGTATACATGTACTTAATCCCCTAAGGTTACAAAGTAAATGTCGAAGACTGCCTGAGTTCTTTCTTCTCCACACTTCAGATTGACATTCATCTGTGTGTTCAACAGGCATTTATCAAAACCCTTCTGTTCTACGGTCACAGGCACACTGGGGATACAGCAATGACAAAGGCACTGTTTCTTAGAGACCAATGGGGAAAGGAATAAGCAAACAGTGATTACTTTACAAAATGATAAGTGCTACCAGGGGGTACATAGGGTGCCATGGAAGAGCATAAGATGGGCCCTTACTCAGATTCGGGGGAGCTATGGAAGACTTTCTGGAGACCTTCTATGAGCTGAGTTCTAGAGTAGGAGTTTTCCAAATGTGGAAGGAACAGATGGTGTTTCAGGCAAAGGGAGCAGCAAGTGCCGGTCTAGAGGTGAGAAGGCACGTTGGAGTGTCATCCTGTACACCAAAAGGTTACAGGTTTGATTTACGGTCAGGGTACATACCTAGGTTGTGGGTTCAATCCCACAATTTTCACTATCGAGAGGCAACCCAAAAATGTTTCTCCCCCTCTCTCTTTCTCTCCCCCTCCCCCTTTCACTTCTCCTCCCTTTTCCCTCTCTCTAAAATTGATAAAAACATATCCTCAGGTAAGGGTTGAAAACAAACCATAGCAGTTCTCTATAGTGTGGGATACAAAGAAGAAAGGCATGCGTGATGGTATGGTGGGTGGGTTAGAGAGGGGCAAACTTCCAGGCGGAAGATCAGTATGCTGTTTCATAACTGAGATGAGAGATAATGGGAGCTGGTACTTAATATAGTAGCAGTAGTGATAGTGAAAATTGGACAAAGTTGAGTTAAACAAAGGATAGAATAGCCAGGACTGAGTGAAAAAGGGGGGAGGAAGGTCTCTGTCTTAAGCAACTAGTATAGGGTTAGTAGCACTGAGCAAGAGAGAGATCTCAAGGAGAGTACCAGGCTCAGGACACCTGAGGAAAGACACCACTGTCAACCTTGTCCTAGTACAATTCCCACAGTTCCCTTGAGATGCCTTCACAGATGATCTGTGGTCTAGGAAGAGTACCAGTGTTAATCAATATAAGTACTGTCCGTAAAACTTTGTTTTTTGTTTTTAATTTTTAGGTAAAAAAATATTTTTAAAAATTTTACAACCCAATTATTTTGCCTGTCCTACAGAATATGTGCACTCTGTTTTGGTGGTTATTAATAAACTGTGAAAGTACTTTATTTATTTTTAAAATATATACACATATATTTTTTCTTTTTATTGATTTTTTTTTTTATAGAGAGAGAAAGAAAGAAAGAAAAAGAGAAACATCGATGAGCCCAGCCGGTGTGGCTTAGTGGTTGAATGTTGACTCACGTACCAAGAGCTCGCTGGTTTGATTCCGGGTCAGGGCACATGCCCAGGTTGTGGGCCTGACCCCCAGTGGGGGGTGTGCAGGAGGTGGCCAATCGATGTTCTCTCTCATTGATGTTTCTATCTCTCTCTCTCCCTCTCCCTTCCTCTCTCTCTAATATCAATAACAATAACAACCAAAAAAAAACATCGATAAGAGAGAACGTCGATTGGCTGCTTCCTGCATGCCCCCCACTGGGGACTGGGCCCACAATCAGGGCATGTGCCCTGACCAGGAATCAAACCCGTAACCTCTTGGTTTATGGGTTGACACTCAACCCTGAGCCACACCGGCTGGGCTGTGGAAGTACCTTAAAATTATAAAGCATTTTGCAAATGTAGAGGTAGTTTAGACTTTGATACAGATAGACCTGGCTTCAACTTCTTGCTCTGTCACTTAGCTGATGACCTTGAGCAGGTTGTTTATTCTCTTTGAGCCTTGCCCATAAATTAGCAGTAATACTTACTTTGCAGGATTATTGTTGAGGCCCAGAGGTCATGTATGTAAGGTATATAACCCAATGCCTGTACTATTATAAATACTCAGTAAATGGTATATTTGTAAATTATGTGTGTAATCTTCTTAGTATTATAATTCTTTTTTTTTTTTTAATCCTCACCCAAGGACATTTTTCTATTTTTTTGTTCAGATAGAGTGGGAGGGAGAGAGAGGAGGAGAGAGAAACATCCATGTGAAAGGGACACATCGAGTGGCAGCCACCCGCATGACCCAACCAGGGCCAGGGACAAACTGCAACCAAGGTACCTGCCCCTAGCGGGAACTGAACCCAGGTCTCTCTGAACCACAGGCCGGTGCTCTAACCACTGAGAAAACCGGCCAGGGCCTGAGTATTATAATATTTTAGCCCTGGCTGGTTTGGCTCAGCAGTTAGAGCATCGGCCCATGGACTGAAGAGTCGCAGGTTCGATTCCGGTCAAGGGCATGTACCTTGGTTGTGGTTTGGTCCCCAGCCCTGGTCTTGTCTTGTGGGAAGCAACCAGTCAGTGTCTCTCTCTCACATTGATCTCCCCCCCCCCCCCGCCCTTTCCCTCCCTCCCACACTATCCAAAGAAAAATATCCTCAGTTGAGGATTAAAAAATATTATTTTTAACTATGGTAAACAATTAAAAACAAAATACAAAATTTACCAACTTAACCATATTTAAGCATACAATCAGCAGTTAACACTGCGTAGTTAACAGCAGTGTTAACTATGTTCATATTGTGCAGATCTCCAGAACTTTATCTTGCTAAACTGAACTCCATACCCATGAAACAGCTCCTCATTGGTCCCTTTCCCAGCCCTTGACAACCACCCTTCTACTTTCTATTCCTATGAATTTGGCTACTTTAGATACCTCATATAAGTGGAATATATTTTACAACTCTGAAAGTGAAAAAGTTACCAAGTGTAATTAAGCTGTTGTTACAATTGTGCATAGGTGCTGCCTGTGAGTAAAAACAGCCAGATGATCACATTTACTTTTCAAAATGGCTGTGTTGCTACTCTTCGGACTAGTGGGACAGAACCAAAGATAAAGTATTATGCAGAGATGTGCGCGTCACCTGACCAGAGGTGAGAATTGACTTTTTAAATATATATGTAAAAGTTTTATTGAGATATAATTTACATACCAAAGAGTTTACCCATTGAAGTGTTAATTCAATAGTTTTTAGTCCATTCAAAGTTGTTCAAACATCACTGCAATCAATTTTAGGACATTTTCATCACCCCAAAAGGAAACCCATATGCATTAGCAGTCACTTCCCATTTCCCTCCCTCCCAGCCCTAGGCAACCACCAATCTATTATCTACCATTTTAGATTTGCTGCTTATTCTGAACATTTTATAGACATGGAATTATACAGTTTGTGGTCCTTTGTGACTGGCATCTTTTACTTAGAATAATGTTTTCAAGGTTCACCCATGTTGTAGCATGAATCAATACTTTGTTCCTTTTTATTTTTAAATTGTTTTTACAGTCCAATAATATTCCATTGTATAGATATACCACATTTTTTATTCATTTATCAGATGACGGACATTTGGGTTATTTCCACATTTGAGCTATTATGATTAATGGTGGTAGAAGCATTTCTCTACAAGTTTTTATGCAGATATATGTTTTTATTTCTCTTGGGTATGTATCTAGGGACAGAATTGCTGGGTCATATGGTTGTTCTATATTTAACCTTTTGAGGAACTGCCAATTTTCCAAAGCAGCTGTACCATTTGGGAATTGAATTTTAAAATTTTGATGAATTTATATTCCTAGAGAGGCTCTCTTAGCTTTAATGATAAACATAAAGAAATGATCAAATAATTTGTTTATTGCCAAATATTCATTTTCTACATCTAACATGATTTGACTTAATCTGCCCAATTTATTGCCTTTTAAGAGTATGTGAATAGCCCTGGCCGGTTTGGCTCAGCGGATAGAGCGTCGGCCTGCGATCCAGAGACCCGGGTTTGGTTCCCGCTAAGGGCACGTACCTCGGTTGCAGTTTGTCCCTGGCCCTGGTTGGTCATGCGGGTGGCAGCCACTCGATATGTCCCTTTCGCATTGATGTTTCTCTCTCTCTCTCTCTCTCTTCCTCTCTCTCCCTCCCCACTCTATCTGAACAAAAAATGAAAAAATGTCCTCACCGAGGATAAAGAAAAAAAGAGTATGTGAATAAATTACTTTAATAAACATATTCAAAGGTTATTTAAACTTATTAAAAGTAGTACCTCCTATACTCTTGTCATTGATCAATATACTTTTGGGAAGATTTTTTTTTGGAATTGCCTCCAAGGTACATTATCTTGTATTTCCCTAAATTTTTGCATGTCCTATACGAGTAGGGGAGCAAAGTTTAAAGTAAACCAAATTGGTAATGCTATCTTTGGATAAAAATGAGGGATGATTATTAAAGTAACAAAAATTGATTTGTTGAGTGGCATACAAAATAACTGAAGGCAGTTTAAAAGAGGTTTTTCTGGAAATGTTTTGGGCAGTAGCAGCTCTTCAGGTGATGACTTTGAAGGGCATACTTGTAAGTGTACATTTATTTTTAAAACATTTTATTCTTTTAGTGACACATCCCTCTGCTACCTGAAAGACATGCCATATCATCCCATAATATCTGTACAGGGTATTCCTCAAAGTATTTTAGGAAGCTGTTTTCTCTTAATACCTGGTATTGATGTTCTAAGCTATTAAATCACCTTAGCCAGGAGAAATCTTTAAATATACTATGACTCATTCATGCATCATTCACCAAGGATCTCCTCTTATGCAATTCAACTTCAGTTTGTGATATTTCTTTGGATGTGATTCCTCCCAGCCCCCTCAGGTCTTAATTTGTTTTGTTTTAACTGAGTGAATTTATCTTTCGTTTACCAATTGTTTATTGGTTTGTTTTTGTTTGTTTGTTTTTAATCCTCACCTGAGGACATTTTTTCATATTTTGTTCAGATAGAGTGGGAGGGAGGGAGGGGGAGAGAGAGAGAGAGAGAGAGAGAGAGAGAGAGAAACATCAACGTGAAAGGGACGCATCGAGTGGTTGCCACCCGCACAACCCCACCAGGGCCAGGGACAAACTGCAACTGAGGTACGTGCCCTTAGTGGGAACCGAACCAGGGTCTCTCTAGACCGCAGGCCGACGCTCTAACCGCTGAGCCAAACCAGCCAAGGTTGTTTACCAATTGTTTAATCATTCCATCAGGTATATGCCTTCTTAAAAAGCTATAACAATTAAAAGTTTAAGGCTACGAAAATCAATAATTTTAAAACTAAATCTTTTTCCTCAGTGACACTGCCTTACTAGAAGAGGAATTGAAGAAACTCATTGAAGCTTTGATTGAGAATTTTCTTGAGCCCAATAAAAATGGACTGATCTGGCGTTCTGTTTAGTGGATGTTGGCGCATCATTATTTTGCACCGGCATACGAAACAGGACAACCAAGAACTCCATGCATTGAACTCATGTTAGCATTCTCTCTATCTCATCTGGCCAAGTGTTTTTCTTATCTTTTTTGTTGGCTGACTAAACAAACTGTATAACTTTTAAATGAAATGGTCTGGAGAAAAATGATGCAAATTTTTTCATAATCTTGAACAAAAGTCATTACGTTAAAAGTATTATAGTAACACGTCATTCTTCGTGTCTTTAACAAAAACAAAACAGTGCAAAAGTGAATTTTCTTATTGAAGTGTGATTAAGTAAGCTTAATTCCATATTCTTGTAATTGCGTATAGCATGGGTTTTTTTAATAGACAGATAAATGTTGTATAATTGTAGAGTTACTTAAGGAAACTATTTCATAAAATTTATAAGAAAATAGTACTACTCAGAATACTGTGGAAAAGTGTCATTGTTACATCATAGGTATTGACTTAGGGTATTTAGCATTTCTAGCTTAGAACAGATGTTACAAATGTGGTGTCCTGCTCTTCTGTCTCAGGTGCTGTTGGTGCAGTATAAACGTATTGTATGTATTTAAAATTCCAACACTTACTGAACATAAAACAATAGTGGCAACATTCCTAGAAGCTTTGTTCTTGTCAAATTTCTCAGTGCCTTCTCAGGGTATGGTATGAATTGAAACAGTGTTCCTGCATTGAAGATAATTTAATCAGTTAATTTTCAGATAGTTAAGGAAAATCTTCCAAACTATATAGGTGCTTTCCCTCTATATTAAATAGGTTTGCTGACTTTAAAGTCTTATGAATGTATATAAAATCTTAATAAAAGCAGGCTCAATGTAACTGTAGTTAAGTATCTTCATGTTAGAATTAAGTGTCAGTTATCACAGCATTTGAATAAAGAAAAAAGTCTGAACTGAGAAAGGAATTCTGAATTTGTTTAAAAGTCTAACTTTTGAATTACGTATTTATAAGTAGATTTATTCCTTTATCAGTTGAAGTATGCTAATTTTACTAAGAAATAAAACATTCATATTTTAAATATTATGAAACACTAAAACTACGTGTTTTAAAACAAAAGTCCAGTCTTGCTGGCTTCTATAGAATTTCTGATCACAAGAGTAACTATTTTTTCTAATGTGGAAAAAGAAATGGAAGGTCACTGATTGATTCTGCAGTCTTCTAAAAAGACAATGGAGAAGCTCTGTTTAATCTTTTTAAAGTGTATCCTGTCGTATGTAACTCACAGACTACTTAAACACATGTGGTATAGTTAAGAGGTAGCAAAAACAAGATCTTTGGTGTAATTGTCTGAACAAAGTGTCTATGGAAGATACCTATTATTAGAGAATTTATTTCCTAAAAAAATGATGATATAAAATTTGAACTGATTAGAATATTTATTAAATCATGGTTTGATTTGTTGTAGCTATTGACTAACATTTGGTTGAACTCATATAATCCAAATATAATTTTCAAATTATTATATTGCCACTATTGTTAATTTGTTCCTTTCTTAGTTTCTTATAGCTAGATCTTCTATGACTATAGGTAATAGACAGCTAGCTAAATGTCGGGCACTATATTTCTAAATGAGTTTGTTTTCAAAGGCTTTGCACTGAACAAGAAATGTATAGTATTTTTTGCTTTATGTGCTTTTAGGAATGTAGACTGTAATTTAGGAAATGGCCTATGTTCTACAAAGTGGTATGAGCAATGCTATATGTATGGAAAATATGTATATTTGGTTTCAGTGTCAGTTTTTCATTGACTGAAGAACAAAGTGAAGCTAAAATGATACAATAGCCCATTTATAATCCCTAAAGCCATGTTATGATTGTCATTCATTGTAAAGAAAACAGTTTTATTTGAGTGCTTTAATATAATGCAACATTTAAGTCATCTTAAGGTGAAAAGTTATTAAAGCTTGGGTTCTTACCTCAAAAATTTTAAATCCAAAGTTAAAATTAACTCAATTTTACAGGTATTCCCAAAGTGTATAGATTGAGAGAATTATTTGATTCTAGCTAAACTCTTGTCTGTTTGTGATATTTAACGTGAACTTGACAATGGGGGTGTACACTTGCCTAACAGGATAAATTCAGTAGCTCAAGCCAACCCGGACAGACAGAGAAGTGCTGGCCCGTAGGTCTCAGCCTTGGGCTCTGCACTGTTTATCCTTTGCTTTATAAACAATATTGTGGAAATGAATGCCTTCTCACTGAGTGTGCAGATCAAAACTGAGATTTTCTAGAGCCCCAGGGAAAAGGAAAGAACTAGTGGGGCAAGACTAAAGCATAGGTTGGAAATAAACAGTAGAAATAAGCAAACAATAGAAAGGTGGCACAGGAAATGCTTTCTGTCAAGGGCAAATTTATCACCCTAGAAACAGGGAATAAACTGTGGGCAAGTTGTTTACTTGTGTCTATTTGTTGTGATGATGAGCGAATAGTGAACCTTTTGTTTTCTTTTATTAGTGACCACTAAAGAGGCCAAGTTTTAAGGCACGAGAAAAAGTACCCCTCTTACTGAGTCAGTTTCTGAGAGGAGGATGTCTTGTATGGGAACTGGGGAGCAGATATAGCAGACATAAAAAGGAATACAATATATACTGGAAAATAAGACCTCTGAGACAAAGTAAAAAAATTAAGATCATTTAACTCCGGAGAGGAGAATGCCGTTGAGAGAGCTTAATAAATCTTAAGTTCTTGAGTTTTTTATTGAACGACTTAAACTGAGAAGTAATATGCCCCAGCGAGGATAAAATAGGAGGGAATAAGGAGCTTTAAGGGGGAAAAAAGGCAACATGAATAGATTGTTAAGATTTTAAAACTTGGGCAGGGATCATGAAGCATTCTATGATTTTTATTTTTATTTTTAAGAGAATAAAAATTTTAAATATTAAAGGATATACTATATGGCTTTTACAGGTTCCTTCAAAACCTTTTTTATTTATTTTTTAACTCAGGTTAGAACAAAAATGTCATAAAGAGCACTGAAAGTAACATTTTAATTTCACTCCATATCTATAAGAATGTAGCTCACAACATGGTTTTTTACATGTCGAGTAGTAGTAGATGTATGAGTGCAGTGAGTAAAGACCTGCTTAGATGTTTTTTGGGTTTTTTTAATCCTCACTTGAGGATATTTTTCTATTTATCTTCAGATAGAGTGAGAGACAGGGAGAGAGAGAGAGAGAGAGAGAGACATC
The DNA here is from genome assembly GCF_014108415.1 of Molossus molossus. NCBI lineage: Eukaryota > Metazoa > Chordata > Mammalia > Chiroptera > Molossidae > Molossus > Molossus molossus. The sequence goes on from NW_023425348.1 coordinate 44,849,482, forward strand.
GACTGGTTGCCTCCTGCACGACCCCCATCAGGGTCAGGGACTGAACCCAAGACTTCGGTCCACGGGCCGATGCTCTAACTGCTGAGTCAAACCGGCGATAGATGCTTAGATGTTATTTTTAATTTAATCTGGCAAATTACATGGGACTAGAACACAGTTTTGTTCATCTTGAAGAATGTATAGCATTACAAGAAATTTGAGGGTTTTGTTTTAAGTTTAGAGTAGAGTATTGTTATTTGGATGTAGTAACTTCAGCAGAGAGTTTCTAAGAGATTAGATACTTTGGAATATCTTTATATAGGAAATAGAACTTCTGTTTCTTAAACAGATTGCTTCTGGAATTGATGAAACAAAGATATTAGCTGGAGTTTAATGGAGAAATGATTCTATGAGTTGCTGCTATTGGTATTTCTTTCAGATCTTTTCCATGGTTGTTCATGATTTATTGAAAAATCCAAACTCTGCCTGGATAAATTTAATTTTATGTCTTTTTTTCTCTACCTCCCTCTTTTCCCTAGGTGCCCTCCCACATTTTGTTACTGTGAAATGCTATTGCACTATTACCTCACTGATAAGACATCCCTTAGAATATTTTAAATTTATTCATAAACTAAGTTGGTTTATGGACTTTTGGGTGAGAATAACACATTGTAAGAAGTAATTTTAAATCTATTTTATAACTTTCTGTGGTCTATCTGGACACTATATGTTAAATCATTATGGCCTTTTACAATTCCCTTCTTTTCTGATATTGCTTTATAAACTGATGAAGAAAGAGTCATACTAACCAAAATGAATGATCTAGCATTTTATTTTCAGTTTCCTTGTACTGCAGGCATTCAAAGTACAAAATTTCAGGAAATATATTTTTTTTTTATATTTGTGCCTCAAAGCATCTCACCATAAGCCATAAGGAGTCTAAGTAGAAAGAAGAGAATCTTTCATTATCTCAGTACAGAGCATGACTTTAGTTCTAGTTGGAAACAAAGTTAGTGTTGACCATTGGTTACTTTAAAATATTCATCATACTGTTATATTCATTAAGCCATCTTTTCTCTTTATCAATTAAAGACTATGTATTTTAAAAAGAGAACATATAAGAACGAGTAAAGTGACCAAGATAAGGGCAAAGTGACATAGCTAAAATTTGCTTCTCAAATTTTTCCACCAGCATAACCCTAAAGCAGAATGTATAGGAAAAAGGGGCCTAAGAGCAAAATCAGAAGCAGCCTACCACTCATGAAATTTCATGTTCTGTCTCAAAACTGTAGGTGAATTTTGCATTCTCCATAATAAAAGTGTGTTGGTATGTTGATATAAAAATGATCCCTTCAATCTTCACCAAAACTGGTGCTGCTAGAGAGAAGCACCATATTTATCATGTGGCCTCTCAGTTTTCCCCCTGAAAACCCCCTTCAATTGCTGCATATCCCTGGGCTTACACACACTGACTCTAGTGTGAGAAGTATAAATATAGAACATATATAGGATCTTCCTCACCCTTTAGTAGCTGACCTTTGAAAGTAAACTGACCTGAAACAGCTATGAACCTTATAAGAGATATTGGCCAGTTTGTTCTCTTTAATTTGTTGGCATTCCTTGACTAAGATCCCTTTGACTATCAGCTCTCTTTGTTACTTTTCTTATCCACACCACCTAGTATAGTACCTGTTATAGAGTGCTTAATTGGCGATAGTAGTTAAGGGATTTTATTTTAAAGAAGCAAATAATTTAAGAAACAATAAAAATATTAATTTTTTAATTTAGCTCTTAGAACAGTTCTCATTACTGAAATTTTTAATAAGTAATGTTTATTGAGCATCCACACCCTTAAATACTCAGTTTCTTTGGAGAAAGCAGAACATAATCCTATTTGAAAATTGTATATAACACCTAGTATTTTACATTTAAAGCAAGGTATTGGCCAAGAAGACTAAGAAAGTGTCTATGTAGACTTACTATTTACTGAAACAAGTGCCATTTTGAGCCCATTAATGCTACCTTCCAAGTGAATCACAACTAATTTGATACTATTTGGTATATTTTTGTTTAATGTTATGATTCAGTATATATCTTACAAAAGCCACTCCAGAGTCTGCATCTCTAAATGGTAAGGTCTTCTTGTTATGGGCTAAAATAAACTCTTTGTATACATCATTGATTATGCCAGATAAAATATGTGCAGTTAAGAATGAATTTTTTTTCTGACTGTGTAGCAGTAGTTCAAAATAGTGCCCTTGTTTTAACAGTTTCTGTCAATATCTTTCCATTTTTTTCCTAAGAAAACACCAGGGTGTATCATAAATACTGCCTGTGAGAATTTGCACTTTAAGTACCTGTGTGTGGATTTCTTGTGGTTTTAGCCAAATGAAGTGTCATCAGTAATAAACACGTCTCTTTATAAGCATGAATTTCTGTGTAATTTTTATATCTTAGATACTGTGTAGTTCATAAAGTTTGCTATCCAGACTTTACATTTTTTACATATATGTGTGACATGCCCTAGAATCTACTTTGAGCCTAAATAAATATTCTAGCTCATTACTCAATAAATATTTCTTGATTGGTTCATCAGAAGTCCCAGAAGAAAGAGTTACTATTGAAGTTCCGTCTGTTGTATTTTCCTCTTTCTCTCCTACAGTTTACCTAATTTGTCTGTCCATGTTGTTAGCATCTGCTAACATAATGTTGTTGTTCATAGCACATAAATAAGTGAACAAAAAACTGAAGTAGCATTATGATCTGTCTCCATGGTCTCCATGAGTGTAGCTTTTTCACTACTTCAATACTGCCTAGAACAGTGCAAGGCATGGAGTAGGTGCCCAGTAAATATTTATTGAATGAATGAACTCGTGCTTCTGCCTGCAGAAGAAAAACACCAAATTATTGGTTCTGTGTAGACACAGAGTTGCACATGATGAGAAATATGCAGTAGCACCAGCTTTGGAGATTTGTAAACCCATTAATCAACATGTCATCTAGGCATGACCTACTTCTTGCTGCCTCAGGGTCATCTCTACCCACATCATGCTGAAGCCTTGAGTTCAGCATTTCCTTCCAGCCTTTGCTTAGTGGCTCTGTATCCTCTTGGATTGAAGTGTCCAAGTCATTTTTTATTTCTCCTGCCACTGGATGTGTGCTGTTTGACAAGGTCTTCAGTCTCTGAGGGCAAGGCCATTGGACTGAGGCCTATCTAAACAGGGACCAGGGAGCTAACTCAACCTAAAATAATAGAACTGTTGTCATCCCCAGTGGAGAAGAGTTGATGTGTATATAAATGGAAATGTCTTGGAGTGGGGATTACAATAACATTATCTTATTCACCATTCTTCCTCCATGACTTCCCTAAATTAGCACTCCCTCGTTTCTTTTAGTGATGGGGTCATTTATCTTTATTTCCCTCTCTTTGCCTCTGGTTCTGATCATTAAATGTTCCAACCTTGTGTGTAATTTGCTTTAAAGTTAATCTTTGACCTTTATGCTTCGTTCATTCATTTTATAAATATGTATTGACCTAGAAATGCTTAGGTATCAAGGGCACTCTAAAAGGCTAGTAAGGAGAAAATAAGACACAGCAACCATGTTATTACTGGAACAGCCTGTTCAGGACAGCTTTCCCCCTGCCCTGCACCACCAGATAAATCACCTTTAACTATTCCTCACGTCTTCGGATTCAAAGCACCTGAAGAGAAGGCCCACTTGGCCGGTCTGTTGCCACCTTCTTGCCTCCTAGCTGGAACTAGAGACTGGGAAGGATTTGACTCCTCAGCTTCCTTCTGAATGGTAGTTACCCACTGCAGTTACCCTTGCATCAAGACACAGAGAGAATTAATTTACCAGTCGGAAAATAGGTGCATACGAAAGGTGACAAACATCCACTCCAGTGCCGGAGCAGTGTTGGAGAATAAAAGCTGGGCAAAGGAAGAGGGGAGGACATCTTCAGCACAAAGCACAGCACGAGTGTGCAGAGAACGGTAAGGGGTCTGCTACTGCTTTGTTTCACGTAGGGATGTGAAGATGTGGGAGAGGGAGCGCCCTGGGTGCTATGCTCTGGAGCTTGGACTTCAGTCAGCTGGTGACGAAAAAGTCACGGAAAGATTTAAGCAGAAGATTTCTAAGAGATGATGGTGAGAGTGGGGAAGGTGGTATGAGAGAATCCAGCACTGGAAAGAAGCTTAAAGAAGGTCATCTTGTCCAACTCTCTTCATTTTCTACAATATGACTACCAACTGGGGATATATATCTGAATCTCTCCAGTGGCAACCTGCCAAGGGGTTCTCTTTTAAAGAAAGGCCAGTAGAGAGTTCTTTCTTTTGTTCAGCTGAAATCTGCCTCCAGTAGCTTCTACCCTTTGGTTACACTTGGAAACTCAGTGTTATATAAAAGGCCATTTCATTTTCACTCAAAAACGTTTCCTCTCTGTCTAAATATCATAGTTCAGTTCCTGCTCCTTGTATGGCCAGTTTTTACTCCCCCTCACCTTCCCGATCACCCTCCAGACAGTTTTTCAGAGCTGGATGCAGAATCGATATGTACTCTAGAAATGGGGGTGCCAGCCCAGAGAAGGGAAAGGTGGGATTTCTACCTGTCATGGGACTAGCACAGCAGACATGGCAGAGAGGGGGCTCAGCCTTGCAGTTCACTCCTTAACACTTCACTTTGCAAACAACCCCTCCTTTAACCCTCAACCCAAGCATCATCCCTTCCCAAAAGCTTTTCCTGCCTGTCCCTCTCCGCACCCTACCAACCAAGCAGGGTAGGAACCCCACACTCCCTTTGCCAGCCTCTGTTACAGCATTTCCCCCACAGTGAAGAAATGGTCTGTTTGGGTATTGGACTCTGCCAGTCAACTGTGAGCTCCGGAGGGCTGGAACTGGCTGACTCTGTGCAGTACCCCCGGTGCCCAAAACCAAGGCAAGTGGATAATAAGTCCTCAGAAAAAAAGGTTCAGCTGAAACTGCCCTGGCCGGTTTGGCTCAGCGGTTAGAGCATCGGCCTGCGGTCCAGAGAGACCCTGGTTCGGTTCCTGCTGAGGGCACGTACCTCGATTGCAGTTTGTCTCCAGCCCTGGTTGGGTCGTGTGGGTGGCAACCAGTCGAAGTGTCTCTCTCGCATCGATGTTTCTCTCTCTCTCTTTATGGAAAAAAAAAAAAAAAAAGGTTCAGCTGAAGTAAACTGAATTGGAATTAGAGTTGATTTTTGAAAGGCAAGTAGGCTGTGAAAGCAAAGGGGAAGAGGCACACATGGTATATGAATAAATTCAACTCAGAGCAAAGGAATTGTATGAGTGAAGACTGGGGAGCCAGAATGCTTGAAACCTGCTAGAGGGCTTCCAGCCAAACTAGGGCCGCAGCAAAATCATAAAATAAGCTGATGGGGAAGGGGAGGTGGGGCTGACCTGAGGCTAAACAAGGTAAACTGGAGTAGAGAGGAGGTAGAAGAGATGTATTGCCATGTGGGTAGGGAGCAAGGGCAGAATTTGTGTAATGTAAGATGTGAAGAATAAAACACTTTTTTTATACCTCATCTAGGGAAAGAAATGGAATTTTACCAATACATTTTAAATTCCCCGTGTGCCGCTCCTAACCAAACATTTATTTCTCACCTGGACTCTGCAGCAGCTTCCTGACTGGCCTTTCTACTTCTGGTCTTGCCTCCTCCACTCAGTTCTACCCATAGTCAGAATCGTTGGCAGCAGTGAGCACCAGGTGTTAGACCCGTGGGGTCAGACCGGACCTGAGTTCAGCAACCTTGGTACTTGAGTTCTGGCTAAGAAAGAATTCAGAGCCAAGGCTCAAACTATAAGAGAACATTTATTTAGAAAATCACAAAGGTAGAACTAACTTGTAGAAGAAATGGGCTGAGGAAACAAGTTAATAGAGGCAAAGGAAGGGCCCTTGGAGCTTAGAGGTGAGGAAGGTCAAGTGACATACCTGGGGGGAAGGGAATAGGGAGAAAAGGGGGAAAGGCATGGGGGGGGGGGTGGCTCCCCTGAGGGAGAGCAAGCTGGGTCCTCTGTCCTAAGGGTTTTTTTTCTTTTTTTTTTTTCTTTATTGATTTTAGAGAGAAAGGGGGAAGAGAGAGAGAGAGAGAAACATCAATGAGAGAGTACATTGATTGGTCACCTCCTGCACGCCCCCCTCTGGGGATTTGGCCCACAGCTTGGGTATGTGCCCTCACCAGGAATCGAACCAGCGACCTCTGGGTGCATGGGTTGATGCTCAACCACTGATTCACACCGGCCAGGCTGTCCTAAGGATTTTAAGGGTGGAGATTTTAGGGGAGGTCCCAGAGAAAGATTTCAATAGAATATTCAGTAGCTTTCCAGGTGTGTCCTTTCAGGGTCTCCCCTTATTGATTGGTGGGCGCCAGGGCAGAGGGTCATTATCCAATGCAGCTGGTCCTGAGGTCAGCCTTGGCCATGGTGTTGCTTGTCTGGTTTTGCTGCTTTTCTGGACCTGGAGCTGAAAAACAACTGAGCTCTAGATGTTATCTCTAGGGAGGAAAGGTCAGGAGGTCTAAACTGAATGATCATAGATATGCTAGGGGAGGAAAGGTCACCCTGGGGAAGAGGCCACACCTACAATTGTTCTTTGTTAGACCCCCTGGGATTTTCCACCCTGGTGACCTGTAACTAGCCCATTGTCCTTGCTCAGCTCAGGTCTAACTGCCTACCACAGAACCATCTTTAGAGAACAAAAATCTAACCACATCATGCCTCTGCTTAAAATTGTTCAGTTGCTTCTTCACATTGACCTTGGGCTAAAATCCGAACTCCATCTGGCTCCTGTTTACATTTCATGCCTCATTTTTTGCCATCCATCCCTCAATGTGTCATTGCTTTTTCTTGAAACTTATCACTGGGCTTTGGCCAAATAAAGTGGTTCCCACTGGGGGCATGTGCCTCGGTTGCAGTTTGTCCCCGGTCCTGGTTGGGTCGTGTAGGTGGCGGCCACTCGATATGCCCCTTTCGCGTCGATATCTCTCTCTCTCTCTCTCTCTCTCTCTCTCTCTCTCTCTCTCTCCAAAAAATGGAAAGGTGTCCACGGTGAGGATAAAAAAAAAAAAAAAAAAAAAGGTTTGAGTTGTTGAGTTGGCTTTTTAGTTCCACCAGGGGGCACTATGAGACTGCCTCAAATTTCTCCTTAAAAAATCATGTTATTTTGGCAAGACCCTACCTACTTTGAATAGAAATGTGATTTTCTTTTACTTTATTAATTTATTTTTATTACAGATGTTTCTCCTTTTTTCCCAATTGACACCCTCCACCCCATCCCCCCACCCCGTCCCCAGCTTTGTTGTCCATGTCCATCAGTTATGCGTATAAGTTCTGTGGTGAGTTTTAATTAACTCCCTATTCAGTCCACTCAAGAGAGAGCTATAGATGAGCCACCTGTGAATTTGAAGGACTGAGGTAACCCCTGTCAGTGTTCACTTTATACCTGTAGTGGTTCTTCAACTTGAAAGCATCTTTCAAGGTGAAATCAAGAGCTTTCAAAAACATGATTTAATTTATCCATCAACTGTTGGGAGCCAGGATAGGGACTGTTACTATTATGGCAACTCTAAGGGTCAAAGAGGTAAAGTAATTTTCCCAAGGAATCACAGTTGGTAAATACCAAAGCAAAGACTTCAATCTGACTTTCAAATTCAAATATATTCATTCACTAAAAATATGTTGAGTTCCAGGCTCTGTAGAAGATGAGAGAGATACAAAGATATACCCTCCAAATGTAATGTCTTAGAAGCAAAAATTATCAAAGCTAGAGGGAAGTTTGGGAATAAAACTAATAAAGTGTTCTCAACTTAGACATGAGTAAGAATCACCTCAAGCCCTGGCCAGTGTGGCTTAGTGGTTAGAGTGTTGGCCTGCGCACCAAAGAGTCTCAGGTGTGATTCCTGTTCACGGGCACATGCCTGGGTTGCCAGTTCAATCCCGGGGCACATGTGGGAGGCAACCAATCTATGTGTCTCTCTCACATCAATGTTTTTCTTTCTCTCCCCTCCCTCCCTTCCACTCTCTAAAAATCAGTGGGAAAAATATTCTTGTGTCAGGATTAACAACAAAAAAAATCACTTCAAGAGCCTGTTAAAATGCATATTCCTGGCCCAGCCAGTGTGGCTCAGTGGACTGAGCGTTGTCCCATGGACTGAGAGGTCCTGGTTAGATTCCCCATCAGGGCACATGCCCGGGTTGCAGGCCCATTCCCCAGTAGGGGGCATGCAGGAGGTGGCCAATTGATGTTTCTCTCTCACATAGATGTTTCTATGTCTCTCTCCCTTCCTCTCTCACGCTAAAAAATCAATAAAAACATATATATTTTTTTAAGTTTAAAATATTAAAAAAAAAAAAAAAAAAAACTATCTACCCATCAAACATCCAGACTCCCATTTGTTTCTAAAGAAAAAAGAAAGAAAAAATGCATTTTCCTGGATCTTGACTCCCTCTTCTTTATATTTTGATTCAATGAGTCTGGGTGGGGCTCTGGAATCTGAATATTTCATGAGAACATCCACTCTTTCCTCCATGATTCTGATGCTGATGGACTGTAGACACACTTTTAGGAACACTGATCCATTGGTTGAATCCTTTCATGATATAGGAAAGGAAACTGAGGAGAAGTGAGTCCCCCAGAAACTCTCCTTGAATGTGACCCAGAAACTGATAATGAGCAACCCGAAGTAATGATGCAATGGAAAAGAACTCAAGTGGGAATAAGAGCCCCTGGGTTCAATATTTACCACCTTGCAGCTAAATCGCTTAACTTCAGTGAACTATAGTTTTCTCAGCTGTAAAATGCAGAAGAAAAATACATCCCTCATAGGCTTATTCTGAGGGAAAGGAGATAGATATTATAAAAGATTTGGCAGAGGACTGGCCCATAGAGGACCCTTGATGAAGAGATTGATTGACGGGATAGTTTTGAATGCTCTTTCTAGTCCATTATTCAATTTTTTTAGTGAGTACTCTAGTACACTGCTGGTGAGAATGCAGACTGGTGCAGCCACTATGGAAAACAATATGGTGTTTCCTCAAAAAATTAAAAATGGAATTGCCATTTGACCCCATGACCCCACTCCTAGGAATATATCCTAAGAAGCCTGAAACACCAATCAGAAAGAATATATGCACCCCTATGTTCATAGCAGCACTATTTGCAATAGCTAAGGTCTAGAAATAGCCCAAGTGTCCATCAATAGATGAGTGGATAAAAAAGCTGTGGTACATATACACAATGGAACACTATGCAGCTGTAAGGAAGAAAGATCTCCTACCCTTTGAGATGACATGGAGAGACCTGGAGAATATTAAGCTAAGCGAAATAAGCCAATCAGAGAAAGACAGATATCACACGATCTCACTTATTTGTGGAATATAATGAACAAATAAACTGATGAGCAAAACAGACCTAGAGACATGGAAGTAAGGAACAAACTGACAAACCTCAGAGGGAGGTGGCATGGGATGGTGGAAAGAGATAAACCAAAGAATTTATATGCATATATGCATAACCAATGGACACAGACAACAGTATTGTGAAGATGGGGTGGGGGTGGGGAGGAGGTGTCTGGGGGAAAAAGAAAGGACATCTCTAACAAAAACAAATAAATTTTTAAAAATTTAAAAAAGCACTGTATTTAGACAACCAAAAAAAAATCAATCTTTATAATAGATTATATGAAGAGAATAAAAGATAAAAGCCACAATATTATATTCATAGATACAGAAAATGAATTTGACAGAATTTGAACTAAGAACAGAAAGGAACTAACATTATACTTAATGGTGAAAGACTGAAAGCTTTCCTCCTCAAATCTGGAACAAGACAAAGATATCTTCTCTAGCCCTGGCTGGTTTGGCTCAGCAGTTAGAACGTTGGCCTGCAGTCTGGAGAGAACTGGGTTCGGTTCCCGCTAAGGGCATGTACCTTGGTTGCAGTTTGTCCCCGGCCCTGGTTGGGTCATGTGGGTGGCAACCATTCGATGTGTCCCTTTCATGTCGATGTTTCTCTCTCTCTCTCTCTCTCTCTCTCTCTCTCTCTCTCTCTCTCTCCTCTTCCCACTCTATCTGAACAAAATATAAAAAAATGTCCTCGGGTGAGGATAAAAAAAGGTATCTTCTCTAGTCACTTTATTCAACATTATACTGGAGGTTCTAACCAAGGTAATAGGAAAGAAAAAAACCTGGCTCAGTCAACTAAATGACTTTTATTGACACTTTAAAAACTTCCATTAGATTTTCAAGGACAAGACTAAATTTCTTAGTATATGTAAATCCCCTTAACAATCTGACAGCCCCAACCACAAGGAATTTTTCATTATTTCTGGAACTCATACTATTTTCCATCTCCAAACCTTAATACACACAGGTACCTTCTGCCAGGAAAGCCCACCCCTCTCTTGTCTGTCATCTTTCAAACAATTCCTTTTCATCCTTTTGGACCTGCACACATTGCCTCCTCTGTGAAGCCCTTTCCACCACCTAGGCATGGGATGTGCTCCCTCCTCAGAGTTGCCATTGCTCTTTGCACAACCCTCGGTTATCCTGATAGCACTTTATTATGGTTGCTTACATTTTGGTCTCCTTCTGTGAGTCCAGGGTTGGATCTACTATTTCTCTGTCTTCGGCACAGTAACATTTATTAAATATTTGTTAAATGAATAAATGAACAGTACCTGGGAAAGAGGGGGAAAGAATAAGTAGCCTAGTAGGATATAAGAATGACATTTTTTTTTTTTTTTTTTTTTGCTTAAGTGACCAGGAGTATGTTCTGTGGAGCAGTGACCCAGGACCTTTGAGTTTTAAGTTCTATGGGTTCTAGCTTTGTTGTGCACTGGCCCTAATGGCCTTTACCCACTTCACTCCATTCAAATTCTACTTATCCTTTAAGATGGCTCAAATGTCAAGTCCTTAGTGAAATGTTTTCCTTTCCTCTGCTCTCTCACATCTCTTTACCTGCACAACTATGACCATAACGCCTTGTTGACTCTCCTGGATTTCTCCATTAGAATCCAGTGGTATTTCTGTATTTCCTTACCTTGATCCCGTGGGGGTCATGGGGTGTGTGTGTGGCTAATTTTTTTTTTGAATGTCCTGTGCAGGCACAGACCAGTGAATGCATCGCTCACCCTATCCCCTGCCTCAGTTTCCCCAAGTGTGTATGAGCCCAGCGGACCCACCTGCCCCGGGCTGTGATTTAGTGGAGGCCGGGCAGCCGGAGAGGTTGCGGGCAGCCCCCAGGCAGAGTGGGGAGCTGAGGGGCAGGAGGGTGGGAGGCAGAGTGAGGGGAGGTGTCAGAGCAGAGAGTCGGGGGCTGGTAGGCGGACGGCGGGGGAAGGACCAGCGGGCGGGGCGGGGCCGAGGGGCGGGCGGACGGCAGCTCGGGGTGTAGTGCCCGCGGGGCGGGTGACCGGCGGACTGTCCGAGGGGACGCGCGCGCGCCGGCTATGGGCTCCGTGGCGCGGCTGGCGGCGCTGCTGGCGGTGCTGGCGCTCCGGGCAGGGGACCCGGCAGGGGCTGCGGCGCGCGGGGACACGTTCTCGGCACTGACCAGCGTGGCGCGCGCCCTGGCGCCCGAGCGCCGGCTGCTGGGGCTGCTGAGGCGCTACCTGCGCGGGGAGGAGGCGCGGCTGCGGGATCTGACCAGGTGAGGGCACCGAGGGGAAGCGACAGGGGGCCCTGAATGGGGGAGACTGAGTCAGAGGGCGAGACAGACACTGTACTACAGGGTGGGGGTTAGCTCTGAGACTCACTGTCACCCTGCGTGGAACCTCAGACCCAGTGAGACTGAGACACTGTGGGTGTGACTCCCCAGATCCACTGTTACCCAGTGTGTGGCCCCAAGACACTGTGGCGTGGGATGACGGCGAAACTGAGACTGAGTATGACCCCAGAGACTCTGTGTCACACACTATGGGGTCACACACACACAATGGCGCTCCAGATCCAGCGTCACACGGCGAAGTTGATACAATGTGGAAAGTGAAGTGACTCTGAGGCCAAGAAGGACCTCACAAGGCACTATTTCAAGCATGTAGGCCCCAGGCTCCATATCACAGATACACAGAGATGCTACCAGGGCGTGATGGAGAGAATACTGTGTGATACTGTAGCCATATGCGTGTTGACCATATGACCCAAAGTATTGGTGTTTAGTATGAGTCAGGTGACATTCAGTGACCATGTGGGAGACTTACATGTTATTGAGACTGGATGGACATGACACTATGGATATCACACTCCGCATGTAGAAGATGCTGAGTAATTGTACAAGTCCCTATGTGAATAATGCTTCACATTCATCGGTTTATTCAACATATATGTTTGCGTGCCAAGCACTGGTCCAGACACTGCAGATGAAATGGTGAGCAAGATCCAACCCTGCCTTCAAGGAGGGTGGAGTCTGTAGCGCCATGGTTGTTAATCAGAGGTGGCCATGCTCCTGTGCTTTCAGCTCTCCCTTCTCTTCACCCATGTAAGAGCTCTCTAAATTCTAAATAAAGGATAACTGGGATGTTATATGTGTATGAAAGTATTTGACACCAAGAAAATACTGGGTAGCCTGGCAGGTGTGGCTCAGTTGGTTGAGTGTCACCCCCTGCACCAAGAGGTCGCTGATTGATTCCCATCAGGGCACAAGCTCTGGTTTCTGGCTTGATCCCCAGTAGGGGGCGTGCAGGAGGCGGCCAATCATGGATGTTTTTATCTCTCTGTCCGTCTCCCTTCCTCTCTCTAAAAAAATCAATGAAAACACATTAAAAAAAAAAATTACTGGGTAAAACCGTCCTTGATGCGAGAGGATACTGTGTATAGCACACACAAGCAGATGCTCAGCCAATATTGTTTTGTTATGCAGTCAGCAAGTTCTAGTGCTAAACACTGTGGGATAAAATACTGTAGACTTGGAACACTGGGACACTGTCATCACATACTGACTCTGTCAGTGTCAAACTATGCAAGATGAATGATTGCATATGATACCACATATATGAGTGAGTATGTGCTGTGCCTTCTCTGCTTGGGACATCGAGAAGCTGCAGTATGAGAAACAGTGGTGTAACCACATCATTATCTGAATATATTAATACTGTCATGTGACCCCCTGCTGAGCTGAGACAACAGAGGGCTGGCTCATATTGTACTGCTTATAAAACTGTGAGTGAGTGTTTGTGTTGGTAATATCAATTCTGGGGCACATGGGAAGAAGGTGTGTGGGACACCAGAGCTGCGTGAGAGAATCATGAACAAGAGAACCAATTTGTGTGTGGAAGTGTTTGTGACAGATCTTGTTTGTTACTCAGTGGTGACTGGATGATGATGTAATTTGGAACGTGCTCTTAGGTATGTAAGCAGTTATAGTCATGTTTAAATTTACTGTTAGTTTCAAATAGCGTGATGATACACATACAAGCTATTTGAAATACATATATAATGTATGTGTGTATTAATAACAATAAATGATAATAATTTCCATAATTCTTGCCACTCTTTGGAAGAGCATAGTTGCCTAATGTTCTATAGACCCACGTTTACAGAGCAAAATATTTTAATTTTGTTCTTAGTCTAGATTAGTGTTTTTCAACCTTTCATCTCATGATACACATAAACTAATTACTAAAATTCTGTGGCACACCAAAACATATATTTTTTGCCGATCTGACAAAAAAAATAGGTATAGTTTAGATTTATTCACACCAGATGGCTATTGTTGTGTTGGCTGTTGTCATTTTCTTATTTGACAATCTAAGGGAAAAGAGGTCAGTGTCCATGACTAGTCAAGTATTGCATGTTTTAAAAATTCTTGTGGCACACGGGTTGAAAATCGCTGGTCTAGATTCATTGGAGTCCTAGTTTATGAATGGAAATAGACTTTTTTGTCTTTGATTTCAGATCCCAGCATGCCCCCTGCTACTCATGTGCTTGTTCTCTTGCCTCTAACCTCTTTATTTTGGTGGCCAAGACAGAGATGGGGGTCAGAATCCCGATGCCAGTGCTGGGCTTCTCAGGGAAGAAGCTCAGAAGAGAGCCTGTTGATTAAAGCAGCTGGGCAGGGCTTCACTGTCATATCACCATTACCATTGTCAGAGTAGGGTTTTTTGCACAGACCTTACCTCATTTGATTCTCTCTGACACACAATGCTTCGAAGTAGGTACTCTCTTAAACAAATGAGAAATTATTTAAAATATGAGAAAACTAAAGTTTAGTACCTATCCAACATGATAACTGAAATAGAGATAGCATATCCAGGACTAGGACACAATTCATTTGATTCCCTTTCCATCATGCTGTGATGTTCTACTGCTTACTTATCTGATATGACAGGACCCAGACCCGAGGTTTTATGAGAAGCCAGAGTCCATAACGGTTAAGAGTCTGGATTCAAGAATTTAACAGACCTCTATTTGAATCCTTGGCTCTGACTTGGGCAAGCTTTTTTTTACCTCTTTAAGAATTAGTTTTTAAATCTGTAAAATAATGAAAATGATAGTACCTACCTACAGGGTTCTTGAAAGGATTAAATACCATATAAAGGTATTTATCATTGTGCTTGGAATGTAATAATTGCTTAATAAATTTTAGATCTTTACAATTATTAGGACTGATTAGTGAAACTAGACCGAGGTTTGGCTCCAAATAGTAACTGGGACTGTGAGAGCTCAGATAATAAAAAGAAAAAATCTAGATCCTCTTCTCATATGACTTATGGACATGTAATTTCAGAAAGTGTAATTTGATATTTTAGAGACTATCTGTTCTTGAGTCAGTGCTCTAAAACCTAGTGAAATGTTTACTTTTTAAAGCACGAATTTGGGCAGTTCCTGCTCATTTTCTTATACTCCCAATCTGGTGATTTTATGGACTTGAGATGTTATTTCTAAGGGCCTCAACTGATACTCTTCTTTGAATTTTTAAGTTTAGAAATGAAATCATTTTTGATGTTGAAACTACTCCCTACCCACATTAATAAATAAAAATTACACTCGGTATAGTCGATATAGTTATATATTAGCATAGTATATATTAATTACATATGTAAATATAATGTATAGATAAATATATATAATATAGTTAACCTCTAGCTTTTTTCTGTTGATACAGGTTTTAAAACCTACCAAGATTAAAAGAGTAGTGTCAGCAGCAGTTATTTTTGTGCTAAGAATTAACCACTCCGAATGGCTCAGAAGAACTGAAGCAAAGCCATTTCTGAATTCCAAAGGAGAAACATGTTGAATTAAAATAGCCCATGTATTGTGGTTGGATCATCTGTCCAGACTCTGTTTAATGCAAGGATTGGGTTCCGAATTTTATGTGCAAATTCTTGAAGGAAAGGATCTGCTTTTCCATTCTCAGCAACATTTGCCATTTAGGAAACCGTGAGGTTTGAATTCAGCATCCAATTACTCAGTCTCTGAAAACCAGCTATTTACTCAGGGCTGGGCATAGGGCCAACGTTTGGATTCCAAACCAGCCTTAGATATAAGTTGATAGTTGTTGTTTTTTTTCTTTCTGTAACAGAAAGTATTGTATCTGAACGCTGAATTGGATTCTGTGCTGCAGGAAATATCAAAGCCCTGCCCTAAATAAAGTGGGCTGGGAAGAGAACAGAGAAATAGTGCTTTTGATCTGATTGATGACAGTCTTCACCTCTCTGCCTTACCTCTTTCCTTTGTGCCTCAGTTTCCCCTGATGCCTGTTAAACATTAGTCCTCAAGCACCAGATGAGGAATCTATTTATTCAGTTGCAGAAAAGGTGATGGAAAGAAGTACTAGAATAGTCATGTTAGAAGAGAGATCTTCTAGACTAGACCAGCTCTGTCATTTTATAGAGGAAGAAACTGAAGGATAGTTGAAGGCTGGGTCAGGATAAGTCTCAGTCTCCTCCCAGCGCCTCCCTGTCCAACTGTTTTATAAAATCACTGCCCATTCAGCCTCAGTTGTTCCTGGACACTTACTTTTCAGGTTGGACTCAAGCCCAAGCCTCCACTTGTAAGTTGGGTGTTTTTTTTTTTGTCTAGCCATGGAATATCTTTCACTAAGTAGTTCCATATGGAGCTGAAGCAGGAAATAATGAGTAGTAAAAAGAAATCCCACACCCTGGAGACTGGTTTAGTTTCAAAACTGTAGGGTAGTCGTTCTCAAACAGCCCTTCTTGGGGATCAGAGACATCCTGGTATTTGACAGTCTTCCCATCCCCTTCCTGGGGCATCCAGGCTCAGATTCTCTATCCTTAGTTCATGCTTGAATTGAATATTTGGTTCCCTGGAAGTACCTTGAGGCAAGTCATCTTCTATTTTCAAGTTCTGTTTTATAGTTGCAGGAACCACCCTTGAGAAATCTTTAGGTCAGACTGTGCTTGAAGACATTGAAATGTCCCCACCCAACCACTGTCTGTGTTCTTCACCCTCGCCCTTTCCACTCGTGGAAGTCCTCCACTCTTGCCAAAGAACTCCTGTGTTCTCACGTGCTCTTGCACACGTTCACCTAAGTCCATATCCTTTTTACTTTGAGCACACTCTTTTCTTTTACTTCCTTTGTTGTTATTTTATTTCTTGGAAGTTAATAATTTTAAAACAAGGGGGAAATTCTAAGAGGGTAGGACTAGAGTTCTTACATCTGCGTTATTATAATCAATAAATTTCAATAATATAAATCCTGCTGGTGTGTTAGAAGTGGAATAACTACAGTAGACCAGAAAAGGAGACAGCACCTTTTGCTTATATGAACAGTCTTGTAGGATATCAGAGGAGAGAAATTAACTGGAAAGATGATCACTTCTGGCCCCACCATCCTGTCCCTTTCCTGCAAATGTTGGCAAGCCAGAAAGATTAGAAGCATGCTGGGAAATCCTACCTCTTCATTCCCCATTAGCCATCATCAGTTTCTACATGGCCTACTTTCTATTTTATTTTATTTTTTATTTTTTTATCATCCTCACCCGAGGACATTTTTCCATTTTTTGTTCAGATAGAGCAGGAGGGTGAGAGAGGAAGAGAGAGAGAGAGAAACATCAATGTGAAAGGGACACATCGAGTGGTCGCCACCCGCACAACCAACCAGGGCCGGGGACAAACTGCAACCGAGGTACGTGCCCTTAGCGGGACCCGAACCCGGGTCCCTCCGGACCGCAGGCCGATGCTCTAACCGCTGAGCCAAACCGGCCAGGGCTACATGGCCTACTTTCTAAATATCTCTCTTGAATCCATGCCATTCTTTGCCCCCACTGTCACTGTTATTGTTCAGCTTCTCCTTGTCTCTTCCTTGCAGTTTTTTTGTTGTTGTTTTTTTATCCTCACCTGAGGACATTTTTGCATTTATCTTGAGATAGAGAGGAAGGGAGATAGGGAGGGAGAGAGAGAAACATCTGATGTGAGAGAGACACATCAAGTGGCTGTCACCCACACAACCCCAACCGGGGCGGGGGATGAACCACAACTGAGGTACGTGCCCTTAGCAGGAACTGAACCCGGGCCTCTCTGGTCCGCAGGCCGACACGCCAACCATTGAGCCAAACCGGCCAGGGCTTGCTTGCAGTTTTGAAATGGCCTCCAAACTGGTCTTTCTGCCTCCAGTCACTTCCACTTCTGAACCCTCTTCCCCACCCTTTCACAGATTTATATATGTCAACATATCATAGTGCATCCCACTCTCATTTAAAACCTTTTGGTGGCTTCTAGTTGCACTCAGGGTAAAAACCAAATTCCTCAGCAAGGCCTGTGAGGTGCTCCTCACTTCACCTGTCTGACTTGCCCATCTCCCAACACACCCTGCACTCCAGCAACACAGAACTGCTTGTAAGTCTCTCTGTACCTTTGCATCCTTGGAACTGTCTCTGCATGCCTGGAAGGAGGCCTCCTCCTCCCTTCCTCATGTTTGCATCTCCTCTGTGAAAGGAGAGATTATCTTCTCTGACCTTCTCTGGCCAAATCAATCACTCCCTTTCTCTACTCCCCCCTAAGCCTTGTTCATAAAGCTGGTGTTGCATCCATAATATAATTATGTGTGTCTATGTTAGCCACCAGACTGTGAGTCTCTGAGACTAAGGTTATTGTCTTATTCAAAATTTTGTTCCTAACTTCTAGAAGAATATAGTTTTTTATTCATTCTTTCATAGAAATATGTATTGAACTTAGGCACAGAGTGATGAGAAAAACATCTGTTTTCTTGACCATGAAATCCTTGAGCACTGGACCCTGTCTTGCCCAGCTTCTGGCATGGAGTCAGACAACTAACAAGTAACCAAGAAAGACTGACTTATTGAATGAACAATAACATGTCAAGTCTCTGTGCCTTTGTACTCATCGGTCCCTGTTGGCTCAAAAAATACTCTTCCTCCCTTCTTTGTTCTAGCTCCATGGGAAACAGAATGGCACATTCAGCTGAGAACAGGCCTCAGAGTCAGGCAGACTTGGGTTCATTCCTGGCTTTGTTGCTAACAGGTGGCCATGTTTCAGTTTCCTCTCCTGTAAAATGGGCATGATCGAATCTACTCTAAGCGTTGCTGGGGGATTAAATGAGATATGTATTTAAAGCCCTTAACAGAATGCCTAATACATGGTATGGGCTCAATAAGTAGTAGCTATAAATGTTTTGATCCTTCAGAACTC
The DNA here is from genome assembly GCF_014108415.1 of Molossus molossus. NCBI lineage: Eukaryota > Metazoa > Chordata > Mammalia > Chiroptera > Molossidae > Molossus > Molossus molossus. The sequence continues at coordinate 44,868,089 of NW_023425348.1, forward strand.
AGATCAAACATCACCTCCTCTGGGAAGTCTTTCCCTATACCTTCTAACTCCCACCTGGGTTAGGTGCCCTGCCGAAAGACTGCTGTAGCATTACATAGCATTACCTACTCACTTCTCTCATAACATGTATTACAATTGTTGCAATTAATCGAACAATGTTTCTGAGCTTCTACCAGATTCTAAGTGTTGAATATCAAATGATGAGAGAAAAAAGATTTTCTGGATTGGGAACTTTTTGAGACCTGGACCCTGTCTTGCCTTTGTATCTCTAGCCTCTAGCATGATGCTGATGTACAGTAATTGACCAGTAGAGACTGACTCATTGACTGAACAAATGAATAGACTTACTTTTGTTGTGTTGGTAGTTTTCTTTTTTGTGTGCTTATTGGTTAGAAAATGACTGAGTCTCAAGGGGTTCAGCATTTCATTTTTAACTACTCTTAATGTATTTACACCATGCCAGTCTTTCCTAGGCGTAGTGGTTGCATCAGTAGATAAGATCATTCTAGTCCTCTCTTTCAGGTTCTATGACAAGGTGCTTTCTTTGCATGAGGATTCAGCACCCCCTGTGTCTAACCCTCTGCTTGCATTTACTCTCATCAAACGCCTACAGTCTGACTGGAGGAATGTGGTACATAGTCTGGAGGCCAGTGAAAACATCCGAGGTATGAGGAGGAGGGCTGGAGGGTAAAGAGAAGACTCTATCTCCTGACTCAGTGGAAAGGAGAGAGATTCTGATGGGATGTGATGAAGGATAATGAAGTGGGTAGGTATTACTTGATCTCCTTAGTTCTAATTATTACACAGAACTAGGTCCCCTTGTTAATATGTTTATATAATTTCACATTAGAAAGTAATTTCATATCCATTGTCTCACTTGCTCTTCACTACAATGCTACGAAGAATGACAGGTTATATCAGTCCATTTACATATGTGTAGAAAGTGATGACTTCTAAAAATTTCTGTTTTATTAAGTTGCTACTACAATGTGATCTGTAGCAGGATCACTTTCCTAATTTACCTTACTTTGTACTTGAGCAAGTTTGTTGACTTTGGGGAAGTTCAGAAGAAGAAGAATTGTCCCCATAAAGGGAAAGTTTCCTGGAGAAAGGCTGGAAGAATGTGATAAGGTGTGTGCCTTAGTTTTTACTCCAGAGCCGTTCTTCCCGATTCAGGAGATTGTATTAAGCATCCACTCTGTGCCAGGAACTGTGCTTTGCCACTGGGGAGAAAAGCAAATCAAACATCATCTCTGATCGTGAAATATGTGAACAGGTGACTGTGCCTTGCGTGTATTAAATGCTCACTGCCTGTGTTTTGAATGGTGGATTGTTTTCATGACCTTTACAGCTCTGAAAGATGGTTACGAGAAGATAGAGCAGGAGCTGCCAGCCTTTGAAGACCTTGAGGGAGCAGCAAGGGCCCTGATGCGGCTGCAGGACGTGTACATGCTCAATGTGAAGGGCCTTGCCCGAGGTGTCTTTCAGAGAGTCACTGGCTCCGCGGTCACTGACCTGTACAGTCCCAGACGGCTTTTCTCCCTCACAGCGGATGACTGCTTCCAAGTTGGCAAGGTAACAGTATTCAGAGAGAGGGTGAGTTGCTTGGCTCTTCTTTCTTGTAGATGAAATACCTGTATCCCGATTGCTTTTACGTGTTTCTAATTCTGACAGCAAACTTGGAAATTGGTTGTTATTCCCCATTTTCAGGTGAAGAACTTGCCTAAGGTTTCACAATTTGAAATAGAACTAAAATTTGAACCCAGGCTCTTTCTACGGTAGCTAACGTGATCATATACTTAGGACACTAGTGAGAGTGGAGGGGGTGTTATTAGCCAGGACAACAAACATAAACTGGGACTATCCTGGGTAAATGGCCCTAGAGATAGAGCCCTGCCTGCGGATGAATAGCTGGTGGAAGGGAGAAGCAGGGTCAAGGGTGGGAGAGAGGGATCGGAGATGGTGATGTGAAGGGGAGAGCATGGAAACTTGGCCTCCTGAGCCTCTCTGGAATCTCTTGCACATTTCCTAGGCATTTAGAAATATTAAATTCAAGTAGTGTCACAAAACAGACCATTCACTCTAACATTACTAGAGGAAATAGACTTCAGGAAGCTTCCATATGAGATATTTAACTGATCTTTGATCATAAGTCAGGAGGTCATTTTACAATATGCTATTTGTTAGCTTTTGCCTTAAGATGTATTGAAGTAAATCCTTTTTAATTTCAAAGATGCACATTTTAGGAAAGTAGATTTTTTTCCAACTCCTGTAGTATTCATTAGCTGATCTGAGAGTGGGCCTCCTGTGTCCCGATTCCAAGTTTTGAGGACCAGTGTTCCAATTTAATACAGTGTGGGTTGCTCTAAGCCTCTCTATGGACCATTTTCCCTTTTCTGAGACCTGAAAGGAATCAGAGCTCGATCATCATGTTCATGGCTAATTTCAATTTAAGCCTGTTAAAATAGTTCCATGTCAACATATGCTTCATTAGGGAAGCATTTCTGAGACTGAAACCATGTGTTGAAAATTTAGTAAGTCACTTCCTGAAAGTCTCACTGGCAGTCTTCATTTCTGTGTGTATTTTCTTATTTTGAAAGATAAAACATTTCAAATATAAGAAAAGTACATAAAATTATACTCTAACGAGCGGTTTTGGCTGTAATTGAGATGAGATATGTGTTCCAATTTTGCTGTATTTGTTTCAGATTTTTTTTTCAGGTTTTTACAAAAGAATTTACATAGAGCTAAATGAAGCCCCTCTCCTTTTCCTTCTCACCACCCACAACCCTTCTACTCTGCCTTACCCAGGTCCCAGGTAACTACCGTCCTGAACCACATAGTACATACTCTTCTGGGTCCAGTTCCTTTCACTCAGCACATTGTATCTGTGAAATTCATCTATGTTGTTGCATTTATTTATTTATTTATATTTTTTTAGAAAGAGAGGAAGGGAGAGGGAGAGAGTGATAGAAACATGGATGAGAGAGAACATCGATTGGCCGCCTCCTGCATGCCCCCCACTGGGCATTTGGCCCACAACCTGGGCATATGCCCTAACCAGGAATTGAACTGGTGACCTCTTGGTGCATGGGTCAATGCACTGAGTCACACCGGCTGGGCTATGTTGTTGCATTTATTAGTAGTTCATTCCTTGTTGTTGCTTAGTAGTATTCCATGGTACAAACTGTTCATCCAGTCTCCTTTTGATGGATACTTGGATTGTTTCCAGCATGGGCTACTGTGAAGAAAGCTGTGATTAACATTCTTACGTAGGTCTTTCTGTGGACATTTGTTTTCATATCTCTTGGTTAAAAACCTGGGAGTGATGTTGCTGGGTCAAAGAATGAGCTTCAATAATTATTCACATGTGGCCAAGTTTGTTTCATCTACATGTTTCCAATTCCCTCCATCACTGATTATTTTAAAGTGAGTAAGTCTTTCTATTTTATGAAATTCTTAACTAATTCTCCTACCTTACTATTGTGTCTGTTGGCTCTTGTTCATGATCAATTATTTTCTGATATGGTTTATTATGTTTGATTGTGAGCTTATTTCTAGCAGGACTTTTCCCCCCCTAAAAGAATATGGAAATATCCCCCCTGAGAGTTTTGGGTTTTCTTCTTTCAAGTACTATGGTGGTATCACTGGACTTAGAGCCTTTTTAAATTTTTATTATTATTATATTATTATTATTATTATTATTATTATTGGCTCTACATTACATCCCCATGACTTATTTCTTTTATAACTGGAAGGTTGTACCTTTTGACCCACCACCTACCCCCTGCTTCTGTTCTTAATGCCCTCAAGGTCCATCCATGTTGTTGCAAATGGCAAGATTTTATTATTTTTATGGCTGAATAATATTCCATTGTATGTGTGTTATATATATATATATATATCTCTTTCTTTATCAGTTGTCATCAGTGAACATTTAGATTCTTTCCATATCTTAGCTATTTTAAATAACACTGCAGTGAACATGGGGGTACATATATCTTTTTAAGTTAGTATTTTCATTTTCTTCAAATATATACCCAGAAGTGGAATTACTGAATCAAATGGTAGTTTTATTTTTAATTTTTTGCAGAACCTCCATACTGTTTTCCTTAGGGCTGTACCAGTTTACATTCCCAGCCTTTTCTCCACATCCTATCAACACTTGTTGTTTCTTGTCTTTCTGATAATAGTCATTCTAACAGGTGTGAGGTGATACCTCAAAGTGATTTGCTGTGGCCTTTGATCTATTTTTGTATTGATTTATTGAACTGGAGGTTCCTTAACCATATGAATAATGCAAATTTGCACCCTAAATTCATGTGAAGCATGGGCTTAAAGTTGTGAATATTCTAAGGAGACATTTTATTTCCCTAAACAGAGCCCAGACAGAAACAAACCACTGTTCTTATCTTCTTGTGACAGGGGGTAGATTTTCTTATTCTTAAAGTGTAGTTTTTCATGGATTTCAGTTTTATGAATGTGTGTTCATTCCAATTTCTAGCTTTTTGGGAGGTCTATGGAAGGCTCATCTGTCCTCATGTGGGAATTACAACCTAAGGTTACTAAGTACCAAGGTTACTAAGACTAACACCACCCCCGTCCTAGGCAGCTTCAGCATCTGCTCATAAGTTTATTGCTTGGATTTTTAGCTCCTTCTTTTGTTTCTGTTACATGGATATTTTTCATTCTTTCTTAAAAATTATAATAAAATGCTTGTTATGTTGTATTCAGAATTTCTAAGTCTTTGTGTTTGGAAGGATTCCAATTATCTCAGTCTTTCTCATGGAAATCTTAATGAAATAAATTGTTAACTTAGCAGAAAAAGTTCAGTCATTTTTTATTACCATTCTTCACTTCAACCTTGGCATAGATCGGAAATTTGAGGACCAGAGAGATAACACAGCAGGTAAAAGGCATACCTGGGATAGGCATTGACTTATATTTAGGCTGCAGAATCATGGTATCTCTATGTTTTGCCATCTTTCTGCCTGTCTGGAAGTTATACCTGAATTTGATTAATATGTGAGAGCCCTTCCAACTCTGAGACTTTGTAATTCCTTGCTGTCTCCAACATCAGTTTCCAGGAAATTCCACATGCAGTTCTGGTGTTCTAGTTAACAGTGAGCTATTAGGAGGCAGGCACTATGTCTAGTTCATGTTGACATATTCCTACATTTAATATAGAACAGTCCATTGAACTCTCATTAAGGTGTCTAGTACATTGTGTCACAATTATTGGTTTATCATGACCCCTTGATTTTAAGATTTTTTTTTTTTTTATCCTCAACCGAGGATATTTTTTTCCATTTTTTGTACAGATAGAGTGGGAGGGAGAGAGAGGAAGGGAGAGAGAGAGAGAAACATCGACGTGAAGGGACACATCGAGTGGCTGCCACCCGCACGACCAACCAGGGCCGGGGACAAACTGCAACCGAGGTACATGCCCTTAGCGGGAACCGAACCCGGGTCTCTCCGGACCGCAGGCCGACGCTCTAACCGCTGAGCCAAACTGGCCAGGGCGATTTTAAGATCTTTAAGGGCAAGGAACATCAGGTATATTGTAAGCACTCAGTAAATATTGAATAAATGAATGAATTAATGAATCCATTGTTCATACTGCTACCAGCACTATCTTCTAAAAATATGACACTCATGACTCTCATTAGCTTAGTCCATGCTGCATTTTAAAGTTCAATTTCCTGCTTCTCTTGACCTTACACCACAGCCACAATGTACTACTTGAATACATTCTTGCTTTTGGCTTCTGTTTCTACCATTCCCTCATCTTAAAATGCCCTTCTTCCCGATCTTGGCTCAGGGCAATCCTTTTCCCTCTTCAAGGACGTCCCATCTCAGATGCCACTTCTTCCATGGAACCTTCTGAGATTCCCAAGCCTCCTCCTTTTTTTATGTCTCCCCAGCATATTATATATATTTCCTTTGAGCGTTCATGCCATTCTGTCCAGTATTATAGTTAACTTGAGTTCCTATCTGTCTTCTCTCCAGATTATAAATTTCTTAAATGCAAGAACTCTTGTATCTTCTCTATACTGAGTACAATGCTTTGTATATAATAGATGCCTAATAATTGAATTTAAATGAATTTGAGATGAAAAGTCACCTTCTTGGTTCCTAAGGTCCTCCACTCTTTCCATGTTATTTCTTTCCCTCTGCCTATGGACTAAGGCTTTAATGATAGTATGTATGTTCCCTACAGGTGGCCTATGACATGGGGGATTACTACCATGCTATTCCATGGCTGGAGGAGGCTGTCAGTCTCTTCCGAGGATCTTATGGAGAGTGGAAAACAGAGGATGAGGCCAGTCTAGAGGATGCCTTGGATCACTTGGCCTTTGCCTACTTCCAGGTAGGGGAGTAAGTGAGACTCACTGTTTTCATCACAATAAATGCAATGCTCTATATCTGCTTTACAATGTTCTAAGCATTTTCATGTCTCTCAATTTAATTTATCTTCCCAACAGGACCAAATGTGAGTCAAGCAGTTGTTTTATTATTTCCCTATTTCACATGTGAGTAAATGAAATCTACCCCAAATTCCTAACTTGTCACAAAGTTCACAGAGCTGGGATGAGAGCCCAAGTCTGTCTGACTGATAGTCCAGTGCCCTTTCTAATGCACTGACTACTTTAAAATCATCATCTTTCCCTGGCCAGTTTTTCTCAGTGGTTAGAGCGTCAGCCCACAGACCAAAGGGTTCAATTCCCAATCAAGGACATGTACCTGGGTTGCAGGTTCAATCCCTAGCCCCAGTCAGGGTCATGCGGGAGGCAACCAATTGATGTGTCCCTCTCACATCCATGTTTTGCTCTCTCTCTCTCTCTCTCTCTCTCTCTCTCTCTCTCTCTCTCCCCTCCTCCCCTCCCTTCCACTCTATCTAAAAATCAATGGGAAAATATCCTCGGGTGAGGATTAACAAACAAAAATGATCATCATCTCCCATGTAGGAGGCAGTCTCTCACCCGTAGTAACAGGTGTGTCAACAAATGTTTGATGGGTTCATGCTCAACATAGATCATGCTTTTGCACTCTCAACAACTCATAACTCTTCACAGATATTTGCCATGATATTGAGAATGTCCAGGGAATAAGTGTGATTGCTATCCTCTTCCATCTGCCATCAAGTCCAACGGTAACATAACCAGTGTCCAGCTACGGAGCTTGCCTCATTCGTCCATAGCATTAGCTCAGTGCCTCCTCCAGATGTTTTTCCTTGACACTGTTGATCTGAGACCTGTTGTGCCTCACGTGGAAGCTCATTTCCCTACATAAGCTGCCATCTTTTGGCATAGCCAACCCCATTTCCCAACAGATTTATACAGTTTTCAAGAATAGGCTGAAAAAAAATCACTGCAGACCAACTCCTTAGAATTTCCAAAGCTAATGAACCAGTTCTACTCCCTATATTCCTTTTTCTTTCCCCCTTTGCTGAGGACAGGGAGGAGGATGAGGGTGGTCCAACCCCACTTGTTGCTCCCCAAACATATATGTTCTCAGTGCAGCAAATGGTCATTTTCCTCGCATGGAAGTTTCTGGTAAGTGAATCTTTGTTATAAAACTTTCCGGGGTGCCTCTCGTAATTTTCCTGCTCAGTTGCTACATATTAAAACTGAAGTAGAATCACTGTGATGCAGCCAAGGGCAGGAAGTAATTGAATTTTAATAGACAAAGAAAATGGAGAATTGACACAGAGAGACTCAGAGAAAATAAACTAAAGCCACTTACCTTGAAAGATGGGGTTTTAAATCCAGGGCCTGATTGTTAGTGTTGTCCCCCACGCTCCCTCCCGTGATGACTTAGATTTCCCCTCTACTCCCTGGCAAAATCTCCCTTTCCACAATTGTGCTCTGTCTGGCAAATTTTATTCATCTTACAAGGCATAGCTCAAATGTCACCTGTTTTGTGAAGGCTCCCTTAGTTCTCCCGAGACTCCGCAGACTCTCCTTCTTTGTACTCTTACAGCACAAGTTTTTATGAAACAGTAATAGAACACATAAGGCATTGTCTCACAGCCCCTTTATTTTTTATTTATTTATTTATTTAATCCTCACCCGAGGATATTTTTACATCTATCTTCAGACAGAGTGGGAAGGAGAGAGAGAGAAAGAAAGAAAGAGAGAGAGTGAAACATCAGTGTGAGAGACACATCAATTGGTTGCCACCCGCATGACCCTTGGGGCTGGGGACAAACTGCAACTGAGGTACGTGCTCCTGGCTGGTCAGAATCGAACCCGGGACTCCTCCGGTCCACAGGCTGACGCTCTAATCATTGAGCCAAACCGGCCAGGGCTCATAGACCCTTTATTTTACCTTTTTACCCCCAGTAAACTAGAGATAAATGTCTTTCCGTGGACCTTTCATTATCATATGAAGTTATATATGGTATATATCTATAGCTAGATAGAGATATTTATATATAGATATATAGATATAATTTATATACATATATGTATACCATGAAAAATTATATAATTATAATATTATATCATTATATTTTATATAATTATACATAATATATATGTATTTTTTTGTTAATCCTCACCCAAGGATATTTTTTTTCATTGATTATTAGAGAGAGTGAAAGGAAGGGAGGGTGGGGGGAGGGAGAGAGAGACAATATTTCAGTAACTTCTAATAATGAGAGAAAGTAGAGTATAGTAATTACACCATAGGCTCTGAAGCCCAACAGACCTGGGTTTGAATTCTGTGAAAACTTGGGCAACTTACTCCCTGAACCTCAGTTTTCTTATCTTTAAAACAAGGATTATAATGATGCTGTAGGGGAGGAAAAATCATTTCCTTCCAACCTCTGAGTTCTTGGCTGAGACCTCCCTATAATAAAAGACAAATTAACAAGAGGAAAAATAAAGCAGAAGTTTACTAACATGTATACCTAGTATATACATGAGAGATACCTGGGGAAAATGACCTAAGTTATCACTTTAAAGATCATCTTCAGCTTACAGCAAGTAGTAGTGTAGTAACTATGTATGGTGCCAGATAGGGACTAGACTTATCAGGTAATCACTTTGTAAGTTATTTAAATGTCTCATCACTATGTTGTACATCTGAAACTAATATAATATTGTATGTCAACTGTAGTTGAAAAATGAATTTTAAAAAATATCATCTTCAGACCAGTCAGCATGGCTCGGTGTATTGAGCGTTGTCCCACGGACTGAGAGGTCCCTGTTCGAGTCCCAGTCAGGGCACGTGCCTGGGTTGCGGGCTCAATCCCCAATAGAGGGCTTGCAGGAGGCAGCCAGTCGATGTTTTTCTCTCTCTCTCCCTTCCTCTCTCTCTAAAAAATCAATAAAAACATAATTTTAAAATATCATCTTCAGCTAAAGATAAAGAAAGAAAGGTAGGAGGAGCAGCCAGTTATGGGAGGTTACCCAGAAAAACATGGTAAACAGGGTAAAGTAGTTATGCAGATTTTAACAGATGCCTTCTCCATCGGGAAGATTCCCTTGTGATTTGGAATCATCCTTCCCTTCTTGGTCCACAGAGGGAGATACTTACAAATGGAGATTCCCTTTATGTTCCTTACAAAAGGGTAACATGTACTCTGGTTTTCAGAACTTCTGTGTCTGCTCTCTCTCAAAATAATTAGCTTAGAATGATCCTTGTGCCAAAGAGGCATATTTCGGGATGGCATATTCTACTGCCTTTCGGTGCTCACCTCAAAAAGTTGTTGTAAGGATTGTATGAGCTCATACATGTAAAGCCTTAACACCATTCATGACACATATGCACTCAATACATGGAAGCAGTTGTGCTTATATTACACACTACAAGTGTATGTTCTCTCTTTTCATTTAACATTATTTAGTATACACATTTTGAAAGAAATTTAACTGAAACATTAACTCTAAGATTGTTCTTGATAAAATATAACTATCTCATGGGGGAAAAAAAAGCCTTCATTTAAGAAATATGTAAAATTACATTTTAGTTCTCTTCATTTCAAAAAAGGCTTGAGAAACTATAATCCTTAATCAATATGTGACATTATAAGATATCAGTAGATTACTTAACTCTCCCTCTGTTAAGTATACAGTAAAACAGAATGATTAATGATATTAAATAATTAGAAACGCTCTGTATGTCCAACACTAGTGGAATGGCTGGGTCATCTGTGATATAGCTTCTCAGTGAAATAAAATGCACCCATTAAAAATGCTATCTCTCGCCCTGGCTGGTTTGGCTCAGCTGTTGGAGCGTCGGCCTGCGGTCCAGAGAGACCTGGGTTCGGTTCCCGCTTAGGGCACGTACCTTGGTTGCAGTTTGTCCTAGTTGGGTCGTGTGGGTGGCAGCCACTCGACGTGTCTCTCTCACATCGATGTTTCTCTCTCTCTCTTCCTCTCTCTCCCTCCCATTCTATCTGAACAACAACAAAAAAAAAAAAAAGAAAAAAACCCGCTATCTCTCTTGCACACCTGTGTTTATAGCAGCTCTAGTCACATTAGCCAAGAGGTGGTAGCAGCCCACATGTCCAACAAAGGACGAATGGATAAACAAAGTGTGGTGTATACATACAATGGAATATTATTCAGCTTTTAAAAAAGAAGGAAATATGCCTGGCCAGTGTGGCTCAGTGGGTTGAGTGTCATCCCAGGGACTAAGATGCCCGGTCAGGGCACATGCCCAGGTTGCAGGCTCAGTCCTCAATAGGGGGTGTGTAGAAGGAGGCCAATCAATATTTCTCTCTCGCATCAATGTTTCTATGTCTCCCTTCCTCTCTCTCTAAAATATTGATAAAAACATTTTTTTAAAAAAAAGAAGGAAATCTGACACATGCCATAACATAGGTGAACCTTAGGACATTATGCTAAATAAAACAAGCCAGTCACAAAAAGACAAATACTTTATGATTCCACTTATATGAAGTACCTAGAGTCAACTTTATGGAGACAAAGTAGAATGGTGGTTATCAGGGGCTGAGGGGAAGGGGAAATGGCGAGTTGTTTAACGGGTACAGACTTTCAGTTTTGCAAGATGAAAAAATTCTGGCAATAGGTTGCATGACAATGTGAATATATTTAATACTACAGAACTGTACACTTAGAAATGGTTAAGGTGGTAAATTTATTTTATGTTTTTTTAAACCACAATTAAAAATAATACTTTAAAAATGCTGTCTTTAATGACTGTTTTTGTAATGGTATTAAAAAAAAAAATCCCTGATAGCTTTGTTGAGTGAAACAATCAGGATATAAAAATGTGTATTAAAATGGTTATTACTATGTAAAGACTCTATGTTATCCAGACTGCTTGGAGTGCCTAGGTTTCCGTGGAGCATTGTTTTCCTATTTCTAATGTTTTATAAAATGTGTTTTTAATATGCAAAAATAAAATGACCAGAAGGAAATAGAGTTCTATCAGTTCATCATCCTTCCTCGGCAGCCAGAGCAGGAGGCAGCCCACCTACACCTGGCTCTGTCCCCAGGTTTGTCTGGAAAGTCCTGCTTGTGGCCAAGGTTGAATGGCTACAGGGAGACTTCATTACTCTGCAGTGGACTGTTTCAGGTGGAGTTCTTCCTTTGCCTCCCTTCTGTTGGCGGCAAAACAGCACCAGGTGTTAGACCACTGGAGTCAGACCAGACTTTGGTTCAGCAACCTCAGTACTTGAGCTCTGGCTAAGAAAGAACTCAGAGCCAAGACTCAAATACAAGCAAAAGTTTATTTAGAAAGTCAGAGAGGTAGGAAAAGTGAGCCAGCTAAGCATGGGCTCAGGAAACAAGTCACAGAGGTTAAAGAAGGGCCCTTGGAACTCAGGAGAAAGAGAGAAGCAAGGAAACCGCGCCTGGGAGAGGGGATGGGGAAAGCACAGCATGCTCCATGGAGATGTGCTGACCCCACCATCCCAAGGCCTTTTAAGGCTGGGAATTTTAGGGGAGGTCCAAGGGAGTATCTCAATAGAATATTCATCCGCTTTCCTGCCGGTATGTCCTTTCAGGGTCATGATCTCCACTGATTGGTTGGCACCAGGGCAGCGGGTCATTAGTCAATGCAGCTGGTCCTGATGTCAGCCATGGCATCGTTTGTCTGGTTTTGCTGCTTTTCTGGGCCTGGCACTGAAACACAAGTGAGGCCTTAGATGTCATCCCTAGGGGTTAATGCTCAAGGGAGTGGCCGTATAAGGGCCAGCAGGGGAGTTTATGAGGCCACCCTTTGTCCCTTTGTTCCTCCTCCAAGGGGTCTACTGCATGACTAAGTGACATGCCAGAGAAGGAAAGGTCAGTGGAGGGTCCCAGCTGCATGACCTGCAATATGAAAGGTCTGGGTGTTTAAACCATGTGACCAGGGATAGGCTAGGGGAGGAAAGGTTACCCTGGGTGTGAGGTCCTTGCTTCACCAGTTTTATCTGTTGCTAGGCACCTGGGGCTTTCTGCCCTGGTGACCTTCTGTACTTGGCCCATCGTCCTTGTTCTGCTCGTGCCTGTCTAACTGCCTGTTATACTCCCACTAACTTTGTAGACGCTAGAAAGTATTGAGCCTGGAGAAAAAATTATATTTTCACCAAGGCTTTTATAGTTTCATAGTGAGTTTAATAATGAAATTTACCCAAATAACAGCACCCTGAATGACATGATTTGCATGCTTTAGGATTTGAGGACATTTTAAGAAAGTTTATTTTTATTTATTTTCCACCTTCCCTGGTAAGAGTAGTAATAAGTCATTTGTAAATGGGACGCTGAGGAGACCTGATTTACATCAGGGCTGCAGTCCTGAATTAGGACAGAGAACCTCCATGTTTCTAGTCTGCTGTTCAGTGAGTCTTAGTATCAACTTGTGGTAAGAATATTTATAATACTTTTGAAAATCCATTGATTGGTCAGAGGAGATGTCCTCAATGCAGTTAACTCTTTGTTTTCCTTTTCTTTCTTTCTTTCTTTTTTTAATAGGCGGGAAATGTTTCGTGTGCCCTCAGCCTCTCCCAAGAGTTTCTTCTCTACAGTACGTAATGATAAACGATAAGCCGCAGGTCTGAGTTACTGGGGAATCCCTTCTGCTCTTGGCCTTTAATCTCTGCAAGTGGAATACAGCGATCTATTTTTATTTTTCTAATTTCATAGTTCAAGTCGCATTTCTAATTTTGGATTAAATCTTACATACTGATTGATGCATTGTGGGAAATTTTTAAGTGAGTTAGAAAATGCTAAGAAAAGATCAACCTGTCCCTTTCCTCTTCCACCCCAAACAGTCACATATTAATGTTGCTTCCATGAGGACTAGGTTCTGGATTGGAAGCCAGCTTCTTCAGGGACATCTAAAGACCCAGGTTTGGGCGGTAGACCTAGGAACAAGTGCAATCAATGGGAGCTGTGTGTGCAGGCAGGGTGACTCCACCACAGCTGCTTGCAAAGAGATGTCAGTTCCTCCCTTTACACCAGGGCTCACTTTGCTGTGCAAGCATCCTGCCCAGTCAGCATTCAGCTTCGACCCTCACCAGAGTTGAACAAGAGGGGGACTTTAACTTAGCTCTCTGCTTGGATATTTTTGTTTAAAACTTTGGTAGTAGATGGTGTCCCAGGTTTTCCTTTAATTAGATATTTAGATGCTAAAATAAGATACATAATCACTATAATGGTTTAATATTTATAAAGTTTTTCATGTAGGACTTTACAGTTGTATTTATCTATCACTTTTTAATGAACCCACTTAGTAATGTTATTCCATTCTGATAGTTTGGCAAATGGTAGGATAAGGAAGTAGCTGTATGGTCCAGAAATGAGCAATTCATGGTACAGGCAAAGTGAGAACCCAGTGTCCCTTGATTTGTTTGTGCCTGATCTGTTAAAATCTCTGCTTCTCCCAGAGAACCCAAATTGTACACTATTATAGTTGGATAAGCAGGACACAGCAAGTTGAGATTCCCTGTTCCTTTTCTGGCTTTGCAGTATTTTAATTGGTGTTTTGAGTTCATCATTTCCATTATTCAAAATTTTAGTTCTTCTCTTGTTAAAACAGGATGGTAATTTCTGTGCCCCTCTTTCCTCCTTTGCCAAGGCAGAGGCGGTGGTTACAAGCACACTGAGCTCCACAAAGAAGAATGCTTCAGAAGCATTAGAGCAATTCAGCACCTTCGACTGAGACTCATACAGAAAGGCTAGCAAGCCAGGGGTAGCTGCCAACCCATAGGGCACCTTGCAGCCAAAGACCCTGCAGGAACCCAGGCTTGAACCAAAGCTAGAACCTCTTTGTCCCATACTGCTCTGCTCTGTGTCTAGGCCAGTCAGGAATTTTGAAGGATCTCAAAGACTCAGGAATTAATTAGCTTCCAGTTCTCCGGGAAGAATGGCTGGGTCTCTGCTGTAAGCTTTGGTTCTCTCAACTTCTTCATAGCACTTACTTGTCATGTTTCATTGTAACTAGTTATTTAATATCTCTTCTCCATTAGACTGCAAACTCTAGGAGATTAACCTCTAGCACAGTGTCTGGTACATAGTAGATGTTCACTGAAGATTTACTGAATAGAAGAGTAAATGAATGAATGAAAGAATGAAGCTTATTCCCAATACATGAAACTAACCATCACACAAACCTGGAGCTGCCATCCTGATGATCCCTTGGTCTAAGAGTGTTAAGAACCACTTTCCTTTCCAAAACCCTTTGCACCTTCAGATCTATCAGGCCCAATTCAATCTTTATAAAATACCAGGTACTATACTGGGAGTGAGGGCCTTACATCCTCCTGTGCATGGACACAGGAATTACTCAAGGCGTCCAGTTGCTGGTCATGTGTGACAGTGAGGCTGTAGGAAACCTTGGCAACGTTTCCTGGATCCACTGTTTGTTAATCGGTATTATTCCCTGCTCTGGTTTCTTCCAGGCCCAGATAATAAGAGGATGGCCAGGAATGTCTTGAAATATGAAAAGCTCTTGGCAGAGAGCCCCAACAATGCAATAGTGGAGGCTGTCATCCAGAGGCCCAATGTACCCCACCTGCAGACCAGAGATACCTACGAGGGGTTATGTCAGTCCCTGGGTTCCCAGGTAGGTTTAACAGGGAAAGAGAAAAGGGGAACTGGCTTGGCTAGAAAGAGAGGGTAGAATTGAGATAGTGTGAGGAAAAAGGCTATAAAATGCATTAAAGCCCTGGCCGGTTTTGCTCAGAGGTTAGAGCATTGTCCTGTGGACCATAGAGTCCCAGGTTCGGTTCCCGCTAAGGGCACGTACCTTGGTTGCAGTTTGTCCCCAGCTCCGGTTGGGGTTGTGTGGGTGGCAACCACTCGATGTGTCTCTCTCATGTCGATGTTTCTCTCTCTCTCTTCCTCCCTCTCTCCCTCCTGCTCTATCTGAAGGTACATGGAAAAAAAAAAAAGTCCTCAGGTGAGGATAAAAAACAAAAATGCATTAAAAATCCAAGAAAAAACTCACTTGGACAGCATCAGTTTTTGTGATCCAAAAACTCACTTGGACCACATTTTGAATCTCCTACATTTCACTTAAAAATTATATATTTTTTATTGATTTTTAGAGAGAGAGGGAGAAGGAGAGAAACATCAGTGTGAGAGCATAACATCGATCAGCTGCCTCCTGCACACTCCCTACCAGGGATTGAGCCGCAACCTGAGTGTGAGCTCTGACGGGGAACGGAACCCAGCCAACTGAGCCACACTGGCCAGGGCTATTCCACTTCTTAGATGTAGTTCCCTAAATTAATACCAGCTTCTAGATCCTTTCCTCTTATGCTTATTCTAGTATTTCCTTTCAGCCTACTCACTACCAGATCCCTAGCCTCTACTGCTCCTATGAGACCAATTCCAGCCCCTACCTGCTGCTCCAGCCCGTCCGCAAGGAGGTCATCCACCTGGAGCCCTATGTTGTTCTCTACCATGACTTTGTCAGTGACTCGGAGGCTCAGAAAATTAGAGGGTTTGCAGAACCGTGGGTAAGTGTCCCCAAAACCTACCAAGAACCTTGTTTGTGTATTCACACGCCTGGAGTTCAGGAGTGTGAGAACAGGCAGTCTGAACAACTAGACATTTCGTCAGTCCAGGAGTTCAAAATGACAACCATTCCATAAAACTAATTAATGGTGAAAAAAAAATCACAGTACTGATCACCTCTGGAAGGAGGGACTTGGCTGGGAAAAGGTACAAGGGGATTTTCTGGGGTGTTGAAATGTGCTCTCAATATCTTCTTAGAGAAATGGAGTACACAGCTGTAGGCATTGGTCAAAGCTCACCAAATGGTACACTTGTGTTCTGTGCATATCATTGTATATAAATTTAACCTAAAAAATAGAAGGTATCCCCCAACAATGTCCATCATTCCATGTGATTGGTAGAAGGCCGGGAAGGGTGCAGTGGCAGGGGCAGGAGCGATACCCTGGTCTAGATTTACAGAAGTGCAGAGTAGAAAGATTACCTAGCTCAGAGAGGGGAAGGGACGTGATTAAGGTCAGCTTGTAGCTAAGGCCAGAACAGGAACTTAGAGGAACATTGACTGTCACTCTGCTAGTCCACCATCCTACACCAGTTAACTCAGGCTAAGTTGTTTCTGGTAACAAGCAGACCCGAAGTCTCCGGAACAACAATACAGGTCTGCTTCCTTCTCACACTGCATGTCAGTCGCAGGCTGACCACAGTCCTGCCCCAGCTGTCTTTACTCTGGGACCCAGCAGAGCAGCCTCTGTGTGGGACATTGCTGGTCTTGTGGGAGAGGAAACAGACAGAGATGGCAAACTACTAGCTGGCTGTTTAAGCTCCTGCTTGGGCATGTCAGACATTACTTCTGCTCCCATTTCACTGGTTAAAGCAAAGCGTTCAGCCAGCGCTACAGCTGAGAGGGCGAGAACATCAAGTTTCTACTCTGCACTTCTGTTCCATTACATGGAACCGCAAGTCGCTGTGCCAAGCTTTATGTCGACGTAGAGAGGATGTTTAATTGTCCCCCAGGAAGTATGACAAATATTTATTAAAATAATAGTCTACCTCACCACCATAACGTGTTGCCTTTTTACAAAAGGCACATGAAGACTGTCTCAGAATGACCAATGTCTCTGCCTTGCGTGATGTGCTGCATGAGCCTTAGTCTCCGGGACAGAGCCTGCTGTGTGCCCGACATGCGCTGGGGGCTGGGCTCCTACAGAGAGACCAGACATGGGTCCCTTAGGAACGTACTGCAGAATGAGGACATAGATATGTACAATACACTGTGTTGTGTGCTGTCGGAGAGGTGTGTGCAGGGTGTTGTGTTATGGCAGCCAACAAAAGTGAACTTTTCTCTGAGGGAAAGGCAGCTGGCTGAGGAGCAGCCGAGGGAAGGGGAGGAAACACAGCAGGCTTCCTGTGGATGCGAAATTCATCACAGTGACCAGGTGGCGAAGCGTATTCCGGGAAGGCAAGCAGTCTGTGCAATGTGTTCAGAGAACGGGGGAAGCTCCGTGGCTGATGTGTGCAAGGGACGGGGTGGGTGGAAGGCGAGGCTGCACATTGAGACACCATTAGAAACGCAGTGAATACCATGCGGGGGAATTTGGGTTTTATCCCAGAGGCAGAGGGAGAGCTGTCGGACAGTTTTAAGCAGGAGAGTGGCAAGATCAGGCTGCAGATTTTAAGGAGAATGTTGACAGCAGACATAGACTGGAGGGGAGAAGAGTAGCAATAATCATTTCACCTAAAAGCCAATCCAGTGAAGTATGGAATCTTTGTAGAGAAGGTTTCTGAGATTATTACTCCAGCAGGAAGTTGAACAATATATTTTCAATGGCTTCAACTTCTCGGTGAGCCAGCAGGAGCAGTTGGCCAGCAGCTACTTTTCCTGAGAACAATTCTGTTGCCGTGGTAACAGGTCAGGGGGCCTCTGGGAGATATTCATTTAATCCCTCATGGCCAGGTCATCTATTTGGCATGCACAGACCTTGCCATACTCCCTTCCCCCAAAAGTGTCCTCCTGGGGTGGCTGATCCATGTCTGGCCTTTGGCTCTGTCAGGAATAAGCCCTGGCTTTTGTGATGGTGGCTGCCTCATGGGAGCTGAGCACAGAAGCCTCAGAAGCTTGTGTAGAATTGATCTGTTTCCTACTCACTGTTCCTCTCCCAAAGAATGCTCTCTTGTCACTGCTCCTTCCCCCCACCCCATCCACATCCACATTCTGTCCATACTTAAAGCCTCGATCGAAACCCCACGCCTCCGTTGGCCGCTAGTCCTGACCACCCTGGCCCACCTCCATTGGTTCTTTCCGTAGAGACATTTTTCCAGCGTTCCTTTTAGGGACCACATACAATAACCTCTCCCTCTTCTGAACTGAAAGCCTTGTCACCAGTTGTTTGATACTTTCATTTATTCTGCCATTTCTGTGTTGTCTGGTATCAGTAACAGTTTCACGGATGAGCCTCCTGTCCCCGCAACTAGACTGTAAATTACCTGGGATCATATGTTGTCCAGAGAGAGAAACATTGATGTGAGAGAAACATCGATCAGTTGCCTCCCACACACAGCCCAACCAGGGATCGAACCCACAACCCAGGTATGTGCCCTGACCAGAAATCAAACCCACCGCTTTTTGGTGCCCGGAATAATGCTCCAGCCGACTGAGCCACACCGGCCAGGGCACCTTCAGGCACTTCTGCTCTGGAATGATTACCCGCTCCTTGGCCTGGCTGCTGCCAACCCCTCCCACGCGTGTCCCCCTTGCGCTCAGCGCCCCGCTGCACTCTGCTTGCCTCCCTGTGCAGGAATCCTGCTCTCACTGCCTCCACACTCTGCTCTCTCTGCAATGCTCTTGCCTTGGCCTCTTTTCGCCTGTGTGATTCCAGTTGCCTTGTGGCATCCTGGGAGGCCTTCCTGTCCCATAAGGATGGACTAGATGCTTCTTCTCAATATTGCCATAGCATCCTGCACTTGTCCCTTAGGGCATCATTGCATGACTTACATCAGTTTCTTATGTTGTACTTCTAATGCCTGGCACAGTGCTTTGCACAGAGAGCAACTAGTAAATATTTGTCCCCCAAATGGATGACTTGTAGGTGTACAATAAATAATTGTTAAAGGAATTAAGTGCAAGGTGACTCCTTATGGTGGGGGTGGGGAAGCAGAGTCCCTAGGACTTTTATTTTGAACCACTGGTGTTACCCTAAAAGAACAGAAGAGACCATCACTCCTCTATGACTCTCCCCTCTCTCCTGTGAATGACTCTGGAGAGGATGCTGGGAAGAACCGGTGAAGGATTAGATAGAGGCAGCATCAGTCACCTGCGGATTTCCTGCATCCTGATCATGTAGAGTGATAGCAACTTCCAAGAGCGTGTTATTCCCATGCTGCACTTTATAGCTGGTAAAACAGGTCCAAGGAAAGGAAGAGGCCTTTCCAAGGGCATCTACCTGGTTTAGGAGCAGGAACAAAACATTATAGACGTCTACAGGAAGGAAAAGGGTTTTTGTCTTGTGCAGTCCCTTGCCCTGCTCTGCTCTGACTGCATGTGAAGTGCCAGGGCTGG
Source organism: Molossus molossus (assembly GCF_014108415.1). Classification (NCBI taxonomy): domain Eukaryota; kingdom Metazoa; phylum Chordata; class Mammalia; order Chiroptera; family Molossidae; genus Molossus; species Molossus molossus. Next base: position 44,887,559 of record NW_023425348.1, read on the forward strand.
GTCTTCAGGCACAGACTCTGCTCATCTCCCCAGTATTGAGCACCCACTCCCTGCCAGGCCTTCTCCGGGCTCTGGGGGTACAGCAATGACCAAAGACCAAGTCCTTGCCCTCATGGAACTGATATTCTGATGACAGATGCAGAAGAAGACACATCATTGTAAAAATAATAGTGTTTCTCATTCCATCCCTGGTACAGTGCTTTTGCAATTAGAAGCCACTTTATTTAGAAATAATGTAGCCCTGGCCAGTGTGGCTCAGCTGGTTGGAGCGTTGTCCCATACACCAAAAGGTGGTGGGTTTGATTCCTGGTCAGGGCACATACCCAGGGTGTGGATTTGATCTCTAGTTAGGACATGTGTAAGAGGCAACCAATTGATATTTCTCATATCAATGTTTCTCTCTATCTATCTATCTAAAAATCAATTATTGCCTGGCCAGGTATGGCTCAGTGGCTGAGCGTTGACCCATGCACTAAGAGGTTGCCAGTTTGATTCCTGGTCAGGGCACATGCCCAGGTTGTGGGCCAAATCCCCAGTGGGGGGCATGCAGGAGGCAGCCAATCAATGTTCTCTCTCATCGATGTTTCTCTCTTTCTAAAATCAATAAAGAAAAAAAATATTTTTTTTAAAGAATGTAAATTTTATGTGCAGACATTCAGTTAAATTAGTGACTTGAAGCCTGTTTGGTTCCTCCCCTCCCCACCAGTCAAGGACGTTGTAGCAAACAGATTTTGACTTGCTATAAGGAAGGCGTTTGTTAGACTTGTTCAGAAGAAATAGGCTGTCTTTGAGGGTAGACAGTTTCCTGTTGGTGGATGTGTTCATTTAATTCAATAAATGCTAAATGCTTACAGTTGGGCAGGCCCTGTTCCAGACACTGGGATACAAAGAGGAATGAGAAACAGCACTTATTTTTACAGAACTCACAGCCTAGCATATGCAAAGGGGACTCAAACATCACTTTGTTTCAAATCAACAGACTTTTATTGAGTGCTTACTGCCTACCACCAGACTCAATGCTAAAGATTATTTTTGTCACTTTTTAGTTTTTATTTTCAAGATCAAAGGTAAATTAGTAGCATGTGCAAGATATCCTTTAATTTGGGAAGGACTGGCGATTGTTAGGTTTATGCATAGAGGGGAGGGGCATGTCTATGGACACCACTGAGCTCTTCCCTCCGCATCATAACCACTTGGACTTTCTCTTATGTTCTTCCCATCAGCTGCAGAGATCTGTGGTGGCATCAGGCGAAAAGCAGTTACCTGTGGAATACCGCATCAGCAAAAGGTAAGAGGGTCCTCCTTGTTAGGAGCCCTGGTCATACCTGCTGCCTGCCCTCTGGCCAGCGGTACAGCTGATGAAGGCCAGCAACAGCCAATCAGGTGCCATCGGAGATGCTGCCGGAGAACCTGTAGTTCCTGTTTACATCTGTACATTCTTACTTCTGTACATTCTTGTTGGGCAGGAGAAATTCCACTCCCCTCACCCAGAGGCCTTCCGCAGGTTCTTATATGTTCTGAGGATGTAACTAGGAGACCATTAGGGAAACACTGGAAAAAACTCCTATGCCCTAACCAAAAACATAAGTGTGTAGTTGTTCTAACCAGGATCGCTTTTCCAGAGAATACAGGCTCATCCCTCTTTGTAATTTGACTTTCCAGTATTTCATTCCCCCTTCCTGACTCATATTCAAAGCATGACTTGCCAGCATTCAGGCAAGAGGATGACTAGACTGTGGACATGAAGGCTTCTCTAGAGGGACAGATTCAGCTGTCAGAGCCCAGCTGGACCTCCTCCCTCCAACCCCACCCCCCACAGTGCTTTGTTTGCACTGTAAGGACAGGACAGATGCTACAGTAAGAGGAGGGTCCCCATCACAGGCATGGGAGATGAGATGACACATCCTTGGAGAGAGGCCAGACCTCAGGCTGGGTGGATAGTTTTGCTGTCTGGGAAGTGAGGTGAGCGATGAAAGCTTTGATCCAGAGTCATCTGACTAAACGTATTTGGTCTGACCACTTAAGGATTTTTCACATTAGGAATTATCCTCATCCTGGAATACCCCTCTGTCTTTTCCATTAAATTTTATGCACCCTTTAAAATGTGGCCTGCGTGTCACCATCTCACCACAGTCAGAATTACACCTCCTTCCTCTGTGCTCCCCAGCACTTTGCTGTAAAGACTGGTTCTCATTTTTCACTCTGCCTTGTCCTGTACTCAGTTATGTTTGTGTATCTTCTCCCTCAAGCTTTTTGACGCAACAGGCTTGTTTTGGGTATCTTTTAAACCTAAAAGCACACAGCGTAGTCCTTCATTTGCGCTCCCTACAGAAGAATGAACAAATTAATCCAGAATTTAAAGAGCAGAGACGAGGTGTTCCCATATCACGATGAGGCTCTTCCCTTCAGAGCCTTGTCTCCCTGGGAGACTCACTGGCTTTCCTTCGGAAGCACTTCCTCACTTCCCTGGGACCTAGGCTCTGATCCCAAATCCTCTGCTTGGTCAGACCTCAACAAGACATTCAGGCAAAGAGACTGAACTTTGCTTTTGGCCTCTGACCTGTCCCGGCTTGTCTTGGAGCGGAGCAGAAGAGCAGACCTTGTCTGTGTTTTACTGCAGTCACTCACACACAGCTTCCAAGTGATCTTCATATGCCTGGAGCCTCACAATCTTCCTAAGCCTGGGCAGTGGATATTACTGTCATCCCCATTGTACAGATGAGCACAGTGAACCTTAGAGAGGTTAGAAGTTAAGTGCCTGACATAGGTCACACGGAGGATCAGGGACTGCTCCTATTACTTTGAATCCAAAGCTTTTTCGATTGCACATAGCTATTTACATGTCTCTAAAACATAATAGGTTTTTAAAAATAGGTTTTTATTGAGTTTTAGAGAGAGGGAGAGGAAGATAGAAATATCAATGAGAGAGAAACATGGACTGGCTGCTTCCTGCAGCCTCCCCTACCCCCTTACTGCATGGGATTACGCTCAACTGAGCCACACCAGCTGGGCTACAACATAGCAGTTTTAAAGGCTGGGTTGTGTCTTTTTCCTCTTTGTATCCCAGCGCCTCATGCTTTGAACCTTTATCCTTCCCAGGGGCCTGGCATTCAGTGAGCCTCAGAGAACGTTGGTTGAATGGATGAATGTGTGAATGTTGAGATGGAGCATAACATGGTCTGGGTAGACTTAGCATGAGGAGCAAGTAGGTGATTAGGCATCCGTGTCTATCTTCCTGTCCTCCCTTTCTTTCTTCCTCTGGCAGTTGACATCTTTCATTCATTCGCTCACAGGTACTTCATCGTTTCTGGCATCAGATCACTAATGCTCCAGCCTGATTTGTTTCAGTGCCTGGCTGAAGGACACCATTGACCCAATGCTGGTGACCCTTGACCATCGCATTGCTGCCCTCACAGGCCTTAATGTCCAGCCTCCCTACGCAGAGTATCTCCAGGTGGTGAACTATGGAATCGGGGGGCACTATGAGCCCCACTTTGACCATGCTACGGTAACTATGAGGTCAATCTCCTGGGGTGGGGAACCAGAGTGTTATTTATTTCTCTGAGGCAGAGCTCTTATAGGGCTCCCAAGGAATACTAAGTGAAATCTTAGAATAAAGGCCTTGTTCCAGGAGGATCTGAAAGCTTTGGTTTCAAGCTGGTTTCCGGGAACTCCTCTTCGTATGTACCACCATTCCCCTCCCCGCGATTTGCTGGTGGGAGAAGAATGTGGCCTGCCATAGTTCTCTATCTTGCTTCACTCGGGGACTTCCCAGGGATGAGTGCCCTTCCTCTAGTTGCTCTTTATCTGTATATTTTGTGATTCTATTTATATGAAATTTCTAGAACAGGCAAAACTAAAGAGACAGAAAGCAGATCAGCGGTGGCCCAGTATTGGGGGCAGGAGTGGGGGTTGACTGCAGACAGAGAAGGAAACTCTTTCAGTTGGTAGAAGTGTTGTAACGTTGGATTGGTGGGATGGCTGCAGAACTGTTAGAATTTACCAAAACTCGTTGAACAAGTACACTTACACTGGGTGAATTTCATCATATGTAAATTATATTTCAATTAAACTGTTCTATGACAAAAAGGGGGGGGGTGCATCTCTTCAACATATAATTGGAAACTACAGTCTTATGACTTGGTATTACTACAAAATAATTATCTGTAATATTTTGTATGTTAATTTCTTTATTTCACCAAGAAACTGAAGTGCAGTTAACCCCTCATTCAATACTTTCACTACTGGCATGGAATTCTGTCTTATGAGTGACTAATAAATTAGAAAGAAAAAAAAAGTATATTAAGCACCAAAAAAGCACAGATGGGTACAAATTCAAGTAGGTGTAGCTCAAGACTATGTCCCATCTGTGACACTCCATTTTTTTCCTCCCTGTCTTATGGTGGAATCTCGGCTGTCACTCTGGTACCAGATGCATAAAATAATGATGTTTTATTCTTGTTTCAGTCACCAAGCAGCCCGCTGTACAGAATGAAGTCTGGGAACCGAGTTGCAACATTTATGATCTATGTGAGTCTTGCTCTGAGTCAGGGCTTCATACTTAATTTATGTCTCTCTATTATTTTATGGTTTTCAAAGCAATTTCAGATGTTGATTTTATCTGGTATTTGCAGCTGAAAAATCTCCAGGATTTTTGTGAATTTCAGACATTTTTGTTAAACACTATAGGAGATACAAAGAAGTACAAATCAAGAGTTCCTGGCTTCTGCCTGGCCAGTTTGGCTCAGTAGTTAGAGCGTCGGCTTGTGGACCAAAGAGTCCGGTCAAGGGCACATACCTCTTTTGCACCTTGGTCCCCGGCCCTGGTTGGGGTCATGCGGGAGGCAACCAGTCGATGTGTCCCTCTCACATCGGTGTTTCTCTCTCTCTCTCTCTCTCTCTCTCTCTCTCTCTCTCTCTCTCTATCACTCCCTCCCACTCCATTGGAAAATAAATGGAAAAATATCCTAGGGTGAGGATTAAAAAAAATTAAAAAAAGAGTTCCTGGCCTCAAAGAGCTTACAGTGTGTAGACCTCCGACTGACGTTGTCCTAGGCAGTGATTAGGCAGGAAATGGGGTTACACTGAAGGTCAAGAGATCCAGGGACCTGAACAACACAGGAAGAGGCTGTGTAGCTGGGAGGGGAAGCAGAAGGGGGAGAGGCAGCTGAGATTACAGGAGGGAAGGACAGACACGCCTGCAGAAAAACTCAGTACGTATTGCTTTCTCATAAGTAGTGAACATTCTCTTCCTTATCTCCCCCTAAAATCTACATTACACCCTCTTTAAAAATAAATTGGCCTCTTCTTCTAATTCTTGACCTGATTCTACAGGATTTGATACTAGTCTTTATGACTTCCCCTATCCCTTCCCTTCCAATCATGTGAGTTTTATAGACAAGTGAGAATTTCAATCATCTGTTACTTAAACTGCAAGAAGTATATTAGTATTAACTGAGGGGATAAACATGCTGAATATAAGGGCTCTACATAACGCCCAAAGATGAAGTCCTGTTTTCAGGCTCATTAGAATAGCACACCCCCTTACCCTAGAATTCCCTCTTTTCTTAGTGCTGTATCTGCTCACGAGATAGCCAGGAAAGGGCCATCAGAGGCCGGGACTCTATAGACTTTAGCGCTGGCAATTCCAACATGTTTCTTCTTGTGGCTCAGTTTTATACTTCCTGCAGAACTGGAAGGCTGCACTGCCGATGGTGTTTGGCCTCTAGTGGTCATTCTGAGCAATCTGACCAGGCACAGAGGGACAGCCAACATCAGCTCTCCAGGAAGGGGACACACCTTGGATTGGCAGGTGGTTGCAGCTCTGGTTGATGACTCAAGCTGGCATTGAAAGCCACAGACAGTGAAGAATATTGATATCAACAAAGAATAGGACATCTCAGGGCTAATATCTGTTTTTCATCCCCATAATATCTTCTGCAGCTGGATCCCTGGCTACAGAGGCCCAGTTACTGTGGTAAGGATAGCGTGAAAGCAAGAGACCAGCAATTTTAAATGGCAAATGCAAGTGTGTATGAGTGTGTATAGTTTGTTAGTTATTTGAACACAGGAGCCAAATGTTGTGCATGTGTGTTTGGGCCTAAGCATTTGAGACACTAGAATGGAATGCACTTTGGGTTTGGAGTCATTTGGCCTCATTCTGGTTCTGCTCCTTAACATGTGGCCTCAGCACAAATCACATCTGTCCTTTGAGCTTGTTTTCTTGCTCTGTGCCTCCTCACAGAATAGTCCTGAAGATCAATGAAATAATATAGGGAGATGTCACTCTGTACAGTTTCATGTGTTATGTACTATCACTGTGCCTGACAAAGTAAGTAAAGGCCCCCACAAAGGGCTATCAGGGGACCTAGAAGTATATATTATGCCCAATTCTGTCATCTTTAGGTTGGGGTAAAGACTTTAAGTGGAGAATGTAAGAATAATATTATAGGGAGAAAGTTTTAAGAAGTGGAGGATTGAGTTGAAATCATGTTAGTGAGTTTCTGCTCAGATTGGACATAAGCTCAGTCCCAGTACAAAACAGTGGAACATTCCTGTCCCCGCCCCTCCACTGATCTCACAATCCTGTTCATGAGCTTCGTAGTACACAGATCAGATTCTCTTTTTAATTTGTTGGACAAGTTGTTCCTTCCCACTATACTGTGCAACCACAGGTGGAGGAACACAGGTAAGTCCAGGCTCCCCGGCTGTATCCTGCTTACACTCACAGTGGCTGACAGCGGGGGTCAGGACAGAATCATTTAGTTTGTTAGTTATTTGAACACAGGAACCAACTGTTGCTCTCATTGTCTTTCCCAACGAGCTACAGGGGGAGCCAAGAAAGGCTAAAAATCTCTGCCCTTTCCGGGTTCTGAATCACAAAGTCAGTCCAGTTTCCTCTAACGAGTGCCAACATCTTGACTCCTATTATGGTGGGATCTGCGAATGTTCTGGGAAACAGCTAGCAGGGTGAGGCGTAGGTTGACATTCTTGTGTCACAGTTCTGGTGAGAAAATAATTTAGCAGTATATATCAAAATTATTAATTATATGCATACCCTTTTGACCCAATAATACTAATGCTCGGACTCTTTTCCTATGAAAAAAATTTTAAATGTAAAAATAATGTTATTTAGTAAGATGTTCAGTGCAGTATTGTTTATTTATAATCCTCACCTGAGGATATTTTCCCAAATATCTTCAGATAGAGTGGGAGGGAGAGAGAGAAAGAGAGAGAGAGAGAGAGAGAGAGAGAGAAAGAAACATTGATGTGAGAGAAACATATTAATTGGCTGCCTCCCACATGACCCTGACCAGATCCAGGGATGAACTGCAACCGAGGTACATGCCCTTGGCTGGAATCAAACTCGCGACTCTTTGGTCTGCATGCCAACGCTCTAACAGCTGAACCAAACCAGCCAGGGCCAGTGCGATATTATTTATAATAGCAAACGTTTAAAAATAATCTAAATGTTCAAGAATGTAATAACATAAAGGTTATGAGCAGGGACTTTGTAGTCAGGTAGCATTGGCTCAGCTCAATTCCTGGCTCGGTCACCATAGAGTTATATGACCTTTTGTAAACCTCTCTGAGACTCTTTCCTCATCTGTAGAATGTGAATAGTAACAATAGCAATCCTAACTCATAGGATTGTTGTGAAGAATAAGTGAGACAATATATTTGTAACAACTTATAATACCTAACATATAGTGGGTGCTCAGTAAATGTCAACTATTACTATGTAAACTATAACAGTGCTTTTTTCTGGATGGTAAGATGAATAATATTATTTTTAAGTATTTTCCTGTATTTTTCAAAATGTTATATATTTCTTTGACAATTAGACAAAAATCTTCATATTAAGAAAACACATCTATAATTCTAGAATATGCTGGTAGTGAAACGCCTTAGCTGAGGTTTCCTAGAGGAGGGCTGAGTGACCCGGGAAAGATGCCATCAGTAGTTCCTATGATGCCCAACTTTCAAAACTAATAACTGCAGTCTACACAGTGTTCTGAGAGCCACGGGTCATGATCCATTAGTGGGCTGTTAAACACATTTAAGAATTCTGAACTAGAAAAGAATAAAATGAAATGGAAAATAGCCCTGGCCAGTTTGGCTCAGTGGTTAGAGCTTTGGTCAGCGAACCAAAGAGTCATGGTTCGATTCTGGTCAAGGGAACGTACCTTGGATGTAGTTCAGTCTCCCGCCCAGGTCCGGGTCATGCAGGAAGCAACAACTGATGTGTGTCTCTCACATCAATATTTCTTTCTCTCTCTCTCCCTCCCTCTCTATCTAAAGATAAATGGAGACATACACTTGAGTGAGAATTAAAAAAAAAAAAAAAGAAATGGAAAATAACAGAGGGTATCTTATGTAGTAAGAATGTTTATTTACTTTATTTCAGGATGTGTGTGTGTGTGTGTGTGTGTGTCTGTCTGTCTTGGGTTGTGACATAAACTATATTTCTTTCTCAGGGTCTCAGTTTGAATCTACTTATTGTAACCCTTGACAAGGATGTTAGCTAGAAGGGTAAAGAAAGGGGGAATCCTAAATGTAGTCTTCTTGTGGCCCTGCAGGCAAACACGTTGCCATTGAGTAGGCTCCCTTACTTCCTAAATTGGGTGATCGTCTTTCAGTAAGTATTTCTTCCAGTTGAAGAGAACCCAGGAGGGAACTATGCAGAAATGACATCAGGGGTCAGGTAGGACAGAGTAGGGCAATCAGGGCTATTTCAACTCTGGCTCTTCCTCTGGTGTTTTAGCTGAGCTCGGTGGAAGCTGGAGGAGCTACAGCCTTCATCTATGCCAACTTTAGCGTACCTGTGGTCAAGGTGAGTGGGGTCTGGTCCCAACAGACGGTTGTATGGGGAAGAGCTAACATTCTCGCTTTCGTGCTATCTGTGCTTGCAAGCTTATTCCTGGGAGGGAAACAAGAAGAGGCCTTTGCCTGATTCCCGGAATCAAAGCTAACCCCTCAGTCTTCTTGATGATCACATGTAATTGTGTCTCTATTTTTTTATTTACACCTATATTACAAGTAGATGATTACATGTCTGCCTTCCCAATTATAATAGAATGCCTCAAAGGAAAGAACTATTGTTATTAACCTTTGAATCCTACAGCAACGGGTCCCCTCCCTCATTTGTTCAGTAAACATGGAGGGCTGGAGACACTGAGGGTACGGAGGAAACCTCAGTCCTTGTCCTCCCGGCGCTCAGAGAGGGAACAGGCAGTAACGAGGTATGACAATAGAACTACTAAATGAGTGAGGCACAGAGGAGGGCCGTGTGGTGAGAATTTGTTTAATGAGTGAATATTTCCCCCAAATTTCAGACCAATCCATCAGTCAGGGGTGGCAGCCCTCATTGAATTTGGGAACGAAATGAGGACAAATCAATGAGATCATGCCTATAAAGCACGTACCACAGTGCCCGGCACAACCCAATCATTCATTAAGCAAATGCAGGTATCTGTGAACGCTCGGGGTTGGCCAAGGTTAAAGTACGTCTATGGGGAGTATAGAGGGAAAAAAGCTGGGTATGAAGGAAAAACAGATAAGATTTGGAGTCAAAACAGTGGGGTTTGAGTCTTGACCTTGTTCCTTCTTAGTTGCATTATTTAAAGCCCCCAAGCCTCAACTTCCTCGCTGGTAAACTGGGGAGTGTGATCATGCTGGCTTCCTGGGGGTGTTATTAGTGAGTGCCTAAGGAAGGGTCGGGTCTGGATTAATTTCTTAGTTGTATGAGGAATGTTTTATTCCACCTGGCGGGTTTTTGTTGTGTGCATCTCCTTGGTGATTCAGTGACATCCTGTGCTCGCCCTTCTCCTAACACTTGTCACATTGTCCTGTCCTGGTCTGTTTTTATATGTGTGTCCTAAATGACTGTGAGCTCCTGAGAGCAGAATTGGACATGGTTTGTCTCTGCATCCTCAGGGCCTGGAGCAGGCTGGGCCCTCAATAAACGACGAATGCATGAATGAATGAGTAAATGGCAACGTAACGCCGCTTTGTGCCACTTTATGCAAGCCCTGCCCGCAGTCTGCAGGACAGTTTTTTGCAATGACACGCATGCTTTTGTTCTCAGTCCTGTGCTCCTCAAGGAATGACATTCTGGGCTGAGCCGCCCCCTCCCCGGGTGGGGCCCTTTTGTTTTCAGAACGCTGCACTATTTTGGTGGAACCTACACAGGAGTGGTGAAGGGGACGGTGACACACTTCATGCTGGCTGTCCTGTCCTGGTGGGAGATAAGTGGGGTACGGCCTGCCTTTCTGGGTGTGAGAATGGGGTGGGGGTGGATGGAAAATTGTATAGCCCTCTTATTCCAAAAGCTTCATTACAGTGTCGTGTATAGTGAAATAATCAGACTCTGGGGTAGTTGTCCCCAAAATTGGGAGCCCACAAAGGGCAGGGATCCTGCCACCGAGCATTGATCCCTGACCAGACAGGCCTGGATTCCTAAGTGCGGCTGAGGAAGCGTATGGTGCGGAGTCCCAGGCCTGAATCTCAGGGAGAGAACCATCAAGTGCTTCCCCATGAGGAGATGCAAACAAGGAAGAGATAAATAAGCAGGGGGCTTGTTTATGTCATATATGTGTCCAAGAGCACTTAGCTCTGAAGACAGAAAAAGCAGGACTCATGCTGGGATGGGCACTACCAGGAAGGGCCACCCCTTTTCTCTCATCACCCTGGAGTGGCACCAGGGGGAGGTGGCCTTTCAGGAGTGACCTTGGAACCCACGGGTTTGAAAACTAGACTGTAGTAGACAGGACCTGTCAGGGACTTCTTCCAAGGGACAGTGTCCTCTTTGCTGTTTATCTCTGCTAGAAGTAACATCTTGTAGTCCATAGCAGGGATGGGACTAGAGTCAGGAAGCGAGTTGCCTGGGTGCAGGTTTTAAGGGGGCCTTCGCATGACCCATGGCGGGCACTGCGTGTCGCTCTGCTGAGCCTGCTGTCTTCCTCCTCCCCATTCTCCCCCAGTGGCCAACAAGTGGATACACGAGTATGGACAGGAATTCCGCAGACCCTGCAGCTCAAGCCCGGAAGACTAACATGTTGGAGAGAGAAGCTGACGGAGGCCCGTGGCTTTCCCGAGAACCAGAAGCCAAAAGCTAGGAATTGGAGAGGAGAAAGGAGAGCATCCTCTGGAAGAGGCCTTGTCGGCACGGTGTTCCTCGCAAAGGGGAGGCAGGGAAGTGGCCTTTACCAGGGGACACCTGAGAATTCACTGAGAAACCATTCACACTGTCTCTCCTCTAGACACGAGTCACAGTAGGACAGAGAAGACAAACATGGGGCCAGAAGGCTGGAGAGACACGTTTCTGGAGATCAGAGACTCTGTGTTGGGAACAAAATATATCAACAGTCTTGGGTTTGGTCAGTGGGGCTTTTGCCATTTTGAACCTTGACACCAGGGGCCCAGTGCAGCGAGGACACCTGTGGGAGCCGGCCTTTGCCCTTCGGCCCCCCGATCTGTGCCGCAGACTGAGCAAACAGTGCTTCTGTATCAGGAGTGTACTTCATATGATACTTTTTAAAGCAGCTTTTTTCTTTTTTTATATGATGATTTTTAAATACAGCCATTAAAAGTGTTTCCACACTGAGAATATTCCTACATTACAACACTGAGTGAGAACAGTGGAGAGTACAATTTTATTTATGCCATAATCTCAGCTTGGCTCACCTCCCACCACGCCCCTCTCATTCCGTGCCAGACACACGCGTTCTGTTCCTCGAAGCCACCATGCTCATCGCCCTTGACACCAGGCCCGCTCTCCAGCCTTCGCATCCACTGCTCCCTCAACTCGTCCCTGGCCAAGCTCTTGTCATCAGTTCTCCTGGCTCAATGGCCCTTCAGAGAGGCCTTCCCTGATCACCCAGCCTTCCAGCCAGTTTCACATTAACTGACTTTATTTTCTTTATAACATGTTTCTCGAATTGAAATGACTTTATTCATGTGCTAATTGTGGCCAGTTGCCTTCCTGCGGGATGAGTGCTGTAAGACCCCAGTGTGTTTTGTAACTGCCTCTATTGTAGCTCCCATTCCCACTAAATTTTGTTTATTTGCCTGGCTGTTCACCTTATTCCTCTTGGTATCCCCAGAGGAAGGTCTGGTTTGAAATAAGTAGGCATTCAGCAAATATTTTTGGATAAATGAAGAAGGCATCCTTTGAGCTGTGCTTTGGAGACAGGCAGCACTTCTGCAGGCAGAGTCTTCAGAGGAGCATTTCCCGGAAGGACTGGCATGAGCTACGGCTGTGTTTAGTGACTGAGGCACTTGAGCACTTGTGCAAGGAGAGCAGTCCAGGCGACTTGACTCAGGGTCCTCAACGGGGGCAGGTGTGTGTGTGTGTTGCTCACAAAAAAGCCACACAGTTAAATGACTGGGTGGTTAGACAGTGTGCTGCCTCCACCTCCAACCTGTACCACGCACTTCAGGATTTCTGCTTTCCAGAGCTCTGTGGCCCCCAAGGCAAGGGTCCCGGTGTGCTGATGTTCAGCCTCCTGCAGAGCCTCGAGGAGCGCCTGGTCACATCCCAGTATTTCTGCTGAGTGTGCCTGAGTTCTGGAAGTCATCTTACTAAATTATTCTCATGGGGCAGGGGATTTCCCTCTAAACTTCTGTATTCTTAGCTGAGGCATCTGTAATTAACAACAGATCAACAAGAGAAAACAAACAGAAGTGTAATGTGTATACATCGTGTATACATGGGAGACACTCAGGAAAAATGAGTAACTCCCTGGGGTGTGAAGAATTCAGGTTTAAATATCATCCTAATGGGGGGGGGGGTGTAGGCCTCCTTAGGAAAGATGAATGGGCCCTCAGAAGATACAAATAGATGGGAGGGGGGGATGATAGTTTTTGATAGTTTGTCTGGGTGTGGTGCCCACTTCTGGTCTTCTCTCCTGTGATGAGTCCATCTTTCTGGTTGATGAAACTCCCAAGAAGGGATTCATGACAACTGAGTTCCTTGGGAGGATCTGTCTCTAGGCAGATAAGCAGTTCAGAGAAAGCCTCCCCTTGCATTTGCTGCTTGTCAAATACCCATGGCTCAAAATACTCAACATGCCAAAGCAGCGTATGTGGCATGAACTACTACCTTCAGTCACAAACGGACAACCTGCTTCCTCCAGCTCCAGAGGAATGGGCCTGAGACAGAGAGCTGTCTGTGGGCCACACTGCTCCCCTCTCTTCACAGCTGTGAGCATCAGACCTGGGCCTTCTCAGAACTGAGGGGTGGATCTGAGCTTCTAACAGCAATGGTGAACTTGGTGAGTTTCCCGTGTGATTGGCACCTTTCTAAGGGCTCACGTGAGTTATGAAACTCTGAGGGCTCGACGAGTTAATGCTCATCCTAACCCTATGAGGTCAATCAGTTATTGTCCCCATTTTACAGAAAAGAAGGCAGAGGTAGAGTGTTAGGTAACTTGCCATGATCCCAGAGCCTGGCTCCAAACCTTGTGCTTTGAACCACTACTCTCGCAATGTCTAAGAGGTGGCATTTTTCAAACATCTTGACCAGGTGACTGAGACCCAAGAACTGTCTGGCTGCAGATGAAGCAGCCCAGGCTCACTGAGCATTCTGCAGGGGCAGGCCCAGGCCCGGGTGTGCTGTGGGGGTGAGAGGTGCAGGGTGCAGTTGGCCAGTAGAGAGATGAGACAAATTCATCCAGAGTTAATATTACTTCAGCACAATATGAAAATCTTGCATGCAATAAGAGATGAATTATTGAATGCTGCAATCAAGAGCTGAGGGGGTCATTGTGGCTTGGGATCATTGGGATAGCCTCATGTTTGTTCAAATAACACTACCAAGGTGCGAACTCAGTACCAGGCTTTTTGGGACACCAGGGATGGAAAGAACTCTATGCTGACCCTACCTAGACCCTCAGATCATCACAAAACAATGTAGCCACAAGTGGAGACAGGAGCGGAGCACCGACAGCCCCTGCCCCCCTCCAGGCTTCATGATAAGGAGAGACTGACCAAGTCTTGAGGATGTGGGGGTGGTCCTGGGAAGGGCTTGTAGAGGCGCAGGAGGAGCAGGGTGGGGAGGAGTGACTCTCCCTAGAGCTACAAATGGCACCACCTTACTTTGGGCCAGTACATTCGTTTTAAAAACACTTTAGCATGCCTTCACCCAGGGAAGAAAGGTGAGCAGGTATTGTAGAAAGCAAAGTCTGGAAAGATCCGTAGCGTGCCTGGGGTGACACTAGAGTTTGGCCTGAGGCCTGGTCTTCTGTCTCCCTCACCAGTGCGCTTTCCACTCGATGGCTTTCAAAGCCATGTCCCTCCATTGCACCACAGCTGCAGAGTGGGAAGACCTTGTCCTTTCATATTTGCACAAGTTTCCATGCCCTCAGAAACTCCGACGTGTCCTGCTAGAAAGTGATGTGGCTGAGGGGCCCCAACGCTTAGTGGGTAGGCAGCTAGTTATAAACAGGACTGGCCGTGGCTTGGGGCATAACTTATTTATAATTTCGTTTCTTTCTTTTTTGTATTGTTCTTTAACCGTTTTTCTTTTTTTTTTTTTCATCCTCACCCGAGGACATTTTTCCATTTTTTGTTCAGATAGAGCGGGAGGGAGAGAGAGGAAGAGAGAGAGAGAGAAACATCGATGTGAAGGGACACATCGAGTGGCTGCCACCCGCACGACCAACCAGGGCCGGGGACAAACTGCAACCGAGATACATGCCCTTAGCGCGAACCGAACCCGGGTCTCTCAGGACCGCAGGCCGACGCTCTAACCGCTGAGCCAAACCGGCCAGGGCTTTAACCGTTTTTCTAACAGCTTTGTCCAACCTGGGCTCCTGGCATTGCATTACATATCCCCCACAAGCTTCACTCCAGGGAATATTCTTTACATTAATGACTAATGTTCCTTAGTAACCACATATCGACCATTTACTACAGCCCAAGCACTGTGCTAAGAGCTTAGGTGCACTTGCTTCCTTCAATCCTCACAATGAGAGAGGTACTGTGGTCCCCATTTTATAGATGAAGAAAACTGAGGCAGAGACCAGGTAACTTGCCTGAGGTTCCATAGCTATAAAGTGACAGAGGCAGGATTCAAATCCAGGTCTGTCCATCTCCAAATATTTTAACTAGCCCTCCATTGTCTGCATTACATGTTCTTTTGCTGTGGTTGCTTTGCTCCCACTGGCAATATCGGTGCCAACCATTTTTGAGAGGAGCCTCCATCATTTCCCCAGGCTTTGGAAAGGTCTACCCTTTGTGCCTCTAATACCTAATGGCTAAGAACTCTGTCAGGTGTAGGTATTTGTTGAATACACAAATGAATCACCTCAATTCCAAAAAAAAATAAGATTGGCTCACTGCCCTTATGGCAAAATTAGCACATGCCCGAGTAGAAGAATAGAGAATTAGATATGATCAAGTGGAAAGCTGTGGGGTGCTCACCCTAAGGATCATGGGAGCTGGGAGAAAGGGGAGAACCCTATGGCTAGAGTGGACTTAGGGCTTCCATGTTGGGGCCCCAGGAATGCAATGGAAAGAGTGAGAAAGTGGAGGACAGGGAGCAGCTTTTACCTCACTTGTCCCCTTTCTCATATAAGGGGGCAGAGAGCGCTGTCTAGGAGGAGGAAGTCAGAGGGTGTTGATTCTGGGGGGGCCCTTGTCCAGCAATGCCAAGGGCAGCCTGCACAGACTGCCCTTTCATGGAGCCATTCAAAGAGTTCCCTGTTTGGGGGTGTTGGCTGCTCAAGCTGGGAGAATCCCAGAGTGGGGACAGGGAGGGGGCACTTGCCTGAAGAGTGCTGTAGACCTTGGCAAAACCGTGCAATCCGCCAAGGGCTGGGGAGAAGACAAACCTGAGCACCTACTCTGTGCCTCTGTTTCATCTCCCTGACCTCATTCACAGCATTATCACTCCTTCTGGCAAGGGAGGAAAAGGAGGTTCAAAGATGTCCCTAAATTCACATAGCTGGAAGCGGAGCCTGATGATAGGTCTCCCATCCAGCCGCTTCTAACCCCCCTCTCTCTCTCTCTCTCTTGCTCTCTCTCTCTCTCTCTCACACACACACACACACCTTAGAATCCCCACAAATCCCCCCCCCCGCCCCCTTAGGAAGTAGACCCTTTCCTGTCTTCCTCTCTGCCCCATCCCTCTTTTATTCCCTTTCTTGGTCACATGACCCTTCCCATCAAGTGCATGATAAGACTGATCCCCTTTGGGTCTGAGTGACAGTAGGTCTCTGTCCCTGCCAGGGGCATACTTGCATTTGAAATGGGTAGCCCCTGGTGAAATCAAAGATTATCTCAAAGGAGTAATGTGTTAAGGCTTTGAGGACATGGCTCAGAGGGATCCCTGTAGATAACTGCCTTCTCTATTTGATTTTTCAATTTTCTATTCACATTTTCAAACAGAGCGTAACTAAAATAATGACTATGATGCCTCCTGTTCATCTGCTTATCAGCTTTTGGGGCCGGAAGGCAGCAGCTGTTTTCTCTGGCCCAGAAAGGTGGAGTGACTTGTCCGCAGTTACACAACGTGTCAGTGTCAGCAAGACCAGAAGGCAGATTTCTGGGCTCAGACTCCATTCCAAAGCTCCCTGTGTGCTTCTTGGGACAGGAGCACAATGGGCAAATGATGGTACCGACGCCTGATGGTGCTTTCATAGGCACATTTTATGTGTGGTTGTTCACTCATCCATTCACCTAAGCATCACTGATGTTGCCTCTGTGCCAGGCCCTGTGCTGGGGCTGGAGATGCTGGCATGACTCTGTCTCTACCCTTGAAGAACTCCCAGAGAAGAAAACCCACACAATAACAATAGTTGTGCAAAGGGGATATGCAACATGTTACAAAAGTCTGAAAGGGGCATCACTCATCTCTGGTGTGATGGACACCTGTGACATTTGATTTGGGCCTTAAAGGATAAGGTTTGTGGGTGCAGGAGTGTGTGTGTGTGTGCGCGTGCACGCGTGTGTGATGGAGACGAGGGAGCTTATCTCCCTAACTCATAGGTGTATAATGAGTTCTTAATGTTTCTCAAACTAAAAAAAGTCCATACCCTTTTCTTTTGATAATTTTTTCTTTAGTCTTTGAAATTCAGATATATCATCCCAGGAGAGAAGGTGTTATCTAACTTTATGTTCCATAATCTGTTTCAGGAAAAACACACACACATACACACAAGATTTTTTTCCCTTTATCAAATCAAAAATTATATTAAATATTCTTTTTTTTAGAGATAGAGAAACACTGACATGAGCGAAACATCAATCGACTGCCTCCTGCACACCTCCTAGTGGGGACTGAGCCCAAAACCTGGGCATGTGCCCTGACCCAGAATCGAACCCAAGCCTCTCAGTCCATGGGACGATGCCTAATCCACTGAGCCACACAGGCCAGGCAAAATATTCTTTTATTTTAGTTAATCCTAACCTGAGAATATTTCTCTATTGATTTTTTTTTCAGAGTGGAAGGGAGGGAGGGAGAGAAACATGGATGTGAGAAACATTGATTGGTTGCCTCCACATGACCCTGACTGGTACAGGGATCGAACCAGCAACCCAGGTACATGCCCTTGACCGGGAATTGAACCCTGATGCTTTGGTCCCTGGGCCGAACTCTAACCACTGAGCAAAACTGACCAGGGCAGATTAAATATTCTTTAAAAAATTACACATGGTCTTCGAGGGGGCAGCATCAGCCTAGAAACTCCCACAATGTTCTCTGGGTTCAAGGGTTCCAGAATCTCTATTTTTCACTCTCTTGCAACAAAAAAGGAAACAGAAATTGTCAGCTGCTCACCCTCGAGGAGCAAGACTATCTGTCCTGCTGCCTCTTCTCAGTCAATTCTTTCTAAGGGAGCTGCGGAGCCTGGTGAGCCTGCCTGTGCGTGGGGTTAGAGAGAGATTTCTCGCAGCCCCGAGTCCCTCTGGCTCTTAGAGTTGTGGACGTAGAGACAGGCAGGGCAAGCCTCCAGTGCCTGGGACAGCCAGCATTAGCTCACATGCCTGACACCACAGCCTGCTGTGGGGGCTCTGCCCAGGGTCACCCCACTCACTCTCTCCCTCCACATCTGGCTATCTTAGAATGCAAGAGTTAGAGAAACACAATGAGGTACCACTTCACACTTACTAGGATGGCTATAATATTTTTTAAAAGAAAAATAACAAGTGTTGGAAAAGTGTGGAGAAATTGAAACCCTTGTGCATTGTTGGTGGGAATGTAAAAAGGTGCAGCTGCTATGGAAAATGGTTTGGGTGGTTCCTCAAAAAGTTAAACATAGAATTACCACATGACCTAGTAATACCTCTCTTGGGTATACATCCAAAAGGACTCAAACAGGTATTTACATACTCATGTTCACAGCAGCATTATTCACAATAGCCAACTGGTGGAAACAACCCAAGTATGTATCAACAGATGAATGGATAAACAAAATGGGGCACATACATGTAATGGAATACTAGTCAGCCACAAAGAGGAAGTACATTCTGATACATGCTACAACATGGCTGGACCTTGAAAACATTATGCTAGTGAAATAAACCAGACACAGAGGGCAAACATTGTATTATTCCACTTCTATGAGCTACCTGGCATAGGCAAATTTGGAGGGAGAAAACAGGGTCCAGGAGGAGAAAGGGGAGTTATTGTTTAGTGGTACAGAGTTTAGGTTGGGGATAATGAAGACTTAGACTATAGTGATGAAGGGTACACAGCATTGTGAATGTAATTAATGCCAATGAATTGTACATTTAAAATGGCTAAAATGATAAATACTATGTTATGTATATTTTATTGCAACTGGGGAAAAAAGCTGTTAAAAAACAAGGACATTCCTAAGCTAGAGGAGGGTCAGCATTCAGGTCCCAAATGCACACCAAGTTCAACTCACTCTGTTCTGCTTGAAAACAGCCCCACTTAGTGAGGCTGGGACGAGGACCCAATGGTTTTTGCCTTGGTTTCCCCTCCTTTCGGAATTCCTAATCATCTCCTTGTCTTCTTAGCACCATGGCATTTACTGCTTTTCACCTTGACTACTGCAGGAAGCACAGCTTAAGTATACTGGAGTCTCATTTAACCCTCATGACACCTTGTGATTTAAGGATTATCAACCCAATTTTTTGAATAAAGAACCTAACGTTCTGAAAGAAGTGATGTGCTAATGGTCACCCAGCTAGTCAGTGGCTGAGTGCCTGTCACCACTAGTGAGTCCTGTCACACCAAGCCCCAATCTCACCTGCCTCACCCCCATTTCTTTTCTAGTATGATTTGGGAGTGATAAGACACACTGGTCTGGAAGTTCTGTGGCTGAGTCCAAGTCCAGACTGTGCTACTGTGTGACCTTGGGCAAATCAGTTTCCTTAAGAGGGCTTTTGTTTTCTACCTGTAGGATGGCACTGCTAATCTGCTGCCCTACCCACTCCACAGAAGAGTCGTCAGATCTCGAAGGATGAAAATGCGTTTTATAAATGGTACATGCTGAATTGTCAGTTAGTTTAAGCTTGATTAGTCGTTGATATGTGGCATCATCATTGATCATCAGGAAAAACACTTTCTCCCCCATCACACAGTTCATCGCTCAGTTAACTGTTCCCTCCAGCCACGTGTAAGAGGCCAGCCACTGGCTAGTCTCAGGTTCCTTGGTTTTGCCTGGCTACAGGCTGGGGTTTTCTAGCAAACTGCTGGGACAGAAAGCCAGCTCTAGGAATAAGGGAGCCTCTTGAGTTTACATAACTTTCTGAGCCCTGGAACTAGAGTGAAAATGTGTTGATTCTGGCTGCTGATGGGGCAGCCAGCTGGAGCAGAGCGTTGGCTGGAAGCTTACAAACAACACACTGTTCCTGTGGGGAAGAGTGTGGCTGCCTTTTGTTCTCTCTACTCCTGTTGTAGGCTTTTTGCTCTTCCCTTGTTAATGTATTGACATTTTAACTCCCTACCCCTAACTGTGATGACAAGCCCTTGAATCCAACCTAAGGGTCCTTGCACCTCACTGTCCAAATCAGTTTGTCTTGTTTGTTCCACATCCAAAATCTTGAGCCTGTCGCCTCCTCTCATCCCTACAGCCACTGTCCTAGTTAAGTGTATTGCTGGCTTTTACATGGACTACAGCTGCCTATTTACTGAACTCCCTGCCTCTAGTTGGTGCAGACCAATCTATCTACACAGGAGATACTAGAGTTCCTTCACTTTAAACAACTCCCCATTCTCGACACTCAAGGCCTTGGGGTCCTGCCTCCAGCTGCCTCTCATATTACAGCCTCTCCTCCAGTCACACTAATCTACCAGTTCTCAGCCTGACGTTCAAGTTTCTTGGGCTTGGGTATGCTGTCGCCTTTACCTGCAGTGTATTCCTGTCCTTTTCTACCTCCACCTTGTGATGCTTCAAAGCTCAACTCAATGCTACCTCTTTTGTGAAACCTCTGACCTGTTTCCAAAGGTTGGGTTGTTCCCTTTCCCTCGGTACAACGTAGTCACTGTTTCTATAATGGTCTCTCTAGACTATGAGCTAATTTAAAGGGCTTCATTATGTATTTATTGCTTTCTCCCAAATCCACTGGAAGATTGGCACAGAATAGGTTTTTAGGTTTGCTTAGTCAGGAAACAAATGCTTGTAACAGCAGGTTTGGAAAACATAACACCAAGAAGTCATGCCAGCTCTCCTCATGCCTTTGTCTGAGTCCTCTCAATCTCAAGGTTCTCCCTCTACCATTAGATCTGTCTACCCCCAAATTTGCCTACTTTAAAAAAAAATCCATATATGAGAGAGAGAGAGAGGAAAGATTTGTTGTTCCACTTATTTATGCATTCATTGGTTGATTCTTGTATGTTTTCCAACCAGGGATCAAACTCGCAACCTTGGTGTATTGAGATGACACTAACCAACTACCCAGCCATCTACCTTCTTTTTTCAGTAAGTTCTCCTTGGGAATTCTTCAGTGTGTGTGTGCAACAGAATGGCCTTTGGGTTTCACCCAAACATGCTCCTTCTGCCTCTGTAGCAATCCTTCACTTAAAAGGTCCAGGGGTCACCCAGCCAGAGTGGCTCAATTGGTTGAGTGTCATACTGTGCACCAAAAGGTTGCCAGCTCATATTCCCAGTCAGGGCATGCACCAAAGGCAACCATCGATGTTTCTCTTTCACACTGATGTTTCTCTCTCTTTCCCTTACTCTAAGCATGTCCTCAGGTGAGGATTAATAAAAAATAATTTTTTTAAAACATCAAGGGGGGTCTCCTTTATTTCCTGAGTTCATAGTGCTGACCTATAGGCTCAAGGATGTTGTAACAGCCAGCACATAGTAGGTGCTCATTAAATATATGTTGCGTGTACATACGAATGTTTCCTTCTCTGCTGGGGTGTGGTAAAACACTCAATAGACAAAGATGCTGCCCTCCTAGCTGTGGCTGCGGGCAAGTCATTTCAGATCTCTGAGTGTCAGTTTCCGTGCCTTTAAACTGTAGATAATGCCTATATTTCATAAGGATACAAAGTATAAGGAGATATGACTAGCGTAGTACCTAAGACAAAGCTCAACAGACATTTCATTCATTCTTTTTCCATCCATCAAGTCTGAAGAAGACTTATTTCCATGGTCATCATCCTCTTGCTCTTTTAAGTCCAGTATCTGGACCAAAATGACCTCTGCCCAGTGTCCCATGTATTGTCCAGGAGGCAGTATGAGGAAGAAACAACCTGGGTTTGAATTCTGATACTGTCACTTCTGAGCTGTATGAATTTGGACCTGTCCACCTGTAAAAGGAACATAACATCACTTACCTCATAGGGTTGTTGTGAGGATGAAATGAAATGTGTGTGAATTAGGTGATTAAAATTTGATGACTATTTTGACTTGCCTGGTGAACAAAAGTGACTGTGTCCCTGAAAATCATGCATGTGATCATGCTGCCCCCTTGTGGACAAAGGGCCCACAGCCCCTCAAAGGAACCCTGCCACCCACCCACACACACATACATACACACGCCCTCTCTACCCCCAAGGGACTGGTGGGAGAGATGAGATCACACACAAGCACTTTTCTTCTCTGCTAGGGACCTCATGCTTTACCCTGAAATATTTAGTGACCATTTAACCCAGAACTTCTCAGAATAAATGTGCTTGTTAGAATACAAATCAATTCTTACTTAATATGTATGGGGTGGAGACAAAATCTTCAACAAGTTTCCAGATGATATTGATACTACTAGCCCAGAGACCACTTTGAGTAATAAAGGTCTTAATAAAGGTCTTAAATACAATATAGGAGTGACATAACAGGAACTATTTATTGAGTGCTTCCCCTGTGCCAGTTTCTGAAAGAGCCAGTTAACCTATATTAACTTGGGTGGTCCTCAAGACCCTGTGAGTAGATACTACTAATCTCCACCTACAGATAAAGAAACTGCAGCACAGACCATAGCTATCTCATACAAACCATAACAGCTGGGCCTTGGATTCTAATTTAGGCAGCCTGGCCCCAAAGCCTTCTTGGAGGAGAACAACAGTGTGTAGACAATGACCAAGGGAGGGGCTGTGACAGGGAATCAGCAAGGGTGCTGAAGTGATCTGCGAGATGAGGCCTCAGCTAGGGTTTGGTGGTAGACTGGAGATGGGTGTAAGAGAGTTGTCTAGGGATCTCTGGCTGGCTGGTTTGGATAATTGGAGAGATGGTGGTACCTATCATTTATTGAGCTAAGAAACACAGAAGGAGGAACAAGTTAGTTGTAAGGGGAAGGTGAATTCAGTTTTAGGAATGGTCAACATGAGTGGCTTTTGGTCATTTGGGAGAGATATGAGGAGGTAGATGGACCTAAGTGTCTAGAGCTCAGGAGATGATCTGGGTTGTGGACAAAGTTTTGGTGTTGGCAGATATTAAGCCATGTGTGGCTGAGGTCATGTAAACAGTGCACAGACTGTCCTGTTCTGGGCCCAAGTTAACATAGCAAATAATGTGAAGAGATGGGACTGGAATCCAGGATTCCTTGGCTGCTGTGGAGTCTGGCCCTGTCCATTCCACTGGGCATTTTAGACCTGGGGAACAGGCAGAGCATATAATGCTGATGGGCTGTAGGGAAGGGATTTCTGGAGCTCTATGGTAACTAAACCCAATGAACTGTCCCCTGCCCCCAGATAAGCAGAAATAAGGACAACTTCATAGAGAAAGACTAGATCAATAAAGGCTGGGAGATATTTATTTCTTTAACAAGGTCATAAATAACAAAGAAACAAAGTAGGTCCCAGACTCTGGACCGTGCAGCAGGACAGGGATAGGAAGTTGTTGGGTGAAAGGTAGAGGGGGCTATGCATCACCTAAGACAGTCACAGAAAAGATGGGCTGCAGGAGACTGCCCCTCCCTGCCCTTGGAAAAGGCGTGCCTGGGCAGCAGGGGGAGGCCACAGTGCTGTGATGAGGCAGCTGGAAAAGGCAAAGATTGAGGATGCTGGGCTGTTTCTATGAAGAGTGACATGGAAACCACAAATGCTGAAGATACGCTGTGTGGGTCTAGAAGAGGCAAGCGGGCACTCAGCACACCTCCAGGGACCAATGATGAAAATAGTTAAATTTGATTTTTAAAAACAACTGCACAGGCTTTAGCCTGTGGCTTTGTGCATGGGCTGTACTTAACCTGGGTTGCTCTGTGACAGGTGAGGGCTCAAGAGGCCCCTGGAGCAGCCTGGCCTCAGCCCAGGACAGGTGCCCAGACATGTGGGAGTAGGATGGTGGGCCTCTCCCCAGATAGGAGGCCATGTGCTTGGACTGGCTGGACCTGATTTTCAGGATGGTTTCTTGTGATGCTATCTACCACCCTTCTTGTACCTAAGAATTGGATCCTGGACTCTATGGGTCTTCCAAGCCTAGAAGAGTAAGACTGGGATAAAAAGGTACCTGACTGGTATTTTATTTGAAAGGGAGAAATAAGGACCACCTTGTGCAAGGCCCATCCCTTGAGCTAGGGCAGGACCATGCCAAGAACAATCTCAAGGAATGGAGGTCCCTGAGGCTTGGGAGACATTTGGACCCAGGTGCATTGCCTAATGCCAAGAATAGGAGCCCAGGGTGGCAGTTCTGATGGAGGCTTTACCCTAGGTAAGGCAGGAAGAGCAGGCAACCCATGAAGAGGGAGGGGTGATCTGGGGAACCTTGGACTAGGGAGGCTGATGTTGGTCAAAGGCCCTGGAAAACAATGCTTTGGGCAGAAATACACAAAAAGGTTTATACATCTGGGGGATGCCCGTCTATAGGGAGCCGGTGTCACATGGTCGGGCAGGATGGTGAGGAGGAGACAGCGGCATCACAGTGGCCTCTGGTGCAATATATTTACAACAGAGCTCAATGTTGAGAGAGAGACGCATAGCAGGTCACTAACAGCCAGGAAACACACTGTAAAGAATGGAAAGAGAAGGGAAAACAAATGTCACCCTGCCTCCTCCAGGAAGCCCTTCCTAATGATCAGCGAGGCCCTTACAAATCTGTCCCACTCCCACAGTCCCATCCAGGGCTGTATACAGGGTTTACTCTCAGTGTACTGCTGATTTGACCAAAGCTCCAAATGGGCCAGGGGCCACAAACGCTTCTTACTAAGAGAAATTAAGTCTTTACTGTTGATTCCTGGGATTCATCAATGGTCAGTTGCCTCAGGGGTAGTTCGGCATAAGGGAGTCACTTGTGTGCCTCACTGTGCCAGGCTTCTGCCATCATTTCTAATGCCTACCCTACCTTGTCACCCTCACCTCCCAGGCCCTGGCACTCCAAGTTCTCTAATGCAGAAGCCATTTCTTTGTCTTCAACATTTCTTCTTCAAACTTCCTGAAAGTGGGGAATGGGTTCCCCTGGACCCTCACCAAAATCAAATAAGAGACTTTCCACCTGGCAGGTGTGACTCCTTATCAGGCTATGGGCTTTCTGAGGATCAGGGTCTTCTGTAGCATAGAAGAGGAGCTCCCTGAGGTGAGGCCAAAAGGTGTGGCTTAGGTCACCATGCTTCTCTTCCTCCGCAACAAAGAGCCTTTCCCCCTCTAGACCAGTGATACTGACTTCTAGTGCTGAGAAGCCAGAGATGTTGTTAAACATCCTATAATGCACAGGGCAGGCCCCAACACAAAGGATTACCTGCCCCAAGTGTCACTAGCACTGAGGTTGAAAACCCTATTCTGGATCTCTACTCAGCCTCCAAAGCCTGCCCAGCCTTGCTCAGCAGAACTTCTCTAAGAGCCTGGAAAGGGACTGATTCCCATCCCAGCTTCCTGAGAGATAAAAATATCTTTTTACTGGAATTGGCCAGCACTGTTGGGCTCCTTAAACCTTTGTACTTCCTTACCACTGGAATCCACCGATGGGCTCTGCAAACCTGTGTCGGATCAGAAAAGTGGCAACAGCTTCAGCTACCTAGAAAACAGAGAGCTATTCTTAGCCATGCAAAGATTAGCAATAGGCCTCAGCCTTGGAGGTCCTGTGGGCTTCTGCTGGAAGCTTAGACTCTATAGTGAATTTATAGATCCTACAGGTCTGGGGAGCTTGAGATCAAAAGGATTTGGGTCTTGCTAGGGCTAGGAGACTCCTCCTTACCATCCCTGCCAGGAATGGCTCCAGAGAAGTCAGGAGGAACGATGTGAAGGCTTATTAATTCCCTTAGAGTTATAAATACCTTTATTCCTATAGGGGGAGTACACATTATTAATCCTTAACTGTTAGTATTCCAATTATCCCTTTTTTCCATCTGGCTTTTGGGAGTAATGGAGAAGTAGAGCTTAAGATCTTAACCATAGGGCCTAGGATAAAACAGCAGGGTGCTAGTAGCTTCTCAGCCCCACACAGAAAGCCATGACCAACCAGCTGCCAGGGAGCTGATTGAGATGCATCTGTGTAGGCCCCACAGCAATAGCTACAGGCAACACAGACTGATCCAGAGGTATGTTCTATCTTCTGAGAGACCCAAGGTTACTCTTACAGATGTTCTCACAACTCTCATAGTCATCAAGCATTGGACATACCTTGTCTGGAGCATCCTCATGGACTGCGTGGCCACACTGAGGTAGGACCTGCATCTGGAACTTCCCTGGAGAGGAAACAAACCCAGGCAACTTCAGGGACTAAAACAGTTCTTTCCTTACCACTTCTGCAGCCTCAGAGGACACTCTAGGAGCCCAGGACCTCTCCCTCCTCTCCTCCAATACTCTAGACCCAGTTACCAAGCCTTTGAGGAGGATGGTAATACCTGTAATTGTAATCTTGGACAAATCATTTTCCCTTCACTTTTTTTTTCTGCAACCATCTGATGTGCATTTACTTTAGGCCAGACATAAAGGAAGAAACAGTTCCTTTCTTCACAGGATTTATTTATAGTCTAGTAGGGAGCAAAACACAAGAACCAACATTTTAATGCAACATGGACTTCCTATGATTAAACTGCACAGATGGAACCAGAAGAATATAAGAATGGGGGCTTCATAATCAAATAAGGTTCCAGGGAGGACTCCCACACAGAAAAAACAGCCTACACAAAGGAAAAGGAGGATGAAATGGTATTTGTTCCTGGAAATAAAGTTTGACATGGTGCTTGTGAGAGTTAATAATGGGGCTGGAAAGATGCAAGGACCACACCATTAAAGGTTTTGTAAACTATGTTAAGGATTTTGAAATTTATTATGACAATAATAAATTTGAGTGCTCAACTATGTGCCAGACACTGTACTAGGCACTTCCTCACACTGTCTTGTGGAACACCGTAAGCTCGCAACTAATGTGATTGTTATTAAGGATAAACAGAGATGACTGATATAGCAAGATTCCTGAGCAGACTAAAGGATATGAGACCCAGAGCTCACAAAGGTAGAACGAGTAAACTCTCAGCGCTCTCAGAGCCTCAGTATCTCTATTTACAAAATAAGGGAGTAAGCTCTGAAAACCCTCTTAGTCATTACATTCTGTGATTCTTACTCCAGTTACACTGTATCTCATAATGTACTACTGTGAATGCAGTTGAATCCAAACAGAGCAGCATGTGCCCCTCTTGTTTTGTAAGCTTATATTTTATATGCCACTGGTGCTTGCCTCCCTGGGAGTGTGTCATTTCTGTAAGGAGATGGGCTAATATCATTATTTGCTCTATAGCTCTAATTGGGCCCAACACAGGGGGAGACATTGAACAAGAACTTAGTATGTCTTGGATGAATAATTGAGCAAATGACCTGATAAAATTTACAATTCCAACCACACCAGGATTAACAACTAGGGACACATTTTTCATTCCTCTTTGAAAGAAGGGGTATAAGAAATCAAGGAGAACTCACACATACTAACACTATATCCAGTACACATAAAATAATGTGATCCTGGGCAATCTTCACAATTATTTTGAGGTGGGCATATTTCCAAACCTTCCCATCATCTTACAGATGAGGAACCTAAACTTTAGAGAACCTAAATTATTTACCCAATTGGACCATGAATGAGTGCTGGGTTTCCAAGATTCTATAACTAATTCAGTTGGTTTAAACACAATACTGGGAAGGCTGAAGTTAGTCTATGCTGACTTTGCCATTTTCCTTTGTTTTATGGAATGTCCCTCATCACAGCCGTTTAATCTCTATACTCATGAGATACTTTGAAAGAGAAGGTGGTCTTGGCATAACTCTAGTGGGGAAACAGAATAGCATCTAATGAGGAATCGTGACTGCATCCTGAACAGTGAAGCTATCATCTGTCAGACTCTTACTTCACCCACATTTTCTCATTGAAGCCTCATACAACTGTACTGAGATATAGCATTATCTCCATTTTATACATTTAAAAAACCCACTGGGTTAAAGAAGTTAGCAATTCACTCAGGCCACAAAACTAGTAACAGCCTGGCCGGTGTGGCTCAGTGGACTGAGCATCATTCCATGGACTGAGAGATTCTGGTTCGATTGCTGGTCAGGGCACATGCCCAGGTTTTGGGCTTGATTCCCAGTAGGGGGCATGCAGGAGGCAGCTGATCAATGTTTCTCTCTCACATCGATGTTTCCAGCTCTCTCTCTCTCTCTCTCTCTTTCTTCTCTAAAAAAATCAATAAAGCCCTGGCCAGTTTGGCTCAGCGGTTAGAGCGTTGGCCTGCGGTCCGGAGAGACCCGGGTTCGGTTCCCGCTAAGGGCACATACTTCGGTTGCAGTTTGCCCCCGGCCCTGGTTGGTCGTGCGGGTGGCAGCCACTCGATGTGTCCCTTCACGTCGATGTTTCTCTCTCTCTCTCTCCCTTCCTCTCTCCCTCCCACTCTATCTGTACAAAAAATGGAAAAATATCCTCGGGTGAGGATAAAAAAAAAAAAAAAAATCAATAAAAACCTAATAAACAAACAAAAAACCAGGAACAGGGATTCAAACCTAAAACTGTCTGATTCCAAGAATGGTGATCAACACTGGTTCCAAATGTGAGTCCAGTCCCAATTAAATGATTTCAGATAGTATCAGGCCATGTTTGATTCTTCAGTCTGCCCAGCAGAAAGCATAGGTCTTGCACAGAAAGTTTGCTTGGCCCTGGCTGGTTTGGCTCAACAGTTGGAGCGTCAGCCTGTGGTCCAGAGAAACCCGGGTTTGGTTCCCACTAAGGGCATGTACCTCAGTTGTGGTTTGTCCCTGGTCCTGGATGGGTAGTGCGGGTGGCAGCCACTAGATGTGTCCCTTTCACATCGATGTTTCTCACTCTCTCTCTCTCTCTCTCTCTCTTCCTCTCTCTCACTCCCACTCTATCTGAACAAAAAGCAAAAAAATGTCCCCGGGTGAGGATAAAAAAAAAGGTTTGCTTGAATTGAATTCAAGGAAAGGTATCTAAGCTCAGAATTACCAACATCAGTGCTATAAAAATCACACAGTCCTAGCCCATGGTCCTTCTCCAGGCTTCAGAACACTATGTAGCTGGAGGAAGGGACGGGTACAAAGGCCTGGAGCCAGAGTCTGATAAATCATTCAGGAGTCTTTGAACAACTATTGTAAGAAAATATAGCCCCTTTCTCTGTGGAGAACTTGAGGGCAGCTAAAAGAACAGTTTGAGGAACCCATAAAATATCCAAGTGGAGATGTCCAGCAGGTTTGATAGATGGGCCAGGTGTGGAGCTCAGGAGAGAAGAGGCATGAGTTGGACATTTAGTTTTGGGATTTATCAGCATATAAATAGAAGCCATGAGATTTTCCCAGGGACAGTAAAAACAGAAAAGAAGGAAGGTCAACAGAATCTGTTTAAGCCTGAAATGTTGGCCTTTGAGGTTCACACCTCTTCCCATGACCCAAAAGGTGCTAATGCCTATTAACTTCACCTTCGTGAAGGCTTTTGTCCATACTAAAGCAAAAGCCTCCCAAGACTGGTCCCACTGCCTCCACTGTCATCTGGCCAACACACCTGGACCTGAGCACAACATATCACTTTCCTACTCATTATACCTCATGTTGCTTGTGAGGCTGCCATCAGTTTTCTCATTATTATTTTTTAATTTTTTTTCTTTACTGATTTGAGAGACAGAGGAAGGGAGAGGGAGAGAGAGAGAGAAACATCGATGAGAGAGAACATTGACTGGCTGCATCCTGCACACCCCTCACTGAGGATATGGTCCACAACCTGGGCATGTGCCCTGACCGGGAATTGAACCAGCGACCTCTTGGTGCATGGGTCGATGCTCAACCACTGAGCCACAACGGCCAGGCAATTTTCTCATTTTATACATTGAGAAAACTGAAGCCAAGGCAGGTCAAGTAGTTTGACCAGTGTCAAATAATTAGTAGGGAAGAAGCAGTACTCAAATCCAGTTCTCCAAAGTTCAGAGCCCTTGCTTTTACCAACCACCTCACCATGCTGTTTTTA
Source organism: Molossus molossus (assembly GCF_014108415.1). NCBI lineage: Eukaryota > Metazoa > Chordata > Mammalia > Chiroptera > Molossidae > Molossus > Molossus molossus. The sequence continues at coordinate 44,917,369 of NW_023425348.1, forward strand.
TAAAGTTAACACTTTTTGTATCTGTATTATCTTGGACCTTTCCCTTTCCTAAGACTTCTAACAATAATAAAAATCCTGATTAAGTATTTATAATATCTCCTTTCACAATATTATATACCTAAAGCAAACTTTATCATTTATAATTCCCTTTACAAAAACATTGCCTTATTTATTTATTTATTTATTTTATCCTCACCCAAGAACATTTTTGCATTTATCTTCAGAAAGAGCGGGAGGGAGAGAGGGAGGAAGAGACAGAGAGAAACATTGATGTAAGAAAGACACAATGAGTGGTTGCCACCCACATGACCCCAACCGGGGCCGGGGACAAACTGCAACCAAGGTACATGCCCTTAGCGGGAACCAAACCCGGGATTCTCTGGTCCACAGTCCAACGCTCTAATCGCTAAGCCAGGGCAACATTCCCTTATTTTAATCCTTATAACTCTGAGACATAGGTGGCAGTATAATTCCCATTTTTAGAAGGGGGGAAAAAATCTAAGCTCAGAAAAGGAAAATGCTTGCCTATAATCATATAGTGGATCAGGAGCAGAGGTGGATGCTTAATTTGGGTCCAACTCTAAAGCTCAAGCTCTCTCCACTGCATTTCACCATCTCAGAATATTGATGTCCACACAATTCTGCACGTTTCTGTGCCCTCAGAGAACAATGTAGGGCAGAGATTTTCAACCAGTATGCTGCAAGAATTTTTAAAACATGCAATAACTATTTAGTTAGGGAAACTGACCTCTTTTCCCTTAGATTATCAAATGAAAAAATGATAGCAGCCCTGGCCAGGTGGTTCAGTTGGTTGGAGTGATGTCCCATAAACCAAAAAGTTGTGGGTTTGATCCCTGGTCGGGGAGTGTATGGGAGGCAATCAATCGATGTTTCTTTTTCACATCGATGTTTCTCGCTCTCTCAAATCAGTACAAACATATTCTCAGGTGAGGATTAAAAACAACAGCAAAGATAACAGCCAACACAATAATAGTCCAGTGCAAATGAATCAAAATTATACCTTTTTTTGTCAGATCGACAAAAAACATATTTTTGATGTACCCAGAATTTTAGCAGTTTATGTGTGCCATGAGATGAAAACGGTTGAAAATCGTTGACCTAGGAATATAATTTCTTGATGGCTTACCTTGCATTTGGCCAATAGTCAGATCTTTATCCAATCTATCAACACCTAGAAAAAGATGAAAGAATCCTTAAGTAGTTTACTAGAAAAGGCCATGTGAAATAGGTTTTACTGTTCAAGTATGAAGTAAAAATTGTTACAAAGTTGTAAACATGACATTCTCAATTCATGTTAATGACAATCCTAACTCCCTGAGGGTATATTCTCACCACACGAAGCTTCCAGGCAATCACTTTGCTCATTTAAACTGGTTTCTGAAAACAGGGTTTTATTTTTTTTAATTTCCATTATACTCAGAATATCCTTACACCACTCTAGGAGAAGGACTTGGGCTTGACCAGGTACAGAGGCCAGGCCAGAATCAGGCCATCCCAGGTGGATGCTTATGCTTCATTAGGTTTAGGGATCTGGTGTGGGGAAGAAAAAGGGCACAAATGAGTGAGGATGGTACTTCACCTTGGCAGTCACTACCCATTTGATGAATATTTATATATAACAAGAACATATGTAGATGACAATATACCTATACTGCTATGGTCTGAATTGTGTTCCCCCCCAAATCCATATATTGAAGCCCTAATCTTCAGTGTGACCATATTTTGCAATATGGAATTAATTAAGGTTAAATGAGGAAGTAATTGGGTAAAATGGGGTCATAAGGGTGGGGCCCTCATATGATAAGATGTGTGCTTATAATAAACACCAGAGAGCTTGCTCTTGCTTTCTCTCTGCCATGTAAGGACACAGCGAGAAGGTAGTTGTCTACAAGCCAGTAAGAAACTCTCACTAGAGCTTGACCATGCTGGTATCCTGAGCTTATTTTCAGCCTCCACAACTGAGAAAATAAATTTGTTGTTTAAGCTGCCCAATCTATAGTATTTTGTTATGGCAGGCCGAACTAACTAATACATGCATATACATACTTACCAGCCAAGAGCAGCAATTTAGGAATAGAACAACTAAGAAAGAGATTGGATAAGCCTCGGAACCAGCCATCCCAGTATTTTTCGGTTTTTGCCAGTTCAATTCTCCAAGTGTATGGATGGTCTTTCTTGGTCTGGGGGAATGAGAGCAAATTCTGAGTCTCTGAGGATAACCCCTGGAGGAACAGGATAAAAACTAGGTCCCTGGGAAAAGGAAAGGGAAGGAAACTAGCACTTATTAAGGGTCTACTGTGACCCAGACATTTTAATATACATTTAATTCTTGTAAGAGCCTTGTGATATACTGTTGTTATTTCCATGTTTAGATAATTAGTAGTTTACTTTTACTTCCATTAGTTTCAGTGAACTTAAGACATTTTCCTAAGATTGCAAAGTTAGTAAATGATAGAGCCAAGACTGAGCTTCTCTTATATTCATTTGGCAAAAAGCACACAATAACAAAAGGATAATTACAAAAAACATGTTGCAGTATGAAAAAAATGCTTATGCTATAATATTAAGTGAAAGAAGCAGAGTACATACAATATGACATCTGAGTTAGGATTACCACTGGAAAAACGTGGTATACTTTCAGAAAGAACTGAAAAGGAAAACTGAAAATACATTGATCTGTTGGTAGAACATTTTTCTCACATTTTGATTTATGATAATGATATAATGTTTCTGCAATAGTAATTTAAAAAAGAAAATCTGATACAAATATGACAAAATGTCAATATCTGTTAAATCTCAACATAAAATGGATGGGCACAGAGTATGCACTCAGCAAATGCAAACTGAACAAATAAATAATTCTTTCTAGTTTTCTGCATTGAAAATATGAAATATTATAACTGAAATAAATAATTGTGATACTGCATCAACCACAATATGAAAATCTAGAAGTGCAGATGAGATAGCAATATATTATATTAAAGATCATTGGATGGTTAAACTGTCCATATTACCCAAAAGCAATCTGAAGACTCAACACAATCCCTATCAAAATCTTAATGGCATTTTTTAAAAAATGGAAACATTTATCCTAAAATTCACAGGGAATCCCAAGGGATCCTGAGCAGTCAAAACAATTTTGAAAAAGAAAAAAAAAAAATTGAAGGACTCACGCTCTCTGATTTTGAAACATTACAAAGCTACAGTAATCAAAACAGCATAGTACTGATGTATAGACAGACAAACATACTAATGAAATAAACTAGAAAGCCCAGAAATAAACTCTCGACTATATGGTCAAATAATCTTTGACAAGGACACCAACACTACCAACTGGGTAAAGGACAGAATTTCAATAAATGGTGCTGGCACAAGTGATTATTCATCTGCAAAAAAATTAAGTTACATCCCCAGCCCCATACCATACACAAAAATTAACTCAAAATTGATCACAAACCTAAATGTAAGAGCTAAAATTAGAAAACTCTTAGAAGAAAATATGGGCATAAATCTTTGTGACCTTGGGCTAGGCAAAATCTTAGATATGACACCAAAAGCACAGTAACAAAAGTCGATGAATTAAATTTTATCAAAATCAAACTTTTGCACTTCCAAAATTACCATCATGAACATGGAGAAAATATTTGCAAATTACATGTATAAAGAACACTTACAGCCCTGGCCAGTTTGGCTCAGCGGTTAGAGCATCGGCCTGCATTCCAGAGAGACCCGGGTTCGGTTCCCGCTAAGGGTGCATACCTTGGTTGCAGTTTGTCCCCGGCCCTGGTTGGGTTGTGCGGGTGGCAGCCACTCAATGTGTTGCTTTCACGTCGATGTTTCTCTCTCTCTCTCTCTCTCTCTCTCTCTCTCTCCCTCCCTCCCTCCCTCCCTCCCTCCCTCCCTCCCACTATATCTGAACAAAAAATAAAATGGAAAAATGTCCTCAGGTGAGGATAAAAAAAAAAAAACACAACTCTAGAGTATAAAAACAAATAACCATATTTTAAAATGGGCAAAGGATCTGAATAGACATTTCTCCAGAGAAAATACACACACAAATGGCCAATAAGTATACAAAAATGTAAATCAAAACCACAAGGACATACTACTTCAAACCCACTAGAATGGCTATAATCAAAATACAATAACAAGTACTGACAAGGATGAAGAAAAACTGGATCCCTCATACACTGCTGGTGGGAATGTAAAGTGTTACAGGCACTTTGGATAACAGTCTGGTTGTTCCTCAAATGATTAAACATAGAATTACCATACAGCAACTCCACTTATAGGTGTACACCCAAGAGGAATAAAAACCTATGTTCACACAATGACTTTTACACAACTGTTTGTAATAGTATGACTCATAGATAAAAAGTAGAAACAAGCAAGTGTCCGTCCATTAACTGATGAATGAAAGAAAAATGTGGTCTATCCATACAATGGAATATTATTGAGCCATAAATAGGAATGAAGTACTGATACATGCTACAACATGGATGAACTTTGAAAACATTATGCTAAGGTGAAAGAAGCTAGTCACAATAGACCATATATTGTATAATTCCATTTATATAAAATGTCCAGATTAGACAAATCTAAAGAGACAAGAAGATATATAAGTGGTTGCCTAGGGATGGGAAGTGAAGGGAAAATGGAAAGTAACTAAAAATAGTATGACATTGTTTTTTAAAAGCGATGAAATGTTCTAAAATTAAATTGCTGTGATGGTTGCACAACTTTGTGACTATACTAAAAAGAAATGAATTATATACTTTGGATAAGTTTTCTCTCAATAAAGTTGCTTAAAAAAGAGATTTCTGCATAAAGGAATATATCCTAGACAAATGAAGCTTATTCCTTTAGGGACCAAAGTGTAAATGTTTTCCCCTTCTTTTCTGTATTTTAACCATGTTGTATTAGATTTGCCTCCACCCTCCCCCATTAAATGTATATCTTTATCTTCTTTTACAGAGCAGAATGGATATAACTGACCTCTTGTGTATGTCTTAGGGTCATTTCAAACACTACCTTTTATACTGTGCTATAACAGAGATGTTCCTAAGAGCTAATGGGCCCTAAACAGCCTCTGGATTCCAAGCTTTAGAAGTTGTGAATTTTTTTTGTGTGGTTGTTGTTAAGTTTAATTTGTATTAACATTTTCTCCATCATCTTATTTAATAAATAAATTTATTTTTCTTTACTGAAATATAACTGACATATAGCATTATGTAGGTTTAAGGTAAACAACAGTGTTGATTTGATACATTTAAATATTACACTATGATTAACCCCATAGCATTAGCTAATATCTCTCTCACGTCACATAATTATCATTTCTTTTTTGTGGTAGGTACAATTAAGAGCTAGTCTCTTAGCAACTCTGAAGTTTATAATGCAGTATTGTTGCCTGTAATTACCAGGTCTTATTTATATATTAGTTGCAAGAAGCTGTGACTATTGTTTGGAGTTTCTTTGAATCTTTCCTTAAGCATAGACTGTTTAGTTATATTCTTTATTGCTTGATGTGCCTTAGTTCTGCCCTCCTAACAAAACCGCTGAAGGTTATATAACTTCATATAATAGGGTGTATAAAAAATTGCAAAGAAAAAATGAGTTGGAGTTAAAAACCAGAGGATCTGGGTGTGTTTTAGTGCTAACATTTATGTGTGACCATAGGCAAGTATATGTACCTAAGTTGTAAAACAGTGATAATATCTACAACACAGAGCTAAAATGAGAACTAGATATAATAAATGTGAAGCACTCGATATAGTTCCTACACATAGAAGGTAAAAAAGTAATTGTTAGTTTGTATTAGAGTTTCATATCTACTAAATACCACTTGATTACCTTGGACAAGTCTCTTCATCTCTGAGTCTCAGTTTCCATACTGTTAACATGGAAGAGAAAGATCTTCCTTCCCTTCCCTGTCAGAGTGTAGGGATGGCAAACTGATCACTTATTATTTATGTTTTTATAAATACAAGGTATAGGTACAAGGTATTACTCAATGATAAGGATGATAAGAAGATCCTCATTAAATAAAAAATAGTGTTTAAAAAAAAATGCTTTCCCCCTTGCTAACAGTAGCATCTCCAAATGACTATGTGGTATACATTAAATCCTTTACCTGCCATTACTAAAATATTTATAATCCATCCTAGAAAATCTGCTGGTCATGCTCACTAACCATTTCCAAGACAAAAGCGCCCCTTATCACCTCTATCCTCAAATCAATTGCTTAGTAAGTACTCACAGAACACTTTCTAGGCACACATCCCTGAGTTAAATGCTGAGGGGAATTCATATAGAACATTAGGCCCTGCCCACAAAATACATAGGTTGTTTTGTTGGGAGAAAATTCTTGGGCAATTAGAGGACACTGAATCTACATTCTAGGGATAACTACCAGGAAACCCCAGTATCTCTGAATGTGGCTTATAAAAAGTTCTGTATGTTAGCCACAGCTACAAAAAAACCCAAAAAGCTGAGTTGTGTCATCTAGATTCTCAGTGCTGCACTTGGAGAGGGACTGACATAAACTGAGGTCAGAAAACTTCAAGGAGTTACATTTTAAAAGATAGGTAAGATTTGGATGGGTTTAGTATAGAATGGTAGGAAATGAGATTTTCTCATGAAATAATCCATAGGAACAAAAGTACAGAAGTGAGAAAGAGCCTGATGAGGGAGCAGTCTGTTTGAAGGTAGGGTATATACTACAAGTTTAATGTCCCAAATTGTTAGCACTATCTACAAGTGCCCTGTATCTTACAGTTAACCTAAGTATCTATAGTGATCATGTCTTTGCCCCTAAAATATTTAACGGTAGACAAAAAGAGCAATATCACCTTTCTCCATCCCTGCATACTCTGAACCATCACCTACCCCATCCTCCTAAGAATGCAGGTTTTTACCCACCTCCATGTCATCTTCCTTTTTCCTCTTGTTTACTGATTCACTTCCTTCTTCATCTTCTTCTTCTTCCTCTATGATTCCTTCCACTATAGATTTTGAGCCTTCTGGACTTGTAATTCCTTCACACCTAGGTTTTTAAAAAAAGTACTGTCACAAACCTCTCTTCTATACACAAATTATCTCAGAGATACTGATACTTATGGCCTTTTATAATCAAATGTGAGTTAAAACTTAATGCTCCTGGGAGAAGGATGAGGAAAATGTGCTTTTGAAAATGTACAAAAGTAGTCCAGCTGGTGTGGCTCAGTGGTTGAGTGTCAACCCATGCACCAAGAGGTCACCGGTTCGATTCCCAGTCAGGGCACATGCCCAGGTTGTGGGCCAAATCCCCAGTGGGGAGCATGCAGGAGGCGGCCAATTGATGTTCTCTCTCATCAATGTTTCTATTTCTCTCTCCCTCTTCCTTCCTCAATCAATAAAGAAAAAAAAAATTTTAAATAAAATGTATAAAAGTAAACCAGAATTGTAGAAGATCATAAACTAGATATGATTATACTCTGAGGGATGGTTTCCAGTTCTTGCACCAAAACTGATCCACAGAAGGGAGTAACCACTTCCTGAGGCATGGTGACAAGAGTTTTATTGGCATTATTTTATATAATCCTCTTACCAATCCTATGAAATAGGTCTGAAGAGTTAAAAAATAAACCAGCTTTACCTAGCTCATGAGTAGATAAAGCTGGTAGGCAAATTCAGGCCCAATTAATTCTAAAGCATGATGCTTTTCTACTATACCCTACTTATAGGAGAAAAAGGCTCAAACAGAATGGTAGGTAAAAAGCCCCACTTTTTAATTAGCTGATAGAAACTGGTAATTACAATAACCATTCTTGCAGATTAGAACATCTGATCCAAACAATTATTATTGATTTTTTTAAAAAACAGTATCTTTATTATGCAATTGGGTAAAAAAAAAAATTATATGAACAGCTGGCACCATAATTACTTTTAGAGAGAACTTACTAAAAAAAAAAATACATTGACAAATATTAAAGGTAAAAATCCCAAGGGTCTGGGTAGTAGCGAGTGCCAAGGTCTGCTCTGCATAGTAGACAATAATTTGTTTGCAAGGGAGAGAGAAGGGAGGAGAGAGAATAAGCAAGATGAAAAGAGAGTGGGATAAACTGAAGGTCAGTGAATTTCAGTGGTAGATTTTTAAGAAAGATAACTTCTCCTTCTCTGCCTCCTCTACCAAACCTTCAATGAAGTGTATGTTCACAAATGTTTTGTTAAGTGGGGTGTTTCTATTGAACGTGAGGTATCAGGTTTCACATCTAGGTCAAAGGACCATAATAAAGGAACAACATGTGTTTTGGACTTCCACAGTTACAAACAAGGAGATTTAAGAGAATTTCACCTAGATGAAGAAGGCACAAAGGTTACAGCTAATATCTATGTGACAATTAAAAAACATATATTCTGCCCTGGCCAGTTTGCTCAGTGGTTAGAGCGTCAGCCTGCGGTCGACAGAGACCCGGGTTCGGTTCCCGCTAAGAGCATGTGCCTTGGCTGCAATTTGTCCTCGGCCCTGGTTGGGTTGTGTGGGTGGTGGCCACTCGATGTGTCCCTTTCACATTGATGTTTCTCTCTCTTCCTCTCTCTCCTTCCCACTCTATCTGAATAAAAAATGGAAAAATGTCCTCGGGTGAGGATAAAAACAAAAAACATATATTCTTGCCCTGGCCAGTTTGGCTCAGTGGTTAGAGCGTGGGCCTGCGGTCCTGAGAGACCCAGGTTCGGTTCCCACTAAGGGCACATACCTCAGTTGCAGTTTGTCCCGGGCCCTGGTTGGGTCGTGTGGGTGGCAACCACTCGATGTGTCCCTTTCACGTCGATGTTTTTCTCTCTTTCTCTCTCTACCTCCCACTCTATCTGAACAAAAAAGTAGAAAAAATGTCCTTGGGTGAGGATAAAAAAAAAACACCATATATTCTTATATGCAGGTTTACAAATTGAGAAACCACCACTTAAGTTTACAAATGGTAAAATTTAAAAATCACTTAACTACCTCTTTATCAGCCATGTAACTTCCTTAGAAAATGCTTTACCACCGCTTAGACAAGGTAGATCTCAAAATATTTAGGCATTGAAAAGTGGGCAGTTTCATAGTTTACTCAAAGCCTTTGCTATGTGTCTGCCAGATATTACTACTCAAATTGTCTTGTTAGTCATAAAATCCACAATATAGGCCTTAAAGACAAATACATGGGAGTTTAAATCTGAGTTCTGTGATTCACTTAGCTGTGTGATCCTGGGAAAATCACTATACCTTTCTGAACGTCATATCCTCACCGATAAACAATACTTATCTTTAAAGGCATTGTAAGAATTAAATGCTTCAGCAAATGAATTAATGAATCCAGGTAATGATCATCAGTGGCTACGAACATTCAAAAAATTACACAAGCAGACATGTACTTCCTGGTGGCATTAAATAATATTACCTATTCTTAAAACAAATAAAAAATAAAAATAACAACAAATCAAACTGAACCTGATCAGATCTCCACATCTCACTAACAATTTACAAACAATACAGGAAACAAAGGAACATGCTAAATTACACCTTGAGGAATCAACCAGTAAATCCAGATTGTGGGAAATTCTACAATGCAAACAATCAGGTTTCCTCAACACATAAATTGCAAGAAAAAAATGAGGGAGGCAGAAGTGGAACCTATAGAGAGCATACTGAAATCTTACAGAGGAAATTGTGTTTGTCTGGAATTTGTTTCAAAATATTTTGTGCTTGGGGACAATAAATAGGTGTACAGATAAAACAAGACTGGCCATAAGTCAATAACTGTTGAAAATGGGCAATGGGTACATTGGGTTTCAATGTATTATTCTTTCTATGTCTGAAAATTTTTAATACTGTATAAGGTTTTAAAAAACGAAGACAGGCCCTGGCTGGTTTGGCTCAGCGGTTGGAGCGTCGGCCTGCAGTACAGAGGGACCCGGGTTCAGTTCCCACTAAGGGCACGTACATCGGTTGCAGTTTGTCCCCGGCCCTGGTTGGTCGTGCGGGTGGCAGCCACTCGATGTGTCCCTTCACATCGATGTTTCTCTCTCGCTTCCTCTCTCTCCCTCCTGCTCTATCTGAACAAAAAATGGAAAAATGTCCTCGGGTGAGGATAAAAAAATAAAAATAAAAATAAAATAAAAAAAACGAAGACAGTGTAGCCTGGCCAGTGTGGCTCAGTGGATTGAGAGGTCCTGGTTCAGTTCTCGGTCAGTGCACATGCCCAGGTTGCAGGCTCGATCCCCAGTAGGGGGCATGCAGGAGGCAGCCAATCGATGGTGCTCTCTCACATTGATGTTTCTATCTTTCTCTAAAAAAATCAATAAAAACATATTTTAAAAAATGAGAGATAGTTTATATAAAATACTCTGCACAGTGCCTGGCAAATAGCACACATTCAATAATGCCATTATCACTTACATCAACTCTTGTGTTCCCTGTCTGTTCCATTGAGCAACATTTTCTCAATCACCTGAAGTTTCTTTTGTGACTACACAGCAATATCCAGGACTCATGTAACCCTATCCAGGAAGATCACTTGGGCTAATCTTAGCTCATCCTTAGAATCTGGCTTTCACTAAGGCTACGCTAAAGGATTTTGTTTGTTTTTTAATTTTTTTTTTTTTAATCTTTATTGTTGAATGTATTACAGATGTTCCTCATTTTTCCCCCATTGACCCTCTCCTCCCTACTCCCAACCCCTCCCACCTTTTCCCACACTACTGTCTGTGTCCATTGGTTATGCATATAAGTTCTTTGGTTTATCCCCCCCCCCCCAACCCCTTTCCCTTTGAGGTTTGTCAGTCTAGCCACAAACTTATACTTCTTAATCCCTTCACCTTTTTCACCCATTCTCCCAACCCCCCTCCCATCTGGCAACCAACAAAATGTTTTCTGTATCTATGAGAATATTTCTGTTCTGCCTGTTCATTTGGTTTGTAGATTCCATTGTCGATAGATATGTATTCATTGCCATTTTGTTTGTTCATATATTTCATCTTTTTCTTCAAAAAGACCCTTCATCATTTCATATAATAATGGTTTGGTGGTGATGAACTCCTTTAACTTTTTCTTGTCTGGGAAAGTCTTGATATGGCCATCGATTCTAAATGACAGCTTTGCAGAATAGAGTAATCTTGGTTGTAGGTTCTTGCTTTTCATGACTCTGAATAGTTCTTGCCACTCCCTTCTGGCCTGCAAAGTTTCTTTTGAGAAATCAGCTGACAGCCTTATGGGAACTCCCTTGTAGGTTACTAACTGCTTTTCTCTTACTGCTTTTAAGATTCTCTCTTTGTCTTGAACGTTTTGCATTTTGATGATGATGTGTCTTGGTGTGGGCCTCTTGGGGTTCATCTTGTTTGGGACTCTCTGTGCTTCCTGGACTTACATGGCTGTTTCCTTGATCAAGTTAGGAAAGTTTTCTGCCATTATTGTTTCAAACCGATTTTCAATTTCTTGTTCTCTCTCTTCTCCTTCTGGCACCCCCAAGATGCGAATGTTGGCACACTTAAAGTTGTCCCTGAGGCTCCTCACACTATCCTAATTTTTTTGGATTCTTTTTTCTTTTTGCTGTTCTGATTGGGTGTTTTTTGCTTCCTTATATTTCAAATCAGTGGTTTGTTTCTTGGATTTACGTACTCTACTATTGAATCTGTGTAAATTATTCTTTATTTCAGTTAATGCCTCCTTCATTTCTGACTGTGTATCCATCATTTCTGACTGGTCTTTTTTTATGCTCTTGAGGCCCTCGCTAAGTTCACTGAGCATCCTTATAAGCAGTATTTTGAACTCAGCACCTGTTAGGTTGCTTATCTCCATTTCGCTTAGTTCTTTTCTTGGGGTTTTGTTCTGTTCTGTCATTTGGGGCCTGTTCTTTGTCTCCTTATTTTGGCTGCCTCCCTGTGTTTGTTTCAGTGTATTACTTAAAGAGAGGTATGGGGCTATCTGAGACCAGATGCTGCTTGTTTGAAAGGATTTAGGAAAACCTGAAGCAGGATCCAAGACAGGCCAATCCTATGGTTAAGCAAGTGGCAACAGCTTGGGTGGGCTTGAAAGTTGGGTGGGGCGGGGCCTCGGGGAGTCACCAGGGCAGGGCAAACAGTGTGAGCCAGGTTGCTGGAGTCCCAGATATGGAGACTGTCTGCCGCCCCAGGGAAGGGCTTACCAAAGGAACAAAGGCCTCTGAAAGCATGTTTGTCCAGGAGAAAGCCCCCTCTCCAGCCCTTGCTCCAGTGCCAAACAGCTCAGTTCTTCCCTATAGGTCTCTGGTGCCCCTCAAGCTGCCTCCCCTCCAAGCTTAGAGGGAGTGAGTCTGATAAATCCGTGCGCAGGCCCTTTAAGGAGCTGCCTGGGGCTTCAGCGCATCAACTTCCCTGAGCCTCAGTTTCCGCTGGTTTTTCCAGCCAGAAGTGATGGGGACTTCTCTTCCTCGCACTGGAACCCTGAGCGGGGCGTCTGGTGTGGGACAGGGACCCATCAGTCCTCAGGGAGAACCTTCCCAGCTGAGGTATCCTCCTGATTTTTATCAGCCACACGTGGGTATGGGACCAGCCCGTCCGCCTCCACCCCTCCTACCAGTCTGGATGTGGCTGCTGCTTTAATCTCGTAGCTGTAGGACTTCCATTCAGCTTGATTTCAGGTGGTTTTTTCTATGCTAAAGCTTTAATGTTATAATTTCCCCACAACATTTGGCTTAGAAGGAGACTATTATCAGAATGAAACCATACTGACTGCATTTGAGTGGACACTTAATTTTTTTTTTTTTTTAATTTACTGACGAGAGAAAGAAAGAAAGAAAGAGAGATAGAGGTGGGGGGAGAGACGGACCGACAGGACATTGACTTGTTGTTCCAGTTAGGTATGCTTTCACTGGTTGATTCTTGTATATTCCCTAACAGGAAATCGAACTCGCAACCTTAGAGTATTGAGACAACACTCTAACCAACTGAGCTACTTGGTCAGGGCTGGCCACTTAATTTTGAATGTCCATTCTCTGGAATTCTTCACTGTTAATACCTAGAGTTGTGCTAATAAGGTAATCCAATACTATAAAGAAGACATTATTTGGTCTTGGGATTTCCTCAACAAAGAGAAAGAAAAAATAAAAGAAAATCTATACAACTGGCCCAACTGAGCTCACTTGTAAAAATTATCTAAAATAGTGAAGGCATTCAGAAGGATGGTAGAATAAATGTACGAGGAAAAAAAAGCAAATTGTAATTCCATCACCATGCTTCATTCTCTAACCAGCTCAACAGGGAAAAAGAAGACCTACTGTTTGACTTGGCCAACCATTGAGACACGGGCAGACTCCAGATTTCTAATTTGGCCACTCTTCACACTAGAAGAGAAAAGTAAGAAGGGAAAGAGGTTATTTAGCATCCATCTTATCATGTCACTAAGGTCAAATGAATTAATTATACAGATTCTGTAGGACCTACTAAAAAGTTATGATTACCATTGTAGCTTATATGGAGGTTACCACTACTTTCCATTTGGCTATTATCTATATACTGAGCAGTAAAAATTAAGTGATGACACTGAAGCCATTTCAGCTCTGCAAATATTTACCAAGAGGATACTATGTGTCAGGCCCATGCTCAAGAAGCATATTAATTCAGTGGGGAGAAAGAAACACAAGCCGATTATTTTAATACAATAAGGCAAAGTTCAAAGGAATCAACTTTATTTTCAATGAGAAGGTTAGAGAAAGCTCCCCAAATGTCCTGCCTAAACTGCAAACTGAAGATAAGAAGTTAAGTAAGTCCGGCTGGTGTGGCTCAGTGGTTGAGTGTCGACCCATGCACCAAGAGGTCGCCGGTTTGATTCCGGGTCAGGACACATGCCCAGGTTGTGGGCCCGATCTCCAGTCAGGGGCATGCAAGGAGGTGGCCAACTGATGTTCTCTCTCATTGATATTTCTATCTCTCTCTCCCTCTCCCTTCCTCTCTCTCTCTAAAATCAATAAAGGAAAAAAGAAAATTAAAAAAAAAAAAAGTAAAAGATAAAAGAGGGAGGTCAGAACATTATTGACAGAGTGCACATTTTGTGAATGACGGTACTGTAATTTGAAAAAGCAAGATGACTTTAGAGGACAGACAGCAAGAGAAAGCAGGGGTGAACAAAGAGGGAGTATGACAGGGCCTTGCGTGTCATGCTATAAAGCTCATGAGCTTAGACTCTATCTTAATAGATTAGTTTTCCCAGAGTTGTTTAAGTATGTGTAAGGGCCAAGCAAAATACCACATGAAGGAACTGCAAACACCACATGAAGCAGACCAACAGAACACATTTCTTTAAATCTCATTTTTTAAAAATATTTTTTCTTTATTGATTTGAGAGAGGAAAGGAGAAGAAGAGAAAGATAGAAACATTGATGAGAGAGAATGACTGGCCACCTCCTGCATCCCTCCCCTCTGGAGACTGGGCCCACAACCTGGGCATGTTCCCTGAACGGAAATCAAACCGATGACCTCTTGGTTTATGTCCGATAGCCTGGGAACTGGCGCCAGACAAACTATTCAGCCATTACCTCGCTTACCCAACCTAAACTCCCACCCTGTTTCAGGAACTGTTTGCCCCGAACTCACAGATCAACCCCTGTCCTATTCTCCTGTCCTAGTCCAGGAACTGTTTGCCCTGGGACAACAGACTCACATTCAGGGGCTCCCATGCGTAGCCCCGCAGAACCTAACCCCAGCAACAAATTCCCACTGCCATAGGCGCAGATATAAAAATCACAAACTCCAGCATCGGGTGCGGCTTCTAGGACTCGACCCCCAGAGTCTGTGAACCCGCCCGGAGTGTACCCAATAAAGCCTGATTTCTGTTTATTTGGCTGTTTGGCTCTTCGGTTTCTTTCCACCTCCCACCGGTGGCACCTGGCTACCTTACAGTTTATGGGTCGATGCTCAACCAGTGAGCTACACCAGCCACACTAAATATGATTTTTTAGCTTAAAAAAATCATGTAGCATTTTAAAGTGCACCCACCTTAGATAATGACCTTGTTTATTATTTTAATGATAAACAGAAGCAATTAGAACTTGCTTCATTTTGCTACCACAAACTGAATCTACAGTAATACAAATCCACCAGTATTCATGATCATATACTCTGTTTTGATGACAGTTTAAAATATGAAATATCTCTGTTCCTATTAAAGGCCAAGCTTGAGTATTGGTTCCCATCCCATCTTGCTTATGAGGAGGATTTTGTTTCCTTTAGTCATCCCCTCTTTCTCCTATGTCAACATTTTCTTCTCTAATGGACATTATAAAACATCCTTTAAAAACATTCTCTAGCCCTGGCCGGTTTTGCTCAGCAGTTAAAGCATTGGCCTGTGGTCCAGAGACACCCGGGTTCGGTTCCCGCTAAGGGCACATACCTCAGTTGCAGTTTGTCCCTGGCCTCGGTTGGGGTCACGTGGGTGGCAGCCACTCGATGTGTCCCATTCACGTCAATGTTTCTCTCTCTCTCTCTTCCTTTCTCTCCCTCTCACTCTATTTGAACAAAAAATGGAAAAATGTCCTCGGTTGAGGATAAAATAAAATAAAATAAAAACATTCTCTAGCCCTGGCCGGTTTCACTCAGCAGTTAGAGTGTCAGCCTGTGGTCCGGAGAGACCCAGGTTCGGTTCCCGGTAAGGGCACATGCCTCGGTTGCGGTTTGTCCCCAGCCCTGGTTGGGCCGTATGGGTGGCAACCACTTGATGTATCCCTTTCACGAAGATGTTTCTCTCTCTCTCTCTCTCCCTCCCACTCTATCTGAACAAAATATTGAAAAATGTCCTCGGGTGAGGATAACAAAATAAAAAATAAAAGCATTCTCTAGCCCTGGCCATTGTAGCTCATTGGTTAGAGCGCTGACCTGCAGACTGGAGGGTTGCAGGTTCAATTCCCAGTCAAGGGCAAGTACCTGGGTTGCAGGTTCAATCCCCGACCCTAGTCAGGGCACATGTGGGAAGCAACCAATAGAAGTGTGTCTCTCACATCAATGTTTCACTTTGTCTCCTCTCTCTCCCCTACCCCCATCCCTTCCACTCTCTCTAAAAATTAATGGAAAAAATATCCATGGGTGAAGATTAAAATAAAATAAAAATTCTCTAGCCTTTTAAAATATTCTCAATCCTACATTCATTACTCAATTCAGATATACAGCAGAATATAAAACAAAATCAGCAAATACGTCATAGTACTCTTTCTGATTCTCAGGCTCAGAAAGTGGCTAAAAATCAGTGGCTTTCATAGAACCCAGAAAATTTTCACATTCAACAAGCAAAACCCTTATCCTATCCAATATCTGCTACTAGAATCAAGATTCTATCTCCTTTTAAGAGAAAGTCCACCATGACTCCCAGGCTGGACTTAGTTACTTATCTTTTGTACCTCCTGTGCTTCCTTCATTATATTGTTGATGTTAGTATCCCCAACAATTAAATACATAAGAACTAAGCCTGATTCATCCCCAGTTCTTAGATCAGATACTGACAACAACTTAGATACTAAAAAAAAAAAAAAAGTTTACTGGATACATTTAAAAAGTTATTTGGAATAATATGCTCATTGTTGTTACCGGGAAAGCAGGCAGAGTACCCCAGCTACATGTTGAGCTGGCAGCAGCTGCATTTTCAATGCTGTGACTGCCCAAGATAGAAAGATCTTTGGTGCTTCTGAGAGAATGGTAGCATGAACACAGGAAGTAGAAGTGACCTCACTAAACACACACATCATTCTAGCAAGCCATATTTGGCATGAGACACTCTGTCCTAGGAAAACTCCCTTAGGATATATATATATACCAGGCCCTTAATTTCCATTTGATATTTCTGATTTTTTTAAAAATACGTTTTTGATTTTTTTAGAGAGAAAGGGAGAGATAGATAGAAACATCGATGTGAGAGAGAAACATCGATAGGCTGCCTTCTGCATGCCACCCCCCCCACACACATACACACTGGGGACTGAGTCTGAAACCTGGGTATATGCCCTGACTGGGAATTGAACTAGGACCTCTCAGTCCATAGGATGACACTTAGTCCATGGTGCCACACCAGCCAGGCTGATATCTCTGACTCAGTTAACAGATATGTTTTGCCTTCTAGGGCAGCCAGCAGTATGCTATTTGCTATATAAAAGTACAAAAAAAAGAATAGCTGCTGCCCTTATGATGCAGGAAGGACATTAAGACAGAAATGAAAATTAACAATATAACATATCCCCTTAAGGGAGCACTAAAAGACTTAAGGGGTAAACAGTACAATATAATAGAGACTTATAGGTCTCAAGCAATTTTACTGAGGCACTGATCTGTGTGGTCTGGAGTTAAGTTAGAGAAAGGGTTCTGGAGAAGATACTGGAGATGGATTTTGAAAAATGGGTAGGAAGATGGGATACTAATCTCCTTGGGAGGAGGGACAGTGTTTTACTTATCTCTGAATCTTCACAAAGTGTTTAGTAAATACTTAATCAAATAATTAATTAATGAAAAACTTAATGACTGAAGAGCCTTTACTTAAGTGAGAGCCACAGACAATTCTGTCAGTGATTTTTATGAAAACTACTTACCCAAAGGGTTTTTATTTACCCAAAACCCAAATAAAAACTGAGAAAGGAATCTACACCCATCTTCTGTTTATCCATCATTTTCTCTGGAACATAGAAGTGAATCTAGAACCATGGAGCAACAGAGATAGAAGAGGTCTTAGAGTCTTAATCAGTCTAACCTCTCACCTTAGAGATGGGAACAGCTAGACAGCAGATAATCCAAGATTGTAGGAAGTACTACAATATATTAGAAAAACGGTGGATTTTATGAAGTTGAGACAAGCATTTAAAATATTTTTTTAATTCTGCTCTTTACATAAATGTTTCCATCCATGATATCACAATAAAGCTGTGTAATTATTCCTTTAAACTTTGGTGCTTGAGCTGATGAAAAAGGAAAGCTACAACCTAACATTTAAAACATAGACAATATAGATTTATGGATTACCTCCATTCAATAGCATTCTCCAGAGACTTGAAGGTTTTAGGACGACCACGTAAGAAATTCTGCATGCTATTAAGGGCATCCATGGCTGTACCTAAATGTTAAACAAACATTTTAACCACAGCATTTAACATTTGCTAAGCATTTTACACTTACTGGGTCAACTACATACATCTGCTCTCAATGACAGCAGAATTCAGTGATGCTTGCAGGGGAAAAAAAAGATGCAGTTTAAGAAAATTCAGAAGACTGATGTAACAGCCTGGTTCCAAGATGGCCTCCAGTATTTTCTGCCTCCTGGTATTCACTCCTTCATGTAGCATTCCACAGTGAATAGGGCTGACTTGTGTATGAAATAGTGTGCCTTCTGGGACTGATGCATAGAAGACATGGCAGTTTCTTTTTTTTTCTTTTTTTTTTTATCCTCACCCGAGGACATTTTTGCATTTTTTTGTTCAGACAGAGCGGGAGGGAGAGAGAGGAAGAGAGAGAGAAACATCGATGTGAAGGGACACATCGAGTGGCTGCCACCCGCAGGGCCGGGGACAAACTGCAACCGAGGTACGTGCCCTTAGCAGGAACCGATCCCGGGTCTCTGTACCGCAGGCCGACGCTCTAACCGCTGAGCCAAACTGGCCAGGGCGGCAGTTTCTTTTTAAATGTTAAATAAAATTATGGGATATACATACAATTAAAATATTATGCAGCCATAAAAGATGATTATGAAGCATTTCTTATGTCATGGAGAATGATTATGTAATGTAGGGTATAGGTAAAATGAGTAAAGGTGTAAAAAAATACAAACTTGCAGTTACAAAATAAGTCCTTGGGATGCAATGTATAGCATGGTGACTATAGTTAATAACACTATTATATATTTGAAAGCTGCTAAGAGAATAGATCTTAAAGTTCTCATGACAAGAATAATAATTTTTTAACTATGTGTGGTAATGGATGTTAACTAGACATACTATGGTGATCATTTTGCAATATATACAGAGTGGGGCAAAAGTAGATTTACAGTTGAGTATGTGAAACACAGAGTTTATTCTTGTATTATTTTCCATACAAACTGTAAACCTACTTTTGCTCCACCCTGTACATATATCAAATCATTATATTGTACAACTGAAACTAATACAAAGTTACATACCCATTATATCCTAGCTTAAAAAACAATTGGAATGCCTTTGCCACAAAATAACATCAAAGGAAGAGATAAAAGACAAAGGGACAGCCCTGGATAGTTTGGTTCAGCGGTTAGCACATCGGCCTGTGGTCCAGAGAAACCCGGGTTCAGTTCCTGCTAAGGGCATGTACCTTGGTTGCAGTTTGTCCCTGGCCCTGGTTGGTCGTGCGGGTGGCAGCCACTCGATGTGTCCCTTTCATGTCGATGTTTCCCTCTCTCTCTCTCTCTTCCTCTCTCTCCCTCCCACTCTACCTGAACAAAAAATGAAAAAATGTCCTCAGGTGAGGATAAAAAAAAAAAAAAAGACAAAGGGACATACTTCAAGATGAGTGGAATCACCAATATATTAAAACATGATAATAATCTACCAGGATGGCTCTTAAAAGTCAAAGATTTTGATTCGATTACCACAGAAAACTTACCTTCCACAACATCAATCACGCACAGACCCAGGAGGCTTGGCACCAGGTTGGATGATGCTGTGTGGACTGCAATAGCACCGCCCATGCTATGTCCAATCAGCATAATTGGAGGAGGGAGGTCACCATACATGGCTTCAACCACATTGCCAACATCTCTGCAAAGAGAAGGGAAAAAAGCTGGGAATGCTCTCTGACAACACTGTAAAATAATTTTCTTTCCTAACTCCTTCCTTTGGTCCACAATAGTCCTAGGATTGTAAATATCTACTGAGCCATCTTGCAAACATAACTATGTAAAACTCCTCACATGTCCCCAGTATCTGTACATGTAGTCACATATCTAGCTCTTCTGATAAATGGCAGTTTAAGGACTAGGGACCCAAATTTTCTGACTTTCACTTATATCACATTTGACTATTCTGCACATTTAGTACAATTATATAAACATATATCTTTAGTTTAAACCTAAGCTTGACATTCTGGGAAAATCATTTAACTGCTCTATGCTTCAATATTCCCATCTATAAAACAGAAAAACTACTTTATTAAGCATTATAACATAGTGAAGTTTGGAGTCACAAGATGAATTATAGCCCAAGTCTATTTTTTACTATATAGAGTTTCAACATCTATAAAATGAAGATAGGAATATAATTTACTATTCTGAATTAACTGAGAGTGGATGTGAAAATACTTTGAAAAGAATAAAGTGCTACATAAATGTTAATTATCATTTACAATTTGTCATGTAAAATTGTTTGAAGTATGAACATAAATATAAGTATAGTGTTCTGAGAAACTTGAAAGATGTTTAGAGCTAATTTTTATTGGCTTCTGTCCTAGCCTTTAATTATGAGTGGATTTGTTTAACAAAGTCAAACTTTACAGTTTTGAAAATGAGAACTGAAGTAGAAACTTTGGCATTTATTTGCTATCGGCCTTCTTTGCTATAGCAATAGGTAAGTATGGTGTGTTTCTAGGAACCACTGGCTCTACTGTCTTCTTTTGGGAGTGGCTGAGTCAGTCAAGTTCAAAAGACAGTTTGTCTTGTTGAGTGTTACTACATACCTCAAACACTCACACACTGTTAGTCAAATACAGAGGTATGGATACAGGGACACAACCTTTCAAATATGGTCTCCACAGTATTCAGAATACCAAAAGTAAATATTATTTCTGAAGGAATTAAACTTAAAAATCTCATACAACAATACAGATGTCAATGTGGTAGCTGCAGCATCTGCAAACAATCTGAATGGGAAATAAGGAGACCACCCAATTTTGTAAGTGAAAACAAAACATCATTTAATATTCCTTTGGAGTTAAATTTAAGACTAAAATTTTGAGTTAGTAACAGATATAACAAGTAAAATAAAAGGATGCTACAGAAGATGATCTAAGCCCTGGCCAGTTTGGTTCAGCGGTTAGAGCGTCGGCCTGTGGTTCAGAAGATGATCTAAATCCAGGTCCCCTTAAAATACTAAATTGGAGGGTTCCATGACAGCTGCTTCACGCATGAAGGTGGGATAGGGTCTGAAACAAATCAACTTAATATTGTATTTAAGTTTACGAAAGGTATATTTCATCCAGATAAAGTTGGTTATGATCAATCCCTTGATCATCTATCACCACAAATCTATTCTTATTAAAATTAGTCAAAGTATTCATTCACTAAGATTAGAGCCTTACTTGAGACATGTCCTGAAATTCCATAGGGGATTAACAACAAATCTAATCTGTAACTGGATGTACCATAACTTTGGTAGTTGCTCTCTAAGGGTATTCTATCATACTTATTAATAACACATTACAGACATAACCGAAAAGGAATGTCAAAGTAACCTGAGCTCAAATCTTGGCTCTTCTACTTTCAGTGGAGCTGTTTCTTGTGTGGAGTATAGGTTCTAAAGTTGATATGCAAGGTGAAAATCATGCTGTCAGTACTACAGAAATCATATAAATGTTTTATTGCTTACACTATTTCAGCAAGAATCCAACTGATTGGCTCTTCTTATTCCTGGTAATCATCATTATCATTTCTAGATAATTTTTTTTTATCCTCACCCAAGGACATTTTTCCATTTTTGTTCAGATAGAGTGGGAGGGAGAAAAGCATTGATATGAAAGGGACACATTGAGTGTCTGCCTTCTGCATGACCCCAACCAGGCCAGGGACGAATTGCAACTGAGGTACGTGTCCTAGACCAGAACTGAACTAGCAACTCATTGGTCCACGGGCCGACGCTCTAACGGCTGAGCCAAACTGGCCAGGGCTCTAGATGATTTTAATCATTTATTTTCTCTTTATCTTTTTTGTGTGCCAGTTATCAACTTATTGTCTCTCATACCCAATTCACCTTTCATTGCATGATCTGAAGCCTCAAAATGTTTTTCCTTTGTTAGCTAGAAAGATGCTAAGCTATGTCAGTAGAAGATATAGAAGAGACACTGCAGAAAGAGAGGGTTTTATTCCTGACTTGTGTGTGTTTTCTCCACAAGCCCTGTAACTTGCACTTCCCCAGCACACAGGTCCTGCAGCACAGGAAGCCTCCAGCTCCTGTACCACATGCAGCTTCCCCCATGCTCAACTTCTCCAGCACTTCATTCCCTCATCCCCATTGCTTTTCTTTCCTAGCTTTACTGAGGTATAATTTGTATACAAAGAAGTGAAACATAATTAATGCATATAATTTGGAAGTTTGGATACACACACACACTTATGTTGATATCACCCAAAGATTACCTTGACTACATCCATCACCTTCAAAAGTTTCCTTGCATCATTTTTGTGTGCATGTGTTTGTATATGGGTGTGTGTGGTAAGAACACTTAAGATGTACAACTTTTTTAAAAATATGTTTTTATTGATTTTAGAGCGAGATGGAGGGAGAGGGAGAGAAACATGAATGAGAGAGAAATGTGGATCAGCTGCCTCCTGCACGCCCTCTACTGGGGATAGAGCCCGAATCCCAGGCATGTACCCTGACTGGGAATTGAACCTGTGACCTCTTGGTATACAGAACAATGCTCAACCCACTAAGCAACACTGGCCAGGGCACCCTCTTAAACTTTTAAGTACGCAATATTGATAACTCCTCTCCTTCCCCTTCTCCTCTCTCTGTCTGTCTTTGCCAAGCAGTATAGTTGAATGATTACAATTTTGGTCTATTAACTGTGTAACCCCGTATAGTTATTCAACCTATCCGAGCTAGTTTCCTCACTGATTTAAAAAAAAAAAGTGATGCCCTGGCTGGTTTGGCTCAGCGGTTAGAGCATCGGCCTGCGGCCCAGAGAGACCCGGGTTCGGTTCCCGCTAAGGGCACGTACCTCGGTTGCAGTTTGTCCCCGGCCCTGGTTGAGTCGTGCGGGTGGCAGCCACTCGATGTGTCCCTTTCACATCGATGTTTCTCTCTCTCTCCCTCCTACTCTATCTGAACAACAACAACAAAAAAAAGTGATAATATCTACACTACAGAATTAATAATGTAGATAAATTTAAATAAATTAATTATTCCTAATGAATGCTTATCTTACACTAATAAAACCTGCCAAATAGAAAGGACACAAATAGCATCTACTTATAAACAATAAAATTATGGCCACATGAGTTTGGGTTCTAAAGGAAAAACAGTTCACTCTTGGATTAAAGCTGCTAAAGCAAGAAGGGACAAGATATTTTTAGCCAAAGTTGGTCAACTACTTGAGAGGACACGTATTAAGTACATGAGACAGCATTGTATGAAAGCAGGGTCGCGAGAAGAAACCTGCTTACAATATAGGATAGTGATTGCCAAACGCCATTCTTGTATGAGATTCCTCTACAGAGCTTTATCAAAATATAAATGCCCAGATCGCACCGGTAGAAGCACTAATTCAGAAAGTGTAGGATAGGGCCAATCATCTGTATTTTATTAATTTATTTTTAAATGTTTTTGCATTGATTTTTTTAGAGAGAGAGGAAGGGAGAGATAGAAACATTGACATGAGAGAGAAACATCAATTGGCTACCTCTTACATGCCTGCTACTGGGGATCAAGCCTCCAACCTGGGAGTGCCCTGACCAGGCATCAAACCAGGACCTCTCAGTCCATCAGACAATGCTCACGCTGGCTGGGCTAAATCAAATGTATTTTATTTTATTTTCTTAAATATGTTTTTATTGATTGTTTTAGGGAGAGAGAGAGAAACATTGATGTAGGAGAGAAACATCGATCAGCTGCCTCCTGCACACCCCCTACTGGGGATCAAGCCTGCAATCTGGGCATGTGCCCTGACCAGGAATCAAACTGAGACCTCTAACTCCATTGGGCCAAGGCTCAATCCACTGAGCCACACCAGCCAGGCTAAATCATCTGTATTTTAATCACTTCTCAGGTGATTTGATAAGTCACCAGGTTTGAGAGCCACTCTATGTGCTACACTTAACTTTTACTTTAAGGACTAGGGTATACTTACTTTTTCTTTAATATTCTATTTCTGTCTTACTACAAAGTTGGACAAAGAATGTGGGCAGGATACCTGAAGAACATTTCACAGGGCCTATTGTATACAACTACTTTTCCAAGCATGTGTCCCCAATTGACATTCAGATTCTATTCAACAATGTCAACAAAAGTTTTCTAAAGCAATACAAACTAACCTGTGCCTTGAAGAATTTAAAGTGCTTTATGTATGACCATCACATTGAATATACCAAGAAAGATTAATGTATGTTTCAAGATTAAATAGTAAGGAGACACCAGATATAGAAGTAAAAAAGAACAGAGAATTTAATTCTTCTCCAACAATCTCACCAGGAGAGTGATAAAGGTATGCTACTCTTTAAAATAGTATAAAAGCCAGGTGATGTATAAGCAATATTAGATTACTTACTTTGCCATTGTTTCTGCAGATAGGTCTTCAGAATTCTTGACTTTTGTTTCACCTAAAAAGAGAATATTTTAAAAATGAAATTCCCAAGGATAGGAATTATAAACACAAGAGTATTCTCTTTCAAAAATCTCACCTTTGGACAATAAAATGGGGACTTTATATTTATATATGGTGGATTTAGCAAGAATTTTGTTATAGTTGGACACCCTAAGGAGGAGAATAACATAGCCTAAGAAAGACTTATTCACACTCCTTATATGTCACCAGCATCAGAATTTGGTTGCATTAAAAGACATTTTCTTAGCTAAATGACAAATATGTGTGTGGGGTGTGTGTATATTTATAAAATATTTATAAAAACTGCAAGCTAGAACTTCCCTCAAAATGCACAAATGGAAAGACCAGGTTATTTGGCTGCCACACTGAAATTTGTAATATTTAACACTATTCAAAGGGCTTGGCAAATATGTCATTCAGTCAAAACTAATTAAGAACTTCACTCACCATGACCTCGCAGATCCAAAGCCACAATCCTACATTGAACCCTACTAATGATCGCTGCCTAGGAGGAAAAGGAAAGTAGTAAGATACATCTGGACTAGCAAAAATTTCCCCATTACCAATAACTTTGTTGAATGAACAGCCATCAGAATTCAAAGATCTCAAGACAATCACAAGAAGACTTTCCAATTTTAAGCAAAATTTTCTAAATGACAATTTTCTGCTTTTTTGGTGCATATAATGGTTCTATTCCAACTTCAAAATATGGCTTTCTCCACCTAAATTCCTCTATAAATCTTAACTTTTCCTAGCTTTTCATGAAACACAGAGTGAGCATCTCTAAGCAATGATCCTCTGTGTTCTGCTATTAACTATGATTTTCATCCATTATTCCTTGGTTATCTTTTCCCTACTCTGGAAGGGAAATTCCCTAGCTAAGGACCATAAGTCAGTTAATATGTTGACTCAGGATATCATACAAAGTAACGTTCAGATCATGAAATAATCCTGAAAGCAGTACAAGTCATGGAACCTACCAATTCACTTTAGATGCAGGAGTACACACAAGCTTGTACTGCAGTTAAATAAAAATATATTTAAAAAGAACATATATGCATAGACCATGGACACAGACAACAGTGTGGTGAAGGCCAGGGGGTGGTGGAGGGTGTGAATGGAGGTAGACAAAGGGGGGAAATGGAGGACAAACCTGAAATAACTGGGAATCTCCTTCCTCAAATGAATTAAAGTCTTTGACAATACATCACAACTAGTGCTAGTAAATTTCATTAACTTTTTTTTAACTTTTACAAATAAAACAGGAGACTTGTGTAGCCCAACCCTCACATTTTATGAAGAAACTGAGGGCAAGAGAAAGGAAATTATTTGCTCAGGTTATATAACAAGTTAGTAGTAAGTACAGAATCAGAATCAAGGTAAGTTACCAATGTAATATTCAAAGTATAACATGTCAGACTCCTTAAATCACATTTTCCCCTCATTTTATGTGATCAAATATATCATCTTGACTATATTTTCATTATAAAAATGTTGAAAATACAGTAAATTAAAAAAGGAGAATAAAACTTTTTTAATTGCCATCCAAAGGCCCCTTGTCATCTTTTTTTTTCTTCATTGATTTTAGAGAGAGAAAAAAGGAGAGGAAGAGATAGAAACATCAATGAGAGAGTACATCAACTGGCCGCCTCCTGCATGCTCCCCACTGGTGATCTGGTCATAACCTGGGCAAGTGCCTTGACCGGGAATCAAACCAGCGACCTGTTGGTGCATGGGTTGATGCTCAACCACTGAGCCACACTGGCTGGGTGCCTGTCATCTTTTTTTTCCTGGGATCCTTTCTCCCAGCTTTATTGAGATATTATTGACATAAGTTTAAGGTATACAATGTGATGATCTGATACACATATATACTGCAAAATGACTACCACAATAAGGTTAGTTAGCACCTCCATTTCCTCACATAATTACTATTTGTGTGTGTGTGTGTGTGTGTGTGTGTGTGTGTGTGTGTAGTGATAACATTTAAGATCTACTCTCTTAACAGGTTTCAAGTACTTAATACACTATAATTCATTACAGTCACCATGTCATATATTAGATCCCCAGAACTTACTCATGTTATAGATGGGAGTTTGCCCTAATCTCTATTTCTACAAATCCAGGTTTTTTTTTAGATTCTGCTTATGTGAAAACACACAGTATTTGTCTTTGACTTATTTCACCTAGCATAATGTCCTCAAGGTCTTCCATGTTGTTGCAAAAGGCAGGATTCCTTTTTTTATGGCTGTGTAATATATTCCTCTGTGGTGGTGGTGTGTGTATCACATTTTCTTTATCCATTCATCCACTGATGGATGTTCAGGTTGTTTCCATGTCTTGACTATTTTGAATAACACTGCTGTGAACATGGGGGTGCAGATATCTCTTCAAGATAGTGTTTTTGTTTCCTTTGAATATTATCTAGAAGTGGGATTGCTGTATCACATGCTAGTTTTATTTTTAACTTTTGAGGATGCTCCATACTGTTTTCCCACAGTGGCTCTAACCATTTTACATTTCCACCAACAGGGTCCAAAGGTTCCCTTGTATTTCATACAGTCTCACCGACACTTGTTTCTTGTCTTTTTTATAATAGCCATTTTAACAGTTGTGTAGTAACAGATATCTCATTGTGGTTTTGACTTGCATTCTCCTGATGATCAGTGATGTCAAGCACCTTTTCTTGCACCCATTGGCCATGTGTATGTCTTGTTTAGAATAATGTCTATTCAAGTCTTTTGCACATTTTAAATCAGATTTATTTTTTGCTTCTTAGTTATGAGTTCCTTACATGTTTCAGATATTAACTCCTTATCAAATAGATGACTTTCAAATATCTTCTCCTATTCTGTAGGTTGCAATTTCATTCTTGCTGTTTTGTTTGCTGTGCAGAAGCTTTTTAGTTTAATGTAGTCCCACTTGCTCATTTTTGCTTTTGTTACCTCCACTTTTGGTGTCATATCAAAAAAATCATTGCCAAGACCAATGGCAAGTGACTTTTTCTCTGTTTCCGTCCAGTAATTTCACAGGTTTAGGTCTTACATTTAAGTCTTTAACACATTTCAAGTTAATCTTTTTGTTAGTAGTGTTAAGTTAGGGACCCCAATTTCATACTTCTGCATGTGGCTAGCCAGTTTTCCCAGGATCATTTATTAAAAAGACTACCCTTTCCCCATTGAGTCTTCTTGGCTCCCTTGTCAAATATTAGCTGATCATATATGCATGGGTTTATTCCTGACGTCTTGATTCTGTTTCATTGGCCTATTTTTATACCAGTACCATATTGTTTTTTTTTATTAATTAATTTCTTTTTGTTACAGATGTTCCCCACCCCCCGATCCTGCCCTGTCCCCAGCTTTGTTGTCCATGTCCACTGTTCATACATACATGCATATAAGATCTGTGGTTTATCTCTCCCCCAACCCCCTCTTCTGGGGATTGTCAGTCTGTACCCCACTTCCATGTCTCTGGGACGTGCACAGCAAACTACCCCCCTTAGACTGTTATGTTCATCATATTCCACAAATAAATGAGATCATATGATACTTGTCTTTCTCTGTTTGGCTTGTTTCGCTTAGGATAATACTTTCCAGGTCCCTCCATGTTGTCTCAAAGGATAAGAGATCTCTCTAATAGCTGCATAGTACTCCATTGTGTATATGTACCACAGCTTTTTTTTATCCATTCATCTACTGATGGACATTTGGGCTGTTTCCAGATCTTAGCTATTGTAAATAGTGCTGCTACAAACATGGGGGTACATATATTCTTTCTGATTGGTGTTTCAGGTTTCTTAGGGTACCATATTGTTTTGATTACTATAGCTTTGCAATAAAATTTGAAGTCAGGAATTGGGATGCCTTTAGCTTTAGCACCGATCTAAGTCTTTGAATGGATTATCTTTCTCCTCACAACTCTTATTTGGATATAATTTTCATCATGTTACAGGTGAGGAAATTTTACAGAGAGATTAAGTAACTGGCCCAGGGCCAAACAGCTAATATAAGTGCTAATAAATGCTGAAACCAAGATTAAAATCAAAGCAGCCTGGCTCCAAGTGGTTCTCAACCTTGGCTGCATAACAGGATCACACAAGGAGCTTTAAGAAATTCTACTCCCCGGGCTAACTCATTGGAGGGGCTAGGTTATCTATACATTTTAGAGTTCCCCAGGTGATTCTAATAATTCTAAATTCAACCTAGTCCTAGACTAAAGCATAACAGGTAAGAATAGAAGTAAAATCTGGGTCGTAATAACAATTTTTCTATCACTTTGTTATCCTATCATATTATCTCCCTGAGAAGTAGGTTGGGAAAATATTCACCCAATTTTTCTACCTGACAAAACAGGTTGTGAGTGAGAGGTATATCAAGTATTGGCGAAAGTGTGGAAAAACAGGTATCCTAACAGACACATGACATCCTCAAATTTTATAATTTTGGCTAATTTGATGTGAAAAGTGATAATCTTTTATTTTACTTTATATTTTCCTCATTAATAGTAAGATAGATCCATTTTTATAACTTTATATATCCTCCTGTTACTTTTGTACCTTCTACAGTAGATGCTGTAAACTCATCTAAAACTGAATGCTTGAGTAAAGCACTTTATCAAGAACTGCACTTTTTTTTGTGTATCCTCACCCAAGGACATTTTTTAATTTATCTTCAGATAGAGTGGGAGGGAGAGAGAGAGAGAAACATGAACATGAGAAAGACACATCAAGTGGTCGCCACCCACACAACCCCAACCAGGGCCAGAGACAAAATGCAACCAGGTACGTGCCCCTAGCGGCAACTGAACCCGGGGCCTCTCTGGTCCTCGGGCCGACGCTCTAACTGCTGAGCCAAACCAGCCAGGGCAAACTGCACATCTTTTGTTTATTCTCACAACCACCCTATTAACTAGATGGTATTAATATCCACTTTACATATTAAGAAACTAAAGCTTAAGCTGTTTTTAAATTCAAACCCTAGTCTGTTTGAAATGAAAGCTTCTTAAAATTTGTGCTTATTATTTGTATACATGTGCCATCTCCATTTTTCCTATGCTTCTCTCATATGAATGAGAGAATAGCACATATGTTTAATTTTCCATTGTACCCATAGTACCTAGCATAATACCTTGTACAAAGCAGGGTTTATCAAGTATTTGCTAATTGTTTATCTTGTTAAAGAGTGAACTCTCATTTTCCTATCTTTAGTAATCCAGTACAATACCTCAAACACAGAATATACTCAGTAAATATTTGCTAACATGAATTAACTGAAAGAAGCAACAGGAATCAACAGATACTTCAGATTCAATCCTTGGCTTCAATCAATTCACACTTGTTTGGTCCCAGGTCCCTTAGAGGTACCAAAGCTAAAAACAACCATAGGCCGGCAAAATCTAGCCTGCTGAGGCTGCATGTGTTAATGAGCTCCCACTGCTCTACTGTTCCTCTGTTCTCTCAGCCAAATGTCAAATTTCTGCTTAGTTATGTATTCTCCCACAGCAATTATGCCATTCTATTATACCCAGTATTTGCTTATGTAGAGGCCTATAGAAGCCCTAAGTATTGTATTATCCACTATATATGATCAACTTATTACAGCAAAATTATAATAATTAACTTATTGAATATAAACAAGGAATAAAGAATTCTGAAAAATTGATTTTCTAGGAATCTAAAGCTTACCCTTTAAAACACCAAAATATCAGTATCACTCTTAGTTATCACCCTTTAATAAAAAATGACCACACACACACACACACACACACACACACACACACACACACAGTATAGTTTGTTTTTTTTCCCCCAATCCATACCAAAGTAGAAAAGCTTTTTCTTGACAGTTAATATAACTTGTTTAGGTGAATCTCTGGGGTTCCTCCCACAAAAAAAAATCCACAAAACATCTAATGTGAAAGGGCTTCCACTCAGGTCCAGAAATTTTACAGAAAGACGGATAAAAAGGAACTTTAGGCTACAGTCACAATTAAATCCTAAAATATGCACTATGCTGGTACACTACCAAGATGACGTTCTCTTTTCCTCTGCAGAGGGCCTTGCTGCTTTGAAACAGCCCCAATCTTTAGAAGTTCTAACTATGTGTGTCAAAAATATGTCTCTATAGTTTCTACCTCGAGTCTCTATTCTTAGTGTAGAACTGGTCTTCAGAGAAACATAACACTGGAGGCAGGTAGAGGTAGGTTTAAGTTCTGGTGCTATGGTTGGCTGTTAGTTCTTTAAATTTTATTGTTCTCATCTGCCTAACCTCACAGAAATACAAAAAAGATTAAATGGGATCATGTAAGTAAGCACTTAGCACAGTACCTGGCACATAATAAATGTTTAAAGATGTAGCTGAACCGTGGCTGTGCCATGCACCTAAGGGTTACAGGTTTGGTTTCCGGTCAAGGGCACATACCTGGGTTGCAGGTTCGACCCCAAGCCCCTGTTGGGGCACAGGAGGGAGGCAACCAATTGATATGTCTCTCTCACATCGATGTCTGTCCCTCTCTCCCACCCTTCCCTCACCACTCTCTCTAAAAAAAAAAAAAAAAAAAAAAATCAACAGAAAAAATATCCTTAATAAAGATTAAAAAAATAAAAGGATGTGGCTGGTTTTTATTTATTTATCTATCTATATTTCTTTTTCTTTACTCCTCACCTGAGGATATTTTTTCCTTTTTTTTTTAGAGAGAGGGGAAAGGAGGGAGGAAGGGAGAGAGAGAGAAACATCAACATCAATATGAGAAAGAACACATCAATTGGTTGCCTTCTACATGACCCCAGATTGGGGCCAAGGATCAAACCTGCAACCCAGGTTCCTGCTCTTGACCAGAAATCAAGCCCGAGACCCTTTGGTTCACAGGCCGACACTCTAGCCACTGAACCACACTTGCCAGAATAAAAAAAAAACAGCAATCTTTAAGTTATGAAAGTAATTAAAAAACCATATAACTGAAAGAAAACTTAGAAAATCGAAAAACAAAAAAAGCTTTTTCCATAGCCTCCAAGAGAATTATTTTAAAAAGCTGCACCATATTTTCTCTTATAGGTCTATGCAGTTTATTTAACCATTTACCTATTGTTGGACATTGGGATTATTAACAATATTTATTTTTTATTTAATAACCATAAGTTTTTATTATTTTTTTTATCTTTATTGTTGAATGTATTACAGATGTGCCTCATTTTTTCCCCATTGACCCACTCCTCCCCACTCCTGCCCCCCTCCTGCCTTTCCCCACACTATTGTCTGTGTCCACTGGTTATGCATATATGCATATAAGTTCTTTGGTTTATTTCTTCCCACCCCCAAACCCCCCTCCCTTTGAGGTTTGTCAGTCTAGCAACCAATTTGTATTTCTTAATCCCTTCACCGTTTCCATCCATTCCCCCACCCACCCTCCCATTTGGCAACCAACAAAATTTCTCTATATCTATGAGAATGTTTCTGTTCTGCCTATTCATTTTGTTTGTAGATTCAATTGTTGATAGATATGTATTCATTGCCATTTTGTTTGTTCATATTTTTTATCTTTTTCGTCAAGAAGACGCTTCAACATTTCATGTAATAATCGTTTGGTTGTGATGAACTCCTTTAGCTTTTTCTTGTCTGGGAAACCATTTATATGGCTATAGATTCTAAATGACAGCTTTGCAGGATAGAGTAATCTTGGTTGTAGGTTTCTGCATTTCATGACTCCGAATATTTCTTGCCACTCCCTTTTGGCTTGCAAAGTTTCTTTTGCGAAATCAGCTGACAGTCTTATGGGAACTCCCTTGTAGGTAACTAACTGCTTTTGTCCTGCTGCTTTTAAGATTCTTTGTCTTGAACGTTTTGCATTTTGATGATGATGTGTCTTGGTGTGGGCCTCTTGGGGTTCATCTTGTTTGGGACTCCATGTGCTTCCTGTACTTGTATGTCTGTTTCCTTCACCAAGTTAGGGAAGTTTTCTGCCATTATTGTTTCAAACAGGTTTTCGATTTCTTGTTCTCTCTCTTCTCTTTCTGGCACCCCCAAGATGCGAATGTTGGCATGCTTAAAGTTGTCCCAGAGGCTCCTTACACTATCCTCACTTTTTAGATTTTTTTTTCTTTTTGCTGGTCTTACTGGGTTTTTGCTTCCTTATATTCCAAATCAGTGGTTTGCTTCTTGGCTTTACCTACTCTGCTATTGAATCTGTGTAAATTATTCTTTATTTCAGTTAGTGCCTCCTTCATTTCTGATTGTGCATCCTTCATTTTTGACTGGTCCTTTTTTATGCTGTTGAGGCCCTCACTAAGTTCGCTGAGGTTCTCACTAAGTTCATTGAGCATCCTTATAAGTAGTGTTTTGCATTCAGCATCTGTTAGGTTGTTTATCTCCATTTCATTTAGTTCTTTTCCTGGGGTTTTGTTCTGTTCTTTCATTTGGGACCTGTTTCTTTGTCTCCTCACTTTTGCTGCCTCCCAGTGTTTGTTTCTATGCATTACTTAAGAGAGGTATGGTGCTGAGACCAGACGCTGCTTGTTTGAAAGAATTTAGGAAAACCTGAAGCAGGATCCAAGACAGGCCAATCCTATGGTAAAGCAACTGGCAACAGCTTGGGCGGGCCTGAAAGATGAGTGGGGCAGGGCCTCAAGGAATCACCAGGGCGGGGCAACCAGTGTGAGCCAGGTTGCTGAAGACTCAGATATGGTGCCCCAGGGAAGAGCTCACCAAAGGAACAAAGGCCTCTGACAGCACGTCTGTCCAGGAGAAAGCCCCCTCTCCAGCCCTCACTCCAATGCCAAACAGCTCAGTTCTTCCCTGTACGTGTCTGGTGCCCCTCGAGCTGCCTCCCCTCCAAGCTGAGAGGGAGTGAGTCCGATAAGTCAGTGCACGGGCCCTTTAAGAGGAGCTGCCTGGGGCTCCCGCCCCCTCAGCCTCCTTGAGACTCAGTTCCCACTAGTTTTTCCAGCCAGAAGTTATGGGGACTTTTCTTCCTGGCACTGGAACCCTGAGCTGGGCACCTGGTGTGGGACAGGGACCCCTCAGTCCTCAGGGAGGACCTTCCCAGCCAAATTATCCTCCTAATTGTTATCTGCCACACGTGGGGGTGGGGGTGGGGCCAGCCAGTCGCACCTCCGCCCCTCCTACCAGTCTCGATGTGGCTGCTTCTTTAATTTCATAGTTGTAGGACTTCCATTCAGCTTGATTTCAGGCGATTTTGAATGACAGTTGTTCTGTAGTTTAGTTGTAACTTTGATGTGGTTGTGAGAGGACATGATACCGCGTTTACCTACAATGTCATCTTGACCGGAAGTTCTCGGGATTGTTGATTTTAGACAAATAGTTTTTCCCATTATTTAGTATTTTTCCTTAGAACTGATTCTTAAAGGTACAATTTCTGTGTCAACTGGTATATTTTATGATTCTATCACAGTGTAAATTACTTTCCAAAAGAGCTCTGTTTACAATGCTACCAGCAATGTTTGAAACCATTTGTTTTCTAATACTTTTGCCAACAGAGAATTTGTCTTGAAAAATATCAATTTGATATGTAAGAAAATGATACCTCCTATGAATCATATCTGATTTGTAGTAAGGATAAACATTCTGTTTGTTCTCCATGAACTCTCTCTTCATATCCTTTGGCTTCGTGTCTCCTGGAACTTGGATTTTTCTAACCATGTTACACAACTTCTTTATGCATCAGTCATATGTAAATAACTTAGTCATTTGATAAAGCCTTTAGGAATATTATATACTCTCCTGCTCTCTCTCTCGAGGACATTTTTCCATATTTTGTTGAGATAGAGTGGGAGGGGGAGAGAGGAAGAGAGAAAGAGAGAAACATCGACATGAAAGGGACACATCGAGTGGTTGCCACCCACACGACCAACCAGGGCCGGGGACAAACTGTAACCGAGGTACGTGCCCTTAGTGGGAACTGAACCCGGGTCTCTCAGGACCGCAGGCCGATGCTCCAACCGCTGAGCCAAACTGGCCAGGGCCTCTTCTGCTCTCTTAAACAGAATACAATGAACAAAATTTAACCTTTTCTTAAGTGTTTAGAGTTGGTATTAACTTATTCAAGGACGAACTATTGAGCATCCATTCCAGGCCCTGTGTGCTAGACATATAAGGGGGAATAAGGCACACTCCCTGCTCTCATTCATGATCTAGCATCATACATATCAATCACAGTTCTTTTTCTCTTCTTCTGGCTGTCAGTATACTTGTTCTCCTGATATGCTAGAGCCTTTTTGCTTCTATTTTATTACCTTATTTTACCAATTATCATCTGAGCAAAGGGTCTTGACAAAATTCTGCCTCTCATGATTATAAGGTGCCTGAGCTGATTACTACTATTTGCCAGAGCTGCCTTCTGGATTCACAGACATGTTCTAGTGCTTGAGGAAATATGGATTCTGGAGTAGAGTCAATTGTAACAGTACTAACTTTTATGTAGCCATTTTTATTTTCAAAGCAAGGTCACATATAAACTTATTCAGTGGGCTGGTACACTGGCAGGAATAACAAAAATAAAGGCAGGTAAATTTAACTAGCCAAGTCCAAACTATTAATTTAATTGAGTGGTAGAAAAATCCCTTGGTTATACAAGTAAACCAGGTAAGAAAATGGGACACAATGATCTATCTACAAAGGAGTTTCACAATGTGTGAGAATCAGTAGACACTTCAGATTCAATTATTTTAGATATTTTAGAAGAAAAAAATCTAGTGGTCAAAGACACAAATAAAATTGAATATATTTATTTAGAAGAACATCTTAAAGACTTTAATAATATACTGATATGTAGGATGAATTTCCAAGAGGGGAATAAGAAAAGGATATTATACGTAATATTTCTCAAACTCATTTAATCACAAAATCCCCATTTCATTAATTTCTTGTGGAATTTGTGATCTGTAGAATATATTTTGGTAAAAGAAGAACTAGAGATATCCTCTACAATGATAACAAGTATAATAATGTCAGCAGCTATTTATCAATCGCATCCTCTATGCCAGGCACTTTCCATGTTATTTCATTATTCCAATCGATGGGATAAAAATATTTAATATCAATACATGTCAAAAAACAGCTTATTAAAATATTTGTACAAGGCCTTATAATTTACAAAGTTTTTATATCCATTATTTTACATAGTCTTCAAATAAACCTTGAAGTGTAAGAAGACTGTATTTGGAAAATAAAGGCTTATGTGGCTTGTTCAAGGGCTAAAGTACCTTTCTCAAGGATATATTAATACTACTGGTAAAACTAGAGGTAGAAATAATATCTTCTGACTCCTACTTCATTGTTCCTTCTCTTAGTGTCAAAAGCAATAGCTGCTTTGTGGAAAGTCTATTCTTGCACTACCTAGATTCCCTCATCTCTAAAGACTCTGAATGCTCAAATAGGTAATGTTGCCTCTGATTCTGTACTAGACTACTAGGGAGCTACTAAAAAATTCAAAGGATATAGTGAGGCCACCTCTAGCCTACATGTAATTCTCATCAAATTTAACAAAATCTTGTAACCCATTAAGTACTATCCTTGGAATAAAGTTTTTCCTATTTGCAGACTACTTTTTGCCAAATTTCTTATGAGGCAGAGTCTGGAGTCACTATCCCTAGCAAGTTTCAACAGTTGTCTGAATTGTGCCTCTTTCCTCTCCTGAGTCACACATTTCTTTCCTTCCATGTCCCCAACATGCTAGCTGCCCAGTGACGGTGTATTAGCTTACAGCAGAGCCAGGCAAGTCATAATACATGAGCCACTTCTTGTGGCTTTGACCTTGGTTCAGGGCAACTGGAGTATATTTACTACTATAGCTACTGCATTAGGAAGATGCTACTGTTATCTGTTCATTTTTTTTTTAATTCCTTTTTTTTTAATCCTCACTGGAGGATATTTTTCCATTTTTCTTCAGATAGAGTGGGATGGAGGGAGGGAGGGGAGAGAGAGAGAGAAAGAAACATCAATGTGAGAGGGACACATTGACTGGTTGCCTTCTGCATGACCCTGACCAGGGCCAGGGACAAACCACAACCAAAGTACATGCCCTTGACCGGAATCGAACCCGTGACTCATTGGTCCGCGGGCCAATGCTCTAACCGCTGAGCAAAACCAGCTAGGGCCAAAAAACATTCCTTGAGCATACAATATGTGCCAGGCAAAAATAAACCATGATCTTTACCTCTCAAAAAGCTTCCAATCTAGTTGAAGAATGTGCATGTCTAAAGCTATGCTACCAAGGACTTGAAATGTGGCTAGTCCAAACTAAAATGTGCCATTAAAATACAAAGCATTATTTGTTGAAAAAAAAAAAAAGGAGGATTATTTTCCAAATAGTTATAGGACATCTCCATGTATAAAGTACTACAATGGGCTCTATGAGGGAGACAAGACAGACATGATCTCTATCTACAGCACCTGAATAGAATATGTCTGCTTATCCATTACTTAGATTACTGAGATACAGACCCCTACTTCTGACAAGGCACAAATTCCATCCCCCTTGTCCCAATGAAATATATGTAAAACATTTTATAAACTGTTTGAAAAATTCATGCACTGAAGCTCACCCCAATTAAGAACCTTTAGTTTAAAGAAAAGGTGGCCTCTGGCCTACCATAATAAATACAAAATCAACTCATATCCATAACCTTCTTACATCAAGCCATATGAGTGAGCACCGAAGGAAGAGTTAGGCTAGTAAAATTCATCCAAAAGTAAACAATAATTGTGCTAACATTAACTTCTACTGTCACTACTTACTTACCGTGAACACAGCCCAGGAAAGGGCAGAATGGCCTCCTCCATGCAGAAGGAGTAGGACTGGACCTTCTGAACCACTCTTATAAACTCGAAAAGTGTATGAATAGTTAAAGATAACATATATAAGTTGTGTTTATTGAAGTTTTTGATTAGTCATAATAATGCTGATTAGAGAACTCATGCAGCACAAAGCCACATTCAAAGCTGCAGGCTTCCAAACTTAAAAGACACTTAAATAGAAGTGTCTGAGATACCACACCTCTGATTTTTAAGCATGGAACCAGTATAACTATTTTTCATATGGGAAAAAAAAGTTATTTCCTTTGTGCTAATGAGGACATAGTCCTCAGTTTCTAGACTCTAAAAACCAGTTCAACTCACTTGAGTCATGAAACTTTCCCCTGGGTCCTTGCAAAATATACCAGTTTCAGAAATTAAAATTTTAATTCCTTCTCCATGCTTTAGACAATTACAGCCACGTAAAATATTGGCATTGATCTACAGGTAATCTTCCATGCCGCACAAAAAAACAGGTGGAGAATAAAAATGAAATAAACAACAGTAATAAAGAACATTTTATGAACTATACAAGTCTTCTTAGACAATAGTATAAACAAACTAAAGAATAAGCCATTTTGCAAAGGATATATCCTTGCCAGTTTCATTCTCTACTTCTACATCTTCCATGGACTCAAAGTACTGACTCCAAGAAACAGGGGAAAAGTCCCGCTTTCTTCCAGGGCTAAGGAAATAAAAAGAGGGAGAGAGATTTCAAGTAAAGAATAGTTATGCATGAAAAGATAAAATCTTGATTAAATAAATGCTAAATGTAAATCTGAAATAAAAATAGCAAGGGTATTTTTCCCTTAAAAATATGAAGAGTTTTCGTACACAAAGTATCACATTAAAAGAAAAAAGGGGGTGGGTGGGACATCTGTAATACTTTCAACAATTAAAAAAAAACAAAAAACAAAACATATTTCTAAAAATTCAAATATATTTTAAGAGTAAAAAATTTTAGGATTTGAGGAAATTCATTATATATTTTAATCATAAATATGTTCCATATACACACTACAAAACCCAGTAGTTCTTTCTCTTTGTTCTTGGCTAAAGGCTCACTCTTATCCTCTCAACCTGCTACAATAATTTTTGGTCATTTATGCTTCTTCATACCTTTAATCACTCACATAATTTCACATTTATAATTTCCAAGCCAATAAATACTCAACCTTCATAGAAGGCAAACTAGCAATATCAATACCTTAAATTTCTAGGAATTTATCCAAATATGTGCTCACAAAGAAGTGAAATGACTTATCTATTCAAGGTAGCATCATTTGTAATAAAAAAAATTTGAAAACAACCTAAATATCCATCACTAGGTGAATGATTAAAATAAATTGTAAAGAGAGAAATAATATTTGTTGTTAAAAGAAGGAAACATTTACATACCGATAAAATTATTTATATATGGGAAAGATACACTGTTAAGTAAACAAACAAACAAACATGATGCATATACTACGATTTGGGTAAAAATGAGAAATATGTATAAATATTATTGCTTATATATGTTTAGAATATCTCTGGAAGAATACTGATATAATATTGATGGTATCCTGGAAGATGAGAGGGACAATCTTCAATGTATATCCTTTTCTACTTTTGATTTTTGAATCATGTATTATTAAAAATGTAAGACTATTTTAAAACAAAAACAACCAATAAATGTCTATTTACAACCTGCCTTTAATCCTGGATGGGACACAGGAAAAAAATCCGGAGCCTTCCCCTATTTCCATAACTATTCTTCTTTCCAGTAATGGTGGAAATTCAGAATTAATTTAAATGATCTGATTTAAATGGTCTGAGGTGTGAAGGAGGCACTAATTTTTAAAGTTCCCCAAGTTGAGAGAGAGGTGCTAGGAAAACAAAGGTAGAGTATATGATTTGGAATGAGAGAGGAATTCAAATTCCTCACAGTTCCTACTATTTCCCTATAATCCCCTACAAATTCCTAACAGAGTATGGGCTCGGAGAAATTCAAATTATTTAAACTCTTTCTAACTTTGATTGTAATGACTAAATAAAATAACATATTTAAAAAGAATCTAATATATCTGGCATTTTGTAGTTGCTCAGTAAATAAGTAATCCTATCTTCTGACAGAAAAACTGCCTCTGTGGAAGTAAACTACAACTTTAGCCTAGACCAATTTTTTTCACTGGCCGGTTGCACTTGAATTCTTCCTGGAAAACTAAAAGAAAAACTCTTAATTCTACCGACTCATCAGTCACCCACAAATTCACCTATGCATATACTAATTTCAAGCATATATAATGGATTCTAAGGATCTCTTATAAAAATGAATTGTCTAAATCATCATAGTAATAGTACATTTAGTGTATACAACAGTCACCTTGCCAAGTACAGGCAGAATTCTATTTAACCCTCACAAAACTTTGAGTAATTTTTATCCCCATTTCACAGATAAAAAACAGATTTACAGACACAGTGTAACTTGCCCAAGGTTATACAACTACTAAGTGGTAGTGACAACATTCAAATCTAGTTCCATCACTCTTCAAACCCTCTATTCTTATCCCAATGCTTATTAATAATTCTCAGATTCTTTTTTCCTCTCATTCTCCACTTATGCTTCTGAAAAGTAATAAGGCTTTAGGCACAGAGGTTCTCAACCTTCTTAATGCCACGACCCTTTAATATAGTTCCTCATGTTGTGGTGACCCCCAACCATACAATTATTTTCGTTGCTACTTCATAACTATAATTTTGCTACTGTTATGTCTTAGGCGACCCCTGTGAATAGGTCGTTCGATCCCCAAAGAGATCACAACCCACAGGTTGAGAACCGCTGCTCTAAGGCATATTATTAGGTTTCTTTCAGAGTCTAAATATGGCTCACTTTGTCAAAGCCACAGAAACTTTCCAAGTTGGCTAGGTACCAGTTTAAAAAAAAATACTTCCTATAACCAGAAATGTTCCTAGGAGAGAATACCTTCTGCTTCTAATTTCCTTCATTTAAAAAAAAAAAGCCCTGGCCCATTTGGCTCAGCAGTTAGAGTGTTGGCCTGTGGACCAGAGAGTCCCAGGTTCGGTTCTCGCTAAGGGCACATACCTTGGTTGCAGTTTGTCCCCAGCCCCGGTTGGGGTTGTGTGGGTGGCGACCACCCGATGTGTCTCTCTCATTTTAACGTGTCCCTCCCCCCTCCCCCCCATCTATCTGAGGATAATTGCAAAAATGTCCTCGGGTGAGAATTTAAAAAAAAAAAAAAAAGAGTTCCAGGGACTACCCAGCTTATACCAACATATGAGTAATTCCCATTTGGTAAAAGAGCCAATAATCTATACCTCCAAAAGTTACTCCTACTCCTAGAAATTTTTCTGGCATACTTATAATATCTTCATTTGAACACACAGTTGTTTATAGACTCCACAACTTGAAAGTAATTTTGCAACCAATGTTAGAAATGAAGTAGGTAACAAGGATCTTACATTAATCTTTCTATACTAGTGAGATAATGCCTGTTCTCAAGAAGCCAATGTCAAATTCATATATATATATAATTTTTGATGTCACAATAAAGTTTATTTCAAACCTATCAAAATAAATGTATAATTTCTTCCCACCTCCTGCTACCAGAGAAAGGAGTTTGGCAGAGGGAACAAAATGGTGCTGTGAGAAACACAAAGGAAATATGGCTTCTGCCTAAACCACGTTATTCAAATGTGTTCATGAACCCTTTGCTATTAGCACAGACCTTGTTAAGAGTCTGATGAACATTATAAAGTTTCACTCTTAAAAAATAAAAATAGCCCTGGTTGGTTTGGTTCAGTGGTTGGAGCATCAGCCCGCGGTCCAGAGAGACCCAGGTTCGGTTCCCACTAAGGGCATGTACCTTGGTTGCAGTTTGTCCCCAGCCCTGGTTGGGTCGTGCGGGAGGCAGCCACTTGATGTGTCCCTTTCATGTCTATGTTTCTCTCTCTCTCTCCCTCTCTCTCCCTCCCACTTTCTGAACAAAAAATGGAAAAATGTCCTCGGGTGAGGATTAAAATAAATAAATAAATAAATAAATAAATAAATAAATAAATAAATAAGCAAGCAAGCACAAACATGTATTTTATGTACAGTTTCCACTGGCTTCAAAAAACCCATCTATGAATCCCATTTTAAGAACCCTTGGTCATATTTTGACCATAACAACCTATTTCCAGCAGAAAGAGGAGTAATTTTTTTTTTATCCTCACCCGAGGACATTTTTGCATTTATCTTCAGATAGAGCAGAAGGGAGAGAGGGAGGAAGAGAGAGAAAAACTTCGATGTGAGAGAGACACATCAACTGGTTGCCACCCACACAACCCCAAACGGGGCCAGGGACAAACTGCAACCAAGGTACGTGTCCTTAGCGGGAACCAAACCCGGGTCTCTCTGGTCTGCAGGCCGACGCTCTAACTGCTGAGCCAAACTGGCCAGGACGAAGAATAATTGTTTTAAAAAGGAAAGAATGAGGAGATACTACACCCTTAATACAACCTAAATCTAAAATAATTTTGCATTTGCTACCAACTAAAATTCTGCCTTTATTAATTGTGTGACCTTGGGCAAGTCACTTAACTTCTCTAAGCCCAAATTTCTTCATGTCAGATGGAGTTATGCTGTCTATTTTATAGGGGCTGATATGAAGATTAAAGTAGACTTCTTATCACTAGGTTACTCTCAAGTTCACATGTGCTAATTTGCTACTAACGTGAGAGCCATGAGAGCATGAACATTCTGCATTTGTTCATCAATGTACTCTCAGAGTCTGACACATTGATTATCTGTTGACAGTATGAAATGAGCTAATATGCATAAAGCACTTACCATGGCATCTCAATAAATGTTTTTTTTGTTTGTTTTGTTTTGTTTTTGGTATGTGCCCCTAGCAGGAACCGAACCTGGGATACTCTGGTCTGCAGGCCAACGCTCCAACCACTGAGCAAAACCGGCCAGGGCTCAATAAATGTTTTTATGATTATTATTATTATTATATTAGGCTTTGAAGCTAACAAGCAGAATCCTCCTTACTGAATCCTCATAAAGTTTCCAGTAAAAGATAATGGAACACTACAAAGCTACATTAATCAAGACTGTGATACCAGCATGAGAGTAAGACATATAGATTTACTGCATAGAACTGAAAGTACAGAAATAAACTCTACCATTCACAGTCGATAGATTTTTACCAAATGGGTCAAGACAATCACCTGGGGAAAAAATAGTTTTTCCAACAAATGGAGTTAGGATAACTGAATCTCAAAAACTATTACTATTGGAGAAAATAAGCATATAAGAATAAATTCAGTATGATTCCTTTAATAATAAAGTTCAGCCCTGGCCCAGTTGCTCAGTGGTTAGAGCATCAGCCCTCAGACCAAAGGGTCGTGGGTTCAATTTCTGATCAAGGGCGAGTACCTGGGTGGCAGGTTCATTCCACAACCCCAATTGGGGTCATGCGGGAGGCAACCAATTGATGCATCTCTCTCACATTAACCTCTGTCTCTCTCTCTCCCCCCTCACTCCCCATCATCTTCCACTCTATCTAAAACAATGATCAATGGGAGTCAGAGCAGAATAAATGACATAGAGACTAAAAAAACAATTCAAAAGATCAATGAAACAAAGAACTGGTTCTTTGAAAAGATAAACAAGATTGATGAACCCTTAGCCAGACTCACCAAGAAACAGAGACAGGACCCAAATAAACAAAATCAGAAACTAAAGGGAAGAAATAATAACTGACACCACAGAAATACAAAAGACTGTTAAAAAATACTATGAACAATTATATGCCAACAAATTGGACAATCTAGGTGAAATGGACAAATTTCTAAAATCACAGTCTCCCAAAACTGGGCTGGGAAGAGACAGAAAACTTGAACAGTCCAATAACAACTAAGGAAATTAAAGATGTAATCAAGAAAATTCCAGTAAACAAAAGCCCTGGCCCAGATGGCGCCACAGGGTAGTTTTACCAAACATTCAAAGACGAACTAACAACCATTCTCCTCAAACTATTCCAAAAAATTCGAGAAGAAGGAAAACTTCCAAACTCTTTTTATGAGGCCAGCATAATTCTTTTTTTTT
The DNA here is from genome assembly GCF_014108415.1 of Molossus molossus. NCBI lineage: Eukaryota > Metazoa > Chordata > Mammalia > Chiroptera > Molossidae > Molossus > Molossus molossus. The sequence continues at coordinate 44,960,818 of NW_023425348.1, forward strand.
ATCCTCACCCGAGGATATTTTTCCATTTTTTGTACAGATAGAGTGGGAGGGAGAGAGAGGAAGGGAGAGAGAGAGAGAAACATCGACGTGAAGAGACACATCGAGTGGCTGCCACCCGCATGACCAACTAGGGCCGGGGACAAACTTGCAACCGAGGTACGCGCCCTTAGCGGGAACCGAACCCGGGTCTCTCCGGACCGCAGGCCGACGCTCTAACCGCTGAGCCAAACTGGCCAGGGCGAGGCCAGCCTAATTCTAATTCCAAAATCAGATAAAGACACCACAAAAAAAGAAAACTATAGGCCAATATCCCTAATGAACATAGATGTCAAAATCTTTAACAAAATATTAGCAAATCAGATCCAGCAATACGTTAAAAAAAAAATGATTCACTATGACCAAGTGGGATTCATCCCAGGGATGCAAGGCTGGTACAATATTTGTAAATCAACAAATGTGATACACCACATAAACAAAATGAAAGATAAAAACCATATGATCGTATCAAGAGACGCCAAAAAAGCATTTCACAAAATCCAGCACCCATTTCTGATAAAAATGCTCAGTAATTTCGGAATAGAGGGATCATATCCCAACATAATAAAGGCATATTATAAACCTATAGCCAACATCATACTCAATGGGCAAAAAATTAAAGCATTTCCCTTAAGAACAGGAACAAGACAGGGATGCCTACTTTCACCACTCTTATTTAACATAGCACTGGAAGTATTAGCTACAGCAATTAGAATAGAAGAAAAAATAAAAGGATCCAAACTGGAAAAGAGAAATTGAAACTGTCATTATTCACTAATGACATGATATTGTACATAGAAAACCCTAAAGACTCCATCAAAAATCTATTAGATCTAATAAATGAATTTGGCAAAATAGCAGGATACATAATTAACATCCAGAAATCCATGGCATTCTCATACACCAATAATGAATGCTCAAAAAGATCACATATATATTGTACAATTCCATTTATGTAAACATCCAGATTCAGTAAATCTATAGAGACAGAAAATGGATTAGTAAGGTTGCCTAGGTCTGGAAGGTTTGGGGGAAAGTGATGGGTATGGGGTTTCTCTCTGAAGTGCTCAACATGTTCTAAAATTGATTGTGATAATGGTTGCAGAACTTTGTGAATATGCTAAAAAAAAATTTACATTCTAACTGGGTCTCTTGTATGGTATATAAGTTCTATTTTAATAAAGTTATTACCAAAAAATGTTAAGGTAACCAAAGAATTTATCTAGAGACTGTATCATTCCTATACCAATAAGGGAAAAATGGAATGATAAAAAGAAACATAGGTCAGATGAGACAAACAGAAAGTACAAAATAAGGTGGTAAAAATAAACCCAAATATATCAAGGATAGATTAAATGCTCCAGGTCTGAAACATTTACTCTGAAATGAGATTTTTTAAATTCCAGCTATATAATATATAAAAGAGACAAAAAGTTCCGAGACAAAGATGTAGAAGGCAAATACTAACCAAAATAATTTTAGATTAGATATTCTTTCTCAAAAGTTAAGGCATTTTTCTATCATCTTCTAATTAAAGTACTGCTATTGAGTTTTTTGGGTTTTTTTTTGAAGAACCTTTTTATGCCCTGTATTTCTAAATTTTAAAAAAATTTTTAACTAAAAAAAAATTGACTTCCAGTCAAGATGGCAGGGTAGGTAAACGGGGTATCACCTCCTCCCACAACCACATCAAAATTACAGCTAAACTACAACACAACCATCATTCCAAACCTCCTGAAATCGAGCTGAATGGAAGTCCTACAACTACGTAATTAAAGAAGAGGCCACATGGAGACTAGTAGGAGGGGTAGAGGCACAAACCAGCTGGTCCCACACCCACATGTGGTGGATAAAAATCAGGAGGCTACCTTAGCTGGGAAGGTCCTCCCTGAGGAGTAGGGGTCCCCGTCCCACACCAGGCACCCAGCTCAGGGTTCCAGTGCCAGGAAGAGAAGTCCCCATAACTTCTGGCTGGAAAAACCAGCTGAAACTGAGGCTGTCGGAGGCTGAGGCTGCTGAAGCCCCAGGCAGTTCCTCTTAAAGGGCTTACACACAGATTTACTCAGACTTGCCCCCTCTAAGTTTGGAGGGGAGGCAGCTTGAAAGGCACCAGAGACATACAGGGAAGAACTGAGCTGTGTGGCCTTGGGACCAGGGCTGGAGAGACAACTTTCTCTCAGACAGACATGCTGGCAGAGGCCTTTGTTCCTTTGGTGAGCCCTTCCCTGGGGAAGCAGACAGTCGCTGTATCTGGGACTCCAGCAACCTGACTCACACTGTTTGCCCCGCCCTGGTGATTCCCTGAGGCCCTGCCACACCCAACTTTTGAGCCCAACCAAGCTGTTTCCAAAGGCTTTACCACAGGATTGGCCTGTCTTGGATCCTGCTTCAGTTTCCTAAAATCTCTCGAACAAGCAGCATCTGGTCTCAGCGAACCCCATACCTCTCGTTAAGTGGCCCCAGGCCTGGCACTAGAAGCAGCAAGCCTTGGTTCACAACTTGGCTTTTCCTGGGCATCTCCAAGCCCAGCACAAGAAACAGCCACCTGCAGATCACCTTGTAGCTTATGCTGGGTGGTCCTGAATAGAAAACAGGCAGTGGCTGACCTTGCCCCAGAGCCAACACACCCAGTGGACAGCTCAGACCATGTTGAAACACCACCACCCAATCACCTTTACAAGTGACACACTCATGAGTGGACTCAGTGAGTACCAGAGCCCTGATGAAATAAGTCTTGCTGTGTGGTGGGCCCCTACACAGCTGATCCTGCAAGGTAGTCAGAGGCCAGTGGTCAGTGAGCACAGCCAGTCCTTGCAGCTGATCAGCCTGAGTAAATCCCTGTCATTGACATGCCAACAGCAATCAAGACTCAATTACAACAGAAGGGTGTACAGTCCACACAAGGGGTGCACCTCGAGGGCCCAGCTGGGGTGATCAGGGAGGCTATGCCATTGGATCCTACAGGACACCTACAATAATGGGCCACCCTAGGAAGCCTAGGAGACATATCAACTCTACCTAATACACAGAAACAATCACAGGGAAGCAGTCAAAATGAGGAGACAAAGAATCATGTCCCACATGAAAGAAAAGAACAAAACTCTAGGAAAAGAATTTAACAAAATGGAGATAAGCAATCCATTAGATGCAGTGTTCAAAACACTGGTTATAAGGCAGCTCAAGGAACTTGGTGAAAACTGAAACAACAACAACATAAAAAATGACCAGTCAGGCCCTGGCCAGTTTGGCTCAGCGGTTGAGCATCGGCCTGCGGACCAGAGAGTCCCAGGTTCGGTTCCCGCTAGGGACACACACCACCAAAAAAAAAAAAAAAATGACCAGTCAGAAATGAAAGATGCACTAACTGAAATAAAGAATAATTTAAAGAATATTTTACAGGGAATCAATAATAGAGTAGGTAAAGCCAAGAAGCAAACCATCGATTTGGAATATAAGGTAGCAAAAAACACCCCATCAGAACAGCAAAAAGAAAAAAGAATGCAAAAAATGCGGATAGTGTAAGGAGCCTCTGGGACAATTTCAAGCATGCCAACATTCGCATCATAGGGGTGCCAGAAGGAGAAGACAGCGAACAAAAAATTGAAAACCTATTTGGAACAATAATGACAGAAAACGTCCCTAACTTGGTGAAGGAAACAGACATACGAGTCCAGGAAGCACAGAGAGTCCCAAACAAGATGAACCTAAAGAGGTCCACACCAAGACACATCATCATCAAAATGCCAAAGGTTAAATACAAACAGAGAATCTTAAAAGTAGCAAGAGAAAAGCAGTTTGTTACCTACAACAAAGCTCCCATAAGACTGTCAGCTGATTTCTCAAAAGAAACTTTGCAGGCCAGAAAGGAGTGGCAAGAGATATTCAAGGTGATGAAAAGCAACGGCCTACAACCAAGATTACTCTATCCTGCAAAGCTATCATTTAGAATTGATAGACATATCAAGAGTTTCCCAGACAAGAAAAAGCTAAAGGAGTTCATCACCACCAAACCAGTATTATATGAAATGCTGAAGGGTCTTCTTGAAGGAGAACAAAAATATGAAGAATAAAAGGGCAATTAATACATATCTATCAACAATTGAATCTACAAACAAAATGAGCAAGCAGAACAGAAACAGATTCATAGATACAGAGAACTTTTTGTTGCTTGCCAGATGGGTGGGGGCTGGGGTGGGTGAAAAAGATGAAGGAATTAAGTACAAATTGGTTGTTAGATCGATGAACCTCAAAGGGAACGGGGGAGGGAGAGAAAAATGAGATAAACCAAAGAACTTCTATGCATATATGCATAACCAATGGACACTGACAATAGTGTGGAGAAGGCAGAATTGGGGAGGAGGGGGTCAATGGGGAAAAATAGGGGAGGAACATCTGTAATACATTCAACAATAAAGATGGGTTAAAAATAAATAAGTGAAAAAAATTTTAATTAATTAATTAAAAATTTTTTTTTCTTTATTGAGTTTTCAGAGAGGAAGAGACAGAAACATCGATGAGCGAGAACATCGACTGGCTACCTCCTGCATGCCCTCCACTGGGGATTTGGCTTATAGCCTAAGCATATGCCATGACTGGGAATCAAAGCAGTGCTCTCTTGGTGCATGGGTCAACACTCAACCACTGAGCCACACTGGCTGGGCTGTATTTCTAAATTTTAATCTTAAAGTAAAACAAGTTACTTTCTAGGAGATTCCTTAAACTTTCTCTTCTATTTAATTTATATCTACCACATACATGTTTTCATTCCTAAGTTATTTCTTATTTGCTGAAGCAAGGTTCCTCTTTTTTTTTTTTTTAAGAGCATCCTGTTCCTGTTTAATAGATGTCATATTGTCTCTTGTCTCTCTGACAAGAGATATTTTTTATGATTTTTTGTTGTTGTTGTATGCATCATACTTTCTTTTTCTCATTTTGTTTTGGTCTCTGTCTTTCATGTTAGAGGCTTTCCTTGGATGTTTGGTGAGTCCATGAGAGAGAGCAGGATTTACTTACTATTAAATATCACTGCACAGTTATCAAGTAAAGGCCCAGACATTTAAATGGGGGACTCTTCCCTGAAACATCAATATCTCCATGTCTTTTCTCTTAGACCAATCATTTCTCCAGAGAGAAATCCTCTACTCTCCTGCATGGGGACATAAGACTAGCTGTTAGCCTTCTGGAAAAGAATATGGAAAAATTTCAACAAATATTTATTAAGCACCTATAAGATACTATTTTAGGCACTGGGAATACTGCAATGAACAAGAGAGATAAAACCCCCTACTCTTGTGATATTTACACTCTAGTAGGAGACATAACTAAAAATTTGTCAGGAAGCACTAAGTGCCATAGAGAAAAATAAAGCCAGGAATAAAAACACTGAATGCTAGGTTAGAAAAGACTGTAGTTTTAAAGTAGGTGGTCAGGGAAGGGACCTTTAAACAAAGACCTGAAGGTGAGGGAACAAGCTATGAATTAATCTAGAAGACAGATGTATAGCTAAATTTAATCCCTGTTTTCATCCTGTTGCTTTACCTCTGCCTCCATAGGCCTACTGTCTCTGAGTCCAGAGCCACTATAATTCAAACAGAAATTGACCTGTTTCCCATCACACTGAGGGATAAGAGAAGATCTGGGATTCTACTAGTGCCTTATACAGATTTTCTACTAGTCTTCCTGGTTTTTAAACCCATTTCAGAAGTACTTAGCACCTACAATTCTTGAGCCTTTATGGGACTGTGATATGGCTTAGCTTGCATTTTCATTCTCCTTCTTCGAGCAGTTTTCAGTTTGTACTCTTCTGCTAGTGAGTTAATATTCTTCAGTTTGCTCTCTTCCTAAATCTTGATGGCATCTCATCTTCCCTCTTCCTCTTCGTCCTTTGGTTTTATCCCTTTTTCCCAATTACAATAATTTAATGGGCTTTAGGGATACAACAGAGATAAACACATGAATTAATTTAATTTCCACTACAACCCTCTGGGGTAGCTACTATTATCCCTGTTTTGCAAATGAGAAAACTAAAGCCAAGAGAGGTTAAATAACTCATCAAAGACCATAGAAAGTAGCTGAGATAGAATCTTATTCTCAGGGTCACTTCCTTATCAGTTTTCAATACTAACCTCAAAATAATACTAGGTTCTCCATTCTGGAAATCACCAAAGCTAGCAATGAGCACCCAGAAATCCCCAGGAAGAGGTAGAAGAGGACTGGTTCCTGCAATAGGGATAATGATTGGTAGAGAACCCTTGTAGCAAGCCTCAGTACCTTGGAGACTAAGAAGAAAGTCAAGTTTTACAACTGTAATGATAACAATAGGAGGGAGGAGGAGGGTAAAGTAAAAAGAAAGAATCAAAGATAATTCTCAAGTTTCTCTGATGCCATTCTCAGGGGAAATAAAGGAGGTCTTTTTAAAGCATTCCAATTTACTAAATATTGATTTACCATGTGCTTGAAAATCCTAGATCCTATTACTCTTACTTTTCTGTGTTGGCCATTGGTGAGAATGTTAACTGTTAAGTGGGCATTACCAAATCCAAAAATAGAAATAGTGACATTTCACACAATGTCCTGCACAACACAATGGCCCAATATATGATGTAGTTTTAAGCAAATGAATGAAAACTTACCTCACTTCAGAACTGTTTTAGATAAGATAATTAATCCATAGGAACTTTCAACCTGCTGAGTCAGATCACACAAAAGTATAAAATGGATGGATAAACACAGACTGCTGCAGCACAGGAAGAACTGTAATCTCATACCTTTGATAATAGAGAATTCTGCTTTACTTAAGTTAAAAAAATTTCTAAAGTTTATTTCCAACACTCACCCAACCTAAGAACATAATTAATATTTTTTTTGCTAAAACCCTAACAGTAAATAAAAAAATATATATATAATAACAATTTACTAAAATGGTCTGACCTCAAACTAAAACACAACCATTAAGACATAAGCAAGAAAGCAGGCAGACTACAAAGCTTTTTAATGTTTTTATAAGAGCTAACTGTAGCTGTTCACTCTCATAATCAATGTGTGTGACCATACTCAAGGATCACAACTTATTTAAGTCACTCGTCTGCTTAGTTCCATACCAGAAGAAACCAAGCAGGTTTTGGGTCAGAGTTTAAAAGGCCAATAAATCTGAAGAAACCCAAAACACTAATTCAAAAGAATGTATGTACCCCTATGTTCACTGCAGCGTTATTTATAATAGCCAAACTATGGAAGCAATCCAAGTGCCCATCATTAGGTGAGTGGAGCCCTGGCCAGTTTGGCTCAGTGGTTGGAGCATTGGCCTGTGGACCAGAGAGTCCCAGGTTCGGTTCCCGCTAGAGGCACGTACCAAAAAAAAAAAAAAAAGAGGAATAATCATTAGGTAAGTAGATAAAAATACTGTGTTACATATATACAATGGCATATTACTTGGCCATACAAAAAAAAAAATCTTACCATTTGCAACAGCATGGATGGTCCAGGAGGGTATTACACTAAGTGAAATGAGTCAGTCAGAGAAAGACACATACCATATGATTTCATTTATATGTGGAATCTAAAGAACACTATAAATAAATAAAACAGAAACAGAATCATAGATACAGAGAACAGACTGATGGTTGCCAGAGGGAATAAGGGTTGGGAGACTGGGTGAAAAAGGTGAAGAGATTGAGAAGTACAGATCGGCAGTTACAGCCCTGGCCGGTTTGGCTCAGCGGTTGGAGCGTCGGCCTGCGGTACAGAGACAGATGGGCAGTTACAAAACAGTCGTGGGAATATAAAGTACAACATAGGAAATATAGTCAATAATAGTGCAATAAATATATATGGTGCCAGGTGGCTACTGGAATATCAGGGGGAACACTTTGTAAAGCATATGATTGTTTAACCATTATGCTATACACCTGAAACTAATACAAAATAATACTGAATATAAACTGTAATTGAAGGAACATTTGAGTTCTTGCTCCCCAGCATGTCATCAGTTTGGCTCAAATACTCATAAAATTTCTCTACAGCCTTGAATGTTTCTTACATCGACATCATACTGGACAAAGGCTGAGGAACTGGTCTAGATTAAAGGAGACTCGAGAGACAGGACACCCTGACCAATGTGGCTTAGGTGGTTGGAGAGTCATCCTGTGCACTGAAGGGTTGCAGATTCAATTCCTGGTCAGGGCACATACTCTGGTTTCGGGTTTGATCCCCAGATGCATGCTGGAGGCAATCAACTGATGTTTCTCCCTCACATGGATCTCCCCCACCCCCCTCTTCTCCCTCTAAAATCAAAACATCCTCGGGTGAGGATTAAAATATATATGTATTTAAAAAAAGAGACATGTCAACATGCCCAACTGGTATGGCTCAGTGGCTGAGTGTCGACCTATGCACCAAAAAGGTCACCGGTTCGATTCCCAGTCAGGGCACATGCCCAGGTTGTGGGCCAAATCCCCAGTGGGGGACATGCAAGAGGCGGCTAGTTGATGTTCTGTCTCATCAATGTTTCTATCTCTCTCTCTCCCTCTCCCTTCCTCTCTCCCTAAAAATCAATGAAGAAAAAAATTTAAAAAAAAAAAGAGAGACATGACAACTAAATGAAAGACGGGATCCTGGACCAAGACCAAAACACCAACAAAAATGCTATAAAAAACATTTTGTCTCAATGTTAAATTTCTGAATTTGATAATTATATGAGGAGAATAAAAATATCCTTATTCTCAGGAAATGCACTGAAGTTAAGGTTAAGGACTATTATGTAACATAGTTCCAAATGATTTAATAAAAATAATAAATTATAATTGAAAAAAAAATTTTAGGCCAATAATATCCATATAGAAGCCTCTCATGAAGTATATTTCAGAACCAACAGCCATATAACCCCCTCCCCAGATTCAACTGAATGCCATGATAATATAAAAGACATACTTCATAAACAAACAACAAATATCTTCAAGGTTATTCTTTTAGAGTCTCTTTCCAGTCACAACTTGCTTATACAAGCAGTTAATTTAATTCCAGTTCAATTAAAGAAATATTTGACTATGCTCTGTATGGCAGGCTTGCCTGTGTTATACTTCCTCAGTACTAGGGCTGAATCAGCAGGCCAGAAGTTCCCATCAATGAATAAAACTCAGTTCTTGCCCTAAAAGAGCTCATGCCTGGGAGGGAAATAGATAAGTAAACAGTCACTGTATACTACAGCTATGACAGAAAAAAAGCCTAGCATACCATGAGAGCTCATAGATGGAACATCCAATCTTTTGGGGGGCACTTATGAGGATGAAATCAGATCAGGGAAGGATTCATAAAGATTATATCTGGTGAAGATTTTGTCAAATCAAATACTATAAAAACCTGAAGTACTGCCCTTATTAAACAATGACCTAGATAGGGAAGAGGCAAAAGTAGAAATCCTTGCCCGGCCAATGTGGCTCAGTGGCTGAGGGTCAACCCATGCATCGAGAGGTCACTGGTTTGATTCCTGACAGGGCCCATGCCCAGGTTGTGGGCCCAGTCCCCAGTTGGAGGCATGCAGAAGGTGGCCAACTGATGTTTTCTCTCATCCATATTTCTATCTCTCTCTCATTCTCTCTCTTATAAAGAAAGTATATTTAGCCCTGGCCTGTTTGGCTCAGCGGTTAGAGCATCGGCCTGAGGTCCTGAGAGACCCGGGTTCGGTTCCCGCTAAGGGCACGTACCTCGGTTGCAGTTTGTCCCCGGCCCTGGTTGGTCGTGTGGGTGGCAGCCACTCGATGTGTCCCTTTCACATCGATGTTCCTCTCTCTCTCTCTCTCTCTCTCCCTCCCACTCTACCTGAACAAAAAAATGGAAAAAATGTCCTTGGGGAGGATAAAAAAAAAAAAAAAAGAAAGAAAGTATATTTAAAAGTACAAATTGTCTAATTACCAATAAAAGATTATGATCTCCCAATATTCAGTAAAAAAAATAGTATAGAGATTTTCCAACTTAAATATGGGTTTATATTCCAAAGGCCTGTAAATTGGTTGTTGGAAAAACTGAAGCATATTTCTCCTGATTAAGTGCATCATGAAATATTGGTAGATTCTCTGGGTAGCTCCACCCCCAAGCCACTTAGCCATAATATGCTAAAATGCTGTTTGTAATGAAATTCAACTAATAATGTAGTTCAGGTGATTAACACAGAAAAATGAATTCAAAGTGACTTTAATATATTTTGAACCATGGTTCTTATGCTGCATGAAAATCTGGTTTAATAAAAGGAATGAGCAATATTCAATAAAATAAACCAGACATAGATGTGCTAGGCACTTTACAGGCATCTATCTATCCCTCCCTCCCTCTCTCCCTCCCTCCCTCCTTCCCTCCCTCCCTCCTTCCCTCTCTCTTTCTCTCTCTCTCTCTCTATCTATGTGTGTATATACATATTTTTTGTTCAGATAGAGTGGGAGGGAGAGGGAAGAAGAAAGAGAAAGAGAAACATGGACGTGAAAGGGACACATCGAGTGATTTCCTTCTGCACAACCCAACCAGGGCCGGGGACAAATGGCAACCGAGGTACGTGCCCTTAACAGGAACCGAACCCAGGTCTCTCTGGACCACAGGCTGACACTCTAACCACTGAGCCAAACCGGTCAGGGCGGCTATCTCTCTATCTATCTATGTAATTTATCCTATCTATCTATCTATCTATCTATCTATCTATCTATCTATCTATCTATTGGTACACACCCCTAGCTGCTAGGGCCTAGCAGGAACTGAACCTGGGACTCTCTGGTTCACAGGCCGATGCTCCAATCACTGAGCCAAACCGGCCAGGGCCACATTATCTATATTTAATACTCACAACATGAGCTATATTTTCTCTTTTTTTAAATTAATAATCCTCACCCAAGGATATTTTTCCATTTATCTTCAGACAGAGTGGGGGTGAGGGGGAGAGAAATATTTTCTTAATAGAGATATATAAATATGTACTCACAGAAGGATATAAACAAGGTACAGGTTCATTTTTGCATAATGTCAATAATCAGTTTTTATTCATTTTTTTTAAATCCTCACCCAAGGGAGGGAGCCCTAGAGAGAGAAACATCAATGTGAGAGAGACACACTGAATGACTGCCTCCTGCACAACCCCAACCAGGGCCGGGGGCCGAACCACAACCGACTACGTTCCCTTGACTGGAATCCAAATGTGACTCTTTGGTCCGAGGGCCAACGCTGTACCCGCTGAGCCAAACTGGTCAGAGCAATAATCACAGTTTTTAAATCTCACTTCTATACTCAAGTCAGTCGCTCTTCCCTACTAAATACAGGGCACACAATTCTAAACTACTGAAAAAATTGTCATTTGCCCACTGTATCTGAGCATCATTCATTAATTCATCAAATGTTTGCTGAGACTTCCGATCAAGATGGTCGCGTAGGTAAACGTGGTATTGCGTCCTTCCACAACCACATCAAAGTTACAACTAAACTACAGAACCACCATCATTCAAAACCACCTGAAATCAAGCTGAATGGAATTCCTACAACTACGGAATTAAAGAAGCAGCCACATCAAGACTGGTAGGAGGGGTGGAGGCAGACGGGCTTTTCCAACACCCACATGTGGCGGATAACAATCAGGATGGTATCTGGTTGGGAAAGTCCTCTCTAAGGACTGAAGAGTCCCCGTCCCACACCAGGCGCCCCACTCAGGGTTCCAGGGCCAGGAAGAGAAGTCCCTATAACTTCTGGCTGGAAAAACCAGCAGGAACTGAGGTTCAGGGAGGCTGAGGCAGCTGGAACCCCAGGCAGCTCCTCTTAAAGGGCCCTCGCACGGACGTATCGGACTCACTCCCTCTAAGCTTCGAGGGGAGGAAGCTCGAGGGGCCCAGAGACATACTGGGAAGAACTGAGCTGTTTGACATTGGAGTGAGGGTTGGAGAGAGGGCTTTCTCCGGGACAAACGTGCTGTCAGAGGCCCTTGTTCCTTTGGTGAGCCCTTCCCTGGGTCGGCACACAGCCACCAAATCTGGGACTCCGGCAACCCGGCTCACACTGGTTGCCCCACCCTGGTGCTTCCCTGAGGCCCCTCCCCATCCAACTTTCTGGCCCACCCAAGCTGTTGCCAGTTGCTTAACCATAGGATTGGCCTGTCTTGGATCCTGCTTCAGGTTTTCCTAAATTCTTTCAAACAAGCAGTATCTGGTCTCAGCTAGCCCCATACTTCTCCTTGAGTAATACATTGAAAACACAGGGAGGCAGCGAAAATGAGGAGACAAAGAAACAGGTCCCAAATGAAAGAATAGAACAAAACCCCAGGAAAAGAACTAAGTGAAATGGAGATAAGCAACCTAACAGATGCTGAGTACAAAATACTGCTTATAAGGATGCTCAATGAACTTAGTGAGAACCTCAGTGAACTTAGTGAGGGTCTCAAGAGCATAAAAAAGGACCAGTCAGAAATGAAGGATGCACAGTCAGAAATGAAGGAGGCACTAACTGAAATAAACAATAATTTACACAGATTCAATAGTAGAGTAGGGGAAGCCAAGAAGCAAACCATCGATTTGGAATATAAGGAAGCAAAAAACACCCAATCAGAACAGCAAAAAGAAAAAAGAATAAAAAAATAAATAAAATAAAATAAGGATAGTGTAAGGAGCCTCTGGGACAACTTTAAGCATGCCAACATTTGCATCTTGGGGGTGCCAGAAGGAGAAGAGAGACAACAAGAAATCAAAAACCTATCTGACCAAAAAAAAAAAAAAAAACCTATCTGAAACAATAATGGCAGAAAACTTCCCTAACTTGGTGAAGGAAACAGACATACAAGTCCAGGAAGCACAGAGAGTCCCAAACAAGATGAACCCTAAGAGGCCCACACCAAGACACATCATCATCAAAATGCAAAACGTTCAAGACAAAGAGAGAATCTTAAAAGTAGTAAGAGAAAAGCAGTTAGTTACCTACAAGGGAGTTCCCATAAGACTGTCAGCTGATTTCACAAAAGAAACTTTGCAGGCCAGAAGGGAATGGCAAGAAATATTCAGAGTCATGAAAAGCAAGAACCTACAACCAAGATTACTCTTATCCTGCAAAGCTGTCATTGGTTTGCTTCTTGGCTCTACCTACTCTACTATTGAATCTGTGTAAATTACTGTTCATTTCAGTTAGTGCCTCCTTCATTTCTGACTTCATTAGAATCGATGGTCATATAAAGAGATTCCCAGAGAAGAAAAAGTTAAAGGAGTTCATCACCACCAAACCATTATTATATAAAATGTTGAAGGGTCTTTTTGAAGAAAAAGATAGAATATATGAACAAACAAAATGGCCATGAATACATATCTATCAACAATGGAATCTACAGACAAAATGAACAGGCAGAACAGAAACACTCTCATAGATACAGAGAACATTTTGTTGGTTGCCATATGGGAGGGGAGTTGGGGGAATGGGTGAAAAAGGTGAAGGGATTAAGAAATACAAATTGGTTGCTAGACTGACAAACCTCAAAGAGAAAGGGGTTGGGGGGTGGGAAGAAATAAACCAAAGAACTTATATGTGTAACCAGTGGACACAGAAAAGGCAGGATGGGGGTGGGAGTGGGGAGGAGGGGGGTCAATGGAGGAAAAATGAGGAACATCTGTAATACATTCAACAATAAAAAGAAAAAAGAAAAAAAAAAAAAAGACAAGAGTCAGAGGCTAAAAAAAAATGTTTTTTGAACTCCTGTGTGCTAACCACTTTGGGGCATGTAAATAAAACACAAACGGAGTTTATAATTAAATTAGGGAAGACAAGACAAGTGATCACAGTCTAGTTGTTAATAGATAAAATACTGTATATGGTGCCATCAATTATAAGATAAATTTTATGTACCACTAAGAAAAAGAGCTACCAATTAAAGTATGATATAACACTTTATCACTTAGAATTCATCTTGTATTTCTTGAAAGAGCTCTTTTGTACTTATACTGAATCATCTTATATCACGTATGGGTATAAATAAAAAGGAAAATGAGAGCAAAATAAAATACGTAAGGTATTCCTAGCCAATTTCTTTATACTGTGAGTCCTACTCTGAATCACTCTGACTAATACAGTCCTCTCTGCTTCACAAGAACATTGGTGACAGAGTATTTCTTAAAACTAAACACCAGCTCATATGCCAACTTTACCATTATGTAGAGAGCTATCTTACTTTGACTCTAGGAATATTGCTTAATTCATCCTCATCATCATTCAGTTATTACTGGTTAAAAATGGCCCTGGCCGGTTTGGTTCAGCGGTTAGAGCGTCGGTCTGCGGTCCTGAGAGACCCGGGTTCGGTTCCCGCTAAGGGTGTGTACCTCGGTTGCAGTTTGTCCCCGGCCCTGGTCGGTTGTGCGGGTGGCAGCCACTCGATGTGTTCCCTTCACATCGATGTTTCTCTCTCTCTCTGTTCCTCTCTCTCCCTCCCACTCTACCTGAACAAAAAATGGAAAAATGTCCTCGGGTGAGGAAAAAAAAAGGCCCACTTTTGGCCCTGACCAGGTAGTGCAACTGGTTAGGGTATCACCACAATATGCCAAGGTTGCAGGTTTGATCCCTGGTCAGGGCACATATAAGAAGCAACCAATGAATGCATAAATAAGTGCAACAACAAATCGATGTTTCTCTCTCTCTCTCAAATAAATCAATCAATTTTTAAAAATTAATTTCAAAATGTTCCACTTTTTGCCCTGGCCGGTTTGGCTCAGTGATTGGAGTATCGGCCTGTGGACCAGAGTCTCCTCGGTTCGGTTCCTGCTAGGGGCATGTACCAAAAAAATAAAAATAAATAAATTAAATAAAATGTTCCACTTTTGTCTCCAGAATTTTCTTCCAAGCTGCCAACAACTATCTCTACAAGTTTTGATGCTGGTTTTGGTATTCACATATGCAATGGCAATGAGAAACAAGTTAGGGCTGTTACCTAACCAACAGCAATTGTTTAGATACTATTATTTTAAATATGAAAAGAAGAATTATCTTAGAATTTTTAAAATACAGTAAATAAGTTTCCATTACATGGCTTTATAATTTAAGTAATGATTCCACATATATATGTCATCTCTTTCTCCTCAAAAACAACTCTTTGAGGCTAGTATTACTCACATTTTAAGAAAATAAAGTCAAGTGTACACCAGTTTTGTAGTATGTCGTATAGCCAGGAAGGGAATCCTAGTATGTTGACTTAAAACCTATATTCTTGCCCTAGCCAGTTCGGCTCAGCGGTTAGAGCGTTGGCTTGCGGTCCGGAGAGACCCAGGTTCAGTTCCCGCTAAGGGCATGTACCTCGGTTGCAGTTTGTCCCCGGTCCCTTTCGCGTCGATGTTTCTCTCTCTCTCTCTCTCTCCCTCCCTCCCTCCCTCCCACTCTATCTGAACAAAATATCAAAAAATGTCCTCGGGTGAGGACTAAAAGAAAAAAAAAAAAAAACCCTATATTCTTTCTATTATAAGACTGTAGAAGTACAGAACTAACAGGAATGATGTGGAGTTGGCAAACTATAGTCTATGGGTAAATATAGCCACAACTTCAGCCTTCTGCTAGGGTTTGGAATGACTGGGATTTTCAACTTAGTATCTTATTCAATCTTCAAAATATATTGGTAGTACATGCTTAGAACTGGTTGTCAATACAGGCGTTCCTGTTTGTTCTGTACTTCTACTCTTATAATAGAAAGAATATAGGTTTTAAGTCAACATACTAGGATTCCCTTCCTGGCTATACTACATAATACAAAACTCGTGTAAACTTAACTTTATTTTCTTTAAATGTGGGTAATACTAGCCTCAAATACTGCATATATTGCAATCAAGTGAGTCATAATCTTTCTGCTGGTGGAGGGTCCTGCCTTCAAGACCCTGTAATAATTGCAGTATCTATAAAATGCAGTAAAGCACAATAAAACAAATATATTTATACTGCATTTTGAGGAACATCTAAGTGAGGTACATAAGTGGACAACTCTTTAATAGCGCTATGAATTAAAACGTTCTTCTCTAGAAGAAAGTACTTCATAGCATGAAGGAAAAAGTTTTTCCTAACCAACCAGAGGTGTTTTCTCAAATCTGACAGCAAGTAATAAAACAAGGAGGGCTCATTAGGTTTTAAAAAATCCAATTATCCAATTTTGCAGATCCTAAGAAGAAAATTTGCTGGTAAGAAGCCTAGCAACAATGGAAAAAATGGACATTTACTCAGAAGTGTTCAGGTCAAAGGACTCAAACCTGGTAAAAGTGAGAAAGGGGAAGGGGTTGGGGGGAATGCAGGGATCAGGTCCTATACTGGTGCTACAATGAAAAGAGCAGGGAATCTAAAGATCAGTCTCCCCTACTTGTTAACATCAGGATTTGGGGCAGATGCTGTTAACTCTCTACATTCTTTCCCCACTTCCCAGTCTCTATTCCCTAAAAGAGTTCCAAATTGTTTTAGCAGCTAGTAAAGATCTCTTGTTATCGTTCCTCCAGCCCAAGGGAATGAATCACAATTGGTCTAAACCAGTAATAGTAATCACATTCCCTACTGCCAGTGATTGGTCTTAGGATAGACATGTGAACCAGTTCTAGACAATAGGACTAATGGGGAAAATATGCTGGGAAGTTTCCCTTTCTAGAGAGAGAAAAAAACAAAAGAACAAGCTTAGCTAGGAAAAGGCTTTTGCTCCTGTTCCTTCCTTTTTATTTGGAAAGACAGAATAAAGGTAAGATGCAAGTGGAGTTGCAGCAGCCATCCTACAACCATAAGGTAACAAACAAGAGAAGAAAAGTCAACATTTCCAAGAATGGCAAAAGAAGGGATGCAAAAAGCCTGGGTCCTGAATGATACACCTGAATGACTGAATTAACTCTGGAACTTCCAATTAATAATAAATATCCTTTTGGTTTAAACCACAGTAAGCTGTTAAAAGCAAATTAAATTATTTCACATTAATGCAATGTTGCTAATTTTAGTGGGGAGTTTTGTAGGTTTAATTGTATTTAAATAGTAAATTTGCTAAGTTTTATAATTATGTAAGAGTAATATGGGGTTTACTCTTATACATAAGGTATTATCCTTATATGTGAGATCTGAAATATTTTTCCTTCAAAAGGAATTCACACTATATTTTTTTAAGAAAGACTCAACATCATTAAAATGTTTATTTTAAGTTCTTTTACATATTTAATATAGTCAGAATAAAAATAGCATCAAGCCCTGCCCGGTTTGGTTCAGTGGTTCAAGTCCCGGTCAAGGGCATGTACCTGGGTTGCAGGTTCAATCTCCCACCACACAGGGTTGTGCAAGAGGCAACCAACTGATGTGTCTCTCATACTCTCTCCATCCCTCCCTTCCACTCTATCTAAAAATCAATGAAAAAAATCCTCACATGAGGATTAACGCCCCCCCCAATTATCAAGATTTTTTTCTGACACTAATCTAGTTGATTAGAAAGTTTATTATTTGTAAGAATAAACAAGTAGGAGCCAGGAAAATTTTTTAAATGATGAAGAACCTATCTCTACCAGCTAGTAAAACATATTAATAATGTCTAATTAAAAGTGTAGTAGTGGTACATTAAAAAAAAAGAGAAAGAAACTTAATGAACAGACCCAAATCTAAGTAGAAATTTGGTATATAATAAAGATGTCGTTTTAAGCAGTGGAGAAATGGACTGCTTTTATTTTTTATTGTTTTATCCTCACTCGAGGACATTTTTCCATTTTTTGTTCAGATAGAGTGGGAGAGAGAGAGAAAAACATCGATGTGAAAGGGACACATTGAGTGGCTGCCACCCGCATGACCAACCAGGGCCAGGGACAAACTGCAACCGAGATACGCACCCATAGCGGGAACCGAACCCGGGTCTCTCTGGACCGCAGGCCAACCCTCTAACCTCTGAGCCAAACCGGCCAGGGCTGTACTACTTTTTATTGAGGTGAAATTCACATAATGAGAAAATAATTTTTTAATAAGTGGTGTTACAACAATTGGACAGCCTATGAATAAAGATAAAATTGGCTTCATTCCTCACTTTGCACATAAAGATAAATTTAAAATGGATATAAAAAAAAAGAAAAACCCTATAGGTTCTGAAATATAACCTGTATAAATTTTTTTTTTTTTTTTGCATTTATCTTGAGCCAGAGCAGGAAGGAGAGAGGGAGGAAGAGAGAGAGAGAGAAACATCGATGGGAGAGTGACACAGTGAGTGGTCATCACCCACACAACCCCAACCGGGGCCCGGGACAAACTGCAACCAAGGTACGTGCCCTTAGTGGGAACGAAACCTGGGCCTCTATGGTCCATGGGCCAACACTCCAACTGCTGAGCCAAACTGGCCAGGGCCTGTATGAATTTTTTTATAACCTGGGAGAAGAAATTGTCTTTCTATGATTCAAAAATCCAGAATATGCACACACCTAAATAAGGTTAGTGAAATTGAGAGCAAGAGATAATGAAAAATAGTTAAAAGAGTAAGTCATATAAGAGATTGTCAAAGAAACAGACCCAACTTGAAAGTAAGAGATAGATGGGGGAGTGGAAAAAGATGGTAAGATAAGAAAAAAGCAAGTGAGAAGAAGAAAAATAAAGGATGCTTTGAAATTGGTGGAAGTGAGACTTCATAAATCAGCACTGGGTAAAAAGACTAAATCCTAGAGTAATTTGCAAAGAAGTAAGATACACAACTCAAATTAAGTATTGCCAGGATATGAATAAAAAAAAACCCACAATGGGTCTTAGAGTCAAGAAATCCATGTCCTAGTCCTTAGGGGCCGGCCATACCACCATACTTCTAGGGCACCTGAATATGAGGAAGATCTGAGTTTCAGTTTCGTCGTTTATTAAGAGAAAATATTGTCCCCTGTCCCTTAGTATACCTTATAGAATACAGAATTTTGAGTCTCAGTTTTCTCAACTATATAGTGAAATAGTGAGATATGAACATTTCAAAAGCTCTCTTACAGCTTTATGATTGTAGGGGGCAGAGGGTCTATATTATCACTAACATACTTAGAGTAGGCCTGCCTGTTTTCAAATAAGAAGGTATTAAAAAAAAAAATAAGCCACTTGAGGACCACATAAAATTCACCAATATATGCTCTTCTCTTCACAATACTATAAAAAAGCGTCTTTCGAAAGAACTTTATTTTCCTGGATAAACAGTAAACCCAAATTAAGAAGTTCAAATACCTATTTAAAGACAATATTACTAACAATTATACAATCTCTAATCAGCAGTTTTTCCCTTTATTTTCTCTTAGTATTTTTCTTCAGTTCATCTTCAAAGAACTTGTTTTGACAAAGTGTCTGAAGCATGTATAGTTATTAAAAAGCTAATTTTTTTTTTTTTAAATCGAAGAGTGCTGGTATACTGAAAGATCAAATCTTAAATTTAGATAGGCAGCAGCACCCTGGCCAGTTTGCTCCGTGGTTAGAGCATTGGCCCATGTGGGTTCAATTCCAGTGAGGGGCACTGACCTGGGTTGCAGGTTCAATCTCAGGCCCCAGTTGGGAGGCAACCAATCAATGTCTGTCTGTCTGTCTGTCTGTCTGTCTGTCTCTCTCTCTCTCTCTGTCTCCCTCCCTCCATCCTACTCCCTCAAAAAAATCAATGGAAAAATATCCTCAGGTGAGGATTTAAAAAATTATAATAATAAGGCAGCAACGAAGCTACATATCAACAATAAATGTTACATTAACTCCAGGTTAATTTTCCCAAACAATCTGTTATGGACTAGTTTCCAGATCCTTATTATTCATGTTACAGTCCTATCTTCCTGTCTTCCAAAGCTAAAACAATCTACATTTACCTTAAATGTAGCCTTCTACTATCTTTTTCTGTTGTGCGTTAATCGACCTATCTTTTCCTGTCAAGGTTCTCTCATTTTTTTACTGTATATCATAGTCAGGTCTCCACTTCAATTCTTAGTTTCCTTCCCTGTTTTTCCCAACCATTTCACCATCTCCTACTATTTTAATTTATAGGATTCTCCTGCCCTGGCCGGTTTGGCTCAGCGGTTAGAGCGTCGGCCTGCGGTACAGAGGATTCTCCTTTCTCTTCATTGCTAGGACCTACTTTCACAGTACCACATCTCCTATCCTCATCTCTTTTTGATCAGTTTTTATACATATTACGTCTTCAGAATCTAAGGTTTCTCTTCTCTAGTCCTTATTCCAAGAATATCTACCAATCCATCTCTAGATTCCTGAACACACACTCTTGACTTCCTTATACCTAAGTATTCTCCCTTTCCCTTTTCTCTTTCCAGTCACTAGTGTCCAGAATCTTGTCTGACACTACAAACACCCCTCAAAACCAAACTGCCTATTCAATTCTCTCTGCTTTCCAGCCATTAACACTCCCACGGTCAACTCATTATGCTCTCTCTCCTATACCTAAATATCCCCTAATCTGGCATAAGCCATTCAACAACCTAAAATTACAAAAGTCTCTCTCTTCAACACAGCTCCTTTCTTCCCAGTAAATGGTTTCCCTGAAACATTTTAAGCAGCTACGTTCAATGCTTCATTAACTCTGAGTTTTGTCAAACCAGTACATAGCTTCCCTCAGACCTATTTGCCGGGTAAAAATCAGTTGCCCAAATCTTCCTCTTTAAGCTTCCCAAACCGTACCTCTGCAGCACTTCCATTCACTAGCCCGTATTCCTAGTTATTTCTCCATTTCCAGAGCCCATGGTCACTGTCTCAGCTCCTCAGTCCTCTCCCTCATGACATCTCCCCTTATTCCCTACCCTCACTTCTCATCACATTCCTATTACGCCTAAGAGTCCTCTTGGCTACGTTTTCTATCTTTCCTTGGGCCTGTTCCCCAAGCTTTCTCAGCTCCCCACACACACACACACACACACACACACACGCAACTCCCTGAATCTGCCGCTTAACACCTCCAAAAGTCCCTCCAGAACCTTCTGCTCCCTAGTTCATTTCTGTTTCTTCAGGTGTTCTCTAGTTCTTTAAGCTTTTCTAATATCTAGTTCTGTCTTCTTACCCCACCTAAATCCTTCCGTAGTTGTTTCCCCTAACTCCCCTCAACTTTTTCTCTCTTTCCCCCTTTCCCTCAACCCTCCCTGGCAGCTTTCAACCCACCTTTGTCATTGTTCGACTCCCTTTCATCAAAGCTCCTCCATCCCTTCTTCTGTAGGCGCTTCTTAAATCTCTCGACTTCCTCGATTTTTGCCTTATTCCCTTCTCCCTTCAATACTACTTGTCCTCCAATTTCCATTAACCTGCCGCCTCCCCTGGAGCCCAAATCTGCCTTCTACTCCATCAAAACGTTTCCAGGCCGCCACCAACATTCTCTCCTCTCCTTAGTCTCCCCTGCCGCGCAGCTCTAAACGCCCAGGGACACCATTCTCCAGCGGCCTCTAGGAAGAAGGGCTCCGGGTTACGTACCCCATTCGCATCTTGGCTCCGCTCTGACTGCCCCCACTGCCGGGTAGAGGGGGGCGAGAGGGCAGGCGGCCGAGGTGCATACTCTTTTCGAGGGCCGACATGAAGGGGAGGCCGCAGGTAGTCAAACAGGAGCCGAAGCTTCGTCCCAGGTTAAGTGCGGCCCAACCGGTCCACAGCTCGCTCCTTTAGCGGCGCCCAGTCGCCTTTGGACAGCACCTAGCCAGCCGCAGCACCACCCACCGACCACCGGCTCCGTAAACTCCACCCACTCTCCTCAGGCGGTTCCACCGGAAGTGCGCAACAGGAAGCTCCCACAAAGGAAGCTGGGTAACGGAGTCTGCGTACCCCTCAGATCCCAAGCGGAGAACGCGACGACCCTCGCCGGAAAGAGAAGCGGTCCTGGAGGCAATGCACCCTGGGCAATGGAGTCCTCAAAGGACGTATCCCTTTGCGCTTGCGCAGCTGGAGGTGACAGCGTCCAACCCCGCCGAGGTAGTGTAGTAAAGCATCCTGGGTGTTGCAGTCTGTTGGCGGTAAGGACTCTTGGCGCCTTCCGTCCTCACCGCTTCCCAGACTGTTAGAGGAAAGCTGCTTCTTCCTGCCTCCCAGGCTGCCCAGCGGCGCCGGTTGCCGGGGAACGCAGGCGCGGTGGGAAGGGATGGCGGGAGGCTACGGTTTAGGTTCTGGGGCCGGAGTTGAGTTGAAGAAGAAAAGTTCGGCCTCGTCATGAAACAACGGAAAGGCCAGGGGACTGGAGGTGGCTGTGGCCGCAAGAAAGGAGGTAACCTGAATGACCAAAGGCTGAGGAAAACCTAGTATGGCGGAGTTAGGGGAGCAGGGTGTAAGGAGTTCTAGGGAGAACCCCCCCCACACACACACACACACCCGCCTGTTGAAAAGATGAAGAGAAAGTACGGAGGCGGGAGAGTAATCAGGGAATCAGGTTAAAAGAGAGGGCAGTTGGCTCTCCAACGAATGGAAAAGAAATAGGGGCTGTAGCGGGGGACAAACTGGATGAATAAATGGGGCGAAGTAAGGACTAAAGGATACAGGTAGGACGCTTCTAGAGTAAGGGAACAGAAATTCTACAGATGTTTTTATTTTACTTTTTGAAAATTGAGATATAATTGACATAACATTACGTTAGTTTCAGGTGTACCACATAATGATTGGATATTTGTATATATTGCAAAATGATCACCATAATAACTGGTTAGCATCCATCACCATACGTAGTTACAAAACATTTTTTTTCCAAAATATACAATACACTGTTAACTATAGTCACCACGGTGTGCATTACATCCCCATGACCTGTGAATGTTTTTTATAACAAAGCTAACCGTGTGTGGGGGTATACCTTCGGAGGTACATAGGGTGAAAGAAACATAAGTTGGAGAAGGGAGTATGGCAATAATCCTAATAGGCAAGGGTCATGCTTTATGCATTACTGAATCCCCAAGAATTAGCACAAAGTAGGACTCAGTAAATATTAGTTCAATGAGTGAAGCATGAGATGATGAAGCGTGAGGGGATACAGACAGGAGTTGGGAAAGATAGTTCTGGAGAAGAGAGGAAGGAGTGAAGAGTTACACCATGTAGTAACCTACCCTAGGTTGGAGTGGGAGTGAGGGTGTGAGGCTCGCTGAAGGATTTGAGATGATGGAAGAGTGTGTAAAAAGAGGTTATCAGGAGACACAAGCTCACCAAGAGAGTAGAAAATGTTAGTTGCGGTGAGAACAGTCACCCTAAGAACCCAGGACAAATCAGGAAACCGGAATTCTGGAAATTGAATCTCTATGGGCTGCCTCAAAAATAAAATCCGGTGACTGCCCTTTTACATTTATACACGGAGAGATAAAAAGGAATAGTGATACATTAGGCCATTGGGGTGAGGACTGAAGCTACAGCCTGGAAATGAATCTTACCCAAATTGCTTAAAGATATTTAAGACAGTTTTGAGGCAGTGCCTTTCCTTCCAAGAATGATGGGAGGATAAGAGACAGAAGTAGGGAAGTGGTCAGTTCTGGTGCTCCCTATGTCAAACCAGTAACACCTGTAACCAGCATATTTGGTTGATAGGAAAATCAAAATAGAAATAACATAAGAATGCCCTACTAGCTAAACATATGCATATGCAGTAATGCTCATATACACACCTGTGTATAATTTTTATATTGAAACTAGTTATCCATAAAGATTATGGTGGATCTTTTCTCCACTATAGAGAGCAGAGAGAGTGTTTACTTCAGAATCCAGAAAATTTTTTATAGAGATTCCTGCTCTGATAAACTCCAGTGTATTTTCTTCTTGTGAGGCCTGACCACTCCCCAAGGGAAAAGTCAGAGGAATAGAAAGGTGTGTGTAATGTAGGAATGGTTTCTTAAATCTCTCAGTCTTGTTAGAAGATACATTAAAGGGAAGTAGAAAGCTGTGTTTACTTTACATTTGTTGTCTGTCTGAAAGCCAGTAAATATTATGAACCCAGCATTGTTCCAAAAAATAGTGTATAATCTGAAGATGATAACCTGTCCTTATTAATGGTATGATATTGGCAGGAAAGAAAAGACAGACCATTTAAAGTGGTTTATTGAAATGCTGGGTTGTATGAAATAGTCATTTGAGAGTTGGGTGAAGGGAGTTGTTGCTGTTTTATGTTTAGTGATGGTTTTAAAGTAAGAGAGTTAGGTAAAGATAACATATCTTAAGAATTGTGGACTTTGCAATAATTAAAGCATTAGTTGGAAGAAAAATTTCAACTACTACTGAGATTTTAAAAACTGGCCCTGGCTGGTTTGGCTCAGCGGTTGGAGCGTTAGCCTGTGGACCAGAGAGTCCTGGGTTCGGTTCCCACTAGGGGCACGTACCGAAAAAAAACTATCTACCATATCATTGTATTTGTATTTTTCAAATGGTATCTTTCGATTAAAGAAGAGTTTGTATTAGCATGACTTAAGTTTACTTATAATAACCCGAATCAAACCCTAAATACTAATTTGTTACCAAGGTGGCTTAAGTGACTAGATTGGTTATTATATGGTCTGGTTTGCTAGTTATTTCTCTTATATAAGGATAGGTAGGATAAGCTTGCTCTCTGTAGAGACTAAAATGTTTTTGTGTGTTTTTATTTAAAAAGCAGATTATATGTTTTATATATTTAAATTGACTTGGTGGTCTTGAATTCTTCCACAGGTTTGAGTGACATTCCCCCATCTACAAGCCTACCACCTCTAGTTGAAGGCCAGCTGCGCTGCTTTCTGAAGCTTACTGTTAATAAGATCATATGGAAGATTGTAAAGCCTCCCTCTTGTGTATTTGTACGAGTGAGATGGTGGGGAGAAACATCAAATGGAACCCTCTTTTGTCCCAGGGACACACTGCAGACTGAACCAAAAGCTGTGAGAACAACTACACGTTATGCTGTTCGCTGTGGTCCAAAGCAATTTACCTCTTATCTAACAGGTATGTTTTTGTCTTATCATTTCACCTATAGGCCTAATAAGCATGTATTAATGTTGTTAGTAATAGGTGTTACTATGTGCCTAGTATCTGTGGCATTGTTAATTATTAAGGACTCAAAGAGGTTTTATAATAGCCATCAGTTATTGAGAGTATACTATGCACTAGCAATTGATACATATTATTTCTAATCCTTAATAACACTGCAAGATAGATATTTTCTGTTTCATAGACAATGAAACTGAAATTCAGAGATGAAATCAATACTAAGGTTGCATAGTTGATAATGGCAAAATTAGGATTTGAACCCACTTCTGTCTAACACCAAAACTCATGTACTTTTTACCAAACCATGCTTCTTTAAGTAAAAACTGTAGTCTTTGCTCTGGGATGTACATTATGCTCAAGGAAAGAGGATATAGATACAAAATTTACTAACAGTACAAGATAATACGTGCTAAATGCCAAATGAATGGTTTAGTGAGTTAGTACTACAGGTTTTTAAGAAGGGAAGGATCCCTCTATAGAAATCTAGGATCCAAAATTTATTTCTGTTTAAGGAAAGCATTCTAAATGTGTTGTATTATTTCTCAATATTTAGGTCAAGCTTTCAGTAAACACATTTTGGAAGGTGAGGTTGTTTATCAAATCAATCCAGTTCAGGTCAAATAAAATTTAAGCATTTATCATGTAAACATTGTTGGGCTAAGACCTGAGAGCCAGAGGTGAATTAAAGATTAACCTGCCCTTAAGAAGCTTACATTCCACCAAGAAAAAAATTTTTGAAAACATCAAAATGTAAAGAACAAAATATTCAGTAATTAAAAATATATATGTTGAGTACTTATCGTGTGCTACAAATTGTGCTAGGCACTACGGGATTGCAAAGGTGAATACAAATTTAATCAGAATGATATCTAATTCTAACTAAATTCACAGAGAAGTTTAGTTATAATAGTAGGTAGAAAGTGATAAGTGCTATTAAAAGATACCCATAGATACTCAGGTGGTATTTTTATATAATTTTAACAAATGAAGAGTGATTAGAAATTCTTCAGTAAGAAAGAAGGTACCTGTTAATATGATAATAGGTCAGACATTTATTTGAACATCCTGTGATAAAATAAAGAATGCATTAGACTTGTCATCTGAACTTGAAGTTGTTATCAGCTGTGGGATTTTGGGAAAGTCCCTTCCCATTTTTGACGCCCTTTTTCCTTATCTGTGAAATGGGATCAAATAGCTGCCCTTTCTATGAAGAAGCAGCCTGGTTGAATGAGAAGAGCACGGGCTTTGAATTCAGACAATCTTGGATTTGAACTCTGGTTTCAGTATTGGATGCTATGTGATCCTGGGAGGTTCCTTAAGATCTTGGAGCCTTGGTTTCCTATTAGTTAAATGGGGATAATAGCACTTACAGGAATTATTGTGAAGATTAAATGAAAAAAATTTTATGCAGTTATTGCTTCAATACCTGACACATTGTAGGTATGAGTCTTATAAAAATATAATGTCTTAAGTATAGCATAGGGGATATAGTCAATAACATTGTAACAATTATGTACAGTACCAGGAAAGTACTTAAAATAATGAGGTGCCACTTTGTAAAGAATATGATTGTCTAACCACGGTGTATGCAGTACACCTGAAACTCATACAAAATAATATTGAATGTAAACTATAATTGAGAAATATATTTTTTAAATACCCTACCAAAAAACTCCAAGAAGGTTAAAAAAAAAAAAAGAATTAATCTGAGTAGAAATCCAAAACCGCAGGAAATTTGTATTTTATAATCACTTACTATTCTTGTTTATTTACTCCTCCAGCAAATTAGCTGCTGTAAATAAATAAAATGAATACAAGTTTTATTTTTTTTAATGTGTGTGTATATATATGCATACATATATGAAGTCTTGGGCACTATGGGGGATACAGAGATTTTAGAGTAGTCTCTAATCAAAAGTAATTTAATTTGTTGAAAAACACAAAACTGACATATATGAAACAAGTGAGCAGTGCCAGATAGTATGTAATTAAATGCATGATTACTTGGTGCATACAATGGGTACTATATGAATATTCCAGGAAATTAATAAGGGCTAAACTTATCAAAGTTATTAGGAAACCAGAATCCTACTTCTGTTCTACACTAACTTGTACTTGACTTTGAGCAAGCCATTTCATCTTCCTGGGTCTTAATTTTCCTCTTAGTGAATTGAAGGGTTAACCACCAAATGGGTCTGTACTCAAGTTTTATGATTCTAGTTAAGAAAGAAACCTTGAAGGAGGTCCCATTTGAATAAGAGACAGGTGAGGTGAACCTTATAAGTAATGGTCCAGCTGTAAATATGAGTACATCGTGTTTATTAGAAAATGAAGATACAACATTGGTTCACATGAATATGTGCTCTAACTGAAAACTTGTTAAGCTGTGTGGTATTTATTATTATTATTATTGTTTTATGTACTGTTTTGTATGAATAGCTCATTTGAAAGAAGATAAAATGCGTAAAGTAAACCAATGAATATATTGTCTCACATTAGAGTAAAACGTGAATAGATCCAGGTTGGAAAGAGAGAGACAGTAAAACACAGATTATATGAATTCCTCAGATAAAAATAATGTACAGGAATAAATGAAAATGCATAGAATTTTATAGTTCATAAAATCTGTTCAAGTCCATCATCTTATTTGATGTTTAAAATGACCCTGTGAAGTAGGTAGGGTGGTTTGTTTTATTCATTTCTTTATATCTATTGTATCTTATTCTGAACAGAAGTTAGGACTATTACAAAAACATGGTAAACAGAAAGGGTTTTTGTTTTTGTTTTTAACTAGAGAGAAAATTTTTCCATTTTAAATCTTTAAGAACTTTTTGTTTCAGGAAAGTGAAAATACAGTAGGAGGAATGAGAGAAAGCCACTGGAAGTATTAGAATGCATGTTGTGAGGCCCTGTACATTTGCAGTGGGTATTAGCATCACTTTCTCTAGGCAATGAATTTGAGTTTCAGAGTTAGAAGTGATTTACCCAAGATCACCCTTACACCAATCCTAATTTCAGGGTTGCCCTTAATCCAAGATCATTAATGTTTCTGCTATGCCATACTGCCTCAGGAAATAGAGGGATTATAGGATTCTGAGATATGCCTCATACTCTCTTCTGACATCTTTCCTCCCTTACCCTTTATCTCTTTACGGGAAATACAAGCCCTGAAAATATTTGGAGCATGTGAAGATTAGAGTAGAAACTGAGAAAATTACATTACTTCTCTGAGTCTCACCGCTTGATTTTTGCCTCTCTTTAATTGGATAGGATTCATTTAGTAGGAATATGAAAGACAACGGGGGTGGGAAGAAGACTGAACAAAACGGATTCTAGTTTTACAGAATGTCTTATACTGTATACCTCAATTCCTCTTTTTATATCTGCATCTTTTCTGCATATGGGGTTCCTGATTCTTTCATATATGTGGGTTTTCCATAAATGTGTATATAAATTAATTTGGTTATTTTCTCTTGCTAAAAAAATAATAACATAATAATTCCACAGCAAAAGTGAAGCATGGAGGTCAGAAGCCTATTAAGAATTAAGTTTTTTCTCCCTAGAAGTAATGAATAATGAAGCTGCATGGTATAGTGTACTTTATATTTAGATAGAACTGAGTATTAGCCCATTTTTTAACTTTATAGCTGGGTGAATTTAGGAGTGTTATGTGACTTCTCTGAGCCAGTGTTATCCTCAAATGGGGATAGAAACAACTGTATCATAAAGTTGTTAAGAGAATTAATGAGATATGGAATAGCCTAGCTATTAGTAAAGAACTAAAAAATGTTGGTCCACTTCCCTTATTCTGAATATGCACATCATTTTATAGTCTCCAAAGCACTTTTACATTTATTATCTCATGATTTTCAGATGGCTTCCATGAGTAGGTAAGACAGGAACTGGGATATGTTAGGTAATTTGCCTAATGTCACATAACAGTCGTTACATATCTACCATGTGAGAGAACACTGTGTTGTATGTTTTACTTACAACACTCCTATTTCTCACATAGCCACAGTATAAGTGTTATGATGTCTGTTCTACAGACAACTGTGGCTTACACAGAAGTAGTTTGTGAATATTGGCACTAGAATACAATCATAGGTTTTCTAATTATAAGTCCTATGCTTTTCCACTACAGTATTGAATTAATAGTGAAAATGAACCATTTTCTCAACTTTGGTAAGAACATATTTAGCAGTTATACTGTCCTGGAGGAATCTTAGATTCCATATGAATGCATTATATTTCTCCTGCCATAAATTATGACCATGAAGATATTATGTTTGAGTGACTAATTGAAGAATACAGTTAAGAAGTTTATTTCCACTTCAGTTCATTCGAAATGCTCTTAGTATTTCAGTACTCCAGATATAATCAAGGAGAAAGCAATTAGATACTCCTTGGAAGCAGGGACCAACTCTTGCATCCAAACAAGAGAAGTCCTTTGTCCAATTCAAAACTAGAAATGGTGAGAATAAAAGAACTAAGAATTATTGTTTTTAATGTTTTGGGTTTTTTTTGTTTTTTCTTTTTGTACGTGCCCCTAGCGGGAACCGAACCCGGGACTCTCTGGTCCGCAGGCCAACGCTCCAACCACTGAGCCAAACCGCCCAGGGCAGATTTATTGTTTTTATATTTCAAAAGCAAAGCCTGAGTTCTTGCCAAATACGTTAAAAATACTCTTTTCAAAGTTTTTTTTTTTTTTTTTTATCCTCACCCGAGGACATTTTTCCATTTTTTGTTCAGGTGAATGGGAGGGAGAGAGAGAGAGAAACATCGATGTGAAAGGAACACATCGAGTGGCTGCCACCCGCACAACCGACCAGGGCCGGGGACAAACTGCAACCGAGGTACGCGCCCTTAGCAGAAACTAAACCCTGGTCTCTCAGGACCGCAGGCCAACACTCTAACCGCTGAACCAAACTGGCCAGGGCTTTTCAAAGAATTTTTATTATCAATACTTGATATGCTAAATATTTTTATTTAATTTAATTCTTTTTCTCCATCCAAGGTATTTTGTCATTATTCTTTTCTAAAACTTTATTGTCCTGTTAATCATGGATTCACTCTATTCCCAACCCCAGAATTATATGGTAAGTGCATGGTTTATTTGAAAGAAAAAAATGATTTTTCTATGTAAAAAAAGTTTTCTGATGTATACCCCACTGTTCACTTCAAAAAATTAAAAGTAAATGAAAAATATCTGCATATATTATAATTGTTTCTGACTAGATATGGCTGTGCTGGTGCTGGAAGTAATCACCAAACTTGATCATCTTCCAATTGGTAGAGTTCAGATCAGTGGATTAGCCAAGCTTTCTCCAACCCATCACATCAGTGGATTTTTCAGCATTGTTTCACCAACATCTAAGAAACTTGGAGAACTTCAGGTAAAAATACTATTTTTTTCTTTATTGATTTTAGAGAGAGAGATAGAAACATCAATGAGAGAGAACACTGATTAGCAGCCTCCTGCATGCCCCTCACTGGGGATTGGGTCCACAACCTGGGCATGTGCCCTGACTGGGAATCGAACTAGTGACCTCTTGGTGCATAGGTTGATTCTCAACCACCGAGCCACACCAGCCGGGCCAGGTAAAAATATTTTAATTCATTGTAGCATCAAATAAAATTTGGGGGCACAAATAGTTGACTATGTTTGTAGAATGGATAGATACATGATTCCCATATACTATGCTAATTCCCTCTTCATGCCTTTGTTCATGTTTTTACCTAAAGACTGTAACATACCTTTGTTTCCCACTTATCCAGATTCTCTTAGTAATTTCATGAGACTCCAAATACATGTATGCTTAATATTTTTCCTATTGCAGGATATTCAAATTCACTAATCTTTTCTTGTACAGTGCCTAATCTGCCCTTAATCCCATCAGTGGTATTTTCATTTTTGATGCTGTGTTTTTCATCTCTTTAAAAGTTACATTTTAAAATTTTTCTTTTTTTTCTTTTTTAAAATGAGTTTTTATTTTTTAATTATAGTTGACACACTATATTATAT
Organism: Molossus molossus; assembly: GCF_014108415.1. Classification (NCBI taxonomy): domain Eukaryota; kingdom Metazoa; phylum Chordata; class Mammalia; order Chiroptera; family Molossidae; genus Molossus; species Molossus molossus. The sequence goes on from NW_023425348.1 coordinate 44,991,779, forward strand.
TAGTTTCAGGTGTATAATTCAGTGATTAGACATTTATATAACTTAGGAAGTGATCAACCCAATAACACATTTCATTTTTTTTTTTTTTTTTTTTGGTACGTGCCTCTAGCAGGAACTGAACCCGGGACTCTCTGGTCCGCAGGCCAATGCTCCAACCACTGAGCCAAACCGGCCAGGGCACACATTTCATTTTTTAAATGTATAATTTATTTTTCTCTTTACGTTCATATTTTCTTTACATTCATATTTTCTTTCACGTCCTTGAGCATTAGGATCATCTGTATAGTAGCTGTTTCAAGATCCTGTATAGTACTAATTTTACTATCTCTGTCATTTGGGGTTTGTTTTCAATGATTTCAGTGTTCTTGAGATTATAAGGCACTTCCTCCTTCTTGTAATTTTTTATTGCATACTGGACATTGTGACTTTACATGTTCTGTACTTGATTTTTTTTTTTTAAGGAGTATTGGACTCTGGCAGGTAGTTCAGTTACTTCCCAGTATTAAGTATATCAGTTTCCATATAGGAAAAGCCTACTGATTCATATAAACAGCTGTAAAAAAATTAGAAATAATAAGGGAAATTGGGATGTTGACTTAATTTTTGATATTAAAAAAGTATTATTACTGTTTTAGATGTGCTAATGGTAATATGTTTCTGTTCTGGAGGGGAAAAGAATCCTCATATTATTACTAATGTATTTACAGAAGAAATGGTATGATGTCTAGGACTTATGTCATGCTACCCCAGTGGTATAAATGAAATGTGATTAATCTTGTGTTGATAGTTTTGTGTTTTAAATTTTTCATAATAAAAACATTTTTCATATTAAAATTTTTTAAGAAAGGGTCCTTTGAGTATAACACAGTGGATGAAAACTTACACCAAGGTATAGCATTGTGACATTTCAGAACATTAAAAACAAAGACAATTCTGTAAGCTTCCAGAGAAAAGGAGAAACAGTCACATACAAAGAATTGGGAAGTAGTATGGCTTCGGGCTCTGAATAAAAACATTAGGAGCTAGAATACAATTCAAGAATGTTTAATAAAAATAGCCTAGATTTCTGTTCTAGCACTGTTTATGTAGTGTAAGGGTGGAATAAACATGTTTTCGTATATAAAGATTCTCAAAATTTGTACCTCTCTCCCAACCTTTCTGACAAAGCAGCTGAAAGACTCTTTCCACCAAAATAAAGAAGTAAATTTTAAAAAGACAAGATGTGATATTGGAAATAAGAGATCAAACAGAAGAGGAGGGAAGGGAGATCACAGGATGGCAGCTCTACACCAGGCAAAAGTGGCAGCTAGACTTGGAAAATGTCCTAAATCTCTGGGAGATATTTCTTTTAAAAAAAGATTATAGAACACCTGATACATCTGAAAATCTTAAGAGATTTATACAACTAGTAACGAGTTTAGAATTAAATTATTAATAAGGACAATAAAAACTAAGCAGATGAGAAACAAGTCAGTTGCCATTTTAGATAAAAATCATGCAGAAAAGGAAAGGTAATCAGTAGAACTCGTCATTCAGCTTTAAATACAATACATGCTAATACAGAAATTTTGGTTAGATCAATAATGAAAGTTTACAGTATAACTATGGGCAGGTCCAGAGATTGGGGAGGTGGAAGGATGTTGGATGGAGCTAAAATTAGGAAGTTGAAAGATAGTGCCCAAAAACTGGGGGGGAGGGGGTCATGATGTAGACTAATATAAGCACGTTATTTGGAACTGCAGGGGTAAATACCACAAGAATCAGGTACTGGAGTTGAAAGTGGTTGCCTTTGGGGAAGGAGAACTATGTGAGGGAGTTGTTTTTTGTACAAGCTTGTAAAACTGACTCTTCAAATTATGTGAATGTATAATATTACTTTTAAAATAACTTTTAAAAAACATGCAGTGAATGATGGACTTCTTGTCATACCATTGCTTTGCTGTCCCCAAGAACAGTATTGAATTAACTAAGTGTGGAATCCCTCCTGATGAGTGGTAAATGAAGCCAATGGGGACCCGACAGACTGGAAGAAATAGAGGTGGAAGGAATAGAGGTGACTTTAGAGTGTTGCTATGAAGATTACATTTAGTAATACCTCGAAGAAGACAGATACATAGTTACTAAAGGGAAACAGATTATGGAGTTAGAACAGTTTTAAATGATAACGAGGGCCATGGTGGCTGGAGGGAGGGTACTCAGAGTAGATTGACAATAAAGATCATTAGAACACAGCTGTGAGAGGAAACTTTGTTGTATTCTAGTCTTGGTATCAATCAGGTGTCAAACATGACTATTGAGTCAAGCAGGTTGGCTGTAAGAAAAATCAACTGCCAAAAATGTCATAGACATTTAAAAATGCCAAACTTACACTATTCTATAAACATATAACACAGTATATACGTATATATGATTATTTTACACTAAAATTGGGAAACAAGAATACTTAATTATAATTTCTTTTTTTTTTGAAATCCACTTTTTTGATTTGGCTAGAAACTTGATACTTTTAATTCTGTACTGAGTATTTGATGGGCATTACAAGCACTCAGTTTTAAACCATTTAATTAAGAGTAGATTTAGATCCAAGATGATGGCAGAGCAGGTGGATGTTACACCTCTGCCTAGGACCAAACTGGAATTACAACTAAAATATAGAGCATTCACCCTGAATTACCATCTGAAGACTAGCTGAAGAGGTCTTACAATCAAGGATTTACATAAGCACATTTAGACTGGTAGGGAGAGCAGGGACATGAAAAGGGCTGGCCCTCACTCCCATGGATAGCAGCTAAGATTCTGGAGGGATATCTCAACTGCAAAGGTTCCCCCTGAGAAGTGTGAGGTTTCAACCCCAAGCCAGGCTCCCAGCCCAGGGCACCAAAGCCAGGAATAGGCACTCAGATAATATCTAGTGGTGAAAATCAGCAGGGATTCTGTTTGGCAGGGAGAAACTAAGTCTGTTAGAGACACAGGCACACTCTTAAAACGGCCAACACACAAAATCTTGTTCATAGCCACTCACCCTGGTCTCTGGTGGAGGGAGGGCAGAGCAGACTAGTTACGTGAGGAAAGACAGGTGTGTGTGGTCCTAGGGAGAAAGCTGAAGGAATAGCAACTAGAATCCCTAAGCTGAGTTCTCCCACACTTCAGACACCATCTTTCTTGGGTGGAGCACTCCCCTCCATACCTCATCAACCTGGAGGAATGCAATAGCCCCACCCTCTGGACTCCCTGTCACCCCACCCTGTGGAGCTTGTGCCCTGCTGAGGAGTCAGCTGCTTAGGTTGGGGTGTAGAGGTCTGGACAGACTCAGAAGGTGTCAGTGACTGAGGGTGGGGGCCACTCCTCCACCTCCCCTCAAGCCTGACCAGCACATCCCCCTCATGGGAGATCCGCTAGACCCACCCAGAATCTGGGACAGATTGAGTTGTGTGGCTCTAGGATGGGAGCCATTTTTTCCTTGCATGCCCAACCAAAGCAGAGCTGTGCCTTCACACAGTCAGATCTTGGTTTGTTTGGCCCTAATAAACTCTGCTAGCCTCACCCTGACAAACCCTGAGATCCTGTTCCACCTCAGAGATGTGCAAGCACCCACTGGGAGGCAGCTAGACTTGGTATATACCCTGGAATATTTGATGAGTGGCCTCAGACCCAGCACTGGCACCGAATATCAATCTGGTGACCACTCATCCCTACTTGGTGACTCACTGAGAACCTACCTCATGCAAGAGGCTCTTAACAGTGGCTGAGTCTAACAGGTAGCTGGTAGGCAGAGGCAGATCTCAGGATACCTTGGGACTTCTATTGATCTGCCCCCAGGCCTGGTCCTGTTAAAAACCAGCCTTGGTGAGCAGGTTGGTCCTTACCGTGCACATCCAGGCCCAGCAAAGACAGCTGCAAACAGTGGATCACTTTAGCTCCAAACAGGCTGCCCAGGGCTAGTCACAGGAAGCAGCTGGTATTGGCCTGCACCAGAGTCCCTTCCAAGAGGCCCCAGAACCAACACACCCAGAGGCCTGCTTTGGACAGTATCAGAGCAGGATCCAATTAACTTCATAAGTTGCATATCCAGAGGGAGGTCTCAGTAGGCACCAGACTGTGCTGAGGTAAATTCTGCTTCATGTGGTCAGCACCTGCACTGCACCTGGTACGCTATGGTCAGGGTTTATCCTCACAATCAGCCAGCCTGAGGATTGACCCCATGCACAAATGGGCCAATAGCAATCAATTACAAAATGAGGGGTCACATGACCCACACAAGGAATATTCCTAGAGCACCCAGCTGGATCCCAAAGGACACCTACTACATAAGGCCACCCTACCAAGACTGGGAGTCCAAGCAGATCTACCTAATCATAGAGAAAAAAAAAAAACAGAAAGGCAACCAAAATGGGGAGGCAAATAAACATATCCCAAATGAAAGAATAGAAGAAATCTCCAGAAAACAAACTAAATGAAATGGAGGCAGCAATCTACCAGGTACAGACTTCAAAGTAATGGTTATAAGGATGCTCAGTAGCATGACAAAGGGAACCCTTATGCACTGTTTGTGGGAATGCAGCTTGAAGCTGCCAATGTGGAGGGCAGTATGGAGTTACCTCAAAAAATTAAAAATGGAACTGCCTTATGACCCAGCAGTTCCACTTCTGGGAATATATCTGAAGAAAACCAAAACACTAATTCAAAAGAATACATACACCCCTGTGTTCATTGCAGTGTTATTTACAATAGTCAAGATTTGAAAGCAGCTCAAGTGCCCACCAGTAAGTGAGGGATAAAAAAGCTGTGGTACATTTACTCAATGGAATACTACTTGGCTGGAAAAGAAGAAATCTTACCTTTTGCCAAAGCGTGGATGGACCTGGAGAATATTATGCTAAGTAAAATAAGCCAGTCAGAGAAAGACAAGTACCATATGATTTCACTTATATGGAATCTAATGAAGAAAATAAACTAACAAAGTAGAAACAGACTCATAAATACAGAGAACAGACTAACAACTGTCATGAGGGAGGGGTTGGGGAGGTGGGTGACAAAGGTGAAGGGATTAAGCAAAGGAAAAAACTCATAGACACAGACAACAGTATGGTTACTAGAGGGAAGGGAGGCAGGTAGAAGAGGGTGAAGAGGTGTTAATGGTGATAGAAGGATACTTGACTTGAGGTGGTGAATGCACAATACAATATACAAATGATGTATTATAGAATTGTACACCTGAAACCTATATAGTTTTATTAGCCAATGTCACCCAATAAAGTAAAAAAAAATTTGTAAAGAGTAGATCTAGTTTTTATTCATTTCATAACAGAAGATAACCATTTGCAAACATGAGTATTTCCAAACAAAGGTAGAATCTTGGCAAGAAAGTTTTTGATAGTGTATTGCCCCTAAGATATTTGTAAAATTTAAGATTTTCAAACATTTAATTCTAAATATTGTACTGCACTGCATTAACCTCCATATGTTACACTTTCAGCGTAAGTTAAGAAAGGTAAATTCAGCAGAGTTGGTTTTCATAAGGTTTGAAATTTAAAAAATCTTTTTGTGATATCAGTCTTTAGCTCTACAATTTTAGGAATGTATTTTAAGTCGCCACTTTCATTTCTGGAAAGTCTATTTAAGCATAGGAAAATAGGACAGATTGTTCCTTGCCAAATAAATTGCCCAAAGATACAATCATCAAGGAATGAATAAATTGAATCACATATGGTTCCTTGTGAATACATTTGCAGATAAGAAATTGTATTGTTTGTATAGCTTGTAATTTCAATTAAAATGGCCCTGTATTTGAACCACACTTGCTAATGGTCTGAGGGTGAGATTTTGCCTTGGAAAACATAAAAGAGGAGACTTCTTTTTAACTCAAGCTCAAAAACATTTAACACCATACCCAGCACTAAGCCACCTAATATTCATGTATTAATAACAGGCTGCCATACAGTTTATTCAGCTTATCAAGAAACCATTGACCACGTGAGTTAATTTAATTCATATATTAATTAAATACATGTGTTATTTGACTTTTCGCTTTTTTAAAAAAGTAAACCAGACAGTGAATAAGTCAATGATTCTGTGTCTTGGCAATATGTTGCCACTATGGATTTAAATTTTGAAACAGGTCCCTTGTCAACAGAGACCATTGCAGGAGGATCATCCATTGTCATCTACCTTTTTTTTTTAATCTTCACCCAAGGATATAATTCCATTTATCTTCAGATAGAGTGGGAGGGAAGAGAGAGAGACACACACACACTCATCAATTGGTTGCCTCCCACATGACCAGGGCCTGGGACTGAACCAAAACCAAGGTATGTGCCCCTGACTGGAATCGAACCCACAACTCTGTCTGCGGACCGACGCTCTAACCGCTGAGCCAAACCTGCCAGAGCCATTATCATCAATCTTTAGTAAACTTTTCAATACTTTTTTCAGTTCAGAGAAATACCATTTCCTAGATAATTTGTTTGTCATGAGCATCTCATCCAAAAGTTTTTCATTCGCATCAAAATTCTTTGATACTTTATAAATAAATACAACTATCACACACTTATTTTTATCTGTGTTCCCATAAGCTACAAAGAAAAATGCCACAAATTATTTAACATTTTTACCCAGCTCACTTTGTAAGCTTACAGCCATACTACTAACATTCTGAACTATAATTTTAATTAGACCTACATATACATTTGTTTATTATTCAAATTCTGCATTCACTAGACATTCTTTTGTAAATTTTACCATCTGTCAGAGACTTTGATACCTTAAAGCTGTTTATCTTAATAATTTCATGTCACAAGTACAATTTATTTTACTAGTATTTAAAAAAACAAATCCTATTTAAATTTCATTACATTTCTGTTTATTCCAGTTTTATCATGCATCTTTTCTACATACTGATTATAGCTCTATGATTTGTTTTATAATGCTAATTTTTGACAGTCTCATTTTGTTTGCTTTATTTCACTATTAGGGATATTCTCTTTCACAAAGAAAATACCTTCTCCCATTTCTTTTGAAAATCATAGGTCTCTAGTTCTCTCTTTTATGGACACAATAAATATTTCACTTTCCTCTTGATTGTACTGTAAGAAAGACAGCAGTCTGTCTAACAAAAAAACATTAACCAAATACTACAAACAATTCAGTAAGTTTGACAATTTAAATAAAATAGATCAATTCTTTGAAAACCACGCTGTACCAAAAATCACTCAAGATGAAATACGTAACCTGCATAGACCTACAACTGTTAAAGAAATTGAATTTGGCCCTGGCCGGTTTGGCTCAGCGGTTAGAGCGTTGGCCTGCGGTCCGGAGAGACCTGGGTTCGGTTCCCGCTAAGGGCATGTACCTCGGTTGCAGTTTGTCCCCGGCCCTGGTTGGTCGTGCGGGTGGCAGCCACTCGATGTGTCCCTTTCATGTCGATGCTTCTCTCTCTCTCTCTCTCTCCCTCCTGCTCTATCTGAACAAAGAATGAAAAAGTGTCCTCGGGTGAGGATAAAAAATAAAATAAAATAAAATAAAAAAATAAACCTACAGGATCAAATTTTTTGAAAAAAAAAAAAAAAAGAAAGAAAGAAATTGAATTTGTGCCCTGGCCGGTTTGGCTCAGCGGTTTGAGCATTAGCCTGCGGTCCCGAGAGACCTGGGTTCGGTTCCCACTAAGGGCATGTACCTTGGTTGCAGTTTGTCCCCGGCCCTGGTCGGTCGTGCGGGTGGCAGCCACTTGATGTGTCCCTTTCACATCTATGTTTCTCTCTCTCTGTCTCTCTTCCTCTCTCTCCCTCCCACTCTACCTGAACAAAAAATGTCCTCGGGTGAGGATAAAAAAAAAAAAGCAAGAAATTGAATTTGTGCCCTGGCCGGTTTGGCTTAGAAGATAAGAGCTTTAGTTTGCAGACCAGGGTGTCCGGAGTTCAATTCCGGCCAAGGGCATTTACCTCGGTTGCGGCCCCGGTTGGGGTTGTGCAGGTGGCAACCTGTCGGTGTGTCTCTCTCTCCCCACCTCCCACTCTATCTGAAGATAAATGTAAAAATATCCTCAGGCAAGGATTTAAAAAAAAAAAATTGAAATTGTAGGTAAAACCTTAAAAAAAAAAAAGAAATCTGCCCAAGATCATTTCATTGGTGAAATCTTCCAAGCATTTAAAAAAGTTATAGTGCCAATTTTATAATCTTGTACAGAAAATGAAAGAAAATACTTTTCAACTTATTTTATGAGGCCTGCACTACCTTGATATCAGTATAAGACCTAGACCTAAAAATAAACCGAGGCCTAAAAATCCTCAACAAAATAATAAGTTGGTTCCAGCATTGTATAAAAAGAACAACACCATGACCAAGTAGGGTTTATCTCAGAAATGCAAGGCTATTTCAGCATTTGAAAATCAATGTCATAAGCCATATTAATAATAGAATACTACTAAGCTGATAAAAAGACATAAACTGTTGATAACATGCACCACATGGATAAATCTTAGAAGCATTATGCTGAATGAAAGAAACCCATCACAAAAATTTACATACTGTGTGATTCCATTTATTTGACATCCTTATAAAGTCAAAACTATAATGATCAAGAATAGGTCATCTGTTGCTAGGGGTTAGAAGTGAGTAGAGGATATAGCACCAGGGAGTTTTCTGGGTAATTAAAGTGTTCTATAGTTTGGTTATTGGGGTGTTTACATGCATCTATACATAAGTTAAAATTTATAGAGGTGTACACATGCAAAAGTGTTCATTTTACTGTAAGGAAATAATTTTTTCTTAATAAACCAAGTGTGATGATAAATAGCAGTTGTCACTCCACATCCTGTTGGGACAAGGCCAGGGACTTTGCAACTGGAGCACATACTCTGATTAAAACCATTAATCCAACTCATTTTTGCCACTTTGGAATGGGGACCTCGCATTGTTGGATCTTCTGATTTTTCCAAAAAAGCCAGAAATCTAAAATTTTACATAAAATTTATTTATTTATTTATTTATTTATTTATTTATTTTTATCCTCACCCGAGGACATTTTTCCATTTTTTGTTCAGGTAGAGTGGGAGGGAGAGAGAGGAACAGAGAGAGAGAGAGAAACATCGATGTGAAAGGAACACATCGAGTGGCTGCCACCCGCACAACCGACCAGGGCCGGGGACAAACTGCAACCGAGGTACGCGCCCCTAGCGGGAACTGAACCCCGGTCTCTCAGGACCGCAGGCCGACACTCTAACCACTGAGCCAAACTGGCCAGGGCTAAAATTTATTTTTTAAAAGCACTGTTAAATAATTTAAAATTTTTAAAAATACTGTGTTGTCCAGCATAAGTCTGAAAAACAGAAATACTAATATGCTGTCTCTGATACTGTTGGATGTTATAGGTATAGTAGATTATTGTGGACAGCTTCATGTTAAGGAGAGCCTTGAGACATTGGAAGAAGACTGAGTGTCATTTAGATTGTTCTGTTATGGATGTGAGAATCATGTTATTTGTGGATGATAAGGGTTTTGGAAGATAGAATGATGGTGTGGAGATGCTACTAGAAAGGAGTAAGTCAACTTCCTTTATTCTGGCTTGTGAAAGAAGTAGTTTCTATTGGAGAAGACTGATGAAGTGGGGACATTTTAAGAAAGAGATGTTCAGTTAAAGTAATAAGGTAGTTTGTATAAAACAGAAATTCTTGCCCCAGTGAGGTGGCTCAGTTTGTTGCTCAGTTTGGTCCCATACACCAAAAGGTTGCAGGTTAGATTCCTGGTCAGGACACATACTTAGGTTGTGGATTTCATCTCTGGTCAGGGTGCATATAGAAGACAATCAATCTCTCTCTCTCTTTCCCTCCCTTCCCCTATCTCAAAAAACAAAACAAACAAACAATGAACATATCCTCCAGTGAGGATTAAAAGAAAAAAATAGAAGTTCTACAGAACTCAATGAAGGGAAGTTAGCAGAGGAATAAACACAAGGGTGAACAATTGGGGAAGAACATGGCTGAGGTGGACAGGAGTGACGATCTGGGAGATGAATGCAAGGGTATGTTGAGTACATTATGTAGAAGCAGAGGAGTTAGTGAAAACCCCGTGGACTGGTAGGAATTGCTGGAACAATGTTCTGTTTTATCCCTCCAAAGCTTGACTCAGGCTCTGTCCTCTGCCTGAATGTTTTACCTCAACCCACCTCAGCCTTATCTGCCTCATTCATATTTAAAATTCTAAACTCACATGTTTATATTTTTTTACTAGAAACCATCCCTGGCACACCTTCCTTACCTCTTCCCCAAGCCCAGACCCCTCTTTAGTGTTCCCGTAGTACCCAGTACACATCCTTATTTCAGAACCCACCATCTTGGATTAAAATTACTTCAAGTTCCCCTCCAACATACTGTGATCCTCTGGGTCAGATTTCATGATTTATCTCTTTGCCTCTGGCAAGTAGCAGAGCCCAGGGCTGAGCTAGTATCAACAGATATTTGTTAACTGAACAGAGGAGTAGGGCAGCAACTGTGTTTTCATTATAAGATGGGGGTGGCAGGTACCTGGACCTTTTTTCTTCAGGGGCTCCTGGTAGTACAGGCCTGTGAGCTGTTTTGTGACTAGTTCAGGTCTGCTTAGATAAAGAGCAAAACTCACTGGCTAGCCAGCATGTCATTGTTAAGGCCAGGGACACAACCTTTATTCTCAGAGTCTCCTTTGTTTCTAGAATACATTTGCAAGTGATAAATGGCAAGGGAACCCTTGCTTACATTTACATTTGGGCAGCCTAGATTTTCTGTGATACTATTACAATGATCATTGCACAGAGTATTTATCCCACTGCATTCCTGTCTGTTGTCTTTGTAGAAAATCTTGATGATGAATAGATTTAAAAGACTTTATGTTACCTAGTTTATGAACAAAATTCTCATCAACACCCAAGTGTATTTTACTGAGCCTGTGCCTTGGCAGTTTCTCTGCACAGATCATTTCATTGACCTTCCCAGAGACATCTTAAAACATCTAACTGCAGTCTTTCATTTTTGTTGTTTTATTCTTTTTGGTTGCTTAAACAGTTCCTCCTTCTTTTTTGGTCATCATAACTGAACTTTCAATACCACCATTCTTTTCTTTGGGAGTATCTACTTTCTTCTGTAGAGTTGTGCTCTAGGATCTATTTAATTTTTTATTATTCCACTAGGCCTTTCAGAGGACTGGAAAGCCCTTTAATAGAGAACCTAAACTCACAGGAATGAAATGATAAAGGAAACTCTAAGTGATTACTTTAAATCTAGGTGTTTCTCCCTCCTCACTCTACCTTACCCCCAACATAGAACTAGGGCCTTATTTTTCTCAAATAACTAACAATGATGACATAGAAGGTGTTATGTCAGTCTTTTATTGTTTAGTCCATTAGACATTATTAGGTGTACTAGACTTGTACACTGTGTACTATGCTAATTAGTCCACAGAAAAATGAATATGACAGTCCATGTCTTCAAGGAATTCATATTATAATCAGGATGAAAAATAAGCTACAAATTACAAATACCTCCTCTAAGCCCCTCTCTTTTTTTTTAATCTTCAAATTAGGGTAATATACTTTTCTGACAGAGGTATACCATCACATGAGCTTCTCTGTGTGAGGAACTTAGCACAGCTTCTGGCCTGTAATAAATTATTCAATAAATGGTGGTTATATTGATGGATAGACACAGAATAAGTAGAAACATGAAGAAGGGAGTGGCCATGAAATCTCCTCCTGGATACAAAGAAGTTTACACAGAATAAGTAATACTGAGGAAATTGCATATACAAAGGCATAAGGTAATGAATATAAGGTACATTTAGACAACCCTGAGTAATTGGTATATCTAGAAGAGAGGGTTGGAGGAGGGGAGAACAGTGAGAGAGAGATGAGCTTCTGAGGTAGGCAGGAATTTGAACTTGGTCCAGTAAGGAATTAGGGCCATTAATTCATAAGTAAGGAGTCTTAAAATTAGTCAATACTAAAGACAAGATCAGATATATTATATGTCTCTTTCAGGTCTCACTTGCCCTGGAGCCTCTGTCAGAAACTTATGACAGCTACAGTCCTCCTCTTACCACTGACATGACAGAAAAAGTGCTTTTACCTCAGGAGGGATTCAGAGAATATACTGAACCAAGCAATAACCAGTTCATGGTTCCATCAAGACCTCATAGGATACCTACCACCAAAATTAATGGAAAAGAACTAACAGCCAACAGTAGTAGATCAACCACTCCAAGGTATTTACCACACCTAATACCAGTCAATCTGTCAGCTAATTCCCATTGCACTCATAATTTTTATCTTTCATTTTGTGATTGGATAAAAGACTAAAGGTAGTCACTCATTTAGTAAATAACTATTAAATACCTACCGTGTTCCTTGCCCAGTACCAGGTGCTGGGAATAGGAATTAATAAGAAATATACATGCCCAGCTAATGTGGGTCAGTAGTTGAGCATTGACCTGTGGACCAAGAGGTCACCAGTTTGATTCCCAGTCAGGGCACATGCTCGGATGTGTGCTTAATCCCCAGTAGGGGGTGTATAGGAGGCAGCTAATTGGTGCTCATTGATGTTTCTTTCTCTCTCTCTCTCTCTCTAAAAATCAGTAAAAGCATTTTTTTTAATCCTCACCCAAGGATATTGTTTCATTTATCTTCAGATAGAGTGAGAGAGAGAGAGAGAGAGAGAGAGAGGGAGGGAAGAAGGGAGAGAAAGAGAGAAAGATCGATGTGAGAAAGGCACATCGATTGGTTGCCTCCCACACAACCCTGATCAGGGCGGGGGACCGAACTGCAACCAAGAATTACATGCCCTTGATCGGAATCGAACCCGTGACTCTTTGATCCTTAGGCTGACACTCTAGCCACTGAGCCAAACCAGCCAGGGCAAAACGTATTTTAAAATAATAAGACACAAAATAGTCACAGAGATTTTAAATACAGAATAGAGAGTATAGTTAATAATATTGTAATAACTATGCATGATGCCAGGTGGATACTGGAATTATTGGGGGCAGGGGATCACTTCTTAAGTTATATAATCATCTGACCTCTATGCTGTATGCCTAAAACTAATATGAAATATTGAATGTCAATTGTAATTGAAAAATAAAATAAAGAAATTAATAAGACACGATTTCTGTTTTTGAGTCTGCCTACAGTTTAGTGGGGAGGCCGAAATACAAATAAATAATTATGACTAAGTCATATACAGACATGATAGATGTCCATGAGGAAAGAGGGAAAGGCAATATTTTGTGAAATAGAATAGAGTAAGAGGAATAGCTTTTGATTTTAAATTAGTATGAAGTATTTGTATCATGCCCAGCACTGGGCTCTTTATTTAATTGTCTCAGTTTAGGGACAACCACACAATAGTAGGTAAAGCATTTGTTATTTATTTCATTTGGGACCCGAAAAACAGATTACAAAATCTAAGCTGCACTGCTATTGCTGTAAACCACTGATCCATTTTGTCTTTGACAAAGTAGAATGTTACCATAATGGATAATAAGCTGCTGATGTTTTTTATTTTAAAACAGGGGAAAGGACCACTTGTACTTTGCAGAGAACTCTGATACAATAAAGGACTCTTTTTTTGGACTACAGCACCATCTTGATTCAGGACAGAGTCTGGAGTCTATGACTCTGAAAGGCAAAGCCCCACAGAAGCAGATGTCTCTTCTCAACAGTTCTGAATTCCAGCCTCAAATTAGGACAGTTGCCAAGAGTCACAGTGACGCATGCATTCTTTCTTCAAACAATCCCCCTACCAAGGACCTTCTTTCCGGTATGTGTATTTGTGAACTGAGATTAAACTATATTTACTGAGATTGCACTTCTTATTAGCCAGCCTACAAAGAGAACCAAAACTTCTGCTTGAACTAAATAGCCAAATAAAAAAGCCCAGAATTTCTCACCATTTGAAGGCAGCTCTGTTAAACAACTAAGTTTCTTCTAAATAGTAGGTGCTTATAATTGTAGGTATAGGGAAGGAACCTGGTGATGGAGTAAAGCCTAGTAGTTCTTATTTGTTCTCAAATTTGAGGCAAATAAGATTTTGTCTCATTGTCAGTATTTACTTGTATGACTGTGCAGAAGCTAGAACTAAATCTGTTTCACATTCTGAAAACTGGTCTGAGTGGGAACAGTCAGTGCACAGCAACTGCTGATCTTAAGCCTAGGAATTTAAATATGACTTACAGGCAAACAGAAGTAGAAAGCAGTTACTTTACCTATGTCAAGGCTTAGACTGACATAAAAAAGCATATAGGAACTAGATCAGATTATCTCATGTTAGGGAGTGATACTCTAAAAGCAAACGAGGTAGCTAACATAGCTAACACTATTATGGTCAATTATATATTTCTGTGACATTGAGAGCATGACAGGAATTTGTCTCCATCCTCACAAGTAAAATTTCCAAAGTAGAATATCTGCAGCATTAGTAGAAAATTCTTTTAAATAACTATTTGGGTACATAACTTACATTAGTAAGGGTATTTTTTAATGAAGAAATTTTGTTTATATTTGGTAAACTGAAATGTCTCTGATACCCTGTTTTTAAAAATGTACTCTGATTATAATCTATTAATTTTAGTCTTTAATGCAACCTAGGCTACATTAATAAGAAAGAAAACTGTCCCACTGTACTCAGCACTTGTCAGCTCACACTTAGAATATTTTGTATAGACCTGAGCACCAGACTTTGAGAAAGATATCTGTCTACTCATTAACCAGTTTTTTTTTAAATTTTTTATTTATTAATTTGTTTTTGTTACAGATGTTTCTCATTTTCTCCCATTGACACCCTCTTCCCCTTCCCCACCACCCCATCTCCAGCTTTGTTGTCTATGTTCATTGATCATGCATAAATGCATGTAAGTTCTGTGGTTTATCTCTTCCCCCACAAACCCTCACTCCTCTGAGGCTTGTCAGTCTGTACCCGACCTCCATGTCTCTGGGTTAATTTTGTTCAGCAGTTTGATTAGTTCATTATATTCCACAAATAAGTGAGATCATGTGATATTTGTCTTTCTCTGCTTGGCTTGTTTTACTTAGCATAATACTCTCCAGGTCCTTTCATGCCATCTCAAAGGATAAGAGATCTTTCTTTCTTACAGCTGCATAGTACTCCATTGTGTGCATGTACCACAGCATTTTTATTTTATTATTTAAATTAATTAATTAATTTATTTTTGTTACAGATGTTTCTCCTTTTTCCCCCACTGATACCCCCCATTCCTCCCTCACCGCCTTGTCCCCAGCTTTCTTGTCCATGTCCATTGTTCATGCATACATGCATATAAGTTCTGTGGTTTATCTCTTCCCCCCAACCCCTCTTCTGGGGATTGTCAGTCTGTACCCCACTTCCACGTCTCTGGGACTACCCCATTCCTCAGACTTTATATTCCACAAATAAGTGAGAACATATGATACTTGTCTTTCTCTGTTTGGCTTGTTTCGCTTAGGATAATACTTTCCAGGTCCCTCCATGTCGACTCAAAGGATAAGAGATCTTTCTTTTTTACAGCTGAATAGTACTCCATTGTGTATATGTACCACAGCTTTTTTATCCATTTGTCTACTGATGGACATTTGGGCTGTTTCCAGATCTTTGCTATTGTAAATAGTGCTGCTATGAATATGGGGGTACATATATTCTTTCTGATTGGTGTTTCTGGTTTCTTAGGGTATATTCTTACAAGTGGGATCACTGGGTCAAATGGCAGTTCAACTTTTAATTTTTTGAGGTAACACCATATTGTTTTCCATAGTGGCTGCACCAACCTGCATTCCCACCAGCAGTGTACTAGAGTCCCCTTTTCTCCATTTCCTCACCAACACTTGTTTGATTTGTTGATGGCGGCCATTCTGACAGATGTGAAGTGATACCTTATTGTTGTTTTAAATGCATCTCTCTGATGATTAGTGATGTTGAACATTTCTTCATATGTCTCTTAGCCATTTGTATGTCCTGTTTGGAGAGGTGTCTATTTAGTTCCTCTGCCGATTTTTTTAATTGGGTTCTTTGTCTTCTTTTTGTTGAGCTGTATGAGCACTCTACATATATATCGGAAAATAACCCCTTACCTGATGTATCATTGGCAGTTATGCTCTCCCATACAGTGGGTTGCCTTTCCATTTTGGTGGTGGTTTCTTTTGCTGTGCAGAAGCTTTTTAGTTTGATGTAGTCCCATGTGTTCATTTTCTCCTTTGTTTCTGTTGCCTTAGGTGATGTATCAGTGAAAATTCTGCTGCGTATGATGTCCGAAATTTTGTTGCCTACATTTTTCTCTAGAATTTTTATGGATTCACGGGTCACATTTAAGTCTTTTATCCATTTTGAGTTTATTCTTGTGTATGGTGTAAGTTGATGGTCTAGTTTCATTTTTTTTTTTGCATGTAGCTGTCCAGTTTTCCCAACACATTTGTTAAAGAGGCTGTCTTTACTCCACTGTATGCCCTTGCCCCCTTTGTCAAATATTAATTGAGCATATTGTCTTGGGTCCATTTCTGGGTTCTCTATTCTGTTCCATTGATCTATCTGCCTGTTCTTGTGCCAGTACCAGGCTTTTTTTTTATTACAGTGGCTTTGTAGTATAAGCTGAAATTTGGTAATGTGATCCCTCCAACTTTGTTTTTCTTTTTCAAGATTTTTGTGGCTGTTTGGGGTCTTTTTTGATTTCATAGGAACTTTTGAAGTATTTGTTCTAGTTTTGTGAAGTATGTCATTGGTATTTTTGATGGGTATTGCATTGAATCTATAGATTGTTGTGGGTAGTATGGACATTTTAATGATGTTAATTCTTCCAATCCATGAACAAGGTATGTGCTTCCACTTTTTTATATCTTCCTCTATTTCTTTTTTCAGTGACCTGTAGTTTTCTGCAAATAGGTCCTTTATTTCTTTGGATAAGTTTATTCCTAGGTATCTTAATTTTTTTTTTAACTGCAATGGTAAATGGGATTTTTTTTTAGTTTCTCTTTCTGTGATTTCATCATTGGTGTATAAGAATGTCGTCCTGCCCTGGCTGGTTTTGCTTAGCGGTTAGAGCGGCAGCCCGCGGACCAGAGAGTCCTGGGGTGGGTTCCCGCCAAGGGCATATAACTCATTTGCAGTTTGTCCCTGGCCCTGGTTGGGTGGTGTGGTGGCAACCACCCGATCTGTCCCTTTCACATTGATGTTTCTCTTTCTCTCTCTCTTCCTCTCTCTCCCTCCCACTCTATTTGAACAAAAAACAAAAAAATGTCCTCGGCTAAGGATAAAAAATTAAAAAAAAAAACAATGCTGTCGATTTCTTGATGTTAATTTTGTATCCTGCTACTTTGCCAAATTCATTTATTAAGTCTAGTAAATTTTTGATGGAGTCTTTGGGGATTTCTTCGTATAGTATCATATCATCTGTGAATAATGACAGGTTCACTCCTCCTTTCCAGTTTGGATCCCTTTTACTTTTTCTTCCTGTCTGATTGCTGTGCCTAAAACTTCCAGTACTATGTTAAATAAGATTGGTGAAATTGGGCATCCTTGTCTTGTTCCGGTTCTTAAGGGAAATGCTTTTAGTTTTTGCCCATTGAGTATGATGTTGGCTCTAGGTCTTTCATAGATGGCCTTTATTATGTTGAGAGACGATCCCTCCATTCCCAGATTGCTGATCATTTTTATCAGAAATGGGTGCTGGATTTTGTCGAATGCTTTTTCAGCATCTATTGATATGATGATGTGATTTTTATCTTTCATTTTGTTTATATAGTGTATCACATTTATTGATTTGCGAATATTGTACCAGCCGTGCATCCCTGGGATGAATCCCACTTGGTCATGGTGAATAAATTTTTTTGATGCATTGCTGGATTCGATTTGCTAGTATTTCGTTCAGGATTTTGGCTTCTATGTTCATCAGGGATATTGGCCTGTAGTTTTCTTTCTTTGTAGTGTCTTTTTCTGGTTTTGGAATTAGAATTATGCTGGGCTCATAAACGAATTTGGAAGTCTTCCTTATTCTTGAATTTTTTGAAATAGTTTGAGAATAATGGGTATTAGTTCTTCTTTGAATGTTCGGTAAAATTCCCCCATGAAGCCGTCCAGGCCCGGGCTTTTGTTTGCTGGGAGAGTCTTGATTACATCTTCAATTTCCTTAGTTGTTATTGGTCTGTTCAAGTTTTCTATCTCTTCGCGGTTCAGTTTTGGGAAACTATGTGTTTCTAGGAATTTGTCCATTTCGCTTAGATTGTCGAATTTATTGCCGTATAATTGTTCATAATATTTGTTCACAATCCGTTGTATTTCTGTTGTCAGTTATTATTTCTCCTCTTTCATTTCTGATTTTGTGTATTTGGGTTTTCTCTCTGTTTCTTGGTGAGTCTAGCTAAGGGTCCATCAATCTTGTTTATCTTTTTAAAGAACCAGCTCTTTGTTTCATTGATCCTTTGAATTGTTTTTTTGGACACCATGTCATTTATTTCTGCTCTGATCTTTACTAGTTCCTTCCTTCTACTTGCTCTGGGGTTTTCCTTTTGTTTGCCTTCTAGTTCTTTAAGTTGTGAGGTTAGATGATCTATTAGAAATTTTTCTTGTTTCTTGAGGTAGGCCTATAGTGCTATGAACTTGCCTCTCAGAACTGCTTTCGCTGCATCCCATAGATTTTGTGTTGATGAGTGTTCATTTTGATTGGTTTCTAGGAAGTTTTCAATTTCTTTCTTGATCTCCATGGTAACCCATTCATTGTTTAATAACATGCTATTTAGCCTCCATGTGTTCAAATGTCTTTGCATGTTCTTGTTGCAATCAATTTCTAGTTTCATGCCATTGTGATCTGAGAAGATGCTTGACATGATTTCAATCTTCTTGAACTTGTAGAGACTTAGTTTGTGTCCTAACATGTGGTCTGTCTTTGAGAATGTCTCATGTGTACTTGAGAAGAATGTGAATTCTGCAGTTTTGGGGTGTGATTCTCTGTAGATATCTATTAAATTCATTTGATCTAGTGCTTCATTTAGAGTCTGTGTTTGTTTCTTGTTAGTTTTTTGTCTAGATGATCTATCCAGTGATGTCAGCGGGGTATTAAAGTCCCCTGCTATGATTATATTGCTGTCGATTTCTCCTTTGAAGTCCTTCAGAAGATTTTTAATATATTTTGGTGCTCCTATATTGGGTGCATATGTGTTTACCAAGGTTGTATCTTCCTGTTGGATAGATCCTTTCAATATTATGTAGTGGCCTTCTTTGTCTCTAGTTTGGGCCATCATTTTGAAATCTACTTTATCAGATATGAGTATTGCTACCCCAGCCTTTTTTTCCTTTCTGTTTGCTTGAAAGACTTTTTTCCATCCCTTCACTTACAGCCTATGTGAGTCTTTTGTTGTGAGGTGGGTCTCTTGTAAACAACATATATGTGAGTCATGCTTTCTTTTCCAGTCAGCTACTCTGTGTCTTTTTATCAGAGCATTCAAACCATTCACATTTAAGATGATAATTGATACGTACTTATTTATTACCATTTTTGTTTAGTGTCGTTCTATTTTTCTTTCTGTTTCTTTTACTAGTTACAGCAGTCCTTTTAGCATATCTTGCAGTGCTGGTTTGGTGTTAATATTCCCTTAGCCTTTTTTTGTCTGGGAAGGTCTTTATGTGACCTTCTATTTTGAATGATAGCCTTGCTGGGTAGAGTAGTCTTGGATTGAGATCCTTGTTTTTCATGACCTTGATTGCTTCATGCCACTCCCTTATGCCCTGTAGTGTTTCTGTTCAGAAGTCAACTGAGAGCCTTATGAGGTTTACTTTGTAGGTAACCTATTGCTTATCTCTTGCTGCCTTTAGGATTCTCCCTTTGTCTTTAATTTTTGGCATTTTAATTACTATGTGTCTTGGTGTGGGCCTGTTTGGGTTCTTCTTACTTGGGATTCTCTGTGCTTCTTGAACTTGAATGCCTTCTTCCTTCACCAAGTTAGGAAAGTTTTCTGTCACTATTTCTTCAAATATATGCTCTAACCCTTGCCCATTTTCTTCCTCTTCGGGGACTCTGATGATGCAAATTTTATTACGTTTCCAGTTGTCCCACAGTTCCCTTAAGCTATCTTCCTGTTTTTTAATTGTTTTTTTCCTTTTGGTTTTCTGATTGGTTGATTTTTTTCAACCCTGTTTTCTAATCCACTGATCTGGTCCTCAGCTTCCTCTATCTACTGGTTAGTCCTTCCAATGTGTTCTTAATTTCTGCTATGTCATTCTTCATTTCCACTTGGATGGTTTTCAATATTTCTATATCTTTACTCATGGTGCTGATATCCTTATTCATGCCGTTGAGCTTCCTCAAGATCATGACTCTGAAATCTACCTCTGATAATTTGCTTAACTGCATTTCATTTATGTCATCTTCGATAGAGTTCTCTTGCTCTTTCATTTGGGATTTGTTTCTCTGTTTCACCATTTTGGCTATCTCAGTGGGTTTTGGAGCCTGCTAAATTGTCCCTGTGGGTGTTGGTGTTCTACTGTTTGGGGCTCCTTCTACTGGGTTCGGATGAGCCTGGGAGGGCCCATGTTAAACACCACTGTCAAGTCTTACTTTCCTGGGTAGATTTGCAAGCCTAGGAAAGGTTCAGTTATTCTCTACCTTTTTCAGCTAGTAGTCTCAGTTATTCAGTGCCTTAGGTGCAGCCCTGGTGTTCTGCATAAGGGGATTTCCAGAGGGTGGGATAGATGCTGGTTGTTAATGAGTTTCAACTTGCATTTCTTTGCCTCACCTGGGAAAGGCTGAATCTCAGGGGCTGGGGAGGGGGGTGCTGCTGCTTTTTTTTTACAGCTCTGGGAAGGAGCACACTGGCCACCATCCTTTGTGGCCGCAACTCAGCAAAAACTCCGAGTGCCCTCCAAATCTCGGGTGTCCCCACAGAGTTCCAGTCTAGTCTACCCTCCCTCTGTCGTAGCCCCCAGGTGAGTAGCTGTGGCTGTTTTAGCGCTCTGTCCTGGCTCTCTGCACTGTGGAGTGGGCTTGGTCTTTATTCCCCAAGTGTATTGCTCACAGCTAAGACTGCTGCTGTCTGTGGGCTCTCAGCCTACCATCCTCTCGCACCTCCGCAGATCCTGCCAGTGTCCCTGGTTACATGGTCCTGTCCTGCTGCTTTTTCCGAGGATTTGTCTTTATTTTAGTTGTAATTCCTGTTTGGTCCTAGAAGATCATCTGTGTAGCTTCCATTCACTTCACCTCCATTTTCACATCCTCTAAACCTGTCTCGTGCACAGCTGGGTCGTACAGGCCTCTCTGGTGCCCCTGCACCCTGCAGGTCCCACTGGTAACTGGATGACACAGTCTCTGCTGGGTCGCATAGGCTATCTGGTGTTTTAGCACCCCGCAGGTCCCATTGGTATCTAGATTGCACAGTCCCTGCTGGATCGCACAGGCCTCTCTGGTGCTTCTGCACCCTGCAGGTTCTGCTGGAGGGTAGCTCGATTGTACTAGTCCCTCTCTGGCTCCAGCTTCCCACCGCTCTTGTGGGCAACTGGGTCACACAGGCTTCTCTGGTGCCCCAGTTCCTGCCGTTGGTGGCTGGGGAGTGCTGCTGCCCCATGGGGCTCAACTACTGCTCAACTTTTGCTATAGTTTTTGGGTATGGGTCTCAGCTACTGGTCTGTGCTTCTGTTGCCTGGGGATGGATGTCTGCTCCCCAGCCTTTGTTCCTGGGGGTATATCTCCACTCTGATCGGGCTGCTACTATGCGGGATGATGCTGAGCTCCTGGCTGTTTGCGGCTTCTGAGACTGGCACCTTGGGAGCTTCACTACTGTGCAGTGGTCTGTGTTGACAGAGTGTCCACTGGTCTGATGGTGCCTGGTGCGCTGGTGGGCTCAGGTTGCTGGGCCCTAGCTGCTCCCACTGCCTCCTCCCAGGGAAGACCCGGGATCTTCCAAAATGGTGGGACCTCCCTGCAGCGCAGGGAGAAGTGCCCTGAAGTGCCTCTTACCGCGGTAGCTGTCTGCTTTGTCCACAGCACAGGAACCTTCTGCTCCGCGTCTCTGCACTGTGCAAGTTTGGTTATCCACCTTCACGTCCACTCACGCTCTCTCACATACTAGCTCACTCTCTCACATACTCACCTCACTCTAGTCCTGGCCGCCGCCATCTTCTCAAATCCTGTACCACAGCCTTTTAATCCACTCATCTACTGATGGACACTTGGGTTGTTTCCAGATCTTAGCTATTGTAAATAGTGCTGCTATGAACATAGGGGTACATATATTCTTTCTGATCAGTGTTTCAGGTTTCTTAGGGTATATTCCTAGAAGTGGGATCACTGGGTCAAATGGCAGTTCAGTTTTTAACTTTTTGAGGTAACACCATAGTGTTTTCCACAGTGGCTGCACCAGTCTGCATTCCCACCAGCAGTGTTCTAGAGTCCCCTTTTCTCCACACCCTCACCAACACTTGTTTGATGATTTGTTGATGGTGGCCATTCTGACAGGTTTTAGGTGATACCTTATTGTTGTTTTAATTGCATCTCTCTGATGAGTAGTGATGTTGAGCATTTCTTCATATGTCTCTTGGCTATTTGTATGTCCTTTTTGGAGAGGTGTCTATTTAGGTCCTCTCCCCATTTTTAAATTGGGTTCTTTGTTTTCCTTTTGTTGAGTTGTATGAATACTATATTTTGGAAATTAACCCCTTATCTGATACATCATTGGCAATTATGGTCTCCCATATAGTAGGATCCTTTTTCGTTTTGATGGTTGTTTCTTTTGCTGTGCAGAAGCTTTTTAGTTTGATGTAGTCCCATGTGTTCATTTTTTCCTTTGTTTCTCTTGCCTTAGGTGTTGTATCAGTGAAAATTCTGTTGCATATGAAGTCTGAGATTCTGTTGCCTACATTTTCTTCTAGAATTTTTATGGATTCACAAGTTAAAAGTTTTTTATCCAGTTTGAGTTTATTCTCGTGTTTGGTGTAAGTTGGTGTGAAGAAGTTATTTTTTTCAGCACCTATTAAATGTCTCACATTCTTGTAGGTATACAGCAATTTAAATTAAAAACAAAACAAAACACACTCCTACCTTATAGATCTTATATTCTAGATGGGAAGACCAGTGATCAACTAGTTAAATAAGTATGTAGTGTTAAGTGGTGATAATAGCAGTAGGAAAATGTGAAGCAAGAAAAGTGCGAGGAGGGAATGTTAGTTTTACATAGTGTGACAATGGAAGGCCTCATTCAGAAGGTAACAGAGTAAAGCTCTAAAGAAGATAAGTGCCTTCTAACTATACATCCACTTCTAAGAGTTGAGGGTTTAGAATAGATGGCAAGAAGTTGTAACAAAAACCAGAAGCTTTATACCTCACGTGTTTAGCAGGAGCTGTGCCCATGGCATGTTGGAAGTACATAAGGGAAACATTTGTCCTAAACTCACTTGAGTTCTCTTCCTTTGTGTTCAGGAAATGATTATTGGGTTGAGGTAAGGGAAGATGCCATGACAGCTCTTACAGTGTAAGTACCAGCTTCCTCCTAAGATGGGGAGATATTTTTGTTACCATGCCTTAGACTTTAGAGAAACTTTTGCAAGAATGGCAGTTACAAAAATGAAATCGCTTGGAGGCCGATTAATGGGCCACCTGTGCTCAGATTTTTCCTACTTGTTCTCCTTAATATTCACTTCCCTTTTAAAACCTGCTATTGAGAAAGTATCTTTTGAGTGCCTGTTTTGTATCAGTCACTATTTTGAGTACTGGGGTGGGAATAATAAATAAAGTATAGACCCTGACCTTAAGAAATTTAGCCTAGTAAAGGAAACAGACTCTAAAGCAGAAACAGTACAATATATGTGATACATGCAACAGTGGAAGTATTTATTAAAACATTTTATCAAATACCTGATAGAGACCAGGTACTGTACCAGACACTGAGGATACAAATTCCAACAAGAGCCAGACCTAGTCTAGAAGTTGATGGGGTGAGATAGAAAATTATAACACTGCATGATAAATTCTTTGATGGAATTCAATACCTGGAGCTTTGAGAACACAAAGGAAGTATTGTATTTAAGAAATTGAAAATAGTTAAGTATGATTAGATCATCAAGTACCAAGGCTACTTATTGTTCTAGAACTGTTTCAGATATCAGTAGAAAAACTATTTTTCTACATGGTCCTGAAATCAAATAAAGTTTATTATTTTCACTGCTTATCATTAACTGTCTTATTCATAAAGCATCTATTGAGTGGACCCACTTCATTTAAAGAAATTTTAACTACATCAAATAAAACCAAGTACCAACTAGAAACTAAAAGGAAAAGGGTTTCCTGTCACATAGCAAGCTTCTTTAGCCAAACTTCCAAAAATAGCAGACTGTATTTTTTTCACCCTTTCTCACTAAATAAACAAGACAGCCATTTTCTGGCTGAATCTCAATGAGACTTTTAAAAATTAAAACAAAAACATTGCCCTGGCTACCAGGTGACTTGGTTGGAGTGTCATACACCAAAAGGTTTGGGGTTCAATTCCTGGTCAAGGCACATACCTAGATTGCGGGTTCAATCCCTAGTCAGCATGCATAGAGGAGGCAGCTGATCAATTTCTCTCTCACATCACTGTTTCTTTCCCTTTCTCTCTCTAAAAAAAAAATAAAATAAAAAGTCAATAAACATATCCTCAGGTGAAGATAAAAATATATATACAATGAGCCCTGGCCGGTTTGGCTCAGCGGTTAGAGTGTCAGCCTGCAGACCAAAGGCTTGTGGGTTCAATTTCTTATCAAGGGCTGGGTGGCAGGTTCTATCCCTGGCCCCAATCGGGGTCGTGTTGAGGCAGCCAATCAATGTGTCTCTCTCACGATGTTTCTCTCTGGCTCCCTTCCTCTCTTCCACTCTAAATAATCAATGGAAAAATTATCTTTGGGTGAGGATTAACAAAAAAAGAAAAAATACAATGAATTCTGAATAGAATATTGTGCAGCCATTATTTACATAGAAAAAAGTTGCCCTGGCTGGTTTGGCTCAGCAGTTAAGAGTGTCGGCCCATGGACCAGAAAGACCCGGGTTCGGTTTCTGCTAAGGGCACGTACCTCAGTTGTAGTTTGTCCCTGGCCCTGGTTGGGGTTGAGTGGGTGGCAGCCAGTCCATGTGTCTCTCTCACGTCGATGTTTCTCTCTTTCTCTTCCTTCTTCTCTCCCTCCCACTCTGTCTGAAATGTCCTCGAATAAGGATTAAAAAAAGAAAGAAAGAAAAAGAAAAAAATTATGCATATAGTGAAGTGAAAAAGCAGTTATAGCCCAACCCGTGTAGCTCAGTGGTTGAGTGTCAACCCGTGCACCAAGAGGTTGCCGGTTTGATTCCCAGTCAGGACACATGCCCACATTGTGGGCCCAATCCCCAATGGGGGGCATGCAGGAGATGGCCAGTCAATGTTCTCTCTCATCAATGTCTCTCTCTCTCTCTCTCTCTCTCTCTCTCTCTCTCTCTCTCTCTCTCTCCCCCTCCCTCCCTCTCCCTCTCCCTTCCTCTCTCTCTAAGAATCAGTAAAGAAAAAAAAAATTTTTTAAGCAGTTACAAAACAGTGTACATAATATATATCATTTTTCAAAAGAAAACTTTTATATATATAAATAAAGTACTGGTATATGTATACATAGATAGAAAACAATACAGGCATACTTCAGAGATATTGCGGGTTCAGTTCTAGACCACAATAAAGCAAGTCACATGAAATTTTTGGTTTCCCAGTGCATATATAAAAGGGTTTTTGTTTTTTTTCCCACTATTCTGTAGCCTATTTAAAGTGTGCTGTTAAGTCTATATAGCATTATGTTAAGAAATCAATTTATATACCTTAATTAAAAAATACTTGATTGCTAAAAAGTACTAACCATCATTTAAGCCTTCAATGACTTGTAATCTTTTTTTTCCTGATGGAGGGTCTTGCCTCAATGTTGATGGCTGCTGACTGACCAGGGTGGTGGTTACTAAAGGTGGGGTGGCTGTGGCAATTTCTTAAAATAAGACAATGATGTTTTCTGTTTTAGTTGACTCTTCCTTTCACTTGAACACTTAGAGGCCATTGTGGGATTATTAATTGGCCTGATTTTGATATTGTTGTCCCAGGGAATAGGTAGGCTTAAGGAGAGGGAGAGAGAGGGAGGGAAACGACCAGTAGATGGAGCAGTGAGAACACACACATTTATTAAGTTCACCATCTTATATGGGCGTGGTTTATGGTGGCCTAAAATAATCACAATAGTAATATCAAAGTGCACTAATCATAGATCACTATAAGAAATGTAATAGTGATGAAAAAGTTGAAATACTGCAAGAATTACCAAAATGTAACAGACACAAAGTGAGCAAATGCTGTTGGAAAAATGGTATTGATAGACTTGCTCAACACAGGGTCCTCACAAACCTTCAATTGTAAAAAATATAGTATCTGGCCCTGGCCGTTTTCGCTCAGTGGTAGAGCGTTAGCCTGCGGACCAATGAATCCTGGGTTTGATTCCGGCTAAGGGCACGTTCCTCAGTTGTGGTTCGTCTCCGACCCTGATGGGGGTCTTGCGGGAGGCAACCAGTCGATGTGTTCGTCTTATGTCGATGTTTCTCTCTCTCTCTCTCTCTCTCTCTCTCTCTCTCTCTCTCTCCCCCTTCCCCTCTCTTTGAAGATAAATAAAAATATATATATCCTCAGGTGAGGATTAAAAAAAACAAACACAATATCTGCACAGTGCAATAAAGCGAAGTGCAATAAAATAAGGTATGCCTATATAAGGAATATATCGAAATGTTAACAAATTAGTATTCTTGGGTATGGCATTGATGGGTCTATCAGTTTCCTATTGCTATATAACAAATTACCACAAACTTAATGGCTTAAAACAACACCCATTTATTAGCCCACGGTTCTGTGAATCAGAAATCCAGCAAGGTATGGTTGGGTTTTAGGCTAAAATCAAGGTGTCGGCCAAGCTAATTCTCATCTGGAATCTCTGTTCCAAGGTCATTCTTGTTGACAGAATTCTGTTCCTTTCATTGTAATGAAAAAGTTGAGGTCCTCTTTACTGTTTACAGCCATGGGTCACTCAGCTCCTAGAGACTGCCTACATTTTTTTTACCACGTGGCCCCTTCCATCTTCATACAGCAGTGATACTGCCCTAGCCGGTTTTCTCAGTGGTTAGAGCATCAGCCTTTGGGTCCAGAGAGACCTGGGTTCGGTTCCCGCTAAGGCACGTTCCTCAGCTGCAGTTTGTCCCCGGCCCCTGGTTGAGTCTGTGGAAGCAGCTACTCGATGTGTCCCTTTCACGTTGGTTTCTCTCTCTTCCTCTCTCTCCCTCCCACTCTATCTGAACAAAAAATGGAAAAATGTCCTCGAGTGAGGAAAAAAAAAAAAACAGCAGTGATACTTTAAATCCTTCATATGCTTCATATCTCTGACTTTAATATCCTGAAAACAGCCAGAGAATACTGTTTTTAAAAGATTTGGGCCCACCTCCCTATCTTAAAATTGGCTGATTTGGAACCATAATGACATCTGCAAAATCCCTTCAGAGCAATACCTTGATGAGTGTTTGAATCACTGAGAGAAACTGTGTGTATACAAGGAGCTGGGGAATCTTGGTGGGGTTGGAGGTGAGGGTGTCTTAGGATTCTGCCTACTAGGATGAGTGGCCTTTATTTATTTTTTTAGTTGTATTTTTACTAAATTATGCATTGAATGTATGGTATTTCAAGGTTTGGGGTGTTTTGTATCTTTTTAATTTTTAACCTATATTTTGAGCTCTTTATACTAACAAATATTAGATATTTATGAATCTGTTCAGCTTGGGTTTTTTCCCTCTTAGCCTGACTACCATAACTTCTTTATTTATAGAAGCTTTAAAACTCTAGACTAAGAGAGATGGTGTCTAGTCTCACTTACTTCCTCTAAACAACTGTGGAACCTCAAGAAAAGAATACTTCCCAGTATTCCTTAGAATAATGCCTCTGGTTCTAAGCTTTTAAAAAGAAATCTAAGAACTAAAGGGGGGTCATATAGAGTATAGTGGTTAAAATCGTAGGATGGGGAATCATCCTGGTTATACCTTTATTGCATGCATAATGGGCAAATTACTCGTCCTCTGTGCCTCATTTTTTTTCCATCTGGAAAATGTAGGACATAGTAGTGCCTATCTCAGAGGATTATTGGAAGGATTAAATGAGTTAATATATATAATATACTTAGAGTAGTACCCAGCACATGTAAGGGTTCAATAAATGTCATCTGCTATATTTATTGTTGTTGTTATTGTTACTTAGGGATGGGTTAAATTTTACCTATCCAAAAGTCTGAAGACTTCATCCTGACTTTTCTTTTTTTTTTTTTTTTTATCCTCACCCGAGGACATTTTTCCATTTTTTGTACAGATAGAGTGGGAGGGAGAGAGAGGAAGAGACAGAGAGAGAGAAACATCGATGTGAAAGGGACACATCGAGTGGCTGCCACCGCACGACCAACCAGGGCCGGGGACAAACTGCATCCGAAGTACGTGCCCTTAGCGGGAACCGAACCCAGGTCTCTCTGGACCGCAGGCCGACGCTCTAACCGCTGAGCCAAACCGGCCAGGGCCATCCTGACTTTTCTAACCTGCTGTATGATCTTAGAAAAGCCATGGAAATTTTTTGGCCACCTTTTCTTCATCCATAAAAGTATAAATTTGGAATAGGTTATCTCTATGGCTCCTAAAAGTTTAGCTGGTATAGTTACGTTTCTTGGATAATAATGACATTAAAACTGTTGCAGATAATAAGAGAATTCAATAAAGTATCTGAATACAAAAATAATATACACATTACTAACCTTATTTTGTACAAACACCAGTTGAATAAGTCAATGCATGCATATAATGACTCCTACAAAGAAGTCAGTCTTTTCAGAAGAGAGACATTATTCATTGCTGTAATACCAGCATCTAAAACACTTCACATATTAGAAGGTTAGTAAATATTTGTTGTAAAATTAATGTTCTCAAGGAATTCTCAAGCTAGTGGGGAAGGCAGATGAGTAAGCCGTTATAGTGCACTGTGGTAAGTCCTGTGATAGAAGCAAAGGTGTTAAATATTGCAAGTATTTCTGCTGGATGTTAGATTTTTTGTGATCTGCTTTTGCTCTCCTCAGCTCTGTTGGAACAAGGCAATAAACTACGTAATGCCATGGTGGTTTCTGCAATGAAATCAAGCCCAGATACTAGCATGTTGTTGGATGAAGTTCATTCTCCTATGAAGGATGATTTTCTTAGAGCATCAGCACAGTAAGTGACAGAATAAACATGAAGCCCAACAGTTTATTTCCTGATAGTTGTTAATATGAGTTTTTGTCAAGCTATGGACTAAACAATTTTGGAAGTGTTCAGCAAACAATTCTTTATATATATGATATATCATATATAATATATGATATATGTGTAAATATTTTTTTAATCTTCACCCAAGTATATATTTCCATTTATCTTCAAATAGAGTGGGAGGGAGAGAGAGAGAGAGAAACATCAATGTGAGAGACACATAGATTGGTTTCCTCCTGCTCAACCATACTGGGGCCAGGGACCAAATGGCAACTGAGGTACATGTCCTTGACTAGAGTCAAACCCAAGACGCTTTGGTCTGCAGGCCAACGCTCAAACCACTGAGCCAGACCGGCCAGAACTTTTAAAATATTTTTTAGAGAGAGAGAGAGAGAGATAGAAATATAGATGTGATGATGTGAGAGAGATACATCGATCAGCTGCCTCCTGTACGCCCGCTACTGGGAATCAAGCCCACAACCCTGGCATGTGCCCTAACCAGGAATCAAACTGACTTCTCAGTCCATGGGACGATGTTCAGTCCACTGAGCCACACCAGCCAGGCCAGCAAACAATTCTTAATGTGGAAAAGAAGGCTAAACTACAAGTTAAGATACTCAAAATCTAGACCTAGCATTGGCACTTATTACTAAATTGTCAATGGCTAAATTCTTTGCACCCTCCGACCAGCATGCTTGTATATAAAATGAGGATATTCTCTCCTTCCTCTCTTATAGAAATGATATTCTAAGGTAGGAGAGGGCTTTGTAAATTGTGACATTTTATGTATATTTAAGGTAGTTACATCTAAAATATGTTAAATTTCCCCATTGAACCATCTTTTAGCTCAGTTAATTCTGATTTAGATTTTTTCCATATGTCAGCCACTCAGAAAGTATTTTTTCACACCTTAGAATCAAACCCTTGTCTGAGACTCAATTTAAAGACCACATTGAAGATCACCTCCTCCCTCCAACTGAGAATAAATTTTGGAAACATGACCCAAAAGCTGATATCAGAGCCATACAGCTACTGTTGGGCAGGTAAGAGCTTTCTCTGTTTTAAATTCTTCCTCCAAATTATTGTGTGCATTGTTCACAGATTTATCTTCATAAAGCAACACTTCCTTAGAAAAACCTAGACATTCTCTTGCTTACTTGTTGCATACTAAATAAAAGGCATCATTCATTGCCCTGGCCAGTTTGGCTCAGCAATTAGAGCATCGACCTGTGGACCAAACAGTCTCAGGTTCAATTCAAGGGCACATGCCTGGGTTGCGGATTCGATCCCCAGCTCTGGAGGGATCCAATCAATGTGTCTCTCTCACATCGATGCTTCTCTCCCTCTCTCTCTCTCCTCTTCCTCCCTTTCTCTCTCTCCCATCCTCCCTTCCACTCTATCTAAAATCAATGAGAAAATATCCTCAGGTGAAGATTAACAAAGAAAAAAAATCATTATTCATTACCAAATAAATTAAAATCCAGTCTTTACCCTTTTATTCTTAGCCTCACTTACAGAATGATCTCCAGTCCACCTTTTCATTCTTATTTACCAGCTCTATGCCTAACACCAGTGTTAGCAGAGTATAATGAAAAGAGCATGGATTTTACACAGACACCAGTTGAAATTCGGGATCTATCTCTTATTACCTATGTGGCTTGCACAGTTAGGCAGGAAAAAATAAATAACAGAGTTCCATCTGGAAAGGAAGAAGTAAAATTATCTCTAGTCACAGATGACATGATCTGATATGTAGAAAATGCTAAAGAATGCATTAAAAAACAATTAGAACTAATAAATTCAGGAAGATTGCAGGATACAAAAATAATTTGTATTTTTATATACTTGCAATGAATAATCCAAAAATGAAATTAAGAAACAATTCATTTACTCACTTCTATATCCTACAAAAAAAAACTAATATTACCATAATTAACCCTAGAAACAGATATTTTTGCTTATGGACAAAAGAATATTTATAATTAGCCATTCTTCTCAAAAACAACATATAACATTTAATGCACTGATTCTAATTAATTCTTTCCCTTTGTTTTCTTTCTGCTAGACCATAAGCAACATAAGAGTATATAGCAAGATAGCTTAGCCATCTCTGTATCATTTAGGACCTGATACCATGCCTGGCACATAATAGGTGCCCAGTAAAATGTTTGTTAAATAAACTAATGAAATCATAATCAGTGTCAATAGTGTATTTTTTCAATACTAGCTGTTGGCATTCCAGAAAAGGGGGAATTCAATATGAAAATATTCATCAGATAATCTACTGTTTAGTGTGAGTCTTCTGTTTAACATCTTCTTCCATGTTTAGAACTTTAGAAAGTTTTTACTAAAAGGAGAATAGCTCAGCTGAAATGTCTTTGAAAAATCTTCTGCTTTGTTATTCGTATCTCTACAGTGCTGAATTATCCCAAGGTCATTACTGGGACGGGTTAGGCTCTCCACCAGATTCTCCAGCTCCTGGGAGTGATGTATATTGCAGCAGTGAGCTGAATGACCCTCAGTTTGACCAGAGTCTCCTGGAGAACTTATTCTACACAGCACCTGTAAGTCATAGAATCTGAAGCTTTAGGAATTAGATAACAATTAGAGTATTAATAATATTAGTAGATTCCAGCATGTTACCACTTGCCAGATAGAAATCTATCCATTTTACATACCATATATAATTATATTGACAACCTGAAAAGGAAAGTATTGTCCTCATTCTACAGAAGAGGAGACAGGCCTAGTAAGATTAAGTATGTTGTCCAAGTAAATGTTAGAGCCAGGATTCAAATTCTAATTTACCTGAGTCCAAAGCCTGTGGTCTTAATTATATTATATGGCTTTCTTAGAGCTCTTCTGAAGAAGAGCTAATGCAGGTATACCCTTAAAACCACCCTAAGATTGGTATCTTTTCAAAATATTTCAGAAACACCTCTACTCACAGGTGACAAATAACTCTCCTGACCCTTAAGACAAGGTATTCTCATATTAGGCAGTGCTAGCATTTTCAAAGTTCTTTCTTTTTTTTAAATATGTTTTTATTTATTTTAGAGAGAAAGGAAGGGGGAGAGAGAGAGAGAGGAACATCAATGACATTGAAGAACTGCCTTCTGCACACCCCTGGAGATCAAGCCCGCAACCCTGGCATATGCCCTGACTGAATTGAACCGGTGACCTCTTGATGCATGGGACAACACTCAGTCCACTGAGCCACACCAACCGGGCTCAAAGTTCTTTCTTATATCAAGCCATGTGTTCTGTTCATTGACTTAGCATCTACACATATTAAGTTCAATCCCTGTTCCACCAGTAATCATTTATATTTGTGAACACTGCTGTCATGCTCCTGATTTTCCTTTTCTCTGAGTCAGGAAGGATAACTGAAATACAAGGTTGTTTATACCAGCTCAGTGGTAAGACAGTGAGAGCTACCAGGGTTCAGAGCAAGCAGGGAGAACTTTTACATGAGATTATCAGGAAAGAGCATCATGAAGAATTAGAGGTTTCGCCCTGGCCTGTTTGGCTCAGCGGTTAGAGCGTTGGCCTGCGGTCCTGAGAGACCCGGGTTCGGTTCCCGCTAAGGGCATGTACCTTGGTTGCAGTTTGTCCCCGGCCCTGGTCGGTTGTGCAGGTGGCAGCCACTCGATGTGTCCCTTTCACATCGATGTTTCTCTCTCTCTCTCTGTTCCTCTCTCTCCCCCCAACTCTACCTGAACAAAAAATGGAAAAATGTCCTCGGGTGCGGATAAAAAAAAAAAAAGAATTAGAGGTTTCAACTGAGACTTGAAAGATGGTGTTTAGAGAGAGAAAGAATGTGAAGTGGGACTAGAAAGAATGACCTATCTAGAGAAGCAGTTTGTGTACTGTAAGTATCTAATTTGACTAGATCAGAATTTCTGTGGAAAAGAAGTCATCCATAAGTCAGGCTAGCACATTGCAACCAGTCTGTGAAAGCCTGTGAATGTCAGATGATGAGGAAATGATATGATCATGATAGTGTTTTAGGAATGTTAATCTGGCAGTGATACAGGGGGTCAACAGGAGAGAATAGCAGATAGAAAGCTATTGGGCCTACTGGAGGTTGCAAGAGAGGGAGAGCCTGAATGACAGTGGCAGCAATGGGATTGGAAAGAAGGAGATGGATTTAAAAGACATTATGAATTATTAGGATTTCATTACTTCCTTAAAAATCACCACTGATACTATGTCATTTGTAGGATAAAAAAGAATATAAACTTACATTTATTACACATTTTCTCTGTGCCAGGGAATTTACATTACCTGTTAATTATCCAGTACTCTACCAAATGTATTAAATTTATTTCATTTAGTTCTTTTTCTAGCCCCATGAGATAGTGTTATCTTTTTTACATATCATAAAATAAAAGGTTAGAGACATTAATTACTAATAATTAAGTGACAGAACTAGAATTCTTACCCTAGTCTGTCTGTTTTGTTTTGTTTTTTGCCAAAGAAAGCCTGTATGTTTCTTACTTAGACCACACCATCTTGTCAGCTTTGAGCATGGCATTAAAATCTGATTTTGACTTACCTTCCTCACCTCGTTTCCCACTTTGCTCTGTACCCACTGGAGACTCCTTCATACTGATTATAATACCTCTTCTCAAGCATTCTAGTTCTTTTTCCTATCTCCATAGTTTTTGCTCATACTTATCCTTCTACTTTGACTGTTGAAATGCCCTTGTACATCTGGTAAGCTTTTCTTCATTCTTTATCAACTCATCAGCTCTGTAAAGAAACCATCCCCGATTCAAACAAGCATATATATGTTTTTTTTTGAGTGAATGTCCACAGTATCCTGAACATACCTCTGTTATAGCCTTTAACCATGTATGATAAGTTCCTTATGACCACAAGTATGTCTTCATTGTCTTTTTATTACCACTACAACAAAGGCCTAATGGATATTGAGTACTCAGTGGATACTTAGTGAATAAATATATGTATGGCACTAAGTAATCTCCCATGCTATTTGAACAAACTAATTTTAGAAAATGTTTATTCACTGGAAGAAGTGAAAACTTGAAGAAATGGGGAGACCAGGGAGTTAGAATGCTCATGTCCTTCCCTGGGGTCAGTATTTGATGTTCTTAATATTGAATTAACATCCACGATATTGCCTTGTTTTTGGTTCCTGAATTTATTAGCCTTTGAACAACCTAGATTATGTTTATTATAATTTCCTTCAGGCTGTGGACCC
This sequence comes from Molossus molossus, assembly GCF_014108415.1. Taxonomy (NCBI): domain Eukaryota; kingdom Metazoa; phylum Chordata; class Mammalia; order Chiroptera; family Molossidae; genus Molossus; species Molossus molossus. The sequence continues at coordinate 45,026,280 of NW_023425348.1, forward strand.
AAGTAGATTTTGATTGTGTTGTCAGTACACATTTTTAAAAGCTGCCTCTTAATTTAGAAATGCCTAAAAACCTTTGTAGGGTAGGGTATGCATGAGGCCATGGCATCCTCCTTGGCCCTTCTTGCTACTATACCTGTGACTACAGCAGCTCCCAGCCCATGTTTCAGCTTCACCTCTGAAACCAAGAAGAAGCGTTTTATGCAACAGAAGGTGAAGGTGTTCAGTCAGGGTGGCTGGCCCACTCACTGAAGGACGTGTTCCTGTGGAGCCTAACCTACTTGATCAATAAGCTCAAGGGGCGCTGCCACATAACTTTAAGGCCAGTTCCAAGGTCAAGGTCAACAATCACCTTTTCCACAAGGAAAATCTGCCCAGGAAATACGACTTCAAGGGCTCCCAAGTGTCCCTGGAGGCCAGCGATAAAGAAAGGTTAAAAAATTGCTCACTCTTAAGGATATGGACTTTCTCAACAAGAACCAGAAAGTGTATTTTGGTGAAGAAGAGAAGAAAGTATTTCTAGAGAAGCTAAAGAGAGATGTGGAGTTCCTAGTGCAACTGAAAGTCATGGACTACAGCTTTCTGCAGTCATGGCATCTAGTGACATCTTCTGGGCTCTGAACCAGATGAAGAGGGATCTTTGTGGGAGGAGAAGTCAGCAGGGGATGGGAACTGTGCCCTGACCCAACCTCCTACTCTGGTGAGCTCCTTTGGCACCTTTGGGTATTGGTGGCTATATTCATTCCCATTAGCCTATGGGCCTTGGAGAGTTTAAATTCTTCATTGGTGTCTATACCATCTGGAGTGCTGAGGGGACCCCCCAGAAGAAAGTTTTTTTCATGGGCCTCATTGACATCCTGATGTAGTGTGATGCCAAGAAGAAAGCAGCTCATACAGCCAAAACTGTCAAGCATGGGGCTGGGGCAGACCTCTCTGTTGTCTATCCTGAGCAATATGCTAAGTGATTCCTGAATTTTATTACCAACATCTTTGCTTATATCTCTGTGGTGACTACTGCTTTATGTTCAAGGTGGTCGGGTTCTGAGAGGCTTGAGCGAATTGTGGATATTCTGCTCACTACTTCTCTTCCTCTTTGCAAAATTCAGGCTACTGGCTCCTTCCATCCAAATAACTCAATCTTGTTGAGTAAGCTCTTTCTAGACCTCAGAAGTTCATAATCTTTTCTCCCCTTTGTTCAGTTTTCTTCCTTCTCTACCTCCTCTCCAGCAAGTCTGCTTGCTTCATTAGAATGTTACTGTTGATTCTCTCCCAGGTGCCTTGATTTTGTAGAATGTTCTGTTGTTTCTATAACATAGGAGGAGCTAGAAGGAGAGGGTTGTTTGCCATCTTCAGGACCTGATGAACGGTGGATGGATCTGGCTCAAACAACTATGGATGCACTTTGCTTTGCGGGATGAACTAAGAGTGTCTGAATTTTGCTGATAACTTTATAGAACTCATTGTGGCATGCTTCTTTTTGGCTAGACCCTGGGGTGGAAGACTCAAGATACTACAAATTTGAGGGCAGGCATGCACACATGATGGGATATGACCATTTTTACAGAGGTGGGGTGGAGAGTGGTCAGCACACTGGCACCTTATGGAGGTAGGAACTAAGATGACTCTTGTGATTATGCAGGGTACTGGAGAAAGTCTATCAAGGATTGACTACTCTTTCCGATCTCTTCCCTCACCTCACTTCCACCCCCACCTCTGTACAGGAGTCCAGAAATGGATAGCTAGAGTGTTCAAGCTGGGTAAAGGTGTTTGACTATTGCTGCTCTTCTCCAGTACCCCACATCCTTCTGGCACTGGAACCCTTCAGTGGGGGTGTGGCCAGTTCTGGAGGCTGGGATGATAATTCCCCATGTTAAATTTTCTTTCTTCATGTCTAGCCATCCCTGAGGTTTTATTTCCAGGATAAGGGAATACCTCTATCTGGGTCAACCCTGGTCATTTTAAAAAATGGAGGTCTGAAATAAGGGAAACTCCTCTACCCCCTGGAAATGTGTGCCTAGTATACTTCCTTCCCTTACCGTTCTCAAAGCTTTTATCCAGCCCTGGCCGGTTTGGCTCAGCGGTTAGAGCGTCGGCCTGCAGTCCAGAGAGACCCGAGTTCGGTTCCCGCTAAGGGCATGTACCTTGGCTGCAGTTTGTCCCGGCCCTGGTTGGGTCATGTGGGTGGCGGCCACTCAATGTGTCCCTTTCACGTTGATGTTTCTCTCTCTTCCTCTCTCTCCTTCCCGCTCTATCTGAGTAAAAAATGGAAAAATGTCCTCGGGTGAGGATAAAAAAAAAAAAAGCTTTTATCCAGTTGGGTTTGTTACTCTATTCTCTTCTTTCTTGTTTTATACTGCTACTTTGTCTCCCACGGGACAGATGGCCTTCTGTGTCATCTTTACTCTCCGCCCACAGAGAGGAGTCAGAACCATGACTCCAGCTTCCAACCCCCTCCAAAAATAGTTGAATTGATGCATGATATTTTCAGAATGTAGAGGACTCTAATGAGCCCAGATATATCCTCCCCATCCTCCAAAACCTTTGGGGCAAAGGCAGCCATTCTTACTATTATCCATACCTGTTCAGTCTTCTACATTTTTTTAAAACATAAATATGGATACCAACAATTGGCCTGTGAGGATGCAAAGATTCTTTTCTCCGTATCTGGCTGGACTGGTCTGTCTCACAAGAAGTCATAAAGAATTCCTTTCTCCCCTTCATCTTCTGCTCCAAAGGAAGTAACAAGAGGAGTCCCCAGTTAAGGATTGGAGTCCCTATAATACCTTTCTGTCTGGAGCCTGATGGATCTTTTTCCAACCATGTACCTTTCCCCTGTTGAATGCAATAAGGTTCCATGACACCAGCAACTATTGTTCTTTAGAAATGAGTTTTCTGATCATGTACCTGATAATATGAGCAGTATGGTCATTTATGGCTTCTGATTATCATCTTTTTTGTTTTATTAACTAATACAAAAGATCATGTGTGTTTATTCTCTTTGGTGTCATTATATAGAAATTAAATTGAGTCCAAAAAAGGGGGGGGATGCCCTGGCCAGTTTGGCTCGATTAGAACGTGGGCCCACAGTCCAGAGAGACCCAGGTTTGGTTCCCGCTAAGGGCACGTACCTCAGTTGCAGTTTGTTCCTGGCACCGGTTGGAGTCGTGTGGGTGGCAGCCAGTCGATATGTCTCTCTCGCATCGATTTTCCCTCTCTTCCTCTCGCTTTAAAGATGAATGCAAAAATGTCCTTGGGTGAGGATTGAGAAAAAAAAGAAAAAAGGCTTTGTTATTTCACTTTGAAAAAGTTGCATTGTTTCCTTGAAGGAAATTCTAATCACGCTTAGTTAACTATTAATTTATTACTCTCATCACACAGGTCAATACATTATGCACCCTGAGATGCTGAGAAAGGTATTGAAGGTGATAAACTTAAAATTACTTTGTGCCCTGGCGAATGGGGCTCAGCTGTTAGAGCATTGGCCTGCGGACCAGAGAATCCTGGGTTTGTTTTCTGCTAAGGGCATGTACCTCAGTTTCAGTGTGTCCCCTGCCTTGGTTGGGGTCATGTGGGTGGCAACCAGTCGATGTTTCTCTCTCTCTTCCTCCCTTTCTCCCTCCTGCTCTATCTGAAGATAAGTGCAAAAAAAAAACATGTCCTTAGGTGAGGATAAAATAAATAAATAAATAAAATGACTTTGGATTAGTCTCCAGCATTTATATTAGCAAGCTTTTTTTTTTTTTTGCTATATAGTCAAATAACTTTAATGCTACTTCTCTATTTTGTATTTTGTGGTAGAAAGGTAGGGACTTGGTCACTGGTTCCCCCATTAAGGAAACATGACATATAATAGACAGTTTATCTTAGCAAGATTAAAAGCAAAATGAATCATTAATGGTATGGAGTGGTGAAAAAAGCAGTCTGTACATCCCGATAGGTGACATTTTACTAGTGATTTTGCCTCAATCTATGGTAGAAATACAGGCTTTGGAACCCAGGAAGATCCAATCTGCCTTTACTTCTTATAGCTGTGAATCATAAATAAACAAGCTATCTAACTTCTCTCAGCTTTCATTTTTGTCACTTGTGAAAACTGATATAAGGACACCTTATAGGAATGTAGTAGTAGAAATATACATGCAGCATTTACCATAGTCCCAGATACATAGCATGCTGTCAGTAAATAGTTATTATTACTGTGAATTTGAAAGAAGAATCTGTTTTCTTTGAACTGAACTTGTAGGTTGGTTCTGTGAACTTCAAGATTACTGTAGACCCTTGAACAACACAGTTTTCAACTGCACAGGTACACTGGTACACAAATTTTTTTCATTTAATACTCAGCCCTATGTATCTGAGGGTTTTGTGTTCATGGATTCAAAAGCCACAGATTGAAAACAATATTTTTGCATTCCCAACCATGCTTCCCCAACTGCGATTCGAAAAAGTGCTATTTTCGATTTGTGGTTGGTTGAATCCATGGATGCAGAGGGCCAACTGTAGTTAAGGTTTGGGGGAGTCAAAGTTATAGACAGGTTTTCGACTGTGCAGGATAATCAGAACCCTTAACTGCCTTGTTGTTCAAAGGTCAACTGTATTCTTTTATAATAAGGAGAAACATGGGATTATCTTCCTGATGTTAGTTATTGCTTTAAGAATGTATAGAGAAGAATTTGATTACTTGTAGAGAAATGTTTTTATTACCACTGTCTCCAGAGCACTTGTCTTATAGTGCCTCTCTTTTCATTTCTTCTCCCCCGTAGAAATCTGAAAACGGCATTAGTGATTTCTTCAGTGAAGATGATGATAGTGCCCCTTCTAAAAAAATGAGCCAACTGAAAGCTCTTGCCAGATCTTCTAAAGTTCTAGAGTCAAATAACCACAAGTCGAAGAAGAAAGCAGCAGGCAAGAAAAATAGGTGAGCCTCTTTATGAATGCTTGTTTAGAGGCAGAAACAAGGGAAGATTATTTTCATAAGATCTCCTAAAGTGAAATGACCTGTGGTTGTGCAACAATATCAGACTGGTTAAATTAGTTAATGTAACTTATTAAGTACTGTAGTCCTCAAAAATATAATAACATGGCCCTGGCCAGTTTGGATCAGCATCGGCCTGCGGTCCAGAGAGACCCAGGTTCAGTTCCCGCTAAGGGCACGTACTTCGGTTGCAGTTTGTTCCCGGCTTTGGTTGGGTCTTTTTTTTTTTTTATTCTCACCTGAGGACATTTTTCGATATTTTTGTTCAGATAGAGTGGGAGGGAGAGAGAGAGAGAAACATCGATGTGAAAGGGACATATCAAGTGGTTGCCACCCACACGACCCAATCAGGGCCAGGGACAAACCGCAACTGAGGTACGTGCCCTTAGTGGGAACCGAATCCGGGTCTCTCCAGACCGCAGGCCAATTCTCTAATCGCTGAGCCAAACCGTCCAGGGGGCCCTGGTTGTCCCTTTCACATTGAGTTTCTCTTTCTCTCTTTCCTTCTCTCTCCCTCCCACTCTATCTGAACAAAAAATGTCCTCGAGTAGTGAGGAGACATATACACACACATATATATATATATATAAAATAACCTGAAAATATGGATATGATGAAATGGTTCAGGAAGAAAGCAGAATTCTAGGTTGTATGTGTGCTGTATTATGCTTATGTAAAAATATAAGTATGAAAGGGATATAAGAAAGTGACCATAGTAGTTATATTAAAGTAGTGGATAACTGAAGTAAAGTCTGTATCCCTTGTAGAAAAACTAGTTCTGTGACATCAGTTTCTATACTTGTGTGGAGATAAGCCTATGGATTAGAAGAATGTTTTTACATTTTTTGAAATTTCTTCCACTATGGATTAGGACCAGAATTCTGATTAAAGCTGTTTCCCAATACTTGATAGCTTGTGAATTAAGATGCTTGCTGCCCTTCCTCCAGTTTCCTCTTGCCTATGCAAATTAGATCATTTCATATTGGGCCTCTGACTATCTGCCTCAGTTCAGTTGTCTGTATGAATTCATTTCAGAAATTTAGTTGAACAACAGATGGAATCAGAAACTCCAGAAGATGCCCATGTGATGGCACTAAGTGTGGATAGACTGGCCCTTCTGGGTAGAACACATTCAATCAGAATCATCATCGAAACATTGGGAGTTCCTCCAGATAGTCCACAGATGACCTCTGGCCAAAAAAGCTTTCCTGGGAGAACTCCTAAACTGACAATAAAAAAACGGTATGTCTCTAACATGGGAAGGCCAAATTTGACATTAGTAGGAAGTGTCTGATAATAATGATAAATAAATAATTGTAGCCCCGGCTGGTATGCTCAGTAGTTAGAGTGTTGGCCTACACACCAAAGTGTCTCGGGTTCGATTTCTGGTCAAGAGCACATACCTGGATTGTGGGTTTGATTCCCAGCCCCAGTTGGGGCACATGTGGAGGCAACCAATTGATGTCTCTCACATTGATGTTTCTCTCTCCCTCTCTTCCTTCCTCCTTTTTCTCTCCCTCCCACTCTCTAAAAATCAATAGAAAAAATGTCCCTGGATGAGGATTAACAAAAATAAATAAATAAATAAGTAAATAATTGTGGAACTAACACTTTATGGTTTGTAAAGTGCTTTCATATGTACCATTCAAACAACAAAGAAGTGTTGAATCCCCCACTAAGTCCCAAGCACTGTGCTAGATATGTGTAAGAATAAAAAAAGTTAAGAGCCAAACTCTGTTTTTACGTTACATTCAGCAGGAGAGACATTTAAATGGCTAACTGTAATATAGGGCTATAGGGTTTAAAATAGAAGTCAATGTTAAAATTGCTGTGGGAGGAGACATGGATCAGGAAGAAGGTGTCAATGAAGGGAAAAGGAGAAACATCTGTAACAAAAATAAATTAACTAGAAAAAATAAAAATAAATAAACTGGAGAAAGAAAAATAAAATTAAAAAAATTAAAGTGCTGTTGGAGCAGAAGTAAGGGAGCTTTAATTCTTCCTGGCAGGATTGGTGAAGTCTGTGAAGAGAGGAGATAGTTCTCCTGAGGACCTCAGATCCTGAAAATAGAACCCTGAAAAATATGTAGGATTTATCAGACAAAAAATAGGCTTATTATTTGGTTTGTTTTTAATCACTGTTGTTTGTTTGATTTTTTTCCAGCACCTTCTTTGTGGAATATTATTTTCCTGTGGGCTTTTCCAAAAGTGAATTGGGAAAGACAACTTTGATAACTGAGGTCGTTCGACTTGCCTCCAGTAAAATTACAGATGGAAGTAAGAGAAAAACTGGTTTTCTGCTCCTTTGACATTTTGGCTGTGGAAGAATTTTGTAATTCCTAATTACTCATCTGACTCTTACAGTATCATAGAATCTTAGAAGCGGAAAGAATTTTGAAGTGAAGCTTTTCTCATTTCTAAGTGAGGAAACTATCCCAGAGTTGCTATGACTATCCTGATGCAAGGCAACAAGTCAGTAACTTAGCTGAAAGCACAACTCAGAACTCTTAATGCTTAGATCATGTTCTTTCAACTATTGCCATTTTTCTTTTCTTCTATTTTTAAAAACAACTTTATCAAGATATAACTCACATGCCATACAATTCACCTGTTTGAAGTGTATAATTCAGTCTTTTTGGTATATTCACAGGGTTGTACAATTTAATTTTAGAACACTTTTAATCCCCCTAAAAGAAATTTCAATCTCATTAGCATTCACTCCTCAGTTCCTTCTTCAGCCCCCAGTGCTAAACAACTCCTGATCTACTTTCTGTCTCTATCAGTTTTCCCTTCTGGACCTTTCATATAAATTGAATTATATGTGATTTTTTTTTGACTGGCTTCTTTGACTTCTAATATTTTCCGGTTTCATCCATGTTGTGGTATATATTGGTACTTCATTCCTTTTTATGGCTGTATAATATTCCATTGTATAACTACACCACATTTTATTTTTCCATTCATCAACTGTTGGGCATTTGAGGTGTTTCTACTTTTTGGCTATTATGGATAATGCTACTGTGAACCTTTGCATACATGCTTTTGTATTCACATATGTTTTCATTTCCTTTTGGTATATACCTCACAGTGGAATTGCTGCCATATGATAAACTGTATGTTTTAATTTTTTAAGAACTACCAGACTCTTTAACAGCTGCTTCACTATTTTACATTCTCACCATAAGTGTATGAGGACTCTAATTCTCTTCATCCTCACCAACATTTTTATTTTCCATTACTCTTTTTATTCTAGCCATCCTAATGGGTATAAAGTGGTATCTCATTGTGGTTTTGATTTGTATTTCTCTAATGACTAAGGATGTTGAGCATCTTTTCATGTGCTTAAGGTCCATTTGTGTATCTTTGGACAAATGTCTTTTTTACTCCTTTCCTCATTTAAAATTATTTGTTGGGTTGTAGGATTTCTTTATATATTCTGGATATAAAACCCTTATTTCTTCTCATTCTGTGCAGTATCTTTTCCCTTTTTAAATAGTATATATAGCACAAAAGTTTTTCATTCTGATGTAGTCTCTTTTTTTCTTTTGTTTATTCTTTTGGTGTTATCTTTTTTCAAACTGTTTTGTTTCAGTTATTTCTAATACAGAAAAGTAAATGGGTAATATAATAAACATCTAGAAGCGAATGAACTGGAAGATCATTTTACAGGTGATAAATGGTGGCTGAGGTGGTCACTAGTAACAGAACTTACTCATATCAAAAGATTCTAGTCCCAAATTCCTTTTTTTTAACCTGTTAAAGCACCATAGCAGGGAGCAGTGAGATTCAGATACTACCATCACTTTATCCCGTTTACACTTGTTATTACAGCAGAAACCCCTTCCTTTTCATCCAAGAGAGACTTTACCCCCGCGTAATACTGCTAACATCAGTACCTGGAAACTTGTTTGAATGTCACAGTAGGAGTGCCCTAGTCTTCACGAAGATAAACTCATTTGCATTATTATAATTTTTTATTCAGTTCTTTTTTTTCCTTCATATACCTTCATTCTCTCACCTCCAGCCAGCCCCCTTCTTTTATTACACTACCTACTGACTTGTGTTCTAAAAACAATAAGTCGTAATACCTTAACTCCCAGTGAAGTGTATACTGTGTCTCTCTACACTGTGCTTATATGCCTGTCATTCATTTTTCATAGAGCAATATAGCACTGTTTTTCTTCCCTGTACTATACCCAGGGTTTTCTCTTTGTCTCTGCTCTTTCTGTCCTTCTGTCCTACAAACCCTAACACTTTTATGAAGTTGCATTGACTAGATTTCTGAAAGATTTGAGTTAGATTTGAAAGGGAGGTGGTTGTTGTCAAAGCATGGATTGATGATGGCTCTAATTGGGTGGTGTGACATGTGCTTATGTGTCTGATTCTCCTTGCAGTGGTGAAATTCCAGCAGAGATCTGTGTTTCCGGTAGAGTTTGATGGCCCAATGATAGAACACTGGTGGAATTCCAACCTTATTTTTCAAATTTATACAAAGAAAACTCCACAGAAAAAGGTATTTCAAGCGGTTTTGACATTAACACCAGGGATTCAGAGCATACTTGAAATTATATTTCTACTTAATCTAGGAATTTCTCTAGGCTCAAACAACACTAATACTTATGATTATTTATTACTATTTTTATTTTTAAATTTCTTTTTGCTGTTTGTTATAGAACAAATATCATGGTCTGCTGTTTGTTATAGACTGGCTATGCAAAAAGCTCTACATGAACACACTGTCAAATTTAATCATTATAGCAACAAATCTGTGAATTATGGATATTATTATCTTCATTTTACAGATGAAGAAACTGAGATTAAGTGAAGTTAAGTAACTTCTATAAGATCACTCAAGCTAATAAAAGACAAAACCCTGACTTCACCCTGAGTCTTTTGACTTTAGATCCTAAGATCTTAATGTCTTTACTGTGCCTACTATGGAGAGTTGACTGGATTAATATAGACTATTAGCCTTAATTTGAGATTCTACTTTTTCAGACATAATACATATAATCAGCACATGTTCAAGATAATATAATGTGGGCAGCAGTTTTGATCAGCTAATTCCAAGTTTATAAAATTCAGTTGTAACCTATACAAAATAAAGCGTTAACCTATGTCCTAAGTAGTTTTTACTTCTTTCAGTAAAAGAGTAGCTTTTGCATCTTTGACTTCTTCTTTGGTATGGATAGCATAAAGAATGCAAATCTCTGACAGTATTAGGATAATATTATATGCAATTTTTATCCTTTTTTTTTATTTTTTGGATTTTTTAGAGAGAGAGAGAGCGAGAGCGAGAAACATTGATGTGAGAGAGAAACATTGATCGGCTGCCTCCTGCATGGCCCCCACTGGGGATCGAGCCCATAAAGCAGGCATCAAATCGGAACCTCTCAATCCATGGGATGTCACTCAATCCATGGAGCCACACCAGCCGGGCTGTCTTTTTTTTTCTTCAAAAATATATGTTTATATAATCTTTCCACAAAATTTTATAAATATTTGAATACCCTATTTTTATCAAGCATTACAACAAATATTTTTTATATTTACTCAGATTTTTAGTAGACATCATTTTTTTTTTTTGTCCTTACATATTTTTTGTTTATTTTTATTTTTTTAAATTTATTTTATTTTTTTTAATTTTATTTTTGTTACAGATGTTTCTCCTTTTTGAGCCCATTGGCACCCTCCTCCCCATCCCCCCTGCCCCATCCCCAGCTTTGTTGTCCATGTCCATTGGTTATGCATACATGCATATAATTTCTGTGATTTATCTCTTCCCATCCCCACCTACCCCTCTTCTGAGGGTTGTCAGTCTATACCCTACTTCCATGTTTCTGAGTCTACCGTATTCCTCAGACTGTTAGGTTCATTATATTTCATATATAAGTGAGATCATGTGGTATTTGTCTTTTTCTGCTTGGCTTGTTTCACTTAGGATAATACTTTCCAGGTCCCTCCATGTCGTCTCAAAGGATAAGAGATCTTTCTTTCTTACAGCTGAATAGTACTCCATTCTGTATATGTACCATAGCTTTTTTATCCATTTGTCTACTGATGGACACTTGGGCTGTTTTCAGATTTTAGCTATTGTAAATAGCGCTGCTATGAACATAGGGGTACATATATTCTTTTTGATTGGTGTTTCAGGCTTCTTAGGGTATATTCCTAGCAGTGGGATCACTGGGTCAAATGAAAGTTCAATTTTTAATTTTTTGAGGTAACACCATATTGTTTTTCATAGTGGCTGCACCAGTCTGCATTCCCACCAGCAGTGTACTAGAGTACCCTTTTTTCCACAACCTCGCCAACACTTGTTGTTTGATGATTTGTTGATGGTGGCCATTCTGACAGGTGTGAGGTGATACCTCATTATTATTTTACTTTGCATCTCTCTGAAGATTAGTGATGTTGAGCATTTCTTCATATGTCTCTTGGCCATTTGTATGTCCTGTTTGGAGATGTCTATTCAGCTCCTTTGCCCATTTTTTAATTGGGTTCTTTGTCTTCCTTTTGTTGAGTTGTATGAGTACTCTATATATTTTGGAAATTAACCCCTTATCTGATGTATCATTGGCATGATGTTCTCCCATACAGTGGGTTGCCTTTCCATTTTGATGGTTGTTTCTTTTGCTGTGCAGAAGCTTTTTAGTTTGATGTAGTCCCATGTGTTCATTTTCTCCTTTGTTTCTGTTGCCTTAGGCGATGTATCAGTGAAAGTTCTGCTACGTATGATGTTCGAAATTTTGATGCCTACATTTTTTTCTAGAGTTTTTATGGATTCACGAGTCACATTTAAGTCTTTTATCCATTTTGAGTTTATTTTTGTGTATAGTGTAAGTTGATGGTCTAGTTTCATTTTTTTGCATGTAGCTGTCCAATTTTTTCAACACCATTTATTTATTTATTTATTTATTTTTATCCTCACCCGAGGATATTTTTCCATTTTTTTTGTAGATAGAGTGGGAGGGAGAGAGAGGAAGGGAGAGAGAGAGAGAAACATGGACGTGAAGGGACACATCGAGTGGCTGCCACCCGCACGACCAACCAGGGCTGGGGACAAACTGCAACCCAAGTACGTGCCCTTAGCGGGAACCGAACCTGGGTCTCTCTGGACCGCAGGCCGATGCTCTAACCGCTGAGCCAAACTGGCCAGGGCTCAACACCATTTATTAAAGAGGCTGTCTTTACTCTACTGTATGCTCTTGTCACCTTTGTCAAATATTAATCGAGTATATTGCCTTGAATCCATTTCTGGGTTCTCTATTCTGTTCCATTGATCTATCTGCCTGTTCTTGTGCCAGTACCAGGCTGTTTTGATTACAGTCGCTTTGTAGTATAACCTGATATCTGGTATTGTAATCCCACCTACTTTGTTCTTCTTTTTCAAAATTGCTGTGGCTATTCGGGGACTTTTTTGGTTCCATATGAACTTTTGAAGTATTTGATCCAATTCTGTGAAATGTGTCGTTGGTATTTTGATGGGAATTGCAATGAATCTATAGATTGCTTTGGGTAATATGGACATTTTAATGATGTTAATTCTTCCAATCCATGAACAAGGTATGTGTTTCCACTTTTTTATATCTTCCTCTATTTCTTTTTTCAGTGTTCTATAGTTTTCTGCAAATAGGTCCTTTACTTCTTTGGTTAAGTTTATTCCTAGGTATCTTAAATTTTTTTGCCATGATGGTAAATGGGATTGTTTTTTCAGTTTCTTTTTCTGTGAGTTCATCATTGGTGTATAAGAATGCCGTCGATCTTGACGTCAATTTTGTATCCTGCTACTTTGCCAAATTCATTTATTAAGTCTAGTAAATTTTTGATGGAGTCTTTAGGGTTTTTCATGTATAATATCATGTCATCTGTAAATAGTGACAGTTTCACTTCCTCCTTTCCAATTTGGGTCCCTTTTATTTTTTTCTTCCTGTCTGATTGCTGTGGCTAAGACTTCCAGTACTACGTTAAATAAGAGTGGCGAAAGTGGACATCCCTGTCTTGTTCCTGTTCCTAATGGAATGTTTTTAGTTTCTGCCCATTGAGTACGATGTTGACTGTAAGTCTTTCATATATGGCCTTTATTATGTAGATATGATCCCTCTATCACACATTGCTGAGTGTTTTTATCAGAAATGGATGCTGGGTTTTGTCAAATGCTTTTTCAGTGTCTATTGATATAATCATGTGGTTTTTATTCTTCATTTTGTTTATGTGGCGTATCACATTTATTGATTTGCAAATATTATACCAGCCTTGCATCCCTGGGATGAATCCCACTTGGTCATGGTGAATAATTTTTTTGATGCATTGCTGGATCCAATTTGCTAGTATTTTGTTCAGGATTTTGGCGTCTATGTTCATCAGGGATATTGGCCTGTGGTTTTCTTTCTTTGCAGTGTCTTTGTGGTTTTGGAATTAGAATTATGCTGGCCTCATAGAACGAGTTTGGAATCTTCCTTCTTCTTGAATTTTTTGAAATAGTTTTAGGAGAACAGGTGTTAGTTCTTTTTTGAATGTTCGGTGAAACTCCCCCATGAAGCCATCTGGGCCTGGGCTTTTGTTTGCTGGGAGAGTCTTGATTACCTCTTCAATTTCCTTAGTTGTTGTTGGTCTGTTCAAGTTTTCTATCTCTTCCTGGTCCAGTTTTGGGAGACTGTGTGTTTCTAGAAGTTTGTCCATTTCGCTTAGATTGTCGAATTTGTTGCCATATAGTTGTTCATAGTAGCTGTTAACGATCTTTTGTATTTCTGTAGTGTCGGTTGTTACTTCTCCTCTTTTATATCTGATTTTGTGTATTTGGGTTCTCTCTCTTTGTTTCTTGGTGAGTCTAGCTAAGGGTCCATCAATCTTGTTTATCTTTTCGAAAAACCAGCTCTTTGTTTCATTGATCCTTTGGATTGGTTTTTTGGTCTCTATGTCATTTATTTCTGCTCTGATCTTTATTTCCTTTCTTCTACTTGCTCTGGAGTTTTCTTGTTGTTTGCTTTCTAATTCTTTAAGTTGTGTTGTTAGACAGTCAATTAGAAATTTTTCTTGCTGCTTGAGGTAGGCCTGTAGAGCTATGAACGTCCCTCTCAGAACTGGTTTTGCTGCATCCCATAGATTTTGTGTTGTTGTGTGTTCATTTTCATTGGTTTCCAGGAAGTTTTTAATTTCTTCCTTGATCTCCTTAGTAACCCATTCATTGTTTAATAACATGCTATTTAGCCTCCATGTGTTCAAATGTCTTTGCATGTTCTTGTTGCAGTTGATTTCTGGTTTCATGCCATTGTGATCTGAGAAGATGCTTGATATGATTTCAATCTTCTTGAACTTGTAGAGATTTAGTTTGTGTCCTATCATGTGGTCTGTCTTTGAGAATGTCCCATGTGCACTTGAGAAGAATGTGAATTCTGTAGTTTTGTGGTGTAATTCTCTGTAGATATCTATTAAATCCATATGGACTAGTGCTTCATTTAGAGTCTCTGTTTCCTTGCTAATTTTTTGTCTAGAGGATCTATCCAGTGGTATCAACGGGGTGTTGAAGTCCCCTGCTATGATTATATTGCTGTCGATTTCTCCTTTGAAGTCCTCGAGAAGATTTTTAATATATTTTGGTGCTCCTGTATTGGGTGCATATATGTTTACCAAGGTTGTATCTTCCCGTTGGATAGATCCTTTTAATATTATGTAGTGGCTTTCTTTGTCTCTAGTTATGGCCTTCATTTTGTTTTTTTTGTTTTTTTTAATCCTCACCCAAGGATATTTTTTCCATTTTTTTGTACAGATAGAATGGGAGGGAGGGAGAGGAAGGGAGAGAGAGAGAGAAACATCGACGTGAAGGGACACATCGAGTGGCTGCCACCCGCACGACCAACCAAGGCCGGGGACAAACTGCAACCAAAGTACGTGCCCTTAGCGGGAACCGAACCCGGGTCTCTCCGGACCGCAGGCTGACGCTCTAACCGCTGAGCCAAACTGGCCAGGGCCATTTTGAAATCTATTTTATCAGATATGAGTATTGCTACCCCAGCTTTTTTTTTCCTTTTCATTTGCTTGGAAAATTTTTTTCCATCCCTTCACTTTCAACCTATGTGAGGCTTTGTTGTGAGGTGGGTTTCTTGTAAACAACATAGAGATGAGTCATGCTTTCTTATCCAGTCAGCTACTCTGTGTCTTTTTATCGGAGCATTCAGTCCATTTACATTTAAGGTGATTATTGATATGTACTTATTTATTGCCATTTTTGTTTAGTGTGGTTCTATTTTTCTTCCTATTTCGCCCGTTAATTACAGCAGTCCTTTTAACATGTCTTGCAGTGTTGGTTTGGTGCTAATGTATTCCCTTAGCCTTTTTTAGTCTGGGAAGCTCTTTATTTGACCTTCTATTTTGAATGATAGCCTTGCTGGGTAGAGTAGTCTTGGATTGAGATCCTTGTTTTTCATGACCTTGATTACTTCATGCCATTCCCTTCTGGCCTTGTGAGAAGTCAGCTGATAGCCTTATGGGGTTTCTTTTGTAGGTTACCTGTTGCTTATCTCTATGCCCCGAGGGCGCTGCTCCCAGCTAAGGCTGCTGCTGTCTGTGGGTTCCCAGCCCCCCTCTCACGCCTTCGCAATCCTACCAGGATTGAGTCAGTGTCCCTTGTTATGTGGTCCTTGCAAGCTGCTTTTCTGTTGCTTTTTCCCGTTGATTTTTCTGTTATAGTTGTAATTCCAGTTTGGTTCTGGGAGACGGTCTGTGTAGGTTCCGTTCACTCTGCTGTCATTTTGGAAACCTAGTAGACATCATTTTAATAGTAATATATTATTTCATTGTAGGAATGTGCTATAATCAACTTAATTATAATAACTTGATTATTGAATGTCTAATTATTCTCATTGTTAAATATACATATTTGTGTATAACTTTTTTTGTTGTTTTTTAATCATCAGCCAAGGATATTCTTTGCATTTATCTTCAGATAGAGTGGGAGGGAGGGAGAGCGGGAGAGAGAGAGAAACATTGACACAAAACGACACATCGACTGGTTGCCTCCTGTATGACCCCAACCAGGGCCAGGGACAAACCAAAACCAAGGTACATGCCCTTGGCCACAATCGAACCCGCGACTCTGGTTTATGGGCCAACGCTCTAACCACTGAGCCAAACCAGCCAGGACGTGTATAAGATTTTTATGTATTTATTATTACTTAAGTATAAATTTCCAGAGGTGGAATTACTGGGCCAAAGAATATGAATATTTAAAGCTTTTTATATTTATTACTAAATTTGCTATCCAAAAGTATGTTGCTAGTTTAGATTCCCAATTTCAGGCATATGACAACCTCTGTTTCTTCATAACCTTGATAGCATCCGGGATAGTGTTTTATACTTTACCTAGCTTTAATGGCAAAAATTGACATCATCTTAGTTTATTTTTATGTTTTTTGTTTGTTTTTGTTTTTTTTTATTCTCATTCAAGGACACTCCTTCAATATTTTGTTCAGATTGAGTGGGAGGGAGGGTGAGAGAGAGAGAGAAACATCGATGTGAAAGGGACACATGGAGTGGTTGCCACCCACACGACCCAACCAGGGCCGAGGACAAACTGGAACCGAGGTACATGCCCTTAGCGGGAACTGAACCTGGGTCTCTCAAGACTGCAGGCCGACATTCTAACCACTGAGCCAAACCGGCCAGGGCTATTTTTATGTTTTTAAGAGTGAAGTGGAACTATTTTCATACAAAGCTAAGTCTTAAAAAAAGAAAAAGATAATCTTCCAACTTTTCTGTGACTCATTAAAACCTCTATAATGTCCCAGGGAGAAGTAGTGAAACCTAGGAGGAGGATGAAAATATGGCAGAATGTGAGTTCCTACTTAGAGTTTCCTCAGTCAAATAATTAAACTATTTACTTCATAAAGTATTGGTTCCTTTATAAGACATCGTATGTTGTCATTTCTATTAAAGTTCCCTGTGGCTCATCTTTAACTTAAACTTTTTCTTTCCTCTTCTCTCAGCCAGAAGTCATTGGATCTGCATTACTGCCTTTGAAAGCTGTCATTCAGTCTGAGCTGCTTTGTTTCAGTGATCAACTTCCAGTGCAAGAGGAAAATGGTCAAACTCCACTTGGTCCCCTCAAGGTATAGATATGATTCCAGCAGTCCAGTATTTATGAAGTACATATTACTGGCTTGTCCTGAGAATATAGTGGTGAATAAGAAAATCAGGGTTGCCCTGGCCAGTTTGGCTCAGTGGTTAGAGTGTCAGCCCATGGACCAAAGAGGCCCAGGTTCCTTTCCTGGTAAGGGCATGTACCTGGGTTGCAGTTTGTCTCTGGCCCCGGTTGGGGTTGTGTGGGTGGCAACCACTCGATGTGTCTCTCTCACATCGATGTTTCTCTCTCACTCTCTCTCTCTCTCTTCCTCCCTCTCCCCCTCCTGCTCTATCTCAAGATAAATGCAAAAATGTCCTCGAGTGAGGATTTAAAAAAAAGGAAAATCAGGGTCTTGCCTGGCTGGTGTGGCTCAGTGGTTGAGCATTGACCCATGCATCAAGAGGTCGCCAATTCGATTCCCGGTCAGGGCACATGCTCAGGTTGTGGACCCGATCCCCAGTGAGGGGCATGCAGGAGGCGGCCAGTTGATATTTTCTTTCATAAATGTCTCTATCTCTCTCCCTCTCCCTTTCTCTCTCTCTAAAATCAGTAAAGAAAAATTATTCAAAAAAGAAAGAAAATCAGGGTCTCTGCTCTTGCAGCTTATATTAAAGTAGGGTAACAGAAGTGCTGTGAAGGAAATACATGGTATGATGTGATAATGAATTCCTGGGAGGAAGTAGGAGGTGGTGGTCAGTTAAGGTTTCTCTAAGGAGTTGACATTTAAGAGAAAGAGGCCACCAAGTAAAAAGCACAGGAAAGGTCATTCTGGAGAAAGGGATAACATCCAAATGCTCTAACGTGAGAATGGGCGTGGTGTTGTCAAGGGACAGAATGCTGGTACAGGACAGTGAGCCAAAAGGGAGAGTGGTAGAAAGTAAGATTAGATGGGCAGGCAGAAGTTATACTATTTAGAGCTTTGTAGGTCAAAATAAAGGGTTTAGATTTTATCCTAAAAGCTAAAAAAAAACATTGAAGCATGAGAATAACTTCTGATTTACATTTTAAAAGATTACTGTGTGGAAAATAGACTGAAGGGGGTAAGAGGAGTAATGGGAAGGTTGTTGGGTTAGTTCAGAAAAGAGATAATTGATGGCTTGGGGTAGAGTATTGACTGAGTTTGTGCCTGGTGAATGAATTCTGATGTATTCATTCATTGGAAGGTTCTTTCCTTGTATTCAGAAGCATCAGAATTTCTTAGGTGGCAGAATTTGAATGTGTGGCTTGTCCTGGTAAGCTTTTAAAATCGGCCCTGGCCGGTTTGGTTCAGCGGTTAGAGTGTCGGCCTGCAGTCCTGAGAGACCCGGGTTCGGTTCCCGCTAAGGGAGCGTACCTCGGTTGCAGTTTGTCCCCAGCCCTGGACAGTTGTGCAGGTGGCAGCCACTCGATGTGTTCCTTTCACATCGATGTTTCTCTCTCTCTCTCTCTCTGTTCCTCTCTCTCCCTCCCACTCTACCTGAACAAAAAATGGAAAAATGTCCTCAGGTGAGGATAAAAAAAATAAAATAAAATAAAAAAATCATCAGAACCAGTCAGGCCTGTGTGGCTCAGTGGATTGACCTCCCATGGACTGAGAGGTCCCAGTTCAATTCCTCCTCAGGGCACATGCCTGGTAGGGGGTGTGCAGGAGGCAGCCAATAGATCTCTTTTTCTCACATTGATGTTTTTATCTCTCTCTCCCTTCCTCTCTCTCTAAAATTCAATAAAAACATATTTAAAAAAATAAAATAACATAAAATCATCAGAGCCATACTTAAAACTTTTCCATGGCCGCTCATCACCCAAAGGATAAAATACAGGGCACACCAGTGACCCCAGCCTACCACTGAAGCCGCCTCTTTTGCAGCTTTCCTACCAGGAGCTATGTCAAATTATGTAAAGACTTGCTAAGGTATCATGCCTCCATGCTTTTGTTCTTGCTTTTCATGCCCTGTCTGCCCTCTTCCGGGTCTTAATAATAATACCATTTAGTTTTAAAAACTTATATGATTATCATTGCAAAAAAATTAACATCACGTTACTCTTCTGCTATCAAAGTTTTATTTTCTTGCTTGCCTAGTTTATTTTGGCCTGCAAGGTTTAAAATCAGAAAGGGGTAAAAATAGAATTGATGGACTAGAAATTGGTTTTATCTTGTCTCTTGAGAGAAGTTTTATTCTGGATAGATTGCTGTTTAGATTCAGCAGAGCAAAAAAATTTTGCTCTGGTTTTTAAATAAAAGAAATAGCAAGTTCCCTTTTTATTTAGTAATTCAGTCTCATAATAGTGACCACTTTTATTCTTCATCATTTCTCTTGCATCTTCTTTTACCTAATATTTTTAACTTTTTAAAAATAATTTCAGACTTAGAGAAAAATTGCAAAAATAGTACAAAGAACTTACATACCCTTTTCCTAGACTCACCAATTATTGACATTTGTCACATTTGCTTTATCGTGTCTGTCTACCTCTTCTTTCTCTCTTTCTCTCTTTCTCCTTTTTGTCTCCCTCTCCTCTACATACACATACACAATTTTTTTTCTGAACTATTTGAGGTTCTGTTACAGACATCATGTCTCTTTTCCCCTTAACTCTGGTGTGTATTTCCTGAGAACAAAGGCTTTATCATGCATAATACTGTATAGTTATTTTTAAAATTAACTTAAAAATGATACTGTATTCTAGCTATAATCCATACTCAAATTTCACCAATTGTGCCAGTACTTCCCTTTGTAGCATTTTTTTTTTCTTCTGGTCCAAGATCATCCATTGCATTTAATATTCTGTCTCTCTAATCTCCTCTAGTCTGAAACAGTTCTACAGCCCTTCTTTGTCTTTCAGTACTTTGATATTTTTTTAAAGTAAGGCCAGTTATTTTGTAGAATATCCTCCACTGGGTTTTTTCTGAATCATTTTTTACTGTGATGATTAAAAAATGATGATTTTTTAACTCTACCTTAACTCCACCATTCCTTTTACATTTATTAATTGGCATTCTACTATCCAGAAGAGTTGGCCTTTCTCCCATATTTGCTTATATTGGTATGGACTCATGGATTCTTACATTATTCAGTTGGTTGTAATCCATTACTATTACTCATTTTGATGCATAAATAGTCCCAGATTTGGCCAGTGGGAGCTCCTTCAACTGGATTTTGTATCCTTAAAATATGTCTCCATCCTTTTCTGAATGTGTCTTTATTTTCTAGCACAAGATAATTTATCTTATATTATTGATAAACTATCTGCCTAGCTTTTCTTAATTCTAATAAGGCAATGTATATGCAGTCTACTTATGTTTTCACTGTTATGGTATTTGTGGATGAATTAATTTATTTCCTAACAATCCACTGCTGCTACATCCAGCTCCAAAATTCTGGTTCTGATTCTAGAAGAGATTCCTACTAATGCTCTTTCTTTTGTGTTCTATAGGTAACTGTGGAGCTTGTTATAGATAACAAGGATTTCACTGGTGTTAAGACTAAGTTAAATAGTAGCACCCAGCATACCCCACTTTCTGCTCTTACAAGCCCAGATAAGAAACTACTAGAACCTAGCAAACATGTTACCTGTACCAAAAATTCACAGAGCCTAAATCAAGTTTATGAAGAAACTGCAGAGGAAGAACAGAATTTGATGCTCCCCAACCCAACACCACCAAGCCGTGTTGCACCAAATCCTTCAACCTTCGTGGTTATGCCAGCTTCTCACAATTTAGTAAATCAGACAAATGGGTCAGCCAAGGACAGTGATTTGCTGTTGCATGTGCTGTTGATGGTGCCAGATGGAAAAGATTTCTTTACTGGAGAATCTGAGAAACAACCACCATGCAATGTTTATTTAAATTGCAAACTCTTCAGCACAGAGGAAGTCACGAGATCTGTCATTGCATGGGGTACAACACAACCAGTCTTTAACTTTTCTCAGGTAACTTTATACATATCTTAATATTTCATATCAATTAGGGATGTATGTGGGTGGGAGACAGGTATGTTTCCCAAATCATAATGCCACTGTAGAAGAAATCTAGAATGTTCAGACTGGGAGGGACCTTTTATAATTTTCTTGTGTGTAGTTGAAGTCCCACTATTAGGTGGAAAGAGAAAAAGATATTTTCAAACTTTTTGTATCTTTCTATCTCTTCTGTCTCAGTTCCCCACTATTTCTTTTTTTTATTTAATTTTTTATATATTAATTTATTTTTGTTATAGATGTTTCTCATTTTTCTCCCATTGACACCCTCCTCCCCTTCCCCCCCCCACCCCATCCCCAGCTTTGTTGTCCATGCTCATTGGTCATGCATACATGCATGCAAGTTCTGTGGTTTATCTCTGCCCCCACAAACCCCTCCTCCTCTGAGGCCTGTCAGTCTGTACCCCACCTCTATGTTAATTTTGTTCAGCAGTTTGTTTAGTTCATTATATTCCACAAATAAGTGAGATCATGTGATACTTGTCTCTCTGCTTGGCTTGTTTTGCATAGCATAATACTCTTCAGGTCCTTCCATGCTATCTCAAAGGATAAGAGATCTTTCTTTCTTACAGCTGCATAGTATTCCATTGTGTACATGTACCACAGTCCCCACTATTTCTTTTGCCTGAATTCTGAGTTCTGTACCTTGCTGCTTCTTCCAGGACTTTATCCGTTAAACTTCCCCTTTTTCTTTCTGTTTCTCCAATCCCTCCTTTATCTTTTTATTTACTTATTTTTTTTTCTCACTCTGATTTATTCCTCCACTTATTTCAATACTCATTTTACTTTATTTCTCTGTAGAATTTCATGCTAATGTTTACTTTTCTTTCTCAATTTTTGTAATTCTGTTCTCTTATTTTCTTCCTGGCATAACAACTGTCCTTTTATAGTTAATGAGCCAGTAGGAAAAGAGTGGTGACACCAACACTTCTCTCTTTTATCTTTAATTATTGCTGCTCCTATTCATTATTCTATTCTTTAAATTCTTCCTAACCAACCTTCTTTTCTCCACAGTCACCATACTCCCATAGCTTTAACTCTCATTTGCATGAAGATGGCTTCCAAATCCACACTTCTTTGTAGGCCAGACATTCCCCTCTAATTTCAGACCTCTGTGTCTAACTGCCTGCAATTTGTCACCACCTGGATGCCTCAGAAGCATTTTATACGTGGCACCTAACAACCTGGCATATCACAAGTATTCAGTAAAGATGTGTACATAAGTCTGGCAGGTGTGGCTCGGTGGTTGAGCTTCGACTCATGCACCAAGAGGTCACTGGTTCAATTCCAGGTCAGGGCACATGCCTAGGTTGTGGGCCCGATCCCCAGTGGGGGAGGCGGCCAGTCGATGTTCTCTCTCATCAATGTTTCTGTCTCTCCCTTTCCCTTCCTCTTTCTCTCAAATCAATAAAGAAACAAAAAAATTTTTTTAAAGATGGGTACATGAAAGAAGGAATTCAAATGTGTCCAAATCTAAATTTATTCTTCTTATTAAATCTGTTTTTCTTCCTCCTGTCTGCCCTAATTCATATTATAATTTACTCAGAAACCCAACTAGAACCTAAAAGTTGACTCTTTCTTACATAATTACTCACCAAGTCCAATAGATGCTGCAAACTTAATTATCTCTGGAATAAATCCTCTTATCTTCACTTCATTGCCATTGCTTTCATTCAGGACCCTATGCTCATCCTAAATAGTCCTTAGACTGTTCCACCTGTTTCTGCTCATTCTCTGTTCATTCCTTCTTCTATGTACCTCTGAAACACTAACCTGAATATTTTACTCCTCTGCTTCAAGCCTTTCAGTCTTCCTCATGGCCTTCAAATTCTTAGTTTTAACTACAAAGACCCCTTAAGAACTGTCCAGTTTTCACTCTCCAGTTTTCACTCTCCAGTTTTTACTCTCCAGTTTTCACTCCACTCTTCCCTTCATACTGGATGGTCTAGCTATGCTCAGCTACTTGCAGTTTGCTGAATATTCCTTTTTCGTACCTCTGTGTCTTTGTATGTGCTTCTGCCTGGAATTTTTTTCTCAATTTTCATGACTCCCATTAGGCAGAGCTTTTTGTACTACTTAACTCCTGCTTATCCTTAAGATTTAGGTTTACTTTCTCCCATAAGCTCTTTCTAAAATCTCCCTGTTTATAGTAGTTTGATGTGTTCTACTTTTATTTCTTTATATATATGTATCTATTTTGGGTTTCAGGGAACAGAAATGTGCTCAAGATACTTTATGTAATTGGAGTTTCTTAGATGAATACAAAAGTAGATCTGTTCTGGTTGTCTGCCCTTCTGATTTCACCCTTTTGCCTCTTGTGTTTTCTATTGGTTTCATCACTAGGGTTTCTCTCTCCTTTGCTGTTACAGTTGTTCTGAGGTTGGGTTCCTTCAAATCAAGGGGCCCTTGATCCTATCATTACTTTGATTGACCTGCTCTTGACTCTGGAGCTCTGGTTCTCTTTGTGATTTTTCTTTTTTCTTTCAAATGACAGCTGGCTGGCCAATTCTGGAGTAATTTTGCACCAAAAATCCAGATGAACAATTGGCCTATTTACCATATCACCTATTGGGCAGAGCTTTTTGCACTGGGCCTTACCACCCAACCAGCTGCCCTTTGATCAGGTGCTCAACGCTTGTCCAGTTAGTAGTCATTTCTATTGCAGGGGTTTACAACTGGGTCATTTTGCCTTATGAAGATTGAATAAGCTTGACAGGTACCATGATTGACATGTCTGACAACTTTCTCTCTGTGTCCCTGAAGCCCCCTCTATATGAGCTTTATCATTAGAGAACTCATGCCATTTTTTGTATTTAGCCTTTATATATGTTGGTCTCTGACACCAGACTGCGACTTCAGACTGAAGATGTAAGTTGGATTTTATTTTAATGTCTTTAGCTCCTAGCACTGTGCAAGGCACACAGTAGGATTTCAGTAAATGTGTGTTGAATAAAAGTATAAATTAATTATTTTGTTTCAGATGTGGGCTTTGATTTTTGTTTTTTGTTGTTCCTCTCCCCAGGTGATTCCTGTCTCTCTGTCTCCCAAATACTTGGAAAGACTTAAGAATAATGTGATGGTAATTGAAATTTGGAACAAGGTGCGGAGCCCAGGACAGGACAAGCTGCTCGGGCTGGTGAAACTCCCCCTCCATCAGTTTTACATGTCATTCAAGTAAATAGAATCTTTTGAAGTGTTCTTTATTTTACATCTTTAATCTTGTATGGACTGAAGAGGAATTCTTTTGGTTTGCAAACATGGCTAGTCCTGTAATTCCTTGGAGTACTTTTTTTAATTTCATCATAGTTTCTGCTCTTTCTCCTATGGTAAAGCAGTCTTACAGGTACTACTTACCATTTTTCAGGTCTTATTTTAAGAACTTTACCCCATCGAGTCATTTAATCCTCACAATCCTCTGAAGCAGGTAACTTTTATTTTTCCTATTTTACTAATGAGTCAACAGAGGCACAAAGAAGTTAAATAACATGTCATACATATCACAAATAGTAGAATAGATTAGAACCCAGAGAGCCTGGCTCTAAAGACCACTCTGTTCACCACGAAGTTGAGCTGCAAAAGGTTATCACGTCTCAAAACTAATGGTTTATCTTTCTGTCACAAAACTTGTGTTGTTTGCATCAGCTATTTGCAAGATTTCTATACTGAGTATTGTCTTTTAGACCTTCAGATTTGATTACTGTGCCTCACTTGTCACCATCCAACACCTAGATGGGGTATTGATGTATCTGAAGGCAATTTCTTTTTTTTTTTATCCTCACCCGAGGACATTTTTCTATTCTTTGTTCACATAGAGCTGGAGAGAAAGAGAGAGAGAAACATCGACGTGAAAGGGACACATCGAGTGGCTGCCTCTCGCATGACCCACCCAGGGCTGGGGACAAACTGCAACCGCAGTATGCGCCCTTGGCGGGAACCTAACCCGAGTATCTCTGGACCACAAGCTGACGCTCTAACTGCCGAGCCAAACCGGCCAGGGCTGAAGGCAATTTCTATCTTCAGTACACACTGTTCATTTTCTGTTTTGATTCAAGGTACTGATTTTTAATTATTTTAACCCTGACCTCTTTCCTAACAGCCTTCTCATGGATCTGTATTTTAAATGTTGTGTTTTATATTTTACAAAGAACACTGTTATGGGCACTATCTCATGTGAACCTTTCTATAACTGCAGGAGGTATTATCATTATCCCCATTTTACAAATGAGGAAACGTGTCCTTTAATTTGAAGAAGAAAACCTCATTGGCTTTCTTTTTATCATCTGTAAAATGAGTATGGGGACAGATCATCTATTTCCTTCTTGGAGCAATTGTGAGAATCCAGTGAGAAAATAAATGAGTAAGCCTTCTGTGAATGGTTAAATACTTAAGATGCTAACAGTGGAAAGGATAGCCAGGCTAAGGAGTACTGCTGGAATCATGGATGCCACTGCCAACTGAAGACTGGGCTTTTTTCCCCCTTTTTTAGTTGTGATATTAGTTTGGTCTGGTATTCCCCTTTTCTTCTCATTTCATTAGACCCCATTATCTCTGCTGAGAGAGAGCATAAAACAATACTAGGTACCAGTAATTGTGCACTTACCTAAATATACCAAGCATCATAGTTGGTATTTTATATTTATTACCTCAGTTTACTCATAACAACAGCCTTTTGATGGAAGTTTTGTTACCTACATTTTGCAGATGAGGAAACAGAAAGGTTAAATTGATTACTTAGTGTCATACAGCAAGTAAGGGATGGAGCTAAGACCCAGCATGGTGTAATGAAGAGCACTTGTACTTTTTTATTATCTGTTGATAGTGGATAATATCAACCGTTGCAGTGTTAGAAGGATTATAGAAACTCTATAAAGTACTTATCACAGAGTAACCACTCAGTAGATGGTATCATTGGTAATATTAACCAAATTTTAACTGCCAGACTCCAAAGTCCATACTTTTTTTAATTGACCACACTGCCTACCTGTAAAGTAATGCAATCCAACTAGCCTATACTGAGATTGTGCTCAATCCTAAACACTGGGTTTCAGATCACGATGATACCAAGATAAATCAGACACATTCTCTGCCCTCAAATTGCTATATTTGGAACTTAACTGCCTGGTAATTTTTTAAAAAATCCTCACCCAAGGATATGTTCATTGATTTTTAGAGAGAGAGCAAGGTGGGGGGAGAGAGAGAGAAACATCCATGTGAGAGAGAAACATTGGTTGCTTTCTGAATGCACCCCAACCAGGGATAAGGGGATCAAATTCACAACATAGTCCTGACCGGGAATCAAACCCACAACTTTTGGTGTGTGGGACAACACTCCAATCAACTGAGCCACCTGGCCAGACCCTGCCTGGTAATTTTTATTTGATGGGTTATGGATAGAATCATATGTTTTCTTAAACCACCATTACTTTTCTAGTTGTAGATCCATTGTTAACAAACTGAGAAAACAAGCCAAGAAATGAAGCAACTATGAGTGATTGATGATTGTTATTTGCTCATGTACAATTTCTTTCCATTTAGAGATCCCAAGATTTCTCGCATGCTGCTTGATGCTCAGTACCCAGTTGTTGCCGTTGACAGCTACATGCCTGTGATTGATGTGTTCTCAGGCCAGCAAAACGGGAGTCTTCGAGTCTTTTTAGCTATGGGTTCTTCAGATCAAATAATAGCACTACAAAGATTAAAGAATGAAGGAGGAACACTTCCTCCCTTCAGCCCTAGGCCAGCTCATTTACTGGACCAGCCATCTAAAGCATCCATTGCTATGGTAGTGACTGAACACTTGATTGTGTTTATACGTATTGTGAAATGATTATCACAGTCAATCAAGCTAATTAACATATCCGTCACTTTACCTAGTTACCTTTGTGTGTGTGTGGTGAGAATACTTAGATCTACTCTCTTAGCAATATTTAAGTACATAATCTCATTTTATCTTGCATGTTTTAGTGAAACCATTTCCTTAAATCCTTATTTTAGTAGTGAAAGGCTTAACAAAAGAACATACTTGTACTTCATTGCTTGCTATAGATCAAAGGAATCATTGCTATTTTTCTTTTATGGTTTAAATGGATGCCTGTGTTCCCTCTGAGCTCCTTGAATTTATAAAGAAAATCTAATTGGACAACCAGATCTTAATCCTCTAATTTACTAACTTACTTGCCTTTTTAAAATATTAGGATGAACCTTAGCTGCCCTAAAAAAATAATCTCAATTTAAAGTGAGGATAAAAAAAGAAAAAACTATTAGGAAAGTATCTATTAGTAGGTTATTGTTTATTTGTTATGAACTCTAAACTTTCTGCTTTTATTATATATTAGTGTTTATCAATAGACAGTAGTGTTTTATTTTAAAATGACATAAAATCACAAAGTCACCTATATTCCCAGGTCGTCTTAGGTGTTACATGACCCTCACATTGCAGTGTTATTCACTCTGAGCACAAAAGTCCTTGAAATGTTGGATATCAACAAATAACAGTTGTTTTTTCTCTTACATTCCTAAGTCCCTCATCCAGTTCAGCATCTGCAGAATTGAATTATTAAATTACTATAATACTGTATGGCCAAATTAAGTAGGTACTATAATTTGGAGAGGTTGTTTGTTTGTTTCCTATATTTTTCTTCTCTGGGAGATCAAATTGTAAGTGTTCTGTTTCCTTTAAGGAAGGTTTTGGAGCAGGTATCACTAACATGTGTTTTTAGATTTCAAAGCAAAGACCTAATGCAATCTCTGTCCCAAATTTATTGAATGTTAAATATGTATAAATCATACAGTCTGGCCCTTATCTTAGACCTGAATTCTGTCTTTGAATATTCCCAGTAATCAGTTACCTAGTGTCTGCTGAAGCTGTATAGAATAGAGGTAAAGAACTTTGGCTCTGGAATCAGACTACCTGGATTCGAACCCTGGTTCCACTGTTAATAGCTATGCATGTTAAATTAGCTAGTGTAAGTGAAGGGCTTAATAGAGTGCCTGGCTCTTGGTAAGCAGTAACTACATAATTATTAGTAGAAGTACCTTCAGTAACAGTGTATTCACTACCTACCCAAGTAGTCCTTACCACTAACAAACAGTTTTGATATTATTCCTAACTTCATTAAAAATAGTAATTAAGTAAACTAATACCTGTTTGCTTCAAGTGTATATTCTGTATTTTATTAAGGAAATAGCCTTGTATTCTTAAGTGTACTGAGAATTAGTAATAGATGTTAAATTTTATCAAATGCCTTTTTAGCTTTTATTGAGATAATCATGTGTTTTTTCTTTATTTCATTAGTGTACTGGATTATATTTATGGATTTCATAGTATTAACCCAGTCTCACAGTCTAAAATAAATCCAGGTTGATCTGATTACTAAGATCATTTGTGAGATTTATACACATGAAAATTAAGTATCTCTTTTAGTATAGGCCAATTAATTATGCTTATTTCTTCATCTGTACTCAGACTTCATAGAGAAGCAAGAATATTCTAAGCAAGTTACTCTTTAAATCTCACCAGTATCTCTCTCTCTCTTTTGTTTAATAGGTAGAAGACCAAGGAAATGGATTGATGGAGCACCACTTTGAGCTCCATGTAGACAAGGTTAAAGGGCTAGTCCCCCTTCAGGCAACAGTCTGGGGAGAAGCCGATTGTTATGTTCAATACTACTTTCCAGTTCAAGACTCACAGGCCAGTATGCTAAAAGGACCTGAGTTCCTTGAAAATGGTAGGTTTGGGACATTAGGCCTTCTCATTCTTGTATAATTCTCTTATTGGATATATGTAGGAATTTTTTTTTTTTCCTGAGTGAATTTTGTGTTCCTCAATGTTTCAAGTCTTTCCTGTGCACTACAGGAGATAGGCTAAGTGTTTATTTTACTTTTCTTAAAAATTTTTGTAACTTTTTATTTTGATTTGACTTCAAATTTATGGAAAATTTGCAAAAATAGTATAAAGAACTTCTGTATACCTTTTACTTAGATCCATCAATTATTTACGTCATGTCCCATCTTATATCATTTACATGAGTACTCACTCTTGCATCTATAAACATGCAGTTGATCCTCATTATCCATGGAAGTTATATTCTATAAAGTCTTTATTTTTATTTTATCTTTTTAATCCTCACCTGAAGACATTTTTGTATTTATCTTCAGATAGAGTAGGAGGGAGGGAGAGAGAGAAACATCAGTGTGAGAGAGACACATCAACTGGTTGCCTCCCACACAACCCCGACCAGGGCTGGGGACGAACCACAACCGGGATACGTGCCCTTGACTGGAATTGAACCCACGACTCTTTGGTTCATGGGCCAACACTCTTAATTGCTGAGCCAAACCGGTCAGGGCAAAAGTGAGGGTGGCAACCACTCGATATGTCCCTTTCACGTCGATATTTCTCTCTCTCTCTCCCTCCCCACTCTATCTGAACAAAAACTGGAATGTCCTTGAGTGAGGATTAATAAAAATAAATAAAACACCACAAGATACCACCACATACACTATAGTTTTAAGAAAAGAAGAAAGAAAAAGACTAGTTAAGTGTTGGCAAAGATGTGGAGAAATTGGAACCCTTATTCATTGTCCACCAATAAAGGGATCTTTTTCTTCTGTATTATGATGAGACCTTAGGTATCATAGCTGCTAGGGAAATGGGCCTTAATAGGGCTAACAGTCTGAAAATATAGATTCTGGTTCCAGGTCTGTGATCGACTAGTTCTAAGACCTTATCTTCATCTGTGAAATAGGAGTAATAATACCTGCTTTGCTTTCTTTGTAGGAATATTGTGAGGACGAAATTGAATAATATTGAACATTGACATATTATCTCACTACATATGAAACACTAAATGATATCTTGGATTATTCTGAATTGCTTTTCTTTTCCAAAGGAATCACTCTGAAGCCTTTCAGATCTGCAACCACACTCTGTGTTCCAGACCCCATCTTTAATAGTGAGCACCATCACTCTCTCCTATTGCCAACTGAAGTTCCAGTGCAAAGGCTCCTCCTCAGTGCCTTTTCTGCACAAGCACTTGTGCCTGGAAATGGAGTCCACTTTGAAATCTGGTGCAGGTAGTGTGGAGAACTCAATCCTGTGCCTAGGAAGGGAATACACAAGCATAGAGCATACTTCCCATAACCAATCTAGGTTGAATTTAAGGAAACTAAGCAGTCCGTTCTGCCCTTTTTTTTTTTTTATATTACTGTGTTTGTTAGTGATGTGTGTCCAGATTTTATTGAAATCTGTTGAATTATTAGGCTCTTGGGAGCAGTTATACCTTATACTTCTAACCACTACTTACAATTATAAGTAAAATTCTATCAGTTTTACCTCCTAGTGTCTCTCAAATGTATTAGTCACCTTTTTCTGATTATCTTACTGTTTTATTTAGTTCAGGCCTACATCATATTATGCCTAAATTACTATAATAGTTTTGTAGACTCACTTTTTGTAATCTGTTCTTCCCACCACGAGAAGAGTAGCCGTCATAAAATATAAATCCACTCATGTCACACACTTTGGTAATTTTCAGGAAAATAATGGCATTAAAACAAGTGTTCAGGTTGTGGGCCAAATTCCCAGAGGCGGGCATGCAGGAGGTGCCAGTCGATGTTCTCTCTCATCAATGTTTCTATCTCTCTCTCCCTCCCCCTTTCTCTCTGTCTAAAATCAGTAAAGAAAAAAAAGTTATTTCTAAACATAGTTTGCCAGGATTGTCACAATATGTGTTATTGGGAATTTTTTATAAACTTTTCAACAATAAAAACTATCCAATGTCATTATAAAAAAAACAACAAAAAAACAAATGTTCAACTTTCTTCTTTGTATCCCCACCCCCAAGAAACCAACTCAAATGACCAAGAGAGTATACATTTAAAGAGACAAGAAGCAGCACCAAGAACAGAAGTAGGGAAGAGTACCAGCCACTTGCCAGAACCTTTTCCTAAAAAGAATCAGGTGGAATTAGGTTTAATAACTTTGTGATCTAATAACGGGATATTTTACCTCTCTGGTGTGGCTCAGTGGATTGAGGTCCCAGTTTGATTCCTGGTAAGGGCACATACCCACATTGCAGGCTCAGTCCCCAATGAGGGGGTGTGCATGAGGCACCTGATCGATGTTTCGCACATCGACGTTTTTATCTTCCTCCCTTCCTCTCTCTAAAAAAAAATCAATAAAAACTTATTTTTAAAAAATGGGATGTTTTGAGATGAGAGGGAAATAGTGTAGGTACTAATGGATTCTCATTACGCCTCCAAATTTAAGGGGTTTGGGCCTGAAGACATAAAAGAGAATGGGACTGTTCTACCTGGAACCACTTTGCTACTGCAGGATGGATACTTTAGGAGTGATGACTCCCAAAGGCCCAGGCCAGATGCACATATCTCAAACAGAAAGACTGTGGAAGCTGGGATTTGTCCTGAACACAGAATAATTTATGGGATTCCACCTCCACATAATGGGCAATAAATCCAGCCAGACATAACCATAGCTTTATACCACAAATACAGATCAGGCTCCAAAGATACCTAGATACTGAAAGTTGATCCCTAGGGCAGACTGAATCATTCATCCGCCTAATTATTCCAACTCATAGCTTGTGCTTTTGTGGCTTACAGGTACTATTATCCTATTGTGAGAGACCAGATGGTCGCCAAAGGAACCTTACCATTATCGAGGATCTGTGCCATGGTAACCATGCAGCACCGTGAGGATGTGGGAATACAGACCTTTAATCTCCCTTTAACCCCCAGGCTTGAGAACAGGAAAGAACTGAGGAACCAATCATCAGGTAATTGAAGACTGTTTTTGTCTTTCCCTTTCAAAGTCAATATACATAAATATCTTTCTCTCTAAATTAGTGATTCTTCATGTTTTGTGGTACTCACCCTTCTAAGATTCTGATGAAAACTATGAGATATCTTTTCTTAGAAAAATTAGTGTAGACTATACATTGCAAATTTTGCATACAATTTTAGAAAATGCATAGTTCGTTAGACTGTCCATATAAATATTGCTTGTCTCATTTCACCATTAAATTCAGTGTTTAATAAGTCCTTGCAGCCTAAATCCTAAGTATTATATAGCTATACTCAGAGCATTATTATTCCTAGGTGACATAAGCAGAAGTGGGATTGGTGGTTTATAATTAGCATGAACTAGGAATTCACTGTAATGGAGGAGAAGGTTAGGATTTAAAGTTGGAAAGAATTAATTAGAATTTGAAGTTTTGAATTATATCCTAATGGTTCCAGTGGGATGACCCACCCTCCAAGTACACAACATAATAGATAACTAGGATTAGTCTCCTAAATTACATACACACTTGCTGGAGAGTGTCTGTGAAATAAAAGGTTTTATCTTGCCATGATTAAGATTGAGTATTTCCTCCTGATGCTCACTGATCAGCTTGTTCTGTTGTCCCTTAAAACTTTTCCTGAAATGTGGTAGTGGGACAGTGGATTAAAAAAAAAGAGAGAGAGAGAGCCCTGGCCGGTTTGGCTCAGCGGTTAGAGCGTCGGCCTGCGGTCCTGAGAGACCCGGGTTCGGTTCCCGCTAAGGGCGCGTACCTCTGTTGCAGTTTGTCCCCGGCCCTGGTCGGTTGTGTGGGTGGCAGCCACTCAGTGTGTTCCTTTCACATCGATGTTTCTCTCTTTCTCTCTCTCTCTCTGTTCCTCTCTCTCCCTCCCACTCTACCTGAACAAAAAATGGAAAAATGTCCTCGGGTGAGGATTAAAAAAAAGAGAGAGAGAGAGATGGCATGTGAAGAGTGTTTTCAAGTGGTGGTGGTAGGAGGGTGATAGAAATAGAAGAATATGAAGAAAACCTTTTAAAGGTTTAAAAAGAGCCAGTGGGGCTCAGTGGTTGAGCACTGACCCAGGCACCAAGAAATTGCCAGTTTGATTTCTGGTCAGAGCACATGCCCAGATTGTGGGCTAAATCCCCAGTGCAGGGATGTGGCCAATTGATGTTCTCTCTCATTAATGTTTCTATCTCCCTCTCCTTCTCCCTCTCCCAAGTCTGTAAAAATAATAAGGAGTTTAGAAAATCTGGAAGTTTTGCCTTTGATAGTTGTATAATCTTGGCAGGCAATTGAATCTCTGAGTCATAGATTCATAGATATAAAGTAGAAATAATAACTAGTGTTAAGTCTTTATTAATAGGAAATACAGTACAATAATATAATGTGTTTCTGACCATGGATAGATTCTGTCACTGCTAAGGCTCGTTATTCATAGGATTATAGTGTTTATTCTATACTTCTTCCTTCCTGACCAGGATTTGGGGCTCGATAAAACAGAGATTCTTCCAACCCACCTTTTTAATCTTTTTTTTTTCCCTTTTGACCTCATTCTACAGGTTTACTTGATGTGGGCCTGAGGTACAGGCGTACTCTAAGGACAGCAGAGGGAGTTCTTGCTGGCCGAGCTGTCTCTATCTCAGTCCAGATTATCAGAGCCTGTGGTCTGCAAGCAGCAGCCAAGTAAGTCCCCCTTAGAAAAGTAATTCTCGCCCTGGCCGGTTTGGCTCAGCGGTTAGAGCATCCACCTGCGGTCCGGAGAGACCCGGGTTCGGTTCCCGCTAAGGGCATGTACCTCTTTTGCAGTTTGTCCCCGGCCCTGGTTGGTCATGCGGGTGGCAGCCACTCGATGTGTCCCTTTCACGTCGATGCTTCCCTCTCTCTCTCTTCCTCTCTCTCCTTCCCACTCTGTCTGTACAAAAAATGGAAAAATGTCCTCGGGTGAGGATAAAAAAAAGAAAAAAGAAAAGTAATTCTCAAACATTTTCCCATTGCAGTCTGTAAGATATATGATGCTCAGATACTCAAAACTTTCTTGTATACAATTTCCAGTTAATTAACTAAAACTCTACTGTTTTCTTTCTTTAAGAAAGCATATAAGAATATGAGTGAATAAATCACTTGCAAACTTTGCTATTTTTAACTGTTATTAGCAATTTAGTTTTTTAACTCTGTCCAACAACTTTATCCTCAACCCTACTTAAGCACTTATTCCCACAGTCACACCCTACATCCTTAAAACATGCCAGGACCAATCATTATAACTCTTTTATAATCTCATGTTCCGTCTTTGGGTTCCAGCTTCTTTTTTTCTAGCTTATTCCCTTCCCCTTCAAGTCTCTTCTCAATACAGAAGCCAATTATCCTGAGAAAACTTAAGTCAGATCTTGACACACCTCTATTTAAAATCCACCAGTGACTTTCCATCTCATTCAAAGTAAAAGCCAAACTCCTTAAAATGGCTGTAAGACTCCACATGATCTGACCCCAATATATTTTTTTTAATCCTTACCCAAGGATATTTTTCTGTTTATCTTCAGATAGAGTGGGAAGGAGAGAAAGGGAGAGAGAGAAACATCAGCGTGAGAAGGACACATTGACTGGTTGCCTCCCACATGACCCCAACCAGGGCCAGTGACAAACTGCAACTGAGGTACATGCCCTTGGCCTAAATCAAACCCATGACTCATTGGTTCGTGGGCCAGGGTGCTACTGCTGAGCCAGGGCCTGACCCCCTTATCTTAATGACCTCATCTCTTCCTGCTTGTCTTCACTCTGCCCTTTCCACTCCAGCCACTGGTCTGCTGCTTCTGAACACACCAAGCTTATTTTCCTCTTGGGGCCTTTTTCTTGCTATTTTCTCTGCCTGGAGCACTGTTTCTATATACAACAGCTTGGCCCTTTTTACGCCCTTCAGGTTTTTGCTCATACTTCTTTCTGCCTCAAAAATTCTTCCTTTCATCCACTAAACAAACTCCTATTTTCTTTTAAGATTTTGCAGCTTCTTTGCAGCCTTCCTTTATGTCTACGTGTAGACAGAATTGGTACTTTGTCATTTGTCTATGAGTACATTGGTTGCAGCACATATCACTCTGTTTACATTATTTACATACGTGAGTTTTCTCCTACTAGGCTTGTGGGTTCCTCTAGTCACACACACTGACTGAAGTCCTTTAATCCCACCACCACCACATAAGCGTAGTTCTAGCACATAACAGGTGCTCTCAGTAAGAAAGAGAACTAATTCATATTTCTGCTGCAGACTAGTTCACTTGGACATGAGTTTAAGAAAGAAGAAGCCAGTGCTCCTTACCTTTTCCCTTATAACTTAGAATCAGATTATTTGCGTTTAATTTCCTAGTCTCTAAATAACTAATTGAATTACTACCCATGTGAGACTGATGCTGAAACAGCTGGTAAAATGTTCAGTCTAGTTAATAGTTTTCCTCACTAAATTCTCCAAATAGACTTTTTAAATAATTGCTCAAGAACATTTTACTGTTAATGTAAGTGATACAACGGCAGTTTTTTAAATCATATCACTCTCACATTTAAACTTTTGATGGTTTCCCATTGTCAGTAGCAGTGGTCTCCTAATTTTAACTGTGTATTCCTATTAATGGAAAAAATAAAAATTTAGCATACCCTCCAAGTATGTGTGTACTTATTCATGTATAAATTGTCTTCATGTGCCCGGCCAATATGGCTCAGTGGTTGAGCATAGACCCATGCACCAAGAGGTCGCTGGTTCGATTCTCGGTCAGGGCACATGCCCAGTTTGTGGGCCCAATCCCCAGTGGGGGGCATGCAGGAGGCAGCCAGTCAGTGTTCTCTCTCATCGATGTTTCTATCTCTTCCTCTCCCTTCCTTTCTCTCTAAAATCCATAAAGAAAAAAAAGGCTTTTCTATTTTGTTAGTTAGATTTTTTTGTTGTTGTTCATTGGATACAGAGAACAGACTGACAACTGTCAGAAGGGAAGCTAGTTAGCTGGCTGTGTGAAAAAGGTGAAGGGTTTAAGCAAAAAAAAAAAAAAGAAAAAGAAAAACTCACAGATACAGATAACAGTATGGTAATTACCAGATAGAAGGGGCATAGGGAGAGGTAGAAAAGGGTAAAGGGGGGATAAATGGTGACAGAAGAAGACTTAAGTTTGAGTGGTGAACACACAAGACAGTATAGAGATGATGTGTTACGGAATTGTACACTTAAAACTTACATAATTTTATTTAACCAATGTCACCCCAATAAATTCAATAGAAATTAGAGAGAGAGAGAGAGAGGTAAGTTAAATTACCAAAAAAAAAAAGTCTTTTCACTCCCCGTAGGTAGGTTCTCTGCTTTGTATGTATTATCTAATATAATTTTTAAAACAATGAATAATTTATTCTTTTTCTAAAATTTATTAGCTAGAGTGGAAGGGAGGGCGTAGGGGAGAGAGAGAGAAACATCAATTGGTTGCCTCCTTCATGGCCCCAACCAGGGCCAGGGATTGAACTTGCAACCCAGATACGTACCCTTGACTGAGAATCGAACCCACAACTCTTCAGTCTGAGGGCAGATGCTCTAACCACTGAGAAAACCAGCCAGAGCAATTTATCCTTTTTTTTTATCCTTACCCGAGGACATTTTTTCATGTTTTTGTTCAGATAGAGTGAGAGGGAGAGAGAGGGAGCGAGAGAAACATCGATGTGAAATGTACGTATCGAGTGGCTGCCACCCACATGACCCAACCAGGGCCGGGGACAAACTGCAACCGAAATACGTGCCCTTAGTGGGAACCAAACCTGGGTCTCTCTGGACCGCAGGCCAGTGCTCTATAACTGCTGAGCCAAACCAGCAAGGGCAAATTATCCTTGCTTTTTAGCCACTGCTAACATTTGATTTATTTTCATCTCATTCTTTCTAGACATCATATATATTTTATAGTGTTCTATGGTATGGACACACACCAGTCTACTATTAATGATCATTTAGCTTTAATTTCTTTAGAAATGAAATTGCAATAATCATCCAAATATACACACATCTTTAGTATCTATTGTCCTTATGCTATCCTTATTTTAGCAAATAGGAAACTGAAACTTGGAAGAAGCTGAATAACTTGTCTGAGATCACACATTAAATGGTGCAGCCAGAATTCAAACCCAGATCTGTATAATTCCAAATTATTCTTTTTTTTTTATCCTCACTCAAGGACATTTTTCTATTTTTTTTTGTTCAGATAGAGTGGGAGGGAGGGAGGGGGAGAGAGAGAGAGAGAGAGAGAGAGAGAGAGAGAGAGAAAGAAACATCGATGTGAAAGGGACACATCCAGTGGTTGCCTCCCGCACGACCCAACCAGGTTTGGGTACAAACTGCAACCAAGGTACGTGCCCTTAACAGGAACCGAACCCGGGTCTCTCTGGACCGCAGGCCGACGCTCTAACCGCTGAGCCAAACTGGCCAGGGCCAAATTATTATTCTTTACTTTTACATATCAAGTACAGTAAGGATCTTAGAGGAAGGAACCCTTAAGTCTTCTTTGGGACTATCAGGGAATGCTTCAAAAACAGGTGACCTCTTTGCCTAAATGTCCATTTTATACCTTGGGGAGTTTGGGGGTAAGGAAGTTTATCTCGTATTATACCCACACACAAAACATTTTACTCTTTATGTGTGTCAGTTAAAGGTGGGTAGATTCTATCTGTACATATCATGGAACATCTGTACTGAGAAAGAGAAAAGCAGCCCCTGACATCTGGGAACTGATCTGACACTTAGCTAGGCTTAGGTGGTTTGCTGTTGAGCATAAACAATCTCACAGAACACCAGCATTCAACAAGGCTGCTCTGTGACTATGGTCAGGTGAGACAAAAATAAGACTACTTTATAATCTTGTCTAAGCATAAACCAAAACAAGGTCATTAAGAAAACCACAAAAATACCCAATATTCCCACACCCTGGCTAACGTGAGTGACTGTTGCTTCTTTACCAATTATAGCTTTAGCCTTATTCTAGTCTTCTCTCCTTCTAGATAAGATTCATTAAGAATACCAATCCAGAGAGAGCAAAGCCCTACTTCCTCGAATACTCAACTCTTTCAAATCAAGTAACACGAGCCCAGTGCAATAAGTTTCTTCTGAGACCTTCTTACTAAGATGCCCCATGATTCCCACGGTTTGTGTTCTCCCTTATTGCAGTGAGCAGTAAACCCAACTTGTTCAACTGTAGTTGGTTTCTAGTAGCCTTGGTCCGAAGGGCAATGACACTGCAGTGAAGTGTCACTCTGGTGGGCAGATGACTGTTGTCTCTTCCCAATCAATGCACATACACTCTGAGAACTTACTAAGAAAGCACACTGTGGCACTGCCATAAGCCTAGGTAGGAAATAAATGGTCGCTTGGTGTTCTTGGTGGCCTCATGGAAATGGTGGAAATGTTTTCTAGGCACGCAAGCTGATTTTTTATATTTCTTTTTTCTCCTGCCTACTCTTTTTCCCTACAGGGCTTTGGCTGAGCAGGAACCCTCTCTACAGTTTAATGCCTCAGTTGGGGTCAATGCTTTTGTCACCGTTCATCTCTCCTTCCTGCCCAAGGGAGAACAGCGCCGAACCCGCCCTGTGGCCTGTACCTTCTGCCCTGAGTTCTCCCATCACACTGAGTTCTCATGTAACTTAGTAACTCAACACTGCAGTGGAGAGGCTTGTTTCCTGGCAGAGCTGTTGGAGTTTGCAGAGGTCACTTTTGCCATTTATCATGAAGATACAAAGTCAGGCGAGTACTAAATGGCTCATCACAATCATAATTAAAAGGGACTCTGTTTTGAATGGTATAGCTTTTCTAGGAGACACATGCTGATGTATTTAAGGGTGAGGGGTCATATTCTCTGCAACTTAAAATCTGAAGAGTATAAGGAAAATAAGTAGAATATGTATTGAGTGAGTGTGAGTGTGTCTGTGTGTGTGTGTAGGAGAAAGAGAGAGAGACAATGTAGAGAGAGATAAAGCAAATGGGTCAGGATGTTATTGGGTGAATCTAGGTGAAGTTCATTGTAATAATTTTTTTTTTTTCATTCCTCACCCAAGGAAATTTTTCCTTTGATTTTCAGATAGAGTGGGAGGGAGAGAGGAAGGGGAGAGAGAGAGAGAGAGAGAGAGAGAGAGAGAAGAGAAACATCAGTATAAGAAAGCCACATCGATTGGTTTCCTCCTACACGACCCCAACCAGGGCCAGGGATGGAATCACAACCAAGGGACCCTTGACCCGAATCGAACCCGTGACTCTTTGGTCCACGGGCTGATACTCTAACTGCTGAGCCAGACCAGCCAGGGCTTTTGTTATATTCTTGAAGACTTTCTGTATGCCTGAATTTTTTTCAAAATAAAAGGATTTAAAATTACACACACGGTCATATGACTAATGATTTAATTAAAAACTATTTAGAGGGCATTTGACTACAGCAAGATGATCTCTAATGCATCTTGCAACACTGATATTTAATGAGTGTAAATGGAAGGTTATGTGGATATACTATAAACACAAACTCTTTGGTGCAATAGACCACCAAATAATTTCTCTTTTTTTTTTTATTTGACAGCCAGTGATATAACCAGTATCCAGTCACTCAAAGATTATCTGCTTGGAGTAGTAAAGGTTCCAACAAAGGAGCTGCTAATCAAGAGATCTGGTAAGGATTCTAGATTATCACTTTCTAATCTTACCCTTTCCCATTCACTTTCCTGCAAAAGATTATCTTATTTAGCTCCTGCAGATATGCAAAAGAAAATATGACCTCTTGATACATGCTTCTGAATTCTCCCAGGTACCGCAAAAGTTTTCTCAAAATAATTTTAAGTCCTCTCCTAATTATTTCAAAGTTTTCTAATAAAGCAAAGAAGCTCAAAACATTGTATTGTCATCTTACTCTAGGAAAGATAATGATACTACTACTAATAAATATGGTGATATCCATTACATTATATAGCACTTGGTAAAATATTTTCTTAAATCTTGTGTGAGCCTCATGATAACCTTACCTGGCAGGGATACAGGATCTTATTCTTTTCATTTGACAGATGAGAAAACTTAGGCTTACAGAGGTGATTTGCCAAAACCACACAGCTAGTGAGTAGCCAGTACTGGAAATCAAATCCAGATTTGCCCATTCTTTTTTTTGAAATTCTCTCTCAGTGAAGAAGGAATAAGTACATCAGGGGAAGATACAACCGCCAAGGCAGTTTGGAAATATTGGTCCTATACTATTTATATTAGTAGCTTGGTGACCTTTACAGAGTGACGTTGACCTCTCTGAGCCCCAGTTTTCTTAGCTCATAGATGGAGACAGTTAATTCTGACAAATCTATAGATAAGAATTGATTAAATAGGATAAAGTATCTGACACATAGTAAGCACTCAGTAAATGTTAGTTTTCCTTCTCTTGTTCGTTTTCCTCCCTAGGATTATGTAATCTAGTTTCCAAAATTCTGTCACACATATCCCAAGTTTAATTTAAATAGAAATTTGAGCAATACTCTAATAAACAGGTACTGTGTGCCTGCCAGAGAGAAGTCTGTACAACTTGATACAGAGTTTAAATATCACTTCTGTCACTGTTTGTGATTTAGAAAAAGTCCCTTTATCTCTCAGATCCATAGTTTCCTCATCTGAAAAAATGGGAATAATAAGATCTTCTTTGTGCCCGGCCAGTGTGGCTCAGTGGTTGAGCATTGACCCATGCATCAGGAGGTCGCCAGTTTGATTACCAGTCAGGGCACATGGCCCAGGTTGTGGGCCCAATCCCCAGTGTGGGGCATTCAGGAGTTGGCCAATCACTGTTCTCTCTTATCGATGTCTCTATCTCTCTCTCCCTTTCCCTTCCTCTCTCTCTAAAAATTAATAAAGAAAAGATCTACTTTATAAGATCATTGAACCATTCTGAAATTATACATGTAAAGGAACTTGGCACAGGGCCAGGGACATAGGAACCTCAGTTTCCCTTCTTCTGAAACTTATTACATTTTGTCAGGTAACAGGCACCATCTGGGAAATTTCATATCTACAAATTAAATTGAACCCCTTGGAGATAAAACTTTTAGACAATTTGGGATATATCATTTGTCGTTGTTTTTAGAATTATTCTAAAGTGAAGTGAACATTCTGTTTTCTTAACTCCTGCCAGTAATCTCAATTACAGAATCACAGAATAAGAGGAACCATCTAATCTAGCAGTTCTTAATTGCTCAAGTGGTATGAAATTTTGTGTGTATGTGCATTTGTACAATTTTCTGGGGATAATAACTTTCATTAGAGCATCAGGGGTCTGCGGCCAAAAGGTGTTAAGAACCTTAACACCTTGTTGTGGGGAAATTAATACCCAGAGGGGAGAAGTTTCTAAAACTAAGGCCATAAGTTCTTAGACCTGTTGTGGTACGAGGGAACCGAGAGACCACCAGAGCCAAATAGAAAGCAAAGCCAGCCGGCGACTGATACCGAGTTCTCAGAGATCAGCCCCGACTTTCAGCTACAATTTTATTTTATAGAGGGCTTGTTACAAATTTCTCCAACTGGCATTTCTTGATGGCCTTAGGGGAGAGCAAGCAAGCAAGTACAGAAGCGGAGGCAGTTGGCGATAAGTGGGAGGGAACGGAGGCAGGAGGGAGCTGCATCAACACACATCTATGATCAGGGTTGTCCTGCTATTCCCTGTTTTCTAAGTTCTAAAAAATAAATTCGCTTAGAGGAGTACAGGCCACTTGGTACTTCCTCAGTTTGCCTCTGAACGC
The DNA here is from genome assembly GCF_014108415.1 of Molossus molossus. Classification (NCBI taxonomy): domain Eukaryota; kingdom Metazoa; phylum Chordata; class Mammalia; order Chiroptera; family Molossidae; genus Molossus; species Molossus molossus. The sequence goes on from NW_023425348.1 coordinate 45,067,891, forward strand.
TCCATAGCCAGCCTTTTGTATTATTTAATCAGGGCAAGGTGATATGAGCAGGCCAGTACATTCCCCACTGGTTTTCACAGGAATCAAATCATTGTTTCCTCTTCTGAATCTTTAATTCTTTGGTAATAGGTGCTTAAGACCACAAGTTTAACTGTCTGGATTCTTTCTCTGATATATTTAAACAGTTAATAATTATGGGGCCAAAAAGTAGCCCTATGAGCAATAATAGAAGATGTCCTGCTGTTGTTGATAGAAGAGTTGTTAACCATGGAGACCAGTTATATAGACCCTCGAACCAGTTGCTTCCTGATTTTCTTAGTTCTTCTCTGTCTTGGAGTCTTTGCCTAACTAGGCATAGGCTGTCTCGTATTATGCTGGAGTGGTTAGCATAGAAACAACAGGTCTCACCTAGAGCTACATATAGACCTCCTTGTTTTAAGAAGAGGAGATCAAGTCCCTGTCTATTCTGAAATACTACTTCAGCTAGGGAATTTAGGGACTTTTCTAAATGGGTGATAGAGTTTTCCAGATCTGAGAGGTCTTGATCTATCTGTTTATTAAGTACCTTAAAATTCGGTCTCCCGTGACTAGTACAGTCGTACCAATGGCTGCAGAGCCTGCTATTCCTAAGCTTATTAAGAGTGGAACTAATGGATGTTGCCCATTTTTCCCTTCCAGCTAAGATTCCAAAATGTTCACGCCCGCCTTCACCGGAGTAAAAGTAGACCTGTGGGATTACATAAGTCCAAAGTCATCAGTATATGAATTAATATAGGTAATGAGTCTGGTAGTGCACACGAACTAAGTCCCTTCTGGGTCTACAAGTAATCTGGGGCCTTCATCTTCTTGGAGGTCCTTTGGCATAGGAATTGTTAGTAGGCAAGACTCCTGGTGAGGTGATTTGTCCATTTCTCTATTATCTGGTCGGGGTGTGCCTTCTTTACCTGGGGGTGATGAATCCAGAAATGGCGACCTGCTACCTTGAGGGCCGTCAGAGTGGTGAGGATTACAGTCAGGGGACTAGTCCATCTAGGTTCCAGAGAAGCAGGCTGAATTTCCTTGATCCAGATCCAGCCTCTGGGTGAATATTGTGGAGATCTAAGTCACCTGGAAGAGAGGGCTTAGGGAGAGAATCTCTTATCTGGTGGTTTTTCTGCTGGACGAATTGCAGAACCTGTAAAGACTTAAGAAGATAATGGTTATTTAGTTCAGGTAGGGTTTCTTCTCCCAATTTGGGGAGGAGTGGTGGTGGTCTCCCATACATTATTTCATAGAGAGAGAGACCCTTAATATAGGGAGTACATCGGACCTGGAATAAGGCAAAAGGAAGGAGGATGACCCAGTTTTCGTCTGTCTCTAATTTTAATTTAGTAATAGTCTCCTTTAATGTTCGATTCATCCTTTCTATCTGTCCTGAACTCTGAGGCCTGTATGCACAGTGTGATTTCCAAGTAATTTTTAAAATTATAGCTAAGGCTTGTATGATCTGGGCAATGAATGCTGGGCCATTGTTGGACCCCATGGCTAAAGGGAGGCTAAATCAGGGGACTATATCTGATGTTAGTTTCCTAGCCACTGTCTGAGCTATCTTAGATTTAGTCAGGAAGGCTTCTGTCCAACCTGAAAAAGTTCAATAAAAATGAGAAGGCATTTGTAACCAGACTTTCCTGGAACTATTTTAGTAAAGTATGTTTCCCAGTATTCCCCTGGGTTCTGTCTGCGCAGTCGAATCCCCGATTGAGCATTTCCTTGTTGTTTTGTATTTATTTGAGCACAAGTAGGACAGCGGGCTGCAGTTTGCTTGGCATAATAATGAAGTCTTGGAAAGTAATAATCTTTTTTTAAAATTAATTAATTTATTTTTGTTACAGATGTTTCTCCTTTTCCCCCACTGATTCCCCCCTCCCCGTCCCTCCCCGCCCTGTCCCCAGCTTTGTTGTCCATGTCCATTGTTCATGCATACATGCATTTAAGTTCTGTGGTTTATCTCTCCCCCACCACCCCCTCCTCTGGGCATTGTCAGTCTGTACCCCACTTCCACGTCTCTGGGACTACCCCATTCCTCAGATTTTATGTTCATTATATTCCACAAATAAGTGAGATCGTATGATACTTGTCTTTCTCTGTTGGCTTGTTTCACTTAGGATAATACTTTCCAGGTCCCTCCATGTCGACTCAAAGGATAAGAGATCTTTGAATAGTACTCCATTGTGTATATGTACCACAGCTTTTTTATCCATTTGTCTACTGATGGACATTTGGGCTGTTTCCAGATCTTTGCTATTGTAAATAGTGCTGCTATGAATATGGGGGTACATATATTCTTTATGATTGATGTTTCTGGTTTCTTAGGGTATATTCTTACAAGTGGGATCACTGGGTCAAATGGCAGTTCAACTTTTAATTTTTTGAGGTAACACCATATTGTTTTCCATAGTGGCTGCACCAACCTGCATTTCCACCAGCAGTGTACTAGAGTCCCCTTTTCTCCACACCCTCACCAACACTTGTTGTTTGATGATTTGTTGATGGTGGCCATTCTGACCGGTGTGAGGTGATACCTCATTGTTTTAATTTGCATCTCTCTGATGATTAGTAATGTTGAGCATTTCTTCATATGTCTCTTAGCCATTTGTATGTCCTGTTTGAAGAGATGTCTATTTAGTTCCTCTGCCCATTTTTTAATTGGGTTCTTTGTTTTCCTTTTGTTGAGTTGTATGAGTACTCTATATATTTTGGAAATTAACCCCTTATCTGATGTATCGTTGGCAGTTATGCTCTCCCATAAAGCGGGTTGCTTTCCATTTTGGTGGTTGTTTCTTTTGCTGTGCAGAAGCTTTTTAGTTTGATGTAGTCCCATGTGTTCATTTTCTCCTTTGTTTCTGTTGCCTTAGGTGATGTATCAGTGAAAATTCTGCTGTGTATGATGTCTGAAATTTTGTTGCCTACATTTTTCTTCTAGAATTTTTATGGATTCATGAGTCACATTTAAGTCTTTTATCCATTTTGAGTTTATTCTTGTGTATGGTGTACGTTGATGGTCTAGTTTCTTTTTTTTGCATGTAGCTGTCCAATACCATTTGTTAAAGAGGCTGTCTTTACTCCACTGTATGCCCTTGCCCCCTTTGTCAAATATTAATTGAGCATATTGCCTTAGGTCGATTTCTGGGTTCTCTATTCTGTTCTACTGATCTATCTGCCTGTTCTTGTGCCAGTACCAGGCTGTTTTGATTACAGTGGCTTTGTAGTATAAGCTGAAATCTCTTAATGTGATCCCTCCAACTTTGTTGTTCTTTTTCCAGATTGCTGTGGCTATTCGGGGTCTTTTTTGGTTCCGTATGAACTTTTGAAGTATTTGTTCTAGTTCTGTGAAGTATGTCATTGGTATTTTGATGGCGATTGAATTGAATCTATAGATTGCTTTGGGTAGTATGGACATTTTAATTATGTTAATTCTTCCAATCCATGAACAAGGTATGTGCTTCCACTTTTTTATATTTTCCTCTATTTCTTTTTTCAATGACCTGTAGTTTTCAGCGAATAGGTCCTTTATTTCTTTGGATAAGTTTATTCCTAGGTATCTTAATTTTTTGCCGCGATGGTAAATGAGATTGTGTTTTTAGTTTCTGTTTTTGTGAGTTCATCATTGGTGTATAAGAATGCCGTCAATTTCTTGACGTTAATTTTGTATCCTGCTACTTTGCCAAATTCATTTATTAAGTCTAGTAAATTTTTGATGGAGCCTTGGGGGTTTTCTACGTATAGTAGCATGTCATCTGCGAATAATGACAGTTTCACTTCCTCCTTTACAATTTAGATCCCGTTTATTTTTTCTTCCTGTCTGATTGCTGTGCCTAAAACTTCCAGTACTATGTTAAATAAGATTGGCGAAATTGAGCATCCTTGTCTGGTTCTGGTTCTTAAGGGAAATGCTTTTAGTTTTTGCCCATTGAGTATGATGTTGGCTCTAGGTCTTTCATATATGGCCTTTATTATGTCAAGATATGATCCCTCTATTCCCAGATTGCTGAGCATTTTTATCAGAAATGGGTGCTGGATTTTGTCTGATGCTTTTTCAGCGTCTATTGATACGATTTTTATCTTTCGTTTTGTTTATGTGGTGTATCACATTTATTGATTTGCGAATACTGTACCAGCCTTGCATCCCTGGTATGAATCCCACTTGGTCATGGTGAATAATTTTTTTGATGCATTGCTGGATCCGATTTGCTAGTATTTTGTTCAGGATTTTGGCGTCTATGTTCATCAGGGATATTGGCCTGTAGTTTTCTTTCTTTGTAGTGTCTTTTTCTGGTTTTGGAATTAGAATTATGCTGGGCTCATAAAACGAGTTTGGAAGTCTTCCTTCTTCTTGAATTTTTTGAAATAGTTTGAGGATAATGGGTATTAGTTCTTCTTTGAATGTTTGGTAACATTCCCCCATGAAGCCGTCCGGGCCCGGGCTTTTGTTTGCTGGGAGAGTCTTGATTACATTTTCAATTTCTTTTATTGTTATTGGTCTGTTCAAGTTTTCTATCTCTTCGCAGTTCAGTTTTGGGAGACTATGTGTTTCTAGAAATTTGTCCATTTCGTTTAGATTGTCGAATTTGTTGCTGTATAATTGTTCATAATATTTGTTCACAATTTGTTGTATTTCTGTGGTATCAGTTATTATTTCTCCTCTTTCTTTTCTGATTTTGTGTATTTGAGTTCTCTCTCTCTGTTTCTTGGTGAGTCTAGCTAAGGATCCATCAATTTTGTTTATCTTTTCAAAGAACCAGCTCTTTGTTTCATTGATCCTTTGGATTGTTTTTTTGGTCTCCGTGTCATTTATTTCTGCTCTGATCTTTACTATTTCTTTACTTCTACTTGCTCTGGAGTTTTCTTTTTGTTTGCTTTCTAGTTCTTTAAGTTATATGGTGAGATAGTCTATTAGAAATTTTTCTTGCTTCCTGAGGTAGGCCTGTAGTGCTATGAACTTCCCTCTTAGGACTGCTTTTGCTGCATCCCATAGATTTTGTGTTGATGTGTGTTCATTTTGATTGGTTTTCAGGAAGTTTTTAATTTCTTCCTTGATCTCCATGGTAACTCATTCATTGTTCAATAACATGCTATTTAGCCTCCATGTGTTCAAATGTCTTTGCACGTTCTTGTTGCAATTGATTTGTAGTTTCATGCCATTGTGATCTGAGAAAATGCTTGATATGATTTCAATCTTCTTGAACTTGTAGAGACTTAGTTTGTGTCCTAACATGTGGTCTATCTTTGAGAATGTCCCATGTGCACTTGAGAAGAATGTGAATTCTGCAGTTTGGGGGTGTAATTCTCTGGATATCTGTGAAATTCATTTGATCTAGCACTTCATTTAGAGTCTGTGTTTCCTTGTTAATTTTTTGTCTAGATGATCTATCCAGTGATGTCAGCGGGGTATTGAAGTTCTTTGCTATGATTGTATTCCTGTCGATTTTTCCTTTGAAGTCCTCGAGAAGATTTTTAATATATTTTGGTGCTCCTATATTGGGTGCATATATGTTTATCAAGGTTATATCTTCCTGTTGGATAGATCTTTTCAAAATTATGTAGTGGCTTTCTTTGTCTCTAGTTTGGGCCATCATTTTGAAATCTACTTAATCAGATATGAGTATTGCTACCCCAGCTTTTTTTCCTTTCTGTTTGCTTGAAAGATTTTTTTCCATCCCTTCACTTATAGCCTATGTGAGTCTTTTGTTGTGAGGTGGGTCTCTTGTAAACAACATATATGTGAGTCATGCTTTCTTATCCAGTCAGCCACTCTGTGTCTTTTTATTGGAGCATTCAAATCATTCACATTTAAGATGATACTTGATATGTACTTATTTATTGCCGTTTTTGTTTAGTGTGGTTTTATTTTTCTTTCTATTTATTCTACTAATTACAGCAGTCCTTTTAGCATATCTTGCAATACTGGTTTGGTGTTAATATTCCCTTAGCCTTTTTTTGTCTGGGAAGGTCTTTATTTGACCTTCTATTTTGAATGATAGCCTTGCTGGGTAGAGTAGTCTTGGATTGAGATCCTTGTTTTTCATGACCTTGATTACTTCTTGCCACTGTTTTCTGGCCTGTAGTGTTTCTGTTGAGAAGTCAGCTGAGAGCCTTATGGGGTTTCCTTTGTAGGTAACCTGTTGCTTATCTCTTGCTGCCTTTAGGATTCTCGCTTTGTCTTTAATTTTTGGCATTTTAATTACTATGTGTCTTGGTGTGGGCCTGTTTGGGTTCTTCTTACTTGGGATTCTCTGTGCTTCTTGAACTTGAATGCCTTCTTCCTTCACCAAGTTAGGAAAGTTTTCTGTCACTATTTTTTCAGATATATTCTCTAACTCTTGCTCATTTTCTCCCTCTTCAGTGACTCCTATGATGCGAATGTTACTATGTTTCCAGTTGTCCCACAGTTCCCTTAAGCTATCTTCCTGTTTTTTAATTGTTTTTTTCTTTTGGTTTTCTGATTGGTTGAATTTTTCTACCCTGTCTTCTAATTCATTGATCTGGTCCTCAGCTTCCTCTATCTACTGGTTAGTCCTTCCAATGTGTTCTTAATTTTTGCTATGTCATTCTTCATTTCCATTTGGATGGTTTTCAGTGTTTCTATATCTTTACTCATGGTGCTGATGGCCTTACTCATGCTGTTGAGCTTCCTCAAGATCATGGCTCTGAAATCTACCTCTGATAATTTGCTTAACTGCATTTTATTGATCTCATCTTTGATAGAGTTCTCTTGTTCTTTCATTTGGGATTTGTTTCTTTGTTTCACCATTTTGGCTATCTCAGTGGGTTTTGGAGCCTGCCAAATTGTCCCTGTGGGTGTTGGTGTTCTGCTGTTTGTGGCTCCTTCTACTGGGTTTGGATGAGCCTGGGTGGGCCCACATTAAACATTACTGTCAAGTCTTACTTTCCTGGGTAGAATTGCAAGCCCAGGAAAGGTTCAGTTATCCTCTACCTTTTTCCTGGAGGCTAGTGGTCTCAGTTACTCAGTGCCTTCATGTAGCCCTGGTATTCTGCATAAGGGGATTTCCAGAGGGTGGGATAGATGCTGGTTGTTAATGAGCCTCAACTTGCATTTCTTTGCCTCACCTGGGAAAGGCTGAATCTTCGAGGTGGGTGCTGCTGCTTTTCCCCACAGCTCTGGGAAGGAACACACTGGCCACCGTCCTTTGTGGCCACAACTCAGCAAAAACTCTGAGTACCCTCCAAATCCCAGGTGTCCCCACAGAGTTCCAGCACAGTCTACCCTCCCTCTGCCGTAGCCCCTGGGTGAGTGGCTGTGGCTATTTTAGCGCTCTATCCTGGCTCTCTGCACTGTGGAGCAGGCTTTGTCTTTATTCCCCAAGTGCACTGCTCACAGCTAAGACCGCTGCTGTCTGTGGTCTACCAGCCCGCCACCCTCTTGCACCTCCAGAGATCCTACCACTGTCCCTGATTATATGGTCTATTCCTGCTCCTTTTCTGTTGCTTTTTTCTGAGGATTTGTCTTTATTTTAGTATTAATTCTCATTTGGTCCTGGGAGATCGTCTGTATAGCTTCCATTCACTCTGCCTCCATTTTCACATTCTCTAAGCCTATCTTGTGTACAGCTGGGTCTCACAGGCCTCTCTGGTGCACCCTGCAGGTCCCGTGGGTAACTGGATTGCACAGTCTCTGCTGGGTTGCACAGGCCTCTCTGGTGCTTCAGCATCCCGCAGGTCCCACAGGTAACTGGATGGCACAGTTCCTACTGGGTCCTACAGGCCTCTCTGGTGCCCCGCACACTGCAGGTCCCATGGGAAGGCAGCTGGATCGCACCAGTCCCTCTCGGGCTCCGGCTTCCCACTGCTCCTGTGAGCTGGTGGACTGCACAGGCCTCTATGGAGCCCCAGGTCCTGCCACTGGTGGCTGGGGAGTGCTGGGGAGTGGGTTTCAACTCCTGCTTAGATTTTGCTGTAGTTTTTAGGGATTGGCCTCAGCTGCTGGTCTGTGCTTCTGTTGCCTGGGGATAGATGCCTGCTCAGAATGTAATAATCTTGATGGAGAAGTTCAGTCAGTTTAGTTTCCCCTAGGTGGGTACTCTGGTGAGTCTTAAAAACAAGATCTCATCTTAGTGCCTCAGGTAACAGAATTCTCCTATCAGGGAGTATGTACCAACCAGAAGAGTTTATGTTCCCTCTTAGCTTAATTCCGAGTTCTTTTTCCTCTTCTGTATAAGAGGGAACTTTAGGGAGATTTCGTGGAGGTAGCGCAGGTAAAATCTGGAGAGGCCCAACTGGTTTTTGGCTAGTCTCTCTTGCAGTCCGACCTGCAAAAGCATTTTCCCGGGCCACCGGATCATTGGTTGTCTGATGTCATTTACAGTGAATGATGGCAACCTTTTGAGGTAACCAGATGGCTAGGATTTTAGCTTTGTTTTTAATTTCCTTTTCCTCTGAGGTGAGGAGTCCCCACTCCTCATAGAGTGCCCCATGTACATGAGCAGTAGCGAATGCATCTCTACTGTCAGTGTAAATATTTATAGTCTTTTCCTTTCCCCAACGTAAGGCTTGTATTAAGGCTATAAGTTCAGCCCTCTGTGCAGAAGTCCCATGTCCCAATGCCTGTGCCCAGAGTACCTTATCTTGTGTTACCACAGCAGCTCCTGCATATCTTGTGCTGTTTGACATGAAGCTGTTCCCCTCTGTGTAGAGATCAGCATCTGGGTCCAGCCAGGGTGTGTCTCTGAGGTCCGCTCGAAGTTTAGTCAAGGAATCCAGGACCTTGAGGCAGTTATGAACAGGTTCTGCTGGGTCATCATCAAGCAGCAGGGTGGCAGGGTTTAGGGCAGTAGTCTTTAGGAATTTAATTCTCGAGGAGTCTAATAAGAGCACTTGATATTGGACAATTCTGGTATGGGGCATCCATTATTCAGGGGGATTCCTGAATAGGGATTCAACACCATGAGGTGCTATAATTTGTAAATCTTGCCTCAGGGTCAGCTTAGAGGCTTCCTTAGTGAGCAGGGCTGTAGCTGTTCATGGCCTTTAAGCAGTATGGCCATCCAGAGGCTATTGGGTCTAGTCTCTTAGATAGATAAGCCATTGAACGTTTCCAGGAATCGAGGGCCTGTGTGAGTATTCCTTTAGTAATCCCCCTGTTCTCAGAGACAAATCATTGGAACGGCTTATTGAGGTCAGGTAGGGTCAGAGCCAGGGTGCTGATTAGAGTCTCTTTTAGTTCTTGGACAGTCTTTTCCTCAGTTTCATTCCAAGTTAAATTGTCTGTCTTTCCCCCTATACTGGTATATGGGGCTTTGCAATTTCTGCAAATCAGGGTATCCAGAGGCAGCAGTACCCAGTTGTTCCTAGAAATTCCCAGACCTGTTTCTTTGTTTGTGGTCGGGGTATTTTCAGAAAAGCCTCAATGCGGCTTGTGGAGAGGGACTGTTTTCCTCCTCTCAGTTCATAGCCTAAACAGGTGACATTCTCAGTACATAACTGAGCTTTCTCTCGAAACCCTCTAACTTATGTAATTTCCTCCTAATGTCTGGGGCTGATTGGGTAACAAAAGCAATATTAATATCTCTCTTATTTTCAGGGGCTTCCGGGTTTATGGGCATAAACAGCCGGTAAGCTTCCATCAAATGTTCTAAGAAAGCAGAGGGGGATTCCTTCAACCTCTGGATAGTTTTGGTTAGACAAATTGGTCGATTTTTTCAGTTATTCCCCGGATACCCCATAATAGAGTCAGGTGATACTGTTATTCGAGAGCCTCCTTACCCTGGGGATGTGGGTAGCCGGTGACAGAGATGGTTGGGATCAGAGGTGGGTTCTTCGTCTATCCTGAGGACAGCCTTAGCTGCTTCTCTATAGATTCTATCCCTTTCTACAGAGGTGAAAAGGACCTGCAGAAGCTGCTGACAATCATCTCAAGTGGGTTGGTGGGTGTGAAACACAGTTTCTAACAGAGAGATTAATCCTTGGGGGTTGTCAGAGAAAGAGGGGTTTTGTTGTTTCCAATGATACAGGTCATTAGTGGAAAAGGGGACATATATCATAAAAGGCTGGCAGACAACAGAGTAATAAGTGATTCAGGGGACAGCACATCAATAGTTAAACAGCTTGCCTGTGAGAATGTTAATAAGCCTTGCAGAGAAGCACTGAGCCCTCACTGCAAAGAAGCCAATATATCCGAATACATCCACATCCACATCCATTCAGACAGTGGGTCCTCCCTTACATAGGGGGCCACAACAGTGGAGACTTTGAGAGAAGCCCTCCCTGCCAGCAAGGCAGGAGGAAGTGGCAAAGAATCATCATCTTTTTTTGTTTTTTCATGTCAGTTTCCCACCTTCTATCATTTTATAATTTCTTTTCATAAAGCCCTTCTCAGGTGGAGACCCAAAGTACATCAGAGGTATCATTTTATCTATGCTGTAGTAACCATAGCTCAGATCCATTTTTCCCTTTTTACATGTGAGTAAATTGTAGCACCATGAAAGAGAAAACTCTGGTAAACCAAAAAGACCTTGATCCTCAGGCCTCTGGGGCTTAATCACGTTCTTTCTTTAAATAACCCAAGCATGACTTTACCAAATATATTATATACCCCTTGAAAGTGAGGACTGTGTTTGTATAACCCTTAGCATTAGCAGAGACCCACATACAAGATGCACTCTGTGCATCTGCTAAGTGAACAAATACTCACTCTTAGTAGTGTGTATGTTCTTGCATTTGGAGTTTGTGTTTGTTTGTTTTCTCCTTATCCATACTCCAGTGGGGAAACAGACTTGTGTTAAGCCATCTGCATTGATTTGGTTTCCTTTCATAAGGAGAGAAAACAAATCCTTGAGGAATTCCAGGTCCTATTGGAATGACTCAAAGCTAATCCAGGTCAAGAAAAAGTTTCTTAAAATTCAAATCCTAGGAAAGTTTTCAAACATATTTGACCAAAAGATTATATAGTATTATTATTAAACAGTATTTAATTATTTACTCATTTAAAGTGACAACAACAGATGTTAAATATAAACATAGGTCAGTGAAACTTCAGTTCTTATAATTAAGAAAATGAGACTTTAAAGAATCAAGTACCTGATTAACATAACATAGAACCATTTCAATAATATATATAACTTTTGCTTCCCAGGCAAATACGGGGGTCGGGGGGCCTTTTTCCCTTTTCTTTTTTTAATCCTCACCTGAGGACATTTTTCCATTTTTTGTTCAGATAGAGTAGGAGAGAGAGGGGAAGAGAGAGAGAGAGAGAAACATTGACGTGAAAGGGACACATCAAGTGGCTGCCTTCCACATGACCCAAGCAGGACCAGGGACAAACTGCAATCGAGGTACGTGCCCTTAGCGGGAACCGAACCTGGGTCTCTGTGGACTGCAGGCCTATGCTTAAATTGCTGAGCCAAACCGGCCAGGGCAAAACCTTTTCCCTTTTAACAGGCTGAAAAAGAACCAAATAAATTCTATATTAATTTATTTTAGATTCATGTATCTTATTAAATTCATTATTTACCTTATTTGATTTCCTTTTAAGATATTTTAATTTTTATAAACATTTTTATTCATTCAGAAATAACCGGTTTTAGAATAACTTTTTAAAATATATATATATATGTATTTCTATACCTTATATTTTCTTTCTAACTTAATCTGAACTTTTAATTTTTAGAAATGTTAATTTTTCTCTTTTTTTTGTGACAATTAACATTCCTCAGATTGGCAAATATATTCATATTTTCAGTAGACATTTTTTAAATCAATAGACCATTAACAGATCCAAATCTATCCTCTAGCTTTTCTGTAATAAGAACCCAAAGTAGGCAAACTCAGGTTAACTAACATTTTAGTATATCCCCAGGGGGCTCGTGAAGGACAGGATATAATTTCCTCGGGGGCCAGGAGGAGTTACCATTCTTCAGGGCAGACTGAGGCATTGCTAATGCATTGTTAATAAAACCATTTTTTTTTTCTTTTGAACCTCTGAACACTGACATTTTTAATATAATTGGGTTTGTCTGTAGTTATGTCGATCCAAATATCAATATATGGCATTTGATCAGGTGTCCAGGGCTCCTGTATATTTTCTGATGGACCATAAAAACCAATTGCAAATTGAAATTTCCTTTGGGTGGCTAACTAACCCCATAGGTAGTTCTGTAGGGTCTATAAGGTCCCTGAGCTTACTGGGACATTGTAGCTTTTTGCCCAAGTTTTGAAATCTTTAAAATTATTCAGTAGGCATTGCAATGGAGTTTTTGTACCAGATTGACTTTGGCCCATGACAACAAAGTGAAGTGCAACCAGACAACAACAATCAGGAGGGGCAATAAACAAACAAAAAAATACAGACAGGGCTGAAACTGAAGTTACTGAAACCAAAAACAAACAAAAATACCACAGAACTGACAATTGACTGGAACCGAAGTTCAACCAAAAAAACAGACAAAACTGACTGAAACCAAAGTTCCTTGAGACGTCTTGCTAGGGAACCTGGCTGGGGAAGTAATGCCACGTCCAGCCTTCCCCCTTGCCTCTTAAAGGCGCCTACCAGACTGAACAGAAAACATTATTCACCGGTGAGATTCCAGATGACTCAAGATGAATCCAGAATTCAATTTAGAGCAGGATTTGAGACCAGGCTAGGGAAACTGGGAGGGCAGGCTTAGTCCCAAGGCAGAGAAAACATCCCTCCGAGACATTCCCCTAGACCAGCCCCCCTTTGCAGTTTTGATAGCTGGCCTAGTGGTCCGGTCTAGACTTCCCCATAAGGGAAGAATGTCTCTGGGGCCTCCAAATGTTGTGACGCGAGAGAACCGAGAGACCACCAGAGCCAGATTAAATCCAAATAGATAGCAAAGCCAGCTGGCAACTGATGCTGAGTTCTTGGAGATCAGCCCCAACTTTCAGCTACAATTTTATTTTATAGAGGGCTTGTTACAAATTTCTGCAGCTGGCATTTCTTGATGGCCTTGGTGGAGAGCAAGCAAGCAAGCAAATACAGAAGTGGAGGCAGTTGGCAATAAGCGGGAGGGAACTGCGTCAGCATACATCTATGGTCAGGGTTGTCCTACTATTCACTCTGTTTTCTAAGTTCTAAAAAATAACAGATTCGCTTAGAGGACAACTTCGCTTAGAGGAGTACAACTTCCTCAGTTTGCCTCTGAAAACTCTAGTCGGCCTTTTGTATTATTTAATCAGGGCGAGGTGATTATGAGCAGGCCAGTACAAGACCAAGCTGAAAAGGAGTCTTAGAGGTCAACATATTTAGCCCCCTTAGTTTACAGATGAAAATTAGGAAACCCTTTTCTTTTTTTAAAGGCTTTTTTTCTTTACTGATGCTAGAGAGAGGAAGGGAGAGGGAGAGAAAGATAGAAACATCGATAAAAGAGAGCATCAATTGGCTGCCTCCTGCATACCCCCCACTGGGGATTGGGCCCACAACTTGGGCATGTGCCCTGACCAGGAATTGAACTGACGACCTCTTGGTGCATGAGTCAGCACTTAACCACTGAGCCACACAGGCCAGACTGAAGGCCTTTTCCAAAGATCATAAAGTCTTAAGTGACTATGGGCAAGTTAATTTCACTGTTGTAATTTTTTCATCTATAAAGTATAATTAATGAGACTTTTCTCATAAAATTGCTGTGAATATTATACCAGTCCACAGTCTGTTTTACATAATTGTGAAATCCAAAAAGCTCAGAAAAATCAAGTTTTTTATTAACTCATTAAGCAGCAAATCTGACCTCAACCCAACAGACGATTTAGTCTTTATGACTTATGCAACTGCCTGATTATATGAAGTCTTATTGGAAAACATAATGCCCATTTATTTACATATAGTATGTGGCCACTTTCCATAAAAACAAAGTAGCTGAGTAGCTGCAACAGAGACCATATGGCCCAAAGCCTAAAATATTTGCTGTCTGGCCTTTTGCATAATAAGTTGACCAATTCCTGATTTACATGACCACTGACTGTTACATAATATTTTGTTTATATATCATATTACCTTTCTAAAAAATGAAAAATTCTAAATTCAGAACCAGATCTGGCCCTCCTGGTTTTAGACAAGTTATTGTTAACCTACAGTAGGTGGAATGTAGACTTTGGACCTAGCTAGACCTGGGTTCAAATACTAGCTCTACCACTTGGTAATTATAATAACTTGGGTAAATCTCTGGACTTCCATTTTCTCTTCTATAAAATAGAGATTCTTATCCCATTTAATCCTCAGAATTTCACAGGGTTATCAGGAGAATGAAATGAAGTAATATATATATATAAAACTAGGAGAATTTCTGATGCATAGTAAATACTCAGTGAAGTAGCTGCTATTATTTTGAAATCTAGTTCCTGGTCATTAATTGGCAGTTTCCTTGGTGGAGAACCTAGGACTAGACCCCAGATCTCCTGATTTCTTGTCCTTTGCCTTTTTCATTGTATTATAACATCATAATAACATTCATATCTTGTATAGCACTTTTCTTTGAAAGCTTTTCCAAAACCATCATTTAATAATCATACAGGGAGGGGGAGAGGGAATCAGTGGGGGGAAAAGGAGAAACATCTGTAACAAAAATAAATTAATTAAATTTTTTAAGAAATCAACACTATGACCCACCAAAAAGTAATAATAATCATACAAACTGGTCTGGTAGGCAAGATCAGTGCTAATTTTCTCATTTGTCAGATAAGGAAAACAAGGCTGAGGTAAATTAATGGCTTAACCTGACTAAATCACTAGTTTTGGTCAGAGTCAAGGAGAGAATTTAGATCTTCCAACTCCTAGAGTCTTTATTCTTAAACCTGATCTCATTGCTTCTCAGTGGTCAGATGAAACAAACTACAATGTACTGTTGTGTATGTGTCTTCTGTTTTATCTTGGGCTAGGGTGATGGTGGCTCTGGGGTAGAGAATGGGTAAGTCTTTTTACTTTTAAGACAATAATTGAAAATGTTTTCTCCCATAAGGGATCACAGGATGGTATCCTATTATTTTACCAGAAGATGGGGCCATGCCTCATAGCTTGGAGCTCATGCAGAAGATTGTGGGTGGTCTGGAGCTTTCCGTTTCCTTCACCCATCCTGGAGACAGAGAACGAGTATTGGAAGCTGCTGAACTATTGGGCTGGAGCTTTGAAAATAACCTGAAGGATCTTGTCAAGATGGATGAAGAGGAGCCAGCCACTGTCACCATCTCTACACCAAGGCTCTGGCTGCCCATCCACTGCATGCTGCTTGCTGGCCAGAAGCACATTCATAAGAATACATATTGCTACCTCCGCTACAAGCTATATGATCATGAAAGCTTTTGGACCCCTCTCAAGAAACCTAAGGAATCTATAAACAAAAAGCAGGTCATGGTTACTTTTAAGGCATCCAAAAGAGCAGAAGTCACTAGGGGCCCATCACTGCTTTGGTACTTCAGGGAGGAAAGATTAGAGATCCAAGTGTGGCGGGCTTATGGCAATGACAGTGTGGAGAGGCCCCACCATACAGACAGTTGGATTGGCTCAGCCTATGTGGACCTGTCCAGACTTGGGGAGAGGACAGCAAGAACTCTAACTGTCAGTGGTAAGTTAAGAACTAGCCTCAGCTCAGAGAGGTTGGGTAGCTGCCAAGGATTATAGGCTAGGAAGTGTTCTTTCCATTATTATATGCTAAAAGATTAATAGTAATTTAATAATGCTTTTCATAACTAAAGAGATTTCAAAAAGAAAGAGGTTTGCTGGCTGCTTTAAAAAAAAGCATTACCTAGTGACAGTATACCTTTGTGGAATCACCACAGTTCTAAGAACTGGCTCCAAACTTAGTAGCTTTAGAGTACATCTAAATGCATCAGATCTTTGCACCTAACATAGTGCCTACAACATTGTAAGCACTCAGTTAATATGTGTAACGTAATGAATGAATTTGGGGAACTACCGGTAACCACATGTATAAGAGCCAATATGATCATCTAGAATGCTAGTTTTCTAAATACACTGAAAAGCATACCTGCTAATGAAACTAGACTATCCTTTCTCTCTGGTCAGCATATCTTGAAATCGTAAAGAAAATCAACATAGTAATAAATTGGTTCACAAGGCAGAAAGGAAAAAGGTAACATTTGCAAGTGGCATTATGTGCTGGGTACTTTCTGGCCCTGGGATCTCAAAGATGAGTAGGAAATAATGCTGACCTCACTGAGTTTATTGTCTAATGGAAGAATAGAGAGTAGTAAATAAACAATTACAGTGGAGCATAAGAACGATGAAGAAGGTTTTCTCAGTGGTGCTATGAGAGGACAGGGATGCAGCATCTCTTTAGTTCAAGGACAACTTATTTCAGGGAAAGAGACCTGAGTTTCAAAAAATTTAGGAATAAGCCAAGAAAGGGGAAGAAGAAAGGTATTTTAAAACAGAACAGTGTGTGTGAAGGCACAGAGGCATAGAACAGTTTGATGCATTTTAGACACCAGAAATAATTTGGTACTGCTGGATCATAGGATACACAGATTGGGAAATGATGGGAGATGCAGCTAGAAAGGTGGACAAGAGTACTATGTTGAAGGGCTCTTCTAAGCAGAAGAGTTTGGAGAGCTATGGAAAACTATAACTTTTCTGAATAGAAGAGTGACATAGCTTTGCATTCTAGAAAAATAAGTCTAGCAACTATAGTACAGAAAGAATTGGAGATGGCCAGACTAGATTTTTTTACAAGCATGGTCTTTATTCATCTTAACATACCTATAAAGTTGTTATTTCCCTACCTAAAGATAGAAAAGTGTTCTTTTTTCTTTTAATAAAGATTTTTTATTGATTTTTAGAGATTAAGGAAGGGAGCGGCGGAAAGAGAAAGAAACATCAAAGTGAGAGCACCCAGGCCGGTGCTCTTGGTTTCTTTTGGTTCATGGAATGATACCCATCTAACTGAGCCACAGCAGCTGAGGCAGGAAAGGTTCCACCTTGTGCTATCTTTGAATCAGTTAACTGTATTTTCCTGAATTGAAATGAGTCTAATGAAGCAAACTTTGAGAGCCTGGAGGTACTATTAGTGCCTTATGCTTTATAAATAAAATCTTATTTAATATTCAGCAAGCCAATAAAGCTCAAATCCCTGAGTTTAAACCTGCCACTTATTGAAAAAATCATCTTTGCAGGTTACTTAACTTCTCTGAGATTTTGGCACATGAAAAACACTCAACAAATACTAATTTCTTACTTTCTTGCCGCCTCTGCCACCACCTCCTACTTCCCTTCCAAGTGGTCTCCAGGTCTACTGCCAGAACATATTTAGTTGGTGAAACAGGCTAAATTGCATATCAGGGCAGCTTACTGATGAGGAGAAGCCCTAAGAACAAGAGTCAGTGAGACATGTGGAAGAAAGGACAGGCCATTTCTGATTTCATAAAAATCTTGGGCTTTTAAGCAGCTTCAGAAATCATCAAAGCCTAGTTGCCCCTCAGCACACCAATCCCTTCCACAACAGGTCTGCCTGGAGTCATTTGGCTTTGGCTTCAAAGCTAAGCTCTCACTACTTTCTATTATTAGAGATAATGGAGGGATGGGTAAAAATTTTTACAATGTATACTGACTTCGTGGGTTTTTTTTGCAAATTGGTATGTTGGAGCCTATAGGCCTATAAAAGAAAAGAGGACCACAAGCACCCTCATTGAGCACCTCTTCCAAGGTTAGAAAGTGTTCTTGGTTCCTGCTTGCTTAGGCTTATTCTCCTTTATTCTTTTGCAGGTGTGTATCCTCTGTTTGGACGAAATGCTTCCAACCTCTCAGGAGCTGCCTTGCGAATTCATGTGGTTCTTTCCTCTCTCTCCCCACACCCTGGGCCCACTCATGAGCTGGATTCCATGGACTGCAGCAGCCACAGTGAGTCTGAGCAACTCCCAAGAAGGAATGGTGAGATCCAACTCTCTCTACCACCTGGCCACCAGAAGTCTCCATCCTGCACTCAGGTTCTCTGCAATAGCACCACAGCTGAAGTCTACTCAGCCCAGGAGGGCCCTGCTGAATTGGATGGAACTTTTGCTGTCAGTATCCTGGTAGAAAGAGCAATGCACTTGAGCTTGAAAGGTATGCTCTGCTCACTTACCCAGAAACATGTATCTTTAGACTATGATTATATCTTCACAGATCTTTCTTTTTTTTTTTTTTTTATCCTCACCCGAGGACATTTTTCCATTTTTTCATTCAGATGGAGTGGAAGGGAAAGAGAAAGAGAGAGAGAAACATCAATGTGAAAGGCACAGATCGAGTGGCTGCCACCCGCATGACCCAACCAGGGTACATGCCCTTAGCAGGAACCGAACCCAGGTCTCTCAAGACCGCAGACCAACGCTCTAACCGCTGAGCCAAACCAGCCAGGGCCACAGATCTTTCAAATTGTGGCAGGATCTGTAAGAATTGTTAACCATCTTGATTAATAATTATTATATTTTTCAAACCTAAAGGCTTAAACAACATGAAAGCCTTTCTAAACATAAGTGGACCTTGTCAGTTATCCTAATTTTGCATATCATAAATTTTTCAGTCCAGAAACCTGAGTATCAGCTTAGATATTTCTCTTTTTCTTAGTCATCATCAAATTATCCATTGAATTGTTCTCTCCCAAATTTCTCTTTGATCTCTTCCTTCTTTTCCATTGCTGCCAACTCAGGCCTTCACCTAGGGCCAAGAGTTTTTTGTTTTGTTTTGTTTTGTTTGTTTTTATCCTCACCCGAGGACATTTTTTCATTTTTTGTTCAGGTAGAGTGGGAGGGAGAGAGAGGAAGAGAGAGAGAGAAACATCGACGTGAAAGGGACACATCGAGTGGCTGCCACCTGCACAACCAACCAGGGCCAGGGACAAACTGCAATCGAGGTACACGATTTAACATTAAACAAAAATTTAACATTTTTTCTAATTGTGAATATAAGCAATAGACCCTAGTAATCTTAACAATCCTTGTAATGTTATCAATAATAGAAATAAGAGGTATTTTTATATTTCATTGTAGTTATTGCAGATATTTTAGAATATCATTTATTCCTACTATTACTTCAAAATTACAGTAGTTATTAAACTTAGATCTTTTTATGCAGTAATAAAGTACATATATTACCATGTCACAAAGTTTTTTAGTGTTTATAACTATGCCAATGTAATTTGATTTTTATGTAATCCTGTGTATTTTACATTATGCATTTTTTTAAGCACTATTAAAAGAAGAGGCCTGCCCTGGCCAGTTTGGCTCAGCGAGTAGAGTGTCGGCCTGCGGTCCTGAGACAACCGGGTTCGGTACCCGCTAAGGGCATGTACCTTGGTTGCAGTTTGTCCCCGGTCCTGGTTGGTCGAGCAGGTGGCAGCTACTCGATGTGTCCCTTTCACGTCGATGTTTCTCTCTCTCTCTCTCTCTCTCTCTCTCTCTTCCTCTCTCTCCCTCCCACTCTATCTGAACAACAACAAAAAAAGAAGAGGCCTATAGACCTCAGCAGACAGCCATAGGAGTCCATGGCACAAAGAACTCTTACCCTACCTTAATTCAGCCTTGTAATTGCTTCCAAAAATTTTCCCTTTGCCATCACCTTTCTTTTCTTTTTGCCTGCTCAATTCCAAGTCCTCTCTTAAGACTCAGTTCAAACAATACCATTTACCAGAGAGTTTTTCTGACATAAAGGCCCCAATGGTACTGAAATTGTTTGCATGGTTTTCTTCTCCACTAGATATGAGCTTTTTTTTTTTTTTTAATCCTCACCCGAGGACATTTTTCCATTTTTTGTACAGACAGAGTGGGAGGGAGAGAGAGGAAGAGAGAGAGAGAAACACCGACGTGAAAGGGACACATCGAGTGGCCGCCACCCGCACGACCAACCAGGGCCGGGGACAAACTGCAACCGAGGTACACGCCCTTAGCGGGAACCGAACCTGGGTCTCTCCAGACCGCAGGCCGATGCTCTAACCGCTGAGCCAAACCGGCCAGGGCGATATGAGCTTTTTAAACTTATCTTACTCATTGATTCATCATTCAACAACACAACTTTGTAGTACAGTCGTCCCTCATTTATCGCTCTTAATCCGTTCCATACTCTAGTGGTTGCACCTGGCATTGAAGGATTCCTGGGGTGCTCGAATACATAGGCCTACAGTTCATATGTACAGTAATTTTAATTGTAATTGTAATATAGGGGTGTATAACTGACTCAGACAACGGAGCACGCGCTGTATCATTTTCACTATCTTGACCAACTTTTTAATGAATATATTGGGGAAAAAACACAATAGAGTGAAGCCGCGAAAGTCAAAGTACGAAGTGGCAGGGTTGACTGTATTTGCTATGTGCAAGCACTGTCCGTGGTGCTGGAGATAAAAGCAATGAACAAAACAGATAAAAATTGTGCCCTTTTGCCTTGGTTGGTTTGGCTCAGTGGTTAGAGCACGGGCCTGCAAACCAAAAAGTGACAAGTTCGATTTCCGGTCCAGGGCACATGCCCAAATTGCAGGCTCAATCCCCCGTAGGGGGCATGCAGGAGGCAGCCTATTGATACTTTTCTCTCTCTCTCTAAAAAAAATTGTATTCTTGTGAAGTTTACATTGTAGTAGGAACATATCGAGCTCTTTTTTCCCAGCCAGTACACTGTATATGTGTGTGAATTTGACCAAGTTGTGGTTTCTTTCTGTATCTTGAATTTCTCATTTGTAAATAGCTGAGATTAACAGGTCTGAGATGTGTGATGGCTATGAGAGTCAGAAACCATAGCCTTGTGAGTCCAGAGGTTTCAATATACATCTTTTGGTTTGGCTCCTGTCATCCCTGTATTGGCCTCTTAATTTGTGCTGTGTTGGAACAGCAATAAAACTCATGCTCATAGTAACTGTTTTTTATCTTTCATTTATGTTTCAACCTATACACACCACCAACAGACATCACTTCCAGGATTATAAGCTTCTAATGATGACACCTTCATATAATAATCCTTCTCATAATCTTGGTGTATCAGAGACCTTGGGATATTCTATCTCAGGACAAAGTCTTCTCCAAGTACAGTCTTGCTTGGCAGTATTAGAGATACTGAGATACGTTATAAGTTAACAAAATTGGGAAACAATTTTTGCTTTTATACTGCCCCACCAAAACAGCCTATTTTTGCCCTGGCTGGTTTGGCTCAGCAGTTAAGAGCATTGGCCTGCGGTCCAGAGAGACCTGGGTTCGGTTCCCGCTAAGGGCATGTACCTCTGTTGCAATTTGTCCCCGGCCCTGGTTGGGTCGTGCGGGTGGCAACCACTCGATGTGTCCCTTTTACGTTGATGTTTCTCTCTCTCTCTTCCTCTCTCTCCCTCCCACTCTATCTGAACAAAAAATGAAAGAAAAAAAAAAACCAGCCTATTTTTGACAAATTAATGTAAAAAAATGAATTATTAAAAGAGAAAAATGAATAGATGAATGAATTTGAAGAAAACACATAAAAGCTTTAATTTTTGCAAGTTATTTGGGGGGGTTTGCTATTGCATTGAAAATAAAATTTAATATACAAAAATATGATTTATATCCCATTTTCAGAGGAGTCCCCATATTACAAAAATCAAAATATACTTGTAACTTTTCCATTAGACAGTGAATTTTATTTTTAAGATATGACTTTGCACCCTGTCCGGTGTGGCTCGGTTGGTTGGAGTGTTGTCCTGTTCACCAAAAGGTCGTGGATTCTATTCCCAGTCAGGGCACGTACTTAGGTTGCAGGTTCATTCCCTAGTTGGTGTGTGTATAGGAGGCAACTGATTCATATTTCTCCCTCACATCGATGTCTGTCTGTCTGTCTGTCTGTCTCTCTCTCTCTCTCTCTCTTCCTCCTCCTCCCTCCCTCCATCCCTCTCTCCCTGTCTCTCTCTTCCTCTTCCCCTCCCTCCTCCTCCCTCCTTCCCTTCCTCCCCCTTCCTCCCTCTCAAATGAATGAACATGTTCTTAGGTGGGGATTGGAAAAAAAAGATAAGACCTTGCAAGGTAATTTATTGAGCATCTCCTGTGCCAAGTTCTATTCTCATTTTTGTACATTAATTATCTCATTTAATCCTTACCACAAGTGGTATTATGGTATGAATAGATTGCAGTATATACCCATTTTATAAATGAGGAAATTGAAACACAAAAAGGTGATGTAAGTTACATAGTAAACAAATTCTGCAAAGCCAGAACTCAAATCCAGTTCACCTAGATCTGAAGCCCAAGCTCTTTCCTTTATACCATCCTGCCTCTCAGGTACGAGATATAGCTGGGTTTGCCAGTTAGTCCCATCTACAATGTTCAATCAGTTAGTCAGGCCCAGAGTGGGCATGTATCACACATCCAGTCCTGAGCTTACATTGCAAGAATGTTAGTGCAATTCAGCAAGTAGTAAATCTGTGCCTGACCAGTGCCAGGTACAGAGAGTGCAGAGCAAATGACACATAGTTTCTGTCTTCCAAGAGCTTTTAATCCAGTTAAGGACATTAGCAACTACACAGTTAATGAATGATAGATGAACAGAATGCTCTGTGGGCTAAAGGGTAATATAATTTATAGTGTTTACAAAGTTTAGAAACAGTGAAATCAGAGATAGCTAAGAAATCAAGAAAACTTTTTAAATTGAGTAGGGTTTCAGAAAGGTGTGAAAGAAATTCCAAATGGATATTTCAACTTGAATAAAGGTATCGAAGTAAGAAAATACATGTTTTGGGCTTGCTTAGAGGGGACATGGAGGATCCTCTTTTGAACTCAAGGTCATTGCCAAGGAACTATACGGTCTCATGAAGAGATAAATAAGAATATTGCTGAGCAGTAGCAAAGGCTCCACTAAGACTAATTGGTGACTTTTTTCTAGCAGTGTTTGGCTTCCTTTCCCTATTAGCATAACAAACAATGAATGAGTGATTCCCTGGGCCTTAGCTCTTGCACCTTTCTAAGCCTTTAAGCCTGAGTTCCTTTCTCTCTTCCCAGCTATAAAACTCTACCTACACCACTGGTATTCCTACTCTTCTTATTCACCAGCCCTCCTTTTTTTATTTTTTTATTGATTTTAGAGAGAAAGAGGAAGGGAGAGAGAGGGAAAAAAACATCGATTTGTTGTTCTACTTCTTTATGCATTTATTGGTTGATTTTTGTATGTGCTCTGACTGGGCATCGAACCCGCAACCTTGGCGCATTGAGATGATGCTTTAACCAACTGAACTGCCCAGCCAGGGCCTTAGCCCTCTTTTTCTTGACTCTATAGGCAGACTTCTGCCTCCGGGTCTTTGGACTGATGTTCCTCTACCTGGAGTATTTTTCACTTCTGACATGTCTTTACTGCAATCACTTTTCCTTCCCTGGCCACCCATCTAAAATTGCGCCCCTCCCCAACATGTTTTATCGCTCTTTCCGGCTTTTTATTTTTATTTATTGATTGATTTTTTTTAGAGAGAGAGAGACATTGATTTGTTATTCCACTCATTTATGAATTCATTGGTTGATTCTTATAGGTGCCCTGACCAGGGATCAAACCCAAAACCTTTGCGTGTTGGGACAACACTCGAACCAACTGAGCTACCCGACCAGGGCTCCAGCTTTATTTTTATCTGCACCCTTAAACAATGTATTTTATTTTCTGTATTTCCTTAAAGAACATAAATCCCACAGAGACAGGGATTTTTTTATTTGCTTTTTTTTTCATTTACTGCTGAATTCCCAATATCTAGAACTATGTCTGATGCATAATAGGTGGTAAATATTTGTTGAATGAAGAAGTGGGTGAATCTGAGGCCTTACACAAATGACTTTTTCTCCTTAGTACTTTTTCTGATCTCCTATGTTGCCTCTCCTGCAGGAAAGTGACTTATGGGGAATTTAACAGAGGAAATCACAAAGATGCATAACTAAGTTTCCACTGTGTCCAATACAGGATATAGGATCATGGCCTCTTAGAAAGTTTCTGTCACCTTTTCTCCATTCTCACTGCTCATCTCGCTTGTTCGGCCTTCAGAAACTTTTGCCAGTGCCCATTCTCTCTCATATTACCAAGGCTTTGACTATGCTGTTTCTTCTACCTAAGACTGCCTTTTCCTCTCTTACTCAGCAAGTTTGTCTCTTCCTTCAGGAGTTGACTAAAGTGACTGCAACACTTTGAAGCCTGACCACCCATTAGCAGAAAACCTCCCTCTGTATTGTCAACACCTCCATACCACCCACACACAGTTTTCCTCATTCATATCATTACTCTGTACTGAAAATGTCAATGTGTCTCTCCACTAGACTGTCTGTTCCTCGGGGACAAGGACTGCATGTTGTTTATTTCTGTATTCCAGCACCTTGATTTTCACAATATCACTAAGCAAACGTAATGTCCTCTTACTTGTGAATATGATACTTAACACCTTATTTCTGGCATGAGTTACAAAATGTAAGTCACTTGTTATTTGGCCTCTTTCTGAGAGTGGTCATCTGACTTTCAGAGGTCTCTTGCATCCTAATTCCTACTCGTGCAGTGATAAGCCAGTGTAGTCTTTCTTCCTGCAAACATTTATCTATCAGTCAGACAGTGTGCTGAATGCTGAGAGTACAATCTGCCCATCATCTCTCTCAAATGTGCCTTCCAAGTTATGATGTAATAGAAAGAGTTCTGGAATGGGAATCAGAAGATGAGGTTCTGGCCCTACCTGAGCCATTAACTTAGTTACTTTGAGCAAACCTATTTCTCTTTTCCTCAGCCATAAAATGTGATTGTCATACAAGATAATCAGCTAAGATTGTCTTCAGAGTACAGCAGAACTTAGAAATCATGCCTCTCAGAATTGCAATTGGTCCTCTCTGCTGATCTCTCGCAGAACTTTCCTGAGCAATATTTTCCTCTGCTGGTACACACTATAAGCAGACAAGGTTGTTTCTTTATCTCCTCCGACCCTGGTAACCATCCATAGACAAAGGGCACTGGGAGTCTTCAGATCTTTAATAAGGGCCTTGGGCCTACTCTGCATTCAAGGAGCTCTCAGTCTAGTAAGGGAAACAGAGACAAACAGGGTATCATAGACTACTGTGGGAACTGCCAGTATAGAGGCTGATTATCTTTCCCTAGCTGTGAAGATGTATGACATTTCATTGGAAGAAATCAGTTGAGAAGCTTGAAATCTAATAAGGAAATTGTGGGTAGAAGAGGGTATGAAAGCTATGTCAGGATGAGTCCAGTTACAGGAAACAACTTGCTCCAGACATTTTAAACAGTAGGGAGTTTAATATAGAATATTAAGTTACTTCAAGTCATTGGAAGAGCTTAGATGAGCGGTCTTTAGGCCAAGCTTAACCACTAGATCTTTTAAGTTCAGAATAATATGCCAAAACTCATCATCAATATTACCATAGGGCTTCTGCGTACCCAGGAACCAAACTCTGGAGCAGAAAATTCAATGTCACCCTTACTAATAGGGAAAGCAGAAGGAAAAGGAAGATGTCTTCTGCCATACATCTTCTTTCCAAATCTGTTGTAAAGGCATCTAATTGCAAGAAACCAGTTTTTTCCATACTCTAGCTACAAAAGAGTCTGGGAAATGTAGTTGTTACCCTTTCAGTCTTTACATTAAAGGAATATAATACAGTAAAACTAGGTGGGGATAGATGCTGAGCATGTCAGACCACATAAATGCTGTTGTTTCACTAAAATAAAACTTTTAAGAAGATAGCTCACTAGACAAAGGTACTATTAGTGCCATTCTATACATTTTATATTTGTAATGATGGATATTATGTTATTGATTTCCATTAACTATTATTTGCTTACTACCATTTTATTAGAATCTTCTTTCCCGCTCTTTCAAGAATATGCTTGTAAAACTGTTTTCGCCATGTTGTAAGTCAGTGGTTTTTGTTTTATTTTGTTCCCCATATAGTTTTTCTCTGCATCTTTAGAGACTTTCTGATTCTAAAGCTTTTCTACATTCAGATTCAGCCTTTCTCCAGGTTCTGCTTTGTTGGCAACTCTTACACATGCCTCAGCTTTTTCTTGCCTCGCAGATACCACCAGATCTCACTTCTAAGGCTAGCATTCCTCTTCCATCTTATCAGTTTTCTTCTCCAGGGCCTCCTTAGAAAATTTCCACTCTCTTTTCTCTCCTTATCACCCATTTTCTTTATTAATTATCCCCTGTAAGACAGTCTAGAAGTATGCCATCTGGTCTGGTTGTGTGCTCTGAGGTGTTAGAAGTCACGAGATTGAATAACATTAGACAAGTTTTTACCAAGAATTGGGGGGAAAATTGTTTTTAGTTTAAACAAATAGGGCTATATTGTGGAAGATAATATAAAATCCTCGTGAATTTTTAGATTAAACACAAGCCTGCTAACAGATGTCATGCTTATTGTTGCCCTTTAAAGGCAGCATTTTAGAGTTTGTTGTTTACTTTTCTCTGGATTATTGTTACTTTGGTAGAAAAGTTTGAAAAGAATTGGTCTACTCTAATTGAAATTATTTTAGTTGAGGAAAATGCATCAAAGCAAAGTTGCAGGTACACCTATTTAATACCTGAAAAGAAAGCTGAAGTTGGAGAAATCTGACTGGGGATATAAAGTTCAGTGATTCTGCCTAGAGAGTTGAGAGCCTATCTTTTAATGGCTACTTATTATTTTTTCATTTGTATTGATTTTTAGAGAGAGGGGTAGGGAGAGATAGAAACATTGATGTGAGAGAGAAACATCAATCAGCTGCCTCCTGCACACACCCTACTGGGGGTCGAGCCCACAACCCAGGCATGTGGAGTTGAACCAGGACCTCTCATGGGATGACACTCAATCCACTGAACCACACCAGCCAGGCTAATGGCTACTTAGTAAATGTTATACTGCTGGTGGAAAAGAGTAAAATCAGTAGTTCCTGACCATGGCTTATTCATCAGATTGCTTTCTGTCACAGGATAGCCTGAGGTCTTTGGAAGAGTAGTTACTGAAAGAAGCAGCCAGATGGAGAAGGGGCAGGGTGGTGCCTCAAAGATTAACTTCACCTACAAGGTGAAATGAGAGTAAGGATTTGGAGAAACCTTGAGCCAGACAGGTAGAAAGAAGACAAACTGCTTAGAATCCACATACAGAATTTGTACCTCTGGACCACAGAAATAATATTTAAGACATACTTATTTTCTTATTCTTTTCTCTTTTTTGCATCTGTAATCCTGAGATATATATTATTTTAGAGCTAAAAGGCATCTTATGGAGTACATAGAGTCTACATTATATATAGAATCTCTATTATTTAGCACTGTCATATATATATATATCATATGTCCTATTTGAGGAAGCTGTGGCTTAGATAAGCCATACTCAAGGTCACACAGAATATATATGGCAAAGCTAGTAATTGATCACCTTATTCTTTAAGGCTAGGGCTTTTTGCACTTCTTTCTTTTTCTTCTCAATCCAGTATTTTCCACCATTCCATAAAGTACAAGGAATTGGGAGAAGTCATTTTTTGTCTGGAATATTTATGAACTAAGCCTTGATAGGACAGTTTTAGTAGCAGAAAGGACACTGAAACATTTCAGATACAAGAAATAGCTCAAGCAAAGACCCAAAGGTACGGGAGGGCTGGAATGGTCCTTCTTGTACCTGTATAATGGGAGGCTTCTAACACATTCTTTTTGATACCCTAAGGTACAGTCGCTCCACTCTGTTCTATTTCAGGGAGCCCCTTGACAGAGCGGAAAGTTTCGATACCCAGTTGTTGTGTATCCTTTGCAACAGTTGATGAGGCATCTCCTATCTACACCCCAGTGGTTGAAAACACAGATTCCCCCATCTGGAATTTTCAACAGCAATCAAGGTTTGTATTTTATGATGTTCCATTAACCTCTAGAATCTGGTTTTGTTCCAGGAGATAAACTCAGAGTGAGGAATGTAACAAACACAGTAATATTGAGCAGACCTAGAAAATGCTTTTCTTATCAAGCAGTGATTTAATCCTAGTGCATTTAAATTCAAGCTAGCAAAATGTGAAGGGATTAAAAAGTATGAATTGGTAGTTATAAAATTGGTAGTAATGGGGATGTAAAGTACAGCATAGAGAATATAGTCAATAATATTGTAATTATGTATGGTGTCAGGTGGGTACTTGAAATATCAAGGGGATCACTTCGTAAAGTATATGACTCTCTAATCACTATGCTGTGCACCTTAAACTAATACAAAATAATATTAAATGTAAACTGCAATTGAAAAATAAAATGTAAACAAAGAAAAAATGGGAAAAAGTAAATTCACAGCTAGCAGTAGTTTAAAAGTTTTGTTGTGATGTTTTTTAACTCGGCTAGGTACAGTTCAAAAATTATTCTGTGAGGATCAAAATTATCTTTAATTCCCAGTGCCTAGAACAAAGCAGGCATTTAAGATGGTTAAGATAAATTTTAAAATATTCTTAGAAGATGAGAGCTAAAAGTTCAGGGAAGACTTCTTAAATAAGACACCTCAGTTGAGTATGGAAGAATGTATATGTTTTCTAAATGAAGAAGGCAGAGAGAACAAATCTCAAAAAAGGGTTGTACATCCTTGGAAAAGTATTCTGATGCAATGGGAAGAGGTTGGGCTTTGGAACTAGAAAGACTTGGCTTCTAACCCCATCTCTGTCATTTACTAACTGTGTGAGCAAGTTACATAACATCTCTGAACCTCAGCTTCCTCATCTCTAAAGTGGGGTAAATCACAGGATTATTGCGAAGTCCAAATTAGATGGCATTTAGGAAAATTTCCTCATGGTACCTATTAAGTACACAACAAATCTCCTGTGGAAGGCTCAGAAATCAGAGGCTGAGTCCTGTCAATCATGTTACAGTTGTAGAGACTGTGGCCCAGGGAGGTTACATGATAGCATAGGCAAGATTAGAAGAAAAATGAATAATGGTACTGTTTGTCTCCTTTATCACAAAATTGTTTTTTTGTTTTGTTTTGTTTTTGTTGTTGTTTTTATCCTCACCCAAGGACATTTTTTTTCCATTTTTTGTTCAGATAGAGTGGGAGGAAGAGAGAGGAAGAGAAAGAGAGAGAGAGAAACATCGACATGAAAGGTACAGGTCGAGTGGCTGCCACCCACACAACCAACCAGGGCCGGGGACAAACTGCAACCAAGTTACGCGCCCTTAGGGGTAACCAAACCCGGGTCTCTCTGGACCACAGACTAACGCTCTAACTGCTGAGCCAAACCAGCCAGGGCACAAAATTGTTTTATTTGACCCTCCTAGCAATCTTATAGGTAAATAATACCATCCCATTTAACAGGTAAGAAAACCAGGCTAATGGTCACTTAGGTGACAATAGTAGAAATGGAATTCAAAGGTAAGTATTTTGACCCCCTAGCTAGAATTAAAAACTCCAACATGGTATTTTTTTTCACTTTAGCACAGAGCCTCTTATTCAGTTCAATCTCTTGATTTGCCTTGGTTCTCCAACTTGCTCACCTGTAGCATTGGTACCTGATTTGGAGCTTTCCAAATCTTTGTAATTTAAAACTGTAATTCGTGCCATGTAAAATATATTAAAGGTGCGGAGTGAATTCCACATCAACTTCTTCATCTGGTATGAAAATTAGGCACTTTTTATTTTGGTGCCTTACCTCTGCACAGAATGGCTTTGGAGTCAGGCAAACTAGGGTTCAAATCCCAGCTCTGCCACTTGCTGATTTTATGTCACCTTGAACCAATCACTTCACTTCTGTGAGCCCAGCTTCATCATCTGTAAAATGGGGATAATAATGCCCATGTCATAGGTTTTTGTGCAGATTACATATATATAAAACACTTGACACTATGCCTGGCCCAAAGAAGGTACTCCATACATGTTCTTTTCCCCCTCTTTTTCCCTTCTCACCATTACCCCATGCCCATGGCACAGGAAATATTCTTACCTGCTAAATTAAAACTGTCATTACATGTTAAGGGGCTCCCTTTCCATACTCCTTCCCTTGTCTTGAGAAACAGTTTGTGTGTGAAGGGGAAATTGCTGTATCAGGGGAGCCTGTTTCCAAGTCTTGGCAAGTTACTTTACTTCTCTGAGTTTCTAGCTCCTCCTCTCAACTGTGAAAATAAAAATATATCCTAGAAGATGATCATGAAAGTAAACTGAAAGTGTTAGGAAAGTGCATTGTAAACTACATGATATTCTT
Source organism: Molossus molossus (assembly GCF_014108415.1). NCBI lineage: Eukaryota > Metazoa > Chordata > Mammalia > Chiroptera > Molossidae > Molossus > Molossus molossus. The sequence continues at coordinate 45,098,003 of NW_023425348.1, forward strand.
CAAATCTAAGCTTCATATTACAGAAGCGTCCTACACAGTTCATTTATCATGGTTGTTTTTCTTAATAGGCTATCAAAAGAGCTTCTTTTGAACCCACAACAAACTCTGGTCTTCAAAGTCTGGCATAAAGGAGGTATGAACTCTATTCTGGGAACTCTGATTGTAAAAATGAGCTCACATACAATTGACAGTTTGCTAATCCTTTTCTTTTTTTTTTCTTAGCGGGAGGGAGAGAGTGGGGAAGAGAGAGAGAGAAACATCGATGTGAGAGAGACACATTGTCTAGTTGCCACCCACACAACCCCAACCGGGACAGGGACAAACTACATCCGAGGCATATGCCCTTAACAGGAACCGAACCCGGAACTCTCTGGTCTGCAGGCCGACACTAACCGCTGAGCCAAACCGGCCAGGGCAATCCTTTTCTTTTTTTAACGAAGTAAAACAATGGCACTGGTGGAGCTGAATATACACATACGTGTTAGAGGGAATCCCACAGAATGCCACTGGAATTTAAATCCTTAGAAAGTGTATAATTTTGTTTGACTACATGCTTAGTGCAGAAATCCAAGTACATATGAGTGTTTCCAGTTGAATCTCAACTATCATAATGTACATTGTGCCATACACAAGTGATTTCTACCCCTTGTATATTGTGTTATGCCTTCTCTTAACTCTGGCTTATTAACCAAGACCCTAGCATTTTCAGGCAGTAGAGTCTGACAAATTGTTCTTCCTTGTCTTAAGAACCTTCTCAAGACAGGGGTACTTATTTCCTGGTCCTTGAACCTAGTTTTACTCAGCTATCATTTATTAAGAGGCATAATACAACAATGTAAAGAGCACAGACTCTGAAGCCACACTCTTTAAATTTAAATACCAGTTCTGCCCCTTACACAGTAGTATGACCTTGGGTAAATGACTTGACTACTCTGTGCTTCAGTTTCCTTTTCTGTAAAATATAGATGATAATAGTACCCACCTCATGGGGTTTGGGGAGAATTAAATGAATGCCTGATACTTAGTAAATACTATATCACTGTTTATAAGTGAATTGCAATGTGCTACAAGCTTTACATACATTTTTAATTCTTCAAGGTAAAAATATAATTAGTTAAATTTTATAGATGTGAAAGTTGAGGCCCAAGGAAGTTTAGTGGCTTACCTGAGGTTATATACCTATTAATTGATGGAGTCAGGATTTGAACCCAGTTTTGACTGGCTATATAGCCTTCACCATTTATGCTTTACCATGTTGGTAAGGTTAGATGACTCAGAAAAATAAGGCAATGAGGATATCCAACTATCTCACAACTCCTATACTTAAAAATTTTGTCTTACTAAATCCCTTTTATAAAGTTGCTTTAAGATTCCTGCTAGACCCAAGCGTCCATCAGTAGATGAGTAGATAAAAAAGCTGTGGTACAGTTACACAATGAAATACTATGCAGCTGTAAGACAGAAAGATCTCTTACCCTTTGAGACGACGTGGAGGGACCTGGAGAGTATTATGCTAAGCAAAATAAGCCAATCAGAGAAACACAAATATCACATGATCTCACTTATTTGTGGAATATAATGAACAAAATAAGCTGATGAACAAAATAGACCCAAAGACAAAGAAGTAGGGTTCAGACTGACAAACCTCAGTGGAGGGGGTTTGGGGGAGGGAAGAGATAAACCAAAGAACTTATATGCATATATGCATAACCAATGGATATAGACAACATATATCCATGTTGGTGGGGGGATGGGAGGAGGGTACCAGTGGGGGGGAAAAGGAGGAACATCTGTAACAAAAATTAATTAATAAAATTTTTAAAAGATTAAAAAATTTAAAAAGATTAAAGATGCCTGTGCCCTGCCAGTGTGGCTCACTATTTGAGCGTCAACCCATGGACCAAGAGGTCGCTGGTTTGATTCCCAGTCAGGGCACATGCCCAGGTTGTGGGCCCAATCCCCAGTGGGGGGCATGCAGAAGGCGGCTAGTCGATGTTCTCTCTCACTGATGTTTCTATCTCTCTCTCCCTCTCCATTCCTCTTTCTTTACATAAAGAAAAAATATTAAAAAAAGATTCCTGCTAGAACCCTGGCCAGTTGGCTCAGTGGTTGGAGTGTTGGCCCCCAGACCAAAGGTTCTTGGGTTCAGTTTCTGGTCAAGGGCACATACTATCCCCAACCCCGTTCGAGGTTGTGCAGGAGGCAACTAATCGATGTGTCTCTCTCACATCAATGTTTCTTTCTCTCTCTCTCTCTCTTCCTCTCTCCCTCCTGCTCTATCTGAAGATAAATGCAAAAAAATGTCCTTGGGTGAGGATTTAAAAAAAAATGAACTAGCACTACAAAAGGAAAATGATGGATTGTTCTGCTAAATCTGATATTAAATTGAACTCTTCAAAGCCATTGTTTTTCTCAGTGACCAACTTAGCCAGATTTTTCCTCAAGTATGTTTAGGATGTAGTGCTCTCATGTTAAGGGAGAACTCTCAAAGTGAGGTTACCTAGACCTAACGTTAAAATATGTCAAGAACAGGTTACATCTCCGATAACCAAATAAAGCAAGAGTAGTTTTCTTTGTAAAGTTATAACAGATCTTTGGAGTGCAGATTAATGGCTTTAACCATCATTCTTCATCCCCATTAGGTAAGCATTATCTACTCTGGGGAGCACAACTTCAAGCATTCCTAGAATCTAAGACTGTCCAAATTGAAGGGGATCTTAAATTCAGTTCAGTACTTCTCATTATATATATGAGACTTGAGGTTCAGGGAGTTAGAGTAACGTGTTTTTAAGTCAAAGCCACACTCAGATTTGCTGTCGTGGCACACTGCTTCTTTGTCCCAGTCTGCATTGGCCAGCTCACTCGTGCTTAGTGGATGTTTATCAAGTTGATGTGGGAAACTGTTATGCTAAGTATGGAAAGTGTAGAGAACATAAAGCAAGTAATACTTGGTCTCAGCTTTTAGGTTAGTCCCAGTCTAAAGAAGAGCAAGCTGTGTAAACAAATGTTAGCGTGTGATGAGTTCAGTGTTGCCAGCAGTGTGCACAGGGAACTGAGAAACTCAGGACTACTCCTCTTGAAAATTTGGATTCCTTGATTTATTTAGCAATTTGAAAACAGAATTGTGTCCATGTTTTATAGATTCAGCCTTTGATATTCATTGGAGGGGATGGAGCTTATATCAAATAGGAACTTGTGGAGTGGTAGAGGCCTGTTTGTCCCCAGCTACTTTCATTGTCAGAAATGAGGAAAAAGAAGCAATGAGTCTGAGTACAAGATCATTGCATGATAGTTTTTCCAGCCAAAAAGAGGATCTTCTTAGTCATTAAGGGCAGCCCCCAAGCTCATTTTGCATTCTGTACTTTCTTTTGTTATTTATGTCACTTTTGTTTTTAATTAAATACGTTATAGAAAATTTTGAAAATGCAGATAGGCATAAATGGGAAAATGCAAATAAATCCCTCATAATTCCAAGAGTGCTGGTCTTTCACATGCTTCCTTTCAAGACCCAGTGCCTTGAGGGAAATCACTGAGACATGATAACCTAGGGAAAAGAACAATTGTTTGTGTTTAAGGGTGTTCTCCAGTGGTCTATACCAAGAGGACAAATCACAACCCTGCCAGCTTTTCCCTGCCATACAAAAAGGGAGTAAATTCATAATAGTGAAAGCAGGTTATGGTTGTCAGTCTCTCTCATCCTCATTACCTGTCTCTTCTGTTGATTTTGGAATCATTACACCCCCCAGCCTCCTAAATCAGTTTCTCTGTGTGCAACTTCTGATCTCAGAGGCAGGACATGTCCAGCCACACTGCCCAGCTCTTCTCTTTCCCCCACAGATGAGGAGAGAGTGATTGGCTTTGCCTCAGTGGACCTCTCCCCACTTCTCTCTGGCTTCCAGTTTGTCTGTGGTTGGTACAACATCACAGACTTCAGTGGAGAGTGCCAGGGGCAGATAAAAGTTGCTGTTTCCCCTTTGGAAAGTTTGATGCACTTCAAAGAAGAAAGGCAAGCAAGACGTGGGGTGGAAACCCCAGGATCACTGGTATGTATCCTGATTCACATCTTAACCAGTAATGGTTCTACCGAGCAAAACCTACAAGACGTTTCTTTACATGTGTTTAGTACTTTCCAGCTCATAGAACACATTATATATATTTGTGTTTTATAATAACTTCATGACCTTTTGGAGGTGATTAAAATGTTCTGGAGTTACATAGTGATGATGAATGCACAACTCTGAATATACTGAAAACCATTGAACTGAACACTTTCAAAGGGTGAACTTTATTATACATGAATTATATCTCAGTTTTTAAATAAAATAAGATTAGTTGCAGTGTGGAATCTGAAATCATATTGGTTGAACTTCTTTAAAACTCTTACATTAAAATCATTGGTCTATCATCAAAAAAAAATTAAAAGCTAGAGACTGGGAAGAATGGAATTGATTATAGTAATTATAGACAACTCTTTTAAGGAGTGTAACTATAAAAGAAAGAATTTTCCAAACTGTACCAGATAGGGGAGCTCGATCAAGGCAAAAATTGTGGTTTATTCATCTCTCTATCATATGTGCCTGGCCCAGGACCTGACAGAGTAGGCATCAGGAAATACTGAAAGAATGCATGCATGAGAAAATGACAAAGAGTTATTAAATAGTCCCTGTATACTACAGTCTTTTCTTCACATCAACCCTGGTCAGATAAGAAATGCCACAACCAACCCTGGCCAGTTTTGCTCAGTGGTTAGAGCATCGGCCTGCGGACCGGAGAGTCCCAGGTTCAGTTCCCGCTAAGGCCATGTACCTCGGTTGCGGTTTGTCCCTTCCCTGGTTGGGGTCATGTGGGTGGCAACCACTCGATGTGTATCTCTCATGTCAATGTTTTTCTCTCTCTCTCTTCCCCTCTCTCTCCTTCCCACTCAATCTGAAGATAAATGCAAAAAAAAAAAGTCCTCAGGTAAGGATAAAAAAAAAAGAAATGCCGCAACCAGATTATCCTTACATGTAAATGTAAGATAATGTCTAGCCAGGAGTTCACAGATTAGCTGGAGAAACAAGATCATAAATATAGATAAAACAACTGAAAGGCAATCTGATAATATAGTCTTTAGAGTGGGCATAACAGTACCTATCTCATAAGATTATTGTGAAGTTTAAATGATAAAATGCATGTAAATTGCTTAGTATAGTTCTCAACACATAGAAAATACTCAGTAAATTATATTTGTACACATACAATACATTTTACAAATTTACTTATATTACTTTGTTCCAAAGGGATTCATGGTGACAAGGGTACCATTTTTTTTATTCCTTCTGCAGATCCCAATATACCATCCCTTTCCCTTCCCTGTCTCTGATGTGTATGCTACATTCCCCAGCTGCATTGCAAGACAGACTCCAGAACAAATTATTGATACCTCATCAAAAGAGCTTGATGTCTCCTCTCCTAGGAGGTGAGTGATTTCTTGATGATGGGAAGACATAGAGTCAAAGAATATAAGTGTACGAACTGGTTTGTCATTTCTTTCTTTCCTTTATTAGAGGAAGAAACTAGAGGCGGGGAAAGAGCTTTGTTGACCTTCTGTTACAACACCTGGAAACATCAATGTCCTATGAAGACAAAGCTTTTATAATATAGGAACTAGAACTTTTACTGCTATTAAAAGGATAGCTTCAGGCAAGGGACACTTTTCTCTTTTCCTTAAAGGCCTTTGACCTTCATCTGTAAAATCAGTCATCAGCTGTATGATAAAGATATCATGACTTTCTCCTCCCAAACCAATGTGCCAGGTTATTTTTGTAAAAACCAACTGGCTCATCCTTTTCACCCAAGCCAACCATGGCTATGCATATGGATATTGGGCTAGAACATATTCCATCCTGTCAGAAGGCAGGGTCAAAGAATAAGATTGCTTCTCTGCACCCCCATTCCCTTCCAGGCCCTAGTACCATTTAGCATCCTTCTGCCTCCACTAGTCTTTCCCGTGTCTTTCTACCTCAGAGGGGAGGCAGGGGATATTTCCCTACAGCAGCAGTTACTGAGTTGATCTTTTCTTCAAGAAAGAACTCTCTAATACTGCTAAGCCACTCACAGGCCTACTACTGGGCTATGTAGCTTTCTACCTGCTCACTATATGATGAGAACCTCTGTGTTCTGCATAAAGGGAGCCCATGTGTCTGTCAAATCCTAGACCCCAGGTTAAGATATTTCTGTTATTTTGTTTCATGGAATTTATTGGGGGATATTAGTTAATACAATTATATAGGTTTCAAGTATACAGTTCTATAATACATCATCTGTATATTGTATTGTGTGTTCACCACCCCAAGTAATGTTCTTCTGTTACTATTTTATGGGTGTTACTTTGACCATAGCCAGTCTATGAGACATATGGGTAGGATGAGGGCACTGATCTAACAATAGAAATACAAATCAGTGGTGAAGCCACTGTTTAATAATTATTAAAGCTACAAGTTTAATGATCTTCTTTTTGTCCACATTAAAATGTTGCTGTGTCCACTTCAAAGGGCCATATTAAAAAGATTATTCTACTCCAGCTAGCCATCCAAGACTAGCCAAATTGTGGTATATTCATACAATGGTATATACTACTTAAAAATAAAAAGAAAGGGCCCGGCTGGTGTGGCTCAGTGAACTGAGCGTCGTCCCATGGACTGGTCAGGGCACACACCCAGGTTGCAGGCTTGATCTCCAGCAGGGGGCGTGCAGAAGGCAGCCCATTGATGTTTCTCTCTCATATCGATGTTTCTATCTCTTTATCTCTTTCTCTCTCCGTGAAATAAATCAATAAAAACCTTTTTTTAATCCTCACCTGAGGACACTTTTGCATTTATCTTCCGATAGAGCGGGAGGTAGAGGGGGGGAAAGAGAGAGAGAGAAACATCGATGTGAGAGACACATCAAGTGCTTGCCACCCACAGTACCCCAACCAGGGCCCGGGACAAACTACAACCGAAGTACGTGCCCTTAGCAGGAACCGAATCCAGGACTCTCTGGTCCGTGGGCTGACATTCTAACCACTGAGCCAAACCAGCTAGGGCAATAAAAACATATTTTAAATAATAATAATAATAATAATAAAATAAAAAGAAAGACAATGTTGGTATACAACAAAATGAATCAAAAAATAATAATTGAATTGTATACTTTAAATGGGTGAAATATCTCAATGAATCTGTTATTTTAAAAGATTCTTTTTTTATCCTCACTCAAGGACATTTTTCCATTTTTTGTTCAGATAGAGTGGTAGGGAGAGAAAGGAAGAGAGAGAGAGAGAGAGAGAGAGAAACATCAACGTGAAAGGGACACATCAAGTAGCTGCCTCCTGCACAACCCAAACAGGGCTGGAGACAAACTGCAACCGAGGTATATGCCCTTAATGGGAACCAAACCCAGGTCTCTCTGGACCGCAGGCCGACACTCTAACCGATGAGCCAAACCGGCCAGGGCAACTAAGGAGATTATTTTTTAAATAATAATAAAAATAAAAAGATTATTGCTGGGGTCAAGTTCTTTAATACCCTACGATAGAATTTGAAATTTGTTTTATAGATAAAAGAAAAGTCAAAACTAGAAAGAAGTGATGATGATTAAATAGATTAGTACTTGACAAATGCTTAGAACATTGCTTGGCATGTAATAAGGACTCTATAAATGTTCTCATTATTTCAGATCTGTGATTTTTATAATGTGGAAATTTTATTCAAGGGGAATGGGTAATACTAAAGATACGATTATTTAGGACATTGTTGTAATCCAAGAAGAGTTGATGAAGCCAGAACTCTGGTAGTGGGATGGATTTGCAATACCATTTCAGGAAGGTGATTTGTTTATTGTCACACTAGGAGTTTTCGCATTGGCTGGAAATTTATTTTGCCCCCATTTATTCCTGACAGAAGTGGTGCCGCAAGAAGCCATGCATCACGGCATGAAGAGCATGTGCAGAACATCCGCCGATTTCATGAATCCCTGCAGCAGGGAGAGGCAGTCTTGCCAAGTGATGACAAAGCAACCACCTCACCCTTGTCCTCTCAAACTTCTATTCTAACTTCTCTCAGGTGAGACCCTCTGCTAAGAAAAGATACAGGAAACTATAGTGGAGTACAAAGTGAATGGACAATGGCAACCTGCAATATAGCTTTTCTATCAGCTCCCATAACTCTGGAAGGTGTAATAGGGGCTTCCATACACATTAATGTCAAATTGGACCCTGGAGCCTCACAGGATACCTCATAGGTAAATCTGTTTAAGCTTGGGCCTTTTATTCCTTCACAAGGCTCTATTTTTTATTTATTTATTTTTCTTTATTGATTTTAGAGAGGATGAGAGAGGGAGGGAGAGATAGAGAATATCGATGGGAGAGAAATATCAATCGGCTACCTCCTGCACGATACCCAGTGGGGATCGGCCCACAGCCTAGGTGTGTGCTCTAACTAGGAATCAAACTGGTGACCTCTTGGTGCATGAGTCGATACTCAACCACTGAGCCACACCAGCTGGGCACAAGGCTCTATTATTGATGTACTATTAATACAAGAACTTTAGATTATTCACCAAACTTAATAATTACCCTCTCACATCTACACAGCCTCTTATGTACTTTACAATTTACAAAGCCTCATTGTGCCCACAGTCTTTATCCTTACAACCACTGAATTCTTCCAGACCAGCATCTGTCCTGGTAATGCTTCTCTGTCTCTTTCTTAGTTTAGTCAGCATCTGAGCTCAGAGAAACACTGTGAGAATTGAAAGGGCCATTATAGATCATCTGGACAGCCCCCAGATTATCTAACAAGAAGTGCAGTGCAATGAAAAGGACTTGGCTTCAGAGTCAGAGAGACTTGACCTCCAATCCTGGCTCTGCCCTTCCCAGTGGAGGAGATAGCCATGTTGCCAGATAATTATAATGTTGCAGGTTTCCTGGCCAAAGGTAGTTGGAGGAATAAGTAACATTCTAGATTGGTCATGGAAAGATTTAAAGAAGTCATATTTGAACTTGTCTTGGAAGGAATCAGTCACCCAATGTGAAGGGTATTCTGTGCAGAAAAACCATGGTAAGGCCCAGAGGTATAAAACAGCAAATCAGGTTTGGAGAAATATCAGCATTGCAGTTAAGATAAAGCTGAAAATAAGATATAAAGAGCAAGGTGAGCCCTGGCTGGTTTGGCTCAGCGGTTAGAGCGTCTGCCCGCGGACCAGAGAGGCCCAGGTTTGGTTCCCACAAAGGGCATGTACCTCGGTTGCCGTTTGTCCCCAGCTCCGGTTGGGGTCGTGTGGTTGACGGCCAGTCAGTGTGTCTCTCTCACATCGATGTTTCTCTCTCTCTTCTTCCCTCTCTCCCTTCCGCTCAGTCTGAATATGAATGCAAAAATGTCCTCGGGTGGGGATAAAAAAAAAAGTGAGGTGAGTTCTGTAAGGGTTATATTTTAAAGGGCCTTAATTGAATGTCAGGCTGAGTTTCGACCTTTTTTATTTTAATCTTTACCCAAGGATATTTTTCCATTTATCTTCAGAAAGAATGGGAAAGAGGGAGAAAGAGAGAGAAGCATCGATGTGAAAGAAACACACCGACTGGTTGCCTCCCGCACAACCCCAACCTGGGCCGAGGACGAACCGCTACTGAGGTACATGCTCTTGCCAAGGATCGAACCCATGACTCATTGGTCAGCCAGCTGACACTCTAAACGCTGAACCAAACTGGCCAGGGCAGAGTTTGGACTTTTAAAACAGTGATTCTCAAGTGGAAAGTGATGGGGAAGGGAAGAAGAGTAAGTGTAAAGTTTGAGGAAAAAAATATTTAAAAGATTTTCTATTTGGAAAAAACACCTTGTTGTTTGATTTCAAAAAGCAACCTCAGAAAAGAAAGATTGGCAAAATCTTTTTGATTGGTGGAGCATGGGTTAAAAAGGATTGAGCAGTTGTGCTATAGACTATGGAGAACTGCTCAAACTTATATTACAAGTAAGTAATATTTTCAGATTCTCACCTAGAGACTTGAGGCTTTTTAAAAAACTATCCATGGTGTGACTATATTTTATTAGGTCATTTACATAACCTATTTTGGAACCCACTGAGAAAAGAGAAAAAGAAACTCTCCTTTAACCCAGAGCAGCTTCCCTCAGCTTCAGCACTGTTGACATTTGGGCCAGATATTTTGCTGTGGGGGCATGCCCTGTGATATTTAGTAGCATCCCTGGACTTTGTTCACCAGACACCAGTAGCACCCCTCTCCTAGTTATGACAATCAAAAATGTCTCCACACACTGCCAAATGTCTTCTTGGGGTCAGAACTGCCAGGCTAAAAACCACTGTCCTAGAGCAGTGGTTCTCAATGTAATGTGTACCAGAATTGCAGTGATTGTGCCCAGCCAGTGTGGCTCAGTGGTTGAGTGCCCATCCGATAGACTGAGAGGTCCCAGTTCAAGTCCCAGTAAAGGCACATGCCCAGGTTGCAGGCTCGATCCCCTGTAGGGGGCATGTAGGAGGCGGCCAATCAATGTATCTCTCTCACATCGATATTTCTATCTCTCTCTCCCTTCCTCTCTCTAAAAAATCAATAAAAACATATTTTTAAAAATAAATAAAATAGCCCTGGCAGGTTTGGCTCAGCGGTTAGAGTGTCGGCCTGCGGTCCTGAGAGACCCGGGTTCGGTTCCCGCTAGGGGCGCGTACCTCGGTTGCAGTTTGTCCCCGGCCCTGGTTGGTCGTGCGGGTGGCAGCCACTCGATGTGTTCCTTTCGCATCGATGTTTCTCTCTCTCTCTGTTCCTCTCTCTCCCTCCCACTCTACCTGAACAAAAAATGGAAAAATGTCCTCGGGTGAGGATAAAATAAATAAATAAATAAATAAATAAATAAATAAATAAATAAATAAATAAATACCTGTGATTGCTGGGACCCACCCATACAATTCCTGATTCAATGGGGCCTGAGAATTTGCATTTCTAACAAGTTCTCAGGTGATGCTGATGCTACCAGGTTTTGAGAACCACTGCTATAGATGAATTCTCTACCAAATGGAGAGGAATCGAGATAATAATCAATTTTGCATTACTTCTTTGGGTTTACAAAGCCCTATAACAGTATTTCCTTTGAGTCATAGAAATCCTATAAGGCCTGCAGAGCAAATATTAATAAACTTTTTTTACAGATGAGAAGTTTGCAGCTTGATGTTAGTAGGTTCTACACCCAGAACCTCTGACAAGGCCAATTGGGTTTGCATAATTTCTTTTTATTTCCTCAACCTGGGATATTTTTCCATTGCTTCTTAGAGTAGAAGGGAAGGAGAGAGAGAGAGAAACATCAATGTGAGAGAGACACATCGATTGGTTGCCTCCCACATGACACCAACCAGGGCCGAGGATCAAACCAGCAACCCAGGTACATACCCTTGACTGGGAATCAAACCTGCAACTCTTTGGTCCCTGGGCCAACACTCACTACTGAGCCAAACTAGCCAGGGCAGGTTTGCATATTTTCTGAAGCTTCATCATGTTTATATTTGTTTGCATGTTCCTGCTACAAGTATTTATCCATTTGGCATACACCCAGATACAGACACCTAAGTAAATCCCTATGATTTGATAGAATCTTGGCTTCTAGTGACAGAATAAGGATCAGCTTTGTCCTTTCATTTGGTTTGGATTTGACTCTAAGACATGCAGACTGTTCCTAATAAAAGGATAGAAAGACTTTTGGTTTACTTCATAGGTATTTAGTATCTATGTTGTGCCAGTTGTATCAGGCACATGAGTATACTAGAGAAACAGAGAAGTTTGAGATATTATCTTCTACTACCAGATGCTCATGGCCTAGTTAGGGAAACTAAACTAACAAATAATGAGAAAACTTTAGGAAAATCTAAGACAGCAGGTCAGTGGAGATGCCAAGAGTAAAGGAGTTTGAGAGAGAGGTGAACCAATGATTTGGACTGATGGACTTTGAAAGAGAGAAATGTGAGCACCTTAAAAGTTGAAATGAATAGGGACAGAGCAAGGGGAGTAGTTTAACTCAGGTTCCAGCATTCAAAGCTGTAAGACAGGAGTGAAACCAACTGGGACAGGACCCATCTATTATTATGGAAAAAGCATGAGACTTGGAGTCCCAGATTCTGAGTAGCTGCATACTACTGACCCTGGACAAATCACTTAAATTCTCTGATCGTCACATTTCTTGTTTGCAAAACAGTAATTACTGATCTCATCTGGTTGACTGAGAATTAAACAAGGTAATGTTTTTAAAGCATAAAACATAAAATCCTATGCAAATGAAGGTAATAGTGGTTAGTGTGATTTCTCACTGGAGGATAAGAATAAATAGGGCCAGCCTTTCCATGATGACAGAGCTCTCTCAAACACGGTGAACATTCCTAAAACCCACCAAACTTTCTGTAAGAAGTGTGGCAAGCATCAGTCCCAGAAAGTAACACAGTACATGAAGGGCAAGGATTCTCTGTATGTTCAGGGAAAATGGTTTTATGATAGGAAGCAGTGGCTATGGTGGCAGGCAGACTAAGCCAATTTTCCACAAAAAAAGGCTAAAACTACAAAGAAAATTGTGCTGAAGCTTGAATGCAGTGAGCCCATCTGCAGCTGTAAGAAAATGCTGGCTATTAAGATGTGCAAGCATTCTTACCAGCAGTGTACTAGAGTCCCCTTTTCCCCACACCCTCATCAACACTTGTTGTTTGATGATTTGTTGATGGCAGCCATTCTGACAGGTGTGAAGTGACACTTCATAGTTGTTTTAATTTGCATCTCTCTGATGATTAGTGATGTTGAGCATTTCTTCATATGTCTCTTGGCCATTTGCATATCCATTTTGGAGAGGTGTCTATTTAGTTCCTCTGCCCATTTTTTAATTGGGTTCTTTGTCTTTCTTTTGTTGAGTTGTATGAGCACTTTGTATATTTTGGAAATTAACCCCTTATCTGATGCATCATTGGCAATTATGGTCTCCCATATAGTAGGATCCCTTTCTGTTTTGGTGGTTGTTTCTTTTGCTGTGCAGAAGCTTTTTAGTTTGATGTAGTCCCATGTGTTCATTTTTTCCTTTGTTTCTCTTGCCTTCAGTGTTGTTGTCAGTGAAAATTCTGCTGTGTATGATATCTGAGATTTTGTTGCCTGCATTTTCTTCTAGAATTTTTATGGAATCACGAGTTACATTTAAGTTACCTCAAAAAGTTAAAAATTGAACTGCCATTTGACTCAGTGATCCCACTTCTAGGAATACACCCTAAGAAATCTGAAACACCAATCAGAAAGAATAGATGTACCCCTATGTTCATAGCAGCACTATGTACAATAGTTAAGATCTAGAAACAACCAAAGTGTCTGTCCATCAGTAGATGAGTGGATTAAAAGGCTGTAGTATATGTACACAATAGAATACTATGCAGCTGTAAGAAAGAAAGATCTCTTATCCTTTGAGATGGCATAGAAGGACCTGCAGAGTATTATGCTAAGTGAAACAAGCCAAGCAGAGAAAGAGAAATATCACATGATTTCACTTATTTGTAGAATATAATGAACTAAACAAATTGATGAACAAAATTAACCCAGAGACATAGAGGTGGGGTACAAACTGACAAGCCTCAGAGGAGGGGGTTGGTGGGGGGAGAGATAAACCACATGCATGTATGCATGACCAATGAACATAGACAACAAAGCTGGGAATGGGCAGGGGAGGGGAGGAGAGGAGAGTGTCACTGAGGGAAAAATGAGAAACATCTATAACAAAAACAAATTAATAAAAAAAAAAAAAAGAAGTGCAAGCATTTTGAACTGGGAGGAGATAGGAAGAGAAAGGGACAAGGTTCATATTTTGTTTTAGTAAGTAACAATAAAATTGTGAGGATATGGTCACTTCACACACACAAAAGAAAAGAAACTAATGTGGCCCAATTAAAGATTTTTGAACAAAAGATTTTTTAATGTAATTTATTCATATCCATTTATCCATTCAACATTGATTTAATTTGTGCTGAGCACTGTGCTGGGTGTAACAGATAATAAAGGAATCAGCACAGAGCTTATAGTTCATCAGGGAAATAGATGTGAAACGAACAAGTGATGTGATGGAAGAGTAAGGAAAGAACTGTGGAGCACAGAGGACCCTTAAATCAATTTAGAGTGTCAGGGAAGGCTTGCTAACAGAGAGGTCACTTGCTTGAAAGATCAGGAATGGTTATGAGGTAGCAAAGGTCAGTGTTAGCACAGAGTATGGCCTTATTCTGTCAGAGGTAGAGGACTTGATTACTGGAATGATAATCAAGAGTGGTTTCCTTGCCCTGGCCAGTTTGGCTCAGCGGTTGAGTGTCAGCCTGTGGACCAGAGAGTCCCGGGTTCGGTTCCCGCTAGGGGCACGTACCACAAAAAAAAAAATAAATAAATAAAACTGTCTTGGGAAAAAAAAAGAGTGGTTTCCTACCAGGAGGTAGGATTTTTGCTGGCCATCAGAAGAGGAATTGCAGGCAGAGAGGGGAGAAAGTTGTCCCCAGTAATGGGATTATAGTCAGAGACGTGAAGGATGAGTTGGTCGATTGGAGAGAGAGCCCTAGTATTAATAGACCAAATGAGAAGTATTAAGGTCCTTGCTCAAGCAGTAGAATGTCAGGGGAATATAAAAGATGCTTATAATCCCAGTGAATGACCCATTTGTCCTCTTCTCCCCTTCTTTTTCTGCAGGAGGAATCTGAGTGAGCTAGATCAGATTCAGAGGTACTTCAGCCAGAAGCTCACCAAGCCTTTATTTCCCCTCGGTCCTCAGACACAGACTGTCTTGCAGTGCCAACAGAGCCATGGGGACCATCGTGGGCCAGGAGCCAGCAGCCTAGACCCTGAAAGCCAGTGCATCCTAGAGAAATCCAATAACCTGGTGTTGCAAGTCAGCTCCTTAATCACGGGTATGGCTAGAGCTCCTCTTGTTGAAGAGTTATAGTCACTAGGTGCCTATTCAGAAAGTATTTGAATGACATGCTCTTATGACCAACAGAGACCAACAACTTTCATCATCTTATTTATTTATCGTCTTCCTTTTGAAAGGAGAGGCATAGTAGCATGGCACAAGAACATGTGCAATGCAAAGAGCATTAGACTGAGGAAGAAGTCCCAGGTGGGGTCCTTGGTGGGTTTCTAGCATGGACTTACTATTTGACTTTGAGCATACCCTTTCCCTTCTTGAGGTTTCCCCAACTAAAAAAAATAAAATAAAATAAAAGATGAGGGGGTGGATTCGATGAATTCTTCAGTAGTAGTTCTTGAACTTGTACAACTCTATTTTCAGAAAAAGTCAACTACAGACATTTAAAATTCTAATTCTCAGAGCCCAGAAGTCAGTATTTCTAGCTAGCATCCCAGGTGCTCTTGGATGTTGGTAATCCATTGTCCACCCTTTGAAAAACCTCTTTAAGTGGTGGTTCTCACTTTGGCTGAATATTTGAATTACTGAGGAAGCTTTTTTTTTTTTTTAATTTATTTATTTTTATTACAGATGTTTCTCTTTTTTCTCCCCATTGACACCCTCACCCACATCCCCCCACCCCGTCCCTAGCTTTGTTGTTCATGTTCATTGGTTATGCATACATGCATATAAATTTTGTGGTTTATCTCTTCCCTCCCACTTCCACCCCCTCTTCTGAGGATTGTCAGTCGGTACCCTACTTACACATCTCTGGGTCTACCCTGTACTGAGGAAGCTTTTAAAAATCCAGATGCCCACACTACACCATAGGTCAATTGCATCAGGATCTCTGAGAGTGGGACCCAGGCATCAGTATTTTTCATAACTCCCCAGGTAATTCCATTGTGCAGCCCAGACAGAGATCACTCTAGAACAAGTATTTCCAAACTTGCCTGAGATAAGAATCACCTGGGGCACTTATTGAACTACTGATTGTTGGGTCCTACTGAGTTGGAATCCAGGGTTAAGCCCTGGAAACATATATCAGGCATACTTTGGGGATTATTGAAAAATCATTTAGATCAGCATCTGAATTCAGTACTCACTTGGTGTCATTTTTGCTCAAAGAAAATGTGTGATTGTACAAAGGGATAGATAAGTTCCATTTTCTTTGTTTAAAGGAGGAAAAGTCCACCAGAAATTGATATTACATACAAATCTTCTTACGTTCTTTTCCCAGATATCTAACCTGTTGGTAGCCAGGGCCCTGGAGGTGTACTCTGTATTTGGCTTCTACTTGCTTGGAAATAATATTGTAAGCTACTTATTGAGCACCATGTGAGGCACTATTATGTTACTAGTTCCAGGAAGATATAGTGGTGGACAAGACAGGCATTGTCTCTTCTTTATCAAGCGTACATTCTATATTCAACCAAAGAAACTGACCCCCAGAAAAAAGGCTAAGAGCAAAACAGAGGGAGGCTCATTAGAGGTAGAGATGAGAGCAAATAAGGAATCACTTTAAAAGGGTATATTAAAAGAAGAGAGAGAAGAACTGAAGGATTGAAGCTGGAGGGGCTTGAAGGCAAGCTTGAGAGTTTAACCTTTATTCTGGAAGAAAATGAGAAGTTCTAAGCAAGGGGACGACAGAATGAGAACTGCTTTTCACAAGGAGAGGATGGATTTTGAAAGAGAGTGATTGGATCAGAGAAACCAGTTTCTACCTTTGTCATATCTGGGAGGGCTTCTTGGAGGAGATGCAGTAGAGTGGTGCTATAAAGGATGGGCTGGTTTTTTAAAAGCAGAAAGACTGCTCCAAGACAGAAGATAAGTAGTTCAGGCCAAAGGACTAGGATCAACTAAGTGTGCTTCCCAGTTCCTGTTCCTATTTGCTGGCAGGGATGTTCCATTTTCATACATCTACTCACTACCCTTTGAGACCTGAAAATAGTCAATGTATTAAACCTAGCCAGGACCTTCTATAGGCTGTGTACTCCATTAGGTGCTTTGAGGGAAATGTAATAACTACTTCTGGGAGTCAAATTTGCCTCCCATCTTCTTTCTCCTCTCAAATAATCATGTAAACATACAATAAACATTTACTATGCTGTTTATTAATTTATCCCCTACCATTTCATCCTCCAAACAATTTGAGGTAACTAGTAGCTTCCATTTATTAAGTGTCTATATATGCGCCACACAGTGTGTGCCCATTTATCTCATATATTCTTTATACCAAAACCTTGTGAAAAGGTTGGTGTTAATCATATTTAAAGATTAACAGGCTCGGAGAGAATAGTTTGCCAGCAACCACAAAGCTGGTAGAGATTTGAACCAAAAACTGACCAGCTCCAAAGCCTCTACTCTTTCCAACACACCATGCTGCCTCCATTTTCTCTGTAAACCTCTGCCTTATCATTTGGATGATAGATATTTATTTGCTTTCATTTTCCAAGTAAAATAGATAGTTCAAATAGTTGCCATCAAATAGGTAAATAAGTGGATTCTCATTTTGGTTTTTAATATAGGTAATTACTGAAGTAAATGGAAGCATGAACATGCCCACCAGGACTCCCAACTCCCAAGAATTCCTGAGCAGGAGCAGATAGTCTCTGAAAGCGTTTCTACAGATGTAACCACAACCATAAATAGATTAGATTTTGGTCTTCTGATACTAGAATAAAGTGCTAGAAATTGTACTGCCTTGAATATAGTTTTACTGACTCTTGGGTGGATTTACTATCTTTGATATTTGTAAAGGTCTGATTGCAAGAATACTTTTTGCAAGAATACTTCTGAAGCTAGAGGCTAATGTGGGAAAGGTTTATGGTCTATGGCCCTACCTTGTTGTAAGAATATCTGTTGCTCTTCAGATCTGCAGACTATCACCAGGAATTCTCAAGCATCTTTGAGTTCTCACCAAGCCAGGAGTAGAAGCAGAGAAGTTACCACTCTCCCAGATGCTCAGGACACAGGAGCCATGCAAGAACAAAGCACAACTCCAGACCTGCCGTTGGCAAGAGCTCCAGATGAGGGCACAGACTCCCCTCCTCCTCCTACTCTTAAAGAGACTTTGAGTGGAAGAGGAAAGTTCCATGAGTCCCTTAGACACACAGTACCCATTACAAGGATGCAGAATAATGACACTGAGGCAGGCCCAGCCTACAGTGATGATGACTATGAGGAAGACATCATTGAGCCCAGGACACTCAATGAGATCACCACCATAACAGACAAAACTAGCCCTTGGTCCAGTTTGGTGTCGGACACAAGTGAGATCATTAGCTTACAGCCTGATGAGGTGCAGAGGGTAGGCCCCTTTTGTCCTTCTCCAGAGCCCTGCCTTAGAGAGGAGCTCAAGGTTAGAAGTAGCTTTCTATCCAGCCCAGAAACGGCTGTCAGTCCTCACCTGCCTAGGCAGGGTTCTGCTAGCCAAAATCTTGTTCCTTTTGAGGTTGAGGGCTATAAGGCCAGGGTTGGAGAGCCTGCCTCAGCAGACTGCCAGCTCATCTCATGCATGACACTCTCAAAAACCCAAAAGAACAACACTTACTCACCAAGTGCAGATCAGGACCAGGAGCCCAAGCCAAAGGCCCAGGCTGAGAATGAAGCTTCCTCCAGTGAGCCAAGTGACTCTGCTGATAGCGTGGAGAAATTCCCTCTACATTTAGCCTCCCAGAACAAAAGGGAAAATCATAAGGGGCCACCCATCAACTGCCCTGACATCAGACAGAAGCAGACAACAGCTGGATCAGAGGTTTCCACAAAGCAGAGTCTCCTGTATCCTTTGGTGTTTCCCACAAGTAGCCCCTTAAGCCATCTTTAGGCATTTTTGATGCTGTTGCTTAGGCCAACCTAGTATGAGCATGAGCAGTGGCCGCCACCCTCATGAGATGCACTGAGGTGCATGGGAAGACCCTTCAGAAGACTCACCTGCACTGCCAGGGTGCTCCTATTTTCCCATTAACACCAGCCCTCTGAAGCACGGTGCTTTGAACTGGGTTTAGGTGTTGGGACCACATTTATTAGTATATCCTAGCCTGATTAATGTATTGGGTATTTTACACCTGAAGGCAAGGCCCTGGCTCTAAGGAATGAGAACTTTAATCTCAGTTGAAATAGAAGTAGAGGGTACAGACAGGAAAAAAGAGAACTACCAATGATTGAGCATTTACTATGTGCCAGGCACTTTACATACATTTTTTATTCAATCGTCTCAAGTCTTAAAGGTTGGTATTATAACTTGTATTTTGCATGTAAGGAAACTGAGGCTCAGAGTTATAGTGATTTGCCTAATATTTAATTTTTTTTTAAGTCAAGTAATGGATCCAAGGGGAGGGAAAGCAGGCACAGTTGAAATGGCAATGTTGAGGAGGAGAAGGGGCTCCTCTTTTCTCCTTTGAAACACAGTTGGACACATGGGGAAAGGAAACCACTTAGGACCATCAGCAGCCCTCACTTGTGCAGCCTAACCAGTTGGCTTATGAAGTGTGAAATGACTGGAGGCTGAGTACTGAAAGCCAACTCTCTGGTGAACTATTTTCTGGACTTGCTCATTCTGGCTTCTGACGTTACTGCCTTTACAGTCGATTTAGTTGTGCCCAGAATGTAAGGTCAGTGGGGGAGCAGTCACATCACAGGTCCTAATTCAGACCTTCCCAACGATTTATTCTTTAAAAAAACAAAAACCCACAAGTATTGCCAGGTCCTGTGCAGAGATTTTTTTTTTTTTTTTTTGGTACGTACCCCTAGCAGGAACCGAACCCGGGACTCTCTGGTCTGCAGGCCGATGCTCCAACCACTGAGCCAAACCGGCCAGGGCCTGTGCAGAGATTTTAATCAGCTCCTACCTCAAGAAGTTTCCACTATTGCCCTGGCCAGTTTGGCTCAGTGGTTAGAGCATCGGCCTGCAGTCCAGAGAGACCCAGGTTCGGTTCCCACTAGGGGCACGTGCCTCGGTTGCAGTTTTTCCCCGGCCCTGGTTGGTCATGTGGGTGTCAGCCACTCAATGTGTCCCTTTCACATCGATGTTTCAATCTCTCTCTCTCTTCCTCTCTCTCCCTCCTACTCTATCTGAACAAAAAATGGAAAAATGTCCTCGGGTGAGGATAATAAAAAAAAAGAGAGACATTAGAGCAAGACCTCGAAGATTAATAGGTATTCTGAAGACAGAGATGAGAAAGAGCTGTGTGTGGGGCATAGCCAGAAGAAAGAGCCTGGCTTGGGGCAGCAGCAGTTCACTGTGGTTAGAGCCCGGGAGTAAGTGGGGTGGTGAGAGGAGAGGTAGGGCTGGATCTTCGAGGCCCTCTTATGCCTGGCTAAGTTGCTTCGACTCTATTCAGCAAGCAAATTAAACTTCAGTTTCCTTATCTTTTAAATGGAGATAACAGAACTCTTCTTGGGGTTGTGAAATTTAAAACAAATTAATGAGGTAAACTACCTAGTACAGTGCCTGCTCCATAAACAGTGTTCACTGAATGTTAACTTGCAAGCAAGAGTGTTATATGGTGAGATTTACCTATTAGGAAAGTCATCCAGTTCCCTATAAAGAGAGGATCAGATCAGAGGAGACCAGGTAAGAAACTCACAATAATAATAAAAGATGAAGAAAGTCTGACCTGAAGCATAGACTGCTTTATGATGAAGAGGAGAGGGATATATTTGAGAGGATTAGATAGGGAAGAAAAAGAGGAAACCACAAAGTATGACTTAGAGGTTTCTGTCACAAGTTACTAGGTAGTGATGTCATTTACTGGATAGGGAACTGCACATAAAGATAGTTTGTGGGAAAGAGCAGATTTCCATTTGGGACATGTGCCTGTAAGACATTCAGGCCTGGAGTTCAGGATGAGGTCAACTATAAAGGTTGGTGTCTGTGGAAATAGATAAGAGCAGCAGGGAGAACCATACACAAGACAGAGTCCTGAGTATCAATATGTAAAGGGCAGGCAGAACAGGCACCCACAGAGAAGAGCTGGTCAGAGCTGAAGGATCAGGAGAGAGGTGGTGTGGGAGCAGAGTTTCAGGGATTATGGGTCAACACTCTGACACTTAAGACAGGCCCAGTAGAATATGGACTGACCTGTATTCACTGGCTTTTTCATTAAGGAGGACAGTGCAAATGGGGAAAGCAAGGCAGGTTTCATTGGGTGAGGAAACCAGAGGTAAGGACAGTGAGAACAAGCAACTTTTTCTCTTTAACCTGGGAGACTAGAAGAGCTGACATTGAGTGCTTGCTGTGTGGCAGGCACCATTCTAAGCACTTTACATATATAAGCTCTTAATTCTCAAGACAAAGGGTATTGTTATTATATCCATTTTACTGGTGAAGAAACAGGTGTAAACGTGAACTTTCCTGAAGTTATCATATAATAATTGACAGAAGCTACTGTTGGAGAAGACCCTTAGAAAGGCGCAAGCTGATAGGATGAGAGGGGGATCTTCAGTATATCAGACACACCCCTGAGACCTCACAGCAAACCCATTCCTTCCCCACAGCATCAGCTGACTATCTGGCAGAGTCCCCAGCAGTCAGAGCAGCAACAGCAAGTAGGCCCTCATTTACCAGGGCCTCTGAAGAAGAATCAGGGACTTGAACCAAAGCAGGAAATGATGCATTTCATTCATTCAGAGATATTTGTTGAACATTTACCGTGTCCCAGGTACTATAGCACGTGACAGGAATGTGGCTATGAAAGAGATCATCTGTGCCCTCTTGGAGTTCAAAGTCTAGCATGGAAGAATGATGAATCAATTTGAATCAAAACCATACTTAGCTATTGAGCAGAAACAAAAACTTACACATCAAAATGGCTCCCTCTCTCCCCTCCCAAACTGAATCAGTGCTTTGAACAAATATTTGTTCTCTGCATAGTGCTGGATATCTCCAGAGGATACAGAGAAGTGCAAGATCTAGTATCTGCCTTCAAGGGCTTACATCCAGACTGGGTAGACCAACTGTGCACACTTAGGCAGAGCCCTCATTTCTGGATGTGAGCAGAGAACAACTAGGAAGACCAACCCTCCTTTTTTTTTTTTTTTTTTTTTAATCCTCACCCGAGGATATTTTTCCATTTTTTGTACAGATAGAGTGGGAGGGAGAGAGAGGAAGGGAGAGAGAGTGAGAAACATCGACGTGAAGGGACACATCGAGTGGCTGCCACCCGCACGACCAACCAGGGCTGGGGACAAACTGCAACCTAAGTACGTGCCCTTAGCGGGAACCGAACCCAGGTCTCTCCGGACCGCAGGCCGACGCTCTAACCTCTGAGCCAAACTGGCTAGGGCCCAACCCTCCTTCATTACCAGGCATCTCCCTCCAATCTCAGACACTCCCCTTTGGAGCCACCTTTTCTGACTAACTTCTAACAGCTTGCCCAGTACGCCCTGAGCAACTGTCATTCAGTGCTTGCTACCTACCAACTTCATGTGGAGCTCTAGGGAAGTAGTAATGTAACATAGAAACTGAACCATCTTTGCCTTTGAGAAGCTTGTGGAATTTTGAGAAAAACACATTCAGATTCATATCAGACTAAATCATCAAGCATCCTATGTTGCAGACTCTGCCCTAGACTAGGAGGAAGGAGGGATCACTGTCAGCTAAGATCAGGAGAAAGCTTCCTAGAGGAGATGGGATTTATGAATTTTATTTTATTTTTTATCCTCACCCGAGGACATTTTTCCATTTTTTTTGTTCAGATAGAGCGGGAGGGAGAGAAAGGAAGAGAGAGAGAAACATCGACGTGAAAGGGACACATCGAGTGGCTGCCACCCGCACGACCAACCAGGGCCGGGGACAAACTGCAACCGAGGTACATGCCCTTAGCGGGAACCGAACCCGGGTCTCTCTGGACCGCAGGCCGACGCTCTAACCGCTGAGCCAAACCGGCCAGGGCGAGGAGGTGGGATTTAAACTGACCCATAACCCTGGCCAGTTTGGCTCAGTGGTTAGAATGTCAGCCTGCAGACCAAAGAGTCGTGGGTTCGATTCCGGCTAAGGGCACGTACCTCAGTTGCAGTTTGGTCCCTGGTTGGAGTCATGTTGGAGGCAACCAACCGATGTGTCTGTCTCACATCAATGTCTCTCCCTCCGTCCCTTCCCCACTCTATCTGAAAATCAATGGGAAAATATCTCAGGTGAGGATTAAAAATAATAATAAACTGACCCATAAAGAAAGCATAGACTATGATTTGTTAGGAGTAGGGATGGCCTTCCAGGCAGGAGGAACCACTTGAGCAAAGGATCCATGGGCAGAAATAGGTTCAGGGGGAAAAATGAATGGGGGTGATTGAGGTTGGTGAAGGTCTGGTCTGACAAGTGGGAGGATTTCTAGGTGTATGTGTCCCTTAACTACCGTTATAGCCCAGAACCCATTGTGGTGCCCAACTTCTTTTTGCCTCCCCAGCAGTTAGAGGCCTCCCTGCGGATACTCTCAGTTTCTACAGCATTGCCACCACCAGCCACAACAGATCAGGTAAGAATTTCCTCTCCTGTAGAGTCATCATCTCATCTGTAAAGTGCAGAATGCAGAACTACCCTGGGCCAGCTTCCTGAAAGGCAGTCACAGTGGTCACTCTCCAAGCTTGTACTGAGTATATTCTGTTGGCCCAACATTGGGCAAGAAGCTCAGGAAAAGTGAAGAACAAAAGTTTTTTTGTTTGTTTGTTTGTTTTTTATCCTCACCCGAGGATATTTTTCCATTTTTTGTACAGATAGAGTGGGAGGGAGAGAGAGGAAGGAGAGAGAAACATCGACGTGAAGGGACACATCGAGTGGCTGCCACCCGCACGACCAACCAGGGCCGGGGACAAACTGCAACCGAGGTACATGCCCTTAGCGGGAACCGAACCCAGGTCTCTCCGGACCGCAGGCCGACGCTCTAACCGCTGAGCCAAACTGGCCAGGGCAAGAACAAAAGTTTTAAGGGCAGGGCATCATCAGCTAAGATGATGTGGAAGAAATCGCTCAGAAGCATAAAAGCAGGACTCGGTTAAGAAATGCATACCTAGTGCAGAGGGAGCTTCCAACAGGAGATGCAACCTTAGGAGACCTGACAGATGAGTAAGGTCTGGATGAAGAAATAATACCAGTGGTATACCTACTTGTTTACTCATAACTGTTCATCACTCAGCTGAGTTAAGTGGTTGGAACACTGATACAGATCCCAGCTCTTCTCTTTTCTGTCTTGGCATAGCACCTGACCTTTCTTGAAGGTGGCAAGGAAAAGAACTACTTTTCTAATCATTCAACATATCTTGTCACGCATTATGCTGGGTGCTGAGCATACAATAGTAAATAAGACAAATTCCCAGTCTTCATGGAGCACAAATAGTATACAAAAAATAAAATATTTAGTCCTGGCCAGTTTGACTCAGCGGTTAGACCGTCGGCCTGCGGTCCGGAGAGACCCGGGTTCAGTTCCCGCTAAGGGCATGTACCTGGTTGCAGTTTGTCCCCGGCCCTGGTTGGTCATGTGGGTGGCAGCCACTCATTGTGTCCCTTTCACGTCGATGTTTTTCTCTCTCTCTCCCACTCTATCTGAACAAAAACTGGAAAGAAAGAAAAATGTCCTCGGGTGAGGATAAATAAATAAATAAAATATTTACAGATTGTAATGAGTACTGGGTGCTCTGATAAAGAACAGGGTCTCTCTGAGGAGTCAGTTTTTAATTGAAAGATGATCAATGTGGCATTTGCTAGGTACCAGACATGGTTCAAAGCACTTTATATTAATTGACATACTTCAGCAACCTGAGGAGGTACACATTTTTATCCCTTTTTTAAGGTAAGAAAACTGAGGTACACAGGTTAAGTAACTTGCCTCACACAGATGGTAAGTGATAGAGCCAGAACTGGAAACCAAGCAGTCTGATTTCAAAATCTATCTTCCTAACTACTGTATTATACTGAGAAGGAGCCAGCTGTGTTAGCAACTTGGAGAGCAGTGTTCCAGGCAGAGAGAACCACAAATGCAAAGGCCCTGAGGCTGAAAGAGCTCAGCATGGTCTAGCAA
This sequence comes from Molossus molossus, assembly GCF_014108415.1. Lineage (NCBI taxonomy): Eukaryota > Metazoa > Chordata > Mammalia > Chiroptera > Molossidae > Molossus > Molossus molossus. The sequence continues at coordinate 45,122,940 of NW_023425348.1, forward strand.
CTGACAACAGAGCCAGTGGCACTGGAACATAGAGACTGACATAATGAAGTCAAAGGGCCAGGTCATAAAGGACATGTAAACCATGGAAAGGAGTTTCGATTTTATTGTAAATACAAGGCTATCCATTGAAGTTTGTTAAGCAGAAGAATGAGAGCTAATTCAATTTTAAAGAATTTACTTAAGGTGCTGAATGGAGAATGGGTTGTCTTTCAGATTTAGCAGCATGATGGTTATTGGTAACCTTGAAAGAGTAATTGTGATGTAGTGGAGAAAGGAGCCTTAAAGTACAGCTGCGTACTGGACCCTATTCTAGGTCCTGGGCACCTAGCTCCTGCCATGTGGAACTTAGAAAAAAGGGGGTAATTTCAGAGATTAATACATGCCGTGTACAAAATATATTAGCTTGTTTATTATTAACTATAATAGCTAACCCCTATTTAATGCTTACTATGCACTAGACATTATTCTAAGTATTTTACATGTGTAAACTCATTCTTTCAATGACACAGTGTGGTGAGTACTGTTATCCCCATTTTTAAAAAATGAGAACACTAGCCCTGGCTGGTTTGGCTCAGCAGTTAGAGCATCAGCCTGTGGTCCAGAGAGACCCGGGTTCGGTTCCCGCTAAGGGCATGTACCACGGTTGCAGTTTGTCCCCGGCCCTGATTGCGTTGTGTGGGTGGCAGCCACTCAATGTGTCCCTTTCATGTCAATCTTTCTCTTTCTCTTCCTCTCTCTCCCTCTCTCTCCCTCCTATCTGAACAAAAAATGGAAAAATGTTCTAGAGTGAGGATAAGAAAAAAATGAGAACACTGAGGCTCAGAGCTTCCCATACCAACATCCAAAGTACTATTATTTCTATTTTATAGAATCAAATACAGTCTGCCCTCGTTTATCACGGTTAATCAGTTTCAGACTACTGCGATAAATTAATTTCTGTGAAGTAGGATTCTTTATATACAGTCATCCCTCACCACTTTGCACTTTGACTTTCGCAGCTTCACTCTATCGTGGTTTTTTTCAAATACAGTATAGTGTTTGAAAAAATCGGGATAGAGTAAGGCCGGGAAAGTCGAAGCGCAGAGTGGCGATGGATGACTGTAAAGGTTAAGTCACTTGCTGAGGGTCTCCCAATTAGTAAGTCACTAAATGTATGACTCCAAACTCTATGCTTTTCATTAAACCACTTTAAAGTCATGACACTTGTCTTACGGTATATTTTTCTAGCCAATTTGCCTTCTTTTAAATAAGTTTTATTTTGCAATTAACATTTAAATATGCTTTTCTAGAGCCTACTTAGATGACAGTTGGGTCAGTCCAGAAGTATCCTGAGGTTATAGTCCTAATGAGAAGCCTTTAGATGTTTGACCCTTTTACTGGTTTTCCTTCTCCCTCTCTCCCTCAACTTCCCCAGCACCTTTTTCAGGACATCTCATTTATTTGGCACATAGATCAATCAAAGTTCCCACACATCTCAGTTTTTATCAAATTTGTAAATCCTCTCCTAGAGGAGGAGAGGTCCCAGTCCCCGCCCAGGAACTCTGCATTTTTGTGGCCTTTATTCCTAGCTCATCTTTTTCCTTTCTGCATCTTCCCTTGCATGTCCCATACATACTCATCAGTATTTAGATGGGGATCACAGGGCTTTGTCCAGGCAACAAGCATAAGCTTGTGAGCTAGACATCCAGGGAGTGAAATACTTACTCTGCTATGCAATAGCTAAATTTTTGAGTCTCCGGTTCCATATAAATAACATCAGGCTGATATAATTCTTACCTAATAGGATGATGGCAAGAATTATCCTGGAGGGAAAAAAAACAGACACTGTTAGTTTCCTTTCCCTCTTCCTCTCTCAGCCAAGTGGGTGAAGTGTCAGTGAGTCATGCCCCTTAAGAAGGGAGGTCTGTAAGCCACTTTGAGCTGTTATCCCTCACCTGCCAAGCAGAACTGCTCTTCCTGTCCTTTTGTTTTTGCCTTCATAATGTATCAGCTGCGAAGGGGACAGAGTATCTTTGATCTGTTAAACAGACAATACAAAATGTGGTAGAGGGAAAAGTAAGAATTTTCACTTCAAGCAAGTCCAGTTTTGAGAAGATGAGTCTCACCCTTTATGATCTTTTTTCTTTCTTGCCAACAGCAAAACATCATTGTTTGTCTGCTGATCTCAGGGTCAGCTGTCTCCCGAGACCTCATTTGGGTTCTAGTTAGGATAACCAATCATCACAGTTCATCCAAAACTGTCCCATTTTCAGCATTAAAAGACCCACAACCCAGGAAACTTTGGGAGGCTAGTCATCCTCACCGGTGATGGCCTTTCTTACTACTTGATGCATTTGTAACTGCATCTTTTCTGAGTCTTATGCTTTTGTCTGGGTGCCAGCCAATGCTAGCTAACCTAAGAGTCTAATCAAGTATGTGTTAAGATACAAGTAGGGGCACCAAAATTAAGAGAGGGAAATTTTAAGAATTAGGTATTTTTTAAAACATTGAAATAGTCACCATGGGATAAATCAGAACTTTTACTAACTTCCTTACACTTATCAGTTATTTTAGATTTAATTGTGAATTATATTTGGGCAAGGGCACCAAAATCATCTCAGCTTGGGGTCTCTGAAGGTCTTAAAAGTGGCCTTTGAGAATTTTAAGACAAAAAACAGTCTTTTATATTTACCCCATACTTATTTCTTGTGTTTCCTTCTTTCTTCACATTCTGATTGCATTCTAGGACCATTTCCCCTCAGTATGAAGGGAATTCATACATTCTAAAGGAAATTCCTGTAGAATTTCATGTAGTGCAGACCCATTGATGTTCTCAGCTTCACTTGTCTGAAAATATGTGTATTTGGCCTTCATTTTTTAAAAGGTATTTTTTCCATTGGATATAGAACTATAACTTGGATTTTGTTCATTTCTTTTAGCATTTTAGAACTGTCATTCCACACTTCTGGTTTCCAGTGAGAAGCAGCCAGCATTCTTCTTGTTGTTGTTGCCCTAAATGTAATGTGACCTTTACCTCTGGATGCTAAGATTTTTCTCTTTGGTTTTCAACAGTTTGTCTATAATGTTCATAGTTGTGAACAGGGGATGGGGTAAGGGAAGGGAGGCACATAGGTCTATCCAACATTATTATTATTGTTTTAATTCTTAGGTTGGGTTGTGTGGATTTACAGATGTTAACTTTTATTGTGTTTCATAATTTATATATGTTACATAGATTCTCTGATACATTACACAATGAAATCACAAAATCATATGTAATTAAAATGTTAAGAATGGCCCTGGCCGGTTTGGCTCAGCAGTTAGAGCATCAGCCTGCGGTCCCGAGAGACCCGAGTTCGGTTCCCGCTAAGGGCATGTACCTTGGTTGCAATTTGTCCCCGGCCCTGGTCGGTCATGCGGGTGGCAGCCTCTCGATGTGTCCCTTTCACATCGATGTTTCTCTCTCTCTCTCTCTCTTCCTCCTTCTCCCTCCCACTCTACCTGAACAAAAAATGTCCTCGGGTGAGGATAAAAAAAAAAAATTAAAAAAATAAAATTAAATTAAATGTTAAGAATGACTGAATGTTGACAAAATGGAGACACCAGCTCCTTCCATAAATTTGGCTGTGCATATGGAGCAGAGAAACAGCATAGCAACTGGAGTAGCAGTGAGATCAAGGAAAGGTATTTTGGTTTTGCTTTTTTTTTTTTTATCCTCACCCGAGGACATTTTTGCATTTATCTTCAGATAGAGTGGGAGGGAGAGAGGGAGGAAGAGAGAGAAACATCAACATGAGAAAGACATATTGAGTGGTTGCCACCCACACGACCCAAACCGGGGCCAGCGACAAACAGCAACCGAGGTACGTGCCCTTAGCGGAAACCGAACCCCAGTCTCTCTGGTCTGCGGGCCGACGCTCTAACCACTGAGCCAGACTGGCCCAGCCACTGTGGAAAACAATATGGTGTTTCCTCAAAAAAATTAAAAATTGAACTGCCATTTGACCCAGTGGTCCCACTTTTAGGAATATATACTAAGAAGCCTGAAACACCAATCAGAAAGAATATATGCACCCCTATGTTCATAGCAGCACTATTTACAAAAGCTAAGATCTGGAAACAGCCCAAGTGTCAATCAGTAAATGAGTGGATAAAAAAGATGTGGTACATTTATACAATGGAATACTATGCATCTGAAAAAAAAGAAAGATCTCTTACATTTTGAGACAGCATGGAGGGACCTGGAAAGCATTATGCTAAGTGAAATAAGCCAATGAAAGAAAGATAAGCATCACATGATCTCACTTATTTGTGGAATATAATGAACAAAATAGATCCAGAGACATGGAGGTAGGGAACAGACTGACAAACCTCAGGGGAAAGAGAGGTTTGGGGACAGGAAAAGAAAAACCAAAGTTAACTTACACGCATATATGCATAACCAACGGACACAGATAACTGTAGTGAAGGCAGTCGGGGGACAGGAATGGGAAGGAGGGTGTCAACAGGGTTGGGAGGGGAAAGGAGGACATCTGTAATACTTTCAACAATAAAGATACATTTTTTTAAAGAAATCTTAAATATAGGACCAGTTATAACTTTCTGTATACTAATGGAGTAGAGAAAGGGAGAAGGGGAAGATGCAGGAGAGGGAAAGAAAATAGGCACAGTCAACAGCTCGAAGTGAGAGATGAGGAGAAGGCAGGAGCCCTGTCCATTACCCCTATTTGAAGATTATATCTATTCTGGCTCCTCCTACGGCCAGCCTTGGCCCTGAAGACTTACATGGGGAATTTGAGAGGCTGCTGGGCTTTTCTCAACCAGTGTCCTGGGACTGCTATGCTGTACCTGGCAAGTGATCCATCCTCAAAAGGAGAGCTTGTAAGTACTAGCTCAGTTGCTCTGGCTTCACCACAAGGTCTAAGGGAGGGCCTAGTCCTTCACGTTGAAATGGTGCACCTGAGCCCAGGAGCCTTTCACACTGTCTCTACCTCAAGAATTTGTTGAGCAGGGTTTTTCTCCTCCCTCCTCCATGTAGTGTGGATACAGGTCTTTGTGTGACATTAGTCAAGTCATCAGGTCTTTTTTTTTTTTTTTTAATTCTTACCTGATGATACTTTTTCCATTGATATTTAGAGAGAGTGAAAGGGAGGGAGGGAGAAAGAGAGAAGAACATCAGTGTGAGAGAGATACTTCATTTGGTTGCCTCCCATATGCACCCTGACTGGGACCAGGAATCAAACCCAAGACCTTATGGTGCATGGGCTGACGATCTAACCACTGAGAACACTGGCCAGGGCTTGTCTGGCCTTTCTTTTTTTTTTTTATCCTCACCCAAGGACATTTTTCCGTTTTTTGTTCAGATAGAGTGGGAGGGAAAGACAGGAAGAGAGAGAGAGAGAGAAACATCGATGTGAAAGAGACACATCGAGTGGTTGCCACCCGCACGACCCAACCAGGGCCGGGGACAAACTGCAACCGAGGTACATGCCCTTAGCGGGAACCGAACCTGGGTCTCTCTGGACCGCAGGCCGATGCACTACCGCTGAGCCAAACTGGCCAGGGCTTGTCTGGCCTTTCTAAGTCTGTTTCCTCATCTGCCAGATGGTGTTACCAGGCCTGACGGGGATTATAGAACACCTAGTGCCACACAGCCCTTAGCTCTCCTTCCTCATGATAGTTTCATCTTACAGTTTGTTGCCTCTTCACGAAGGAAAGGAAGTAGAAGGATGGCAGATTTAGCAGGACTGCTGCACAGTCATACAGCAGCACAGTTTCATGTTGCTTGTGAACCAGTCAAGTTCTGCTGCCTTTGCTTTCTCTTCCCTCTTGTGATGAAGTACCTCTTTACTGGAACAACTTCCTGGTTTTGTTTAAAGTTACATCTGGTTCTATTTGCTCATAGTGGCTAAGAGAGGGAGGGAAGGGAAAGATGAGACAACAGTAATGTACATGTACATATTGTTTTCCCCAGACTCGGGTCTTCTGCTCTTGTAGTTGTTTCTTTAGGAAAATCTCAACCACTCCAATTACTTAAATTGCTTTACAGTTTGATGACTTTCAAATACTTATCTTCAGTCTAGACTTCTCTTCCATGCTACAGACACACATGGATCCAATTGTTACAAACAATTCACTATATTCAAAAATTGAGCCTGTCATCTTCCTTTGCGTACCTCCTCTCCTGCCTGCACTGATCTCAGTAAACTCGACCACCACTCCTACCAGAGCATAGGTGTCATCTTTCCCTCCTCCTACTCTATCCCCTACTCTCAGCCAATCTATTTCCAAGACCTGTTAATACCAACCCCTAAATATCTTTGAATCTACTTACTTCTCACCATTTCTTTTAGTCCCAGTCATCTCACCCATGACTATTTCTATTAGTTTCACTCATATCCACGCTTTCCCACCACTGTCCACTCCCTGCTGTAGCCAATGTGATCTCCCGCTCTAATCAGACTTTTGCCCCACTTTACCTCTGGAATGGGGAGGGACTCTTCAAAGTTGCCAAAATCCTGAAACACTTTCATATTCCTAAGCCACTTATCCAGTCTGAGCGCCCTTATTTGACCTCTCGCAGCATGTGACATAGTTGATCTCTCCTTTAATCACATTCTTCACTTGTTTCTAAGGCATCAATCTCTCTTGGTTCTCCTCCTCCCTCACTGGCTGTTCCTGCTTGGCCTTCTTTACTGGTTCTCCCTCATTTTCCCTACTTGTTAATATAGGAGCGACCTAGAGCATAGTTATTAGACTTTTTTTTTTTTTTTAAGATAGAGTGGGAGGGAAGGAGAGAGAGAAACATTGATGTGAGAGAGACACATTGACTGGTTGCATCCCACATGACCCCAGCCAGGGTTGGGGATCAAACCTGCAACCAAGGCACATGCCCTTGACCAGGAATCAAACCCAAGACTCTGTGGTCCTCAGGCCAACACTCTAACTGCTGAGCCTGACCAGCCAGGGCTAAACTTCTGTATTTACATTTACTTTGTAGGTGACCCCATTTGATCTCAAGGCTTTAAATTCCCTCTATATGCTGAAGACATAAGACTCCTTATGTCTTCAGCATATAGAGGGAATTTAACTCAGCTTTCTCCTATAACTCTAGGTTCATATGTCCAACTGCCTCTCAACATCTCCACTTGGATATCGCATATTCATCATGTCCTAAACTCAACCAGATTTTATTCCTCAGATCTTTTTCTTAGTCTTCCCATCTCAATTCACAGATAATCTGTCCTTCTAATTTAGTTGTTCAGACCAAAACCTTTGGAATCCTTCCTGATGCCTCTGTTTCCAATCTACCAGGAAATTCTAAAAGCTCTGCCTTTAAAATATATCCAAATCCAACCACTTTTTATCATCTCTACCATTACCACCCTGATCTAGCCCATCATCATCTCTTTCCTAGATTATAGCAGGAGCCTCCTAACTTGCCTCTCCGTTCTGCCCTTGCCCTTCAATGTTAAATAAGTCATTGAATAAATCATGTGATTTCTTTGCTGAGAACCCTTCAATAATTTCCACTTGGTGATTAGGAGAGCCAGAACTGGGACTGAGGACAGGCAGGCCAGAGAGTAAGAAGGTAGTTTGGGCCTCATACTTCATATGTCTTTTGGCAAATGTACAGAAACATAGTCCTGAACTAGATGCAGGAGAAAACAGAAAGAGCTATGGCCCTTTCCTTTGGGAGCTCATGGTTCCTTAGGGGAGCCCGTTTTATGTCTTAGTCCACCAGTTCCTACTAAACACCTGTAATGCTTGAAGAGCTGGATCTGTTCCTATGGACCCTGCCTTCAGGGAGCTCACAGTTCTTTGAGAGGCGCTGACCTCCAAATCATTCCCGAACTTGCTCAAATGACATTAGCGTATATTAACACTTAAGTAAAACAAAGAAAGTGTGTATAGGGAAAGGAAGACAGAGACACATGGGGTAGCTTGAGTAGAATTCAAAGGTGAAGTAAAGGCTTTATAGGCTGTAGATTGGGAGAAGAAATCTGTCAGAGGATCAACAGAATTTGGCAACTAGGAGGTACAAACAATATGTTCTAGAGAGACCAGAGATGAGGAAAGATAGGCCTGGACCAAAATAATCAAGGTAGGAATCAGAAGCAAAGAACAAGAAGCAACCTGTCATCTGAACCTTGGCCTCTGCTTGCCTGCATGGCAGCTCCAAACCTTGAGATTGCCCTGTCTTGTTCTGTGCCTTCCTTCCTGACTGGAGGCCAGGCTCTGCCTACATCATGAATGAGACCCTGGATTAACCACAGGCATGGAGCCAAACCCTGTGGTTCCACAAGAGTGAGTGCAAGAGGCAAGAAGTCAGAGACAAGGCCAGGCAGGTTGTCCACCCCCTCCTACCCTGGTGTTCTCACCTCCACTCAGCCAGACCACAGTGTTTCAGACATTACTAGTCATCAAGGTGTTCCAGGCCAGCTGGGAAGCTGAGAGTCAGTAGACCTGATTTCTAGCCCATGCTCTGCTGCTAGCTTTCTGGGTTCTAGAGCAAGGTCTCTCTGGTCTCTGGGGAGGCAACAGAGACTCAATTTGTGGCTGTACTTCCCTCTTCTCTCCTTTCAGGTGGTTTTGTATAGTGGTTAGGAGCCTGGCCTCTGAATCCAGACTGCCCAAGCTTAAAGCTCAGCTTTCCCACTTACCAGCTGTGTAACCTGGTTACCTAACTTTTCTGTGCTTTAATTCTTTTACCTGAAAACTGGGCACAGTCGTACCTGCCTCCTAGGGTTTGTTTAGGATTAACTGAGTAAGATGATGTGAAGTACTTAGAACAGTTCTTGGCATGCAACATAGTAACTATACAAATGTTAATTGTTATAATTTTTGTCATTTTTATTGAAATGTCTTCTCTCTTAGGCTGTTACATTTTGGGGGGACTGGTAGGAAAGAAATACTAAGGGACAGAGACATGAACAAAAGCTTAGCACTGGGAATGGGGAGCTGAGAAGGGCACCCCAGAAGTACAGAGAGAAGTGCTCGGGGCTGTAGTAGTTTACTGTGTGCTCAGTTCAGACCCTGAGTTAGAGGCCCAGGACAACACACTGTCCCCACCTAAGGGTGACTGAGCCCTAGCCTCAGCAGTCCATGGCCTGCCTGTCTTTGAGCCCTAAGGCTTAATGGCTTCTGCTTTTCTCCCAGGAACCTAAGGAATTTTTCTGTCCCTTGGTTTCCCTTCCCCAAACCCAGAGACATCTAAAAGATACACAGTCCTGATAGAGAAACCCAACCACCCCAAAAATCACCAGATCAGATCAGGGGTCCAAGGGAATTTCTTGAGCCCAGTGTCTTCTGTCCTCAGCCTTTGGTCCAGGCTTGATGGCTGAGCTGCCCCTCTTGGAACAGGAAGCCGTGTCCTATTGCCTCATTTCTTTGAGCCACCAAGACCCTAGCCCTCTGCAGAGCCTCAAGAGGACACCTAAAGGTTAAAGGGTTTCTGATACAGGCCACAGAAAGCTTTGGAAAGAAGAACTCCCTGGCCAAGGGTGCACGCAAGTCAGGGGAAACAGCTAGAATTGGCTGGTGTTCACCCTGCCCAGAATGCAGATTCACAGGCACCTAGAGGGAAAAGGCACACAGGTCTGCTTGGGTAGGCTCTAGGCTCAAGTTACCTTAGCCTCTTTGAGGCCAGAACCTGGGAGGAGCCAGGAGTTCTAGAAGTGTCGCTTTAACCCTTCCCTCTCAGGAATCTGGACTTCGGGGCCCTCTCACTGACAGGGCATGGGTTCAAAAGGTTGAGGAGTCTGGATCTAGTCAGGACTCTTCATTGGGTAAGTGTGGAGACAGGCAGGGTGAGGGAATGAGATAGCCTGTTAGGGAAGGCTTCTTGGAGGGAGACATAGGAAGGGGGTGGTAAGGAACTGAAGGGAGCATGTAGGTAGTGAGACCCACATGATTAGAGCTCTAATGCAGGAATGGAATGTGAGTTCAGAGCGTGGACCCCAGCCATGATCCAGCTGGGCTGGGCTAGGGGGATCAAATTAGGATTTGCCTCCCATGCCTTGGCCTCTGGTCTTTGTATCTTGTCCCCACTTCCCCCCTGCTCTTAGCTACAGTTGCTAAGTTTAGTGCTCTTTTTAGCACAAAGTCTTAGTCTCAGTCTTGAGAGAGGACTGGGAGCCCCACCTCACCCCAGGAGAAGGCAGCCAAGGGGGTGAAAGTTGAGCAGGGCAGGCAGCTATACTGAGCCCTCACTTGTCTCTGAAACAGCAATCTGTTGGCAAGCCCACTAGCCAGTCAGAACCAGGTGGCTGTTAACTTGCAGTTTTCAGCTCTGGAAAGTTTTGCTTCCAGCTCCTGAGTTAGTGTTTATGTCACTTAGGGGAGCTGCTCTGGAAAAGAACAGAAGTTCAGCCCTGATGCCAGGCCCATGGCTCACTGGGTGGGGCTCAGTGAAGTGGGGAGAGCCTGGCCAGGCCTGGCCTAGCACTGGGCACGCCTTGGGGAGGTGCTTTACCCCACTTCTTCTCTGCCTGGTGTGAGGTCTAACAGCAAGGCTTCATTTTGCTCTCTGCAGCTGGTGTTGGCTCTGGCTCCAGCTTAGCACCTGTGTTTTGCAAGATGTTGTACCTGACCAGAGCCTTGATCTCATCTGAATTTTATTTCTCAACTTTATTATAGTAAACCTGAGATAGGAAGGCCAAACAGAAGTTCTTAGCTCTCTTTGGTAGCAAAGATACTGAGACCCAGAGAGAGAAAGTGTCTTGGCCTCGAGTAAGTGGGGAAGTTGGGCTGGGCCACAGACCAATGTTTCTTCTATTCTGCCCCACGGCCTCCCCTGTGAAAAAGTCCCAGGGGTAAGTGGGGGCACCTACCCTACCACCCTCTTGAGAACATGTGGCCATTTCAGGGGGATCCATCTGGAAACCCAAATCAAAGTGTCTCAGAGAAGATGCATCACAGAAACGTGACCAAAAAGGGAACCACAGCCAGGATAAGTCCCTGGGTTACAGAGAGCCGCCTCTAGCATTATCTGCGCCTCCTGACCGGTTTCAGATGGGGAAAACAAGGCCCAAAGAGAGACTGACTTGCCCAGAGCCAGGACTAGAACCAGTTCCCCATCCAGGGTTAGCCTCTTGATTTGAGGAGCCCAGGAAGCCCCAAACTTTCCTTCCACCACTGTTCCTTGCCCATTCCATGATGCTGTATTTTCACCCCAGCAGAGTTCTGCCTTTGGCATTAAAGGCTTCTTTGAGACACATCTGTCTCAAATAATAGGCTGGAAGGCATGTTCACCCTCATGGCTTGGGTGCCCAGGTGCCCAGAAAAGAGCAGGTTCTCATTTGAAAGTCGGAGAATTTAATGGTACAGCTGGGCGAGTTTAATGGGGCAATTGAAAAGCCCCTGGCCTGTTACCATGCTTACCTAGAACCCTGGAAAAGCCAGTTCTGTCCTTCAACCCAGGACAATAGTCATCCCCCACCCCCAGATCCCACAGAGAAATATGGTCAGTTTCTCCCCAGACATTTAGGAACTTTCCTCAGCAAGCATCAGTGCCTCTCTCTGGGTTTGTCTTCTGCTCTCTACTTACAGTTCTACCAGGCCCATCCCCACTGCATTCCCAGCAAAGAAATTCCTTCCTCGAGGTAAGCTTCTACCTTCATGGTTTTTCAAGTGTCTCTTCAAAGTATCCCTCAGGGATGTCACCCCATATATGACACCCACTGTCTAGACTCCAGGGTCCCTACAGCCCCTTAGTCTGATGATCCTGCTTCCATATGGGTTCCTCCTGCCTCCCCACGAAGCCTGAAGCTCCTGCAAATCCCAGGCTGTGGTGACAACTTACTCGTGCCCCTAGGGCTCCAGCAAGAGCATGGGAATATTTCAGAACAGCAGTTAGTACATTCTGCTCTACTTAGCCCCTCAAGGGTTGTGTGAAGAAAGAACCTTTGTTACTAGTCAAAATGTTTTTTAGACCCTGTTGAAGTCAACAAAAGCCAAATGCTGCTGAGCATGTGTTCTGTCCTTCCACACTCCTTCCCAACCCTGTACACAGAGCCAAGCCCTGGTCCCTGGGCCTGGGCCATACAGATAAGGCCCCCTGAGTCGCTGGGTCTGGGTGTGGGTGCTGGGAAGGTGGCTGAACCAGCCACACTAGTTTCTTTTCCAGAGCAGTTGGCCCAGCCAGCAAGTGCAGGCCTGTGCTCATGCTGTTCCCTCCAATGGAAGACCTCATGCCCTCCCCCAGTTCTGCTAAAACCCTGCCCATCTCAGATTCCCCCTCTGTGTGAAGAGTCCCCTGACTTTCCCAGCTGTTAGTCATTGCACTCTCTCCGTGCTCCCAAGTTCTAGGCCTCATCTCTATGATTATTGCGTAGGTCGGCATCTGTTTTCCATCTAGCTGAGCAGCCCCTGGAGACAGGAACCATAGCTACCCAAGAATTGATCAGGTTGAACAGATCTTAGGCTTCTGAAAGGTTTGGTGAATCACCAACAAATGTATCTTGATTGTCATTTCATGAACTAAGGTACTTGGCCCTTCCAATCATGGAGAGCAAGACCTATCAAAGCCTCTCCAAAACAGAGAATGCTTCTCCTCTGTCAGAGGACACAGAGGCCTGGTTTTAGGATGAGAGAGAGAGGACCAGTATCTCTCTGGACCCCTTTCACTGTAGCAGAGAACGAAATGGAAATTAAGGTACAGCTGGTGACTCAGAAGCTCCATCTGCAGTACAACCTAGATGACTGGAATGGGCCTTGATGTCACTCCTAAATCCTAAATAGCTCAAGAAACAACAATCTTGAGTCTTGGGAGCAGAGAGATGTATGCTGAGGCTTCAAATGCTGCAGAAAGGATTTGACTCGACTAAAGACTTGGCACATAGTAGGCTGTAACAACCGTGGGTTCCAGAATGAATGGATAAAAGATGTTTTCTCCCAGAGGCAGTCTCCTCCACACCCAGTTTAAGCCTCTGGTTGCTGTGGCTTGGTCCCACCCATTCACTGATCTAGCAACTACCAGGCTCCTATCTTGAGAGAGGACTGGGAGCCCCACCTCACCCCAGGAGAAGTACAGTTTGAGTCATAAGCATCAGATTCAGTCCTAACCCTTAGGAGCACTCAGTCTGGAAGAAGAAAGTAACAGACAGTGGCTGGGCAACTGGCCTCCCCTGGCCTGAGGCATTATGGGATGCAGATGCCTTCCATATTTTGGAGAGAACAAATGCATACACTAACAAAGGTTGGTTGGTTTCCTTTTTCTCCTTATAGCTTGGCCCTGCCTGGAAGACAGTCATAACTTCTAGTCTCTGTTCAGCCCCTAGCACCACGTGCTCTTGGTTCTCAGGAAATCCTTCCTATGGGCTGTTAGACCTGAGAACTTACTCAGGTTTTATGCACTCCCTTGACCATTTGAATTCCAGATTGGCAAGGACCCTCAAGGTTATCCATCTCGCCCTTTTCCATGGGTGGGAAACTGAAACCCAGGCAGGAAAATGAGGATGCCCGACTTCCACTCCCCTTATATGTGGCTGCTATTCTAATTCTTTCAGCAGATCTCTCTGTCTCCCCTGCTTAACTCTGAGCTGTGGAGGTCAAGAAATAAGTTCTGTTCCTTTCTGTCTTTCTGTCATGGTAGGCATTATGAATAGGTTAAAGAAATGAAGGAAAGCCCAGTTGGTGTGACTCAGTGGTTGAGTGTCAACCTATGCACCAAGAGGTCGCTGGTTCAATCCCTAATCAGGGCACATGCCAGGGCTGCAGTCTTGGTCCCCGGTAGGGGGCGTGCAGGAGACAGCCAATCAATGTTGTTTCTCTCTCATCCATGTTTCTGTCTCTCTCTCTCCCTCTCCCTTACTCTCTCTAAAAATTTAATTTAAAAAAAAGAAGAAAAGAAGTGAAGGAAAGAAGGATTACTAAATGTTACTGACCCCAGAAGCAGCTGCAGTTGGGCCTAGTTTCCCATCAGCAGCAGAACTGCAGGAGTGGGGGAGGTAGTCTCTGTCTCTCTCTAGGGTCTTCACCAAGCTGCTTGAGGTACAGGTGTGCTCAATGCTCCTGCAGCTAGTGAAGATCTCAGCTCCTGGGGTTTGAGGACAGGGAAGAGATGTCCATCCACAGGGAAGGCTTCATGCTGTGAAGTCAGCCAAGTTTGTATGTGGTGGCGACTCCCATCTCCTTTTAGTACTGCTTCTTCTGCCAGGCCTCCATCTCTTCCCCAGGGCCTTGCTCTCAGCCTGGGGTAACTTTTCTGTATAGCTTTGAGCTCCTTCAGAACAAGAACCTGGCATAGACTAAACACCAAAAAAAAGACTGAGTGCCCTGGTCAGTTTGGCTCAGCGGTTAGAGCATTGGCCCGCGAACCACAGAGACCCGGGTTCAGTTCCCATTAAGGGCACATACCTCGGTTGCTGTTCGTCCCCGGCCCCAGCTGGGGTTGTACGGATGGCAACCAATCGATATGTCTCTCTCACATCGATGTTTCTCTCTCTTCCTTCTACCCTGTCTGAAGATAAATGCAAAAATATCCTCGGGTGAGGATAAAAAGAAAAAAAGACTGAGCAAATGAGTGAGTCATAGAGGAGTCCAGAAGACCACAGCAGACTAACTCAAATGCAAGCACCTTAAAGGTGGAATTGGTGATAACCTGTCAGCTCAAGGAGGGGAGATGTTTGATAGCAGGGCCATGAGTATGTGCTTCATGTCACCTGGCAGCTTCAGGAACTCCAAAGGGCCAACAGAGTTTATTCACCTCATCTTCTCCCTGGAAGTTGGATCTATTTCCAGGGACAGAAACAACTCAGTGGACAAATGACTTGTCTAGATTCATGCAGCAACAGAATAGATGAGGCTTCAAACCCATCCTGGAGATGACTGCCCCTTCTCCAGAGGCCTAGAAAGAGTCTGAGCTGGTTCACATCTTAGCTCTGCTACTTCGAGCTGTGGGACCTTGAGTTTATTTCACTTGAACTGTAGTTTCCTCACCCATGACTTGGGAATGGTACCCACCTATGGGTTGAGGTAAGGATTAAGCAAGATCAGGTATGTAAAGTGCTCTGTAAACCGGTAAGCTCTGCATCACTATTAGCCAAAGGACCAAAAGATGAGAGGAATTAAATCCATCTTGGCAGTGCCGTTTCTTCAGTGCTAACCTAGCTGACTTCCTCTCCAGGACAAGAGCGAAACCACTGGAAGAGCCCTGTCCCAAAGGCCTTGTCGCCCGAGACCTAACTCGCTGCCTCCCAACCTGCCTGAAGAAGAAACTCGCAGGATTGCACGGATATTTTCTTCCCAGTGCTCCCAGAAAGAATAATGCAGCCTGAGAGACTGAAGGAAGGACCCACCTGCCCACCATCCCTTAGCCTTGTCCAGCTTGCAGGAGGTGCCAGTTCTGCTTCCCTCAGGGCTGCCAGAGTCCGGAAACCACCACCAGCCTAGTACATGGGCACCACAAGACCCCGTCAGCATAGATGGTGAGAGCATCCCAAACCAGCCCCATGTTCACCTGCAAGGCCTTCGGCTTCTTCCTTCTATAGTGAGGCGAAGGTTAGAAACAAAATGGATTCCCGCAACAAACTGGCCCACCTATATTTTGAAGGTACCCAAGCAGGCATCTTTTGGCTGAGAAAATTCCCCCAATGTCCTTGACACAGTGTACTGCTGACGTGAGTTTATCCTCTACCCGACTATGATGGACCATTTCTGCCTTAAAGGTTTGAGAGGGAGGTGTAGAGTATATGCATCATGCATAACTGAGGAGATGCTACAGCCACCTTCAGTTCATTTGCTTGGGAATAGGGTATTTTATAAATATAAATTATTTATATGCCATGTTGAATTAATCATAGGAGAGGAGGGGGAAATTACCTCCTTCAAACATTTTATCTGACTGTCTGAAAATTCTAACCATGCTTTTAACTTATTGTTTTTACCCAGCTTTGAAGGTCATTGTTCCTGCCTGTGTTTGAATAAAATCATATTGGTATTTGTATTCCGTGCACGAGTATTTCCTGGGTTGGCCACTGAACAGGGTTGTTAGGAATTCATTTGTGTTCTAACAGCCAGCGATAAAACTTGACCACCATACAGTCCCTTAGAAGCTCATCTGAAACCAGGGGCCAGAGTCACCATGAGACTTCTGAGCTCCCCAAAGATCAGGTTGATCCAGATTAGGGTAACACCCATTATTTCTTTGCTGGTGCCTCAAATCCGTCAGTAAAGTAAAGGGAGTTTCCTGCAACAACTCTTCTCAGAATCCCCCATCTCTCTGGGATGGGAGGCCCTGGCTTAGACTGTCGGACCTCAAACATTTGAGTAACTACTGTAGACAAGGCCTGTGGGGAAGGTCAGGGCAAGGTGTGCAGAGTGGCTGTGAGAGGTTGAAAGGAAGCTACATGGAGGCCCTGCTTTCCACCCCCAAGCACAGGTCATTTCACTTAGTCCAAATAAACAACCCTATAGCCTATATTAGGATTCCTTTTTAATAGTTCACTGAAGCTCAGTGAAGTGAATTTGCCTCTGTTGATGTAGCTAGGAGTGAATCACCACACAAGACATCGCCAGAGATGTTTCAAGGCTTCTGCACTCAGTGACCAAAACAGGATATAGCCAGTAAGTGCTGTGAATTCAGGGAGTGTACGGGGAAAGACCTGTGGGCTGGAGCAGTCGGGGAAGGCTTCCTAGAAGAGATAAGTCGAGGTGAGCCCAGAGAGAGAACCAAGCGGGTACTCAGGCCGTATGCACCTGGGGTAGAGAAGAGATTGGTCTGTCTCTGCCACTTCCCCAGTAGGTCCCCTCCAGCTTGACTCTCCAACCTTCTGAGCCTCTTTCCTCATCTGTAAAATGGGGTGATAACCCCAGCTTCATAGGGTTATTGTGAAGATGAAATAGAGATGACATTTGTGAAAGTGCTTCGCCTGCAAGTGGCACTTAGTGGAAGCTTAGGAAATGTCAGCCCCGCCCACACCTCCCCTCTTATCTGGAGCAAATCAGTAGATAGGCAAGCACACTAATAACTGAGACAGGCAGGACATGCCCTCAGGGTGCAGGTGATGCAGGAACCCCAGGGTGCCCTCATCAGTGAAGTGCCCTCAGACCAGCCTGCCCTTGATCTGTTCATCTCAGCCTCCTAGCCTGCCAGCTCATGCCCTCCCCAGAGCCTTCCTCTCAGATCACCAGCCCAGAATTTTAAGACCTGGGGCTCTACCTCCTTCGAGGTCACTAAGAACCTACAGTGGAGCGGTCAGGGGCCCAGGCCTGAGGGGTTAAGCAAGTGAATATTCCTTCTAAATCCTCTTCAGGTCCTGTAAATAGCCTGATCGGGTTGAGTTAGGATAAGGCCACGGGAGGACACCAGCTGCTTCTATCCAGGCTGAAGGCAGCCTCCATGACACAAAGTCATCCTGAGGGTCTGAAACCCACTGCATCCCCGGAAGTTGGGTCTGTTTCCCAGCAACAGGTCAGAAGTGAAATGCCTTGCAGGTCATGCAGTATGATGTACATGTTCCCACCACGACCAACAGAGCTAGTCACTGTCTCCCCCACTTCCCTTTGAGCACTCCCTTTGAGAAGACCTGAAAAGGGGTGTTTCTGTTCACTCACAGGTTTGTTGATCCCAGCTCATAGCAGCCAACCTTGGGACCTCTAGAGCAGGCAGGTTTCTGGGAACAGGAAACCAAAGTGGACAGACCTAGCCCCATCAAGAAGCTCCCAGGCCAATGTAAGCTGAGCTGACCTTCCTGCCCTCTGGGTTTCTCCAGGGTCTGCTGCCCCCTTGTTTGGCTTCCTACTGTTTATCCCTCCCCATATACAGTACCCACGGCAACTCACCCACCACCTCCAGGCCAGCACTTTCAGGTAGGGCCCAGAACCTACTTCCTGAGCCCTCCCAACCTCAACAGCCCTTCTCTCACAACACTAACATAGCTGCCTGTTCTGCTGACATGAGCAGGGCCTGGTTCAGGAGAACAGGCTTCATACCTGAGCATCTGGCTTGTGACCACCTGCCTCGTGGCCATGGCTCTGTGCCCTAATCCAGCACTGGCCTCAGCCTACCCCTCTGCCCAACCCAATTAATTCTCTTCCCTTCCCAACCCTCTCTCCTCTCTTCCCCTGCCCTCTTCTGCCCTGATCCCTTCCCCTTCTCTACTCTTCACTGTCATCTGGGTTCCAGGTTCTGATGTGCCCTACCCTTACCCTCAGTGTCTGCCCTGCAATAGCTGCTGCAGGGGACCCTTTCCACCCTGCCCCATACATTCTCCCAGCTCCCTTGGCTCCAGCAGTGTCCATGCTGGAGCCTCCAAGTGTTATGTCATCAACAACAGTTGTCATCCAAATTACATTATAATTTGCAGGCTAGAGTTGGACTCTGCCTCGTACTAGCTGTGTGACCTGTGTAAGTCATTGTCTCTCCCTGAGACTCAGCTTTCTCCTCTATAAAATAAGCATTACAAATGTTAGGATCCCTAGTCATAGAAAAGAATGAACACAGATGAACTTTAAAAACACGATGCTATGCCCTGGCTGGTTTGGCTTAGCGGTTAGAGCATCGGCCCGTGGACCAGAGAGTCCCGGGTTCAGTTCCCGCTAAGAGCATGTACCTCGGTTCCAGTTTGTGCCCAGCCTTGGTTGGGGTTGTGTGGGTGGCAGCCACTCTATGTGTCTCTCTCACATCAATGTTTCTCTCTCTCTCTTCCCCCCTCTCCTTCCCACTCTGTCTGAAGATAAATGCAAAAAAGACCTCTGGTAAAGATTAAATAAATAAATAAATAAATAAATAAATAAATAAATAAATAATAAAAACATGATGCTAGCCAGGCAGGTGTGGCTCAGTGGTTGAGCATTGACCCATGCACCAAAAGGTCACCGGTTTGATTTCCCGGTCAAGGAACGCCCCTAGGTTGTGGGCCTGATCCCCAGTGGGGGTCATGCAGGAGGTGGCCAATCGATGTTCTCTCTCATCCATATGTCTCTCTCTCCCTCTCCCTTCCTCCCTCTCTCTCTAAAATCAGTAAAAAGAAAAAGTATAAATAAAATAAAAGCACTGTGCTAGTCCTAACCAGTTTGGCTCAGTAGTTAGAGCACCAGCCTGCAGGGACTGAAGAGTCACGGGTTCGATTCCAGTCAAGGGCACATGTCTTGGTTGTGGTTTGGTCCCCAGCCCTGGTGGGGGTTGTGCGGGAGGTGGCCAGTTCATGTGTCTCACATCGATGTGTGTGTGTGTCTCTCTCCCACTGTATCTGAAGATAAATGGAAAAATGTCCTCTGGTGAGGATTTAAAAAACAACAACATGCCCTGGCCAGTTTGACTCAATGGTTAGAGCATTGGCCTGCGGACCAGAGAGTCCCGGGTTCATTTCCCTCTAAGGGCGCGTACCTCCGTTGCAGTTTGTTTCTGGCCCCAGTTGGGGTCATGTGGGTGGCAGCCACTCGATGTGTCTCTCACGTTGATGTTTCTCTCTCTCTCTTCCCCCCCTCTCTCCCTCCTCCTCTATCTGAAGATAAATGCAAAAAAATGTCTTCGGGAGAGGATAGAAAACAAAAAAAAACCCTATACTAAGTGAAAGAAGCCAGTCACAGAGTATGTCACATAGTGTATAATTCTGTTTGTATGAAATATTCAGAACAAGCAAATCTATAGAGACAGAAAGTCAATTATTGATTGCCTGGGGCTGGGGGGGAAGGGAAGTGACTGCTGATGTGTAGGGGGATGTTTTTGAGGAGTCATGAAAATGTTCTAAAATTGATTGTGATGTTTGATGGTGGTATACTATGAATATACTAAAAACATTCAATTGTACCCTTTAAACAGGTAAATACTGTATGAATTATATCTCAATAAAGCTGTGGGGTTTTTTTTACTTAGAATCCTATTAATACCTACCTCATAGGGCTGTAAGAAATAGAAATAATGTATGTAAAGCTCATAGTAGGAACCAAGAAGTGAGAATCGTTATCATTGTTATTATTTAGAGGAGGCCCGGGAGAGCCCTTCCCAGCCTTGACCTTTGGACTTACATAGTGACAGGTCCAACCACACACACACACACACACACACACACACACACATATACCCTTATCACCTGAGGTAGCTCTTTTTTCAGTAGTTGAAAGGAGCTATTTTAAAGAACCTCAAGTCAAAAGAACTGAACCAGATCTAGAACTCTGACCTCCTCCCTCACCTCCCCGCCCCTCACCAACAGCCTCTTGTCAAGTGATCAGGCTGTCAACTAGCGTTTCCAGGGTAAGGTTTCAGGTCAGCTGGAGTGTATAAAGATAGGTGCTAAGCCGGAGACAGCAGAGACAACAGTGAATGGCAAGGGAGCATTCAGATTCCTGCTGCTACCTCCTGGGACAGAGCCCTAAGGAACCTTAAGGAGGTTCTGAGCTGCCCCTACCCCATCTGGACTCACAGGTGAGACCCCATTCTCTACCCCACCGCCTCCACATTCTCCCCTTCGTGGCAACTTATGGAGAGCAGCCAGGAACCGGCAGGGGTCACTACCATAGCATGGCAGAGCTGACAGGGATTTAGTCAAGCCCCCACCTTGTCAAGATGAGGGAACTGCATCCCAGATGAGAGCGCTGTCACAGGGCTGGGACCCAACCCCACCACCATGTCACTCACCCAGGACTCCTTCCTCTGCTGGCTGCCTGCCTCTGCTGTGATTTTGCACATCCCCGTAGATAAGAAGTGGCTTTCTCCTTAATCTGGCCCAGAATCCCTCCAGGATTCCTCCAGAGCATCATGTCCTCTCCCCATGGGGGCCCTGTGGAACCCCTTTCCTGAATATGGATCATGGAGGCATGTCTGGCGTGAGGCCTGGCCCCCGTTGTATGCTGGGAGTTTCATAGAGCTCGTGGGAACTCTCCACTCAGTGGCTTCCTCGGTGGGGGTGCTGCAGAGGCTTTGCCAGGATGGTGAAGTTGAGGAGGGTGTCTCAGAATAGGGTCTGCTGACGCCTGATTCAGAGACACCAGGGAACTTGCTTCTAATGCAGATGCCCAGACCTCAACCCAGACCTGAATTGGGACCTCTGAGGCCAAGGGCTGAGAATCTACTCTGTATATAAGTGGCTCCAGGGATCCTGAGCTCTCCCTGAAGTCTGAGACCCTGGGCCATGCAACAGGCATGGGTGTCAGACAGACCTGGGCTCCAGTCCCAGCTCCAGCCCTCATCCTTGACCTGGCTGAAGCCCTCAAAGCCTCCAGTCCCTTGATAATAAAGTGGGAATAATCGTAACAACTACCTTAGAGTCTTACAAAGGGCTTGAGTTAGTCAATGCCTAAAAAACCCTCAGCTCAGCAGGAAGCATTCAGCAAACATTAATGACATTAATGGGCACCATTACCCCAGGCCATGCAGACTAGAACAGCCCATCCCTCAAGTGTCCCAACAGACCCACTGGGAGGAGGGTTCTGCTCTCGACTTCTACCGGCCAGTGGCAAAGGTCCACTGGCTGCTAGGTCTCCTCGAGTACCAATTTGGGAGGCTAGAGAAAAGAGGGAAGGAGGTTGAGGATCACTGGCCTCAGGGCAGCCCTTACCTGTGCCCACCATTGTGGCCTCCCAACCTCCCACCCCAGCTTGACCAGTGGAAGTTCTAGAGCCCTCCCCAAAGGTGTGGCTTCTGACCTGAATCCATGCCTGCCCACTCTGCCCCCATGGGTGGCTTGGGACTGCCTCCGGAATACGCTCCAGCCTTCACCACAGGGCCACTGCTATTGACCACATTCAGGCTCCGACACCTCTCGCTGTACCATTCCAACAACAACCTCAGTGGTCTCTGAGCCTCCCATCTCTCCCTGCCAGTCCAAACACCTCACCTGCCTGCTCTACATGCAGGTCTGCTAGTGTCACTCTTTAACTTGAAAACCACCGACCACTCTCCACTCTGCTAAATTAAGTACAGCTCTGGCATTCAAGGCCCGCCACCAAAGGCCACTGTGGGCACCTCAGGTTTCATTTCCCATTTCCCCCAAGTAGGGTTCCTTGGTCAACAGGTCCTCCCTGGGCCCTTCCAGCCTGCACAGAGAAGCAAGATAAGTCAGCCTTGTCCCTGTCTTTGGGGTCCTTCCTCCATTTGGGGGGAACCACTACAGTTAATGAGCTAATTCTACAAGAAAGTATGGTATGGGACCAGGGGTTTCTGGGGACAAAGGAAGTTCAGAAGGGAAGCCCTTGGTGGTTCAGCCCTCTGGGCAGGGAAAACCAGGTTTCCCCAGGAAGATAAACCCAGCCTGTAATGCAGTGCCCACGAAGTGTCCCCTGCCAGGCTGGCACATCACACACATGCCTTGGAGTCACGTAGCCCTGCTCACCTGTGTCCTCAGACCTGTCTCGGCCTGTTTGTAACTCTGAAAGTGTAGTAAAAATACCTAACTTGTAGGGTTCTTTTTTTAGAGCCTGGGTAGCCACCAAAGGTTTTGAATAGGGGACACTCTGACAACCAGTAAGAGACACCAGAGAGCATAGCCCCCAAGGGCCTCCCCGCTCTGAGAATCAGGCCCTCAGACTCCTCAGGCTAAAGTCTCAAGAAGCCCCGCCCAAATCAAAGGAGGGGAAGGGCAGGGGACCCCCAGTGCTTAAGGGCAGAGAGGTGAACCGAAGGCTCCACTGGGGGAGGCCTCTGTGCTGTATTCCAGCGCCAGGCAGAGGAGTCAGAACCTCCCTGCTGGGACCCAGCCAGCCCTGGCAGCTGCTTGTCTCCTGTAGGGCAAAGGGGAGTGTGAACTAAGGCGGGGTGGGGGTGTGGGGAGGTGTTCCCCAGTATGACTTTTATGCTGTTCCCTCAGCCAGGCTCAGCTGCACTGACACCAGGACCTCCACACCATCCTCCCAAAGAGCAAGATGGTTCGTTCTTGGACCCTGTGGAGAAGGCAGTGCAGAAAGGCAGGAAGACAGGCTGTGGGAGGAGCGCTGCAGAGGGCCAAAGCTGCCTCTGGGGGACCCAGTTTTTTCACCTACCAAACTGGGCAGATGCCCACCCAGCTTTTGAATGCCCTCAAAAAGGTCAAGATTGTAGATCTCCATACCACCACAACCACCAGAGGCCTGAGGAGAATGGGGAAGGGAGACAGTGCCTTCACAAGAACCTGGTTGGAGTTCTGTGAATTTGAGCCAGTCTTTTTCCATCGTAAGCCTCTCTTTTCTCATTTGTAAGATGGACTTAAATGCTGCCCTTCCTTTTTCCAGGGCCATTTTGTGCTTAGAATAGTAGAGAGAACCAGGTTCTGACAGTAGTGGCTGGTAACACTGAGCAGGCGCGTGTTTCTGAGTCTCAGTTTGCTCATCCAAAAAGGGGAAAGGGCCCTGGCCGGTTTGGCTCAGCAGTTAGAGCGTCGGCCTGCGGTCCAGAGAGACCCGGGTTCAGGTCCCGCTAGGGGCACGTGCCTCGGTTGCAGCTTGTCCCCAGCCCTGGTTGGGTTCTGTGGGTGGCAGCCACTCAATGTGTCCCTTTCACCTTGGTGTTTCTCTCTCTCTCCCTCCTACTCTATCTGAACAAGATATGGAAGAATATCCTCAGGTGAGGATTAAAACAAAAGGGGAGGGGGGAGCTCCCTTTCAGAAAAGTTATGAGAATTCCATGAGATTGTGTGTACAGCTCACTGCAAGGTCCTCCTGGCCCAGCCGTTCCCTCCTACCCTAAGCCATGCCCCACACTCTTCAGCTCATGCCCTTCCTGCACCTCAAACACCCTTCTCCAGTTGCTGAAACACTCTCCTCCTGCTCACCTTTCAAGGCCTAATTCATGCAACCCTTCAACCCCCCACCCCCATGAAATTGTTCTAATTCCACCTCACAAACAAGAGAGGCCCTCTCCTTCCTTTGAGTGAATCCCTTCTTGATGGATCCTTCCTCTGACACTGGGCCAGCTCATTTGTACTACAGTTATTTGTAGGCATGTCTAATGCCCCTAACAACACTCCTCGAGAGTTCCTTGTGGGCAGGTCACACTCACTGTTTTTACTCATCTCGGGATTTCCCGGGGAGTGCCAAGCACAGACCTGGGATGAGGTGGATCTTACAGAGAAATCCACAGGCCATGGCAAGGACCTTGGACTTTGTTCTGAATAATGGGGGGGGGGGGGGCATTGGACAGTTTTAAAACAGAGTGACACGATCTGACTTATGTATGTTTGGATGCCAGGTAGGTCCCCTGCCTAGAAAATCACTTCCTCCATCTGCTGTCCCAGCCAAACATTGCAGAGTCAGCACACAATTCTCATTACAGCCCAGTGACCATTAAAATGCATACAAATATCTCAATTTAAAAAATTTTTAAATAAGAATAAAATTTTAAATGCAACTTTATTCTGGGAAAGATCAAAAGGGATAAGACAGAGTGAAGTGGCCAGTTTTTCTAAGCCAAATCCACACAGCTGAACTTAGCAATGCCCCGCCTTTTCACTCATAGAGTCCTTCTGGGTGCTGAGAGGAGCTTGGGGGCTGGCCCGACAGCACTGGTTCCATCTGCCTCCTCTGGCCTGTCTTCACAGCCTCCTCCCTGCACTAAAGCCCAGGGCTGCAGAGCGGCCTCTCCTTGGACCTGCACTGAGCCCTTGAGGGACTGGAAGAGACTATTGGGACCATGGTTGGACTAAAGCCTTCAGAGATGCCTCCCACAACAGCTGTGAAGTTCCTGGGGGCGGGCACAGCGGCCTGTTTTGCTGACCTCCTCACCTTTCCACTGGACACAGCCAAGGTCCGCCTGCAGGTAGGTGCCCTTTGGCCAAGGGTCATTATCCGCATCAAAGGAAGGACTGAGTTCTCTACCACAGCATCTGAACCGTCTACCAGCAAGCTCCTCACACAGAACCCTGAGCAGGCCACTCACCCCACTGTTTATGACTCTGCCTTGCCGCCTCCCCACCACGGTGATCATCACCCAAGACAAAACTACCTTAATTCCTTGGCATGACGTGACTGGGCCCTTCATGGCCTAGCCCTACTTTGTAAACCATAAAGAGTGAAGTAAAGTAAGGAATTACTGGGTGACCTTGAGCAACCCACTGACCACTGTAGTGGGAAAAACAGTCTGTCCCCGCCTTTGCTCTAAGAATCAAACGCTGCACCATGTCTGACAGCTTGTGAGCTATAAACTGCTGCACAAACCTGTCATTCTTACTGGGATGTGACAGCTATGGTCATGCTTGTTCTCGAAGTACAACCCCAGGCAGGTCCCTCTGAACACAGCCCCATCCACCCCGACCAAGCTCCTCACGCCTCTGCGGTGCATGTCCCTCAGATCCAGGGGGAGAACCAAGTGGCCCAGAGCGTCCAGTACCGTGGTGTGCTGGGCACCATCCTGACCATGGTGCGCACCGAGGGTCCCCGCAGCCTCTACAATGGGCTAGTCGCTGGCCTGCAGCGCCAGATGAGCTTCGCCTCCATCCGCATCGGCCTCTACGACTCTGTCAAGCAGTTCTACACCCCCAAAGGATCAGACCGTGAGTGCCCAGTATCCCGTAGACACCGTCGTGTGTGTCCAGAGACCAGGCAGTGTAGACTCAGAGGCAGGGCTGGGGGGTGGGGAGCTGGAAACAGGAGCTCAGGAGGAGACTCAGAGCCCCATCAAGAAAGTTCCAGCCTATGCAGGTGTGGCTCACTGGTTGAGCATCAACCCATGCACCAAGAGGTCACTGGTTCGATTCCCGGTCAGGGCACATGCCCAGGTTGTGGGCCAAATCCCCAGTCAGGGGGTATGCAGGAGGCAGCCAATCATTGTTCTCCTTATCGGTGTTTTTTTTTATCCTCACCGGAGGACATTTTTGCATTTATCTTCAGATAGAGCAGGACGGAGAGAGGGAGAAAGAGAGAGAGAAACATCGATGTGAGAGAAACACATTGACCGGTTGCCACCCACACGACCCCAGCCAGGGCCGGGGACAAACTGCAACCAAGGTACGTGCCGTTAGCGGGAACTGAACCCGGATCTCTCTGGTCTGCAGGCCAATGCTCCAACCGCTGAGCCAAACCGGTCAGGGCTCTCATCAATGTTTCTATCTCTTTCTCCCTTTCCCTTCATCTCTCTCTAAAATCAATAAAGAAAAAAAAATTTTTTTTAAAAGAAAGCTCCAGAACCCTGACCCAGGGGAAGAAGCAGGGCAGCCCTGAAGAGAACAGCATCAGGCCCAGAGAGGTGTCAGGTGATGGGACACGGGCCCACTCTCTCCTTTTTTTTTTTTTTTTTTTTGTGGTACGTGCTCTCCTTTTTCTCAGATGCCAGCATCACCACCCGGATTTTGGCAGGCTGCACCACGGGGGCCATGGCGGTAACCTGTGCCCAGCCCACAGATGTGGTGAAGGTCCGATTTCAGGCCAACATGCACATTGGGAATTACAGCGGGACAATGGATGCTTACAGGACCATCGCCAGGAAGGAAGGGGTCAGAGGCCTGTGGAAAGGTAGGTCTGGACTCCAGTCTCAGGGGCCTTCGGCAGAGCTTTCCCTACCCCAGGGCTGGGGCAGAGAGCCGAACGAGGAGGGAATTCCCAGCATAGTGTATTCCAGTGATTCTGAAAGAACATCCCAACAGAAAACATCTCTTGACCTACCACAGTGCCCCAATTAGTTCAATTTGCCAGCTCTTCACCATGTGCAGGCTATTGAGAGGGGGACAGAAGTGAATAGGCGACACCTTCCATTCCCACACAGAGATGAGATGTGACAAGGAGCAGCCATATCACAGGGCAAGATGTGCTAGGTTCACGCAGAGGTGCAGGTCCAGAGACAGGACGGACGGGCCATGTGGGCTCTGGAGTGAAGGTGACACTAAGCTGGGCCTCAACCACTCAGCTGGCTCTGGGTGTGTGAGGATTGCAGGGGAGGACCTTCCAAGCAAAGGTCTGAGAGGTGACTGCAGGGAGATGCTGTGAGGGGGGAGCTTCCTAGGTGGCAACCTCCACAAACACTGGAGCCTCTCCCACATGGAGACCAGGGGCCCCATGAATCCTTGCAGAAGTAACAGTAACCCAGTGAAGGTTAAGAGCAGGAGACCTGGGTCAGAGCGCTGGCCCTGCACTCACTTGCTCTGGCCCTCCTGGAGGCTGGCCCTCTGTGAAAGCGCCGATTGGTCCTGACGCTCCCCTGGGCCCACCAGCACTGCGCTCCGCACTGTTCCAAGAGCCCCGCCTCCCTCTTCCAAAGAAAGACTTCCTTTTCTAGCTCTAAGCAAGTCTCAGGAGGTATGTGTAAATTTGGTCGATATTGCAGATTATCCTTCCAAATGTAGCCCAAACAAACACAAGTGGGCCTTTCTGTTTTCTGTCTCTAAGAAGGACATGGATAATCTGAGTCGTTAACACTAGGAAATGTGTAACCTCTGTGGTGGCTGGGCTCTCTGAGACCACTGGAACAGGGCACTGTGACCCCCCCAGACACCTGAGGCTTGTGGCCTTGCAGCCAGGGGTCCACTTCTACTCCCCATTTTTTAGCCCTCATCCCATTGTCTAACAGGAACTTTTCCCAACATCACGAGGAATGCCATTGTCAACTGTGCTGAGATGGTGACCTATGACATCATCAAGGAGAAACTGCTGGACTCTCACCTGCTCACAGGTGAGGCCCTGGGCTCCAGGCAGACAACCTTCCCACAGCAGGGAGCAAACCTGGACTCCACAGAGTGGGCACCACCCAGAGGCCGCGGGGCTTTAGAAGGAGCAGAGAGGAGCAACGCCCATGATGACGAGTAGAGAAAAGCTCTGAATAGGGAGGCCGGGGACCAGGGCTCCAGCCCAGCACCACTTCTTAGCATGTGTCTTTAAGCGAGGATCACCTACTTTGACTTCAGTATCCTCTAACAAGGTGGCTGGGCCGGATGACCTTCCAGCTCTGGGACTGCTCAGGTCTGTCTTGCCTGTGCTTACCAGGGGCTCCACCCAGGGCAGTGAGAAGCATGGGAAAGACTATCCTTATGCTCAAGAGGTTCACCGTTTAATCGGGACACATGACACACATGGAATGGAAAGCAAGTACACTCCCCCTCTCACAGCCCCACACATCTTCTTCCTGTCCCTGCACAGACAACTTCCCCTGCCACTTTGTCTCTGCCTTTGGAGCCGGCTTCTGTGCCACAGTGGTGGCCTCCCCAGTGGACGTGGTGAAGACCCGGTATATGAAGGCCTTCCCAGGCCAGTACCGCAGCCCCCTGGACTGTATGCTGAAGATGGTGGCCCGGGAGGGTCCCTCAGCCTTCTATAAGGGGTGAGCCTCCCCCTCCTGCCTCCATGCTCCCTTCCAGAAAACTCAGGCGCTCTCCCCTCTTTGCTCCTCCCTCTCCCTTCCTTCTTCCCTCTCCTTCTTTCTTCTCTCTCTCTCTCTCCCTCCCTTTCTCTCTCTCTCTCTCCCCCTCTCTCCCTTTCTCTCCTTCTCTCTCCTTTTCTCTCTCTCTCTCTCCTTGTCCCTCTCTCCATCTTCCTCCCTTTTTTCCTTTCTTCCTTTCATGTATAATGTACCTACCATGAGTCCCTCTGGGATGCAGTGGTGAACAGCACAGATATAAATGCCACAAAGGAGAGTATCAAGAACAATAGAAGTTTAAAAAAGGAGTGAACCAGCCCTGGCCAGTTTGGCTCAGCGGTTAGAGCGTCGGCCTGCGGTCCAGAGAGATCCAGGTTCGGTTCCCGCTAAGGGCACGTACCTGGGTTGCAGTTTGTCCCCAGCTTTGGTTGGGTCGTTGCGGGTGGCGGTCACTCAATGTGTCCCTTTCACGTCGATGTTTCTCTCTCTCTCTCTCTCTCTCTTCCTCTCTCTCCCTCCCTCCCGCTCTGTCTGAACAAAAAATGAAAAAATGTCCTCTGGTAAGGATAAAAAAAAAAGAAAGAAAGAAAAAGGAGTGAACCAAATCTAATTTGGAGTCAGGACAAACTTATCTGAGAAAAGGGAGTCTAGGCATAGATCAAAGTGCTGTCCCCAAACTTACCGGGTGGGGAGGTGGGAAGGGTGTTTGGAAATCCTGAGGCTTTGCCCAGCCCACTGCCACAGCTGTGGATCACCACTGATAGGGCCCAAAGTGTGTCACGTTTGCTTGCTTCTGTTTCTGGGCATTTACCATTCCCTCTGCATGGAATGCTTTTCCCATGCCATCTACACGCTCTAAATCTTTTTGTTTTTTAGATTTTTTAAAAATTTTCAATTACAGTTGATGTATAATATTATATTAGTTTCAGGTGTACAGCCCCATGATTAGACATTTATATAACTTAGGAAGTGATCATCCCAATAAGTCTAATAGCCACCTGGCACCATACATGGATATTACAATATTATTGACTATAGTCCCTAGGGGGTAATTACATCCCCATGACTATTCTGTAACTACCAGTTTATACTTAATCCCTTCACCCTTGTTACCCATCCCCTCAACCCCTCTGGCAACTGTCAAATGTGCATGCTCTAAATCTCAGCTGTCCTTCAAGACTAGTTCAAATACTGCCTCCTCCCCAACACTCTCAAGTACCCTGTGAGCTTCAGCAACACTTCCTTGATACCATGTGTATGGTATTTACCATCTCCTACTTTGTGTTATAGTATTGTAAGCTTAAATTACCCGCCATGCTAGAATGCAAGCTCTTTGAAGCCAAGGACTGGTGGGTTATACACTTTCCACCGTCCAGAGTCCCAAGCACCAAGCCAGCACTCAATGCATAGGTTATTACCAATCATCATGATCACTAAGTCACTGATACTGGGCCTTGTGCTAAGCACTTTATGTACATTATCTCAACAACCCCCTGAACTGGGCAGTATTCTCCACATTCATTGAGGAAGAGACTCATAAATATTAAGTAACTTGTCCAAAATCACAAAGTTAAAATGACAGAGCCATGGCTTGAACCCAGACCATTGGACTTCACCTAACATGGTCACTGCACCGCTAAGCTCTTTTCTTGGCCCTCTCACCTTCCACCACTGATGCTGGCTTTCTGGAGCCCAGTGTTAGATTGAACTCAACAAGCAAACAGGTTCTCACCCCTGGGAATGACATCATCAGTCTGTGTTTCCACTGACAGACTGTTCTTTTCCCCTAAGTGCCTCTATCATTGCAACCTTCCGCTGTAGCCACTCGTCTCTGTTTATTATCTTACTTGGGAAACATTTGCTTTGCTTCTCATGGGAACCAGACCTTGTGCTATGCTTCCCTCATAGAGCAGCAAATAAATGAGTGACATCTTCTGAGCATTTTCTGATACTGGGCCTTGTGTTCTGTGCTGTGTGTTAACTCATTTATTTATTTATTTTAATTTTTTTATCCTCACCCAAGGACATTTTTCCATATTTTTGTTCAGATAGAATAGGAAGGAGAGAGAGAGAGAGAGAAACATCAACATGAAAGGGACACATCGTGTGGCTGCCACCAGTACGACCCCACCAGGGCCGGGGACAAACTGCAACCAAGATATATGCCCTTAGCGTGAACGAACCCCGGTCTAGGCCGACACTCTAACCACTGAGCAAAAACGGCCAGGGCTGTATTAACTCATTTAATCCTCATGACAACTCTGTGAGGTAGATGCCGTTACTGTCCTCCTTTTACAGGTAAGGAAACTGAGGCTCAGCAAGATTAACTTGACCAAGGTCATGAAGCTAAAAACTGGTAGAGCGAGGATTTAAAACCAGGTCTGACTCCAGAGTTCACGTTCATCGCCGCAGTGCTATGCTCCCTGTGAGGGGCCTAGGCTGAGGGTTCAGGAGAGGCTTTGGCGTGAGGTTATAGTGCCCAAGCCGATTCCTACAGAGCCATTAGCAACCAGCCAGGCAAGAGAATGGGGCACTTTCCGGGCAGAAGGAGCAACATGGGCAAAGGCATGGAAAGAGGGGTCTGGCAGGAGCAGAGAGAACCGGCAGGGATTAGCGAGAGAGGCTGAAGAGGGGGGCAGGGACCAGGTCACAGGCTTCCCCCTGAGTCTGTGAAGCACAGCTGAGGAGAGGACATGACAGGCAGGCTCTCTGGTGTTATACTGTCTTCGTCCTGTGTGTCCCAGCTTCTCAGTGCCCCAGCAGGCGTGTCATCGGGGCAGAGGGAGTCAGGTGGTTTTAGTAGAGCTATTTAACCTCCCTGGGCCTCAGTTTCTGAAGAAGACAACTGGCAACAACCAGCTACCTTATAGAACCTGTGAGAATAACTACTTGAAATAGTAGCCTGGCTAAAAATGTTAGTTTTCTTTCCTTTCCTTCTGCCTATATTCTTTAAACAGAGAAGAAGACTGAACGGATCTTAGAAAGTGCTCATGACTACACAGTCTAGATGCGTTGGCATGGACACTGTGATGGGGAGAGCACACTAGATCTCTTTGGGAACTTAATTCACTCTGCCTGATGTTTTGTTTCTCTCATCAGATTTACACCCTCCTTTCTGCGACTGGGAATCTGGAACGTGCTGATGTTCGTAACCTACGAGCAGCTGAAACGGGCCTTGATGAAAGTCCAGGTGCTACGAGAATCTCCATTTTGAATAGGTCAGGCCACTTGGGACATAACTGGAACAAAGCCAGTTATGAATGGAATAAACAGTGGGTCCACACGCACAGGGACACAGATCCACACATGTTTACAGAACTGTTTACTTGCTGCTGACTCAAGAAACAGGAGAAGAGGAGGAAGGAGTCTGGTCTTCAGTGCATTGTTTAAAGAACTATTTGTTTTGCACTGACAAGATGAAAAATAAATTATATTAATTTTTGAAACCCATTAAGTTGGATGCCTAACATTTAGGCAAAAGAAAATAAACCAAACCAGATCCATTTGGATAAAAATGGAAGATTGTCAACTGAAAGATCTGATTAGACAATGAAAGAAAAGACGGGCAAGCACTGGCCGGGGGTGGCACGTGATAACTTGGCAATCGGCTAAGGGGGCTAGTGGGACACAGCAACACAGCACAAAGCTGTGACTGCAGCCCCTGAGCAACCATGGACCACCAGCCACCCGTGTGACGTGTCTGCTGGGTAGAATCCATTGGAATTCCAGGAAATGTGAGAAAAAGAAAACCTGGAATTTGTGCCAAAGGAGCATTGCTGGGCCAGTGTGAGGCTGAGACTCATAATTAGTCCCTGACGACACTGGAGAATCCAGAGGGCAGCCTCAGTCTCCTTTCCTATCAAATGGAAGTACAAACCCCATCCCTGCTACTTCTCCAGGGTATCGTGAGGATCAAGTGGAAAGCTGGACACAAAAGCACTTTATAAAAGCAAAAATTCTGTACAAATGTAAAAATAAGGACATGGTCTTGGGAAATGTTTTATCAGGACAGTGAGGAAATACCAGGGAAGTTTTTGAAAGATGGTTGACTGGAGCTGCAGCCAAAGGAACCAGAGACTCATGGGCCAGGAGGGACAGAGGATGACATGTGGCCACGGGACCCCCACTCCCATGCAGCCACCATTCCCTGACTGGACTGGGAGGCACCTTGAAGAGTGTGGGGCTTGGGGGAAAAGAGGTAAATGATGGAGTTGAGAGCCTAAAGTAGCAGGACTCAAGAATTTTTGGAAAATTAGTATGACTTAATAAAGGAATTCACACACCTAGGTGTTGGAATGAGAACAGCCACTTTTCTGCCTTCTCTTTCTTGGACAGAATCTCCCTTTTCACTTCGGACTTCCTGTTTGTAAGGGTTGGGCCACATCCGGCCCCACCTGCCCACACTGCCTGCTGCCCTCTCCCGCAGGCTGGCTGCTCTGCCTTTTCCGGCTTCAGCTTCTCCATCTGTAAAAGGCGGGGTTGAACCAGATGACCTCCTTCTGAATTTAAGACTAGAATTTAAGACTGAATTTAAGACTAGGTTGATATTGGGGAACCAGAATGCCTGTCATTTTCTGCTTCTTAGCAGCCTGTGTGGCTTTGATGACAGAACTGAGTTCAAATCTCACCCATCCACACCTCACTTGCAGCCTAACCACCAGGAATCCTGGCACCTGTGTCCTACCAGAGACGTGGTAACAATCCCCACCTCACAGGAATGTTCAGCAAAGTCATCCCTCCTTCTCCAAACTGACTCCTCCTTACCCGGGGAAAAAGTGAATATTCACTTACACTCAGCACTTTCCTAAATTTAAATTATAATTTGAGATCATCTATATATACAATCTGGAAAATCCAAACAAAAGCAAAAAAATAAAAATGATCAATTTAGTGTCTAGTTTGGCTTTCAAATAAAATTCATGTTTAAAATTTTCTCTTCCTGCCCTGACAGAGTAGCTCAGTTGGTTAGAGCATCATCCCAATACTCCAAGATACGGTTTCGATCCCTGGTCAGGGCACATACAAGAATCAGTCAATTAATGCTTAAATAAGTGGAACAACAAATTGGTCTCTCTCTCTCTCTCTCTCTCTCTTCAACTCAATCAGTCAATCAATAAAATAAAATTTTCTCTTGCTTTTAACTTGACTGATATGTACAATTAAGTGTGTATCTGTGAGTGTTTTCATAGGGATGAAGAGAGGAGCTGGTCGGGCAAATATCTGAAGAAGAGAGTTCCAGAAAAAGAGAACAGGCAGTCCACAGGCCCTATGAGAATGAGCTTGGCATGTTCAAAGAACAGAGAGAAGGCCCGTGTGTCTGGTGTAAAGTGAATGAGAAGACAAACATGAGAATTCATTTATTCATTCACCGATTATGTAAGAATTGTGCCAAAGGCTGAGAAGTCAGAGGACAGCCAATTATTGGTAAAGTTTGGCAGAGAAAGGAAGGAGAGAAAAAAAATAACCAATGTAAAAGGGGTAGGAAAGTCTCGCAAGTTCCACTCACACACACACACACACACACACACACACACACACACGAATGAAGGACAATTGAAGATGAGGATGAAAGACTGCAAAAGTAAGGTTCTAGAGAAAACAGAAGACCACAAAATAGTGGGTATAAGTGAGATGAACCACCCTAGAAAGGATATGAGAAACTTAGAAATAAAAGAGAGTCATACAGGCAAAATTTTTGAAATGAAGAGAAGCAAAATGAAGGTGTTCTCCAA
Organism: Molossus molossus; assembly: GCF_014108415.1. Lineage (NCBI taxonomy): Eukaryota > Metazoa > Chordata > Mammalia > Chiroptera > Molossidae > Molossus > Molossus molossus. The sequence continues at coordinate 45,156,846 of NW_023425348.1, forward strand.
TCCTTTCATTGAAATTTGAAGAATGGCCCTGGCCGGTTTGGCTCGGCGGTTAGAGCGTCGGTCTGCAGTCCCGAGAGATCCGGGTTCGGTTCCCGCTAAGGGCATGTACCTCGGTTGCAGTTTGTCCCCGGCTCTGGTTGGGTCGTGCAAGTGGCAGCCACTAGATGTGTCCCTTTCACATCGATGTCTCTCTCTCTCTCTCTCTCTCTCTCTCTCTCTCTCTCTCCCTCCCTCCCTCCCTCCCACTCTATCTGAATAAAAAATGGAAAAATGTCCTCGATGAGGATAAAAAATAAATAAATTTGAAGAATTGTCACATATGAGAGTAGGTTAGTGGACCTCTTATTTATAAGAGAGATGATTTTAAAAGCTCTTTTTTTCCTTCAAATATAATTTAATGAAGAAACTTAAATCCTCTGATGCACCCCTGACACTTCTCTGTTCTCTGCCATGCTGAGCTGTCTGGAGCCCTCTCCATAAGGCAGCCCAGGGATTCTAAAGCATATAGAGTGAGGCCTCTAGGAGGCTCCCCACAGCTGTTCCAGGACTCACACCAGAGCATGGAGTTCCGCATTGGGCAGAGCCACCCGTGGAGCAAGCTGCCTGCCAACACGCCACAGGGTCTTAGAAATTCACAGAGAAGATATGCAAAGCAGGATGTGTCCTCTATATATCCACAGTCAGTTATGATACAGAAACATACCTTAATCATGTCACAAAAGATTAATGCAAATACTTTGAGGAACTATTACAGTCAAGATTATGTATGCTGTACCATTACCATTTATTGCTATTATGGTAAAGGGCCTGAGGATATCACCATTCTTGTATTATACTGAGATTACAGAGGACATTATGAACAATGAGAAAATTTGTGCTTAACTGCCTGTTTTTGGAGGGCTAAGTTTTCTTGGCATAAAAAGGTAGGAGTACGCCTTGGCCAGTTTGGCTCAGCGGTTAGAGCGTCGGCCTGCGGTCCGAAGAGACCCGGGTTCGGTTCCCGCTAAGGGCACGTACTTCAGTTGCAGTTTGTCCCTGGCCCTGGTTGGTCGTGCGGGTGGCAGCCACTCGATGTGTCCCTTTCACGTCGATGTTTCTCTCTATCTCCTTTCCTCTCTCTCCCTCCCACTCTATCTGTACAAAAATAAAATAAAATAAAATAAAATAAATAAATAAATAAAAGGTAGGAGTACATTGATATTATAAATCAGTGTAGATTATCAAATTTTTTTTGAAATTTGAAGAGTGTTCACATATGGTGTGTCCATTTGAAGAATGCTCACATCATCTACTAATAATGCCAGTGGAAATTGCCCCAGAGACATGGTGGGTGGTGAAGTCTGGTCAGATCACAAAAGTGACATAAATTATGCAGAAATATCATGTAGATAAGAGCACCAATTTAGATCCTCAACTTCCTAGATCACTAGATTACAATGTGATACATAGTTTATATAACAAATAATTTTGTATTTGAATGTATCAATATCTAATGACCATTTTATTCTCTTGAAGATTTTGTGATGAATTGAGTGCAAGATGACTAGAAGATGAAACTTTCAAACTCTATATGTCTTTCAATAGTTGAGCACACTAATGTTGCAGAGCTTGCAAATGTCCTTGACATAGACTTTCCCTTGTTCAGAACAGTGTTTTGCCCTGGCCGGCTTGGCTCAGCTGTTAGAGCATCAGCCTGCGGTCCAGAGAGACCCACTAAGGGCGTGTACCTCGGTTGCAGTTTGTCCCTGGCCCTGGTTGGTCGTGCGGGTGGCAGCCACTAGATGTGTCCCTTTCACGTCGATAGCTCTCTCTCTCTCTTCTTCTCTCTCCCTCCCACTCCATCTGAACAAAAAATGGAAAAATGTCCTTGAGTGAGGATAAAAAATAATAATAATAAAATAACAGTGTTTCTATGTATTGCTGATTGGGCTTTGCCAATAAGAAGACAGGGCCTGCCCTGGCCGGGTGGTTCAGTTGGTTGGAGAGCTGTCCCCTACACCAAAAGGTTTTGGGTTCAATTCCCAGTCAGGGTGCATATGGAGGTTGCGAGTTTGACCCCCAATTGGGGCATGTAAGGGAGGCAACAGGTCAATGTTTCTCTCTCTCTCCCTCTCTCAAATCAACAAAAATATATCCTCGGTTGACAATTAAAAATAAAAAGGCAGCTGGTGGTCTCGAGGGGTGGCACCTGTGCTGCCCACTCCCCACTGTCCACTGCTCATCAGTGCATCGGCCAGGCAGGCAGCCCTGGCGCCATGAAGCTGTACAGCCTGAGCGTCCTCTACAAGGGTGACCCCAAGGTGCTGCCGCTCAGGGCCGCCAAGAAGTGTGGACCTTCAGCTTCTTCCAGAGGACCAGTGTTCAGGAATTCATGACCTTCACAAGTCAGCTGGTTGTGGAACGCTCAGCAAAAGGCAGCAGAGCTTCTGTCAAAGAGCAAGGGTATCTGTGCCCCGTCTACGTGCAAAATGACAGTCTTTTTTTTTTTTTTTTTTATCCTCACCCGAGGACACTTTTCCATTTTCTGTTCAGATAGAGTGGGAGGGAGAGAGAGGAAGAGAGAGAGAGAGAAACATCGACGTGAAAGGGACACATCGAGTGGCTGCCACCCGCACGACCAACCAGGGCCGGATACAAACTGCAACCGAGGCACATGCCCTTAGGGGAACCGAACCCGGGTCTCTCTGGACCGCAGGCCGACGCTCCAACCGCTGAGCCAAACCGGCCAGGGCCGAAATGACAGTCTTGAAGGAGTGGTCATTGCTGACAGGGAGTACCTGTCCCGGGTGGCTTTCCCCTTGCTGGAGAAGGTGCTGGACGATATCTCAAGCAGATTGACAGTATCGACTGGCCAGTCAGATCCCCTGCTAGTATCCACTACACAGCCCTGGACAGCTACCTTAGTATATACCAGAATCCCCCAGAAGCTGACCACGTGAGTAAAGTGCAGGTTGAACTAGATGAGACCACGATCATCCTGCACAACAGCATGGAGTCCTCGTTAGAACAAGGCAAGAAGATAGACAACCTAGTGTCCAAATTTGAAGTGCTGGAAATTCAGTCTAAAGCCTTCTACAAAACAGCTGTAAACAAAACTCTATTTGAGAGTCCGAAGAGGCCATTGCTGCTGAGTCCCCGCCTCCACATCGGAACCAGCTCCTGGAGAACTTAGCAGCCATGTAAAGACCAGAGTATGGGCACTCATTGTTCACTTCAGAGCTTCTGGGAGGAGCCGAGGGCTGATAGAAGGGACCTGGGATGGGGAATGTTCGAATTTACGTGTCTAGTAATTTTTGAAAAGATAATCTGAGCTCTCAGAAGTGTATTTTTGGGACAAATGAAACCATGAACATTCCGTGACTCCTGCAGATACCAAAGGGCTCATTTCTAACCCTGACAACCCCTGGGGTCAGAGCCAACTCTGTGTTGATCCTCAGCAGCCTTTGGGTTTTACTTGTACATTAACTATGTTAATACTTCAGTAAGGCAGTGGGGTATGTGTGTGTGTGTGTCTCAATCCATGGGGCTGGGGGCGGTGGGTAGAGCCACACTGTTCTCCTGGGAAAGCCACCTAGGGTCACTGGGGGGGGGGGGGGACAAGCCAGTGGGTCAGGGCTAAGGCCGTGATGAGACAGTCACTGGGATTCACAAATTCTGAGACATTGTTTGCATCTCCGCTGAGGTTGACTTCCAGAGTTCTATAAAGAGGTGTAGAGGTGTTTGGAAGGGGCAGGACATCTTCCTACCTGCAGTTTGGCTTTGAACCTCTGGATCACAGGCTGTGCCTCTCTGGCAACAAGACTGTTTGGCCACCACCTGTGACTTGCGTGTCTTAGCAAGTGAACTTTCCTGTGGCCACTGTTACTGGGCACCAAGAGTAGGTGCCTGCCGACCCAAGGACTCCCAACACCTCACTAGTCTGAGCACACACCCCTGCCCCCATCCCGCCTAATCTTCAGCAGCAGGAAAACAGGCTGCACAGCAGCCCAGGCGGTGGTCCAGCAGGTTTCAGGCCCCTTGGCCTACCCAGTCCCTTGGTCACACTGCCCTGTTCCTTGTACTCTGCTGTGCCACCTGAGGACAGGAGGCACCCTTGGGACCAGTCCCCATGAAAGTTCTTGCTGTGTCAACCAGTGTGGTCTCCTCTGTGGAGGCCCTTCCCTGAGCATTCTGGTTCTTGCCCCGCAGGAAGTTCCTACTCACCCAACAGGAAGTGCCAGCAGCCATGAAATCTCATGCTTGGGCCAGAATGTGGGGTCTGTGTGGGCTCTCAGCACTCCACCCCCAACAGGTTTCCTACTGACTGCCCTTTTCTCGGCACTGCTGGCCTGGCCCTAACGTAGCCTGCCTGCCCAAGTGATTTTCCTCCTGCTGGACACACCCCAGGAGGCGCAGACCCATCCCGCTCGCTGCGCCTGAGATGGCTGTGACCTCACTTAGGTCATGGATGAGGGACAGAAACCGGGGTGGGGGTGGAAAGTGGGGGAAGAGGGAGTGGGTGGGGGGCTGGTTCAGGCTTTGTGCTCGCATGTCCCCTGTTCCTGTCATCCTAATGTTGAGTCATCTAAGAATGTATTTTAATAATTCCTGCCTAATTTTCCTTGTGTTGTTTGAGAAGTTCCTATCTGGATAAAGTTGTCTTTTGAAATTCCAAAAAAATTAAAAAGAAAAACAAAGACAGGGCCCTGGCCTAGCTGCTCGGTTGGTTAGAGCATTGTTCCGATACACAAAGTTGGGGGTTTGATCACCAGTCAGGGCACATACAAGAAACAACCAATATGAATGCTTAAATAAGTGGAACAACAAATCAGTGCTTCTCTCTCTCTAAAAAAAAAAAAAAAAAAAAAAAAAAAATCAATAAAAAATTTTTAAAAGGAGACTAATAACATGGATCAATTTCATTCATGATGACAAAATGTTTAATCCACAAACAGATTTAAAAGTACTTTCAATCCACATACTCTTCTACAAGATGGCAAGGAAAGCAGGAGTCCTGAACAAGAAGCTTTGTCTGCTCTGACACTGATAAAAACAGTCAAGATCCAGCTGACACAGCCGGTATAAGCAGTTGGGTCTGTCTACAAGATACATAAAGCTTATTGATTTCCTATTTGGTTCAACTCTTAACTTTTTTTTTTCCTATCCTCACCTGAGGACATTTTTTTGATATTTTGTTCAGATAGAGTGGGAAAAAGGGAGAGAGAGAACTTCAACGTGAAAGGGACACATGGAGTGGTTGCCACCCACACAACCCAACCAGGGCCGGGGACAAACTGCAACTGAGGTACGTGCCCTTAGCAGAAACCGAACCTGGGTCTCTCCGGATCGCAGGCCGACGCTCTAACTGCTGAGCCAAACCGGCCAGGGCTGTTTCTTTTTCTTTTTTTTTAAGAGAGAGAGGAAATGAGAGGGAGAAAGAGAGAAACATCGATGGGAGAGAACATCAACTGGCTGCCTCCTGCATGCCCCCCACTGGGGATCGGGCCCAAAACCTGGGCATGTGTCCTGACCAGGAATCAACCATCAACGTCCTGGTACATGGGTTGACACTCAACCGCTGAGCCACACGGGCCAGACTACATTGCTTATTTCCATGGCTCCTCTCACTAGCGAATTCAGCCCATCAGCTATAGTGCTCCCCAGAATATTAGACCAGTTATCCAGAAGTCACTGCCCAGAAGTCAGATCCTCATTTATTTTACTGTCCAAAGGCACAAAACTTCAAAAACCATCAGATACATTTCAGGGTTATTATTGAGCATTAATAATGTTTTGAGAGTCAAAATCCTGATGTAATCCATACATCAGATTAACTCAGATATTGAATAATGGGAAGAAAAAAACCTTTTCCATTTGATCAAACAGCTACCAGGAGAGTTTGCTTGTGTCAATGAGGGTATTCATAAGCATTACAAATATCAAAGAACAAAGTGGGCTTGTAGGGGTTTCTGGGGATATGTCCCCATGTCTATGCTTCTAGTCAACATGCAAGGAGAAAACTTAGTGGTACTTCCAGTGAGAAAGGAGAACCTGATTTAACTTCCAGCTCAGAGCAAATGAAAGTACAGAATCATCTGAAATGGTCATTGAGGAAGCTACTAAGGATTCAACAACAAAACAAAACTTCGATGTTCCCACAACAGAAACTAACTGGTTTCCTGTTCAGCTCTGAATTAAATGAGAAAATTTTTAGGAAAACTGCTAAACCCAACCTTTGAAGAAAAGAAAGCCTCCAGAAACTCTGACATTCCAGTAGAAAACTCTCTCTACATGTTCTTAACTTTGTACATTCACTTAGGAAGGTGCTTCAACACTCAATATTCACAAGGAGGCCAGCTTTTTAAAAAATCCACACTGGAGGATATGTTTTTCATTGATTCTAGAGAGAGAGGAAGGGAGGGGGGTGCAGAGAGAGAGAGAGAAACATAAATAAATTGCCTCCCATACTCACCCCAACTGGGAATCGAACCCACACCCCTCATGGGATGACATTCTAACCAACTGAGCCACACCAACCAGGGTTGAGGCCAGCTTTTTCAAGTTTGCTTTACTATCTCATGCTGGTCTAGCTTCTGCACTTGAGTGCAAGACCAGCAGTGGATGGGAGACCCCACAGTGCCAAAAATAATTTTTTGACTTGACTTCTCAGTTTCTGCTTTGCTTCTTCTTCTATCGGGGCCATGTGCTCAGGTGTTTTCCTTTCCTATGTGAATCAAGAAGGGGCTATAACAAACCTGACAAGCTCAGGGGGGTCACATAGCTGGTCTGACAAGCTCAGTGACCAAAAGTAACCACACAGGATGGTCTGATCACAAATTCCTAACTGGGCAGGTCAAGCAGGTAGTCATGTCCCAGGCCTGTAGCAAAGGTCAATATTTACCTTAAGTAAGCCATGACCATTCTTCTTATGTAATTAAGATAACATATCATTGAAATGGCAGAGTAATTTTCTTGTCCAGACTATTTCAAAGGCACAGCCACAGGCACCAGAACATAAGACCACCAAAGCAGGAGACCACAGAACACCTTATTTTTATCTTGTTCCCCAAATATCATCTCTATATACTGCAAGTGTTACTCTTTTTTAAGCCATAAAATTTGGGGTTTATTTGTTAAAGCAGCTAGTATTATTAGCCTGCTAAACGGAATGTGCTAAATGCTGAAGGTACCAGCGATCAACCATAGGCAGGTACAATTTGGAACACAATCAAAATTAGGTCATTATAAAGGCCAGTTAAAATGTTGAGTATGTGCAGGTGGCAACCACTCTATGTGTCCCTTTCATGTCGATGGTTCTCTCTTTCTCCCTTCCTCCCCACTCTATCTGAAAAAAAAAAGGAAAAATGTCCTTGGGTGAGGATTAAAAAAAAAAATGTTGAGGGTATTTAAAGGAAAGCGAGTGGGGGATGAGGAGATCTCATCAAAGAGAAGGGTTTTGTCTGGGCCTTGAAGGATTTATACATGTAGTAAAGCTGGGGAAGTAGTGCAGGTAGAAGCCAGAGGAAAGTGAGGAGTGTTCAGTGGAGAGTGAATACCTTCTTTAAACTCGCATGCAGAGCCCAGCTGGTGTGGCTCAGTGGATTGACCGTCCTCCCATGGACTGAGAGGTCCTGATTCAATTTCTAGTCAGGGCGAATGCCTGGATTGTGGGCTTAGTTCCCAGTAGGCAGCCAATCAATGTTTCTCTCTCACATAGATGTTTCTTTCTCTCTCTCTCTCTCTCCCTTCCTTTCTAAAAAAAAAAAAAATCAATGGAAAAATATATTTTAAAAACTCTCATGCAGCGTATACACAGGGGAACAGTGAGAATCAAAGATAGGAAGGTAGATGAAGAGGACCTGGGATGAGAAACAAGCATCTCACTTTATTCTGCCAGCTATGGAGAACTGCTAATGGTTTCTGAGTAGAGGAAAAATATGACCAAATTTGCACTTAAAGGACATTTACCTGAAAGTCTTATGAAAGTCAGTCTTGAAGAGAGAATAATCGAAGCCAGGGAAGTGAACTAGAAGGCAAATATAATAGTCTAGAGGAGAGCTCTTCAGTATTTGACAGTTCTGGAGGTCAGAAGTTCATGAGCAAGATGCTAGTCCATTTGGCTTCTGGTGAGAGCCCTCTCCTTGGGCTGCAGAAGACTTGGCTTCTTGCTGTGCTGGGAATCGCTCCCTCTCTCCAGGCTCCAGCATGGAGGTGGCAGCTTGAAAGGCACCAGAGACATATGGGGGAAAACTGCCTTGTTTGGCATCCATGTGAGAGCTAGAGAGGCAGCTTTCTCCACTTGCTGGTGGAGGCCGTTGCTCTTTGGCGAGTGCTTCCGCCACGAAGTTAGTAGACGGGTGCCATATCTGGGACTCTAAGTGTAAATTATTTTTTTACCATGTGTTTGACAAACTTTATTTTTTTGTCATTTGCTTTTAAGATTTTTTTTTTTATTGTTGAAAGTAGTACAACTGTTCCTCCTTTTCCCCTCCATTGACCTCCTCCTCCCCACTCTCACCCTCCTCCTGCTTTCTCAGTCTAATGTCTGTGCCCATGGTTGTGCATGTAAATGTTAATTATTAACTATCCTGTACCCACCAATGTAAAAGAAGCATGTTTCTCTATTTTGCTTTTGATCCAATCCAAATAATTTTTTGGAGATTTCCCTGGCTTTACTTTATATCTTCTTTTTTTTTTTTTTTAATCCTCACCCGAGGATATTTTCCCATTTTTTGTACAGATAGAGTGGGAGAGAGAGAGGAAGGGAGAGAGAGAGAGAAACATCGACGTGAAGGGACACATCGAGTGGCTGCCACCCGCACAACCAACCAGGGCCGGGGACAAACTGCAACCGAGGTACACGCCCTTAGCGGGAACCGAACCCGGGTCTCTCCGGACCGCAGGCGGACGCTCTAACCGCTGAGCCAAACTGGCCAGGGCTACTTTACATCTTCTTACTCTACCAACAGATTTCATGTACCTTCCTTTTTTTTTTTTTTCTTTTATTGATTTTAGAGAGAGAGGAAGGGAGAGGGAGAGAGAGAATAGAAACATCGATGAGAGAGAAGATGGATCGGCCACCTCCTTCCTGCATGCCCCTCACTGGGGATCTGGCCCACAACCTGGGCATGTGCTCAGACCAGGAACTAATCCGGTGACCTCTTGGTGCATGGATGGATGCTCAACCACTGAGCCACACCAGCCGGGCTCATGTACCTTCCTTATGTTTTCTCCTGATTTTAAATGCATAAAAGGACTGCATCACTGCCATTCTTTGGAGCCTTTTCTTAATCCACTGAGATCTTGCGGCTAGGCTGTCCTAAAAAACTTAGCTCAAATCAACCCTTATAAAACCTTTCTATAGGTTTGGACGTCTTTCCGGGACACTTGCTATAATTATCCATTGCCATTCCAGCTAGTTTCTTCAGCTGACAAGTCCTTCTGCTTGTGGACAGTACAGAAAACACACCCATGGAGTCTGACTGACCAGGGTTGAAGAGAGGGCTCCCCACTTCCTAGCTGTGACATGAGGCAGATGGTTTTAACCTTCTTGGGGCTCTGTTTTCTCATCTGTAAAATGGAGGTTAATACCAGCCTCACATAGTTATGTGGAGTATCTACGCTGACCCTGAACATAGGAATTGCACTCAGCTCGTTCTCCAATTACAATTTTCAAGGCACAATTTTCAAGGCACTTTCAACAGCAGCCGAAACTAAAAATACAAGAAATAGCTTCCTGGTCTGGAGGAGCTTACAGTATAGTCAGGGAGACAGCTTTCCCTTCCTACTTTCTTGGGAGGCAGACATGGATGAAAACAGTGGAAGAGAGGGGCAGAAGGTACTCAAAAGTAGGGACACAGCCCTGGCCGGTTTGTCTCAGCGGTTAGAGCATCAGCCTGCGGTCCAGAGAGACCCGGGTTCGGTTCCCGCTAAGGGCACGTACCTCGGTTGCAGTTTGTCTCCGTCCCTGGTTGGTCGTGAGGGTGGCAGCCACTCGATGTGTCCTTTCACGTCGATGTTTCTCTCTCTCTCTCTCTTCCTCTCTCTCCCTCCCACTCTACCTGAACAAAAAATGGAAAAATGTCCTCGGGTGAGGATAAAAAAAAAAAGTAGGGACACAGTCCAAGGGCGAAGGGCGAACAGGGACCTAGTGCACGTGCTTGTCCCGGCCACAGGCCCGGGCCCTAGCGGCCTTCTCACTCGCCGGGAGCCGGCTCGCGTCACGCTTGCCCCCCCCCCCCAACCCGGGCCGGAAACCCTGTGGGCCCCCAGGGCAGGGCGGGTCTGCGGCGGGAGAATGCAGGAAGCCTAGCTGTTCTCAACGGCCACCTGCGGCTGCTGCCCGGATTGGCTTCTTCCTTTGACAACGGAGCGGCTGTAACCAATCTCCAGCGAGGCCGGTCGGGAGGCCCCGCCCCTCGGGAGCAAGCGCTCGGGTTCGCGCTGGTCCGAGGCAGGCAGGTGGTTTGCAGAGTCGGTTGGAAGGGTCTGTTGAGGGAAGCAGTGTGCTTACACCCGCGCCTCTGGGCCGCTGTTAGAAAGGGTCCTGGCAGGGAATGGTGGGGGCAGAGGCGTGTGTGACCCTAGGCAGTCTCTGCTTCCCGGCCTCTCTCACAAAGCTGGCGGACTGGGGGAGGGCGTGACCGTGGGGGTGAGGGAGCTGCTCCGGGTAGCCGCGGGGACCCGCCCTTACGGAAATGGGAGTGGGGGAAGTCGCGCATGGCGAGGACCCCGGCAGCAAGGCGGCGGCTGGAGAGGTTGCACCTCGAGCTTGGGGGCTCCTCAGGCTCCGCCCCTCCCGCAGGCCCCACCCCCACAACTTAAGTCGCGGCGGCAGCCTCCCCAGACCTCATTGCAAGCGTGGTCGACCGCGCCTTAGATTACAGTTCGCGCTCCCTCCACGCGCCCTCCGACCGCCGACAGAGCCACCCGCACTCTCGTCTCGTGTTCTCCTTGCGGCCCGGTGAGTCCGGCCCGCTCTAATTCCCTCTACCCCCAACCTCTTTTGTATTTTTCCTCTCTGTCCGTCCTTTCTTTATCTCTCGCACCCTTTTCCTGTCTCGCTTTTGTTCTTTTGTTCTTGCATTCAGTTGACTGTAATTTAAACCTTCTCCCGCCCATTCCTTATCCTCGGCCAGAATGCCCAGCCCTGCCTGGGGTAGGGGCCTTCTGGCGCATCTGCGATGACCAGAATGACCTCTCCTTCTCCTCGGGGGGCTCCAGGCCTTTGCTGGAGCTATTTCTGCGTGGAAAGTGCTTTGAGCGGCGCTGCTGGGGCGGATCCCAGCCCCTCAAACCTCCTGGCAGCCCAGCTCTGGGCTCTAGTGGACTCTAGGCGAGTCTGACCTATCATGAAACCCCCCCACTCCAAGCACTCCTGCTCACCAGTCTGCTGACTGGATTGGGGGATGCGTGCCACCAAAGCAGAAGTCTAGAAGAGCCCATGTGTCATACTAAGAGAGCAGGCAGGGGAGGGAGAATTCCTGGCTTCATTTCCCCCTTCCATTGTGTGCACTTAATTAGTCCCCAGCTGCACTGGGGAAATGGACCCCATTCTCTCCACCCAGGCACGGATTGAGTGGGCTGTGTACTTTGGGCAGATAGCCCTTTCCTTGCTAAGGTGTGGTCCTTTAAGGTGAATTTTCTTTTAAACTCTCCTCTTTTGCCATAATCCACAGGACACATAGTATGACCTTTAGGTGTTTCGTCTCCCGGCCATTTTCTATGGAAAAGCAACAGAATTGGGCCATGATAGCTACTGGCAGCTTTGAAGAATGGGACGCCTTTAAAGAAGCTTGATCTTGGAGGCCTCGGCGTGAGACCTTACAAAGCCGGGTAAGAGTCCAGTTTAAGAGGTTCTCCTCCTGCCTTGTAGCCCTGCTTTCGGGGTGGAGGTGGGGGATCAGCAAGATATTAACTACCACCACTTCACCCAGTGAAGTCGCCCTTCAGAGTTCACAAAGCATTGTCGTGTATCCCTGGTTTCATTCTGGTTCTTAAGCTGACCTTGGCAAGAGGAGGATAATGGTCCCCATTTTACAAAGGAGAAAATTGAGGCCCAGGTGGGGCAATGATTAGCCCTGGGTGACCCTGGGGATCAACAGAACAAAAACCTATTGTTCTAACTACATATTGCTGTTGTTGCTTTTTAATCCTCACCCAAGGACATTTTTCTTCTTCTTTTTTTTTTTTATCCTCACCCGAGGATATTTTTCCATTTTTTGTACAGATAGAGTGGGAGGGAGGGAGAGAAACATCGACGTGAAAGGGACACATCGAGTGGCTGCCACCCGCACGACCAACCAGGGCCGGGGACAAACTGCAACCGACGTACATGCCCTTAGCGGGAACCGAACCCGGGTCTCTTCGGACCGCAGGCCGACGCTCTAACCGCTGAGCCAAACTGGCCAGGGCCCAAGGACATTTTTCCATTTTTTGTTCAGATAGAGTGGGAGGGGGAGAGAGAAACATCGACATGAAAGGGACACATCGAGTGTCTGCCTCCCACACTACCCAACCAGGGCCAGGGACAAACTGCAACCGAGGTACATGCCCCTAGCTGGAACCGAACCCAGGTCTCTCTGGACCACAGGCCAACACTAACCACTGAGAAAACCGGCCAGGGCCTAGCTACATATTGTTGACTCCAGCTTTGACTTAGCCTGAGACTCAGACTAGTAATAAGATGTACTATTTTTGGACACTGAAACTGGTTATTTGCTCGGGACTGTAAAATATGATTAACTCTCTCTAGGCCTGAGTTTTATTAACTCTTCTTAGTAGAGTCTTCAGCAGAGGTGACCTTTACCCCCATACCCATGCTCCTGAAGGACCTGACTTGTGGTAAACCCAAGGCAACATTCAACAAAGCAGCTAAATCTCTGTGTATTTGTCTTCGAGGTGGGTAGGGGCTGGGTCTTACTCTACTCTGGCACTCACAACACCCTAAACCCAGCTCAAAGTCAGGACATGAAACTCATATCATGTCTTTGATGCCCAGAGAAGGGATGCCATTTGCCTTCACCTTCTCAGAATTGTCACAAGGGAATTTGGCTCTTGGACTTTTGTGAAAAACCTTGCCTGTGCCTGGGACTGAGAAAACGGCAGGAAAGAAATGAGCTGGGCACTAGTACAAAGCAAATAGCTTTGGAGCTTGGAGATGTGGCTCTTACTAAGTTCCCTCCTCCTCTGTAATATGGAAATAAGGGCAGCCACCTCACAGGGCTGCCCTGAGGGGTAAGTGGGCTAATAGAGTGCCCCAGGCAGTGGGTTGGAACACCTCGGGGGATGGGGATGTCAGAGCAGGGAAGCTAGGGAGCCTGGAGCACCTTCATCAATCTATTGTGCCATTTTATCGCCCATATTCACTGAGCCTCAAGTGTGCCAGGCTCCAGGGAAAGAAAATAAGCCCCACCCTATAGTGAATGGTGGGTAGGCTCTGGATTTCCCTGTTTGACCCAGCCACCTGGGCGTAGAAGCCCAGGAGGAAGAAGCTGGTGAGCTGTTTGTTTCCATGGGTCTCTGTTCACAGCTGACTCCCACTACATCCTCCTTTTGCTGGTCAGCTCCTCCCTCCTGGCCCCAGCAACAGGGCAGCCAATCAGACTGGACTCAGAGCAGCTGCTCTTATGAAATCAGAGACTGTTGTCTCAGGGGAGAGAGAAGCAGGTCTGTCCTCCCCCACTGCGGTGCTGGGCTCACTTCCTCCCTTCCACCAGTGGGGATGGGGAAGGGTGTTGTTCCAACTCTGAGAACAAAATGGAGCTTTTGGTTTCCTGTGTCACTCTTTATATCTCTGACTTACATCTCCCCACCCCCACCTCTCTTGTGGTGAAGATGTGGGTCCCCCTATGGTGGAGGAGAGGAAACTCTGGCCGAAGAGAGAGCGGGTTTTCCCTGAATCACACAGTAGGCCAGGGGGAGAAAGTTGAGCACCTAGGCACTACTCTCAGCCCTGAGAATTGCCCTGCATCCTTCAAGGTCCAGCTAAATGTTCCTTTTTCTAAGTCTTCTGATTACCCACTTTCCTTACCTCTCTCCTGATGGAGTTGATTGTTCCTTCTGCAGTTTGACCGTATGTTCTGGAAGCTCCAATGCAGCTTGAAAGCTTGAATCACCTGCCTACTCTGCCAGACAATAAGCCCCTCTAGGGTAGATACTGTCTCCTGCATCACTGAACCAGGACCTACCTAGCAAAACAGTCTTGTTGAATAATTCAGGAGAGTCCAAGCGGTGTGAGGACTAGGGAAGAGAGTTGAGACTGATAGGATGGGAAGGAACTGAATTGTTCTTATCCATTCCTTCCAGACTTGGATAGTTCCTATCTGTCCAAGATAGGACCCATAGGAACCTCTCTTACTTAAACCCAGAGCATAAGCTGTAGGTTTGTGCCTGTCAGGTTTTGGTCTGGCTGAAACCTTTTCCCCACTTCTGTCTGCCTTCCAGACAGAGCTACAGAAGCAAGAATGTAGGCATCATCATTGAAATCTCTGGACCCAGCAGACAGAGTTCTGGGCCAGGGCCTACTCAAGGCAGCAGTTGGATATCTGTGATCCAGACTTGCCCTGTAGTGAAAGGGAGGGAGCTCTTCACAAAACTTGGACTCCTTGGGCAGGAATTGCTTCTTCGGCCCCTCTTTGAGTACTTTTGGAGCTCACTCTTATTTTCTCTCATAGGGTTGCTCTGGTCCTTGCTTAGGGAGATGGTGCTGTCAGGGAAGGTGGGGGTGGGGGTGGTGAGTAGGGAGGCCCTAGGGATACTGATGATGATGGGGCTTTTCTTTCCTTGGCTTAGATTCCGGCAGAGTTCCTGTATCTCGTCTTGTTGCTGGTTGAAGGTGACCCTTCTCCAATTTTCCTTCATCTCCTGGGAGGTAGCAGAAAATTAGCACCATGGTTGGGTTTAAGGCCACAGATGTTCCCCCTACTGCCACTGTGAAGTTCCTGGGGGCCGGCACAGCTGCCTGCATTGCAGATCTCATCACCTTTCCCCTGGATACTGCAAAAGTTCGGCTTCAGGTGAGGGGATGAAGCCTAGGGATCCTGAGGGTGTCTAGTCTGTTCCCTCCCCACAATGCAGACTCCTCAAGGGCCAGTGGGCGTGTGGCACTTTAAACTTTGGAGCATGGGGATGGCAACCTTCCTATCCCTATACCTGTTTTGGCCTTGGCAGATCCAAGGAGAAAGGCAGGGGGCCGTGCGAGCTGCAGCCAGCCTCCAGTACCGTGGTGTGCTGGGCACCATCCTGACCATGGTGCGCACCGAGGGTCCCCGCAGCCTCTACAATGGGCTAGTCGCTGGCCTGCAGCGCCAGATGAGCTTCGCCTCTGTCCGCATCGGCCTCTACGACTCTGTCAAGCAGTTCTACACCAAGGGCTCTGAGCGTAAGTGTGTAGCTGAGCTGTAGGCTCCTTGGCCTTTTTTTCCTGGTGATGATTGATCCTCACTGCATAGTTCCTTTAGGATCCTGATTCTCTTAATGACTCCTGAGCTCTTGGGCTGTGCCGGCTCCAAGCAGGGCATCCTGCCATGACAGTCCTCACAACCACCTTGAGAGTAGGTGGTATCATTCGTGTGTTAAAGATGAAGAGACTGAGGATTGCTGGGGGGTGGGATAGGGGAAGGACTTGGCCAAGGGCACACAGTGGGAAACAAAAACACACTCAGGACTTTCGCTTCCAAGGCCAGCATTCTTTTGTTTCTTCTCAGTATAGCGTGCCCACTCTCTATTTACACATTTGGAAACTGAGGACCCAGATTAAAGGTTGACGTTTCCCAAGATCATGTGGCAGGGAGAAGTAGATCTGGGATGAAAACAAGTCTGACGTGCCCCAGTCCTTGGAAAAGCCACTTCTGAGCCCAGGTTTTCTCATTTGTCAAATGGAAATGACTGGTTTCTCAGGGCTATTGGGCAGGTCAAATGAAGTGAATGGAAATATTTTGTGAAAGAAAGCACCGAGTCTCATTTTGTCCTCCTACTCACTGCTGGGTCCCAGTATCTAGCAATAATAGACACTCATAGTGATATTCTGTTTGATGTGAGGAATTCTTAGAGCAAGAGCTGGTCTAGATCCTATTCCCAAAAGGCAAGAGATGGTGTATTTGGTGAAGAGAGGCAGAACATGAGTACAAGCCCCACTGGACACCAACCCCGTGGTTCTCCCACAGATGCTGGCATCGGGAGCCGCCTCCTGGCAGGCGGCACCACAGGTGCCCTGGCTGTGGCCGTGGCCCAGCCCACAGATGTGGTAAAGGTCCGGTTCCAGGCTCAGGCCCGGGCTGGAGGTGGCCAGAGGTACCAAAGCACTGTTGATGCCTACAAGACCATTGCCCGAGAGGAAGGGTTCCGAGGACTCTGGAAAGGTGTGTACCAGATGTTTCTTCCCTTTCTTCCTCTTCTTCCTTCTCCCCTATTCGCTGTTCTCATGTAGACACCCCTTCCTTCTATAGGGACATCTCCCAATATTGCTCGTAATGCTATTGTCAACTGTACTGAGCTGGTGACCTACGACCTCATCAAGGATGCCCTCCTGAAGGCCAACCTCATGACAGGTCAGTTAGGGTAAATGGTGCTGTCCTGCCCTTCCCCAAACCCAGGGTCAGGTGTGGGAATGTGGTTGCCTGAAGACCACATCTTTTCAACCTGTTTCTCTTTTGCTTGTAGAGTGAGTTTCTCTCTCTCTCTCTCTTTTTCTCTTGCTGTATTGAGGCCAAGTGGAGTGAAGCTCTCACTTTACACACTGAGGTACTGAGGCAAGACGGGCCAAATGACTCTTAGGTTCTTGGTATAGGTCTCAGCTAGAGTCTCTCTCTCTCTCTCTCTCTCAAACCATAAGACCCCAGCTACTTAAATCATCTCTTTCCTTCTGGAATAATGGGGTGAGGAGTTCTGACTCTTCCTGCTCCTCCTCCTTGACAGATGACCTTCCTTGCCACTTCACTTCTGCCTTCGGGGCAGGCTTCTGCACCACCATCATCGCTTCCCCTGTCGACGTAGTCAAGACGAGATACATGAACTCTGCCTTGGGCCAGTACAGCAGCGCTGGCCACTGTGCCCTCACCATGCTCCAAAAGGAGGGTCCCCGAGCCTTCTACAAAGGGTGAGCCTGTGATCCACCCCACCCGATTCCAGGCCTTCTGTCGCACAGGTGGGAGAGAACCACCTGGAACTGAGTAGCAACCAAGTATCAGACTATTTCTGATCATGGCCCTGGTATTTCACTGGCATTTTCTCATGCTCTTAACTCCTTCCTCTCAGAGTTGCTGCCTACTTTAAGGGTGTTAAAATGGAGACTCACAGGGCATTCTTGCTCACAGCCACACAGCTGTGAGGCTCTGGTCCCTGGGCTCTCCCAGACACCTTTGGGACAGCAGCTGGGATGGATTGCATGCCACGGCCCAGGGTGGTGAGCAGGAAGTGGAAGTGCCCCCTGTGACCTGTGTTTTCTCCCCTCTAGGTTCATGCCTTCCTTTCTCCGTTTGGGCTCCTGGAACGTGGTGATGTTCGTCACCTATGAACAGCTGAAACGGGCCCTCATGGCTGCCTGCACTTCCCGGGAGGCGCCCTTTTGAGCCTCTCCTGCTGCCAACCTGACCACCTCTGGCTTGGCTTCCACTCCAGCCAGGCCCTGCTTCCCTTTTCCTCCTCCCCTCCTTCCCTTCCCGCACTGTCCACCCCTCACCCCTTCCTCTTCCCATTTCTACCACCTCTCTTCCCTCTCCCCACCTCATCTCACCTCCTCCCTACCTCATCGCCCCATTGCCTGAGTCTCAGTCCTGGTGGAGTTGACCCCAGTTGACACTGGGAGGCCTGTCACCAGCCAGGGTCCCAAGCCCCAGTCCCTTGAAAAGTTCAACCCATCTCTTTCTCCTGTCCCCAAGCCCAGCGAGCATGTCACCCATAAAATAAGCTCAACGTTGGTGTCTCCTCCCTCTCTTGTAGCTGTTATCAGAGATCTTAGTTTCATGGACCCTTTTGGCACCTGGTGGGCAGGGGAGGAGCCACCCTGACTTGGAAAGGGTGATGTGTGACTCACTCTCCATCTCCAGTTCCAATCCGGGCCCATGGACGTTATCTAGTTCGTTTCTCTTTCTAGACCAAGCCCAGAGCTGAGGTCAGAAGTGAGGTCCTGTGCTTCTTGGAAGATTTAGAGGAACTTATGAATGAGATGCTATGGGCTTATTTTATTCCACTTGACAAACGGGAAACCTACCTCCCCAAAGTCCCTGACCTAGTGAGGGCAAGTTGGGCTGCCTTCCCTCCTCCAGACTTCCATCCTTAGGGGGGCAGTGTTGCTTCACTGGGAGGGCAGGCTGCAGGGCAGACATCTGGCCTTAGCCTGAGGCTACTTTCTACTTGGAGTCTCAGTGTCTCCCAGCTAGAGATCTCAAGGAGGTAGTGACGAGCCAAAGTTTAGGCTACATGGGGTTGACACGTTTCTGTCCTTCCTACCACCTGTCCTCAGACAGGAAAGCAGGTGGGCAGGGCTTTTGTTTCAAGGGGGCCCAGAATCCTGAAGTATCTCCTGTAGGGCTAGGCCCTTAGAATTCAGCCGTTCAGGCTCCTCTAATGTCTGAAGAATCGGGGGGCTAGACACGTCATGCAGGCAAGGACACAGGACACCTCAGTAGCAGATCTGAGACTAGAACTCAGATTCCTCCCACCTTCTGTGGACTCTCCCCCAGGGACCTTTACTGGGGTCCCTCAGGAATCCTGTTGGGCAGCTGTGAAGCCAGGCTGGGAGAACATGACCCTCTCAGCCTGAAACAGCTGATGCTACTGATCCTTCCCCATTGGTCACAGCTGGAGGCTCAGCCCTTTAGTTCCTGGGCAAGAAGTCTTGGATATTAAACAGTTCCTGGGGAAGGAAAGAGGGCCCAGCTTCTGATAAATTAAGCAAAGGTCTCAGTCTTCAAAAGGGGCAGGATTTGGTGCCATGAGTCAATTCAGGGTGAAGGCAGGCAACTTGGCCAGCCTGTTCTCTGCCGGTCTGCAGGCAGTCGGGCATAAATGGCCTTTGGCAATATTACCTTAAATCCAATAGGCAGGCCGTTCACTGTTTACACCAGAGGCACCTGAGGGGACATTTGTCGTGCTAGGCATTTCAGCTGATTCATTCAGCAGGCTTGTGTCCTGGACACAGGAGTCCACCAGACTTCACCATGGTTCTGGGCATGATCCAGGGACCGTGAAGAGCATGGAAAGGCGGTAGGAACCACTGGACAGCATGCCAGTAGGTCTCAGTTTTAAATGCCTATAAAATGGGTGTATGGTAACCCCTTTGCCTGGTTCACAAGGTATCACCGAAGATTGTTGAAGTGGAGCCTGATCTTTCAGCATGAGCTACCTCTTTAAATTCTTGGCTGCAAAAAACAGTGATCTTCAGTGTCTCACCATGAGGAAAAGGTTAGGCGCAGGCTTTCTGGCCTGGTGGAGACTGGCATGCCCTCACCCAGTCGCTGCTCTCAGAACAGTGCAGCTGCCACCACTCATCACCTAGGTCCTGCTTCGGCATAGTTGGCTTCACTTACCTGGCTTTTACAAGGCCTGTAAGATACAGGTTGTAATCTCTAGAGGTTCAGAGAAGTGGAGGGGTTTGCCTAAGGGCACACGGCTGGTAAGTAGCACACCTGACGTGTATCTGACTACAAGGCCACGATTATGTGGAGATGCTCCCTAGACCCTGGTCCAGATCCTACATCTTGGGCTGCTGCTGCTTCCTCCCTGATGGGTTAAAAGTAGCTGACTAGTGCTGCTGAGTCCCAGTTGAAGGGGAAAAGCCTTAAGTTAACAACGGTGCTTTGGATGATGGAATCCAAGCAATACAGGGCCCATTCTGGTACCTCAGGTCTTTACAAAAGTGGCAACTTGCCTTGGTGTGTTCAGTGGTTAGAGAATTGGCCCTCACACCCAAGGGTTGCAGGTTTGATTACTGGTCAGGGGCACATAACTGTTGCATATTTGTTGCCCAGCCCTTGGGGCACCTGTGGAAGCAACCAATGATTTTGCCTATCACATCAATGTTTCTCCTCCTCTCCCTCCCCCATGCTTTCTACTGTTTAAAAGTCAATGGAAAATGTCCTCAGGTGTGGATTAACAACAAAATGTGGCCACTTAGTCTGTCATATTAGACCTAACCCAGACTCAGAGAGTGGGATCTTTCTCTTGGCATCCTGGCGCAGAAGAGGTGCACAACTCTGCTAACTGATGGGAGGCAGGTGTGTGCACAAGCCGGGCTGGGCCTGGAGGCTGGGAGCTCCTGCAGGCCACGTGGGCAGTTCTGTGACTGAAATCCGAGCAAGTTCACCAAGCACTTTCACACCAATCACTGTCCTCGCAAGTAGACAGAGGGGTTGTGAGCTCTGCTTTACTGATTGGCAGTATCATCCAAGGACTCAGTGACTTGGCTGGGAGCAGAACCCAGGTTTCCCGCCTCCCAGGCCACCCTGCCTAGATGGGGCCTAGGACCCACTCACTGCACAGGCCAGAGAGTTGAGGCTGGTAAGGTAGAAACCAAAGCTATTTCTAGTGCTCGTGTCCTTTCTGCAGCTTCTAAGCAGAGTGAGTCTGTGGGAAGTAGCCTTGGAGATTCTGATGACAACTTTACCACTGAGCCATGTGTCACCTGAGACAAGTATATTCTTGGGTTTCAGTTTTCCTGGGTGCAATGTGACCATATCACTCTAAATTTTTTTTTTAATCCTCATCTGAGGACATTTTTTGCATTTATCTTGAAGAGAGAGAGAGAGAGAGAGATTGAGTGGTTGCTGCCCACACAACCCCAACCAGGGCCCGGGACAAACTGCAACCAAGGTGCGTGGCCCCTAAGCGGGAACCGAACCCAGGCCTCTCTGGTCCACGGGCCTATGCTCTAACCGCTGAACCAAACCGGCCAGGGCCCATATCACACTCTAGAGAATGCCCCCTCTAAAGATCAGGTGTGGCCCTGGCCGGTTTTGCTCAGCAGTTAGAGCATGGGCCTGTGGTCCAGAAAGACCCAGGTTCAGTTCCTGCTAAGGGCACGTACCTCGGTTGCAGTTTGTCCCCGGCCCTGGTTGGGTCGTGTGGGTGGCAACGACTCAATGTGTCTCTCTCATGTAGATGTTTCTCTCTCTCTCTCCCTCCCTCCCACTCCATCAACAAAATATCGAAAAATGTTGGGTGAGGATAAAATAAATAAATAAAGATCAGGTGTGGAGAAAGCAGAGCTGAGGACCCTCAGGCTACACAGCACTGCCCCAGGCTTAAGGTGGGAGCAGAGGCTCTGAACCCTCAGGGACCCAGCCACGCCCACAAAGCCAGGACAGGGACCCACCTCCTCCATTTTCCTCTGCTCCACAAGAAGGGCTATATGAAGCTTCTCTCCCCACAACACACTGTCTCCTGGGTGTCACAGGAGGATAGGAAATAAATCTTTATTGTGTCAGTTTAAAAGTCCCATGCCATCCCCTCATCATGTCACATCTGTGCAGTGGGGTGGCTCCCCTGAGGCTCTGGGAGGTAGGCATGGGGAAGGCCCAGCAAGCCTTCTCTGACCCCGCTCTGGCCCCCAGCCCACCAGTTATGTCAGCAGTGCCTGGCGCAGCATCTGCTTCTTTTGGGGTGTTAGGCGGGTGGGGAACTGGATGTCGAAGAAGATGTATAGGTCCCCCTTCTTGGTGGGGTCCTCAGGCAACGGCATACCCTCACCTGGCACCTTCTTGTAGTACTTAGGACTGCGGGAGGGTGAAAGAAGGGAGTTTAGAGGGCACCCCGGAGCAGCACCTCACAGATCTCATGCCACCCCTGCTCATGTCACCTCAGGCACAGGACAGTCACCACACCTTCCACCATGGATGGCTTTCTTCAGCCAGAACTGGGTGGGAGGAGAGAGGAGATTGGCTTGTTCCAGATAGTTTGCTCCCTAGGAACCCACTTACATTGCGTCTCTGGTGGCGTATTCCAGGAATCTCGTTTTAGGGATGGAAAACTGGACAAGCAAGGAAGGAAAGAGCAGACCCTGGAGTGGTGGGGAGTGCTGGGCTGCCGAGCAGAGCTTCCCATGCAGAGGGCCTTCCTTGGAAAGGGCTCCGAACTCAGAGCTTTTGGAGGATGGAGATGAAGGCAGCAAGGATTGCCTACCACTGGGGCTGCTAGCCTCTACAGGGGCTTTGTGGAAGTTAGGAAAAGGCACTGCAGTTGGGTGAATGCAGCCCACAGCTCTGGCAGAGTAAAAGCTGGGTTTTAGTCCTCTCTCGCCCCCTTGTGCTCCGTGCAACCCCAACAGCTGTTCTAGGCCCAGCCGGCCCTTCTGCCTATGGGGGCCCAAGCAGATGGACTCACTGGATGATGTCATTGATGGGGATGTTGAGCAGACGGTCATCTAGGGTCTTCACCTCCACAGTGCAGCAGGTCAGAGCCTAGGGGATATTAAAGCCAAAGGCAGAGTAGAGAAGGTCCCTCTGGCCATTCTGTTTACAAGGCACTTTATGATCTTTCTTAGTACCAGGTCCTGAGCCATGGCTGGACCTCAGGGAGACGAAGGAATAATCAAGGACTAACAGGTGAGTGATCCAGGCAGTTACCTGCCCTCAAGGAGTCCACAGTCTGGGAGGTAAGACTGATGTTGATATATGTTATGATAGAGGGAAGTAAAGGGGTCGGTGGGAACCAAGGAGAGCCCCAAACATTCTGGGGTTAACAGAAGGGCTACACAGTGCTGGTCGCAGTTGATGAGGGCCTATAAGGGTGAGGAGGAGCTAGCCCGTTAGACAAGGTGGGTAGATAGCACTCCAGGCAGGGGCCAGAATAAACAAGGGAATGAAAGTGTGAAAATGTACCAAATGGACAGGAGCTCTAAGTAGCATGGTGGCTGGAAGGCAGGGGATGAGGTCAGCAGGGGCCAGATTGCAGAGGGCCTCACATGCCATGTGAAAATGTTCAGACAGGAGTGTGGCACTGTCAGATGAGTGTGTGGAAAGACCACTGTGGGCAAGAGCCTGGAGGAGATGAGCAGGGGGCAGGCGGGCCTCTCTCTCTGAGACTGCTGCTCAGACCCAGACAGTGGGGATGAACAGAAGTGGACCAGATGGAGAGGATTTGGAGGTGGAATTCACAGGACTTAGTGAATGACTAAGGTGGCGTGGGGGAGGAGAGGCAAAGTCTAGGCTGGTGCCCAGCTTCTTTTGTGGGTTGTAAGGGTGTGGAGGGGCCACTCACTCTCTGGAGTGAAGACAGCGAAAGATTCCTTATGGCACTCACCACATTCTGAAGGCCTGCTTGCCTGGGGCCTCCCAGGGGGCAGGAGGAGCTCACTCTGATCTGCCCACCCCCTGATCTTCCACTCTGACCACTCACCTTGCCCAAGGGGATGGGGTACACGAAAAAAAGGTTGTCATTCTCCCTGCGGAAGCGAGGGTGTAGCTTCTCCTTTACGATGAAGATGATGTCAGCTGGGATGATGTTGGGGCCCTGGGCAGGGGAGGCCAAGAGGGGACAGCAGTAATTGGCTGTGTGACTTTGGCCAAGTTCCTGCCTCTACTGGTCTCCATGTCTTCATCTGAACAATGAGGAGATTAGACAAGGTTTTCTGGACAGACCCTTTTAGCTTGACTCCATAGCCTCTCCTCTGAGAAGACTACCGGATAAATCCTGTGCCCCCAACCCATTCCTTCTCCTCTACTGAGCATGCCCAAATAGCTGCACTCAGCTGAAGGGAGACAGAGGCTTCCTTAAATGGTGAGTGGAACACTGAGCTGGGTGTGCTGCAAAGTCTCTGTCCTGCCAAGTCTCATTAAGTCACCAAAACTCTGCTGAGGTCTCTTCTGGGCACTGGGGACAAAGAAATCAGACTGGTCCCTATGCCAAGGAGCTCCCAGTCTAGAGGGGTAAACAGACACAGTGAATCCTCAGCATGTTCAACACTGAGGCAGGAACTCAGATTGGTGCTGACTCAGGTGGGGAGGCCAGGAAGGTTGCCTAGAGGGGGATCATTGTAGGTGGGTGTTGAAGGGGTCTTTTTGGAAGTAAATGTTTTACAGGTGAGAAAGAGGGTAAGAAGTATTGGCAGAGAGGTTTCTCTATTGGCTCTGAAGGTACCATCACTGCCTTGGACAATAATTTTATATTTTTATTTAATAAGTATTTTAAATTATTTATAAGTAGTTTCTGAGTAGTTTCTATAGTTGGACTTTGCTCAGAGAAACACTGAAGAAAATCTAGCACTAGAGTTAGGACTGGGTCTCCTTCAGCCCTTGTGCTCTTGCCTTGGGCAAGGCCCTCCCTCTCTGGACCTCACTTTCCTACTCTGCAAAATGGGGAGAAGCCCTGGGCTGCCCACTCACAGAGGTGTGGTGAGGCTCTGTCCCATGGAAGGGATATTAGGGATCATCTCACCCACTGTGCAGACTGGTCTCCCTGGCAGACCAGGGCTCACAGGGGCAGGAAAAAGCATAGCCTCCTCCCCCCTCAGACTTCCCACCACCTGAGCCCAGGTAACCGACCCTAGGACTGACCTTAATCAGCTTCCCTTCCTCTCACCTGGTCACCTTCCTTCTCAAAGGTGATCCGTGTGCCCTGCCTCCAACCAGGCTTCACATCAATTGTGAGGATCTTGTCCTTGATGGTAGAGGAGTACCCGTCCTCGTTCAGCACCTGCAGCACGGTGGTGCGGGGAGGGTTGCTCAGGGTTTCCCAAGATGAAAGGAACCCCGAAGGATCTGTGCTCAGGCTCAATCCTCGCAATGGGGAGAAGCTGCCCTGTGCCATTCCCACGCCCACCCGTTTCACCAGAACTAAGAACTTCAGAATCCAGGGTGGCAGGGCAATGTTATGGGGTCGGGGCCTGAGATGCAAAGCAGTCACCATGAGTGGATCAAGCCCACAACTCCAGCCCTAGAAATCACATGGCCCTGGCCACTAACATGCACGGTAAACATGTACTCGGTTCCTCTCTCCCACCCCAGAGGATGACACAGAGGTCAACATATCTGAGCCTCACCAGAAGCATTCCTCTATTTTGTCATCCATCCATTCCCCAATCACATGCCCAAATGGGTGCCATCTGTGGAAAGCATGATCCTACTTGGCATCTCCTCTGCTGGGCAAAATTGTTTGAGGGAACCTTGTTCGTGTGCTAGCACAGGACTAGGCCATGGGATTGAGTCACCAAAACTGAGCCAGTCCCCTCAGGGACTCTCTCAGCCCACCCTCAATTCCCACACTGCTTTCTTACTCATGGGTCATACCCCCGTTGAAATCCTGAGGGTGTGGTCTGGTAACACTCAGAGGGCAGAATCACAGTTTTAGCTCTTTCCATTTGTAGCCCATAGGGATGTGGCTGAACTGAGAAGGGAAAAATCCTGTCCCAAAGAGCAATGTTGCAGAGCAAATTCCTACACTAGGAAAGAACCAGGCGAATGCTCCCAACTGTCCCTTCCAAACTTCGGATTCTAGAATTCTGCAGTGCTAGGTCTCCAAGTCTGAGGCTGCATGATTCTCATACCTGAGCTTTCTAGTTAGAGTCAGGGTGACTGTTAGGGTTGGAGGGAACAGATGATGGCACCCAGTAGGAGCAAGCCAAGTACTCACCCTGCGGGAGATCTTTATTTTCTTGGTGCAGCCGAAAAATAAGTCCTCCAGGGATAGGTAGAGGTCTCTTTCAATTGGAAGGTCCTGTTTCCTGACCCCTCGGCCCCGGAGCCCCCCAAAGTTCAAATCCACCTCATATCCTTCTGCATCAAAAAACTCTGCAGGAGGTGGGGAGAAGAGAGGAATAAGAGAATTGTGTCTAGAGACTTGGGTTGATAGAAATTCCCCCACCCCAAGGGTAATACCCAGCATCCCATTCCCATCTTGAAGACTCAGATTTGGGCCAAGAAGCTGTCCTCAACTGCAGATCCACTGATTATCATTTCTTGCCACTCCTCATTGCTTCATGCCCACTTTGGACACCCCTCACTTTCCCAACTTCCTTCCCCCACAACTTGGGGAAGTACCCCCCAAATCTGTCTGCCTCAGGAGAAAAGAACCCTCTAGTGGCAGCACTTGGTAGTGCCAGAAATGACTCATGTTCATTTTTGGGGGGAGGGTCCTCCCTACCCTTCTCCAGGCTACACTCCCCGTCACTGTCCAGCCCAGCCCAAGACCACTAAAACCCCCCAGACTCAAGTTTCTATAAAGTCAGCAGCTGAGACGGGGGAGGGGGAGGGCTGGTCCCTAACAAATTTGAGAAGTCACCAGCATATCCCCAACTCTTTCCTCAACTCTTTTCGCCTTTGCTAGGATCGATACTCATAACCCCTCTTAAAAAAAATTTTTTTTTAATTTATTTTAGAGAGAGGAAGGGGGAGAGAGAGAGAGAGATAGAAACATCGATGAGAGAGAACATCGACTGGCCACCTCCTGCATGCCCCCCACTGGGGATTTGGCTCACAACATGGGCATGTGCCCTGACCAGAAATCGAACTGGCAACCTCTTGGTGCATGGGTCGATGCTCAACCACTGAGCCACACCAACTGGGCTAGACTCATAACCCCTCTTGATGCCCTGCCCTTCCATCCTAGTAGAGAGAGAGAGCCCCTGTCCCTTGATGTTCTGTGAAATCGTTTGGGCATTAGTTTTTGTCTGTGATATGGAGTAATAATGCTTGACCTGCCTTCCACCATTAGGATTAGATAACAAGAAGATGAAGAAGAGCTAGAATTTGCTGAGAGCTTACTATGCATCAGGTGATGTTTTTAGTTTTTATGTTATTATCTCATTGGCTCAGAGGCCAAGCAAAATGCTTCCAGTCCCACAGGTGGTAAGTAGTAGAGTTGGGACTGGTCCATGATTTGACTACAGCACCTGTGCCCTTAACCACTACACTATATTGCCAGGTGTGAAGCCCTTTGTAAACTGTAGAGTCAGAAGCCACTACCATGACAAGATTTTCTGTACTCTGCCTCTCATGTTAGTGCCATGGAATGAACTTCACAAGCTACAAGGACATGATGACCTTAGGCTGGGGAGGGCAAGGTGGCATCACACTATGTCCCCCTAAGATGTGATGGGTAATCAAGAGGCCTGTGAATTACCTGGTCTCTTGCATTGCTAAATTCATTTGTTCACCAAGTACTTATGGTGTGCCAGGTCTTACACATCCCAATAGCCAGGTCACAGGAAGCCCAGCCCCTGACTCTGCAGGGAGATGAGATACAAGAACCCCCAGTGTGAAGCACCACAGCAGAATAGCCCCTGAGCACTGCCTGAAGGACCCCCAAACCCTGAGCTTGGCTTCCCCTGATGAGCAAAGCCCTCTCTTCCATGCACCCCTCACTGGGAGAGACCGGTCCACTGTTTGGCCTTTTTCTGACTATAAAGTCCATTTTCATAAACATTATCTCATTTGATAATGGCCTGTGAGCAATGGACTATTACAGCCACTTAATGGTGAGGAAGCTGAGGTTTCAGAGAGGTGAAGAGATTTGCACAGCTCATAAGTGGCAGTGCATAGATTTAAAACAGGCCATCTGAATCCAAGTCTCTTGCTTTTCCAAGTCTCACAGGGATTTTTTTTTTTATCCTCACCGGAGGACATTTTCTATTTTTGTTCAGATAGATTGGGAGGGAGAGAGAAGAAAAGAGAGAGAGAGAGAGAGAGAGAGAGAGAGAGAGAGAAACATCGACATGAAAGGGACACATTGGGTGGCTGCCTCCCGCATGACCCCAACCAGGGCCAGGGACAAATCGCAACT
The DNA here is from genome assembly GCF_014108415.1 of Molossus molossus. NCBI lineage: Eukaryota > Metazoa > Chordata > Mammalia > Chiroptera > Molossidae > Molossus > Molossus molossus. The sequence continues at coordinate 45,184,539 of NW_023425348.1, forward strand.
GAGGTACGTGACCTTGGCCGGAATCAAACCCGTAACTCATTGGTCTGTGGGCTGATGCTCTTACCACTGAGCCAAACCGGCCAGGGAGAGAGAGAACTTTTTTAAATGCATAGAGGCTGTAATATAGCCAGGAAGAAGGGGCTGGGGGGGAGCCAGACAGTGAAAATCTAGACTGTCTTGAGTTGCATAACTGGAGCCAGGAAGACAGTTTTGAAGGTTTGTTGTCCTTGCAAGATGATTCTGAGCCTCAAAAATCAACTCTTTGTTAGTCTGTCTGGCACCTGGGATCACCCATTCACCCCTGGACTCATCTGACAACACACACCTGTACAATGAAATCTTATGCAGCCATAAAAATGAATAATGTGAATCTGTATATAATGTATAATAAAATAAGTGAAAAAATAGTGTGTACAATGTGGTCCCATTTCCTTAATGAAATAAAAGGCTTATGTAAAAATAAAACAATATGCTCACAAATGCATAGATTTCTGGAATAATACATACAATGTTAACGGAGAGTGACTGCTTCTGGGAAAAGAATGGAAGGCTGGAATTTATTTCTTCTTCAATCAATTATTTCTTTAGCATGTTACATATATGTGTGAATTTTTTTAAAAAACTACTCAAAGAAAAGAATCTTTACAGCTACAATCAAGGCAAGGGGGTAGGTAGAACCTCTTACCACCAAAGGGGTTGTCTCCTCCGAAGAACTCATGGAAAACCTTTTCAGGATTGCCGTGGAAGACATAACCATGGGTCCATGGGATCTGGGACCCAAACTCCTGAGGAATCCCGCCCTTCAGACCCTCTTCTCCAAACTTGTCATAGATGGCTCTCTTCACAGCTGTAGGTATATGCCACCTTGAGGATATTTGCCATCTCAGCCTTGGGGGCTAGGATGGCTGGAAAACTGGGAAGAAGGAGGGTATGGGGAAGAGCATAGGGCAAAAGCAGTCTTGTTTCTAAAGTGTCTGCTGTCTGGCAGTCCTTGGGAGGAGACCCTAGAAGTTAGGGGTTGAATTTCATTGTGGGTGGACCTACGTGTGGCCCCCCCAGGAGAGATAGGAAAGACTAAGACTTTCTGGGGAGGGTTGGGGATCGGAGTCAAAACAGAGAGACTAAGGGTCAGGCTATCCTTCTGGGGTTTAGCTTAACCCATCATAGCTGCTATTTTATCTGGAGTAAATAGAATTCTAGAATCTTGAAATTTTAGAATCTAATGATTCTGGAGCCTCTAAATTCTAGAGCTTTGAAACCCTAGAGTCTAAAGTCCTGAAAGTTGGGGCTGGAAAACCCAGTGGTCTGGCCATTCTACTGTACAGAACGCCAATCACAGCCTCCAGGACAAGCCCTTTGGGAAACCCATGTAGGCAGGAGTGCGACATCACTTCCTCCACTCTTCTGGTTTCCATAGCAGAAAAATGTCCCAATTACTGGCCTCTCTCTGCCCTTCTATATGCTTGCTGTCCTTAGGGAAATGGAGATTTAGCTACTTTGTGAATCTGGGAAGAATAATGTCCTGCTCTGATGAGACATCAGCTTGATCTGGGGCTCTCCACGCCACGTCCCCCACCTCAGCTTGTATCTACTAAGAAAGGCAATTCTTCATTCTCTTCTTTCTCAGTTTATTTCCATTCTGCTTACCGTATTTGGGGCCCCTCCGAAAGCCCAACACTCAGAGACTTAAGGAATGATCTTAATGGAGAGGTGGGACAGAGGAGAGGTCCTGGAGTCACTCCTCCAGGCTCCACCCCAGTCACTCACGGTCACTCAGCACATCGTAGGCCTCTGCTATTTGCTTGAATATCTCTGCTGAGCCTGGCTCATTGGACTTCAGTGGGTGGTTCTTAAGGGCAAGTTTCCGGTACCTAGAGGAGGGAGGATTAATACAAGTCATAGCAGCTGCCATGTTCCTGAGTGCAGACCATGTTTCCCAGCTGGCTCTGCTATCTATTGCCTGGTGGCCTTTCAGAGCTTTGATGTGCCCAGCTCTAAAGCAGGGCTGTGGTGGCCAGGGAGGCATATTTCTCAGACTCCCTTGAAGAGAACCCAGTGTAGGGAGCATAGTTGACTGACAGCCCCAGCAGCTGCCCTCCTGGACATTTGTGCTGAGGCTGTACCACCCCCACCCCACCCCAGCTGCTCCCAGTCAATGCCCAAGTGTGCTAGGGATATTAGTGCTGGCCCAACCCTGGAGAACACACCACTTCTCATCATGCAACCCCTGCTTGAGGACTCCCCATTAGCCTGGCGGAGATTTTCTTCAGACCACGCTACAGCCTTCCTTCCCCAACCCTTGTTTCCCGCTCTCCTTCCACAGGTGTCAGACCTGCTCTGTGGTCTGAAGGCTCTCCTTGCACACTCCTGCTCCCCTTTCACCCCACAGTACATTTTTTGCACATCTAATCCCATCTTGGTGTCTGAACTGACACACAGACTTCTTGGGAAGATTAGATAAAATGAGGTGTCAAAGGGCCCAGTAGAGAGGCACTCAGCACATGTCAGGTCCTTTCGCTGTCTCCTACCTCCGTGCTCATCTTCTCCCCACTTCTGTATCTGCCCAGTCCTGCGACTAGTGACGTGATTTCTACAGCGTCTGAGAATCTAGCATCAGTGTCCCAGGAGGAAAGAGGTGGCGTGAACTGCATGATTTGTAGAGAGTTTAATAAGGGACCACTCACCACTAAGTTGTTGGAAGTGGATGGGAAACCACAGGGACAGTGCAGTGCTCGAGGCCAGGAGCCCTGAGGCACTGCCTGAGTCTACAGGAGTAAGGGAGGGAGGTTACCTGAAGCCCCCCAGGGAGAGTGTACAGGCAGGGCCCTTGGCAGTAGCTGTGATGTTCAGTCAAGGGTCATAGCCAACCTGGAGACCCCCCACAGAAAGGGAACTGGGAATGAATACCCAGCACCACTCTTGTCCCTTCCAATCCCCTGCCTTGTGTTCTCTTCAGCAGATGCATGAGGGAGCCGGAGGGCCAGGAAGTCCATGGGAGCAGGTCAGATGAGTCAACCTCCAGAGCAGAGACCGGTTGTGGAAAGGGGGGAGAACAAAAGGGGCATCAGCTCAGTACCAATTTGACCCCACATGCCCTCCTCTGGGTCAGAGCACGGCTATAGCTCCTCTGCCTTGCTCACACTTCCTGGCGGGAGTCCCCAGAGCTCTGCTGCTTCTCTTCTCCACACGTTCTCATGGACAAGCTCGCCTACCCCACACCTTGAGTGCCATCTACTCGCTGATGACTCCTAAATCTCTGTCACAAACAGGTCCCTTCTCTGAACCCCCGACTCTGTATGCAGGTGCTCATTTGGTATCTTCTCCCCAACGTCCCACAGGCCCCACAGTGAGCCCAATCATGAACACATTTCCATTCCTTAATCCCGCCCCGCCCAAACCCAAGTTGTCCAGACACTACAGCCAGAAAGCTGAGCATTATCTTTGACTCCAAGTTTCCCTTTGCCCACTCCACCCCATCTCATTGTCACTAAGGCACGTTGGATTTTCCTTTGAACTAATGTTCCATTGCTGCCTCTTCATCCCCACAGCGACTGCAGAACCGTGTCTTCCAGTTTCTGAGTGCTGCCATGGGTTTGATCTCTCTTGTCAATTTAATGCTTCTAGACCTCCAGTCAAGATGGCATGTAGGTAAATATGTTACTCGCCTCCTCCAACCACCACATCAAAATTTCAACTAAACTACAAAACAAACATCTTTCAGAACCACCTGAAATCAAGCTGAATGGAAGTCCTACAACTACGGAATTAAAGAAGCAGCCACATGGAGACTGGTAGGAGGGGTGGAGGCGTGGACAGGCTGGTCCCACACCCATGTGTGGCAGATAAAAATCAGGAGGACACCTCAGCTGGGAAGGTCCTCCCTGAGGAGTGAGGGGTCTCTGTCCCACACCAGGCGCCCAGCTCAGGGTTCCAGTGCCAGGAAGAGAAGTCCCCATCACTTCTGGCTGTAAAACCAGCAGGAACTGAGGCTCAGGGAGGCTGAGGTGGCTGGAGCCCCAGGCAGCTCCTCTTAAAGGGCCTGTGCACAGATTTACTCAGACTCGCTCCCTCCAGGCTCCAGCATGGGGGAGGCAGCTTGAAAGGCACCAGAGACATACGGGAAGAACTGAGTTGTTTGGCATCGGGGTGAGAGCTGGAGAGGCAGCTTTCTCCCCGACAGACATGCTGGCAGAGGTTGTTGTGTCTTTGGTGAGCCCTTCACCCACAGGGCAAGCAGACAGCTGCCATATCCTGGACTCCAGCAACCTGGCTCACACTGTTTGCTTCACCCTGGTGATTCCCTGAGGCCCTGCCCCATCCAAATTTCAGGCCCACCCAAGCTGTTTCCAGTGGCTTTACTATAAGATTGGCCTGTCTTGGTTCCTGCTTCAGGTTTTCCTAAATTCTCTCAAATAAGCAGCATCTGGTCTCAGAGAGCCCCATACCTCTCATTAAGTGGCCCCAGGCCTGGCACTAGAAGCAGCCAGCCTTGGTTCAGTTTGGCTTTTCCTGGGCACCTCCAAGCCCAGCACAAGAAGCAGCCATCTTCAGATCACTTTGTAGCTTATGCCTGGTGGCCCAGGTAGAACACAAGCAGAGGCTGACCTTGCCCCAGAGCCAGCACACCCAGTGGACATCTTCAGACCACAGTGGAGCACTACTACCCAACCAACTCCACAAGTGACACACTCAAGGAGTGGACTTAGTGTGTACCAGAGCCCTGCTGAAGTAAGTCTTTCTCTGTGTGTTGGGCCTCTACACAGCTGATCCTCCAAGGTAGTCAGAGGCCTGTAGGCACAGCCACAACTGGCAGCTAATCAGCCTGAGTAATTCTCTCCCATTTACGTGCCAACAGCAATGAAGACTCCATTACAACAGAAGGGTGTACAGTCCACACGAGGGGTGCACCTCGAGGATATAACTAGGGTGATCAGGGAAGCTGTGCCACTGGACCCTACAGGACACCTACTACAATAGGCCACCCTATGAAGCCTAGGAGACATAGCAACTCTACCTAATATATAGAAACACACAGGGAGGCACCCAAAATGTGGAGACAAAGAAATATCTCAAATGAAAGAACAGCCCATCTCACTGGGACTGCTCCCAATTATAGGCAATGATTACTCTTACTGAGCTGGGTCTGCTGTCCTGCAACCCTATCCTGAGGACTGAGGGGTCCCCATCCCACACCAGGTGCCCCGCACAGAGTTCCAGTGCCAGGAAGAGAATCCCCATAACTTCTGGCTGGAAAAACCAGCAGGAACTGAGGCTCAGGGAAGCTGAAGCGGCTGGAGCCCCAGGCAGCTCCTTAAAGGGCCCGCGCACGGACTTATCGGACTCTCTCCCTCTAAGCTTGGAGGGGAGGCAGCTCGAGGGACGCCAGAGACATACAGGGAAGAACTGAGCTGTTTGGCACTGGAGCGAGGGCTGGAGAGGGGGCTTTCTCCTGGACAGACGTGCTGTCAGAGGCCTTTGTTCCTTTGGTGAGCCCTTCCCTGGGGCGGCAGACAGCCGCCATATCTGGGACTCCAGCAACCTGGCTCACACTGGTAGCCCCGCCCTGGTGATTCCCTGAGGCCCTGCCCCACCCAACTTTCAGGCCACCCAAGCTGTTGCCAGTTGCTTAACCATAGAATTGGCCTGTCTTGGATCCTGCTTCAGGTTTTCCTAAATCCTTTCAAACAAGCAGCATCTAGTCTCAGCTAGCCCCATACCTCTCATTAAGTAATACACTGAAACAAACACAGGGAGGCAGCCAAAATGAGGAGACAAAGAAACAGGTCCCAAATGAAAGAACAGAACAAAATCCCAGGGAAAAAAAACTAAGTGAAATGGAGTTAAGCAACCTAACAGATGCTGAGTTCAAAATACTGCTTATAAAGATGCTCAATGAACTTAGTGAGAACCTCAGTGAACTTAGTGAGGGCCTCAAGAGCATAAAAAAGGACCAGTCAGAAATTATGGATGCACAGTTAGAACTGAAGGAGGCATTAACTGAAATAAAGAATAATTTACACAGCTTCAATAATAGAGTACGTAAATCCAAGGAGCAAACCATCGATTTGGAATATAAGGAAGCAAAAAATGCCCAATCAGAACAGCAAAAAGAAAAAAGAATAAAAAAATAAATAAAAAAAATGAGGGTAGTGTAAGGAGCCTCTGGGACAACTTCAAGCGTGCCAACATTCGCATCTTGGGGGTGCCAGAAGGAGAAGAGTGAGAACAAGAAATCGAAAACCTGTTTGAAACAATAATGGCAGAAAACTTTCCTAACTTGGTGAAGGAAACAGACATACAAGTCCAGGAAGCACAGAGAGTCCCAAACAAGATGAACCCCAAGAGGCCCACACCAAGACACATCATCATCAAAATGCAAAAGGTTCAAGACAAAGAGAGAATCTTAAAAGCAGCAAGAGAAAGGGAGTTCCCATAAGGCTGTCAGCTGATTTCTCAAAAGAAACTTTGCAGGCCAGAAGGGAGTGGCAAGAAATACTGAGTGATGAAAAGCAAGAACCTACAACCAAGATTACTCTATCCTGCTAATCTGTCATTTAGAATCGATGGCCATATCAAGACTTTCCCAGACAAGAAAAATTTAAAGGAGTTTATCACCACCAAACCATTATTATATGAAATGATGAAGGGTCTTTTTGAAGAAAAAGATAAAATGTATGAACAAACAAAATGGCAATGAATACATATCTATCGACAATGGAATCTACAAACAAAATGAACAGGTAGAACAGAAACATTCTCATAGATACAGAGAACACTTTGTTGGTTGCCAGATGGGAGGGGGGTTGGAGGAATGGGTGAAAAAGGTGAAGAGATTAAGAAGTACAGCCCTGGCCAGTTTGGCTCAGCGGTTAGAGCGTCGGCCTGCGGTCCGGAGAGACCCGGGTTCGGTTCCCGCTAAGGGCACGTACCTCGGTTGCAGTTTGTCCCCGGCCCTGGTTGGTCGTGCAGGTGGCAGCCACTCGATGTGTCCCTTCACGTCGATGTTTCTCTCTCTCTCTCTCCCTCTCTCTCCCTCCCACTCTATCTGTACAAAAAAATGGAAAAATATCCTCGGGTGAGGATAAAAAAAAAAAAGAAGTACAAATTCATTGCTAGACTGACAAACCTCAAAGGGAAAGGGGTTGGGGGTGGGGGGAGAAATAAACCAAAGAACTTATATGCATATCCAATGGACACAGACAATAGTGTGGGAAAAGGCAGGAGTGGGGTGGGAGTGGGGAGGAGGGGGTCAATGGGGGAAAAATGTGGAACATCTGTAATACATTTTACATTCAACAATAGAGATTTAAATTAAAAAAATAAATTTATCTCTGCAGTAATATCACTCTCATTCACCTGCTTTCCTGAGTGGGAGAGGGGGTAGAGTCACAGCACCGATGTGGCAACCTACAGTGGTACTGAGAAGGTTAATTGCTGAGTGATTATGCATCATTGTTTGACTTTTCAAGGGGTAAATTCTAGGTACTCCTATGGAAGTGTGTTATATATGTGACGCATCCCTTAAGAGTTGTTGCAGGAGATAAGGATTCAGTACTGTTGTTTGAAACATATACCATTCTTTTAATCACTGTATGACATGGTTTCAGATGCAAATGATTGCTGGGCATTTTTATGTTCATTATCTCATATCCTATTTTAATACCATGACACACACACCCCTTTCTTAGAAAGAGATGCAAGAACTGAGGCTCAGAGAGATTCAGTACTTTGCCCATGTCACACAGCTAGCAGGTAGGAGAACCTGGATTCAGACCTAGGTCTTTCCAATGCTTAAGTTGTGCTTGTCTTTCTGGATTCCAACTGCCCTCTCTCTTAGTGATGTTTCCCTAGACAGGTCCCACTGGTCAATGAGCTGCTCTGAATGGTGGGTGACATGACACAGTGTCCTGAATTGTTCTTTGTTTCATGAATTGTGTCTTTTTTTTTATCCTCACCCGAGGAGATTTTTTTATATTTTGTTCAGATAGAGTGGGAGGGAGAGAGAGAAAGAGAGAAACATCGACGTGAAAGGGACACATTGAGTGGCTGCCACCCGCACGACCCAACCAGGGCCAGGGACAAACTGCAACCGAGGTACATGCCCTTAGCGGGAACCGAACCCGGGTCTCTCTGGACCGCAGGCTGACGCTCTAACCGCTGAGCCAAACCGGCCAGGGCAATGAATTGTGTCTTGTTTCTCCAATCACACTGTAGACTCTCTCCACATATGTCACTTAGATGCCCTACAGGACGTGGCCCATGGTAGGCAACTACAGCAGGCATGGTGTCTGATTACTGGCTCTGCTGTTTACTAGGCATGTGGCCTTGGGATAATAATGGCACCTCTCTCTCAGGGGTGTAGTGAAGATTAAGTGAAATAACGAAGGTTCTCAGAACAGCATCTGTACAATGCAATAAATGTAGCTAGTATCACTACCCAATCTTAATTGATTGAATTGTCCTAGATTCTCCCTTTACCCTCCAATTATCCAATTAACTGTCAAGTCTATTCTTTCCCCTCTTGCCAGCCCACTGCCCTACTTCAAGTTTCGTCTTTTGCCCTATCACGACAGCCTCTGAAGGGTCTCTCTCCTTCAAATATAAGCTTCCACATCACCCTGCTTCCCTTTTTGTAACTCTCATCACACTTGTGACTTAACATCTGTATTCACCAAAAAAATTAAGCTGCATCTCCGTCTGAGTCATATTTATTTCTCCTAACCCATTAGGTAATCACTCAATAAATATTTGTCCAAAAGTTTTGGGTTTTTGTTTATTTTTTTTCAGAAAAATATGCTGACTCCTGTCCTAGACTTTCTTAGAAATGGACCGTAAAATCCCCCAAGATTTGATGCAGTTTATTCAACATCAAAACTTCACGTGACAGTCAAAATAAAACTCGTAACATCCTTCTGGCCAGATCACTCTTCTGTTCACAATCCTTTGTTCTCCATAACATTCAGAATAAAGTTCAAATGTCTCCTTTGTCCCCATTTCATTGCTAGAAAAACCAGGCACCCAAGAGAGGAGACAGGGCATGGAGGGTAGAACCCTGACCCAGCCCAAAACTAGGATGTGAGCATGCAAGGAGCAAGAGAAGAAACAAGGTTTACTTTGCTTGTCCTAAGCCGTGCAGGAAAGCTCTATTTGAAAGACATGAAGGTGGGGCTTGCCCCAGCACATTCTTAAACCCAGCTCCTGTCCCAACTTACGCCTTCTTGATCTGGGAATCCTCTGAATTGTGAGTGACTTGGAGTATAGCATAATAATCCTGGCCCATGGCTGCCTGGCACTCAGTCTGTGGATAGTCCTGACTCCACCAGGGCTGTTAGTCTGCATTCCTTGGTTGCTCCTGACAACCACACAGGTGCACCCTGGGAGTTGTAGTCCTTGCCTAAGTAAACCACCTTCTCAGCTCTGCCTTTTGAGGAGTGAATGAAAGGACTGAGAGAACTGGGGCTGATTCTGTGACTCTGCTAAAGATCACTCAACTCAGAAACCTGAGGGTTAAGGAGAGTAACAATTAAGTTTTAATTAAGTTTTCAGAACAAATGCATTTAATGGCTTTTTTAAAATAAATTTTTATTTTAGTCCGGCTGGTGTGGCTCAGTGGTTGAGCATAGACCCCTGCACCAAGAGGTCACCGGCTCTGTTCCCGGTCAGGACACATGCCCAGGTTGTGGGCCCAATCCCCAGTAGGGGGCATGCAGGAGGCGGCCAATCGATGTTTCTATCTCCCTCTCACTTCCTCTCTCTCTCAAATCAATAAAGGAAAAAAAATTAAAAAAATAATAATAAAATAAAATAAATTTTTATTTTAGAAAGGTTTTAGGTTTTCAGGCAAGTTGTGAAGATAGTGGAGTTCTCAAACACCCCACACTCAGTTTCCCCCATTATTAACAACTTGCATAAGTTATTTGTACATTTGTCACAAATAATAACCAATATCAATACATCATTTATATCAGAAGTCCATTCTTTATTCAGATTTCCTAGTTTTTAATCTAATGCCTTTTTGTTCCAGGATCCCATCTAGATTCCACATTACATTTAGTTGTCATGTAGCTCCTCTGGACTACAGCTTTTCTCACACTTTCCTTGTTTTTAATGGTGCTGACAATTTAAGAAGTACTGGTCAGTTATTTTGGAGACTGTCTCTCAAGCTTGGGGTTCTGGAAGAAAGACCACAGTGGTAAAGTGCCATTCTCATCACATCAGATCAAAGGTACATACCACCAATACGACCTATCACTGGCGATGTTGACCATGATCACCTGCTGAGGTAGTTTGTCATGTTTCTCCACTGTAAGGTCACTTTTGTTTCCCCCTTTCTGGATTGTACATTTTGGTGGGAAGCCATTTTGAGGCCCACCCTTAGAGAGTGGAATGTCCTGCTCCACCCTGAGGGCAGCAGTGCACGCAGGAGAGAGAGAGAGAGAGAGAGAGAGAGAGAGAGAGAGAGAGAGAGAGAGAGAGAATAAGAATGATAAACAATAAAAAGTTAACAACTGGGAGATCTGGGTGGGGATACACTGAAATCCTTTGTATTATTCTTGAAACTTATTTGTAAGTTTGAAATTATTTCAAAATAAAAAGTAAATTAGAAAAAATATATAAAATATATCCACAGAGACTTATTCAAGAAAAAGAAACCTTTGCAAAGCTATTGTGAGGCCTGTGCTTGGCACAGAGCATTTGCTCAATAGCTGATGCTATTGCCAGCTTGAGAAAGAGGCACTTCCCACAAGAAGTCACAAGGGGGCATCTAAAACCAAGAAACAAGGTCTAGGACAGAGCTTTACTGGGCCTGCAGTGCTGTGGATGGGGGTTGTCCACCCTTCCTTACCCAGAATGCACCTCTCAACCCAAAAGAAAAAGCAAGCTTCGCCTGATGCAAACTGGGGATTAGTCCATTCACAGACGACAAGGCTTTCGGGCACCTGACAGCTGGCCTCTGCTCCTTCTCTTTGGGTGTGGATTTCACAGCAGCTCTCAAGGGTCACTACATCCATCACAACCAGAATATCAACTCTGGAGACCTATAAAAAGGGGCTCACAAATGATAGCAGTGAAGATTGAGTCCTGGAATGGGAACTCAGACACAGGTGCCGTATGATGAACTCAAGCCATATCCTGTCTCATCCTATTTACATTTTTTAAATCCTCACCTGAGGATATGTTTAGTGATTTGAGAGAGAAGGGAGGGAGAGAGTGAGAGAGAGACAGACATTGATCAACCACCTTCCATATACTCTATGACCAGGGCCTCATCCTATTTTCTTTCTGGTCCACACTTTCAGGCTTACACTTTCAAACCAACCAGCCAGGGCTTATCTTGTTTTCTTTTCTTTTCTTCTTCTTTTTTTTTAATCCTCAACCGAGGAGAGAGAGAAACATCGATGTGAAGGGACACATCGAGTGGCTGCCATCCGCACGACCAAGCAGGGCCGGGGACAAACTGCAACCGAGGTACGTGCCCTTAGCGGGAACCGAACCCGGGTCTCTCTGTACCGCAGGCCGACACTCCAACCGCTGAGCCAAACCGGCCAGGGCATTATCTTGTTTTCTTAATGCGACTTCTTAGAGTTACTCCTTGGATCTCCTAGAAATCAACGTTTGAGTTCTGGAATATGTCTCTTCAGATCACTTCTTAAGTGAAATAATTGTAGTCCCTGAAGTCCCGTGATCACATGCTGAGGTGGAAGGAACACAGGACTTTGAGACAGACTGAGCAAGGTCCAAACCAAGGCTCTGGTACTTAACTTCTTTAGCCTCAATTTCCTTATCTATGAAACAGGAATAATTTTATTTCCTTTTTTGACAGTTTTGTGAACAAAGTAGATTACCAGTATATACTCAATGAATTACAGTATTTCTTTTTATAAAAAAAATTTTTATCGATTTTTTTTAAGAGGGAGAGGGAGAAAAAAATCAATGAGAGAGAACATCGATTGGCCACCTCCTGCATGCCCCGCACTGGGAATCAGGCCCATAACCTGGGCATCTGTCCTGACCGGGAATGGAATCACAACCTCTTGGTGCACGGGTTGACGCTCATCCACTGAGCCGCACCAGCTGGACATACTTACCTCTCTTAAATAAATTCCAGACCTCAGCCTACAAGGCCCAACTAAAGTGTTGCATGCTCCAATAAACTTTTTCTTTAATAATCTCTAAAGTGTAAATGATATGGTATTCATGTTCTGGAAATTATTAACAAGAATGAGGAAGGTCTAAGTACTGAGATGAAAAGAACTCAGAGATACTAAGTGAAAATAAGCCATGGAATATATATATTATGATTCCATTTTTTCTTTTTGGTATGTGCCCCTTGCGGGAACCGAACCCAGGATTCTCTGGTCCGCAGGCCAACGCTCCAACCACTGAGCCAAACCAGCCAGTGCCTATTTATTTATTTAATCCTCACCTGAGGACATTTTTCCATTTTTTTGTTCAGATAGAGTGGGAGGGAGAGAGGGAGAAAGAGAGAGAGAAACATCAACGTGAAAGGGACACATAGAGTGGCTGCCACCCGCACAACCCAACCAGGGCTGGGGACAAACTGCAACCGAGGTATGCACCCTTAGTGGGAACCAAACCCGGGTCTCTCTGGGCCGCAGGCCGACGCTCTTAACCACTGAGCAAAACTGGCCAGGGCGCCCTTTTTAAAAAATCCTCACCAGAGGGTATTGTTCCATTAATTTTTAGAGTGGGAGGGTAGGGGGTGGGGGGGAAGAGAGAGAGAGAGAGAGAGAGAGAGAGAGAGAGACATCGATGTGAGAGACACACCAATTGGTTGCCTCCTGCATGACCCGGACCAGGGCCCGGGATCGAACCACAACTGAGGTACGTGCCCTTGACCGGAATCAAACCCATGACTCATTGGTCTGCGGGCTGACGCTTTAACCGCTGAGCCAAACCAGCCAGGGTTATGATTCCATTTTTATGTTTAAAGAAAAAAAGAAGTAACCATGTCATACCCTAACTTAAAAACTCCTTCATGCTTCCTTACTGCCATTCAAGTGAAGGTCAAGCTCCTTACCTGGCATTCAAGCCCCTTCACTATTTGGGCCCTGCCAACCTCTCCAGCCTGATCTCCTACAGACCAGCCTGGCCATCCTATGAGCCCTGGGTCCATCTATGACTTAAATGCCTTTTATCACCTCTTCCTCTAGATCTCAAACTTCAGCATGCTTCAGAATCATGGAAGGCCTAATAAAATATTGATTGTGGGCCCTAGCCATAGTCTTTCTGATGTAAGTCTGAGGTGGGGCTCAAGAATTTCTATTTCTAAGTTCCCTGGTGATACTGGTAAGCTGTTCCAGGGACCACACTTTGACAGCCACTGTCTTTACAATGCTCTGATTCAACTTTATCACCTATATACAGGCTGACAGACCATGTTAGTTTGCCTGGGACTGAAAGTCACATGTAGTAGAAAACCCCTCAGTCCAAGGGAAACTGGGATGGTTAGTTATCCTACCGGTATAAAAATCTTCCCAGGTTGCTGCTTATGGGATATTTACTGCTACTGTCGAGCAGTCCTTCTCTATGGCCAGGGCAACAGGAAGCACCCGAGAAAGGAGTTCCATCAGCCTGACCGACTTTTTGCTGGAGTAAGAGTATTTAACAAAGTTTTTCAAATTCAGACTCCTCCAAACATATTTTCTTTATTTCCTTCAGCGAACAGGCTTTTGTCCTCTGGTCCTGTAAACATTTAACACAACAGGTGTGTGACCAAACTGTAATCAATCCATAGCCTTGCCCAGTGTTGCTAGGATGAGTTTATACACAGAAAAGTTAGGGCAAATGCAGTAAGCACATATGAACTTCCTACTCAGTTCAGAGAAGTCTTGTTATGGAATGACAGTTCCACATGGCCAATGCAGCTGCCTTTCTGTGACTTCCAAAGAGTGCCCAAGACAATAAACAGCATGGTCCTTGGAAAGGATTGATGATGTTTCTGCTAAATGTTGATCAGGGTCAATCATTTTCATTAACTGGGACTCTCTTTCCAAGGAGTCAGAGGTCAGAGAGCTGGTAGCGCCGCACAAGACCATCTCGACAGCATGTGTAGATCTGCTTCTCCCATGTGGCCACCTGGAACACAAGAGTTCACAGCCCAGAGTAAGCCTGGAATTCTGCCATTTCAAAAAGATAGAGCCTTGTCATTCATCCCCACTAGTACAAGGGAGTCCGAGGTGCTTTACTGACTCTAAAGATAAGAAAAGAGTTATATCCATACATATTTTAAATATGGTTGACCAGGGTCAAGGGCATATGACAACAGAACAGAGATACTAATTAGCAAGGTGGAGAGCAAACCTATTAGTGTTGTGCATGGTTTAGTGCAGTCTGTACCTGAGGAGAAGATGGTCCACAGATGGCCCTGGGTATCCCTGAATCTCATAAAACTGTATGCAAAGAAGTTCTCAATATATGCCTGTTTTTTTCTGAGAATTTAATCGACTTCTCAAAGAAGTCTGAGACTCAAAGAAGGTTAAGAACCACTAAATTTGTGGAAATAGCATGAATTCAGGAGTTAACTGAATCCCCTTTGCTAATATGTAGCTGCATGACCATGGGCAACTTGCTCAATTCCTCTGGGCTCCAGTTTCTTTATTTGTAAGCTGAAAATGATATTATAATTCACAAAATAGAACACTACACAGAAACTTTTAGAAATGAAGTGGATCTATCTGCTTTGGTTTGGAAAGAGCTCCAGGATGATAAGTAAAAAAAAACAAGTTATAAGGCAATACATATAGGATGATCCCAATTATGCACCAACTATGATAAATGATATTATTTACATAAATACATAAACACAAAAACAATCTTGAAAGATATGTGCCAAACTATTAATGCTAGTTAATTCTGGAAAGGAGAGTTGAACTAAAAGTTAGAGGGACTTTTGAGTCTGTAGATGATACACGTAAAACATCCAGCATAATGTCTGGTCAATAAATATTATTTCCCCTTTTATTTTTCTCTTTCAATTATAATCAAATAGGACAATCAGTCTCAAACTTTAATAATAATAATAGCTAATATTTATAGAATATTTTAAATTTACAAAGAGCTTTCATATGCATTATCTATTATCCTCATTTTACAGATTAACTGATAGACTAGGGAGGTAAAGGGATTTTTCAAGTTTTTAGATCTAGTAAGTGATGAAGTCACTTCTGACTCAAAATTTTGATTTCTTTCTATCCCATCCCTAAGTATTTTCTCACCCCCAATAATCACAAAGTAGCTGGAGTTAGACTTCTCCAAAGCTCCAGATCCCAGGTGAGAATCACCCTGGCCTGGTCTCCAATCAGGCT
This sequence comes from Molossus molossus, assembly GCF_014108415.1. Classification (NCBI taxonomy): domain Eukaryota; kingdom Metazoa; phylum Chordata; class Mammalia; order Chiroptera; family Molossidae; genus Molossus; species Molossus molossus. Next base: position 45,199,868 of record NW_023425348.1, read on the forward strand.
TGTACCTTGTACACAGGGTCACAGTCAGCCCCGGTGAGCTCAATGACATAGTCTAAGTCTTGCTGGATAATGAAACAGCTTCCATCACCTAAAAGGAAGAAAGAAAATTTAGAAAACTAAAGAGAAACCTGCATGCAAAGAAGTGTTTAAAAAACCCTCAATATTTTAGTTTATTTCTGTACATCACTAGCCTAAAGAAGATTGTCCTAAGACCCAGAAAGGCAAACAGATCTCATTATGTAGACCAAATATGAGGACCTATAGTGGCTGCCTGAATGCTGGGATACAGAGAATTTGAAGGTCAAGTGCCTTCTGTGGGAAGAAGGCTTGTCTTTAACTAGCAATACCTGCCAAGGGCACAGAGCAAACAACTACAGATTTATCCTAGACAATAACTTTCAACAGGAAATTTGTCTATATAAATGTTTTTAAATAAAAAAAAAATCTATGCCCTGGCCGGTTTGGCTCAGCAGTTAGAGCGTCGGCCTGCAGTCCAGAGAGGCCTGGGTTCGGTTCCCGCTAAGGGCATGTACCTCGGCTGCAGTTTGTCCCTGGCCCAGGTTGGGTTGTGTGGGTGGCAACCACTCGATGTGTCCCTTTCATGTCGAGGTTTCTCTCTCTCTCTCCCTCCCTCCTACTCAATTTGAACAAAATATGGAAAAATGTCCTCGGGTGAGGATAAAAAAAAAATCTATGTTCCCAAATTATTCCTCAATCTATAAACCTGACCAAATATAGTGAGCAAAGGAAAAAGTTATACCTAGAAAAGAAAGGTACATCTAATTTTTAAACTTTTTTTCTCAGAAGAGCATGGACAAATGAAATTTGGGATGATCTACAAACTAAAGATTAAGGTGATTTTTTTGTTGTTGTTCTTGTCTTGATATAAAAGTAGTACATGCTCATTAACATAAACTTTAAAAATAAAGATACAGAGAAGTAAAAAATCACGTATAATCTACCACTCAAACATAATTACTGTTAAAGGTTGTGGGCCTGATCCCCAGTAGGGGCATGCAGGAGGCAGCCAATTGATATTCTCTTTCATTGACGTTTCTCTCTCTCTCATGCTGCTGCCCAATAAAATATAGGCTAAGTAGGAGGTCAGGGTTAGAAGCCATGGATTCTAATAATTAACAGCTAAAACCATGAGACCAATCAGTCTCTGAGGAAACATAGAGAAGGGGAAAAGGACAAAGGTTAAACTCAGAAAATATCTCCAGTTTAGGAATAGCAACAACAGTAGGTATAGCAAAAGGATTCAAGTTCAACAAACAATTTGAAAACACAGTATGCCATGAATCATGCTAGGTACTTATAAACATAAGCTACTGAAACCAGGAAAATATCAGTAACTGAAGAAAGAGAATAATCAGGAGATTAATTAGTATCCCCAATGTCAAAGGAGCTAAGTTTTAAGAAGGCACTAACAGAAACAGAATGTATTACCACTAAGAATCATGAAAATATGTACTCACTCATTCAACAAACACTTGCTGCAATTCTTCAGTCCTGTGCAAGAGCTGGGGCTACAGAGATGAAGAGAAATAGTACCTGCCCTCAAAGAAACTTAGGGATTAGTGGACAAGACAGCCTAATCATATAAAAGGCCACTGGGCCTAGCAAGAAGCTAATCGTATGTGGCCTTCAGAGGGGAATTTGAGCAGAAATATGAGGATGGAGGCCAGAAAAGAGATCTCAGGGGAAGAATGTGCATGGCAGCATAAGGAATCAAAGAAAAGGATCACCAGAGTGGTAGCAGCAGCACCAAGGGAAGCTGCTCTCTTATTAAGGCTCTAAAAAGAGTACTGCTGCATCACTCAACTGATGCCAAGACATGAGGGAGAAAGAGAGACAGAGAGCAAGTGCAGAGAGCTAGAAAATTAGGTGTGCAGATTCCTGATTACTCTGCTATGGTCTGGAAATCCTGAAGGAGAAGGGCTAAGGAAATGAGGCACTGTTGTGACAGAAATAGAGGGTACCTACCTATATTTGAGAGATGGCCACAGATACCCCAGACTGTTGGCTGCCTACTCATCTATTTCTCTGCCCTTCTCCTGACTGGCAGAATCCCAGATTATTTCCAGTAACAGTGGCATGGGTGAAACTTAACCCAAGCCATTTATGGTAATTGTATTCCTCTTGCCAGTGACTGCATTAGGCATGGACATGTATTATAATCTGGACAATGAGGTATGTCTGCTGGGCTGCTCCTGAGGAATTTCCCTCATTCTAAAAAAGGCCAACAGTATCCACTGTTACGCGAGGATGAGAGGCACTGCGGCTTTCTTTCTCTGTGACCATGTGGGAACAAGGCTTGAGGACAAAAGCCAGTTTGCTAGGGAGGAGAGCACCAAAAGATAAATAAAAGCTGGGTTCTTGATTTTATTTATTTCCTTGCCAAAGCTTTTATTTTTTAAATTATAAATTTTTTATAGTTTAGAATAATTTTAAGTTTATAAAAAAGTGACAAAGATAGTACAGAAAATTCTCATATGGCTCTGAGCCAGTTTCAGTTTAGATTTTTTTGGATTTCATTAGTCTTTAATGTCCTGGACACCACAATGATTTAGTTGTCAAGTTTCTTTAATATCCTCTGTTGACTGTTTTTTTTTGTTTTGTTTTTTTCTCATCCTCACCCGAGGATTTGTTTCCATTTTTTGTACAGATAGAGTGGGAGGGAGAGAGAGGAAGAGAGAGAGAGAGAGAAACATCAACGTGAAGGGACACATCGAGTGGCTGCCACCTGCATGACCAACCAGGGCCGGGGACAAACTGCAACCGAAGTACGTGCCCTTAGCGGGAACCGAACCCGGGTCTCTCCGGACCGCAGGCCGACGCTCTAACCGCTGAGCCAAACTGGCCAGGGCTGTTGACTGTTTTTTGATCACCAAATTAATCTAATCTGGAACCACCATAAACCTGGACTACTTGTTAAGTGAAGTAGTAGTATACTTTTCTAATTACTGAAGCAGTTTTCAGTTGGGTATTCTGTTCCTAACAGTCAAAAACATTCTAACTGGCCTGGCCAGTGTAGTCGGTGGTTGAGCATCAGCCCATGCACCAAGAGGATGCCAGTTCGATTCCTGGTCAGGGCACATGCCCAGGTTGTGGGCCTGATCCCCAAGAGGCGGCCAATCAATGTTCTCTCTCATCAATGGTTCTCTCTCTCTTTTCCTCTCTCTTCCTCTCTCTAAAATCAATAAAGGAAAAAATATCAAAAACATCCTGACCGATACACTAAAATACTCAGGTAAGGTAGTCCCTCCGGACCACACTGTCTAGTCCTCTCACCTCCATCATTCCTATGAGGATTCAGTGTCCCTTAGTGAATACCTTGTTCCATGCATTTCCCCCAACCCCACTCCCAACTCCAAATATCTAGTCCTGACTACACCAAGGTACTCATTTACCTAGACTATTTATGTAAAGCTTTAAACACAGAACCTACCGCATAGTAGGCACCTAGTTAATGACAGATCCCTTCGTTTTGCCACCCCTCCCTCATTTATGATTGCACACACTATAGCTTTGGCTTTCAATGTTCATCTTTCCATCTCCTGCTGGTATAATATTACTTGGCTTACATGTAATATTACATGTCACCTGGTCTGTGAAGGCATCCCTGCAGCACTCCTACCACTAGCTAGTTGTCCTCCACGTTCTCATAGTTTTCTGCTGCAGCACTTAACAAACTGTACTCAATCACATGTCCACATGCCTGTCTCCCTTACTAACTGTGAGCTCCTTTAGGGCAGACCGGAACTGATTCACTATTGAATCCTCAATGTTTTATAATAAAGGACAATACATTTACACCACCAATATTTATTGAGCACCAGCTACATAGTGGGCACTAAGCTAAATGCTGGAGATAATATGAGGAATAAGGCTCAATCACTACTCTCCAGGAGCTTGGACTGGAATGGGGCATTGACAATTACAGTGTAGGGTGATAAACACTACGTGATAAACACAATATGCCAAACAATCGTGGAGGACCATGCTCCTAGCCCAGTCATAGACCAGGCACTTAAACCTGTGTTTAACTTAAGTGCATGGAACCATCTCTCTCCATTGGCCCCTTCTCACCTTGGCTAGCAACGAATCCGTCTTTAAATTTCAGCAGGGACAGAACTGGCGCTCCTGATCTGTGAATGACTTGTACTGGAGCCCTAGAAGTCAGAGTAAAAGGGACAATTTTAGTTTTTTTCTTCAAAAGTAATGCCTAACTGCCCTGGACGGTTTGGCTCAGCGGTTGGAGCGTCGGCCTGCAGTACAAGAGAGACCCGGGTTCGGTTCCCGCTAAGGGCACGTACCTCGGTTGCAGTTTGTCCCCGGCCCTGGTTGGTCGTGCGGGTGGTAGCCACTCGATGTGTCCCTTCACATCGATGTTTCTCTCTCTCTCTCTTTTCCTCTCTCTCCCTCCCGCTCTATCTGAACAAAAAATGGAAAAATGTCCTCGGGTGAGGATAAAAAACAAACAAAAAACAAAAGTAATGCCTAACTATATATACTAACCACATTACAGCCGATAGGACATAGGTGGATAGAAGTTAATATTCATATGGCTTCTTTCCTGCAAGATCCTTAAATGGTATATCAAGAAAACCCATTCAAAAACACCTTGGAGTGAATCTAAATATGTCATTGAGCTGAATGAATATGGTCACCACCAATATCTCCAGTCTTCGGAGAGGTCTGACAAGGGTTTAACAATGTTAATAATATGTAAATCCTTTTACTTCTAGATAATTAAGACAGTTGTGAAATACTAAAATTGTCAGGAGTCTATAAAACAAAACAGAAAGGTGAGTGAGAATCAATTGTGTGTGTGTGTGTGTATGTGTGTGTGTGTGTATAAAATAGTGATCAAGATGATTCCCTATCCCTGGGGAGGCAAAAACAAGTACAAAAAATAAAGTAACTTATATTATGAAAGAAAAGGTATAAGCTAGTCACTCTTTTTTCTTCTTTTTTTATCCTCACCCAAGGACATTTTTGCATTTATCTTCAGATAGAATGGTAGGAAGAGAGGGAAGATGAGAGAGAGAGAGAAACATTGATGTGAGAGAGACACATCAAGTGGTTGCCACCCACACAACTCCACTGGAGCCAGGGACAAACTGCAACTGTGTACATGCCATTAACGGGAACCGAACTCAGGACTCTCTGGTCCGTGGGCCGAAGCTCTAACTGCTGAGCCAAACTGGCCAGGGCTAAGCTAGTCAGTCTTCAGCTGGAATTTCTTCACTGCTTTTGGGACAAAGTCCAAACTCCTTAGGCCGGTATGTGAGTCTTTTCTAAGCAAACTCCTGCTCTCCTGTCTGGCACTACTTCTCACTGCTGCCCTGTCTGCAGGGCACATACCTGTCATATTAAACTACTCAGAGATCCCGTAAAGTGCCATACTTCCACATGCCTTCATGCTTCTCTATATGCTATTCTACCCTTTCTTCTTTCTTTTTTTTTTTTTATCCTCACCCAAGGACATTTTTCCATTTTTTGTACAGATAGAGTGGGAGGGAGAGAGAAAGAGAGACAAACATCGACGTGAAAGGGACACATCGAGTGGCTGCCACCCGCACAATCAACCAGGGCCAGGGACAAACTGCAACCGAGGTACATGCCCTTAGCGGGAACTGAACCCAGGTCTCTCCGGACCGCAGGCTGATGCTCTAACCGCTGAGCCAAACCGGCCAGGGCCTACCCTTTCTTCTTTACTTGGTAACTTCCTACTGGACAAGATATAATTAAAGCCTCATCTCCTTGGAGAAGTAACCTCACTTTCTTCTCTCTCCTCATATTCCTGTGTACCTCCCTGTCAGACCATTGATCACACTGCATCACAACAGTCTTTTACTTATCCAGTGTTACTATTAGACTCCAAATGCCTCAAAGGCAGGGTCTGTATCTTTTCTGTTTTTCAGGGCTCTGCACAAAGCCTGGTGCCCAAAGAAGCCATTCAATAAATATCAGTTGAACAAAGGAAGGAAATTGTAGATATTGTTAAATTTTGGGTCAGAAAAGGTTGTGTAATTTTCTCTGGATAGCTTTAAGACCAGAATAAGGCCTGTTTTAGATAGGTTATGATCAAAGCTAAATAAAGAACCAAAGCTGGCTTATTTGAACTTGAGAAATGATCAACTAAGGCCAAACCAGATAAAATACCATGAAGAAAACTACTGAGCTCCTTAAAATTAAGTTTTACACAATCATTTTAAAGTGAAATGTTAGTTCATTATTTAAGCTTAATTTCCAAAGTAATCACTACAATAGGACAATCATGACAGTATGAACCAAATCACCTTTTAATATGTTTCTAAGAATAGTAAGAACAATCAGACAATTCACACTGGAAAACCTTTATAAATGGAAAAATATACCCTTGATTCAATAATCACCTATATATTACGCTAAATCAGTGTTAAAGCCAATAAAAATTTCCACTCTGCAGAAAGTCTACATTATGCAAATGAATGGTGACTCACCTTGGACTCCTCACATCCAGCTGATAAATGTTTCCATCCTGTGTCCCAGCCAACAGCAAGAAGCCAGAGAGAAAAGTACAGCAGTTGAAGGCATCTGAGCCAATAAAGAGGAATACCTGGGGACAAGTAGGAGACAAAAATGCTGTTAAAGCTTATTTTTCTCCCAGGAATAAACAGGCACCAAAAAAAGAAAAATTTTACTACTTTTAGAGATATTTTCTTTCTTCCCCCTTTAAGTATTCTCGATCTAAACTACGCATTCACCAACAACTGAGGAAGAAGCACTCCCAGGATTTCAGGAACTTGAGGTTGGCTGAGGACTTTAGCAGTTTATATAATACCATAGTCTGAGGCAGCAATTTTCAAACTACCACCCCTCAACACATCGACTCATAGAATGCTCAACACCAAAAATCCTTCTTTTCCCTCTTTTCATTACAACCTTCCATTTGAGAAACACTTGTAATTCACACATTTAAGATTTGCTTCATGACCCAGCCGGTGTGGCTCAGAGGACTGAGCATCATCCCATGGACTGAGAGGTCCTGGTTCGATTCCTAGTCAGAGAACATGACCAGTTGCAGACTCAATCCCCAGTAGGGGGTGTGTAGAAGGCAGCCGATAGATGTTTCTTTCTCACACTGATGTTTCTATCTCTCCTTTCCTCTCTAACAACAACAACAACAAATCAATAAAAACATATTAAAAAAGATTTGCTTCATGTTGCTTCTAAACACCTTTTGAAGGGAGGTACTTTGTAGAAAAAGAAACCAGCTTTAAAAGTGGCAATCTAAAGAATCATAATTCTCATGACCTGGCCGATTTGGCTCTGTGGTTAGAGCATCTGCCATTGGACCAGAGTCACAGGTTCGATTCCGGTCAAAGGCATGTACCTCAGTTGCAGTTCGGTCTCCAGCCCTGGTCAGATTGTGCGAGAAGCAATCAGTCAATGTGTCTCTCTCACATCAATGTTTCTCTCTCTCTCTCTCTCTCTCTCTCTCTCTCTCTCTCCCCGCCCTCCCTCCCACTCTACCTGAAGATAAATAGAAAAAATATCCTCAGGTGAGGATTAAAAAAATCATAATTCTCCCAATAAACTTGAAAAAAGAAGTTATCAGATTTTTATTTATTCCTTACTGTTAGCTCAAATTGATCATTTCTCCCTTGAATGTTCTAAAAAGGAAAGAAACAGAGCAAAGCGAAATAAAACAAAACTCCTTGATTTCCCTTTGGAAGTAAAAGCCAGCATGAAAATTCAGAATGCAAAGACAATATAATAAAATATAGTGACATTCTGCCCTGGCTGGTGTTGCTGAATGGTTAGAGTGTCAGCCTGAACACCAAAGGGTCCCAGGTTTGATTCCAGGTCAAGGGCCTGTACCTGGGTTGCAGGTTCAATCCCTGGCCCCAGCAGGGGCACATGCAGGAGGCAACTGAAGTGCCTCTCTCACATTGATGTCTCTCTCTCTCTCTCCCTCCCAATCTCCCGCACTTCCACTCTCTCTAAAAATCAATGAAAAAAAACATCCTTGGGTGAGGATTAAAAAAAGATGATGTTCCTGGAACAAACTGAAAATGGAAACATCACCAGCACAATGAAGTAATGAGAGAGAAAGAAAATATACAGCCTACGGCCAAACCCAATCATTAACATTATCTGGGTGATGATGACAGGAGCTAGAAAGACATTTTAAAAATCTAATCCCAGAGAACTCAGAGTTTAATTAAGAACACAGTATGCCCAGCAAAACCTCAGAGGATGAAGGAAGAAAATTCAATTAATTCTTCTATAAAAGACATTCTGATCATTATCTGATCTAGAGCCCAGAGTGCATGAATTCTTTTCTCAGAATTTCTTCATATAATCTTAGAGGTAGAAAGGATACAACCATATCATTTTACGTATAACACATGAAGGCCCAGAGGGAAAGTGACTTAACAAAGGTTGCAAAGCAGTGGAGCATTTAATCCTCCTCACATAACCCTGTGAGATAAACCCTACCAGGCCCAGTTTAATGATGAGGAAACTGAAGGTCAGAGAGGTTAAGTAACCTGTCCAATGTCAGAGTCATTAAGTGGAAGATCTGGAATTTAAATGATGCCCTATTTCTGCCTGGATGATGTGGCTCAGTGGCTGAGCATCAACCCCTGCACCAATAGGCCACTAGTTTGATTCCCGATCAGGGCACATGCCCAGGTTGTGGGCCAAATCCCCAGTGGGCAGCATGCAGGAGGCGGCCAATCAATGTTCTCTCTCATTGATGTTTCTACCCCCCCCCTCTAAAATCAATAAAGAAAAAAAGTTTAAAAGAGAAATAAATGTTGCCCTATTCCAAATCCCATGTTACTAATCACTACAATGTACTGCCTCTCACTCACGTAGCTTCCTCAAAAGGTGAACACAGCGTGCATGTAGAAGTGTTTACAAAACAGCTTTCCAAGAATCAGAGTGACCCAGCTTGCCCCAGAGTTCAAAGATCTTAGAGGAACCACTTGCCGGCTGCCTGCTTTGTAGTCCCAAGCACTGAAGCTTCTTATCTTCCCGGGCCAGCAGCAGCATTTTCGATTCTGTTCCAACCTCCCGTTCACCTGCATGACAGATGAGCTATGTCAACAATGGATAATCAGCTGGCAGTACCCAGAAAGCACAGATACTGGTGGCTGTTTACGGAATTACTGTTAGTGATTCACTCATTAATTTTTTTTTTTTAATCTTCACCTGAGGATATTTTTCCATTTAGCTTTAGATAGAGTGGAGGGAGGGAGAGAAAGAGAGAAAGAGAAAAACATTGATATGAGAGACATCCTTTGGTTGCCCCCCCACATGACCCCGACCAGGGCCGGAGACTGAACCATAACCGAGGTACGTGTCCTTGACTGGAATCTAACCCACAACTCTCTGGTTCGTGGGCCTACGCTCTAACCACTGAGAAAACTGGCCAGGGCCACTCATTTTTAAAAAAATATTTTTATTGATTTTTAGAGAAAGGGGACGGGAAAGGGAGAGAGAGAAAAATATCAATCAGCTACCTTCTGCAAAGCTCCCTATCGAAAATCGAGCCTGAAACCCGGGCATGTGCCCTGACTAGGAATTGACCACCCACTTTTCAGTGCACAAGATGATACCCAACCAACTGAGGCACACCAGCCAGGACTGATTCACTTATTAACCTTAAAGAACATTTATTATGTCCTATATCTTGACTGTGGTATTATGTATATAACTACATATTTGTCCAAACTCAATAAATCTAAATTAAATATATTAACTCCTTTGCAATATGACAAGATACATACTAGGAGCAGGGATACAAGGTTGAACAAAATAGAGTCTCTGCCCTCAAAGCTCTTACAGTCTGGAGGAAATAAAATGTATTAATTCACTAAATATTTATTGAGAGGTTAAGTAACCTGTCCAATGTCAGAGTCATTAAGTGGAAGATCTGGAATTTAAATGATGCCCTATGTCTACTATGTATCGGATACTATTCTGGGTGCTGAGAAATAGTAATGTACAAACAGACAAGGTCTTTACTCTTCAGGATTCTAGTGGAACTGGGAAATAGTGCGATAGGTAAACAAGTAGGATACTTTCAGACAATGATGAGTTCTACAAAGGAAATAAAATAGGAAAATATGACCAAAAATGAATAAACAGTGGGAGGATTGGGTGGAAAGGTAACTTTAAATTTAAACTTCATCTTTAAAAAGGCTCCATGGAGGTCACTTTTCAACAGAGACCTGAAAGGTAAACAGAAGATAGTCACGTGAAGAGTTTTGAAAAGTATTGGCTAGCAGAGTCTGTGTGTTCAAGAGCAAACAGAAGGCCTGTGACTGGAACACAGTGGGCTTGGCAGAGGGTGCTATGACATGAGGCTAGAAAGGAATGCAGGGGTCAGAAAGTATAAGGGTTTGTGATAAGCCATGGTAAGGGGTTAAGATTTTAATATATGCATAAGAAGAGGCCACTGGAGTACAGTAGAGACAAAGAACAGTGACATGACTTGATTTGTGTTGTTTAAATAACCACAGTGGTTGCTCTGAGGAAAATGGAATACAGGAGAATAGTACAAGCGATAGATGATGACAGATTGGACCAGGATGCTGGCAGGAGGGAGAGTGGGAGGGAGAGAGCAAGGTGAAAAAACTAGAAACACCGTGAAGGTAGAGATGACAGACTTTGCTGATGTGGGACATAAGGAAAAGTGGGGGTTGATCGTGAATGAATCTCAGGCTTTGGGTTTAAGCAAATGGGAAGATGGGGAAAAACAGATTTGGGAGGGGGGAATAAAAAACTCCTTGTTAGCCCTGGCCGGTTTGGCTCAGTGGTTCGAGTGTCAGCCTGGGGTCCAGAGAGACCCGGGTTCAGTTCCTGCTAAGGGCACACCTCGGTTGCAGTTTGTCCCCGGCCCTGGTTGGTTGTGCGGGTGGCAGCCACTCGATGTGTACCTTTCACGATGATGTTTCTCTCTCTCTCTCTCTCTCTCTCTCTCTCTCTCTCGCTCTCTCTCTCTTCCTTTCTTTCCCTCCTGCTCTATCTGAACAAAAAATGAAAACAAAACAAACAAACAAAAAACCTTGTTAGACAAGGTCAGTTTGAGCTGTCTAATAGACATGTAAACAGAGTCTAAAACTCAGGTGAGAGGCCTATACTTTATACTTTTGGAAATCACCACCTTAAATACAATACTTAAAGCCATAGATCACCCAGGGAGAAAATGTAATTAGAGCTGAAGGCCCTCTAATAATTAAAGGTAGAAAAAAGGAGAGTTATAAAAGGAGACTAAGCAGCAGCAGCTAGTGAGCTAGGAAGAAAAGCAGTGTAGTGTGGTATCACAGAAGCCAAGACAGAAAAGGGTCCTGAGGGGTTGACTATGTTGAACCCTGAAGAGAATTCAGAAAGACAAGCACAGAGAAGTAACAATGGATTAGGCAACATGGAATCACTGATGACCCTGCCCTAGCTCCCATCCTTCCTGTTGTCTGTTCACCTGGAATCCATCCTTCAAAGTTCAAGTCAACTCCTTTTATGACACCTTTCTCATCGACACTAACCTAAAACACTCTCTCCTTCCAACAATCACTAAGTTATTTCAATCAAAATTTTATAGGCATTAGTCTCATCTGATATTAAACTATAATTACTCAAATGTAGTTACGATGACATATAGTTCCTCTGTAGATTCCAAAGCAACAGAAACAGAGTAGGTTTGCAATAAATATTAATCTTATGGTGAAAACAGAAATATTAGCTACAGAACAGGAAAGGACAAGGAAGAAAAGGAGAAACTAAGGCAAATATTGAAGAGGTCTAAGGAAACAAAATAAGCTTCACAGATCATTATCAACTTACTGGGTGTGTGCTCAGGGGAGCCAAGGTTGATGGAGTTGTCAGCAGCACCCACAGCCACTCCATTGATAGAAGAACCACAGTCTGCAATGACTCCCAGGCAGGCAGAGCGCCCACAATCCCAAAGTCTCACTGTTCCATCCCGAGAACCAGATACCACATTCCTTCCCCGATCAACAATGGCTGTATCTAGGATACCTGGCAAGAGGAGAAAAAAAAAGACCCTAAAATGGAGTAAGTAGTAAAGGAACTACAAGGGCAGAGAAGACAGATCTGCATAAATGATTCCATTCCTTCATAAACATGTACTGAATATATACTATACGTTGGGCATGTTCAAGTGCTAGAAAAACAAAATAAATAGAACAGAGTCCCTGCTTCCTATCAAAGACTAGCTGTGAGAGACAGACACAGAAAAAGAAGCTTTGGATTTCATTTTTAATGGAGTGTTCTAGAGCAGTGGTTTTCAAGATTTTATTTTGGCTTTAAAACCTGTCTTTTAAACAAAATATAGACATCTCAGACAATTTTTTTTTCCTTTATTGATTTTAGAGAGAGAGGAAGGGAGAGGGAGAGATAGAAACATTGATGAGCAAGAACATAGACTGGCTATCTCCAACCTGGGCCTGTATCCTAACTGGGAATCGAACCAGCAACTTCTTGGTGCATGGGTCAGCGCTCAACCACTGAGTCACACTGGCCGGACAAGACATCTTAGACATTTAAAAGATGACTGCCTTAAAAAGATCCTGCTGCTTCCATTGAGAACTAATTGAAAGGGTTAGTCTCCCCATCTTTTCTTTTTTAATTTTTATTTTTTATTTTTTTATCCTCACCCGAGGATATTTTTCCATTTTTTGTACAGATAGAGTGGGAGGGAGAGAGAGGAAGGGAGAGAGAGAGAGAAACATCGACGTGAAGGGACACATCGAGTGGCTGCCACCCGCACGACCAACCAGGGCCGGGGACAAACTGCAACCGAAGTACGTGCCCTTAGCGGGAACCGAACCCGGGTCTCTCCGGACCGCAGGCCGACGCTCTAACCGCTGAGCCAAACTGGCCAGGGCAGTCTCCCCATCTTAAAAGAAAGAATGTGACTTCTGGTCTGGCCAAGATGGAGTAACTCCATTCCTTCCAGGTCCTTCCTCTTACAACTAAAAAACCTGGGCATGACACAACAAGAAAGATTGAAAGATGGAAAGAAGGCAGGCTACCTAAGGACCTCAGGACTTGAAGAGCAATGAGTTCCCTGGATTTCCTTATTGTTTCCCATATATCCTGGACAGGACACTGCATAAGCCTCCAACATGAAACTGATTAAAAAACCAGGCACAGCTTAAATAAATAAATAAATAAATAACGCCAAGAAAAGTTTGTTGCCCCAGGCAAATGATTGGGAAAGGGGTGGCCTATCAGAACAGAAAACTTTTTACTGTATCCACCCCACTCAAATAGCAACAGGAAAACTGCCACCTCCTCCTCACCCAAGATTTCAGTGGGGCTGAATAGAGAAGGATCTTCTACCCCACCCCCCAAGCAGCACTTCAATCCCCCCAATGACAGGGACCAGGCCCAGCTGGGTTCTGTCAGCAGGGTCCAGAGGTGAACTGAGCCTCTACCCTCACCTGACAGCAACAGGTGGGGAGAGGTAGAATGAGGTAGTGGAGAAGAGCACTCCACTTCCCCAACCACTGCCCCTGGTGTCAGCCAGCAGGGACCTGAGTACAAGCCCTCTTAGGAATGAGGAGGCAGTGCAAGCTGAGGTGGTTGCAAGTCAATGGCCCACTTTCACCAGAAAGGTGTCAGCACAGCCAAAAACAAAACAAAACACTATTTACTAATCCTATTATACAAAGAGGCAGTGTGAGCCAGTTTTTTGCCAGAGTAGTTAGTGTCAGAGGAGCCCAGCAGGAAGCTGAGCATACGCATCTACTGAGCCCCAGCACCAAAATTTGACAGAAGACTGACTGCAAACAATGATAAAATAAGGTCTAGAGTGTTATAATATCCAAAAAATTCACAGATTTAATTTTTGAAGTCCTTTTATTACCCATTATCTGCTATGGTCCCTGGCCTCAGGAACACACAGCATAAAAAGATAGAGATAGCCTTGGCTGGTTTGGCTCAGTGGTTAGAGCGTCAGCCCATGGACCAGAGAGTCCTGGGTTCGGTTCCCACTAAGGGCACATACCTCGGTTGCAGTTTATCTCCAGCCCCAGTTGGGGTTGTGTGGGTGGCAACCACTTGATGTGTCTCTCTCACATCAATGTTTCTCTCTCTCTCTTCTTCCCCCTTTCCCTCCCACTCTATCTGAAGATAAATACAAAAATGTCCTCAGGTGAGGATAAAAAAGAAAAAGAAAGCTCAATCTCTACACACAAGTTATTTATAATATGGTTAAGTACACAAGGCAAAAAAAAATTGGGTTAAATACTGTAAGTATAAGGCAATATATAATTAATTCCTAAATGAGTAGTACAGATTATGTGTATTATGGTTCCAAAGGAGGGATCAGATCAAGGTGAGGAATTATTTGAGAATGTTATTACATTTTCAAACTAATAAAATAAAAATAACATTATTTATCACTTTTCAACATTCCAATTAAGGATAAAACACCTATAAATTTCCCCAACAAACCAACCAATTAGTTACAAAGGGAAGACATTCTCACTCTGTCTCTATAATCTGATATCAACTGGTTATATGCATAATTTTAAAAAATCTGAATTGTGATTTAAATCCATGGAAGCAACAGTTAGTACTATGCTCTATTTTTGATATGTAGTGAAGCAGCCATGTGCCACCTACTTTCACTATCACCTCAGCCAAAGGACTAATAATGAGAAAATGTGCACTCCTTCCTCCCTCCTGTTCCCTCTCTTTCCCGCACACAAGGAGATGATTTCCTGAGAATTTTTTCCCCTTATCAATTGTGAAAAACAGCTATCTGTGTAAGGCAGTTAGTTCTACATAGTAATAACCAGACCGAATAGGAAAGGAATTTCTAATTCTTAGAGAAACAGCAGCTCATTTAAATGGCCAGTTGGATGAATTATTTGTATTTCTGTAGAAAATAAGCTTCTGTTTTTCTTTTTTGGTGATTTGTCTCTGCAGATCATTAGAGAAGCCTTTTGGGAAAAAATCACTGTTCATACCTCCTTTGTGACCTTTGAAGGTCACCACACAGCTAGCATCTTCAGCTGACCAAATCTTCAGCTGGGCATCCATTCCCCCACTCAGAACCACAAGGCCTGATGGGAAAAACCTGCAACAATTCACATCAAACACATGTCCTTCCAATACTCTCTGGAAAAACAAAAGAAAATTCCAGGCTAGTTCTCTTGTCCATCCCTTGATGTTCTCTTACCTCCCATATCCTGGTCCCTTAAATGAAATAGCTATGTACTATATTCACATGCTGAGTTTAAAACTAAGGAGATCCAATGGATCTGTTTAGCTCATTTGTCTGCCAGGTAGTGTTCTAAGAGCTGTAGACTCCCTTTCTGGCTTTGTCTACCTACAGGTATGGATTTGAACTCCATGGCTCTCACAACCATCCTTAAGTCTAGTTCTACATATAAGAAGCTGAGGAGACTCGAGGATTCTTTTAGTCACTCCTTCTTAAAAATCCGCTACAGGTTGTAGGGCTAAACCATATAATCAGTGTAACAACCTAGCTGTTCTGTCTTAGAAGCTGATCACAGAAGGCAGTTCACACCAAGGGACCACCCACTTAGACATTCACTGGCCTGGCTCCTCCACTGTCCCAGCCCCAGTTTGTTCTTGCAAATCACCAAGCTCGAGGATGTTTCTCAAATTAAAAAATGGAACAAAGATCAACTGAAGTGCAGTGATACTATATTTATAGAATGAGACACTCTTCTTTCCATGACTCAGTCTAAGGTTTCTTAGACCACCCTTCATATATAAGACCCTAAAAGTGCATCTAAAGCCTTTACTCTGAGCTCTCCATTGGAAGCCTGCCAGATTTTCATGCTCCCATCAGCACTAGAAGACACACCAAGGCCTCCTCCACTGGAAATGTCCAGGCATGTTATCTGTTCAAAAGACAGAACAACCACTGTTACAAATAATAATGAAATGCTCCTCTTTCCTTGAAATATGTTATAAACCTCTCTAGTTTTACACTCTTTCTAGATTTATCCCAACACAAAGGATATATGTTTCATGTAAAGTTTGACTTATCACCAATCTCCCAACAAGGCTAGAGCCAACACCTTTTATTTCTCGAAACAAAAGGATAATCCTTATAATCATGTATAGTCTCCTGCTTTAGCTAAAATGTTTTCCCTATCCCCTTATCATTTCCATCCTTTTGCTATTTTATTTTAAAATTAAGATACCTCTCCTAATTCTTAGGAACTCACTTATACAAAAGACAGCCTTCCAAAAGGCACCAAAAGGATTCAAGGAAAAGCAAAGATGTTTCCAATTTACTACTTAACATTTCCTCTGTATAAAATCCTAATTGTGTGTGTGTGTGGGGGGGTGTATGTGTGTGTTTCAGAATAAGTAAGATAATTCCCAAATTTACTTATGCAATTTCAGTATGAGCAATCACTTCATGAATAAGCCGTAATCAGAATGCCAAGTTTCTTTCATATACATTCATAAATATATACCCTTTTTATTAAAAAACACCCAGTTGCAAATATTTCAGGAATGTAAGACTTAGACATATAATCTCAGACATATTCCCAGCAACGATTCCCATATACCTAAATCATTAAGGAAAAAGTAGGGACTTTGGCATTAATTGTCCAACCTTCCATTTTACTTTGCTCTATGGCAATTAAGCCATAATGAATAGTGTTAACAAGAACTAAAGGGATATATCAACTCTAACACTTTCTAAGACATTTTCTTCTTCATTTTGGATTCTCAGAATAAAAGAACTGTTAACTTAATTGCGAAACATTTCATTTTAGGGATTATGACAATAAACATTTGTATCATGTTTTATCATTTATATAACACTTTCAAATACATTACATCATTGGATCCTCATAATAATCCAGTCTGCCTCTAGCCTCCCATCGCTGGGCACTGGGAATACAGGAGTAAATCTGACATAGCCTTGCCTTCACATTCTAGTGTAGGAGACATATCTCTCAGATCTATCTTTCTTTTCCAGGACCACTGCTCCCACCCTAATCCTAGGCCTTAAGTCTGACTACTGATACTATCAATTAACTTCTTTCAACCCTATGTCTGGCTCCCCAACTATATGATGAGCTCTGTAAGTGTTAGAACCATGTACAGCACTGTCTTACACAAATCACAGGCTATATACATAATAACTACTCAACAAATACCAAATGACAGCAGTTTGGGAATAAGGATGAAGTACCTCATCAACACTAAGTAGGAAAGTAAAAGCCATTTGACCTATAGCAACAAGACCAGCTACTGTTCCCATTTGCAGGGCCCCAGAAATAAGATTTATTTTAAAACTTTCCTACTCACTCTGAAATCAGTGTAATCTGTAAAGCAAGATAGCTCAGACTCTTTCCTAACTCAGGTGGCATCTTTTAAACTGCCTGATAGGCACCTACTTTTGGCTATAGAGTGGACATCTCAAACTTAACATGTACAAACCAGAATTCTTATTTCCCCCTGCTCCATATCAATACAATTTACTTGTCCCCCAATTAGTAAATGGTACCAGTTTATCCACTTCTCAAACCAAAAAAAAAATTTTTTTTTATCCTCACTCGAGGACATTTTTCCATTTTTTTGTTCAGATAGAGTGGGAGGGAAAGAGAGGAAGAGAGAGAGAGAGAAACATCGACATGAAAGGGACACATTGAGTGGTTGCCACCCACACAACCCATCCAGGGCCAGGGACAAACTGCAACCAAGGTACGCGCCCTTAGCAGGAACCAAACCTGATCTCTCCAAACCGCAGGCCCACGCTGTAACCGCTGAGCCAAACCGGCCAGGGCTCAGGCCAAAATTTTTTGAATTACCCCAACTCATTTTCTCTCACATCTCATATCCTAGTCACTAGCAAATCCTATCTGATGGCACAACCCAGAATGTAAGCTCTATACCACAGTTGTTGTTTTTATCCTTACCCGAGGACTTTTTTTTTTTTTTTTTATATACTGTTCAGATAGAGTGGGAGGGAGAGAGAGGAAGAGAGAGAGAGAGAAACATTGATGTGAAAGGGACACATCGAGTGGTTGCCACCCACACAACCCAACCAAGGCCGGGGACAAACTGCAACCGAGGTACATGCCCTTAGCGGGAACCAAATCCGGGTCTCTCTGGACCGCAGGCCAGTGCTCTAATGGCTGAGCCAAACCGGTCAGGGCTATACCACAGTTTTATTATCTGCTATAGCTCTAGTGCCCAGAAGAGTACCTGGAATATAGTAGGTGATTAATAAATGCATAAATTACCTAATAATTAGGTCATATAAGAGAAAGGGAAAATAAGAAATAGAAAAGAGGCATGATTAATAATTTTTAAAAATAATAGCCTACTTCTCATAAGATAAGTGGTTCTCCCAATTCTCCCGAGGATTTCATTACTTCCTCTCCGAGTAGTCTTCAGCACTGTGTTCATATATTGTACTGGCTGTCAACCAGGGGCAAATCTGCTTCCTAGGGGACATTTGGTGATGTCTGGAAACATTTTTAATTGTCCCAACTGGGGGCAGTGTCCCACTGGTAACTTGTAGGTAGAGGTCAGGGATGCTGCTAAATGTCCTACAGTACATTAGAACAACCCCTTTACATAAAGAATTACCCAGCTCTAAAGATCAATAGTGTCAAGGTTGTTAAGGTTGAGAAACTCTGATATTCTGTACTGTATCCTCTCATTTAATATACTGTCCCTGGAGACCACAGGGATATCGTGTTATTTATCTGTGTTACATACCCTTGGGGCCCTAGTTCCTAGACCTAAAAAGTAATTAAGTCTGAATTATCTATTTCTTCCAAAGTGACGGAACACTGAGAAGTAGATTACAGGTCATGCCAGCTGTTTCCTGCCTCCAAACTCTCATTAAAGAAAAAGGAAAGGGAACTAACATTCCTGAGTAGGTATTTTGTGCCAGGAGTGTAACAGACACTACCCTCTGGATAAAATTCCCTCAAAAATCTGTAATATAGGTATTATATCTATTTTTCAAGTGAGGAATTTGAGGTTTAAGAAGTGATTAAGTAATTTCCCCAACATGACATAATAGAGCTAGGACAGAAATTTAGGTCAGAGTTTAAAGCTAAAGATCTATTCCTTAGTTACAGCAAAAAAAAACAGAGCAATGGGACAATGCTAAATACTGGATAAAGATGATAATTCAAGGCAGTAAGATAAAGGGTGAATTACTTTATAGTGCTGATATGCTAGTCATTTCAAAAATAATTGTTAGAGTCCTGGCCGGTTTGGCTCAGCAGTTAAAGTGCCAGCACGTGGTCCAGAGAGACCTGGGTTCGGTTTCCGCTAAGGGCACATACCTGGGTTGCAGTTTGTCCCTGGCCCCGGTTGGGGTCATGTGAGTGGCAACCAGTCGATGTGTCTCTCTCACATCGATGTTTCTCTCTCTCTTCCCCCTTCTCTCCCTCTTGCCCTATCTGAAGATGAATGTAAAAATGTCCTCGGGTAAGGATAAAAAAAAATAATAATAATAATAATAAGTGTTAGATCCCTACTTCAAATCAAATAACAAAAATAAAGTTTAAAATGTAAAAAATAAAACATAAAAATTCAAAGAAAATACATTGACTTATTGATTGATTGGTTGATTGGTTTGAGAAAGAGGAAGGAAGAGAGAAACATCAATGTTGAGAGACATCGACTGGCCACCCCCACACGTGCCCTGAACAGAACAGGGATTAAAGCCACCACCTTTGATGTATAGGACAATGCTCCAATCAACTGAACCACACTGACCAGGGTGAGAAAATACTATATTTAAATTTTTAAGTAACAAAAACTTATATTGTGCTTACTATGTTCCATACCCAATCCTAATGGCTTCAAATCTTAGAACAACCCTAAGAGATAAATTTTTATCCCCATGTTACAGATAAGCAACCTGTGGCACGTGGTGTTAAGTATGTGGCCTAGGGGCACAGTTAGTAAGTGGCAGAACCAAAATTTGAATCCTGGGAGTCAAATCCAATACTTGAGTCAATGCTCTTACCCATCATGTTATGCAATAAAAGTAATTATATATATAAAAACATGAACTACCTTAAGCAAAACTAAAAAGGCAGTTACCATAAAGGATTAAATTGATAGGTTTTATTATCTAGAAATATTAAGTATCTGTATGTCAAAAGACACCCTAAGCAAACAACAATAAACAATGAACCAGAAAAAATGATCTGCAAAATACATAGCAAAAGATCAATATCCTTAATATAAGAACTCTTACTAATAAAGAAAAAATTCACACTTAAAAAATGGGCAAAAATGCCCGGCCAGTGGCTCAGTGGTTGAGTGTCGACCCATGCACCAAGAGGTCGCCAGTTCAATTCCCGGTCAGGGTACATGCCCAGGTTGTGGGCCCGATCCCCAGTGGGGGGCATGCAGGAGGCGGCCAATCGATGTTCTCTCTCATCCATGTTTCTATCTCTCTCTTTTTCCCTTCCTCTCTCTCTAAGATCAATAAAGAAAAAAAAAAAGGGCAAATGACATGAAGCATGACCAAGAAATAATAAATACATGAAAAAGTGGTAAATCCTCGATTAATCAAAGGAATGCAAATGAAATACCATCTCTCAAATAGGTAGAACTTAAAAATTCTAATACATAGTATTGACAGAGTATGTTAAGTCAGACTGGTAAAAGACTTTTAGTCAATGGATAGGGCCAGCGATAGGTCAATTAATCAAAATTTTCAGATAAAGAAAAATAATGAAAAAGGATGCATAAATACCTATATTTTATTTTAACACAAATGTATAAATGTACATTAAAATTCACTAGTTTTTTCATTAGTCCACTGATTATAAGGAAGCTTCACCTTGACTTTCTTTTAATAAACTATAACCAAAGCACAATTTATAATTTCCAGTTTCTTTGAAGTAAGGCAAGTCTTTATTTACTCTTACGAAGCAATCTATAAACAAAAATTCAAGTAGGGTTGTTTTTAAAATTCTTTTCCCTAACATTTCCCATTTATCTTGCTCACACATACTGTAACACCAGTTGGGGAAAAAAAAGAGACTCTCCCTGTGGCTCAATTAATTGGACACCATCCCATGCACCAAGAGGTCACTGGTTCCATTCCCGGTCAGGCACATACCTGGGTTGTGGGCTTGACCCTCGGTAGGGGGCGTGCAGGAGGCAGCCGATCAATGTTTCTGTTTCTTTTTCTCTCTCCCTTCTTCTCTCTCTAAAAATCAATATAAACATATTTAAAAAAACAAAACAACTCTTCTTTACCAAGTCTTCAAAAAGCAATCAACTTAGTTTTCAGAATATATAATAAAAGTTCACAGTTTTCTTTAGGTTATAGAAAAATGAGTGATTCACTTTGTTTTATATTAACTAAATTTTCACCCCTAAATATATATTTGTTTTGCAATAAGGGAAAAAAAGAGTTATTTTTTTAAAATGTACCTATCACACAATAAAAAGTGGAAGGCAGTTTATCCACCTATTTCTCACTTCTGCTTTCAAAAGCCCATAGTAGTAGAAAGGGCTTTATCACAAAGACCTTTGAAAATTATTCCTCAACAAGCTGTACTTGAAATTTTGAGAAAATGTCCCTGTCTTGTACGTGAAAGAACAAAAATATGAGAAGCGGCACATTATGCAAACGTCAGCCACTACCATCATTATCCAAAAGCCAGTAAGTAGCTCTGCTAAAACATATAAGAAAATTTCATTTCAAAAGTCCTTTCTCTAAGATTACCTGTGAGTAGATCTGTACACATATTCTATGTGGTCCCAAGTACCAGTTTTGCCAAACATCATTATACAAATAAAAGACACATTAATTATGAATGTTTATAGCACTAGATAAGTAAAGCGGAAAATTAAATAATGGTATTACATTTATCCTCATTTTATCAAAATACTTACACTCTTTGTATGAATTCTGGAAAAATTAGTGTATGGTGCCAAAAACTTTGAAGATGCATTTTCCTTTGGACATGAAATATGAATGCTTTTCTAAACAGAGGGAAAGATGAAATACATCAGTAAAGCTACTCCAATGGAATTAAAGCCTCTTAAAGAAAACATTAGGACAACAGGAAATTCTTTTCTTTTAAGTGTATCCTCTCTAATCCTCCTTCCCTAGCCCACAAAACTGTCACTCCCTTATAGATCAGCAGTCCTTTCACTGCAGGGGCTGCAATAAAATTATATCACTGAGATGCCATTATCTTTTTATGTTAAACTGCCCCAGTGAAGACCAACAATTAGGTACAACTGACAAACATGAGAACATACATTTTTAGAAGAAAATCTAATACCAGTACTCTTAATTAGCAGTGGGGCAAGGAACAGAATCAAGAGATGTGAGGAAACAGCACCAGCCCTCAAGCCTAGGCTAAAGGACTAGTCTAAAAGTAAACTTGCTACCCATAAGAACTTAAGAGAAAAAATGTTAGACTACTGACATCTACAGTTATCAGAGGAAACTGGTAAAGTAAATATGGCACACTCTTACAATGTGTAAGGTCTGGTTAGGCTTGCAGTGCCCATTCCCATCCGGACTTAAACTGGTTGTAGTCACATCCATAGCTGTATTATGAGTCTCCATGAGTTTTGCTAGTCATTATCACATATTGCTGCCGTAGCAAGATAACACTAGTGACACAGTAGGAAATTATACCTAGAACCAGATGTTAAGATTCAGGGTGACATTATTTGCTAAAGGCACCCTTTGTAACCATTACAAGTAAGTATGCTAGTATTTCAAGGTGGCATGTGTAGAGGTATAAAAGGCTTAGTAAACCCTTCCTCGAGGATTCATGACAATTCGTTACTCTAGCGTCAGGATACCAACACCAGCATCTCAGACCACCACCAGCATCTCAGTGCATATCTCCTATACAGAGCTAAGGAGCTGTACTCACCAAATAGCCCCTAACCTGTTATCTATTTCATAATAGTATTTCAAAGTTTCTGGAAGTTCTGCTGGATAATAAAAATGTCTTCAATAATCAAGATTTTCTGAACCTCTTTAAAAGGCTAATCTATGTACACAGCAAGCACAGTCCTCACAGTTCCTTAGAAAGAATAGTTTCAAAGTTATAATATTCTTATCACTGAAAACCAATATGCTTTTATTACATTCTTCTACTCCTTTAAAAAACAATTAAAATATCTATACAAACAGTACTTTCTTAGCCAGCATATCCATGCCTGGCTGCTTGCAAGCCTTTCATTAAATGAGTTTTTGCTTCTAATTCTAACCGCATGACAAAGCCCATACAGCTGCCAGAGAGCTGACCTGGATTTGGAATTGTCTCCTATACCTAAAATTGAAGCATCAGCTAAACTCTCCTGGCTAAATATTCATACCAAGCAAGAATGCAAGGGGCTCTGAGGTCTTAGTGTTCAGGCCTCTTATAAGCATTGGTTTGCTCTCAGAAGACTTCATTTCTTTGGGGCTAATTACATGAAAGATTTCAAGAGTTAGTGATTTTCTCCTGTTTATCAATCCTGCAAATTAACCTTTAATCCATAAACAGATTATGAAGGAAGATCAACATTGAACTACCTTCCAATGTCAGCAGTAGAGATACATGCTGTTAATGAAAATATTTTAAACAAAAGCTGCAGGAGCTATCAAAACAGACAGAATTTCAGGATGAGGGGTTGGAGGGAGCAGTGTGAGTATTCCACACTAAGGTAAAATTCAAAGTCAGATTTTTTTATCTTTAAGGGTTAGGGTTTTAAGCATACTGACAGATCTGTTTAAAAGAAAAATGTAGCAACATCAAATAGCAAAGTGACTCATGGCAGTTAGGAAACAAATGAATGCTCAACCATAAGCACTTACTGTCTGACCCCGCAGGTACACAGCAGAAATTAGCAATGATGTTGGAAGATAAGAATTGTATCAGGGCCTGAGTATGAAGGGAAGAAAGGAAGTCAGCACCCGGGCTATGGATGGATACCAGTGAAACACCTGGGAAAAATGTAGGCTTGCAAGGTAGTGTTATACTTGAAGTTAATAGAACTGGGTTTCAATTGTGACAGTCTAACTAGCTTTGATTATTAGGGGTTAATGAACTTTTCCGAGTCTGTTTATCTGCAAAATGGAAATTTAAAATGTCAACCCCAAAAGACTATTATGATAAACAACAATAACTCATTTTTGTAATATTCTACAGTTTCATTCATATGCAGTCTCACTCCCCACTAACCAGCCTATGAGGTAGAATATTTTCTCTTTTATAGATGAGGAAACTGAGGCTCAGGAAAATAAGTTATTCATCTAAAATAATATTTTTTTATTGAATTTATTGGTGTGACATTAATAAAATTATATAGGTTTCAGGTGTACAATTCTATAATACATTTTCTGTACACTGTATTGAGTTCACCACCCCAAGTCAAGTCTCCTTCTATCACCATTTATTCACCTTTGACCGTTTTCTACATCCTTTCACACCCCTTTCCCTCTGGTAATCACTATACTGTCTGTTTATGAGTTTGTCCAAAATCATATTGCTAGTAAGTGTCAAAGTTAACTATGAGCTGGATTTGATCTTCTGACACCTTCTACAATTCCATAGCTGTTTATGAAAAACAAATGTAAGATATATAATAACATGTAGCCTATGATCTTGCACAGAAGGTAATGAACGAACATTTGCTAACTATCTTATGTAAAAAACAAAGTTTTTTTTGTTGTCGTTAATCCTTATCTGAGGATATTTTTCCATTAATTTTTAGATAGAGTAGAAGGAAGGGAGGGCGGAAGGAGGGAGGGAGGGAGAAAGGAGGGAGGAAGAGAGAAACAGACAGACAGACAGACATCAATGTATGAGAGACGCATCATTTGGCTGCCTCCTGCATGACCCTGACTGCAGCCAGGGATGGAACCTGCAACCCAGGTATGTGCCCTTGACCAGGAATCAAACCCACAACCCTTCAGTCCACGGGCTAACACTCTAATCACTGAACCAAACCAGCCAGAGCAAAAACAAAGTATTATCTGTTCTTGTCAGTATATCAGAAATATTTTACAACTAAAAAAGTTTAATTACATTAAAAAAAAAAAAAGGAAAAGGAAAAGAAAGGCTAGTTTACCCTTTGGAGATCATCTCACCAGAGCATACTGACTGCAGCCACCAGAACGAGTAAGGAAAGTCAGATCATGGGTTCTGCAACACTTAGTTTAGCCATCTACTCACCTCAAAGACCAATGAGAAAAACTAAGTAACTTGGTGAAGGCCAGGTTTTCACCAAGGCCTGACCAGACCTATTATAATGCTATGCTGTACAATATGGTAGAAACTCGCCACATAAAGTAATTGAGCACTTAAAATGTGGCTAATGCAAACAAAAAATTGATTTTTAAATTTTATTTAAAACTTGATACTTGATTATTAGAAAACTTTTTAAATATGTGAATCCATGTTTTCAACTATAAATTTTATAAAATTTAAATACATATCAAGTATTTCCAATAAAAAAATTAGAGTCTGAATTGAGATGTGCTTTAAATGTAAAATAAAAATACATAGTATCTCAAAGACTTAATAACAGAAAAAGAGGTAATGGCCTGTACACCGAAGGGCTGCTGGTTTGATTCCTGGTCAAGGGCACATACCTGGGTTGCAGGTTCAATCCTGGCCCTGGTCAAGGCGCATGCTAGAGGCAACCAATTGATGTGTCTCTCTCACATCAATGTTTCTCTCTTTCTTTCTCTCTCTCTCTCCCCCCCCGATCTTTCCTTCCTTTCCACTCTCTTTAAAAATCAATGGAAAAAAATATCCTCAGATGAGAACTAAAGAAAAAATAAATGTAAAAAAAATACACACACACACACACACACACATATATATATATCCCCATCCAACCCCACCACCCCAACCACAACCCAAAGGGAACCTTTATAGGATATAGACTGATGATACTGAGCTTCTGGAAAATATTAAAATTAATTTCACTTGTTTCTTCTGTGGCTACTACAAAATTTTAAATTATATATGTGGTCTCCTCTCTCCTCCTCTTCCACACCTCTGCCACCTCCTCTTCCTCTTCTTCCTCTGCACTGCCTCTCCCTCCACCTCTCTCCTCCCAACCCTTCGTGTCCCATTCCTTTCTCCCAGCATTTCTCCTCTTCCTCTTTCTACCTCTCTCTTCATTTACAACTTCTTTCTTTCCCCTTTTTCCTCCAAAATAAAATATAAAATAAAATAAAATTATATATGTGGCTCACATTATTTATCTGTTGGAAAGCACTGGTAAAAGGGAAGAGGAAGTTTCACTACATCTGAAAGTATATGTAATGTCCAGCTGGTGTGGCTCAGTGGTTGAGTGTTGACCCATGCACCAAGAGGTCGCTGGTTCGGTCCCAGTCAGGACACATGCCCAGGTTATGGACCCGATCCCCAGTGGGCGGCATGCAGGAGGCGACCAACCAATGTTCTCTCTCATTGATGTTTCTATCTATCTCTCCCTCTCACTTCCTCTCTCTCTAAAAAAAAAAAAAAACAATAAAAGGAAAAAAATTTTTTTTAAAAGTATATGTAACCACAAAAGAAAAACTTTGACATTCGAAGGCCGTAAAAACTGTGATTATTGTACAAATGAAATGGAGATGACACTGATACACAAAGAACAGTATAAATATTTAAAATAGATATATAGGTACTACTATATATGTAAAGACACAGTACCATCTAGAAGACATAAAAACCTACCTTGTTTATTTCATTCACAATAAATCCTTCCGAAGCTGTAACCTCTGGGATGCCATCAAGGCCAGTTCCTTGACAAGTCAGGCTGCCATACAAAGTAGGTTTCCCTATATAGCACAAAATAAGTATGTCTCAAAAAATAAGAAGAATTTAATATTTTTCTCCTTGAAGACCCAATTCAGACATCTGTATAGATGGCAGGAAATTGGTTTATGAAAGAAAAACAGGTACTGGTGTTAAAAATGAGGCAAAGTGGAAAGAATACTAGCCTAAGCAAACCTAATTCAGGAGGGAATACACTCAAGGGCTACAAACTTTGGAGATACACTATAGTATTTGTAGGGAAAGCTACTGAAGTGATCTGAACCTCAGTTTTACTGGCTGTGAAATGGCATTCTTCCAGGATAAAAGGAAAAGATTAACATGAATCTATGCATTTATCCACAGTATACACATACAATACATAGTAAAGAGCTAACCCACATTAATCTGGAAAATGTACTTAAGTAGAACACTGCTTTTGCAGTGATACTGGCTAAATATTACCCTATATATAAGTATATACAGATGGTAGAATGGAGTTAAAAACATTATCTTCTAGTCCCCTTCTATACCTTATATATACACTTTGAAACCGCCCATAACACACTGTTTACATTTCTGACCTCCCAATGGACTGTGAAGTCCTAGAGTTCAGAAACTAGCAGGTTGCTATAAATTATTCTGTAAATAACAGATGGCACCAAATTGAAATTCTCGGAGTAAAAAGGAAGTAAAAACCATCATAGATTCAGAGTGGGTACGCTTCCTAGAGAGGGTAGGACCCTGAAAGAAAGACAACCCAGCTGGTGTGGCTCAGTGGACTGAGCATCGCCCCATGGAATGAGAGGTCCTGCTTCGATTCTCGGTCAGGGCACATGCACGGGTTGCAGGTTCAAACCCTGGTGGGGGAGTGTGCAGGGGGTAGCCGATTGATGTTTTTCTCTCACACTGATGTTTCTCTCTCTCCCTTCCTCTCTCTCTAAAGAAATCAATAAAAAGATATTTAAAAAGAAATAAAAGACAGGTAGGACTAGGTAGAAAATAAAGGAAAGGAAACTCCAAGTCAGGGAGGGGGCATTTCAAGAACAAAAGAAGTCAGAAAGAACAAGGAGAAAGGAGGCATCAATTAATATACCAGTCATGAAAAAGGCAGCTGAAGGACATTAATGGAGGAACTCAAAATCTAGGATAGAAATATAGTCTAGAGAAGATCTAGTGAAGAAGCTTTTGGCAAAGAAGTGGCACCAAATGCTAGTTCAGAAAGATGCCCCCCCAACACACACACACACACATACACACACACACACACACACACACACACGAAAGAAAAATGCCACAAAAATAGGATTGAGAAATTCTGCTTTTTGTCCTACTCCATGAAGTCCTCCTGGCTTCACTAACTGCCCTATGAGGTCTGGCCCTCACTGTATAGGATTTCAATCAATCTCCTGTCAGCACCCTCAATGACCTCTCTACATTTGTAAAGTCAATGAAATTGTCTGTCTTGTCTCTGTAAAAGAATTGCAGCCCGGCCGGTGTGGCTCGGTGGTTGAGCGTCGACCCATGCACCAAAAGGTCACCAGTTTGATTCCCTGTCAGGGCACATGCCCAGGATGTGGTGTTAAAATGCCCCAGTGAGGGGCATGCAGGAGGCGACCAATCGATGTTTTCTCTCATCAATGTTTCTATCTCTCTCTCCCTCTTCCTTCGTCTCTAAAAATCAATAAAGAAAAATATTTTTTAAAAAAATTGCCCTGGCCAGTTTGGCTCAGCGGTTAGAGCGTCAGCCTGTGGTCCAGAGAGACCCAGGTTTGGTTCCTGCTAAGGGCACATATCCCAGTTGCAGTATGTCCCTGGCCCTGGTTGGGTTGTGCGGGTGGCAGCCACTCGTGTACCTTTCACATCGATGTTTCTCTCTCTCTCTTCCTCTCTCTCCCTCCCACTCTATCTGAACAAAAAATGGGAAAATGTCCTTGGGTGAGGATAAAAAAATTAATTAATTAATTAAAAATAAATAAATAAAAATAATTGTGATTAATCCAACTACTCACCTTCTAGATTTCTACATACAGACTGCTAAGTGCTGCCACAGAAAAGCACGAAATTGTGCAGATTGGCACCACCATAGTTCATGTTCCCAAACTCTGCAGTTTTGCAGTCCATTTGCCCTTTCCAATCACTATAGAGCCAATTCTCATGACACCTATTCTATCATCAAAACCTTATTCCTTCAGCCCTGGCCAGTTTCGCCCAGTGGTTGGAGCATTGGCCTGTGGACTGAGGAGCTGTGGGTTTGATTCTGGTAAAGAGTATGTACCTTGGTTGCAGTTCGGGCCCCGGTTGGGGTCGTGCAGGAGGCAGTCAATCGATGTTTCTTTCTCTCTCCCCCCTCCTACTCTATCTAAAGATAAATGGAAAAATATCCTCAGATGAGGACTATAAAATAAAAAACAAACCTTCATAATAGCCAAAAAGTGTAAACAACTCAAATGTCCATCAATTTATGAATGGATAATAATGTGGTATAGCCCTGGCTGGTTTGGCCCAGTGGTTAGAGCATCGGCCTGCGGTCCAGAGACACCCGGGTTCGGTTCCCGCTAAAGGCATGTACCTCAGTTGCAGTTTGTCTCCAGCCCAGGCTGGGTTGTGCGGGTGGCAACCACTCGATGTTTCTCTCTCTCTCTCTCTGAACAAAATATGGAAAAATGTCCTCGGTGAGGATAAAAAAAAAAAAAGTGGTATATTCATACAATAGAATATTACTTGGCTACAAAAAGAAATGATTGCCACAAAAATGGATGAACCCTAAATGTTATGCTGAATAAAAGTCAGACAGACACAAAAAGCCATATATTATATAATTCCATTTATATAAAATGTCCACAATAGGCAAATCCATAGTGACAGAAAGTCAACTAGTGGCTAGAAGGAAGGGTAAATGGGTAATTACTGTTAAAGAGTATAGGGTTTCTTTTAGGGATGATGAAAATGCTCTGAAATTGGACAATGGTGACAGACACACAACTCTGTCAATATACTAAAATCCACTAAATTTACACTTTAAAAAGGTCAACCTTATGGTATATAAATTATACCTCAATAAAGCTGTTATTTAAAAAATTAGAATACTAATACCTGCCTCATAGGGTTGTAAGAAATAATGTAATTTAAAGCATCTAGCATATAGATAGCACACACTGTAATTCAATAAAATTTTAAAAACCCAAAAAGCCTCTTACTTAAGAGCTGACCCTACCTCCAACATCCCAAAACAGTAACAATAAAACTAAGACTTTAAGATACTCTCAAATTTCCATGTTCATGCCTATGTATTTATCTGTATCTGTACTTAACCTCACCTTCTTTCATCTAATCTTTTTTACTTAATTCAGTCTCCTTCTCTGTCCTCTAAGACATTGTTTTTTTTAAAGTTAGTCCTTCTTTCCTCTATGTATAACCTATATTTTAATTGTTCTCCAATTATTCTCATCTTTAAAAACAAAAACTTTGATTAAGACCTTCTAGCTACCATTCTCTCTACTTTTATGTGGCACCAATTTCCTCAAAAGAAAACTCTGTTTTGCCCTGGATGGTTTGGCTCAGCAGTAGAGCATCAGCCAGAGTCCTGGGTTCAATTCTGGTCAAGGGCATGTATCTCAGTTGCAGTTCGGTCCCTGGCCCTGGTTGGGGTCATGCGGGAGGCAACCAATCAATGTGTTATCTCTTGTGCTGATGTTTCTCTCTCTGTCTCTCTCTCCCTCTCCCACTCTATCTGAAGAAAAAAATGGAAAAAAGTATCCTCAGGTGAGGATTAAAAAAAAAAAAAAGAAATAAAGAAAACTCTGTTTAAAACTAGTTCTCACAGAACTAGAATATATTATTATATAAAGACATCAAAGTTATTTGAAATGAAAAATCAGTAAAATAAAACTTTCTCACAAACTTAGAAATATATTTTTAAAGCATTACCACACTAACTGCAAATGAATGAATGGAAATAACATAGGAGTGTTATTCAAAGGAATAATTGAAAAGACTTGGGAACTCTGGATATGGCAGGGTGAAGTGACTAGGTTTTACAATCTGATGCCTAGAATGATGGTAATTTAAGAAATGAGAAAATTAAGAAAGATAATCTATTTAATGACAGACGTGCTCAGTTTGGTTTAAGATGTGATAAACAAGATGACAATGAGAGCTTCAAGTAGAAACAGCTAGCATACAACTGCTTGAAGCTGAAGCGAGGTCAGGGCTAGAGCTTTAGATCTAGGATTCATCAATCAGAAAGGTCACACTTGAAGCTACAGAACGGCTTAGAATACAATAATATATGGCCAAGAGGCTGTTTAAGATGCATCAGCTGTATCGATGTGTCTCTCTCACATTGATGTCTCTCTCTACCCCCCACCCCACATCCTCCATCCCTTCTACTCTATCTAAAAATCAGTGGAGCCTGGCCAGTGTGGCTCAATGGTTGAGCATCAACCCGTACACCAAAAGGTTACCAGTTTGATTCCTACTCAGGGCACGTGCCCAGGTTGTGGGCCCAATCTCAGTGTGGGGCATGCAGGAGGAGGCCAATATATGTTCTCTCTCATCAGTGTTTCTATCTCTATCTCTCTCTCCCTCTCCCTTCCTCTCTCTCTAAAAATGAATTAAAAAATCAGTGGAAAAATATTAAACAAACAAAAAATTAAACAAACAAAAGATGTATCAGCATCCTATGAAAAAGTTTATGGCTTCCAAATGGAAAGCCAATCTTGTGTTCCCTTGAATAGAGAGTTGGGGTGATAGCTGTACAGCACAGACACGTCAAGCAGGTTTGAGGTCTGTGAGCACTGTGCAAGGAATCTGGTCCAGGAAGCCTTCTTCTAGGGGTAGTAAATGCTTCTGTAAATGGAATGCATATACATTTAAGGACATTACCTGGAGGGTGACAGCTCAGCCAGGCCTCCCCTTCATCCTTCCTATGAAGAGAGAAAAAGCCTAATTAGGCTCACTCAACACTGAAAAGGATGCCACTGATACTAGGGAATAAAGATCACATAATTTCCAGTTTGGCTGTAGTACATAGACATGATCTAGAGTAATATCTCACCTAGGCATAGATTCTTCTAAGACAAATTTTGTTTATTTGTCGAAGAAATATTTATGGATTAAATGTTTAATGGTCGGGGTTGTGTGGGACATAACCAGTCGATGTGTCTCTCTCCCATCAGTGTTTCTCTTTCTCTTGCTGTCTCTCTACCCCTCCCTCCCATTCAATCTGAAAACAAATGAAAAAATATCCTCGGGTGAGTTTTTAAAAAAAGATAAAAAACTGAAGCTCAGAGAGAAGTGACTTGCCCAAGGTCACTTAGCTATGAAGCAGGAATTGAAACCTGGGACTAGTATACAAGATCTATGTTCTATCTCATTGCAGACTTTTTTCATGTTTTAGAATACACTTCCCCAATCATTCAAATTGTTATCTCATTTTGGGGTATAATAGAAAGGGCCTAGGCTTTTAGGTTGCCAGCAACTCTCTATCATTTATTTGTTGCACAATCTTGGGCAAGTTACCTCCACTGATTCTGATCCTCCATTCCCTCATAGGTATCTGGTGGCCCTAAATAAATGTTAGTGTTCTTCCTTTACTATCACACATACTATGTTGTAGTAAGTAATGTGTTATTTTATTTTAGCCCACTTAGGTGTTTCTTAAATGCAGCAATGTTATTCATCTTCACCACTGATTCAATTTGAAAAACTCTTATTAGTAATAATGGCTGCCATTCATGACACTGCTGTCCTCATCTTGGTACTAGAGAAATAAATATATGTTAAATAAATGAACGGTTAGCTGTGCATTCCTAATTAAACTGTCAGCTTGAGGGAAGGAACCACCCCTTCATTTTAGAGTACACGTTTGCATCTTAACAGCACAGAGCATCTATCTGAGTCAGAGTTTGGGCATGGTAGGTGCTACATGGTTTACTGAATAGAATGCTCCAAAGTGGCAAACATATTCAAAGACAGTGTGGTGGTGGTGAGCACTGGGACTTGCGCAAATAGCTGATGACCAATAAATACCTGCTAAATGACTGTATCTACTCGGCCTCTTGCCTCCCAGTTTTCCTGTCTTTTTCCAACTCACTGATCCTAGTTCTGATGCTGGGATCAAACAGCGCCTATATGTTCCCTTAACTTCACGATAGCTCTTCTGAGAATGAAAAACAATGACCATGTGGGTTTGAGACTTCTTTTTCTAGACCCAGAAACTGATGAAGTAACGCCTATGAATATCCTGGATCGGGCATGGCTCTCAACGGAAAGGCAACATCCACTAACCGCCTCCTCTGTCCCGGTTCTACCACTGGATTCACCTGAGGGCTTGGGCCCAGTCGCTCTGAATCCTCAAAGGCGCCGCCATCTTGACCCCACCTCCACCAGCCCGCCTCTTCCGCTCTTTCCCGGAAGTGTATCCTCAGAGAGGGCTGTGGCGAGTCTATACCAACAGGCCACCAATGAAAATGCGCAGTGGTTCCCTTCCTCTTCGTCCCCTCCACCTCTCCGCGCGCGCCCCTCACAGGTTCCTGGCAAGAGGGTCTGAAGAGTTCCAACTGCATGCATGTAAAACCGACGTGCTGGAGCGCGCGTTCGGGTCCTCTGGTCCGCCCGTTTGGTGAGCGCTGCGTGCCGCGTCCTTGCTCGGTGAAGCGTGACGGGCACAGCCGGGGCGCGCCTGCGCCTTCTGAAGGTGGGAGAGGAGCCTCCGGTGATTTGGCCGCCTGTATTTCTCTGCTTTCCCATTCTTCCCATGCCTTCCTGGGCCAGGCAGGCCTCCATTCCAGGTGCCGACCATCTAGCCTGCGCTAATCTCTGAGCAAGGCCTTCTTCCACTTTTTACCCCAAGGGAGACTGAAGCCGGGATGTGGTGGGGAAAAGAGTACGAAAGCATTTGGTATCATTATTTTAATCCTTACAGTAATTCTGCGAGTTAAATATTACCTTAAGGAGGAAACTGAAAAAGTCTGTGACTTTTCTTTCCCTTGAACTTGCTCTGAGGTTTGCCCCTTGGCTTTAAAGAGCTCACAGTGTATTCAGAAAGAGGAAACAAGTACAGTGATAGGAACTATCATTTATTGAACCCTTTGGACGTGCTAGGCTCCTTACGTGCGTTAGTTATCTCATTAGTCTTTAACAATCCTGTGGGGCATATATTATCTCATTTTTCAAGAGAGATTATGAAATGATTTGCTCAAAGTCATCCAATATGTCAGTGACAAAGCAAGTTTCCAACCCACGTCTGTTTAAAGCCCATTTCCCCCTTCCTTAGGTTATACTGCCCCCAAAGCAAATGAGTTTTATGGAGGGCTGTGGAGTGCTTAAATCCTGGTCACTTCCCCCATTGCCCTCTAAACGCCCTAATGTGACTAACAAGGCCTGGCTGTGATCAGATACTTTCTCATCTTGCCAGTTTCATTTGTTTTGTTTTCTCCTTATACTCTATTCTCTAGCCATACAGAACTTTCCGTTCCTCTCATGTATCAAATTCTGTTTCAACCCCCCACTCTACTCTTCCATTGACAGGGATAGTCTTCCTTTCCATGTCTGGCTAACTCCTATTCATTCTTTCTTTTTTCTTTTATCTATTCATTCTTCAAGTGTCAGCTTAGAAATCACTTCCTCCAGGAAACTTTCCCTGCCTATTTCTACCCTAGTCTGGATTGGGTATCACTCCACTGTGTTCCCAATCTGAGCTATCTGTACACAGTTTACTGCCTGTTTACCTGTCTAGATTGTAAAGTCTGTGAAAACAGTAACTATATCTCTCCAGGTCACTCCTGTATCCTCAACTCTAGCATAGTGCCTGGTACGTGATAGGTACTCAATGATCATTTTGTTGAATAAGTCAGAGACACAGGAAAGACATTAAGGAGTCTAGTTTCTTTACAGCCTGTCATGGTGAAATTTGTACAAAGGCTGAAATCATTTCTCCTCAAGTCCTTCTTAAGTTCTGTCTGTATGCTACCTTCTGCTCGATGTTGTGAAACTGATGAAGAAGTTTGGGCAAATACATCTCACATTAAGTACTTGTTAATTACCTCACAGACCCATCTTTTGCCCTGGCTGCTACAGGCTGTATGTTACAGCCACACAACTGTCTCCATTCCTCCCATATGTCAAACCCTACTCATAGTTGGGTACTCTCCCAAGTGTTAAACTTTGTTCTTTCCCAACCATAGAATAAGGCCAATATTAGAAGAGAAGAGAGATTCATTCTTTTGAGGTGAAGCAGAGATAGCTTCTCCAGTAAGGTGACATTTCACCTAATTCAGATTCCATTAGCAGAATACATTCAAGCTTATTTAGTATTGTTCTAAGCATTCTCACTTTATCTCATTCCATATATAGCCGTCCCTCACCACTTCACGCTTCGACTTTCTTGGCTTCACTCTGTTGCAATTTAACCCGTGAAAGTCGAAGCGCGAAGTGGTGAGGGACGACTGTATATAAATAAAGAATCCTACTTCACGAAAATTCACTTATTGCAGTAGAGTCTGGAACTGATTAACCATGATAAACGAGGGCCAACTGTAGTTCAAATCATTTTGTAGTCCTGCTCTTTACTAGGCCTAGTGCTGAGGGCACCAAGCTGAATCAGGCCCATTATCCGTCTTCAAATAGCTTAGTCTCCAGAGAGACATATGCATAAATAGGCTATAACAGTGCAGTGGTCAGTGTTATTTACAGTAGAGGAACCTCATATGATAATGTTCCTACTCTAACCTTGCCTCCATTGATGTCTAGAGACTCCCAAAGATGTCAACTCAAGGCCATACCTGGGCTCGTCAGGTGAAGAAGGGTGAAGAAGAGGACCCACTGGACCAACTGATCTCCCGCTCTGGCTGTGCAGCTTCCCACTATGCAGTGCAGGAGTGCATGGCCCAGCACCAGGACTGGAGACTGTGCCAGCCACAGGTGCAGGCCTTCAGGGACTGCATGAGTGAACAGCAGGCAAGGCGGCGGGAGGAGCTGCAGAAGAGGAAAGAGCAAGACAGTACCCACAGTTGAGACCCCAAACCATCTATCCCCAGAGGATGGCCTGCAGAAACTAGCACCCAAAGAAATCCTAAACAGTGGAAGTGTGGGCCAAGAGGTATAAAACTCCAGAAGTGTCTTTGGAATTGGGGTTGAGAGCCAGGCAGCCAGCGGTTTGGACATGACTGTCATACAGAAGGAGCTAGCACATTCTCACTCATCTTGTTCCACAAATATTAAATGTTGACCAATATTTGCCATGTGAAACAGAGTGGGCTTCTACCCTATATCCTCAGTGTGCCAAGTACTGAGCTTATTACATGGACATTGCATTTTAGAAGTAAATTCACAATCTAAAGGTAAATTGGATACCTAATCAGGTCTTCATTTATTCAGTCATTGGTTTAACAACAGGTTTTTCTCAGACCTTCTCATGTGCCAGGTACTATTGGAAATTGATGTGACAAAATATGATCTCTGCCTTACCATTGTTTAGTTTGAGAGACAGGAATAAAACAGCACTGGAACAACCAAATAGTTCCTGATGATGATATAAATGACTTTATCTTTGTTAAATTGTTCTGGATGTTTCAGTCTAATGGAAGGAAGAAAGCAAATGTGGAAACAAACATTGAGTGACTCTTATATACCAAAGTCTGTTGAATTAACAGATGTAGAGTCTGACCTCAACACACTCCTAGACCAACAAGCACACATGTTGGCTTGACATTTTAAAAGTACATTTAAGGCCCTGGCCGGTTTGCTAAGTGGTTAGAGCATCGGCCGGCAGACCAGAGAGGCCCGGATTTGGTTCCCACTAAGGGCACATACCTTGGTTGCTGTTTGTGCCCAGCCCTGGTTGGGATCATGTGGGTGGCAACCACTCGATGTGTCTCTCACATCGATGTTTCTCTCTCTCTCTCTTCCTCCCTCTCTCCCTCCCACTCTATCTCAAGATAAATGCAGAAAAAGGTGTCCTGAGGTGAGGATTAAAAAAAATCCAGCCCTGGTCGGTTCGGCTCAGTGGTTAGAGCGTCGGCCTGTGGTCCAGAGAGACCCAGGTTCGATTCCCGCTAGGGGCGCATACTTCAGTTACAGTTTGTCCACAGCCCTGGTTGGTCATGCAGGTGGCAGCCACTCGATGTGTCCCTTTCACGTTGATGTTTCTCTCTCTCTTCCTCCCACTCTATCTGAACAAAAAATGGAAAAATGTCCTCAAGTGATGATAAAAAAAAAAAAGTCCATTTAAGCCCTGGCCAGTTTTGCTCAGTGGTTAAAGCATCGGCCCGCAGACCAAAGAGTCGTGGTTTCAGTTCTGGTCAAGGGCACGTACCTTGGTTGTGGTTTGGTCCCCGGCCCTGGTTGGGGTTGTGTGGGAGGCAACCAAACCATGTGTCTCTCTCACATCGATGTTCTCTCACTCCACCCCCCTCTCTTCCACTCTATATGAAGATAAATGCAAAAGTATCCTCTGGTAAGCATTTTTTTAAAAAAGTACATTTAACATAAAAGACAGATTTTCTGATTTTGAAAAATAGAGAAGCTGTCAACATGGAGCTTATATTCCTACTTGGCAACAATTTGCTGGAGCTGAGTATGGTGTCTCTTAGATGGTGTGTTCTCTGGCTCATAAGTTGCCACCACTTTTCATTTTGCTTCCATGGAATTACATTACCCATTCTTTTACTTTCTGCTTAGCCCTGTAAGGCATTGGGAGTGGGAAGGGAGTAGGGAGAGTGACCCTTGTTGTAGAAGCTGGAATGCAAAGGGACATATACTGTCATCATCAGTAGTGTTTCCTGTGTGTGTATCACACACATCTCATATTTTATTTAGTATCTATTTAAGTTGGAAGCACAAATCTGAAGTGTAGTAGGCCCTAACTACCTTTGTGTTAGTATTTAGGGAGGAGAGAGAGAAAAGAGGGGAGAAGATAGGAAAACCAGTTTGAAGATCAATAAAATCCAATTTCAGCCTTATAGCAGAAGGGGCTGACTGTGTCTGTGTGTATGAATCTGTGTGCTCAGTGTGTGGGTCATCAGAAGGAATAGTGGGGGCTGGAGTTCTCAGCAAGAATCTCAAGAAGGGCCCTGGCCGGTTTGGCTTAGCAGTTAGAGTGTCGGTTTGCAGTCCAGAGAGACCTGGGTTTGGTTCCCACTAAGGGTGCGTACCTTGGTTGCAGTTTGTCCCCTGCCCTGGTTGGTCGTGCAGGTGGCAGCCACTCAGTGTGTCCCTTTCATGTCGATGTTTCTCTCTCTCTTCCTCTTTCTCCCACTCTATCTGAACAAAAAGTGGAAAAATGTCCTCGGGTAAGGATAAACAAAACAAAACAAAAGAATCTCAAGAAGGGAAGGGATTTAGTTGAGTTGAATCTTTAAAGATGAAGTAGAGCCCTGGCCAGTTTGGTTCAGCGGTTAGAGCGTCGGCCTGCGGTCCGGAGAGACCCAGGTTCGGTTCCCGCTAAGGGCACGTACTTCGGTTGCAGTTTGTCCCCGGCCCTGGTTGGTCGTGCGGGTGGCATCCACTCGATGTGTCCATTCACGTCGATGTTTCTCTCTCTCTCTCCCTTCCTCTCTCTCCCTCCCACTCTATCTGTACAAAAAATGGAAAAATATCCTCGGGTGAGGATTAAAAAAAAAAATTGAAAGATGAAGTAGAGCCCTGGCTGGTTTGGCTCACTGGTAGAGCATCAGCCTGCAGACCAATGAGTCTCGGGTTCAATTCTGGCGAAGGGCACATATCTCAGTTGTCGTTTGTCCCTGACCCTGGTTGGGTTGTGTGGGAGGCAACCAATCATTGTGTCCCTCTCACATCGGTGTTTCTCTCTCTCTTCCTTTCTCTCCCTCTCCCTCCCGCTTTGTCTGAAGATAAATTGAAAAATATCCTCAGGTGAGGATTAAAAAAAAAAAAAAAGTAGATATTACCTATTCATGATATATGTAACATGAAGGATTACTATCTGCAGCAAATAAAAAGTACCTAGGCCCTGGCCGGTTTGGCTCAGCGGTTGGAGTGTCAGCCTGCGGTACAGAGAGACCTGGGTTCGGTTCCCGCTAAGGGCACGTACCTCGGTTGCAGTTTGTCCCCGGCCCTGGTTGGTCGTGCGGGTGGCAGCCACTCCATGTGTCCCTTCACATCGATGTTTCTCTCTCTCTCTCTCTCTCTTCCTCTCTCTCCCTCCCGCTCTATCTGAACAAAAAATGGAAAAACGTCCTCCGGTGAGGATAAAAAAAAAAGTACCTAGAATTCAGTAAAGCAAACAGCCCAGTTGAAAAGTAAACAAAGTATTCTCCAAAAATAGGGAAATGTAAATATATTCTCCATCACTGAAATTTTTTATCCTCACCTGAGGACATTTTTCCATTTTTTGTTCAGATAGAGTGGGAAGGAGAGAAACATCAATGTGAAAGGGACACATCAAGTGGCTGCCACCTGCACGACCCAACCAGGGCCGGGGACAAACTGCAACTGAGGTACATGCCCTTAGCGGTAACCGAACCCGGGTCTCTCCGGACCACAGGCCAACGCTCTAACTGCTGAGCCAAACTGGCCAGGGCTAAATGCAGATCTTAAAAACAAAGTTTTAGCCCGGCCAGTGTGGCTTGGTAGATTGTCATCCCATGGACTGAGAGGTCCTGGTTTGATTCCTGGTCAGGGCACATGCCCATGTTGCAGGCTGGATCCCCAGTAGAGGGCGTGCAGGAAGCAGCCAATGGATGATTCTCTCTCACATCAATGTTTCTATCTCTCTCTTCTTCTCTCTCTAAAAAATACAATAAAGACATTTAAAAACAGTTTTATTAGCTGATCCTATTGACAGAAAGTATTTATAATAACTAGTATTGGTGGGGATGGGGAAAAACAGACACATTCACACTTGAAGGGATCATAATTTAGTAAAGCTTTTGGAGAACAATTTAGTGGGATCTGTAAGTATTTTAAATACTTAAACAACAATTTCTCTATTAGGAATCCTCTTAAATATATTTTACAAGATGTACATACTATTATGTTCATTGTAGCATTGTTTATGATAGTGAATAAATGGTCACAATGTGAGTGTTCCATCAGTAAGGACTGTACACAGTAGGGGCAAGAGTAGGTTTACAGTTCTGAGTACGTAAACACAGTTTATCTTGTATTATTATTTATTAGTTATTGTAGTATTTTCTATACGAACAAATGTAAATCTACTTTTGCCTCCCCCCCCAGAATTTGCTCATATATTCAAATCTTTTACATCGCGAGTGTATCTACATATTAACTTGTATAATTAAAATAGAAAAAATAGGCCATGAGGAGGGGAGGTTCTAGCAGAGAGAGTAAGTGAAAGAATCTCCAAACAAGCTATGTGAAGGTAGCAAGTTTTGGAGGGCTACAGCTGTCACAGGGAGCTAAAGCTGGGTGGGTAACAACGTATTTGGGCAAAGGGTGCTCAAGCCTCTTTCCTCAAGTAAATAAAGATAAATCCCATTTAATAGGCATACTAAAAGAATTAAATGAGATAATATATATGTAATAATAAAAATTGTTAGCACTTATTGAACTATTAAGTAATATTTATGGAGCATTTAACCCAGGCTGTCTGGTTCCAGAGTCTGTGCTCTCATTCCCTGTGATACGCTTTCAAATCCCACTTTGCCACTTACTAGCTCAGTGATTTGGGGCAAATTACTTAACATCTTGGGCTCTGCTTTTTCTTCTATAAAAATGCAGTTATAATAATGCCTTTCACATAGGCTTCTCAATAAATGCAGGGTTGTAGAAAGAATGAGTTAATATTGATACAGCAGGTCTTTAAATAGAGTCGTTTCTTTCAATGTCGTTTTGTTATAATGATGAGATGTGGTAGGAATTTAACTCTGTTTACGTCAATTCGCCTATAGTAGAACTGATTTCATTATACATCATTTTGCTTAAAGTCACAGAACCTCTCTATGACATTAAGTGAGGTCTTACTATAAAGAGCTTAGAAAAAATGTCTGGCACTTAGTAAGAAGTCACTAAATGTTAGCTATTATCATTATTCTTGTGTGCTAGTCACTATCCTGAGTTACATTATCTCATTTAATCCTTCACAGCACTCTATTAACTCACCTTTACAGAGGTGGAAATAAAGGTCAGATTGAGGATCATACTCCAAATGTGTCTTGTTCTAAAGCATATGCTGTTCTCTGCTCTGCTCTTTCACAAGTATCTGGTGCCTAGTACGATGCTTAACACAGTAAGGAACCATATTTACTATGTAACTATTACTGTACTTTTTTCAGTACTTTACAAAAAGGAAACTAACCAGTACAGATTGCCCATAACATTTTAGATTGGTATGATTTCTGTTTGTCTCAGCTCTAGAGCCCACATCTGTGGAGCTGGTGTTGAAGGTGGTCTATGCCTGTCCCTATACAATCTACACCTACCTCTGCAGAGGCTTGGTGTCGAGAGATGAATAGAGAGTGTTCTTGGCTGGCTGCCCCCCCACACCCACCCCTTTGGCTAGGTTTAGGGCAGACATGATTTGGCTCTTCTTGGTCGGGGACTTGGCCTGTGTTCAATGCAAAGGTGCACTGTAATGTGTTTTACTACTTGAGTAATAAGATATTCTTCAGACTCTCCCTCCTTCAGGTAAAGTTGCCAGACTAAGTTCTGGGTTGCTGACTTTAGAAATCCAAATAGAGCTGGAGCAAGTCCAAGTTGAGACATTACACTTTCCCACTGTACTGAATGCTAGGGCTCCCTGCTCTGCTCCAGCAGGGACTTAAAGCAAGGAAAGTGGGAGGGATTCTTTCCTTGTCTAGCAGCTATCTTCTGAAAAAGTTTTCATTCTTCAGAGCCTGGATATTTTGTCTAAATGGTGAACTGATTCCCTAAACCTGAAATGTCTGAGAATGAAAGTTATTCCAGGGGGATTATAAGAACTAAATGAATAATTTCAGATTCTCCAGGGAGATCAGACATCAAAAGATAAAAATGGTACAAAGAGATCCAAGTACACATCAAACAAGCATAAGGCACATTGGTTACTTCCTTCTACAGTTCTGCAGCAGGTCTAGTTTTAGACATGCCCAGTGCATGCTTAGAGAGCTTTCCATTCTTTAGACGGTGGGAACCAGGGGTCTCAGCATTGCTGCAGTGCCTGAATGGCCAGATTTCATTTCTTTCTTTGCAACTAAAACATCCTTTCAGAATCCAGAGGGAAATGTCCAGCTCTATGGTGGGGAAATAAGGCATCCTCCATCACTCCATCAGGGACTAAAACATGAAGCTGAGGAATCTATTGACTGTAACTAGTAAAACCCCATTTGACCCTAGGTCCTTCTTGAAAATTACCGATCTACATCAAAATCCATTTCTAACAATCTCAGTAATGTGCACTGAATCAGGAATTGAGGGACCTAGAACTATCCCTGGCGGTCACTGGTTAACTGGGTGACCTTGGACAAGTATCTTTCCCTCTCAGACCAGTTAACTCATCTGTAAAATGAAGACCAAAACAGATTATCCCAAAGGTTATGTATTGATAGAGCCAAAACTAGAACCCAGCTATTCTGATTTCCTAATACATTGACCTTCCCTCTCTTCTCTCCTGCCTATCCCCCTTGTCTTTACAGCAGTACTGGACATAGTTTAATCCTGACTGAGGTATTTAAAGTAAGTACACTAGCCCTGGCCGGTTTGGCTCAGCGGTTAGAGCGTCGGCCTGTGGTCCGGAGAGACCCGGGTTCGGTTCCCGCTAAGGGCATGTACCTCGGTTGCAGTTTGTCCCCGGCCCTGGTTGGTCGTGCGGTGGCAGCCACTCGATGTGTCCCTTTCACATCGATGTTTCTCTCTCTCTATCTCTTCCTCTCTCTCCCTCCCACTCTATCTGTACAAAAAAAAATGTCCTCGGGTGAGGATAAAAAAAAAATAATAATAAAGTAAGTACACTAAAGGATTGAACAGCTGATATATGCAACAGCACAGATGAAACATTAGGATAAATGAATAGTCACACAAATGGCTACATACTGTATGATATTTAAAAATAGTACTAGACAAGCAAAACTAATATATGGCAATAGAAATGAGATTAATGGTTGCTTCCGGAGGAAAATAATGTAAGGGAACTTTATGGGGTGATGGAAATATTCTTTATCTTGATAGAAGTATAGTTTTCATGGGTGGCTGCCATTTTCAAGACTGATCAGATATACTCTTCAAATGTGTTTCACTATATATAAATTATACCTCAATGGAAAAGAAATATTTCAAAAAAGTATGCCGAAGAAATTTAGAAGGGAAGGGAATCTAACATTTATTGAGCACTTGCTAGCCTATTATATACATTATCTCCATCTCAAACTCCTAAAAGGGAATTATCCCCATTTACAGGTTAGAAAACAGGTTTAATGAGATGAAAATAACTCACCCAAGGCCTCAAAACTAATAAATGTAGATACTTTGGAATAGCCTAAGTTCGTCTGCCTCTTTATAACAGGTTGTCTCAGGGAGGGAGACTTGTATCCCATTTGACTTCACTGCCATTTGATCCTAAGAAAGTCCATTTCCCTCTGGGCCTCACTCTACAGAGTCAAATGAAGCTCATAACTGTTTTGTACCTGAGGTTCTAGCAATCAGAATATCCCCCATCCCTCTCACCAGCACAAGGCATTAAGAGCAATTTCCATTTGTCTCGGGGCAGGTTAATCATGAGCAACAAAGCCCCTTGACTCTGGTGCAAGGATAAAGCACCAACTAGGTCAGTGACACAAGAGCTTCATGGAGACAGAATCCAGCAGCCTCCTGTTTAAGAGATAAGCCTGATTCATCCTCCAGTGATATAATGGAAAGGGATGGACTAGGAATCAGGAGATCTGAATCCTCCTCCCAGCTTTGCCAATGATGTGTCCTTTGAACTTAGGTAAAG
Source organism: Molossus molossus (assembly GCF_014108415.1). Classification (NCBI taxonomy): domain Eukaryota; kingdom Metazoa; phylum Chordata; class Mammalia; order Chiroptera; family Molossidae; genus Molossus; species Molossus molossus. The sequence goes on from NW_023425348.1 coordinate 45,243,545, forward strand.
TTTCTGCCTTTCCTGAGCTCCTAACTGCACTTGCTGAAAGAGAGGGTTAGGTTGTTGGGTCCCAAGTTCCTTCAGCTTTAATGTCTTGTCAATTTATGAAATCCTGAGTCCTAGTTTCACAAATTGATAACAAGGGAAAGGGGGCAACTGGAAAAGACTGCCGTATCCCAGGTTCCAAATGGGGTGTATGTGACATTGCCCACACGATACAGGGGTGGTCTATGTGTGTAAGAGTACATCTGTTTATTCAGTTTTTTTTTTTTCTTTTTTAATCCTCACCCAAGGACATTTTTCCATTTTTTGTTCAGATAGAGTGGGAGGGAGAGAGAGGAAGAGACAGAGAGAGAAACATCGACGTGAAAGGGACACATCAAGTGGCTGCCTCCCGCACGCACAACCCAACCAGGGCCAGGGACAAACTGCAACTGAGGTACACGCCCTTAGCAGGAACCAAACCTGGGTCTCTCTGGACCACAGGCCAATGCTCCAACCACTGAGCCAAACTGGCCAGGGCTGTTTATTCAGTTTTATATCTTCATGTCACTACACGCCCCCAACTTGACACCATTAGCTGCTGCTCTTTTATTTTCCCTAGAGGAGACTCAGCAATGAGCAGTTCTATAACCAAAATATCAGTCCTCACCTGGAACATTCTGCTCATACTCCTGGCCTACTGAGCTTACAATTTGAATTCATAAAAGCATTTTGACTGAGGGCACATGCTGTCTTTTTTTTTTTTTTTTATCCTCACCTGAGGACATTTTTCCATTTTTTGTACAGATAGAGTGGGAGGGAGAGAGAGGCACATCGAGTGGCTGCCACCCGCACGACCAACCAGGGCCGGGGACAAACTGCAACCGAGGTACATGCCCTTAGCGGGAACCGAACCCGGGTCTCTCGGGCCGCAGGTGGATGCTCCAACCGCTGAGCCAAACCGGCCAGGGCCACATGCTGTCATGACAGCACTCTCTTAAGTGTTATGCCTTGGGAGGAAATCTGAGTTTCTTCTTGTTGTCTTTGGAGATCAAGGCAGAGAAATCAAAATAACTTCAGGACTGAAACTGATGAGTTTCAGAAAAGTACATGCAATACTAAGACTGCTCTGTAAATGACATGATACTATATAGAGAGAACCCTAAAGATTTCACCAAAAAACTACTTGAACTGGTAAATGAATTCAGTCAAGTAGCAGGATACAAAATAAATATCGAGAAATCATTTGCATTTTTATACACCAATAATGAACTATCAAGGAGACTCTAGCTCAGCTGGTGTGGCTCAGTAGTTAAGCATGGACCCATGCACCAAGAGGTCACCCATTCGATTCCCAGTCAAGACATGTGCTCAGGTTGTGGGCCAAATCCCCAGTGGGGGGCATGCAGGAGGCGGACAATCAACGTTCTATCTCATCAATGTTTCTATCTCTCCTTTTCCCTTCCTCTCTCTCTCAAATCAGTAAAGAAAAAAAAAAGAAGGGGAATCTAAGGGGTGGGGCAGGAGCCTGGTGGAGGGGGACAATGAGGAGGAAAAAAAGGGGGGACATCTGTCATACTCTCAACAAAAGAGAGAATTTTTTTTTTTTAAGGAGAACTAAGAAAATAATCCCATTTATAGTTGCATCAAGCCCTCACCAGTTTGGCTTAGCGGGTAGAGAATCAACCCACAGACCAGAGTCCCAGGTTCGGTTCCATGCTAAGGGCATGTACCTCAGTTGCAGTTTGTCCCTGGCCCTGGTTGGGGTTGTGTGGGTGGCAACCAGTCGGTGTGTCTCTCTCACATCGATGTTTCTATCTCTTCCCCCCCTTTTCCCTTCTGCTCTATCTGAAGATAAATGCAAAAAAAAAATGTCCTTGGGCGAGGATAAAAAAAATCATGTAGTTGCATCAAAAAACAAACTACCTAGGAATAAATTTAACTGAGGATGTAAAAGACATGTACTCAGAAAATAATAAGACACTGAACAAAGAAATTGAAGAAGATACAGCCCTGGCTGGTTTGGCTCAGAGAGAGGAAGAGACAGAGAGAGAAACATTGACGTGAAAGGGACACATCAAGTGGCTGCCTCCCGCACACACAACCCAACCAGGGCCGGAGACAAACTGCAACCGGGGTACGTGCCCTTACAGGAACCGAACCCGTGTCTCTCTGGACCATAGGCCGACGCTCCAACCACTAAGCCAAACCGGCCAGGGCTGGAGGGCTTTTTAAAACACAGATTGTTAGACCCTACCTCCAGATTTTCTGATTTAGTAATTTTGAGTGAGGACCTAGAATTTGCATTTCTTACAAGTTTCTAGGTGATGCTGATGCTAAGTGACCCCTAATGTTTTTTCTATTCTGGGCATTATTGTATTCATATTTTTGTACATAATAGCTGTCATTTATTGAGCTAGATGCTGTGCTAGGTACTATATTAGTTCTAAAACTTATACCAGATTTTTAGGGTGTATATGATTGTGCATGTGGATGGGGATGTGTGTGTGTGTGTGAGTGGGTGGGAGTATCTGAGTGTGTGTGAGTATATTTCACATTTATCGAGTATTTATCACACTTATCAATTCTATGTACTATATACAGATTATTCTTGAGGTTGATGGTATTATCCCAACTTTACAGATGGAAAAACTGAGGTTTGGAGAAATGAAGTGACTTCCTAGGATCACACAGCTAATAGCGGCAGACCTCTCTCCCCTATACTCCACTGCTTCTCTGACACACTCCTACAAATCTGTGGGAACTCAGAACATTCTTAGGATTTTTTAAAAAATATTTATTGCCCGACCAGTGTGGCTCAGTGTTTGAGCATTGACCCATGCACCAAGAGGTCGCCAGTTCGATTCCCAGTCAGGACACATGCCCAGGTTGTGGGCCCAATTCCCAGTAGGGGGCATGCAGGAGGCAGCCAATTGATGTTCTCACTCATCAATGTTTCTATCTCTCTCCCCCTCTCCCTTCCTCTCTTTCTAATCAATAAAGAAAAAATAAATTTATTGACTGTACTGGGGTGACATGGGTTAATAAAATTATATAGATTTCAAGTGTATAATTCTATAATACATCATCTGTATATTGTATTGTGTTCACCACCCAACATCAAGTCTCCCTCTTACCCTCTTCTACCTGCCCCTAGCCCCCTTTCCCTCTAGTAATCACCATACTGTTGTCTATGAGGTGGGGTTTTTTTTCTTTGCTTAATCCCTTCAACTATTTCACCTAGCCCTCCCTCCCACCCCCGCCCCAGCCAACAGCTGTCAGTTTGTTCTCTGTATCTGAGTCTGTTTCTTTTTGTTAGTTTATTTTGTTCATTAGATTCCACATATAAGTGAAATCATGTGAAATTTGTCTTTCTCTGACTGGCTTATTTCACTTAGCATAATACTCTCCAGGTCCATCCATGCTGTCGCAAAAGGTAAAGTTTCCTTCTTTTTTTTTCATCCTTACCCGAAGGTATTTTTCTATTTATCTTCAGATAAAGTGGGAGGGAGGGAGAGGGAGAGAGAGGAAGAAAGAGAGAAACATCACCATGAGAGGGACACATCGACTGGTTGCCTCCTGCACAACCCCGACAAGGGCTGGGATGAACTGCAACCGAGGTATGTGCCCTTGACTAGAATAGAACCCGCATGCTCTTACCACTGAGCAAACTGGCCAGGGCAGGTTTCCTTCTTTTTTTACAGATGAGTAGTATTCCATTGTGTAAGTGTACCACAGCTTTTTTATCCACTCATCTACTGATGAACACTTGTGCTGCTTCCAAATCTTGGCTATTGCAAATAATGCTGCAATGAACATAGGGATGCATATATTCTTTTGAATTAGTGTTTTGGGTTTCTTTGGATATATTCCCAGAAGTGGAATCACTGGATCATGAGGCAGTTCCATTTTTAATTTTTTGAGGAAACTCCATACTGTTTTCCACAGTAGCTGTACCAATCTGCATTCCCACCAACAGTGCCTTTTCTCCACATCCTCACCAACACTTGTTGATTTATTGATAATAGCCATTCTGACAGAGGTGAGGTGATATCTCATTGAGGTTTTCATTTGCATTTCTCTGATGATTAGTGACATCGACAATCTTTTTGTGTATCTATTGGCCATTGACACTTTTGAGAAGTGTCTATTCAGGTCCTTTGCCCGTTTTTTTTTTTTTTTCCAGGTTTTAAAACTTTTTACTTGCATATTAAAAAATTGTGCATTCTATCCTGACCAGTTTGGCTCAGCAGTTACAGTGTTGGCCTGTGGACCAAAGGGTGCAGCTGAAATTCCCAGTCAAGGGTACATATTTGGGTTGCAGGTTCAATCCCTGTCCTGTCAGAGTCATGTGGGAGGCAACCAATCAATGTGTCTCTCACATTGATGTTTCTCTCCCTCCCTCCCTCCCTCCCTCCCTCCCTCCCTCCCACTCTAAAAATCAGTGGATTAAAAATCAGTGGATTAAAAAATTTTGTGCATTCCAATAATTAAAATAATTTTAACAACAAAAAAAATGGCACTCTAATTAAACTGCATTTTACAGCCTGTGAGACATTTTGGACCAGCTTGGTTTTTACTCTAGATTTCACTGTTGTCCCACCCAGCTTCTTCCTTCACCAATATACAAGTTCTTTTTCTTCCCTTCCAGCCAGACAAGCAGATGGGAGAGTGGATTGTTTTTCTGCTGTTGAGTTGTATAATTTCTTTTTTTTTTTTTTTTTTTATCCTCACCCGAGGACATTTTTGCATTTATCTTCAGATAGAGTGGGAGGGAGAGAGGAAGAGAGAGTGAGACACATCGATTGGTTACCACCCACACAACCCCAACTGAGGCCCAGGACAAACTGCAACTGAGGTACGTGCCCTTAGCGGGAACCAAACCCGGAACTCTGGTCCACGGGCCAACGCACTAACCGCTGAGCCAAACCGGCCAGGGCATGTTGTATAAGTTATATTTTGGATAGTAACTCGTTATCAGATGTGTCATTGGCGAATATGTTCTCCCATTCACTGGGTTGTCTTTTTATTTTGTTGATGGTTTCCTTCGCTATGCAAAAACGTTTTAGTTTGATGTAGTCCCATTTTTTTTTTCTTTTGTTTCCCTTGCCCAGTGAGATACATCAGAAAAACATTGTTATGAGAAATGTCTGAGAGTTTACTGCCTATGTTTCCTTCTAGGACTTTATGGTTTTAAGTCTTACATTTAGGTCTTTAATCCATTTGGAGTTTATTATTGTGTATGGTGTAAGAAGGTGGTCTAGTTTCATTTTTTTTGCATGCATCTGTCCAGTTTTTCCAAACACCATTTATTGAATAGACTGTCTTTATTCCATTGATTGTTCTTCCCTCCTTTATCAAATATTAATTGATCATAAATGCGTGGGTTTCTTTCTAGGCTCTATTCTGTTTCATTGATCTGCATGTGTGTTGTTTTGGGTTTGTTTTTTTTTAAACTTTATTGTTGAATGTATTACAGATGTTCCTCATTTTTCCCCCATTGACCCCCTCCTCCCCACTCCCGCCCCCCTCCCGCCTTTTCCCACACTGTTGTCTGTGTCCATTGGTTATGCATATAAGTTCTTTGGTTTATTTCTTCCCAACCCCCAACCCCTTTCTCTTTGAGGTTTGTCAGTCTAGCAACCAATTTGTTCTTCTCATTCCCTTCACCTTTTTCACCCATTCTCCCAACCCCCCTCCCATCTGGCAACCAACACCAACAAAATGTTCTCTGTATCTATGAGAATATTTCTGTTCTGCCTGTTCATTTTGTTTGTAGATTCCATTGTCGATAGATATGTATTCATTGCCATTTTGTTTGTTCATATATTTTATCTTTTTCTTCAAAAAGACCCTTCAACATTTCATATAATAATGGTCTGGTGGTGATAAACTCCTTTAACTTTTTCTTGTCTGGGAAAGTCTTGATATGGCCATCGATTCTAAATGACAGATTTGCAGGATAGAGTAATCTTGGTTGTAGGTTCTTGCTTTTCATCACTCAGTATTTCTTGCCACTCCCTTCTGGCCTGCAAAGTTTCTTTTGAGAAATCAGCTGACAGCCTTATGGGAACTCCCTTGAAGGTAACTAGCTGCCTTTCTCTTGCTGCTTTTAAGATTCTCTCTTTGTCTTGAACCTTTTGCATTTTGACGATGATGTGTCTTGGTGTGGGCCTCTTGGGGTTCATCTTGTTTGGGACTCTCTGTGCTTCCTGGACTTATATGTCTGTTTCCTTCACCAAGTTAGGGAATTTTTCTGCCATTATTATTTCAAATAGGTTTTCGATTTCTTATTCTCTCTCTTCTCCTTCTGGCACCCCCAAGATGGGAATGTTGGCACACTTGAAGTTGTCCCAGAGGCTCCTTACACTATCCTCATTTTTAAAATTCTTCTTTCTTTTTGCTGTTCTGATTGGGTGTTTTTTGCATCCTGATATTCCAAATCGATGGTTTGCTTCTTGGCTTTACCTACTCTACTATTGAATCTGTGTAAATTATTCTTTATTTCAATTAGTGCCTCCTTCATTTCTGACTGTGCATCCATCATTTCTGACTGGTCCTTTTTTATGCTCGTGAGGCCCTCACTGAGTTCATCGAGCATCCTTATAAGCAGTATTTTGAACTCAGCATCTGTTAGGTTGCTTATCTCCATTGCGCTTAGTTCTTTTCCTGGGGTTTTGTTCTGTTCTTTTATTTGGGACCTGTTTCTTTGTATCCTCATTTTGGCTTCCTCTCTGTGTTTGTTTCTATGTATTACTTAACAAGAGGAATGGGGCTCGCTGAGACCAGATGCTACTTGTTTGAAAGGATTTAGGAAAACCTAAGCAGGATCCAAGACAGGCCAATTCTATGGTTAAGCAACTGGCAACAGCTTGGGTGGGCCTGAAAGTTGGGTGGGCAGGGCCACAGGGAGTCACCAGGGCAGTGCAACCAGTGTGAGCCAGGTTGCTGGAGTCCCAGATATGGCGGCTGTCTGCCGCCCCAGGGAAGGGCTCACCAAAGGAACAAAGGCCTCTGACAGCACGTCTGTCCAGGAGAAAGCCCCCTCTCCAGCCTCGCTCCAATGCCAAACAGCTCAGTTCTTCTATGTGTGTCTCTGTCACCCCTCAAGCTGCCTCCCCTCCAAGCGTAGAGGGAGAGAATCTGACTAAGTCCGTGCATGGGCCCTTAAAGAGGAGCTGCCTGATATGCTCAATTAATATTTGACAAAAGTGGCAAGAGCATAGAGTGGAGTAAAGACAGCCTCTTTAATAAATGGTGTTGGGAAAATTGGACAGCTACATGCAAAAAAATGAAACTAGACCATCAACTTACACCATACACCAAAATAAACTCAAAATGGATAAAAGACTTAAATGTGACCCATGAATTCATTAAAATTCTAGAAAAAAAATGTAGGCATCAAAATTTCGGACATCATACGCAGTAAAATTTTCACTGATACTTCACCTAAGGCAAGAGAAACAAAGGAAAAAATGAACACATGGGACTACATCAAACTAAAAAGCTCCTGCACAGCAAAAGAAACAATCATTAAAATGGAAAGGCAACCCACTGTATGGGAGAACATCATTGCCAATGATGTATCAGATAAGGGGTTAATTTCCAATATATATAGAGTGCTCATACAACTCCACAAAAGGAAGACAAAGAACCCAATTAAAAAATGGGCAGAGGAGCTGAATAGACACCTCTCCAAACAGGACATACAAATGGCCAAGAGACATATGAAGAAATGCTCAACATCACTAATCATCAGAGAGATGCAAATTAAAACAAAAATGAGGTATCACACCTGTCAGAATGGCCGCCATCAACAAATCATCAAACAACAAGTGTTGGCGAGGGTGTGGAGAAAAGGGGACTCTAGTGCACTGCTGGTGGGAATGAAGACTGGTGCAGCCACTATGGAAAACAATATGGTGTTACCCCCCAAATAAAAAATTCAACATTGAACTTCCATTTGACCCAGTGATCCCACTTCTAGGAATATACCCTAAGAAGCCTGAAACACCAATCAGGAAGAATATATGTACTCCCATGTTCATAGCAGCACTATTTACAATAGCTAAGATCTGGAAACAGCCCAGGTGTCCATCAGTAGACGAATGGATAACAAAGCTGTGGTACGTATACACAATGAAGTACTATGCAGCTGTAAGAAAGAAAGATCTCTTATCCTTTGAGACGACATGGAGGGACCTGGAAAGTATTATCCTAAGTGAAAGAAGCCAAGCAGAAAAAGACAAATACCACATGATCTCACTTATATACAGAATATAATGAACATAACAGTCTGAGGAATACGGTAGACCCAGAAACATGGAAGTAGGGCACAGACTGACATCCCTCAGAAGAGGGGTTGGGGGGATGGGAAGAGATAAACCACAGAATTTATATGCATGTATGCATAACCAATGGATATGGACAACAAAGCTGGGTACCGGGCGGGGAGGGGGGAGGATGGTGTCAATGGGGTAAAAAAGGAGAAACATCTGTAACAAAAAAAAATTAAAAATTAAAAAAAAAAAAAAAAAGGAGCTGCCTGGGGTTCCAGCCACTTCAGCCTCCCTGAGCCTCAGTTCCCGCTGGTTTTTCCAGCCAGAAGTTATGGGGACTTCTCTTCCTGGCACTGGAACCCTGAGCAGGGCCCCTGGTGTGGGATGGGGACCCCTCAGTCCTCAGAGAGAACCTTCCCAGTCAAGGTATCCTCCTGATTTTTATCCGCCACCCATGGGACCAGCTCATCCACCTCCACCTCTCCTACCAGTCTCAATGTGGCTTCTTCTTTAATTCCATAGTTGTAGGACTTCCGTTCAGCTCAATTTCAGGCGATTTTGAATGATGCTTGTTCTGTAGTTTAGTTGTAACTTTGATGTGCTTGTGGGAGGACGCGATACCGCGTTTACCTGCGCCACCATCTTGACTGGAAGTCGCTTGTTTTTTTTCTTTATCCTCACCCTAGCACATTTTTCCATTTTTTTGTTCAGAGAGAGAAAGAGAGAGAGAGAGAGAGAGAGAGAGAGAGAGAGAGAGAGACATCTACGTGGTGAGAGAGACACATCGATTGGTTGCCACCCACACAACCCAACCAGGGCCGGTCACAAACTGCAACCGAGGTACGCGCCCTTACGGGGAACTGAACCTGGGTCTCTCTGGACTGCAGGCCGATGCTCTAACCGCTGAGAAAAACTGTCCAGGGCGATCTGTATGTGTTTTTATGCCAGTACCATGCTGTTTCAATTATGTCCTTGTAGTATAGTTTGATATCAGGTAGCATGTTTCCTCCAACTTTGTTCTTCTTTCTATTCGGGGTCTTTGTGTTTCCATATATATATTTTTGGAATATTTGCTCTAGTTCTGTGAAATACGCCATAGGTGTCTTGTTAGGAATTGTGTTGAATCTATATTATTGCTTTGGGTAGTATGGACATTTTAATGATGTTAATTTTTCCTGTCTATGAACATGGCATATGCTTCCAATTATTTGTATCTTCTTCAATTTCTTTCTTTCTTTTTTATAATCCTCACCCAAGGACATTTTTTCGATATTTTGTTCAGATAGAGTAGGAGGGAGGGAGAGAGAGAGAGAAACATTGACGTGAAAGGGACACATCGAGTGGTTGCCACCCACACGACCCAACCAGGGCCGGGGACAAACTGCAACTGAGGTATGTGCCCTTAGCAGGAACTGAACCTGGGTCTCTCTGAACTGCAGGCCGATGCTCTAACCGCTGAGCCAAACCGGCCAGGGCTGTATCTTCTTCAATTTCTTTGTTCAGTGTCTTATTGTTTTCTGAGTACATGTCTTTTACATCCTCGGTTAAATTTATTCCTAGGTAGTTTGTTTTTTGATGCAACTATATGATTTTTTTTTTATCCTCACCCAAGGACATTTTTTTGCATTTATCTTTAGATAGAGCAGGAGGGAAAAGGGGGGGAAGAGATAGAAACATCGATGTGATTATACTACAAAGCGACTGTAACCAAAACAGCCTGGTACTGGCACAAGAACAGGCATATAGACCAGTGGAACAGAACTGAAAACCCAGAAATGGACCCAAGGCAAAACGCTCAATTAATATTTGACAAAGGTGGCAAGAGCATAGAGTGGAGTAAAGACAGCCTCTTTAATAAATGGTGTTGGGAAAATTGGACAGCTACATGCAAAAAAATGAAACTAGACCATCAACTTACACCATACACCAAAATAAACTCAAAATGGATAAAAGACTTAAATGTGACCCGTGAATCCATACAAATTCTAGAAGAAAATGTAGGCAACAAAATTTTGGACATCATACGGAGCAGAATTTTCACTGATACATCACCTAAGGCAACAGAAATAAAGGAGAAAATGAACACATGGGACTACATCAAACTAAAAAGCTTCTGCACAGCAAAAGAAACAATCATCAAAATGGAAAGGCAACCCACTGTATGGGAGAACATCATTGCCAATGACGTATCAGATAAGGGGTTAATTTCCAATATATATAGAGTGCTCATACAACTCCACAAAAGGAAGACAAAGAACCCAATTAAAAAGTGGGCAGAGGAGCTGAATAGACACCTCTCCAAACAGGACATACAAATGGCCAAGAGACATATGAAGAAATGCTCAACATCACTAATCATCAGAGAGATGCAAATTAAAACAACAATGAGGTATCACCTCACACCTGTCAGAATGGCCGCCATCAACAAATCATCAAACAACAAGTGTTGGCGAGGGTGTGGAGAAAAGGGGACTCTAATACACTGCTGGTGGGAATGCAGACTGGTGCAGCCACTATGGAAAACAATATGGTGCTACCTCAAAAAATTAAAAATTGAACTTCCATTGACCCAGTGATCCCACTGCTGGGAATATACCCTAAGAAGCCTGAAACACCAATCAGGAAGAATATATGTACTCCCATGTTCATAGCAGCACTATTTACAATAGCTAAGATCTGGAAACAGCCCAAGTGTCCACCAGTAGACGAATGGATAACAAAGCTGTGGTACTTATACACAATGGAGTACTATGCAGCGGTAAGAAAGAAAGATCTCTTATCCTTTGAGACGACATGGAGGGACCTGGAAAGTATTATCCTAAGTGAAAGAAGCCAAGCAGAAAAAGACAAATACCACATGATCTCACTTATATATGGAATATAATGAGCATAACAGTCTGAGGAATACAGTAGACCCAGACACATGGAAGTAGGGCACAGACTGACATCCCTCAGAAGAGGGGATGGGGGGTGGGGGGGGGGTGGGAAGAGATAAACCACAGAACTTATATGCATGTATGCATGACCAATGGACATGGACAACTAAGCCGGGGACAGAGTGGAGGGGGGGTGGGGTGGGGGGTGCCAATGGGGTAAAAAGGTAAAATATCTGTAACAAAAAAATAAATAAATAATTCATTTAAAAAAAAAGAAACATCGATGTGAGAGAGACACACCGACTGGTTGCCACCCATACAACCCCAACCAGGGCCAGGGACAAACTGCAACTGAGGTACGTGCTCTTAGCGGGAACCGAACATGGGACTCTGGTCTGTGGGCCGATGCTCTACCCGCTAAGCCAAACTGGTGAGGGCTTGATGCAACTATAAATGGGATTATTTTCTTAGTTCTCCTTTAAAAAAAAAAAAAAAAATTCTCTCTTTTTTTTTTTTTATCCTCACCCGAGGATATTTTTCCATTTTTTGTACAGATAGAGTAGGAGGTAGAGAAAGGAAGGGAGAGAGAGAAACATTGATGTGAAGGGACACATCGAGTGGCTGCCACCCGCACGACCAACCAGGGCCGGGGACAAACTGCAACCGAAGTACATGCCCTTAGCGGGAACCGAACCCGGGTCTCTCTGGACCGCAGGCCGACGCTCTAACCGCTGAGCCAAACTGGCCAGGGCCTCTCTTTTGTTGAGAGTATGACAGATGTCCCCCCTTTTTTTCTTCCTCATTGTCCCCCTCCACCAGGCTCCTGCCCTACCCCTTAGATTCCCCTTCTTTTTTTTTTTATTTACTTATTTGAGAGAGAGAGGAAGGGAAAAGGAGAGATAGAAACAGTGATGAAATAGAACGTTGATTGTCCGCCTCCTGCATGCCCCCCACTGGGGATTTGGCCCACAACCTGAGCACGTGTCTTGACTGGGAATCGAATGGGTGACCTCTTGGTGCATGGGTCGATGCTTAACTACTGAGCCATACCAGCCGAGCTAGAGTCTCCTTGATAGTTCATTATTGGTGTATAAAAATGCAAATGATTTCTCGATATTTATTTTGTATCCTGCTACTTGACTGAATTCATTTACCAGTTCAAGTAGTTTTTTGGTGAAATCTTTAGGGTTCTCTCTGTATAGTATCATGTCATTTACAGAGCAGTCTTAGTATTGCATGTACTTTTCTGAAACTCATCAGTTTCAGTCCTGAAGTTATTTTGATTTCTCTGCCTTGATCTCCAAAGGCAACAAGAAGAAACTCCGATTTCCTCCCAAGGCGTAACACTTAAGAGAGTGCTGTCAAGACAGCATGTGCCCTCAGTTAAAATGCTTCTATGAATTCAAATCGGAAGCTCAGTAGGCCAGGACTTCCAAGTGAAGCCCACCAGGAGTATGAGCAGAGTTTTCCAGGTGAGGACTGATATTTTGGTTATAGAACTGCTCATTGCTGAGTCTCCTCTAGGGAAAATAAAAGAGCAGCAGCTAATGGATGAGTGTCAAGTTGGGGGCGTGTAGTGACATGAAGATATAAAACTGAATAAACAGCCCTGGCCAGTTTGGCTCAGTGGTTGGAGCATTGGCCTGTGGTCCAGAGAGACCCAGGTTTGGTTCCTGCTAAGGGCATGTACCTCGGTTGCAGTTTGTCCCCAGCCCTGGTTGGGTTGTGCGTGCGGGAAGCAGCCACTTGATGTGTCCCTTTCACGTCGATGTTTCTCTCTCTGTCTCTTCCTCTCTCTCCCTCCCACTCTATCTGAACAAAAAATGGAAAAATGTCTCGGGTGAGGACTAAAAAAAAACCTCCAGGTGATCCTAATGCATGCTTAAGTTTGAGTACTAGGTTTTGACTGTTTTTATTTTTTTATTTAATTAATTAATTTTTGTTACAGATGTTTTTCCTTTTTCCCCCATTGATATCGCCCTGCCTCTCCCTCCCCGCCCTGTCCCCAGTTTGTTGTCCATGTCCACTGTTCATGCATACATGCATATAAGTTCTGTGGTTTATCTCTCCCCCACAACCCCCTCTTCTGGGGATTGTTAGTCTGTACCCCACTTCCACGTCTCTGGGACTACCCCATTCCTCAGACTGTTATGTTCATTATATTCCACAAATAAGTGAGATCATATGATACTTGGGTTTGACTGTTTTTATAAAGGATCATAGAATAAATGTTTTTAGCTTTACAGTCTCTGTTACAACTACTCGCCTCTGCCAATGTAGTGTGAAAGCAGCAATAAATGATATGTAAATGAACGAGCATGGCCTTGCTCCAATAAACCTTTATTACAAAAACAAGCAATGAGGTTTTGGAACTAGATAGAGGTGGTGATTGTACGCCATTGTGAATGTATTAAATACCACTGAATCAGTCACTTTAAAATGGTTTGTTTTGTTGTATGTGAATTTCACCTCAATAAATTATTTTTTAAAAACACCCATTATCAGCAGATTTTTATTAGATGGAGGATAACGAGGGCTGGCTCAGAGGAAAGTGGTGACAAGTGACAAGCACTCCTCCACAGAGGACAGGAGGCATCACTGGCTGTGGGATGGATACTTATATCTAAGGGGTAGGGTCTCCTGTTTAACTTGGCACTCAGTATCACCAGTGCTGGCATGAAAGAGTATGCAATGAGCTAGTTCAGCTTGGCTAAGAGTTCTTCTAGTTCTGGTCGAGCTTTGAACCGTCCCTTGAAGTCTTCTTCAGTGTGCTGGGGAGAAGAAAAAGAAAATAAGTGGGAATTATTGAAAAGCTTTCAGTTATTCAAATATGCACAGCATCAAAAAAGGATCCACCATCCGGCTCTATAGAGAAAGAATCAGATTCAGCTAACTTTTATTGTGTGTACAAGACTTATATTGGGTACCAAGGATTCAAAACTGAATTAGACTTTCTCCCTGCCTTAAATTAACATATGGTCTGGTGAGAGAAAACAGATTTATAAAGAACTAATGTCAAAAGTCTGTAAGTATCACAATAGAAGCACTTAAAAAAGAGAGAGAGAGAATGTCAAAATTCTCCACTTCAAATAAGAAATAACAGACATAGGGATTGGAATATTTCAAGTCAGCATGACCAGCACATTTTCTCTTTATATACAGATCTACAGTAATAAGCAGAGGCTTAACTAGCATGTATTCAGAACAAGGGAGCTGCATGAAGCAAATGGGATCAGTCTAAGATGACCTGATGTATCTGTGTCATAATAAGGATCATCATGGTAACATGATGAATATTTAGGCTAAAGTTCCTAATGTATTCCAAGTTTTCCATGGCAAACTTCCTTCTGATTGGCATTCTTTACTGAATATATTCAGTCAAGGTATAGTAAAGCCTCAAAGATCCAAGAATCTTTTCTCTAAGGTACATTTCCCTATTTGTTATACTATTTCCCTGATTAGTTATACTGTACATGATCTTAGATGATGCTCTCTCTGCTACACAACTGCCTGAGGGAGAGAATGTTGAGGTGTAATGGGCTCACCCCTAACATCAGAATGCTGTGATGGATTTCAGCTTGTGGTCCATAAAGCATCATCCCTGAAGAGCCAGAATAATGATCACAGTAATACCAGCCTGCACACCTTTCCTGATTATTATCTGGGCTAACTTATCCACATTTCTTTGTTGTTTCTAGAGCCAGGCAATCTAGATATTTTGAGCACAGGTGGTCCATCAGGAGACCTCTTCTCAAACTAGCACTTACCTCCTTCACTGACAATTTGACTCCCTCCGGAAGATTGCTTTGGATTATTTCCAAGAAAATCTCTGCAAATGTAGCACTCAAACCACTTATCTGAAAAGGAAAGAAGATGCTCTAATAGAGGTGCTAAAAGCTAGGTGATTGGGAGACATGGCATGGGCTCAAATGTCAGCTCTAGCAGAGCTAGACGGCCTTTGGGTGAAGGATTATCACCAAGAGCTGGTTTCGGAGCTCAGCCTCTACAGGATTTCTCTTGCTCTCTGCCAATGTGTCGGCTTGCTGAGGTCATGGCCCATATCTGCTCCTGTAGGCAATGGATGTCATAATTGGACCAAAAAAGTTATCAAGTCCAGGATGACTTTCTGATTCAACTCAAGTTAACCCACATAAACCAGATGTGACTGGTGTCAGACCCTGTGCTGAGAATCCAGAGGTGAATCAGATGCATGGTAGAAGGGTATGAAGGGGGCTACAGAAACCCACTAGAGAAGGACCTACCTAAATTAATCAGAGGAGGTCAAAGAAAGCATCCAAAAGAGGTAATATCTGGGTGGGGTGTTGAAGAAAAACAGGAGTAATCTGGGAGAATTCAACAGCAGTAGGAGTTTTCAAGGCATAGCAAGCAATATTCAGTACAATGTGAAGGTATAGCCTGTACTAGGGAATTAAAACTAGTTCCATGTGTAGCTGGAATGAATGGGGTATGAAGAAATGCAAGAGAATCGTGAAGGCAGTTAGGTGCTAATCTAAAGAGTTCAAACTTCATCCTATGAGCCTCAGTGGCAAATTAGATCTGTTATAAGATATATCTCAAATAATTTATTTATGATAATATTTATTTAAAAATTTGTTTTCTTGTTGGTTTTAGAGAGAGAGGAAGGGAGAGTGAGAGATAGAAATATCAATGAGAAAACATCGATTGGCCGCCTCCTGCATGCTGCCCACTGGGGATTTGGCCCACAACCTGGGCATGTGCCCTGACCAGGAATCAAATTGGTGACCTCACAGTACATGGGTTGATGCTCAACCACTGAGCCAGACTGGCTGGGCAAATCTTTGGCTCTTTAAATATTATCAGAAATAGCTCAGCTGGTGTGGCTCAGAGGTTGAGTGTCAACCCATGTACTATGAGGTCACCAGTTTGATTTCTTTTTTTTTTATCCTCACCCGAGGACATTTTTCCATTTTTTTTTTTGTTCAGATAGAGCGGGAGGGAGAGAGAGGAAGAGAGAGAGAGAGAAACATCGACGTGAAGGGACACATCGAGTGGCTGCCACCCGCACGACCAACCAGGGCTGGGGACAAACTGCAACCGAGGTACGTGCCCTTAGCGGGAACCGAACCCGGGTCTCTGTGGACCGCAGGCTGACGCTCCAACCGCTGAGCCAAACCGGCCAGGGCACCAGTTTGATTTCTGATCAGGGCACATGCCCAGGTTGTGGGCCAAATCCCCAGCTGGCAGCATGCAGTAGGAGGCCATTCGCGCTCTCTCGCTCTCTCTCTCTCTCTCTCTCTCCCTTCCTCTCTCTCTAAAACCAATAAAAAAATTTAATAAAATAAAATAAAAGAACCAAAGATTTTAAGTACTTTAATTATTTAAAAAAATTAACATAGAAGTACAGCTGGTGTAGCTCAGTGATTGAGCGTCGACCCATGCACCAAGAGGTCGCCGGTTTGATTCCCAGTCAGGACAAATGCCCAGGTCATGGGCCTGATCCCCAGTGTGGGGCATGCAGGAGGCAGCCAATCGATGTTCTCTCTCATCGATGTTTCTATCTTTCTCTCCCTCTCACTTCCTCTCTCTCTAAAATCAATAAAGGAAAAAAAAGTAACATAGATTTAAGATGTTACTACCTTAACATTCATTACCTTGCTGATATATTTCTTGAGTGGATCAAAAAGGAGTGATGTCCATTGGAATATTATTTGGCAATAAAAAGGAATGAAGTACTGATACACGCTACAAGGATGAACCCTGAAAATATTATGCTAAGTGAAATAAGCCAGACATAAAAGGCCATATATTGTACAATTCTATTTAAATGAAATGTCCAGAAGAGGTATAACCATAGGGGCAGAAAGTAGATTAGTGGTTGCTAGGAGTCAGGAAATGGGGAAAGACGAATGACTACTAATGGGTACAGAATTTCTTTTGGGGGTGATGAAATGTTCTAATATTGACTGGTGATGGATGCATAACTCTGAATATACGAAAACTCATTTAACTGTACATTTTAAGTGAGTAAATTGCATGGGAATAAAACTCTCAATAAAGCTCTTATAAAAAGGGGGGATGGAATGCCTGGCCGGTGTGGCTCAGAGGTTGAGCACTGACCCATGCACCAAGAGGCCGCTGGTTTGATTCCCAATCAGGGCACATGCTCAGGTTGTGGGCCCGATCCCCAATGTGGGGCATGTGGGAGGCAGCCAATCGATGTTCTCTCTCATCGATGTTTCTATTTCTCTTTCCCTCTTCCTTCCTCTCTCTAAAAATCAATAAAGGAAAAAAAAATTTTTTAAAGGGGGTGGGAATGATGTTAACTGAAATTTTAATAGTTCTGAGCACGCTCATGATGGTGTGGTTGTCACCCATCTACCTCTGCAATAAAAAGACGGAGAACCACTGCTAGAGCTAAAGGGAAGCCACTGAGGGGTTTTAAGCAGGAAAATGAAGTGATCACAGTGTTAAGAGGGTAGAGCAAAGTTGAAGAATCTAAAAGATATTTAGGGGTAGAAAATTTAGAATTTGGTGAATGAATGGGTATCAGAAAGCAAAGAAAGATCAAACATTAGGCTCAAATGTGGGGACAAGTCTATAAAAAAGGAACATCAGTTCCTCTACAATTAGTATAAGCACTGAGTGTAGAATACCTATGGAACATCCCAGTAGAGAAGTCTAGCAGACAACTAAATATCAGGTTTGAAGCTCAACCAATAGATCAGAACTGATCTAGGTGTTATCAGTATACTAACAGTTACTGAGATCAGGGGAATTAATGAGCTTACATAGCGGAAAGGTTTTACATAAGGAGAGATGGAGGAATCAAGAACTGAAACCTGTCCAGCCAGTGTGGCTCAGTGGTTGAGCATTGACCCATGCATGCACCAAGAAGTTGCTGGTTTGATTCCTGGTCAGGACACATGCCCAGATTGTGGGCCCGATCGCCAGTGTGGGGCATGCAGGAGGCGGCCAATTGATGTTCTCTCTCATCGATGTTTCTCTCTCTCTCTCCTCTTCCTTCCTCTCTCTCTAAACTCAATAAAGAAAAACAAAAAACAAAACGGAAACCTGCAGAACATCATCATTCAAGGGGCAGGTGAGAGGAAGAGATGGGCATGGTAGAAGGAGGGAAAATGGAGAGAGAGAAGAATCAAGGCAGGCAAATAGATTTCAAGTTTCTCCCAGAATGCCTACCTGAACCACTCGCTCATGGGTGGTAAGAACTGCATCCACAAACATTTTGCTGCCTTGGTCCTGCAGCCGTAACACCTCCATGGTTTTGGTGGGCATCGCATAACTGTGGAAAGGAAGAGTCAGCTATGGGGAGGGTTCTCTTAAGCCAGCTGCAACACTTCAGTCAGGGTAGTCCCTGAGTTCCACCACTACTGCATGCATCGTTCCTGGAATCTAGGGCTGTTAGGCAGGGCAAAGTAGTCAGAACCTCTTAAACCTTCTCCAGAAGTCTCTAAACTCCCTGAGAAGATAGAGGATGTCTAACACTTTTCTGCATCCCCAATCTTGCTTAATATAACACTCTGAATAAAAACTGGTGATTAATAAGTATTTGCTGCTACTAAAGAATAGCTAAAAGAATCACTAGGTATGCTTTGGAGACTAAC
Source organism: Molossus molossus (assembly GCF_014108415.1). Classification (NCBI taxonomy): domain Eukaryota; kingdom Metazoa; phylum Chordata; class Mammalia; order Chiroptera; family Molossidae; genus Molossus; species Molossus molossus. The sequence goes on from NW_023425348.1 coordinate 45,262,277, forward strand.
TTTGGGTATTTCCCCTCTTCTGGTGAAATAAGGCCTGAAATCCAGATGTTTTAGAGTAGGATTTCTCAACCTCAACACTGTTGACATTTTAGACCAGATAATTCTTTGTTGTGGGGGAATGACCTACACACCCCTGACACCTACACACCAGATAGATGCCAGTAATACCCCCACCCCCACCAAGTGGTGACAATCAAAGTTATCTCCAGACATTGTTAAATGTCCCCTAGTTGAGAACCACTATTGTAGAGTCTATGCTCACTATAATCAGCTTCAGCATATCTCATGCTACAGTGGAAAGAACATTGGACTTGGGGTCAAATGTTGGTCCTGCCACTTATTAGCAATATTTACTAATCCTCTGAGAAGAGGATTACAATCTAGGCCTATATCACTAGATTACTGTGAGGATTAGGTGTGATGATGAGATAGGACTGATGGCTACACAGAAATATGGTAGTAGTGTTCATCTTATCAAAAAGTTAATCAAACTTAAGATAAATGGAATAATAATAACAGTAGAATTCCTGAATTTTCATGCTATAAAAAGCTTCATTAATTAACAGCAGGGGACATGGCCCTCTACAGATGGACTGCTACAAAAAAAAGTTTTATATAATGGAAAATGGATTTGATACATGACAGTCCATCCTAAATTTAAATGTTGACCCTGCCACTTACTACCTATTTGATCTTGGACAAATTAATTCACCTTTCTGAGTCTCAGATTCTTCAGCTATAAAATGAAGATAATAATAACTAGTTACAGGGTTGTTACAATGATTAAATAAGATTACATAGTAATTTTCCTGACATACTATGCCGACAAATGCCAGTTTCCTTGCTCTTACTAACAGTGAGTAAATGCTAGGTATTGCAAATTCTTCCAGGAAGCCTTCCTAAATAACATTCCCTTCCACTTTTCAGCACAATCTCTGCTTCCAGTTCAAATTTGGCAGTATCTGCCAAATTTATATGATACACACACACACACACACACACACATATACACACATACATATATAACATATATATATATACACATACATACATATATATACATTCATAGACTTATATATAAAATGATACATTCATAGACTTGTTATGGAAGATCAAGTAAAATAGCTATGTAAAAGCTTTCACTCTAAAATGTTACTTTTCTTTCTGTTTTTTTAATCCTCACCGGAGAATATTTTCACATTTATCTTTAGACAAAGTGGGAGGAGGGAGAGAGAGAGAGAGAAACATCGATTGGTTGCCACCAGCATGACCCCACCCGGGGCTGGGGGCTAACTACAAATGAGGTACATGCCCTTGTTCGGAAATTGAACCCATGACCCTTTGGTCCTTGGGCTGATGCTCTAACTGCTGAACCAAACCAACCAGGGCTAAAATGCTATTTTTCCTTTTTTGACATTCTGCAGATAAGAGTTGTCCATTCCTGCTACTGAGCATACATTTTATTCTTCAACCCTTTATCAAGATTTCATTGATTTGTTTATTTATTCATTCATTCAACAAACATTTACTAAGAGCCTGTTCTGTCCCAGGCACTCTGTGGACAATATATAGCCTGTGCTTTAAAGGAGTTCGCTAAAGCCCTGGCCAGTTTGGCTCAGCGGTTAGAGCGTCGGCCTGTGGTCCGGAGAGACCTGGGTTCGGTTCCCGCTAAGGGCGCATACAGTTTGTCCCCAGACCTGGTTGGTCGTGCGGGTGGCAGCCGCTCGGTGTGTCCCTTTCACATCGATGTTTCTCTCTCTCTCTCTCTTCCTCTTCCTCTCTCTCCCTCCCACTCTACCTGAACAAAAAATGGAAAAAGTCCTCGGGTGAGGATAAAAAAATAAAAATAAAAAAAAATAAAGGAGTTCGCTAAAGCCTTGACTGGTTTGGCTCAGCGGTTATAGCGTCAGCCCACAGACCGAAGATTCGATTCCCGGTCAAGGGCACATACCTGGGTTGCAGGTCCAATCCCTGACCCAGTCAGAGTCGTGCAGGAGGCAACCAATCAATATGTCTCTCTCACATCAATGTTTCTCTCTCTCCCTCCCTCCCTTCCATTCTATCTAAAAAATCAATGTCCTCGGGTAAGGACTAAAAATAAATAAATAAGTAAATAAATAAATAAATAAATAAATAAAGGGCCTTGCTAAGAGTGTTTTGTACAGACAGGTAAGCAGAAAATCTTCACTACAGTAAGACAAAGACAATAATAGGTTATGTACCAAATGTTATAGGGACAAGAAGGAGAGAAGGGGGAGCTCAGGGAAGCCTTCATAGGTGAAGTAGTATTGAGATGTAAAGAATGAACAGAGGTGTTTGCTCAAAGAAGTGCAGCAGTTATCTACAAAGGCAAGGGGGCATGAGAGGCTCTCAAAGAGAACCAACAGGAAAACCAGACATAGTTTGGTAAATAAATACTGGGAACTCTGGGCATTTCAAAGTAGAACAGGCCTTTGAGTAGTAAGAGTATAGAGAATTTTCCATTAGTGTCTATACTTTTCTGTATTTGCCAAATTTTCTACAATAAACATTACTTGGATGATGGCATAGTAAAAACAGGATGAAAGAAATGAAATAACTGAATTTCAAGAGTCAACCTAACATGACAAAGTAATGTTACTTTTTGGGAGTACTACCTGAAACAGGACAGAAGCGAGCCACCTATGGTGCTAGGGAACTTGGAATCCATGGACTCTACTATATAAGTTATATCTGCATTTTAAACAATGTAAGTGAACTTAAAAAGGAAAGAGTAGGCTTACAGAGAGTGATGCTGAACAATGCTGTTACTCTCCAAAGAGCACAGGAACTAGATCAGCTTCAGGCTTGGAAGCTGCTCCCAGAAGAATAAGATTTCCATCTCTTCAAGCACCTGCTCAGCAAGGGAAGCAGGCGAATTAAGGGACCTGCATGAGAGACCCCTTCCTCTCCTGTCCTCTCTTCTCCTAGGTTAGTTGCAGCTACAGCAAAGCAGACCATTTATAGAACAAAAGCCAGCACACTGCTCCTTTGCTCAATTCTATCTCAAGGTCAAAGCCTTACTCCTCACTCTCAGAGGAAAATGGATCATGATGAAATGAAAATCCGAAGAAAAATTTGTTTCATCTCTGAAAAGCTGGGCAGTGACAATGCCTAATAATATAATGGTCTGAAAACCTCAATCAATGCAGAGAAGTGAGTTGCTGAAAATAAGTATCTCTTTGTGCTCTATGCTATTTAGAGCAAAAAGCCAGGAAAGAGGCAAAAAAACAGCACATCATTCATTCTGCTGTTCTAGGAATCATGTCCATGCCTATTGGAACTCAATCGAAGTCAACAAATATTTGTTCATTGCCTATTATGTGTCAGGTACCAGGCAAGGTCTTAGGGTCATTAGACTGCTGATGGAGACAGAAACAATCCTTGCCTTATGGATCTTAAAGTCTAATAAGGAAGACCAGTAAAAGCCAAGTAATTACAAGGGTAAGGAATGACTGCTATGAAAGGGAAGTTATGTAATCTTCACTTCTACTAAATATATAATATAGGACCTAATTTAATGAGATTCTCTGAAGAAGTGACATTCAAGATTAAACCTAAGGAAAAAATAGGAGTTAGTTAGGTGAAGGGAAAAGAGTATTATAAGCTTTAGAGAACTTATGCAAAGGTCCTTAGGTGGATAGGGACAAAAACAAAGCTGGTGTTAATTGGATGGAGAAGGAAATATGAGTTAAAGCCCAGGCCATGGGGTACCTAGTAAGTCATGTGAGGACCTTTAATTTGATCCTAAAAGAATGGGAAACCATGGAAGGAATTTAAGCATGGGAATGACATGATCTTATTTCTATTCTTGAAACATCACACTGAAAGCTGTATGGAGAACCAGTTAGGAAGGATTGAGAATTTGAAAAAAAGTGGGTTCAAATCCAGACCTTGCTATTTATTAGGGGTATAATTATAGGCAAATAATAATAATAATAATAATAATAATAATAATAATGGCAGCCAAGAGTTGCTGGGAACTGTTGTAAACACTTTAAATATATTAACTCCCTTCATTTTTCCTATAGACTTTTTAGGCAGGTACTTTAATTAACACCATTTTTTAAATGAGGAAACTAAGACACAAAGAGGTTAAGTAAACTGCCCAGTGTTACACAACAAGAATATGGCAGAGCACAAATAAAACCTAGGTGGTCTGGCTCCAGAGCTGAGCTTTGATTCACTATGTACAAAATGCTTGTTTGAATTAAGTAACAATATACAAAAACTGTACTTAGCAGAGTGGCTGGCTGATAGTAGGTACTCAACAAATGCTACTGCCTTCTTGCCTTTATTCAAATGCAGCCAGAGTTTTTCACAGCTGGATTTTAAAAACAGCACCTTTTAAAAAGTTCTTCTGAGCCCTGGTCGGTTTGGCTAAGCAGTTAGAGCGTTGGCCTGCGGTCCAGAGAGACCCGCGTTTGGTTTCCGCTAAGGGCACGTACCTCGGTGCGGTTTTGTCCCGGCCCTGGTTGGTCGTGCGGGTGGCAGCCACTTGATGTGTCCCTTTTGCATTGATGCTTCTCTCTCTCTCTCTCTCTCTCTCTTCCTCTCTCTCCCTCCCACTCTGTCTGAACAAAAAATGGAAAAATGTCCTTGGGTGAGGGTTAAAAAAAAAATGACATAAAAGCACTATCATTGCCCTGGCCAGTTTGGCTCAGCAGTTAGAGCGTCAGCCCTCAGACCAAAGTCGCAGGTTTGATTATGGTCAAGGGCACATACCTTGGTAGCAGTTCGGTCCCCGGCCCTGGTTGGGGTCGTGCAGGAGGCAGCCAGTCAATGTGTGTCTCTCGCGTTGATGTTTCTCTCTCTCTCTCTCTCTCTCTCTCTCTCTCTCTCTCTCTCGACCCTTCCCACTCTATCTGACGATAAAAGGAAAAAATATCCTCGTGTGAGGATTAAAATAAAAGGATTATCATTAAACTTTAGGAAATGTACACCACACAAGTGGATTGTGCAGTCATACTGAAGAACCTGTCATTCTTTCAACAATGGCTTAATGTTCCCCATGTGGCAGGCAGGTCCTGTGCAAGGTGCTGAAGAAATAAAGAACACAGTCCTCATCTAGTCAGTGGGGAGGGGAGCTGACACATGAATAAACGATTACAGCCCAAAGCACTAAGTGACGTGACAGAGGTGTGTGTCAAGTGCTGCAAAAGCAACTGACTCTCTGTGGCATCAGAAATAGATAAAACACATCTTTAGGCCTAAAACAATTGAAGTACTATCTGCTGGGAGAGCTAAAATCACCCCTTATTATCAAGTCTTCCAAATTGCACATTTAGCACAGTTATACTCTAAGTTACAAAGGTTCAAAAGTTCAAATTTGGCTTAATGACTTAAAACAAGACCCTATAGAATTAAAAATACTGGAGTCAGGCAGAACTAGGTTAAATCCAGGCAAGTTACTAGTTCTGTGACTTTTGGCTATTCTGAGTCTTCGTTTCCTCATCTGTACAATGGGAATATACTAATATCTATCTAGTGAGCAAGAAAGTATAATTTTTGCCATATTCATATATATATATTTTTTTAAATAAAGATTTATTTATTTCTTTTTGGTGGTATGTGCCCCTAGTGGAAACCGAACCCGGGACTCTCTGGTCCGCAGGCTGATGCTCAACCGCTGATCCAAACTGGCCAGGGCGCCATATTCATATATTCTTGTCACAAAAGCAAACCACCCAAACTATTATTTATTAAATATTTTTCATTAAGTCAGCACACTTAAAAAATTAATTAAAAAAACAAACAAACTTGAGATGTTAAACAACTGGAACTCATGTTGCTGATGAGAAAGAAAATGGTACAGCCAGTTTAGAAAACAGTTTGGCAGTTTCTTATAAATTTAAACATACATTACACGTAACCATTTGACCCTTTAATTATACTCCTAGAGAAATGAAAACTTAAGTTCTCACAAAAATGTGTACATATTTATATTGGCATTATTCATAATTGCCCCAAACTGGAAACAACACAAATGTTCTTCAACTGGTGAAATGCTAATCAGCAACAAAAAGGAACAAACAACTTGATCCTGGCAACAACATGGATGAATCTCAGATACATTATCTTGAGTGAAAGAAGCCAGACTCACAAGGAAAAATACTGTATGATTCTACTAATATGACATTCTAGAAGACAAAAATTATAGGGACAGAAAATAGATCATTATTTGCCAGGGAATGGAGATATGGGGAGGGAATGACTACAAAGGCAGGAAGGAACTGCTTGAGATGATGGAAATGTTCTATATCTTGATAATGATGATATTTACTCTCTAATGTGTATATTTGTCAAAGCTCAGAAATTGTTCAGTAAGGGTGAATTTTTACTGTATATAAATTATATATCAATAAACCTGATTTTGTATTACTACGATAAGTGGAAAACTAGTATCAGCTGTCATAAATAGAAAGTAAGTTAAAAATAAATACAGTGAAAACAAAATAATGTTATAAAATTCTAGCTAGATTCTAGTGCTAGCTACAGACTTTGAGCCAGAGGTCCCCTCTCTGTCATAAAGATTAGGAAGTGCTAGAGTGGTGTTAAGAACATACCAGAACCACACCAAGAATTTCTCCTTGACATACTAAGTTGAATGAGAATTAAAAAGGGATGAGATTTCTCATCATATGATTTAATGTTATTTAAGGCAAACCACAGAACAGCCTACACTTTCTGAAACACTGAGATATGTAAAGTGGCTCAGTTGGTTGGAACATCATCTAGCACACTGAAAGGTCACAGGTGCAATTCCCCATCAGGGCACATATCCAGGTTGTGGGTTTGATCCCAGGTCGAGGTGCTGACGGAAGGCAACCAGTCAGGCCACGATCGATGTTTCTCTCTCACATTGATGTCTCTCTCTCTCTCTCTCTCTCCATCCCCCCTTCCCCTCTCTCTGTAATCAATAAGAACATATCCTTGGGTGAGGATTGAAATAAAAATTTTAAAGATATGTAGCCCGGCCGGGCTCAGAAGATAGAGCGTCATTCCATGGACTGAGAGGTCCCCGTTCGATTCCCCGTCAGGGCACATGCCTGGGCTATAGGCTCAATCCCCAGTAGAGGGCATGCAGGAGGCATCCAATTAAAGTTTCTCCCTCACATCAATGTTTCTATCTCTCTCTCCCTACAAAATCAATAAAAAAATTTTTAAAAAAAAAAAGATACATAAAGTACCTGGCCTAGAGTAGATAGTAAATGTCAGTTATCCTCCCCTACAGTTTTCCAACAAATCCAAAGAGTAAATGTGTTTATTTTTTAATTTTTAAAATTTTTTATTATTTATTTATTTATTTATTTATTTTTGGTATGTGTTCCTTGCAGGAACCGAACCCGGGACTCTGGTCTGTAGGCTGATGCTCCAACCGCTGAGCCAAACCAGCCAGGGCAAAGAGTAAATGATTTTAATTTTTTTTGTTAATCCTCACCCAAGGATATTTTCCCATTGTCTTTTAGATAGAGTGAAAAGGAGGGAGGGTGAGAGAGAGAGAGAAACATCGACATGAGAGAGACACATCAACTGGTTGCCTCCCCCACAACCCCAACTGGGGCTGGGGATTGAACCTGAGCGGGAATTGAGCTGAGACTCTTCAGTCCATAGGCCAATGCTCTAATCACTGAACAAAACTGGCCAAGAATGTTCTATATTTTTATTGTGGCAAAGTATATACCTAAAAAAGGGTGAATTTTATGGCACATAAATTATATCTGAAAACCTCATTTAACAATAACAAAGCAGAGCATGTAACCCACACCAAGAGTATTTCATGCAAAGGCATCCTTCGTACCTTTCCTCCACTTTAATGGAGAGATGGTTGCAGAGGTTGTGAACATATTGGGCATAACTCTCTACCAGGGCCATGTCATATGCAGTCATGTGAATGTTCAAAAGCCCATATTCATAATCTGTCCCCAAATTAATGGGTCTCACTTCTACTTTTCCCCTCTTCTTGGGCTAAACAGAAAACAAAAAGAGAAAGGTAAATCAAACTATTACACAAGAAATTCTATTCATACTATCAGATATTAAAACATCAATCTTTCATATAAATTTGTTTACCAGTTTTCTCTCAGGTTACCGTACCTACAAAATGAAGTTCTCCTGGAAAGGAGTGGGCAGCTTTCCTTGCTAGTCTGGGCTGTGACATCAGTCAATGAGAGGGAAGGGAATATTGCTGGCATTACTTTAAGATGAATACAAGTGACTGTCTTCTACAACGAACTTGTCTTGAGACTCACCTTTCATCTCTGGCCCCCAGTTCCCTAATTTTTAAATTGATGGGTTTATGCTAAGTAATAGATTCTTAATCTAGAACCCACAGAGGAATTTCAAGGAGTCTGTCAAGCCAAAATTTATATGCAAAATTTTACACATGTGCACATTTGAGAGAATTCTTAGCTTACATCAGAATCTTAAAGAAATCAATTGCACCCTGGCCGGTTTAGCTCAGCAGTTAGAGCGACGGCCCACAGGCAGAAGGGTCTCGGGTTCAATTACCTGGGTTGCAGGTTCCATTCCCCACCCTGCCCAGGGTCGTGCAGGAGGCAACCAGTTGATGTGTCTTTCTCACATTGATGTTTCTCTCTCTCACCCACCCTCCCTCCCACTCCATCTGAAAGTCAATAAAAAATATCCTCGAGTGAGGAAAAGAAAAGGAAGAAAGGGAGATCAATTACAAGGAAACTTAGCACTGGTTCTCTCTTTTTTTTTTTTTTTTTTTTAATCCTCATCTGAGGACATTTTTCCATTTTTTGTACAGATAGAATGGGAGGGAGAGAGAGGAAGAGAGAGAGCGAGAGAAACATCGACGTGAAAGGGACACATCGAGTGGCTGCCACCCTCACGACCAACCAGGGCCGGGGACAAACTGCAACCGAGGTACATGCCCTTAGCGGGAACCGAACCCGGGTCTCTCCGGACCGCAGGCCGACGCTCTAACCGCTGAGCCAAACCGGCCAGGGCTGCACTGGTTCTCTTTTAGCCCTCCTACCTTTAAACTTCTGCAATTATTTAGAGAGTCTTCCCTTTAAGAACTGAGAGATAGGTCCTGGCCGGTTTGGCTCAGCAGTTAGAGCATCAGCCTACAGACCAAAGAATCACAGGTTTGATTCTAGTCAAGGGCAAGTACCTCGATTATGGTTCAGTTTCTGGCCCTGATTGGGGCCTTTCGGGAGGCAACCAATCGATGTGTCTCTCTCACATCAATGTTCCTCTCTCTCTCCCTCCCTCCCTCCCCCCTCCCTTCTTCCCTCCCTCCCTGCCACTCTATCTGAAGATAAATGGAAAAATATCCTCCAGTAAGGATTAAAGAAAAGAATTGAGAGGTAGGAAAATTATTTTTTTTTCTACTTTTCCCTTTCATGTAAGTATTACTTCACTATATATCAACGTATGCAAGCTGCTGTTAAGTTAAAATGATGCCCGGCTGGTGTGGCTCAGTGGTTGAGCATTGACCCACGCACCAGAGGTTGCTGCTTTTATTCCCCATCAGGGCATGTGCCCAGGTTGTGGGCCAAATCCCCAGTGAGGAGGCATGCAGGAGGTGGCCAATGGATGTTCTCTCTCATCGATGTTTCTATCTCTCTCTCCCTCTCCCTTCCTCTCTCTCTCTCAAATCAATAAAGAAAAAAGAATGAAAAGAAACATAAAATGAAGCCCTGGCCAGTATGGTTCAGCGGTTAGAGCATTGGCCCGTGGACCAAAAAGTCTCGGGTTCTAGTCCAGTTAAGGGCACGTATCTCAGTTGCAATTCATCCCCCCTGGCCCTGGTCAGTGTCATGCAGGAGGCAACCAGTCAATGTGTCCCTCTCATGTCAATGTTTCTCTCTCTCTCCCTCCCTCCATCCCACTCTATCTGAAGATAAATAGAAATATATCCTCGGGTGAGCATTAAAAAAAAGTTTTTTTTAAAGTTAAAATGAGGCCTGGGAAAACAGATATTTAACACAACATAGATCAGGATCAAGTAAGTTTCTCAACTGGAAATAATCAAATCTAAATGCCCATCAAGAGGAAGACTTAGATAAATCATTGAACATCCATACACTAGTATATTATATAGCTATAAGAAGGAAAAAAGATTCTTTTTTTATTTAATTTTATTTATTTTTTATTCCTCACCCGAGGATATTTTTCTATTTACCATCAGATAGAGTGGGAGAGAGGTAGAGAAAGAGACAGAGAGAAACATCGATGTGATAGAGCCACATCGACTTGTTGCCTCTGTGTCACACGACCCGACCAGGGCCGGGGACGAACCACAACCGAGGTATATGCCCTCGACCGGAATCAACCCTCAACTCATTGGTCCGCGAGCAGACGCTCTAACCGCTGAACCAAACCGGCCAGGGCAGAAAAAGGATTCTTTATATACTGATATGGAAAAGCCTTTAAAACAAATTAGAGGATAAAAGCAAACTGAAGAATAATGTGTTCAGAATACTGTCATACATATAAAAAAGGGTAGATATGCCATACATATAAAAAGAATAGGTATGTGTGTGTGTAAATTTATTTGCTTGTATATCCAAAAAATATCTCTAGAAGGATGCACACAAATACTATATCATTAGCTGCCAGTGAGGGAACTGGATGACTGGGGCATAGAGGTGGAAAGGAGACTTTTTAACGATTTCCCTTCCATATTTTTTGAAAATTTTTATAATGTGAATCTTTTATCAATTCAAAATTAGAATCTTGAAATCTATATCTTAAAAATTTTAGTAAGAAAATTTTTGCAATATAATATTCACACTGAAAAATGCATAAGTATATGGCTCAATGAATTTTCACAATGTTAAAATATCTATATAATCAGTATCCTGAACAAGAAATAATACCAATACGGACATTAAAAAAGTCTCTTGGCCAGTTTGGCTCAGCAGTTAGAGCGTCGGCCTGAGGTCCAGAGAGACCCGGGTTCGGTTCCCGCTAAGGGCATGTACTTCGGTTGCAGTTTGTCCCCGGCCCTGGTTGGTTGTGTGGGTGGCAGCCACTCGATGTGTCCCTTCATGTCGATGTTTCTCTCTCTCTCTCTTTCCTCTCTCTCCCTTCCGCTCTATCTGTACAAAAAAAATGGAAAAATATCCTCGGGTGAGGGTAAAAAAAAAAAAAAAAAAAGTCTCTTGCCCCACAAATTGGTAACCACTATTCTGACTTCTAAAACCATAGGGTTATTTGCTTGTTTCTAAAATTAGCAAAAATAAAATGATACACTATATTCTCTTTTGTGTCTGGCTTCTTTCATTTTCTATTTACCATCAGATAGAGTCCATATGTTTGTAAGATTCATCATGTATTAAGTAAAACAACAGTTCTTTCCTATTCTATTGTAAGAATATGCTACAATTTATTTATCCTTTTTACTGTTGGTAGAAATTTGGGTTGTTTCCAGTGTGGGGCCATTATGAATAATAGGATTACTGCCAATGTTCTTGTATGCATTTCTTTTGGGGATATACCTAGAACCTGAACTACTGAGTTACAGATTATGCGTATGTTCATCTCTTTTTTTTTGTTTAAATTTTTTTCCCTTTATTGATTTTAGAGAGAGAGGAAGTAAAAGGGAGAGAGAGATAGAAACATCAATGAGAGAGAACATCGATTGGCTGCCTTCTGCATGCCCCCCACTGGGGATCGAGCTCACAACCTGGGCATGTGTCCTGGCCGGGAATCGAATTGGTGACTTCTTGGTGCATGGGTCTATGCTCAACCACTGAGCCATACCGGCCAGACCATATGTTCATCTTTAATAAATATTCTCAAACAGTTTTACAAAGTACTTTCCAATTTAGACCCCCACCAGAGTGAGTGAGAGTTCTAATTGTTCTACCTTCTTGCTAACACTTAGGAAACTTAGTATAGTCAGGTTTTCTAGTTTGTTTTAGCCATTCCATGAAGTAGTAATGAATTAGGTTTTAACTTGCATATTCTTGAAGTCTATTGAGCCTGAGGACCTTCCCATATGTTCATTAGCCATTTGGATGCTCTTTTGTAACTGCCTATTCAAGTATTTTGCCCATTTTTTAGATTGGGTCATTTGCCTTTCTCTTATCAATTTGAAAAGGTTCTTTCTGTATTATTGGTATGATCCTTTGTTAAATATACATGCTGCAAATATCTTCTCCCTTTTGGTAGTTTTCTCTTTTACTTTTTTTTATTATTATTATTCATTTGAAAGAGAGAAAAACATTGATTTGTTGTTCCACTTATTTATGCATTCAGTAGTTGATTCTTGTGTGTGCCCTGACCAGGATTGAACCCACAGCCTTGATGTATTGGGATGATGCTCTAATCAACTGAGCTACCCAGCCAGGGATGTATTTTCTTTGTTTTTGTTTTTTTCTTTTCTTTATTGATTTTACTTTTTATTTTAATTTTGATTTTTAAAATACATTTTTATTGATTTTTTAGAGAGAGAGGAAGGGAGAGAGAGAGAGAGAGAGAGAGAGAGAGCTAGAAACATCGATGTGAGAAAGAAGCATCGATCAGCTGCATCCTGCACACCCTCCACCGGGGATAGGGCCTGAAACCTGGGCATGTGCCCTGATCAAGAATTGAACTGGGACCTCTCAGTCCATGGGATTATGCTAAATCCACTGAGTCACACCAGCTGGGCTCTTGACTGATTTGAGAGAGAGAGAGAGAGAAAGAGAAAGAAACATCAATTGGTTGCCGCCTGCATGCGCTCTGACAGGGGATTGATTCCACAACCTGGGTATGTGCCCTGACCAGGAATTGAACCTGCCACCTTTTGGGGCGATGCTCCAACCAACTGTGCCACACCAGCCAAAGCCCCTTCTCTTTTTAATGGTGCATTTTGATGAGCAAAAGTTCTTATTTTTAATGTAATTCAATTTATTCATTCTTTTATGGTTATAGTGATTTTTGTGTCCAGTTTAAGAAATCTGTCTACCTTAAGATCATGAAGATATTCTATTCTTGGATGTTATCTTCTAGCAGTTTGATTACTTTAACATTTACATTTAGATCTACAGCTCATTTTTAAGTGATTTTTGTGTGTGATGTGAAACAGGAGTCAAGAGCCATTTTTTCCCCACATAATCACCAGTCCAGTTGACCCAGCACCATTGCAGTGTCACCTTTATCATAAGTGTCCATAAACACGTGGGTACTTTTCTGTACTTTTTATTCTGTTCCATTGGGCTATTTGTCTATCCTTGAGCGAAAACCATACTGTCCTAATTATCGGAGATTTATAATGTCTTGATATTTTGGTAGAAGTCTTTTTTTTTTTAAGAAAAAGGGGGGGGGGACCTGTAGTCACATGTCTTAAGTCATCCCTATCTAACAGATAACAGCTTAGTGGCTGCCACAGCAGTGGTTCCTGGCAGAGCACCTGGAATGGTTCTTTACATCACTGCTCTCCAGGTAAGTCTAAGAGAGCAGGGATCCAATATGGGGAAATAATGGGAGGATTCAGAAACAGTCCTTTCACAAGGTCAGTGATATTGATGACAGGCCTGATCTCACAAGGGTGTTCTGAGAACTGAAGAAAACACTGTAAACACTGTATATAAAGTGTTTAATACAATCTATATATCTATATAAATCTCTATCTCTGTATTTTTTTGCTAATCCTCACTCAAGGATATTTTTCCATTGATTTTTTTTTTAATTAAAAAAATTTTTTTTATCCTCACCCGAGGACATTTTTCCATTTTTTTGTTCAGGTAGAGTGGGAGGGAGAGAGAGGAATAGAGAGAGAGAAACATCGATGCGAAAGGAACACATCGAGAGGCTGCCACCCACACGACCAACCAGGGCCGTGGACAAACTGCAACCAATGTACACGCCCTTAGCGGGAACTGAACCTGGGTCTCTCTGGACCGCAGGCCGACACTCTAACCACTGAGCCAAACCGGCCAGGGCTCCATTGATTTTTTTTTTTTTAAATAAAGTGGAAGTGGCAGAGGAGAGAGAAACATCGATGTGAGAGAGACACATCGATTGGTTGCCTCCTGCACAACCCTGACTGGGGCCAGGGATGGAACCTGCAACCCAGGTACATGCCCTTGACCAGGAATCGAACCTGTGACCCTTTGATCCATGGGCCAATGCTGTAACAACTGAGCAAACTGGCCAGGGCTGTGGCACATATTTAAGCATTCAATAAACATTAACTTTTAATACTATTTTGATTCTCATATTCCTCATATCTAGCACAGGGCCTGGCAGAGAAAACTTGTAATGAAACTGTTTTAGAATAGGACAGCATTTAGAGATGATTTGTTCTAGTTCTTCATCTTTGCAGGGAAAGAATATAAAGCCCAGAGAGATTAAATAAGTCTCCCAGAGTCACACAGCTAGACAGGACAGATCCTAGGAACTAAAGCCCAGACCTCATGACCCCCAAGCAGGGACTTTTACACTGCAGCCTCTGCATTCCTGAAGTTCTTAACAGTGGTGTCCACTCCAGGGTCCTACTGTTGCAATGAGTGAGACGCCATCCTCTAGAGACCAACCATCAAGGAGCAGGAACTTGGCTCTCTCTTCTTCAGAGGCCACCACATCTATGGCCAGTGCACAATCTAGCACTGCAGTCAGATGTGTGAAGAAGAATGCTAATGGCAGAGTGCAATGGGGAGTGGCTGAAATTTTCCAGCAGAGGGGGAGGAGCTTTTCTGAAGCCTTTTCTTAACCAGGGAAAATGCCAGGGCTTTTCAAAGGTGTCCCTTTAGGGGAACAAAAAAAGAAAGCTGATTCCAGTATCCCTCTTGGCATCTCACTTGCTTTTCCGTGTTGGCCTAGATATGCCTGGAGCGATCCACACCATCAGGAGCCCATTGTGATATTATATTTCAGTTCTGAGCCAGGGCACAGAATAACCTGCAAGCGCCTGACTGCACAGAATTATCAGTCACTAGTTTCTATAATTTTATCTGCACAATCTTTCTCACATCCTTCCCTTCTTTTTTGTTATAACTGCCTGTGTTCAGGCCTTCATGACTGCCATGGAGAGTTATTAAAGATATCTGTGCAAGTGATATACATGACTAGAGCTATGTTTTGGGGAGGCCACCCTGACTTCACATGAAGGAGAGCCAGGCAGTAAAAGAAGGGAAACTAGGAGAAAGGTGGCAGGGAAGATGGACTACTCTCCACCATCAAACTTTGGCATCCCCGTGAATGACCCAGATTCACTTTAGGGTGGCCTGGGGTGGCCATTCTTAGATCCCTGTAGGATTGCACGATATTCCTCCTAATGGGCCATGGGATAAATTACTAAACCATTTTGTACAGAAATGTCCACATCATTACCCTGTTTTACAGACAAAAAACTGAGGTCCTCTAAAGGCATGTTACTTGTCCATGGTTACTGGGAAACTTTGCTGGGAAGGAGCAGATAGATAAAATAGTCTTACTAGACTCACAGGCTACGATAGCTGGAAGGGATCTTAGAGATAATTTAGTCTATCCTTTCTTCCCTTCCTAATTTTACACAAGGAGGAAGTGGAGGCCCAGATAGGTGAAATGACTGGTTCAAGGTTACAATAATAAGGAAATGACAAAGGTAACCACTTTATGTCTAGCAGTCCGGGCTCTCTCTTCTAATTTCTACAAATAATACGTCACTACAGGGGGGCATCCTCCAGGGTGGGAAAGTTGGGAAGGAATTGTATCATACTAATCTTCAAATGAAAAGGCTGATATGGCCCTGGCCAGTTTGGCTCAGCGGTTAGAGTATCGGCCTGCGGTCCGGAGAGACCCGGGTTCGGTTCCCGCTAAGGGCATGTACCTTGGTTGCAGTTTGTCCCCGGCCCTGGTTGGTCGTGCGGGTGGCAGCCACTCGATGTGTCCCTTTCACATCGATGTTTCCCTCTCTCTCTCTTCCTCTCTCTCCCTCCCACTCTGTCTGTACAAAAAATGGAAAAATGTCCTCGGGTGAGGACAATAAAAAAAAAAAAAAAAAAAAGGCTGATATGTTTAAAGTATATTCAGCTTCCAGAAATTCAGGTGACAGAAATTTAAAAATTTACACTTGGGGTCTTGAATGACTTGGTGATAGTACTCTGCACTGCCAGCCCATAGGAGTTGTAAGGTGCATAGAAATCAAGTGATTATGTTTATAACTCAATGTGGCACACTCAACAGGCACACCAGACAGAAAACCTGGCCCTCACTGGGGTGGCAGAGGCCTGGCATATAAAGAGCATTATTAGACTTAGATGGAAGCCAATAAAAACCAACTTAAATCCTGTCTGCTTAGTCACTACATGACACTGACTCTCTAGGTGTCAGTTTGTTCATCTTTAACACCTAAAGTTCTTGTAAAGCTCAAAATAGTGAATTTATGTGAAATGGAAATAGCATAGACATTATATGGATTCTGATCATCTTCAGGTCAAATATTGACTCTGGAAATTACTAGCCGTTTGGACAAGTCATTTAATCGCTTTGAGTCTTATATTCTTCAAACAAGGTCTTTAATAACCATAGGATATATGAGAATTAAATAAAATATACCATTTGTAAATGAAATAGTGTTTTTAAAAGCCTGGCATGTAGTAGTTATAGCATCTAGTATATAGTAGTTAATAAATAGTATCTTTTAAAAAGGTCAAGTAAGCCCTGGCCGGTTTGGCTCAGCGGTTAGAGTGTTGGCCTGTGGTCCAGAAAGACCCGGGTTCGGTTCCCACTAGGGGCGCGTACCTCGGTTGCGGTTTGTCCCCGGCCCTGGTTGGTCATGCGGGTGGCAGCCACTCGATGTGTCCCTTTCACGTCAATGTTTCTCTCTCTCTCTCTCTCTCTCTCTCTCTCTCTCTCTCTCTCTTCCTCTCTCTCCCTCACACTCTGTCTGAAAAAAAAATGGAAAAATGTCCTTATGTCCTCGGGTGAGAATAAAAAAATAATAAATAAATAAATCAAAAGGTCGAGTAACAGGACATTATGACTACTATAAATCAGAGGTAAGCATGCTCCTGGTATCCTATTGGTATGCTTTAAGAATGAAGCACTTATTGTGTACAAAGTGCTGATTCAACCACTCTAAGGAAAGACACCAAAGAAATGGAAAACACAGTCCCAGGTCTCAAGGAGCACAGTTCAGGGAGAGAAAGAAAAGACACACATGAAAGAACAGAACCTCTCAATTTAATCATAAAGAGCAGTCTGCTTCCCGTGGCAAGATGAACACAAACTACCTTGCTGCACCATGCTGATTATGTCCCTAAGGGGAACCAAGAACAACCACTTCAGATAGGTACAGCTAAAAGGGCAGTGAGTAGAGCAGTGGTTCTCAACCTTCCTAATGCCGCGACCCTTTAATACAGTTCCTTGTGTTGTGGTGACCCCCAACCATAAAATTATTTTTGTTGCTACTTCATAACTGTAATTTTGCTACTGTTATGTCTTAGGCGACCCCTGTGAAAGGGTTGTTTGACCCTCAAAGGGGTCACGACCCACAGGTTGAGACCACTGGAGTAGAGACATATGAGGGTTTATAGTAGTTACTCAATAAACGGCATCTTTAAAAAGGTTGGTCCACTAGAGTCCCCTTTTCTCCACACCCTCGCCAACACTTGTTGTTTGATGATTTGTTGATGGCGGCCATTCTGACAGGTGTGAGGTGATACCTCATTGTTGTTTTAATTTGCATCTCTCTGATGATTAGTGATGATGAGCATTTCTTCATATGTTTCTTAGCCATTTGTATGTCCTGTTTGGAGAGGTGTCTATTTAATTCCTCTGCCCATTTTTTAATTGGATTCTTTGTCTTCCTTTTGTGGAGTTGTATGAGTACTCTAAAGCTGTGGTACATATACACAATGGAGTACCACGCAGCTGTAAGAAAGAAAGATCTCTTATCCTTTGAGACTACATGGAGGGACCTGGAAAGTATCATCCTAAATGAAACAAGCCAAACAGAGAAAGACAAGTTTCATATGATCTCACTTATTTGTGGAATATAATGAACATAACAGTATGAGGAAGGGGGTAGTCCCAGAGACGCGGAAGTGGGATACAGACTGCCAATCCCCAGAAGAGGGGGGTGGTGGGGGAGAGATAAACCACAGAACTTATATGCATGTATACATGAACAGTGGACATGGACAACAAACTGGGGAAAGGGCAGGGAGGGAGGGGGAGGGGGGAATCAGTGAGGGGAAAAGGAGAAACATCTGTACCAAAATTAATTAAAAAAAAAAAAGGTTGGTCCAGAACTGCCTGCTTCTCAGGTTTCATGTCCCCTCATCCCCCAGTGTCCATTTGAAACACTAGGATTAACAAACTGCTAAGTTTCCCAACTGCATCTCCAAAATCGTTGTCTTTCCACCTTTGCCCAGAATGTTTCCCCTCCCTGCAAAGTGTTTGACTCTTTACCCCACACCCTTAATGTGAGTAAATCCCACTCATTTTTTAAGACTCAGCTCATGCTCTTCCAGAAAGCCTTCCCTGATTCTCAAAGTTAGGCACTACTCTTTTGTGTTCTCACAGCAGCCCCTTAATATACTACTATCACTTATCATATATATTCACGTATTCAACAAATATTTACTGACCACTGGTGATGAGCCAGACCAGGGTTAGCATTAGAGATCTGACAGTAAATAATACAGCCATAGTCTCTGCTCGCTGAAGCTTGCAATCTATCAGGAAGGGCATATACAGAACAAATAATGTAAAGAAATGAATGTTTTAAGGGATGAACCCCAACTGAGGTACGTGACCTTGGCTGGAATCAAACCCAGGTCTCCTTGGTCCGCAGGCCGACACTCTAACTGCAAAGCCAAATCGGTCAGGGCAAGTGTATCTTTTGTAATATAGATAATTTACTTCCTTTTTATAGAATGGCCCTTAGGATTCAAGATACCTTTTCTCTTGAAAACTTAATGCTATTTTTACTGTTGACATAGAGAAGATATCTGCCATTTCTGACACCTGTTTATTTTGTTGTAGCACCCTTAGATAGATTAGGGAGAGGAGATTGTGGCATAATTCCTGGAAAAACCAGCAGCTCAGAATCACTTTATGGTGACAGTCCTAGCTTCCTGGGAACAGAAAGATTGGTTTTGCCAGTCCAGTGACTACAGGGCTAGACATGGGTTATAGGAAGAATTGTTTTAAACTAGCATCCGTGTTTTCCCTCAAGTATACCTCTTGTAACTCAATGAAAAGAAAAACTGTCATTGAGCATCTACTATGTGCCAGGCACTGTGCTGAACACAGATGGTTCTCAGGTGAATGGGACAAAATCTCTTTCTATAAAAATGTACAGTGGGCTAGAAATAATAGTGCTCAAAGTATAAATAAATACACATTGCAAGTGCTTTACTAGGTGGAATGAACTAAATATCAAGAGAACAAAGATAAAGAAGCAATTCTCCCTAAAAGGGTCAGTGACAACATTTATTAAGTGCCACCTGTATTCTCTCTCTTTTTTAAAAAAATGTTTTTTATTGATTTTTTAGAGAGTAAGGAAGGGAGAGAGAGATAGAAACATCAATGTGAGACAGAAACATCGATTGACTGCCTCCTCCACACCCCCTACTAGGGTCGAGCCCAAAAAACAGGCATGTGCCCTTACTGGGAATTGAACCGGGACCTCTCAGTCCATGGGACAGTGCTCAATCCACTGAGCCACAATGGCCGGGCACCATTTGTATTCTTACAGTGAATATGTAAAGTGAACTCTCTTAGGAGCATCCAGTTGCTTTGGGTAGCTAGAAACATTGGGCCTGTAAAGAACATAAAAGAGTTTCCTAGTTCTTTTCCAGGCACAGATAGTGTGATTCCTGTGAAGACCTCACTCTTAGCTTGTGTCATTAGAGCACCCTGTTCTCCAGCCCACTGGAGTCTCATTCTGCCTGTCTATTCTGCTAAATGACAACAGTGTCAGAGTTTTAGAGGGATTCATATTCGATGTGATAATAGTCATGATCGCTCTCCATTTCCAAAGTGTTTTCACATCCATTATCTCAGTGCCTTTCGCACCATATGCCCTCAGAACAGTGATGATCCTAGAGCTGAACTCCTCCTCAAGGTTACTACTAATGCAATCTTCCACATTTTAGAAAGACATTAAGTTAATGGATAGAATTTTCTAAACTTCAAGTTTTTCTCCCATTAGTTTTTCTTGATGAAAACAAGTTGTTAACAGAGAAACTCAGATATGTTTTGAGATGCAGAGAACTCCATTTATACAATATAACCATATTTTCTGCTAGTAAAATTGTTCTTATTGTATATGATGAAAGTATGTTCATGAGTATTTCATGTCATTTCACAAAGAAAAACATGATTTTTTTGGCTCTTTGCAACCAACAAATTTGAAAACCATGCCTTTTGATTCACCATTTCTCCTATAAGGTAGACAGAGTGGAAAAGGAAACTGGTTGATAGGAATAAATGATTTCTCTATGACCATATGGCTAGTAAATGACAGTACCAGAATTCAGTTCGATTCAAAATTTAATATTGCTGGGCTCTAGGAATAGAGAAATGAATGAGACATAGTAACTTCTTATATGAATTGAAATAGTGGTTTAGCTGCCATAACAGAGAGATCTACTTAATCAAGGGGCTTAAATAAGATAGAAACTTATTTCTCTTTCACCTAAAGGTATAAGTAGATATTCCAGCTCTTGGTTTTGCCACACTTATCATCCTGCTTATATCTCATATCTGAGGTGGCTGCTCCATCTTCAGCCATCATGTCCACATTCCATCCGGCAAGAAAGGGACAGGGAAAGCAGTGTGTATGAGCTCATATCCCACTGGCCAGAACTTATTTTATTTTTTTTATCCTCACCCGAGGATATTTTTCCATTTTTTTGTACAGATAGAGTGGGAGGGAGAGAGAGAAAGAAACATCGACGTGAAGGGACACATCGAGTGGCTGCCACCCACACAACCAACCAGGGCTGGGGACAAACTGCAACCGAAGTACGTGCCCCTAGCGGGAACCGAACGCAGGTCTCTCCGGACCGCAGGCCAACGCTCTAACCGCTGAGCCAAACTGGCCAGGGCCCCAGTGGCCAGAACTTAGCCACATAACCATACCTCATTGTAAAACTGGTTAGGAAATGTACATTTTATTATGAATGGTCATGTGCCCAGCTAAACTCCAGCATTTCTGCTATCGAAAGAAAAAGGGGGAATAAATACTGAGGAAACTGGCAGGTTTTGCATACTTTTTTAAAGGATAAGACAGAACTTAAGAGAAATGTTTGGAGACTAGGCAGACCTGAGTTCAAGATTTAGCTCTGATGTTGCTTAGTTGTGTGCCCTTGGGTACATTTACTTAACTTTTCCAAGCCAGTTTCCTTGGCCTTAAATAGGGAATTATACTTCCCAATGTTGTTGTAAGGAGTAAGTTAAAGAAAACATTTTTAAATACTTAGCACAGTGTCTGGAACATACAGCCTGTAAGTGGGGATGATGATGATGATAGCATTAGTCCCTTTTTCTATAATCCCATAACACACTAATCCATCTGATATTTCTCTCTCTCTCCTTCCCACTCTCTCTGAAGATAAATGTAAAAATATCTTCGGGTGAGGATTAAAAATACAAAAAACAAAAGATACACCTTACTCTCTTGCCTCAGGGCCTAGAATATAAAATATAGAACAACTACAAATGGACAGCAGTTTATGTTGCCTCTGTTTCATCTTCCGACACCTTCTTCTTGGCAATTCGTTGATTCTTGGGATGCTATTATGCCGAGACTAAAGGCAGGACAACAGCCGAGGGCAAGTATGTAAGTGGTCTTGGGAGAAGTGACCTAACACTATACAAATACGAAAGACAATATTATTTTTATTTCTGTCAAATAAAAATCACTCCAAACAGCCCTGGCTGATTTAGTGATTAGAGCATCTGCCTGTGGACTGAAGTGTCGCGGGTTCAATTCATGGTCAAGGGCTTGTACCTGGGTTGAAGGTTTAATCCCTGGCCCCAGAAGGGGTCATGTAGGAGGTAGCCAATCAGTGTTTCTCTCTCCCCCTTAGTCTCCACCTTCCTCCCTCCCTTCCACTCTATCTAAAAAAATCAATGGAAAAATATCCTCCAACAAAGATCAACAACAACAACAAAAAAACATTCCAAACACTCTGAAGCTTTTTACATTCAACAGAATAATGCAGAGCCTTTGAAAGAATAATGAGATCTACATATTGAGACACAGTAGTAGGTCAGGAAATAAATGCTCTGAAATGTGATCCCTCACTGCCATGAGTCAAGCTGGGACTTACATATGAGAGAAAAAAGGAAGGTATCATCCCATAAAGGGGAAGGAGCATGTGCAAAGGCACAGAGGCATGAGACAGCATGGGTGTATGAGAAATGTGCCTGAAGCATACGGTACAAAAAGAAAAGTCATTGAGAAGGAGGATGATTCCATGCTTTGAGAGACTTGGAATCCCATGGTTTGTCATCCCCCATGTTGCCACTCAAGAGGAAGCTTCGTTTTCATCTCCCCTGTCACTCAACTCCTTGGAGAAGCAACAAGGACATGGTCACGGGATGGAGAATGGAAAATAACTGAGCCATTAAACAGTATTGCCAAGGAAAGCTGAGATGGGTAGGTATGAATTTTCCTTCCAAAGGTTCAGGGGTCTTACGACTGAGTGTGGAACCTTTGGAAAGATGAGTGAAGAGATTATACCAGCAGAAATGGGACAAGGGGTGGGTACTTCGTGCATGAGAATTAACTCTCATCTCAGGGATGTGGGGCTCAAAAGAGTACAGGGCCCAGCCTGAGACTCAGAGAGGAAAAAATGGGAATCTGGCTACTTACTGTTTTTTCCAGATTCTAGGCTTAAGAAGAGAAAGGGGGGCACAAGATGCCACATAGCTTTTCCAGTCCAGTTCCTCAGTGGGGTAAAGGAGACAGGGACTTGGAACAGAGCCTCTGAAAGCTGGCAAATAAGAGCCTTCATTGTGTTGTCCCATCCAGGAAGTAAGGAGCCTGCAGCAGCTTCCACCACTACCCAGCACTACTGTGCTAGCCATCCTAGAAAAATGAATGACACCAGAGAAAAGCCTATACCGCAAATAAACGAAGCATTGCTTCCTTCAAGAAACCAAGGTCATCTGGAGCCAGCTGTTTGCAGATAGTGGGTTGTGTTTGCCAGGTCTGATTTACAAAACCTCAGGGCAGCTTCAATAACCACGTTCAGTTAAGCTCAATCAATATTACTGTCCTCTATTTGATGCCAGGCCCTGTGCTGAACACATAAGATACAGAACAAATGAGACATGGCCTCTACCCTTAGAGAGCTCACCATCTAGAAGGGAAGGTCGTCATCAAAACAGGTGGTTAATACAGAGCAGTAGGCCCCAGGACAGAGGAAGCACAGGAACTCTGGAAACTCATGGTAGGACAAGTAACTCAGTACAAGGAACCCTGGAGGAAGGTTGCTCAGAAGGGAAGATCCATTTTTTTTCCATCCTCATCCTGCTTCTCACTGAGATTTAAAGGTTGAAGATGTATTAACCAAATGAAAAAGGAGAGGTGGTGTCCCAAGCAGAGAGAACAGCATGTGAGAGGCCTTGAAACAGTATGGTGATTTGGATGAAAAGCAAGAGGCCCAATGCAGTTAAAGCATGGTATCCAAGAGATGGGGGAAGAAACTGGAGAGAAAGAT
Source organism: Molossus molossus (assembly GCF_014108415.1). Lineage (NCBI taxonomy): Eukaryota > Metazoa > Chordata > Mammalia > Chiroptera > Molossidae > Molossus > Molossus molossus. The sequence goes on from NW_023425348.1 coordinate 45,285,919, forward strand.
GGGAACAGATGGCTCTAAATATGGCATTAAACTTCCTTTTATACTAAGCTAAGGAGTGTGTCGGAGCATGGCAAGTGCAGAAAATTATCTTAAGATGGAGTATCCCAAAACATTAAAAAAACCAAAAGAACACCCCCCCCAACAAAACCAATTTCATTTCCTGCTAATTTATGTGGGACTTTTAGAAGAGGGACATCCTAAAATGAAACAACTCCAACAACTACTGAAAGGTGTCACAACTCAGAAAAAGTATAAATCACTCCTTCTGAATTTTATAGCACTTTATTTTATTTACTTAATTATTTTAGAGAGAGAGAAACATCGATTTGTTGTTCCACTTATTTATGCATTCATTGGTTGATTGGTTGATGTATGTTCCCTGACAAGGGATCAAACCCACAGCCCTGGTGTACTGGGACAATGCTCTAACCAACTGAGCTACCTAGCCAGGGCACTTAATAGCAGTTTATGTATTTATTTTTAATATTTTTTCTTTATTGACTTTAGAGAGAGAGGAAGGAAGAGGGAGAGAGAGATAGAAAAATCAATGAGAGAGAACATTGATTGGCCACCTCCTGCATGCCCCCACACTGGGGATTGGGTCTACAGCCTGGGCATGTGCCCTGACCGGGAATCGAACCAGCAACCTCTTGGTGCATGGGTCAATGCTCAACCACTGAGCCACAATGGCCAGCTTAATAGCACTTTATATCTTCCTTTTAGCACTTGTCACTTTCTCCTTGGGAGCGTATTCATCTGTGTCTTATCTCTCATGGTTTACCAGCTCTCTCTGAGCATGAACTAGGTGTCGTTCATTCATCCTATAAAATTTTATTGCAACCCAGTCTGAATAGGCAAGTCACCCTCAACAGTGCCTAGCACATAGATGTTCAATTAATAGTTCACAGCATCATGGAGTTACATGATACCAAAGCTGAAAGACTAAAAGATACTCTAATCCAGAGTTTCTCAACCTTTTTGAAGAGCTTGAAAAAAGCCACAGACTCTCTTCTCAGAAAAATTCACACATAGAAAACATTTTACATAAAATTTCAGCACTCACCGTGCCCAGAGGAGTAAGGTTAACTTATCCAAAGTCACAAAGCTAATGAGTTGCAGAACCAAGCCTAGAAGACAACTTTTCTGGTTCCCAGTTATGTACTCTTCCCGATACAAACAATTTTAGTTTGGCTGTTTTTGCAGGGAGGCTGCCTAATACATGCCTCGGACATGGCAGTGTTCCTCTGGTGAACTTCCTTGATTATAAGGAGGATACACAGGAAAACATGACAGGTTGAGTGGATTCTAAGGCCCATATATAGTGGTATTGAACTTCTGCCAAGGAGAGAGAGGCAATGGAAGATGTGCATGGTTACATGGGAACATTAAAATAAGCCCAAGAACCAAAAGTGATCTGATGACTCCTTAAGTTGAACAGCAAAATCTTCTTAATTGTACTGTTTACAGGAAGTAATAGAATTGTGACTCAAAGCCAGACCTTCTGACTTTCAGGCCAGTGTTGGGTTCACTCCTCCAGAAAAATCCTCTGTACATGCACAGAAATCTAACTACCCAGAAGCAATCCTGCGGCTGGAGCCAGAGAAATATGCGAAATAACCTTATAATGCTTAGAACTAACTCCCAGTTATCTGTGATAATGCATTCAAGGAGCACATACATACATATTTTATATCTGTAAATACAATAAAACTCAGCTAGTTTGATGAAAATGTCAGTCCACCTCTACTAGTCACCATTCACACACCTAAACTGAATGTATCATTTCTGTTCTGAGGTCCATACTGAACTAAGTACTAGGAATATACATATTTTTAAAGTATCACAAATAATAATACTAAACCATTTGGTTTTCACTGTGATAGCGTGGCCTAGGGACAAGATTGGGAACTGGCAGAAACATCACTCTGGATAATATCCGAACTAAGTAACTGGAGAGGACTGAGGGATGACTCCTATTCTTTCTCGCTCCAATATTAGCCAACATATGCAAATCTGATCCTTGGTGTTTGCAAAAGCTATACACTCTCCTTTTCTGAAGGACCCCTGCCTCCTTTACCTCTTGTGCTTTAATTAGGTGCTTGTATCTTCCAATGCCATGGGTGGGCTTTGTCTTGTAGTGCCGACTGGTACTCAGCAGAATGCCACCTAAAAGAAAAAAAAATAAGACAAACCTGTTTCAAAGCTCCTCCAGGGACAGATCACACATGAGGAGATAAATTCTCCATTGTAAGACTGGGACTATTTGAGGGTAGCCAGCCTCTTATTGGTTTAAGGAACCAGAGCTATTTTTTTATCCTGGGCTGACTCTCAGTTTACACTCCTGTTTCTCTCCTTTTGGCCACCGGACTATATCCAATCCCCACTACCTATCTTTCACTGAGAAATTCCCTCCTGCTAGAGTCACTTGTGGTATAGGGACAAAACGCACTCTCACAGCGTTCTTATTTCCTCTTGTCCCTCAACAGGCAGTACTTCTTTTGAAGTTTTCTACTGCAGATTGTACAGAGAAAGTGACAGGTGGCAAAAATAACTAGGTAAGAGGACAATCATAGATTTCTACAAAGTTTTAAAAACCATCTAATTTGATTTATTTGTGCTGATAGGAAACAATCTCTAACATACATTGTTAAGTGATTAACAATAAGAACAGAAACCTACTATACAGTGTGTATGTATACTACTACTATGTATAAATAGAATCTCCATATACATCTTCCTTATGTTAATCCAGAGATGTGCCACTGAGATCCCCCTTCAAGGAAGGACTTGCTGATATATACAAATTTTCCTTTAATCTTCATTATTTTTATCTTCATTTACAAATAAAGAAACTACAGTTAAAAAATTATGGTGAATTGGCCAAAACCAACCAGCAAATAAAAGGCAGAACTGCAACTGAAATCCAGGTCTATCTGACTGGACATTTTATGCTCAGATGTGTTTATAGATTTGAATTTCTGGAACATAAAATCTAGCTAAATCTGATCTTTCTTAGCTCCAATCTCAGTTCCTTACCTCTACCCTTTCACTGGAACCAGCCCTACCCAGCTCTGCTATGTCTGTCTGTCCCTCTTGCTCGCTGCCTACCTCCTAGAGAAGTACTACTCCTAGTACTCTCCCTTCCCTCCCAGCTCCTGTGGTCCTGCTGTCATCTTCCCAGGGTCATCACTCTGGGTTGGGGATGGGGGGAGGCTAAACACATCATGGTGTAGAGCAGTCTAATGACATCTGGAGGAATGTTTCTTAAGCTTTTCTTTTCTAAAATGGGCTCCCAAGCAAGTTCACTCTGTGCCAGGCCAATTAGAGATTGGCTTCAGAGTCAATTCTATATTTACAATCACACTATATCATCCAGACAACCCTGGGATATGCATTAGTCCTATAATATGCATTAGTTCACATTTACTATTACATGCCAACAACTGCATACACACTAGGACAAAGATGACTAAAATATGCTACTTTTCCCAGAGATACTCAGTGTGGGAAAGCAGATAATTATCTTAAGGTGTACAAAATACTTTAATGGAGGTGAGAGCAAGGTAGTGAGTTCTCAGAGGAAGAAACAACCAATTCTGCCTTGAGGGTGTCAGTGGGGAAGGGTGCAGGGGAACAGGTTCAGAAGAGGTGAAAGCTGCATCCTTGGAAAAGGAGTAAGAGTTTACCACACGAGGAAGAAGGAGGTATTTTTGGCAGAGGTCCCCAAAAGAGCACTGAACATAACTGAGGTGTGTTCTTGGCCACTGTACCAATTCTGTCTCTCTGAATGTAAGACCTTGGACCCTTTGAGCCTTCGGGTTCCAACTCTGCAACCTGGGACCCAACCCAAGGAGCTGATACTCAAATCCTCTTGATGGGTACACAATGATCCTCAGACCAAAGCCTTGCAAATTAATCTTATCCAGCAAGCTTTCATCGTGACCTCAAAATAAGACCTCGAAAAAGCACCAACTCTTCAAAGCATGTTCAGTCACTTAATAAATATATTTTATTTCCCATCAGGGTAGCCAGCAACAATTATACCCTCACAGCTACGTGAATGACACACACTAGAGCTGTGCAGTGTGTAACCAACCCAGTATCTATAGCAGGACTGTTGCCCTAGAAGCTGGGGCTATAACAATGGACAAAGACAAAGTTTCTGCAATAAAGAACCTATGATCACCCTGGCCGGTTTGGCTCAGCAGTTAGAGCGTCGGCCTGCAGTCCAGAGAGACTCAGGTTTGGTTCCCACTAAGGGCACATATCTCAGTTGCAGTTTGTCCCCGGCCCTGGTTGGGTCATATGGGTGGCAGCCACTCAGTGTGTACCTTTCACGTCGATGTTTCTCTCTCTCTCTCTTCCTCTCTCTCCCTCCCACTCTATCTGAACAAAAAAATAAAAAAATCTCCTTGGGTGAGGATAAAAAGAAAAAAAGAACCTATGATCTAGCGGGGAAACAGTAATACCAATGCAGGGTGATACAGCTATAAATGGGAGGGGCACTGAGGCTAGACTTGAGGTGTTGTGAAAGGATTCTTAGAGCAGGTGGCTTCTAAGTAAAACCTGAAGGATGACTCAGAGTTAGTGAGGAGCCCGGCCAGTGTGGCTCAGTGGTAGAGAGCATCAACCCACGCACCAAGAGGCTGGCGGTTTGATTCCCAGTCAGGGCACATGCCCAGGCTGTGGGCCAAATCCCCAGTGGGGAGGAGCATGCAGGAAGCGGCCAATCGACGTTCTCTCTCATCGATGTTTCTATCTCTCTTTCTCTCCCTTCCTCTCTCTCTAAAATCAATAAAGAAAAAAGAGTTAGTGAGGAGAGAACATGGTATGGGGAAGGGAAGAGCCAGAGAGAATTTCAAGGCAGAACATAAGGAGCAGTGTGGCATGATGAGTTTACAGAAAAATGGCAAAGTTTAGGAAGGGTTTAATTTTCAAATACTTATGATGTACCAGGCACTGTGCTAAGAGCTGGGGATATAAAAGTAGACAAGGCCCAGCCAGTGAGCATCATCCCATGGCCTGAGAAGTCCCAGTTCAATTCCCAGTCAGGGCACATGCTAGGGTTGTGGACTCGATCCCCAGTAGGGGGCGTTCAGCCGATGGATGCTTCTCTCTCACACCAATGTTTCTATCTTCCTCTCCCTTCCTCTCTTTCTAAATGCTTTCTTTTTTTTTTTTTTTTTTTGGTACTAGCGGTAACCGAATCTGGGACTCTCTGGTCCGCAGGCCGATGCTCCAACCGCTGAGTCAAACCGGCCAGGGCCCTTCCTCTCTCTCTAAAAAAAATCAATAAAACATATTTAAAAGTAGACAAGGCCGCCCAGGCCAGATTGCTCAGAGGTTAGAGCATCGGCCCACGGACCAATGAGTCCTGGGTTCGATTCTGGTCAAGGGCACGTACCTCGGTTGCAGTTTGTCCCTGGCCCTAGTCAGGTGTGCGGGAGGCAACCAGTCAATGTGGCGCTATCACATCAACGTTTCTCTCTGTCTCTTTCCCTCTCTCCCACTCAATGTGATAATAAGTAGAAAAATATCCTCAGGTGAGGAATAAAAACAAAATAATAAAAATAAAATAAAAGTAGACAAGGCCAACAAAACTCCACTTATGGAGCTGAAAGTCTAGAGGGAGGAAGGTATCATTAATGAAATAGTCACAAAATAAATATAAAATTAAAAATTGAGATAAATAATAAGGTGAAAAAGCATAAAGGGCTATAGAAATACAATCGGCAGATCTATTCTACATTGGAGTATCCGGGAAGGCCTTTCTGAAACAAAGACATGTGAACTGAGACCAGAATTCAGAGGGAAACAATAATAGTGGTTATCCCCAGGAAGAGAAAGTGGCTAGAAGGCAGGAGGAAAGGGACATTTACTGTCAATTTTATACTCTTTTAAAACTTGGTCCATGTACATGTATTACCTATTCAAAAAATAAATAAAATAAATTGAGACCTGAAAGGCAAATAGGAGCTTATTAAATGAAAAGATAGAGTATGAATGTTTCAGGCAGAGGAAATAGCATGTGTAAATGCTCTAACATGGGACACAGCTTTGGCACATTCAAGGGACAAAAAGACTGTCAGTGTGGCTGATACAAAGTAAGAAGGGCACGGAGAGCACCAGAGAATAGACCAGTAAGTCGGAACATACCACACTGGGCCTTGTTAAGGGTTTGGATTTCAGACTGAGCAGCCATAAGCAGGGAAATTATGTGTCTGATATGTTTCTAAAAGATCACTTTGGCCCTGGCCCATTTGGTTCAGCGGTTAGAGTGTCAGCCCATGGACCAGAGAGTCCCGGGTTCAGTTCCCGCTAAGGGCACGTACTTCGGTTGCAGTTTGTCCCCGGCCCCAGTTGGGGTTGTGTGGGTGGCAACCAGTTAATGTGTCTCTCTCACCATCGATGTTTCTCTCTCTCTCTTTCTCTCTCCCTCCCGCTCTATCTGAAGATGAATGCAAAAATGTCCTCAGGTGAGAATTAAAAAAAAAAGATCACTTTGGTTGTTGTGTGGAAAAGGGAGTAGGGAGAGGGAGTGTGGATGGAAGGGATAGGAGATTCAAGTGGTAGCCTTGGCTAAGTTATTGTTAGTGATCTCAAAGTATCCACATCCCCCTCTCTAGAGCTTACAAATTAATCCTTCTAAAATACAGACCTAATCAAGTTATTCTCTTTCATTAACTCAACCATTTATTCATTGCACACACACAATTTTTTAAAAAGTACTTATTATGTGCAAAGCACTATACCAGTCACTACAGACACACTAATGAATGAGACAGGGAAGGTCTTCGCCATTTTTTCAAAATGTTTGATGGCTTTCCACTGCCCAAAGTTAACACTCCTTAAGTAAGCATTAAAGAGCCTTGATTTCATAATCTAGTTCTAACTGCTTCATCTCCCCATTCTCCCATTCCTCCAGGCCTTTAAAACCTTGTTCCTCAGCAACAGCTACACTTGCCATTCTGTAGAAACCATGCAGTTTTCATGCCTCTCTGTCACCCTGGGCAGTCCCCCTGCTGGGACTGCACTTCTTAGCCCACTGAAATCCTACCAGCCTCCAAGGCCAGCTCAAATGTCAGTCTCTGGGAAACTCTTCTGTTGCCCTAAACATACAAAGATCACCAAGAATTTACTTCATAAGTCTCTCATACTTCCATTACGGAGTGGGCAAAAGTAGGTTTACAGTTATTTATATGGAAAATTATACAATAATAAATAACTGTATAAGAATAAACTGTTCCACATACTCATAACTGTAAACCTACTTTTGCTCACCCCTGTTCACAGTAAAATCTTTTGTGTAAATAAAAAGAAAACTCAGATGCCAGTCACCATCTTTAAGTACATAGAAACTCAATAACCCTCCAGTGGTTTCAAAAAGCAGGACCGAAAGTCATGTTTGAGATGATGCTGTATCTCAGGTGAAAGTGTCCAAAAGGCTTGTTGTGACCTCTCATCTACTGGAATTCCTTGGCAAGGAGGCATTTTCAAATTCAGTTTGGGGCAATTCCTATCATTAGGGCAGCTGGTTAATTAAGAAGCTGATTCAAACCACTGTTACATTAACCATTTTCTTCCTTAAATGAAAGGTTTTGATCAAATTATCAGTGGTTAAACTGCTTGATTAGCCAGTTGTTTTAATTATAAAATTTACAAGTATGAAAGCCTTTGATTTCTGATGAGTTCAACTGACTTTTCCCCCAGCTTTGAGTCATTAAGCTGGGTTTCCTGCTGTCACATTAACATTGCAGCCTCCTGAGAGAAAAGGCAACGCTTTTCACTGAAGAAGACACAAAACCCCATGGTTTCAAAAGGAGACTTTGAAAATCTTTCAATTAGCACAATTATAGGATGTAATTACATATTGGCTTCTCCCATATCACACCCCTGCCTGTATATATGCCACAGCCTACCGTCCTTCGTTGTCCTTGTTTACTAAACTGGATACTAACCCAATCAACCCAGGATGGGGATAAACAAATTCACTTTAATTCTCCTTCAAAATTGGAACAAGTATTTTTAGTAGGGCTATGCACCAGCCAAGAATTAATTACAGGATATTCTTTTCATTCAACAGACTGCAAGTCCCTGATACACCCTATCCAGCCCCTGGCAAATATATATATATATATATATATATATATATATATATATATATACACACACACACACACACACACACACACACGGGCAAAAATAGTTTTACAGTTGTTTGTATGAAAAATAATAGATTGATAAATAATAATACAAGAATAAATTATGTTTCCCATACTTACAACTGTAACCCTTTTTTTTTCAATCCTAACCTGAGGATATGTTCTTTATTGATTCTAGAGCGACAGGAAGGAAGAGGGAGAGACAGAAACATTGATGTGAGAGAGAAACATCAATTGGTTGCCTCCCGTGTGCACCCTGACCAGGATCAAACCTGCAACCTGGGTGTGTGCCCTAACCAGAATTGAACCTGAAATCTTTCAGTGTATGAAACTATGCTCCAACCAACTGAACCACACTGGCCAGGGCTGTAAACCTACTTTTGCCCCAGTGTGTGTGTGTGTGTGTGTGTGTGTGTGTATGTTTAAGGTTCTTGAGATAGTTTACCAAGACAATCTGCAATGATCTGGCAGCTACCTACTGTTTTTTCCAGAATCTCTTTTCAAACTTTTTTTAGCTTTTCTAATTACACTGAACTACTTGGACTGCAATGTACCATGTTTATCTGACAACCTTTTTGCTTATGCTGTAATGAGAAGACTCTGAGTTCTCTTCACTTAACCTCTTTATAAATATTTACTTCCTCTCTATGTATGTTTAAGTCATAAAGAAAAAGGTGTTCACTATAATCAGGTCCAAGCCTTGGAGAGAGCAGCTCGGATGGTTCCCAGGACCCACAGAGAGAGTATGATAGATGAAGGTAGGAATAGGACACTGCTCCCTACTCTTTTTTCTCTGAACATCATTATAATTTAATTTTGAAATTTCTGACTTTAAAGATATCTTAAAGAGCCCACGAAAAATGCCAACTCTTCAAGAAGAATTAATTATCTTGCATTGATGACATTGGTACGTTACCCTGAGCCTTGGAGCCTTCTAGACACTGGGATTCCCTAACAATTAAAAAATGGGCAGCCCTGGCCGGTTTGGCTCAGCGGTTAGAGCGTCGGCCTGCGGTCCGGAGAGACCCGGGTTCAGTTCCCACTAAGGGCACGTACTTCGGTTGCAGTTTGTCCCCGGCCCTGGTTGGTTGTGTGGGTGGCAGCCACTCGATGTGTCCCTTCACGTCGATGTTTCTCACTCTCTCTCCCTCCCATTCTATCTGTACAAAAAATGGAAAAATATCCTCGGGTGAGGATAAAAAAAAAAAAAAAAAAAATGGGCAGCCCTGGCCGGTTTGGCTCAGCGGTTAGAGTATCGGCCTGCGGACCAGAGAAGCCTGGGTTCAGTTCCCGCTAAGGGCACGTACCTTGGTTGCAGTTTGTCCCCGCCCCGGTTGGAGTCGTGTAGGTGGCAGCCAGTTGATATGTCTCTCTCACATCAATGTTTCTCTCTCTCTCTTCCTCCCTCTCTCCCTCTCACTCTATCTGAAGATAAATGCATAAAAGAATGTACTCAGGTGAGGATAAAAACAAAAAAAATTTTTTTTAAATGGGCAAAGGAATCCAGCCAGCGTGGCTCAGTGGACTGAGCATCGTCCCATGGACTGAGAGGGTCCCAGGGGGATGCCTGGTCAGGGCATCTGCACAAGTTATTGGCTCAATCCCTAGTAGGGGGTGTGCAGGAGGTAGCCATCGATGTGTCTCTCTCTCTTCAATGTTTCTCTCTCTCTCTCTCTCTCTCTCTCTCTCTCCCCCACACACTCCCTCCCATGTATCTGAAGATAAATGAAAAAATATCCTTGAGTGAAGAGTAAAAAAACCCTCAGAATTAGGTAGCTATCAAATACTAAAATATACTATAAAACTATAGTAACCAGTAGTATTAAAACAGCTTGGTACTCGCATTAAGTATACAGACAGATCAATGAAATAAAACAAAGTTAAAATAGTCCTGGATCTATATGGAAATTTAGCATATGACAAAGGTGACATTTTCAAACCTATGGGGAAAAGATGGATTAAAAAAATAATTATAATGCTTCATAACTTAAAAAAAATTTTTTCCCTTTATTGTTTTGAGAGAGAGGGGAAGAGAGAGGGAGAGAGAGATAGAAACATCGATGAGAGAAAATATCAACTGGGCCCCACTGGGGATCAGGCTCACAACCTGGGCATGTGCCCTGACCAGGAATCGAACTGGCGACCTCTTGGTACATGGGTCGATGCTAAACCACTGAGCCATACCGGCTGGATTTGCATGTCATCCTTGCGCAGAGGCCATGCTAATCTTCTCTGTATCATTACAGTTTTAGGATATGTGCTGCCAAAGCGATCACTAAAAGATGGATGTTTTAATGTTGAAACAACTGACTACTCATTTTGGGGGGAAAATTGCATCCCTACCCATTTCTAATTCCAGATGGACCATGTATTTAAAGGGAAAAAAAATACAAGAAGATAACATGAAAGACTTTTTTAAAAATTTTGGTGTACAGATCTTTCTAAGCACCAAACAAAATCTAGAAATTAAAAATAAATTTATCTGTATAAAAATGTTAAACTTCTGTTTAACAAAAAATACAAAAATAAAGTCAAGGGACAGATGACTGGAAACAATACAAAGCATATAACAGAAAAACGCTAATTTCCTTAGTATAGAAAAACTATATAAAAAGTTCTTACAGATCAAAAGTGAAAAAGCAAACAATCTAATATGAAAATCAGCAAAAAATATAAACAGGCAGTTCACAAGGAAAGAAATATAAATGATTAATAAAACTATGAAAAGATGACAAATTCAAGAAATGCAAATTACAAGGAGACAGTTTTTCTTTTTTTTTCTTTTTTATTTTTTTATCCTCACCTGAGGACATTTTTCCATTTTTTGTACAGATAGAGTGGGAGGGAGAGAGAGGAAGAGAGAGAGAGAGGGAAACATCGATGTGAAAGGGACACATCGAGTGGCTGCCACCCGCACGACCAACCAGGGCCGGGGACAAACTGCAACCGAGGTACATGCCCTTAGCGGGAACCGAACCCGGGTCTCTCCGGACCACAGGCGGACGCTCTAACCGCTGAGCCAAACCGGCCAGGGCAGAGACAGTTTTTCACTAGCAAAAAAATAAGATGTTTTCTAAAATCCAGTTTTGGCCAGAAAATAGAAATGTAAATTAACACAACTTATCTGAAGGGCAATAGTTACGAAAATTTTCAATTCACAATTCATTGACTCGGCAATTTCAATTCCAGGAGTTTATCTTACAAATGTACAGGAACAAGTTCACAAAAAAGTATGAAAATAGTTGCTGCAGTGTTTTTTAAAATAGCAAAAACTAAATACAACCTAAATGTCCAGCTTTAAGATACAGTCAAACATGCCCGGTCAGTGTGGCTCAGTGGATTGAGCATCAGTGTCCCAGGGACTGAGAGGTCCCAGTTCAATTTCCAGTCAGGGCACATGCCCCGGTTTCAGACTCAATCCCAATAGGGGGCATACAGGAGGCAGCTGATGGATGTTTCTCACATCAATGTTTCTATCTCTCTCCCCCTAAAAAAATCAATGAAAACATATTTTTAAAAAGATATAGTCATACATATACATTACATATATGTGTTCATACGTGCACAAAACTTTTGAAATATATAGGAGAAATTGCTACTGGTGGATACTACTGGGAAATAGAAGAAAATTCAACTTTTTATCATATACCTTTTTGTACAGTTTATTTTTACCATACACATCCATATGAATGCATCTGAGACTTAAAATTTTTTTTTCTTTATTTATTTTAGAGAAAGAGAAATAGAAACATGAATGAGAGAGAACATCAATTGGCTGCCTCCTGCATGCCCCCCACTGGGGATTTGGCCCACAACTTGGGCATGTGCCTTGACCAGGAATCAAATGAGCGACTTCGTAGTGCATTGGTGGATGCTCAACCACTAAGCCACACCAGCCAGGCCATTTAAGACTTTTTAATAGTTGATAATTTTAATACTAATTAAAAAAAAAAAACTTCTTCAAAATATATAACAGTTCAAAATAAACTTTGCCTCTGGTTGAGAGGTAAGGGATGAAACCACAGCTAGGGAATAAGACTTGAATATAATCCTTTCTTTTTAAATGCAAAGAGAAAGAGAAAGTATAACAAAATATTAATAATAGCCAAATCTGCATTTATTTGACAAATTATATTTTTTACTTTTCTACATTTTTTATGTCTTTCCAAATAAAAAGTATAATTAAGTGTAATTACGCCCTGGCCGGTTTGGCTCAGCGGTTAGAGCGTTGGCCCGCAGACCAGAGAGTCCAGGGTTCGGTTCCCACTAAGGGCATGTACCTTGGTTGCAGTTTGTCCCCAGCCCCGGTTGGGGTCATGTAGGTGGCAGCCAGTTGATGTGTCTCTCTCACATCAATGTTTCTCTCTCTCTCTTCCTCCTTCTCTCCCTCCCACTCTATCTGAAGATAAATGCAAAAATGTCCTCCTGTGAGGAAAAAAATTTTTGTAAAGTATAATTAAGAGAGAAATACCCATTAAATAAAACCTTTCCTGGGCGCACATCCCTCTCCCGCTCCTGCCAACTCTGTCTCCTTCCATTCAAAGTCAAACTTTGTAAAAACACTGTCTATAACAGCTTTCTCTAACTCCTGAATTCCCATCCACTTGTCCACTCACAGCTGACTTCCACAACTGACCCACCCACCTACAAAGACACTCCTCTCACTAAAGTCACCAGTGACCACTTTGTTGCTAAATACAAAAATATTGTTAAATCCATGTCCTTCACAATCAGCAGCACACAGTTGAACCTGTAACATGGTTAACCACTCTTTCCTTCTTAAAACACTCTACTTTTGGCTGCCATGAAACTATACTATTCTGGTTTTCTCCTACAATTTTGTCCTCCCCTTTCAAAACTATTAGCCATCTCTTTCACACTCTATCCAATTTTTTAACGTTAGAGTCCCTCAGGTGCCTGATCCTTGGACCTCTTCTCTACTTTTTCTCTCTAAGTGATCTCATTCATTCCCATGACTTCAATTAAGATTGACACTATTATGACTTCCAAATTTAGAGTTTCAACTCAAACCTGTATTTCAGCTCACTATCAATGTATCCAGTGAGATACTGAATATATCCTCCTCAATTCAACATGTTCAAAATCGAACCCAGGATCTTCCCCTCCAAATTGTTCCTTTTAAGGTAGTATATTCAAAATAATTACATAAGTATCTATTTATTTATTACAATAGAAACATATTCACCATAGATTAAGTGGGAAAAGGAAATGATAAAGCATTGTATATCATTGGTTCCCATTACTGCAAGATAAAAAAATATATCTGTATACTGTCCGGCCAGTGTGGCTCAGTGGTTGAGCATCGACCCATGCATCAAGAGGTCACCAGTTCGATTCCCGGTCAGGGCATATGCCCAGGTTGTGGGCTGGATCCCCAGTAGGAACATGCAGGAGGCAGCCGATAGATGTTCTCTTTCATCAATGTTTCTGACTCTCTCCCTCTACCTTCCTCTCTCTAAAAATCAATAAAGAAAAAAATATATATATCGGTAGAGAGAGAGAAAGATGCCTAGAAAAAAATCTGATAGGATATACATCAAAATGTTAAGCAACAATGTCTGGCTGGTAGGATCACACGTGATTTTTTTTTTCCTTAATCCTCACCTGAGGACATTTTTTGCATTTATCTTCAGATACAGCAGAAGGGAGAGAGGGAGGAAGAGAGGAGAGAAACATCGATGTGAGAGAGACACACCAAGTGGCTGCCACCCACATGACCCCAACCGGGGCCGGGGACAAACTGCAACCGAGGTACATGCCCTTAGCAGGAACCGAATCTGAGACCCTCTGGTCTGTGGGCCGACACTCTAACTGCTGAGGCCAAACCAGCCAGGGCAGGCGATTTTTATTTTCTTCAACTTCTTAAGCTGCTTTGTGTGTGTGTGTGTGCGCGTGTATTTATTTTCCATATTCTCTAAAATGTATGTTTTTCACTTTTATAATCAGGCATTCTTAGGTACTTCTTTTTAAATCTCCTGATAGGATGCAGTATAAAGTTCAGAGCATCAGTTATGAAGTTTTCTTGTTAAAACTGTTTAACTTAAATCTAGTCAAGCTTTAGATCTAACTTTCAGTTTGTTGGAAGGAGATAGAAAAACACGTTACACAATACCATGAGAAAATAATCAGACAAATCAAGAAGAGAGGACATTCTATAAGACGAATGGTATCTATCGCCTAACAAAAAAGTCACTGTTATAGGGAAAAAAAAGTGGTAGAATTGTTCTAGATTAAAGGTGACATAATAGCCCTGGCCGGTTTGGCTCAGCGGTTAGAGCGTTGACCTGCGGTCCAGAGAGACCCGGGTTCGGTTCCCGCTAAGGGCACGTACTTCGGTTGCAGTTTGACCCCGGCTCTGGTTGGTCGTGCGGGTGGCAGCCACTCGATGTGTCCCTTTCACGTCGATGTTTCTCTCTCTCTCTCACTCTCACTCTATCTGAACAAAAAAGAAAAAAAAAAAAAAATGTCCTCAGGTGAGGATAAAAAAAATAATAAAGGTGACATAATAGTGAAATACAAAGTGTAAACCTTCGTTGGCTCTTGATTATAAACAGTACGCACAAAAGACATTTTGGGGGCAATTGCGAAAGTGGATACGGTATTCAATGATATTGGGGCATTATTATTAACTTTCTTGAGTGAGATAATGGTTTTGTATCTCTTAAACAAAATGTAGAGAATGTCCTTATGCCCTGGCCGGTTTGGCTCAGCGGTTGGAGCGTCCGCCTGCGGTCCAGAGAGACCCGGGTTCGGTTCCCGCTAAGGGCATGTACCTCGGTTGCAGTTTGTCCCCGGCCCTGGTTGGTCGTGCGGGTGGCAGCCACTCGATGTGTCCCTTTCACATCGATGTTTCCCTCTCTCTTCCTCTCTCTCCCTCCCACTCTGTCTGTACAAAAAATGGAGAATGTCCTTATTTCTAGAAATGCATGCAGAAGTATTTAAAGGTGAAGTATCATGATGTCTGATAGAGAAAGAAAAATGTTAATAACAGTTAAATCTAAGTGGTGGGTATATAAGTGTTCATTGTAGTTTTTTGTTTTTTTTTATCCTCACCCGAGGACACTTTTGCATTCATCTTCAGATAGAGTGGGAGAGAGAGAGGGGAGGAAGACAGAGAGAGAAACATCGATGTGAGAGAGACACATCGACTGGCTGCCACCCACATGACCCCAACCGAGGCCAGGGACAAACTGCAACTGAGGTATGTGCCCTTAGTGGGAACCGAACCCGGGTCTCTCTGGTCCTCGGGCTGACGCTCTAACCACTGAGCCAAACTGGCCAGGGCCATTGTAGTATTCTTGAGCAAAAACATTTCTTACAAGATGGTAAGCTTCCAAATGGCATGGACTGTATCTTCTTAATTTTATATCCCTAGTACCTAAAGCACATCCTGGTACAATAAATGTTTGTTGAGAGAGTGAATAATAAAAAGAAATCCATATTTTGAGATGCTAGGCTTTGGGGCTAAAAGAAATGATGATTCTCTACACATTGCAGCCATCTTCTGAAATAAGTAACAGAGAGAAAACCTCTTATACATTGCCTGGCACATATTAGGTACCCAATAAATGTCAGTTCCCTTCTTTACTTCCATTCCTTTGCTCTGATAGTCTTTAGAAAAATGACAGATGTCATTAAAATACAACTGCTTTGAAAGTTCTCACATACTAGACAAAGCAAAAATGGTAAGTAATTAGGTTGAAACAGATTAAAACTTACTGAGTTAATCAGATTGAATGGACATTCATTACGAAATACTGTAAGAAAAGCCCTGGCCTGGTAGTTGATGGACATGAAAAACAGGTGGCTTTGGCTGGTTTGGTTCAGTGTTTAGAGCACTGGCCTGCAGACTGAGGGATTGAGGGTTCAGTTCCCGATTGGGGGCATGTACCTGGGTTGCAGGTTTGATCCCAGACTCTGGTCAGGGTCATACAGGAGGCAACCAACCAACGTGTCTCTTTCACATCAATGTTTATCTCTCTTTCTTTCCCTTCCTCCCTGCCACTCTATCTAAAAATCAGTGGAAAAGTATCCTCAGGTGAGGATTAACCACCACAACAATAAAAAGCCTGGACTAGTAGCACCAATAATAAAAATAATAATAAAAACATCTAACTTGTTTTAGCACTTTATCTGTTTTATCTCATTGAATCTTCAAATAATTCACTGTAGTTAGTAATATAATTATCCCTATTTAAAAATTTTTATTTATTGATTGATTTGAGAGCGAGAGAGTAAGGGAAAGGGAGAGAGAGAAATATCGATTTGTTTTTCCACTTATTTGTGCATTCATTGGTTGACTCCTTTATGTGCCCTGACCAGGGATCAAACCTGAAACCATGGTGCATCAGGATGATGCTCCAACCAAATGAGCTACTGGCCAGGGCCTAATTATCCCCATTTTTATTTTATTTATTTTTTATTTTTTTATTTTTTATCCTCACCCGAGGACATTTTTGCATTTTTTGTTCAGACAGAGTGGGAGGGAGAGAGAGGAAGAGAGAGAGAGAGAAACATCGATGTGAAGGGACACATCGAGTGGCTGCCTCTCGCACGACCCAACCAGGGCCGGGGACAAACTGCAACCGAGGTACATGCCCTTAGCGGGAACCGAACCCAGGTCTCTCTGGACCGCAGGCCGATGCTCTAACCGCTGAGCAAAACCGGCCAGGGCTAATTATCCCCATTTTTAAAAAGTGAGGAATCCAAGCCCTGGCCGGTTTGGCTCAGCGGTTAGAGCGTCGGCCTGCGGTCCAGAGAGACCTGGGTTCGGTTCCCGCTAAGGGCATGTACCTCGGTTGCAGTTTGTCCCCGGCCCTGGTTGGGTCGTGCGAGAGGCAGCCACTCGATGTGTCCCTTCACATCGATGTTTCTCTCTCTCTTCCTCTATCTCCCTCCCACTCTATCTGAACAAAAAATGGAAGAATGTCCTCGGGTGAGGATCAAAAAGAAGAAAGTGAAGAACCCAAGCCCCAGGGAGGTAGCGAAAGGTCACACAATAAGTATGTGGTAGAGCCGGAATCCAAACAAACTGCAGAGCTTTTGCTCCTAACCACTACTTTATGTTCTCTCCCAATGTCCTATTCCATGTCAGGGCTAGGAAGTGGTCCCAGCCACTCTTTTCAAAGATATGTTAGTCATCCTTCTAGACAAAATAATTACAGAATGTAGAGAGTTACTTAAAGCAGGCAGCCTTCCAGGGACAAAATTCTTACCTACAGAACAGATGGGATTCTTTCCTGAAGTTTTGGACCTAAAAGGAAGGAAAGAGTATGTTGAATACAA
The DNA here is from genome assembly GCF_014108415.1 of Molossus molossus. Lineage (NCBI taxonomy): Eukaryota > Metazoa > Chordata > Mammalia > Chiroptera > Molossidae > Molossus > Molossus molossus. Next base: position 45,303,387 of record NW_023425348.1, read on the forward strand.
TTAGATATCCACTATTTATTTACACAGTATACTCCTCATTAAGGATAAATTTATCCTCATTAAGGATAAATCAATGCTAGATATTTCTTTATTCCCTCCTTCCTTCCTTTCCTCAAATATTATTAAGTACCTACTATATGCCAGACAATGTGTTAGGTCTTGAGGATATAAAAGTAAGTAAATGTCTCTATCTATGGTCTAGTTGGAAGAGAGACACTGTATGTGAACAAATGCGAACCACATTATAGTACTGATCCAGGACAAAAATATGTACAAGATTTGGTGGAACACAAAGGAAAAGTATGATAATTTCCACCAGGGAAGTGAAACCATTTGAGCTGAGCTTTAAGTGAACTGTTCTGCCCTGGCTGCTTTGGCTCAGCAGTTAGAGTATGAGCCCTCGGACCAAAGAGTCATGGGTTCAATTTGGTTCATGGGCACCTACCTCAGTTGGGGTTCATTCCTGGCCCTGGTCAGGGTCGTGCAGGAGGCAATCAATGGATGTGTCTCTCTCACATTGATATCTCTCCCTCTCTCTCTTTTTCTTTCTCTCTCTCTCTCTCTCTCTCTCTCCCTCTCCCCTTCTTTCCCTCCCACTTTATCTGAAGCTAAATGGAAACATATCCTCAGGTGAGAAATTCATGGGAAGAGGTGAAACTGAGGCAAGAGAATCAGGGAGGTGGTTCTTGCAATAGCATTGCATTATTAGAACATGCTTGGGGAAGATGGAGATGAAGGGACAGCAATGAGAGCCAGACTGGATACAGAAGCCAGAGAACATGAAGGAGAATAAAATGGTTCTGTTTGGCCCTGGCCGGATGGCTCAGTTGGTTGGAGTTTTGTTCCATACACCAAAAGGTAGTGGGTTTGATTCCTGGTCAGGGCACATACTCAGCTTATGGATTTGATCCCTGGTCAGGGTGTGAGCAGGAGACAACCAATTGATGTTTCTCTTTCACATCGATGTTCTCTCTCTCTCTCAAATCAATAAAAACATAAATAATTTAAAATGGTTCTAAACAGACTAAGTAATCAGAGTATTTTAGTTCACCATCCTGCAAAGCTTTGACACTGAACTGTGGGACAAGTTACAGACAAGCAGATCCGTGATTAACTGCTGAATCCACCATTTCCAAACTGTGACCTTAGGCAACTTATTTTGTAGCTCTGTAACTCCATTATCTCACCTTTAAATGCAGATAATAATAGTATAATTTCATGGGACTGAAAAATCTATCTTAAACTCTCTGAGCCAGTTTCCTCTTTTTTATTTTTTTATTATTGATTTCAGAGAGAGAGATAAATGGGGTGGGGGGAGAGAGAAAGAACATCCATTTGTTCCCACCCATTCATGCATTTTTGGGTAAATTCTTGTATATGCCCTGACCAGGGATCAACCCGCAACCTTGGCATTATCAGGATGACGCTCTAACCAACTGAGCTACCCAGCCGGGGCCAATTACCTCTTTTGTAAAATGACAATATTTATATTTTTCCTGTAGTGTTTTTTTTTTTAAATCTTCACCCGAGGATATTTTTACATTTTATCTTCAGACAGAGTGGGAGGGAGAGAGAGAGAGAGACAGAAACATTGATATTAGAGAGACACATCGATTGGTTGCCACCTGTACGACCCCAACTGGGGCCAGGGACAAACTGCAACTGAGGTCCCTGCCCTTGCCCAGAATTGAACCTGGTACTCTTTGGTCCCCACGCCGACACTCTAACCATTGAGCAAAACTGGCCAGGGCTGTCCTGTAATGTTTTTGTTAATATTAGAGAGAACATATAAAATGCCTAGCATGGTGCCATAGTAAGCACATATTGAATAGTTGACTGATTAATGGAAAAATAGATTAAGAGGAAAAGGCTAAGCCAGGCTGGTGTGGCTCAGTGGTTGAGCGTCGACCCATGCACTAAGAGGTCACCTATTCGATTCCCGGTCAGGGCACATGCCCAGGTTGTGGGCTAAATCCCCAGTGGGGAGCATGCAGGAGGCCGCGAATCAATGTTTTCTCTCATTGATGTTTCTATCTCTCTCTCCCTCTCCATTCTTCTCTCTCTAAAACCAATAAAGGAAAAAAAAAAAGTAGAAAAGGCTTCAATAAATGTAAAGAATTAAATAAATCATCCTGAGCCAAACTGGCTCATGTGGTCAGGTAGAGATTCAATTCAGTGTTTTATTTTATGTGGCTGCCACACATTAAATATTTAGTGGATATCTGCTGAACAGAGAAATAAATAAACTACCAGATGTTCTTCATTACTATAGAGAGAAAAAATAATGGGGAGGTAGCATACTCTATATGCATAACACTTGGGTTTAAATCCTAACTCCAGCCCTGGCCGGTTTGGCTCAGCAGTTAGAGCGTCGGCCTGCAGTCCAGAGAGACCCGGGTTCGGTTCCCACTAAGGGCATGTACCTCAGTTGAAGTTTGTCCCCGGCCCTGGTTGGGTTGTGCGGGTGGCAACCACTCGATGTGTCCCTTTCACGTCGATGTTTCTCTCTCTCCCTCCCACTCTATCTGAACAAAAAAATGTCCTCAGGTGAGGATAAAAAATAAATAAATAAATAAATCCTAACTCCAACTCTTATTAGCTATGTCATCCTAGAGCAGTCGATTTATCATTCTGAACCTCAGTTATTTATGTATAAAATTGAGATAATATCACCTGTTTCACCAGATCATTATGAAGAGCTATTAATTCATTACACAAATATTTATTAGATGCCTGCTATGTGTCAGATACCATTCTAGGCCCTAAGGATATAGTAGTAAACAAAACTAGCAAGTCTTTATCCATACGATGATTACATTTTAGTGGGCAGGGTGAGGAAGACAGATAATTTAAACATATATACACGTACATATATATAAAATGTGTCAGGTGGTGATACCTGCTATGGAAAATAAGGTAAGGGGATAGAGATTGATTGGGGGGATAGTCAGGGAAGTCCTCTCTGATGACATAACATTTGGGCACAAACCTGAGTAAAGTCAGAAGGTAAACCATATGTCTATCTGAGGAGAGAATGTGCAAAGATCCTTAGGTGGGAGAGTACTTAGATCATCAAGGAATAGAAAGGGAGCCACTGTGGCTAAAGCTGAGTAAGTAGTAGTATACAATGAGGGAAAAGATTATATAAAGACTTGTAAAGTCATGGTAGGATTGTAGATCTTATTTTGATTAAGATGGGAAAGTTCTGATAGAGAAGTGACATGAGCTAACTTGATTTTCAAAGAATCACTCTGATTTTAGTATGAAGGATAGAAGACAAAAGTGAAGGCAGAGAGACCAGTTAGAAGGCCTGATAATTGTAGTTAAGAAGATAAGGAGCTAGTCCCTAGTAGTATAGCAAAACAGAAAGTATGAAACCTGAAACTGGAGGTGAGAAAATGGTTTAATTCTGTAATATTTCAAAAGTTGAGCCAACAAGATTTGTTAAAGAATTGGATGTAGAGTGAGGGAAATAACAATGTCAAGAATGACTCCAAGGGTTTTGGCCTTAGCAACTAAATCAATGGAGTCGTCATTCACTGAGAATGGGTGAAGAGTAAGATGGCAGGGGAATTCATGCTTGAGATGCTTAGCAGACATGCAAATGGAGATGATGAAAGAAAAATGCTGTGTGAACTACCTATCAGAATGCAAATATTAACTATATTTAACTACTGTTATTAATATCCTTACCTTAAAAGGGGAAAGGCTTTCTTAAAAATGATATCGTTCTTCAAACACAGCACCTACAGCAAAACAACCACGTTAGGACAATCTTAAGCACTGATAAACTTCCAAGCATCTTTTCATAAAGAGGCTAGAAACTCATAGTACACAAACTAAAAGGACCAAAAAGCTCTTGTCTAGTAAACATGCAGGCAAATCAAGGTCATCTTTTTTTTCTTATTCTACCCACTACAGAAAATGCTCAAAAAAAACAGAAGACCCTCTTTCCAAGCTGCCTTTTTTAAAAAAGAACTTATTTCTGCTTTCTAATTTGATCTATTTTTTCTAATATCAGTCAACAACTATTATGCTTTTGCCAAGCACAGGCATCATACGATATACTTTCTTAACTTCTTCCCTAATTCTCAAAACACTGCAAAGCAATTTAACAGGTGAGGCAGCTAAGGCCCACTGAAGTTATAGTCCAATAAATTATGGCTAATAAGCAGCTAAAAGGACTGTCTCACTCTAAAGGCTATGTCTCTATTACAACACACTATCCTTCTCAATACTAATAATAATGATACCAACATCAACAAAACAATAATTATGAGAGGAGGCTGTAGCAATGGAAGCTTCTCTCCCTGAGGTTCCTCCTCCCCAGTTATTTCTATCTCAGTCTGTCCTACTGGGCACCTACTCAAAAGATCACCAGTACAGCTTTACAAAGGGAGTAACAGAATAAGTCTTTTTTTTTTTTGGTACGTGCCCTTAGTGGGAACCAAACCCAGGACTCTCTGGTCCACAGGCCAACACTCCAACCGCTAAGCCAAACTGGTCAGGGTGAATAAGTCTTTTTATAAAGTAACTAGTTAATAAATACTAAATGTCCTTAAGGTCCCATAATTTAAGGAGAAAATCCTATCCACTGTGGGTAACAATTTCAATTCCTTCAATATATGTTAAAAGCCTTTTATAGCCTGGCTGGTTTGGCTCAGCGATCAGAACACTGGCCCGCAGACCATAGGGTATTGGGTTCGATTCCTGGTCAAGGGCACGTGCCTGGGTTGCAGCTTGGATCCCCGGCCCTGGTCGAAGTTGTGCGGGAGGCAACCAGTTGATGTGTCTCTCTCACATTGATGTTTCTCTCTCTCTCTCTCCCTCCTTCCTTCCACTCTATCTTAAAATCAATGGAAAGGCATCCTTTGGTGAGGATTAATGAAAATAAAGAAAGAAAGAAATAAGTAAATAAGTAAATAAATGAAAGCCTTTTATGGCTCTGGCTTGGCTCAGCGGTTAGAGGGTCAGCCCTTGGACCAAAGGGTCGAGGGTTCAATTCCCAGTCAAGGGCAAGTAACCACATTATTTTATTTTATTTTTTTTATCCTCACCCGAGGACATTTTTCCTTTTTTTTTTGTTCAGGTAGAGTGGGAGGGAGAGAGAGGAACAGAGAGAGAGAGAAACATCGACGTGAAAGGAACACATCAAGTGGCTGCCACCCGCACAACCGACCAGGGCCGGGGACAAACTGCAACCGAGGTACGTGCCCTTAGCGGGAACCGAACCCGGGTCTCTCAGGACCGCAGGCCGATGCTCTATCCGCTGAACCAAACCGGCCAGGGCCACATTATTTTTTTTAGAGAGAGAGAGATAGAAACATGGATGTGAGAGAGAAACATTAATTGGCTGCCCCCTGCATGCCCCCCCACCCCACACACACACACTGGGAATCAAGCCTGAAATCTGGGCATATGCCCTGACTGGAAACCAAACCAGGACTTCTCAGTCCATGGGACAATGCTCAATCCACTGAGCTGCACTGGCCGGGCAAACACCCACAATTTTTTTTTAGTACCTTACATGTGTCTAAATCATAATTCCCTTATAGATTAAATATGATTATCCCACTTGCAGTTTAGGAAACTGAGATTAAGTAATTTACCCAAAGCCAAACATCTACTATCAGAACTAGCATAGGATCTTAGGTTTCTCTGACTTCAAAGCAAATAATTTTCTATTTTTTCACCTTCTTTCACATAAATGAATGTGTTGGTTGCTTAGAAAATTACCAAATTTAGGAATTCCCAGAGAATGTGAGGTCATGAAGGTTGGGAAGGATATGAATAGATGGAAGGGAGGGCAAAGTACATAGACAATCCTAAAAATCACAATTAAATCAGATACTTAAAGACTTTGTAAAGTATGTGTGCAAAATGCTTCATCTAACATAAAAGATAGAGAGCAGGCAACCGTGAGCCCCAGGAGACAGGAACTCCAGCTGGCTTCCACACCACTAGCCACCATACTGTGAACCTCAAGAAGGAAAATAACTGCAAAGGACTCCTCATAGTTAACTGGCTCCCAATTCCTAACCGGAGTCTATCATCCATTTGCCAACAGAGGCCTCATGCCCTCATCATCTCAGGGAAAAGGCATAGACTGAGTGCAGCTTTCTGCACTGTGTTCCTGGCTTCTGAATCAACCCTTATAGAGGAGTTCCTAGTACTGTATTTTGACCAATGGACTGAGACGTGCTTCATCTGATCAGAACTGCATAACTACATCCTCATTTGCATATTTACTGACAAATCAGAGCAGCCCCATAACAGCCAATCAAGAATATGGGATTCTGACCAACCAAGACAGTGCTATTTGCACCAATCAGAATGTTCAAATTTGGATTCCTCATTTGCATAAAAATGGACCCATCAAGGATCAGAGCAGGGGCTTTATATAAGTGGGCCTCTCCTTTGTATTCAAGAGGTCACTTTCAGTTTCCATCAGATGCTGTTTCCCAGGTTTGCAAAACTGTTCATGTGAATAAAGTTTCTACCTCTTCACTATACCCCAAACTGGGGATTCCTGTTGGCATTGGATTGGTGGCAGCAACCTTTTGTCAACAATACCATGGCTAGTACTTCCCATCTCTGGGAGTTAGAGCAGATGACTCTTAGGTTCCTCCAGGCACAAACAGAACAGAAATTCCATGAATAGAATATATTCTTTTTGTTGTTGTTAATCCCATCCGAGGATATATTTCCATTGATTTTTAGAAAGAGTGGGAGAAAGAGGAGAGAGAAACACTGATGTGAGAGAGACACATCAATTGGTTGCCTCCCACACAACCTTGACAGTGGACTTGCGAGGTTCGAACCTGCAACCCAGGCACATGCCCTTGACCAGGAATCAAACCAGGGACTCTTTGGTCCAGGGTCTGATGCTCTAACCGCTGAGCAAAAACTGGCTAGGGCCAGAATATATTCTTAAATGGGTCACTTCATCCAGAGCAGGTATTGGATGGGAAGAAAGATCTAGATGAGACTGATTTTTCCTCACTTTAATTGTTTAGATTTCTGAGTCTCTACAATAGCAAAGGATGTAATTATCTACAAGCCAGGCTTAAAGGTTGACACTTTCTGGAAGACATTCAAACTGTGGTGTGAACACTCCCTTTTCAGCTCTGGCAAATGTGCTTCCTCTCCCTGAAATGCTCGGCATTATTTATCAGGAACAAAGTAATCTATTTTGGGACTGCATCCATAAATACCCCCTCCTCCTAGTCAGCAAATGAAGAGCAGCTCCAGCTCTGGAGCAAATGGAAGAGGAGGACAGTCACGCTAGTGAATGAATGAATGAGGACACAGCTGCTGCAGTGGGTTACAAAAATACTTGTCTCAGGAGCTTGGGAGACAAGAACTGGGAAAGGATTTCACAGCTACCAAAGAAGCAAAATCATGGGACAAAACCTATAATTCGTGAGTACCTTCAGACAATAGAGCCCCAGAGTGGGTGGTGCCAGCAGTGGGTCAGGGGCCCATAAGGCAAGAAACTGAGAGCTGTTTTATGAAGATTAACAGAATGTATGTATATATTAACAAATCTTACTTAAAATAGCATTTTCGTTATTACTTATTGAGTACATCCTTTGTGCTAAGCACTTTATACATACCATTTCAATTAAACTTTATACCAATCCTCTGATAGAGGTATTATTGAGATCATTGTCTGTTTTATAGAGGAAAATACAGAGGCTCAGGTCAATTGCCCAAAGTTACAGGCTTGGTAAGAGGTGCCAAGAATTCAAACTCAAGTCTGACTGAATCCCAAGCCATATTTTCCATTCTGCCACATTTACCTCTCAAAAGAGTAATACTAATTCATATTAGTGAAATTAATATGCTAATAATAGCCTAAATAACCCTACTCTTTGTTGAGCACCTGCTATATGCCAAACATCGTTTCCTTTAATGCTCACAACCATTCTGAGGTAGGTATTTTTACTCCCATTTTAATGTGAGGAAACCAAAGCTCAGAAAGGTGAATTAATATGCTTAATGCACATAGCTAGTAGCCGTGTTCTAGTTGATCTTTTCCTAAGTTCTTTCAAAACTGCTTTTGTTTATAGTTTCCCTTTAGCCATTCTATTCCAAGTCTGTCTTTGCACTGAATCTTTATGGCAATTAGGAGCACAGGTTACAGATTCACAGAGACCTGGGTTTGAATATCAGCACTTCCATTTTAAGAGCTGTATGATCTTTGGCAAGTCACTTAAGGAATACATGGCCTCAGATACTGTATGACTTCATTTATATAAAATGACCAGAACAGACAAATCCATAGAGACAGAAAGTAGAGTAGTGATTCCCAGGGGGTGTACAGAGGGGTTGGAGAATGATAAGTGACTTGCTATGGGTACAGAGTTTCTTTTTGGAGTGACAAAATGGTTTGGAATTAGATAGTAGTGATAGCTGCACAACTTTGTGAATATGCTAAAAATCAATGAATTGTCCACTTTTATGTTTTAGGGTTTTTTGCATTTTATCCTCAGATAGAGCGGAAGGGAGAGAGAGATGAAGAGAGAGAAACATCGACATGAGAGAGACACATCGACTGGTTGCCACCCTCACAACCCCAACCGGGGCCAGAGACAAACCCCAACCGAGGTACGTGCCCTTAGCAGGAACCGAACCCAGGCCTCTCTGGTCCATGGGCTGACACTCTAACCCCTGAGCCAAACTGGCCAGGGCTGAATTGTCAACTTTTAAAGGGTGATGGCCGGCCGGTGTGGCCCAGTGGATTGAACCTTGTCCCAATGACTGAGACGTCCCGATTCGATTCCTAGTCAGGGCACATGCCTGGGTTACAGGCTCCATCCCCAGTAGGGGGTGTGTAGGAGGCAGCCAATGGATGTTTCTATCTCTCTCTCTCCCTTCTTCTCTCTCTAAAATATCAATAAAAACATATTTAAAAAAATAAAATAAAGGGTGAATATTATGGTATGTGAATTCTCTCTCTCTCTCTCTCTCTCTCTCTCTCTCTCTCTCTCTCTATATATATATATATATATATCTGGCCTCACACCGTAACTGCTAGATGGCACTTTTAGGCCATAGCTGAGCTCTGTTAAGCCCAATTCCCTAACTTTCTCCAGGACTAAATTCAGTTTCAAAATACCTGTGGTCACCCGACTGGTGTGGCTCAGAGGTTGAGCATTGAGCCATGCACTAAGAGGTCGCTGTTTCGATTCCTGGTGAAGGCACATGCCAAGGTTGTGGGCCTGATCCCCAGTGGGGGGCATGCAGGAGGTGGCCAATTGATGTTCTCTCTCATCAATGTTTCTGTCTCTCTCTCTCTCCCTTCCTCTCTCTAAAATCAATAAAGAAAAAAAATTAAAACAAAACCAAAACACCTGTGGCCATCTCCTGAAATTTAAGTACACCCCCCTACTATCCCCTCAACTCTCATCCCCATACTTCTCTGCACATTCTCCCTTGATCCAAGCCCCACTGTTTCTCTCCATCCCAATTTCCCAGTGTGTTCACATTTCAGGGTTTTTGCACATGCACTATGTAAATTCTGTCATTCTTTAAAAAAAGAAAAAACAGTTCTATCATTCTTTAAGTCTTAGTCATTCATGTAACAACCTCAGGAATACTTTCCTGACTGTTCAGACTTGCTTAGATCCTGCTGTTACACATTCATACAGCACCCAGAATGGCTGCTTTCTTTTATGGCATTTATCACAAAAAGTTATATATTTAATTAGTCTGTCTCTTTTGCTAGGAATATAAGTTCCATGAAAACAGGAAATTGCTGCATCCCAGCATCTAGCACATTCTCTACACATAGCAAGTGCTCAATAAATATTTACTGGTTGAATTAATAAAAACGTTACTTCCTTATCTCTAAAGAGGTTATAAAACTATTTACCTTGTGGAGTTGTTGATATGATTAAATTATATAATATATAAAAAGGGCTTAGCAAGCATAAGGCACATTATTAATGGTCAAATAGGTAGCAGTTATAACAGTGGTGGTGATTGTTCAGCTCATTTATTATATAACATATACCTTAGTGTGTGATGGGTGCTGAAGATAAAATCATGAACAAAATAGAAAAATGTCCCAGTCTTCCGCTTACAGTCTAGTAATGAGCAAGATATAGTGAATTTCTTGACAATTTTCCTGGGATTTTGGACTCCATGCCCTTCTAGGCACCATAAATTTATTTTATATTTCCTATCTTCCTATGTCCTCCTAATTCATGTCTGTTAGTTTTGATTTGTCATTTGTTCATATGAACTCTGCTCCATGTTAGCTTTCTGTTTTTTTGTTTTTTTATCCTCACCAGAGGACATTTTTGCATTCATCTTCAGATAGAGCGGGAGGGAGAGAGGAGGAAGAGAGATAGAAAAACATCCATGTGAGAGAGACACATCAAGTGGCTGCCACCCATACGACCCCAACAGGGGCCGGGGACAAACTGCAATCAAGGTACAATGCCCCTAGCGGAAACTGAACCCAGGCCTCTCTAGTCTGCGGGCCAACGCTCTAACCGCTAAGCCAAACCAGCCAGGGCTGTTCCATGTTAGCTTTCAATGTTTTCACTTGAACTATGAGATCTGTCCCCAGCATTGCTCTTTCTGAGCTCTCATCTTGATTAATCAATATGTTTCCTGGTTTGATCAAAATCAGCATTAGTATCTTGATCAGATCCACCCTGCTCTACTATTTATGTTAACTCAGAGAGGTACATGATTCCATCCAGTTTTTTGTTTTTATTTTTTGTTAATCCTCACCTGAGGACATTTTTTCCATTGATTTTTAGAGAGAGTGGAAGGGGGGCTAGAGAAAGAGAAAAATCAATATGAGAGACACACATTGACTGGTTGCCTCCCTCACATGACCTGACCGGGGTGGGGATTGAACCTGCAACCCAGGTAGGTGCCCTTGACCGGGAATTAAATGCAAGATTCTTCAGTACTTGGGCCAACACTCTAACCACTGAGCCAAACTGGCCAGGGTTCCATGGTTTTATTCCAGTGAAGTTGGGCTTCTTACTCACCTAAAATTTGAAATGATTATAAGATAAAAACCTCTTAGGGTCCCAAAGAAAGAGAACTGAGATAGGAGTTTGAAATACTAGTCTCAGCTCTACCATGTACATACCATGCAGTGTCAACTTTTGTTCATTCACTTACTCAATATTGATCAGGTACATGCCTTAAGCCAAGTACACTGTAGATTGAATGCATACAGACATGAAGAATATACAGTGGCCCACCCTTAAATATTTCTAGTGAGAAGGATAAATGTGCAAATTATTCATTACACTGCAATATGAGATCAGTATGATGGACTGTCTAGGTCACAAAAGAGGGAGGACTAACAACTGGGAAGGTCAAAGAAGGCTTTCATTCTTCATTTCACAGATGAAGAAACCCAAGATTATCATCAAACTAGGGAGATGTGAAATACTCAGAAAAGGAAAGGCAGTGCAGTCTTAGAGAGGTAGAAAATCTAGGCTCTATTCTCAGTACTACCACTTAAGAGGCTATTGCCATATAAGCAAGACATTCATTCACTGGCACTCAGGAGAATATTTGAGAACCTATTATGTACCAGATATTGCCAGTAGCTCCCATTTCCTCATCTTGTACCTGCCAAGATCATCTCATAATATTATAAAGATCAGCCCAGCTGGTGTGGCTCAGTGGTTGAGCATCAACCCATGCACCAAGAGGTCACTGGTTCGATTCCCGGTCAGGGCACATGCCCAGGTTGTGGGTCCAATCCCCAGTCAGGAGTGGGGCATGCAGGAGGCAGCCAATTGATGTTCTCTCTCATCACTGTTTATATCTCTCTCTCCCTCTCCCTTCTTCTGTCTCTAAAATCAATAAAGAAAAAAAGTATAAAGATCAAATGAAATTATGCAAGTGAAGCAGTTTATTAATTATAGAATAATATCAATATTTCTATCTGTATAGTCCTTCACACCTTACAAAGTACTCTTACATTGTCTTTTACAATCTTTTAGATTATAAACAATTTCATATAGTGGGCATAATGATCTGCATTTTACAAATATGAAACTGAAGCAGAGAGAGGTCAAATAACCTGCCTAAGATCATACAGTCAGAAAGAGATAGAACCCAGTTCTGATGCAAATCCCATTGGTTTTCCTTTTGAGTAGTATTAACTAATACTAGTATAGTATTAACTAACACTTCCAGACAGGCTGAGACAAGGATGAGCACAGACTGTACATGATTAGGTACCAAAACATAATACCAGTTAGAAGTTAAAAAAATAAATAGGCACATTAGCTGGAATAAAAAAATAGGCACATTAGTGGTGAGAGGGGGTGAGGGTACTACAAGTGAGAAGGCTCCATAAGATCAAGGATCAGGAATTCAGCATTTAGCAAATAAAGGAGAGATTATCTGGACGAAGCAGCAGGGCAGATGGAAGAGTAGTCTACAAAGGAGTCTAGAAGGAAACAGTGGCATAAGACTTGGAAGGGCCCTAGATGTCCTTATATCTTCAGGTGATGGCCTAATGACAGATTTTCATGAGCTGTCCTGGAGTATAGAATGGTCAAAAAACAGTATTCCTTGAAAAATGATCCCTCCCTTTCAGCATTCCTCAGAATCAAGGCAAATAGAGCAGGAGCATGGAGTCACCAATTTGACTGTCTTTAACAACAGAATTTTGAAACTTTCTGATTTTATTATCCTTTCACCAGATCTGGCTCCGTTCTCACAATTTGGCTAGAGTGAACAACTGAGTTATTTCATACAGAATGAAGTGAGATTTGGAACCTTAAGGAACAAAGCTAGAGAAATTCAGGGGCTGCCCCAAAATAATTACTAGTAGATCCATGAGCAGCAATGATCATGCTAATCTATGCATCATGGAGATATAGTCTCTACAATTAATACCTAAAATTTTAAAATAAATTGCTAAAAAAAAAAAAAAAATAAGTCACTGCCCGGCTGGTGTGGTTCATTGGCTGAGCATCGACCCATGCACAAAGAAGTCCCGGATTCGATTCCTGGTCAGGACAAATGTCCAGGTTGTGGCCCTGGTCCCCAGTGGAGGCCATGCAGGAGGCAGCCAGTCGTTCTCTCATCGATGTTTCTATCTCTCTCTCTCTCCTTCTCCCTACCTCTCTCTCTCTAGAATCAATAAAGAGCCCTGCCGGTTTGGCTCAGCGGTTTGGCTCAGCGGTTAGAGTGTCCGCCTGCAGTCCAGAGAGACCCAGGTTCGGTTCCCGCTAAGGGCACGTACCTTGGTTGCAGTTTGTCCCCGGCCCTGGTTGGTAGTGTGGGTGGCAGCCACTCGAGGTGTCCCTTTCACGTCGATGTTTCTCTCTCTCTTTCCCTCTCTTCCTCTCTCTCCCTCCCACTCTATCTGAACAAAAAATGGAAAAATGTCCTCGGGTGAGGATAAAATAATAATAATAATAGAATCAATAAAGAAAAGATATTTTTAAAAGTAATAAGTCACTATTCTCAGAAGCATGATACAATTGAAAGAGCATAACAGAAATCTGTTCAATCTGTTAAGAGGACCAGGGAAAGCCAAAGAATGCAGTTATGGTGGGTCAAACGGTTTTACTGCAGTCACTTAAGGTTTTATAAGTAAAAATGTATTTTATTACCACCCTTCCCTTATCGCCAAGTAGTCTCACATTTCAATCAGCTCAGCAAGTCAAAAACGGTATTCTTAGAAATTTTTCTGGAAGTTGATGAGTTAACTCAAGAATAAAGTGACCTGCTCAAGGTCATACTAAAGCCTCTCTTTCTGTCGTGACTCCCATAGTGGGGAAATCTTCTCTTTCCAGGCCAATGGGCGGCGAGGGTAGCTAGTGAGAGGTCCGTGGCGCATGGAATTGTGCGGCCAAGCGAGAGGAAGGAGCGCAACCCTTTGATTACAAGGGCGTCGCAAGTCCTGCCGGGAAGAGCCTTGTTTTCGCCAGCGTCTATACACCCGGATGTCTGAAGAGGGAGCGCAACCTTTTCATTACAAGATGCCGCATGTGCTGCTGGGAAGAGCCTTGCTCTCGCCATTGTCTATATACCCGGATGTCTGCAGAGGCGGTGACAGCCGGGACCACCTCCCAGCTCTGCTCTCCTCACTACCTCCCCCGTGCCGGGCGTGCGTGGAACCCACGTTACCTTTCCCAGAGCTCCGTTCATCCTTTGCTGCTGCGGCCAGTTATTGTGTAAGCTGAAGATCAGCCCAAACAGCTGCAATCTCTGGGCGGCTGATAACACTGACGGAACAGCCTCGATCGGGTCCAGTAACAATATCCGACCGAGACTCACTCATCTCCTGCAGCACCTTGGTTCCGGCAGCTTCTGAGACTCAATGTCCAGAAATCCCCCGCCGACTCCGCCCTCAGTACAGCTCAAGTGTCACCTTCACTGCTTTCTCCAGGCAGAATTAATTGCCATCTCTTTTGCTCAGATACTTGGTACACAATTCTGCTATTTCGTCTACCATTACTATTTATTGCTACTATCCCTTTCCCATTTTTGTGAGTTCAAGGACTGAGACCCTGTCTGATTAATTCATTCCAGCTTCTAGCACAGGACAGATCTTACTTCTAACCTGTGTTTAAAAGCTGATTGATCCTAAGTAAACTTTTCTGACACTCAGTTAGTCAGAGCCACCTCCTGATATGTCAAGGTTGAGGGTTCGATCCTGGTGAGGGCACATACAACAGTCAAACAATGAGTGCATAAATAAGTGGAACAACAAATCAATGTTTCTCTGTCTCTAAAAAACAATAATAGTTGGGAATAACTATTCTTTATTGAGTGACCACTGTGTGCAAAGCATTATGCTAAGTGCATCACTTAACTGTGAATTTGTCTCTTTAGATATGTCTCTCAGCATCTCTCTCTGGATTTACTTACATCTCCCTTTGTAGCTCCTTGGAATTTCATCATAGGAAGGATTAATAAAACAATAGGATAAAAAATCTTGGCAAAGCCTGGCTGGTGTGGCTCAGTGGTTGAGCGCTGATCCATGCACCAAGATGTCGCCAGTTTGATTCCAAAATTTTTTTTCCTTTATTGATTTTTAGAGAACAGGGGAGAGGGAAAGAGAGATGGAAACATCGATGACAGAGAACATCAGTTGGCTGCCTCCTGCATGCCCCCAACTGGGGAACGGGCCCACAACTTGGGCATGTGCCCTGACTGGGAATTAAACTGGTGACCTATTGGTGCATGCATGGGTCAATGCTCAACCACTGAGCCACACCGGCCATGCAAAAAAATTATTTTTAGAAAAATCTTGCCCTGGCCAGTTTGGCTCAGCGGTTAGAGCGTCAGCCTGCGGTCCACAGAGACCCGGGTTCGGTTCCCGCTAAGGGCATGTACCTTGGCTACAGTTTGTCCCCGGCTCTGGTTGGGTCATGTGGTGGCAGCCACTTGATGTGTCCCTTTCACATCGATGTTTCTCTCTCTTCCTCTCTCTCCTTCCTGCTCTATCTGAATAAAAAATGGAAAAATGTCCTCGGGTGAGGATAAAAAAATATATTTATATATATCTTGGCAGAGTTTCTGACAAGAAAGTAAACTCCCTATCACTGAAGCCCCATTCACATTTACCAGTCTTTACACCTTTTCCTTTACTAAGAACAAGAATAATAAATTTTTTAAAAGTAGTAACAGCAGCAGTAGCAACAATAATAATAAAAACAACAATAAAAATAACTGCATATTTGCCCTGGCCGGTTTGGTACAGCGGTTAGAGTGTTGTCCTGCACTGGAGAGAGACCTGAGTTCGGTTCCCGCTAGGGGCATGTGCCTCGGTTGCAGTTTGGCCCTGGCCCTGGCTGGGTCGTGCGAGTGGCGAACACTTGGTGTGTCCCTTTCACGTCGATGTTTCTCTCTCTCTCTCTCTCTCTCTCTCTCTCTCTCTCTCTCTCTCTCCCACCCTCCCTCCCTCTCTCCCACTCTATCTGAACAAAAAATGGAAAAATGTCCTCGGGTGAGGATAAAAATAAATAAATAAATAACTGCATATTTGTTATTTCACTTGATGTTCACTTTTTTTTTTTTCTCACTTGATGTTGACTTTATGTGACCAGCTACTCCCTTAATATTCAGAGTTTTTGTATCTCTGTGTCCTCAGCACAACCACATCAGAGAAAGCCTTAGGGAACAAGAGAGAATAAAGGGAGGCTCTTTAAAAGAATATGTTTGATCTCAGGTTAAACTTCCTTTAAAGTAATACCTCTATGGTACCTATTATAAAAAAGTTTCCCAAGGGTGACACAATAGCTCTAATCTATGGCTTAAATGAAAATATATGCATTAAGCTAACTCCAGTTGAAAACTATTTATGTTCAGTAGGACTTTTTTGCTTCTGTCTTTTGGTATAGTTTTAGTACAAAGAAAATCATACTTAAAAGAAAAAATTATATAAGGCCATAGGTGGAAGAGAGCTGGCCTCCTAGGAAAAGTTAGAAAGGGATGGTACTGACTCCCCACACTGTACTTTACCAGGAGTTTTCTGCTTGTGCAAGGATGGGCTGAGTGAGTGGGGATTATCTAGCCCTGGAGAGAGGGAGAAAGGATGATGAAAGAGGCTGCAAGAGGGAAGTTCATGTGTTTAGTAAGATCAGAGAAGCTGTAAGAAGGGGAGAAACTGTACAAAGAACCACTCACCACACAGCAAGGTGTGCAATTCAGTCGAGAATCTTTCTAGAAGCCCAGAACCTGTGTTCAGGTTACTGGGAGAGTACCTGCTGCACAGAGCTCTTCCAGCATAGGGATATTGAAATACTTGGGCACCTGAGAGGCTATCTTCTCCCCCTTCTTCCCATCCTTTTAATAGCTTGCACCACGTTTTATAGTTTACACCATGACTCAACATAAAAACTTTTCTAATGAACTAGGAAGAATCCTTTGTAGTTGCTGCTGCCCAAGTCCCATATATCACATGTGTACTGAAAAATAGGAACAGAAAAACAATAAATTCACTCTAACAGCCTAGTGTAGTTCTCCTGCCTGGCAGTCTGAGATTAGGAGACACAGGTACAGATTTTATAAAATCACGATGGAAAGGTCAATTTTGAAATAAATCCCTCAGAAGATAGTAATACCTATGTGATCTACTGAAATAGGAGCTTCTAACCTTCATCTTCAACTGTTCTCTCTGTCTTTTTTGAATGCCTCCTCCTCTTTACCTTCACATCTGCATTCCAAGGTCCACTTTCACTGTCTCTCATCTGAACTATTGTGCTGGCTTCTAACTGATCTATCAGCCTGTAGTCTCATCCACATTCCAGTTTATTTCCAAAGGTAATAGATCAAAACAAAGCAAAACCTTCAACAGCTACATAGGGCCCTCTAATTTAAAAATTTTTTTTTTTCTTTATTGATTTTAGAGAGAAAAAGGGAGACAGAGAGAGAGAGAGAGAAACATCAATGAGAGAAAACATCAATTGGCCACCTCCTGCATGCCCCCCACTGGGGATCTGGCCCACAATCTGGGCATGTGCCCTGACCGGGAATCGAACTAGAGACCTTCTGGTGCATGGGTTGATACTCAACCACTGAGCCACACCAGCCGGGCTGGAGCCCTCTAATTTAACAACACACTCCTTACTTTGGCATTCATAGGTCTTTGATTTTTTTTTTTTTTTTAATCCTCACCCGAGGACATCTTTCCATTTTGTTCAGATAGAGCGGGAGGGAGAGAGAGGAAGAGAGAAAGAGAGAAAGATCGATGTGAAGGAACACATCTAGTGGCTGCCACCCGCACGACCAACCAGGGCCGGGGACAAACTGCAACCGAGG
Organism: Molossus molossus; assembly: GCF_014108415.1. Lineage (NCBI taxonomy): Eukaryota > Metazoa > Chordata > Mammalia > Chiroptera > Molossidae > Molossus > Molossus molossus. The sequence goes on from NW_023425348.1 coordinate 45,321,153, forward strand.
TACGTGCCCTTAGCGGGAACCGAACCCGGGTCTCTCTGTACCGCAGGCCGACGCTCCAACCGCTGAGCCAAACCGGCCAGGGCAGCATTCATAGCTCTTATGATCTATCTTCAATTTACCATTCCAACCACTCCTACTCATATACCCTTTGCTTCTACTACACTGATAACGCTGTTCAACATATTTTCCTATACCTCTCTTCTGAATTTTATCATTTGTATTATAGTTATTGCAGATGTGTTTTGTCTGATCACCAGGTCATGCTACTTAATTTTATTTTATTTATTATATATGTATTTCATTCTCACCCAAGGAAAATTTTTCATTGATTTTTAGAGAGACTGGAAAGGAAGGAAGGAGGGAAGGAAAGAGAGAGAGAGAGAGAAAGCTCTTAACTAGGAAGAAGCTGGGCTGGAATCCTAACTTATTTCTTGACCAGTCTGTGAAAACTTGTTAGAGCCATTCTGATACAGGAGAGACTGAATACAGCTAGTAAGAGGTAACATTCTAAAAGTAAAGGATCCAACTTTTGAAAAGGCTCTGATTGTTACACTTGGTGAAAGTTTGTTTGGACTTGTTTCTTCAGAGGTCCTTACCACCCTCAAGATATTATGATTCTGAGTTTCTCAAGACTGTAAAACTATAGAACCCTAAGACTGTAAATTTATCATTATTATAAAGGCTCTAAAATCTTGTAATTCTTGTGGAACAACTTTACAAAGAGAGAATGAAATTGTGGATTAGCCAGTTCTTACCTGCCTCTCCTACTTGATCTGCCCCACCTCCAATCAGCTATTCACTTAAAGTTCCAAGTGCTTAAATGCCCATTGGGAAAATATAAAAATAATGGCACGTTCATCCACGGACTACTTTAGTCTATGCATAAAAACTAAAATGACAAGGAAAATACTTAGCATGTAATAAACAATACACAACTTTTTTTTTTTACAGCATTGTCCCAATTGTGTTAAAACAGGAGAAAAAATAAAAGACTGACCAAAGGTAATCATGATTGTTTCTGGTTGACAAGATAATAATTTTAAATTTAATTTTGATTTTAATGATTTTCCCAAATTCCCATTCTTCTAAATCATGCATGTGTTTTATAATCAGAAAGAAATGTTTTAAGTTCTAACGTGTAAGGGCACAACCTGGCGCCTCCAATTTTTCTCGGAGTTGGGAGGTAGAGAAGGGGCGTCTCAAAGGAAAGGGAGGGGCCAGCTGGGCTTTAACAAGCACTGTACAGAGGCGCTCCGACAGGGTGGGGACTGATCAGCTCAGCTGGAGTTCAACCCGGAAGCGCTGACGCTATCACTCTCGGGGCAAAATCCAGCCGCAAAAACTGGGAATTACGTGGCAGCCGCAGGAAGCCAAACAAGGCCTGCGTGGTCCAGGCTACCCGCAACGCCCTCCGGCCAATGCCCCCTCCACCTAGTTCCCGCCCCTTGCCTATCCCCATTGGTCCGCTGAACCGAGGACCGCCCCATCTCTCACTGGCCATGCTGAGTGTGGCAGGACGCAAGAGGGTGGGGCCGCGTGTATTCACCGCCTCAGCCGCACCCTTTCAGTGTTTCACCTAAATCGCGGACTGTCGGACTCGGTGGAAAGAATGGTTTGCCTCTCGGGAGCTGGGCGTTTGTGTGAAGTGTAGACTTTTGCGCTGCCTCCAGTTCTCTGAAGGCCTGTGGGTTTTAGTTTTCCAGAGGTGATGTCATCGCAAAACCTTTACACGGCCCTAATGCCCGGGGATAAGGTCTGAGAACCACTGAAAATCAGAGATCTTTAGAGATCGGGTGACCATAAAATTTACCGTTCAAATTAGGACAAGTTGGAGAGCCTGAGGGGATACTATTAATAATTATGATTGGCACAACAGTCATAACTGTGGACTGCTCTGGAACTTATAGCCATCCCACCTAGATATCACCAGGTCCTAGTCCTAGCTCATTTTGACTTTTATTTTATTAATTAATTTATTTTTGATACAGATGTTTCTCCTTTTATTCCCACTGATTCCTCCCTCCCCCTTCATTTTGACTTTTAAAAAATTGCCCTGGCCAGTTTGGCTCAGCAGTTAGAGCGTCTGCCTGCGGTCCAGAGAGACCCAGGTTTGGTTTCCTCTAAGGGCATGTACCTCAGTTGCAGTTTGTCCCGGACCCTGGTTGGGTTGTGCGGGTGGCAGCCACTCGATGTGTCCCTTTCATGTCGATGTTTCTCTCTCTCTCTCTCTCTCTCTCTCTCTCTCTCTCTCTCTCTCCCTCCCTCCTTCCCTCCCTCCCTCCCACTCTATCTGAACAAAATATGGAAAAATGTCCTCAGGGGAGGATAAAAAAAACAAACTATGGTAAGCCCTTTGGTGTGGCTCAGTGGTTGAACATGCACCTAGGTCAGAGGTCACCAGTTGGAATCCCCATCAGGGCACATGCCCAGGTTATGGGCCAAATCCTCAGTGGGGGGCATGCAGGAGGTGGCCGGTCAATGTTTCTATCTCTCTCTCCTTCTCCCTTACTCTCTCTAAAATCAATAAAGAAAAAAAATTATGGTAAAATAAAATTTTCTGTTTTAACCCTTTTAAGTGTACAATTCAGTGGCATTAACTACTTTCACGATATTGCAGAACCATCACCATTATCATTTCCAAAAATTTGTATCACCTCAAATTGAAACTCTACCTTTTAAGCAGTAACTCCCTCATTACCCCCTCCTCCTAGCCCCTGATAATCTCTAATAAACTTTCTGTTGCTTTGAATTTGCCTATTCTAGATATTTCACATAAGTGGAATCATGCAATATTTGTCCTTTTGTTTCTGGCTTATTTCACTTAGAACTTTTTTTTTTATACTTCTTTTTTTATTCCTCACCCGAGGATAATTTTGTATTTATTATCAGAAGAGTAGGAGGGAGGGAGAGAAAGACAGAGAGAACCATCAATGTGATAGAGCCACATAGCCACATCGCCACATCGAGTGGCTGCCTCCCCCACAATCCCACTAAGGTAGGAGGAACTGCAACCCGGTATGTGTCCTTGACCTGAATCAAACCTGTCTTTGGTCTGTGGGCCAGTGCTCTAACTGCTGAGCCAAACTGGCCAAGTCCTGGTTTTTATTTTTATAGCCATCCTAGTAGATGAGAAATGGTACCTCATAGTTTTGGTTTTTATTTCCCTAATGACTAATAATGTACATTTTTTTATGTTCTTATTGGTCAACTGTACATCGTCTCTGGAGAAATTTCTATTCAAGTCATTTAGCCATTTTTGAAATGTTGAATTGTTGGAGTTATTTACATATTCTGGATATTAAACCCTTATTAGATATATGATTAGCAAATATTATCTCCTATTCTGTGGATTGTCTTTTCACTCTGTTGATAGTGTCCTTTGATACAAGTTTTTAATTTTAGCCAAGTCCAAATTATCTATTTTAATTGTTGTTGCTTGTTTTTGGGGACAGATTTAAGAAACCGTTGCCAAATCCAAAGTCATGTAACACATCTCATTTCACAAATGGAGAAACTGAAGCCTATAGGGGCAAAAGCCTGGGGGCTCAAGAAGTTAATGACAGCTGGGACTAAAATTCAGAACTCTATTTACAACCAGTGATTAGAAAATAATAATACACTTTAAAAAAATTATTAAGTGGGGTTTTATCTTTAATAATAAAACAATATAGTAAACCTTCAGAACAACTTTGTTCGTAGACTAAACAGAGGTTACATAAATAGTTCAAATTATTATGACAATAAACAATTCTGATTAGTTTTAAACTAACAAATAAATAAAAGCTGATGTCTTTGATAAAGAAACAGAGAAGATCCTGCCTTATTTCATGACATAAAGTTTATAGAATGGCCTTTTTCATGGCCTGGAATACTAGGATTTTAGAAATCTAAATCTTTTCTAGCTGAGTTACCTGAGGAGCTCCCTGTTGAAACCAAAAGCCCAAATGTCAATTTCACTTGAAAAAATTTTTTTTTTTAAATACGTGCCCGGAGCAGGAACCCAACCTGGGACTCTGGTCCACAGGCCAACACTCCAACCGCTAAGCCAAACTGGCCAGGGCTTACTTGAAATTTTTTCACCAGTGTACATTAATAGAAATCCTCTTGTGAAATTTTTTTAATTGAACACACATGTATGAATCAGTCAACAACTATCAGTCAACAACTATCTACAGAGAACTTGAGGTCTGTTAGAGTCTTTATTCTTATTTTATCTATTAATATGTAAAGTAAACATTAGGAATTTATCCTTCTCCGAGATATCTATGATACACTCTGTTAGGGCTTAAACAAGGCTAGTCCTTCTATCCTTTTCCCCCCCCCTTCTATGTTATATCCACGTCAAGATTAATGTGGCGTATAGATGATGGCAATGATTCCCATCACATTCATTTCTGGATATTTTTACTTTTTGAATTTTTATGAGTTTATTTGAGCCAAACTGATGACATATGCCAGGGAGCAAGATCTTTTTTATTTAATTTATTATTTTTTTATCCTCACCAGAAAACTTTTTTTTTTTTTTTTGCATTTATCTTCAGATAGAGCAGGAGGGAGAAAGAGGGGAAGACACAGAGAGAGACACATCGATGTGAGAGACACACATCAACTGGCTGCCACCTGCACAACCCCAAACGGGGCCAGGGACAAACCGCAACCCTTAGCGGAACTGAACCCGGGAATCTCTGGTCCATGGGCCTATGCTCTAACCGCTAAATTGGCTGGGGCAGGGAGGGAGCAAGATCTTAAATGCTCCTGTACATTTTTATTTTATTTTATCCTCACCACAGGATATTTTTGCATTTATCTTCAGATAGAGCGGGAGGGAGAGAGAGAGGAAGAAAGAGAAAAACACCGACCCGAGAGATACACATCAATTGGTTGCCACCCGCACAACCCCAACCAGGGCCGGGGAGGAACTGCAACCGAGATACATGCCCTTAGAGGGAATCGAACCCAGGACTCCCTGGTCCGCGGGCCGATGTCTAACCGCTGAGCAAAACTGGCCCGGACTGGACATTTTTAAATAGCATCATTTTTTCCCCCTTCAAGGCTCTAAGGTTTGTGGTGTGTGTGTGTGTGTGTGTGTGTGTGTGTGCGTGTGTTTTAATAATATGGAAGCTTTTACTTTTGGAAATTAAAAAAAAATTGCCCTAAATAGAAACTGAATTCACTAAACATTTAATTTTATATGTGGAAAAATTGCCAATTATAGTATCTCCCTCTTTTGCCCTGGCCAGTGTGGCTCAGTTGGTTGGAGCATCATCCTATACACCGAAAGATAGCAGGTTCAATTCCCAGTCAGGGCACATCCCTAGTTGTGGGTTCTATCCCTGGCCAGGGTGCTTTTGGGAGGCAACCAATCAATATGTCTCTCACATCAATAATTCTCTCTTTTCCTCTCTCTCAAATCAATAAAATTGCTTAAAAAATATATATCTCCCTCTATCAAATCTTTCCACCAACCTGCCCACCCCCTGAGTTAATTTACTATTAGAACTGTCTTTAAAAATAAACAAACCATGCCCTGGTGTGGTTCAGTGATTAAAGCATCAGCCTGCACACCAGATGGTGGTGGGTTCAATTCTGGTCAGGGTCACGAACTGGATCACAGGTTCGATCAGGGTGTGTGCGGGAGGTAACCAATCTATGTGTCTTTCTCACATGGATGTTTCTCTCTTTCCTCTCTCTCCACCTTCCTCCCTTCCACTCTGTCTATAAATCAATGGAAAAAATATGCTCGGATGAGGATTAACAAAAAATTAAAAAATAAATAAACCTGTTTTTAAAAGTGTGTATAAATATTATTTTTGTACTTGCAAAGCATATCTCAACTCAGGAACACAAAAAGGTAAAATAATTATCTCCTTTGCTTCTTCCCAAAATTTCTGCAAAGAAGAATTATAGTGAGTATTTTACTTTAACCTCCCTATAAAAATCAGACCATTCTAGATAATGTGTTTTCTAGATCAATCTCTCTATTGAGCATGTGCAATCACTTGGTTCTAAAGTTGTTTTCAAATTAGGGTAGCCTCACTGCTAAGAAGAGAAGCTCTTAGTCAGTCTATGGGGCTGCATGATCTGATTTCTTACTAGTTAAAGGTTACTTATAATTGGAGTTGCCAGATTTAGCAAATAAAAATAAGGATGCTCAATTAAATTTTGAGTATAAAATCTTAAATTCAGTTTTAATTGTGCATCCTTTATCTGCAACCCAATCCATAATACATCAGTACCATGCATTTGTTATTTCAATTTCACACATATTTACTGAATACCATTAGAGTAAAACACTGGGCTAGGCTTTGTAGGTCAAACTGAAGGTAAAATGTATGTCCTCAAGGAGTTCATGATTATTGGAAGACATAAGGCAAGACACTGAAATTATATGTAAATAAATGAAAACTACATGTATAATAATATTACTACATAGAGCTGACTGCCAATCCCTATGTAGTTTGTTTTTTTGAATTGTTGAGTATTACTCTCTTCTAGGAATCTGTATTTTTTTGTAAGAAAAACAGAGTCCTTCTTTAGTAAAGCTCTGTCTTGAAATCAGCATGGATTTGCTGTTCATTGCTACCAAAGCATAAACATATGGTATTAAACAGGACTGTCCAATATTTAACAGGGCTGTTAAATATTTTAACTCTCTGTACACTAAAGTGAAAAATTAGAAAAATGGACAATTAAATGCTCTTTTTTCATTATAATTTCAAACTTGCTTTATCTTAATTTGTGACTGATATTTAATGAACAGTGATTTGTGGTTTGTTATACTTGAGCTTTTGGTTTTGCTTTCTGCTAAGAAGTAATGGAATTTAATGATCCCTAAATAAACAAGAAGGTGGTACTTAAAGGAACACTGTGACACCTTTGCAACTGATTGTTTTGCAAAGTGAGTAATTTTATTCTCTAACTTATGAGTTTAAAATTAAAATGGTTTAGTAGTTCAGATACTAATGTTAAGTTTTCTATCAAAAAATGTAAAAAGAATGCTATCCTAAGGTGGGGAGAGAGGGAGATCTCTACAGAAACAATTTTTTTTTTCATCTCTCTCCTTCCAAATGATAGTAAATATTCATTGATTTTTTTCTCCATGCAGGCACTGTGCTAAATGCTTATGAACATCATTTAATTTAATTCTTATGGGGAAACCAAGTTTGGAGAGGTTAGAGATGTGGTCCTATAGTTTTGGAGGATCTCTGGTGACCCTGTAAACACTAGCTATAGAAAGCGCAACATATGCAACAATTTTAAAAAGAACTTTAAAGACTCAATTATAAAAGAAGAAATTGAGATTGAACATTAAGAAAAAATTCCTGATAATGAAGAACTGGACAGGGAAAGTGGACAGATTTTCACTATACATACTGAAGTATCAGTTGATACTTATATGCCTAGAAGTTGATAGAGATGAATAAGTCCTACAGATATTCTCTGAGTTCATTAGTTCCTGGAAAAGGAGTTTGCCTAGGGATCAAAAAGGGGAACTTGATCTGCTGTGCATTGCTCTTTCCAGCTTCAACCCCATGTCCATCTATTGTAGAAACTTGTACTAACCAATCTGCTTCAATTTCTACTTCTTTTAAAAAAGTTTTAAAATAATTTTTCTTTCTTGATTTTAAAGAGAGAGGAAGAGAGAGGGAGAGAGATAGAGACATCAATGAGAGATAACATCGATTGGCTGCCTCCTGCATGCCCCGCACTGGGAATTTGGCCTACAACCTGGGCATGTGCCCTGACTAGGAATCAAACTGGTGACCTCTTGGTGCATGGGTCGATGCTCAACCACTGAGCCATACCCACTGGGTCAATTTCTACTTCTTTTTTATTTATTTATTTATTTATTTACTTTATTTTATTTTAGGGGGAGAGAGAGAGAGAGAGAGAGAAAGAAACATCGACATAAGAGAGACACATGGAGTGATTGCCACCCACGCAACCCCAACCGGGGCCAGGGACAAACTGCAACCGAGGTACCTGTCTTTAGCGGGAACCGAACCCAGGACCCTCCGGTCCGCAGGCCGAAGCTCTAACCGCTGGGCAAACCGGCCAGGGCCCAATTTCTACTTCTAAAACAAAGAGCAATAATTTCTACCTCTAGCTATTTGGATTCTTACTTTGAATGGAATATGTCTAAAACGGAACTATCTCCCTCCCTTTCTTGTCTTCTATGCCACTTTAGTTGCTACATTTTTTTTTTCCTTTTCTTCTCCTCAGAACCAAATTCCTTGAATAAAAGTCTTCACTTCTTGCTTCCATTACTTTTTTAAAAAATTTGTTTTTATCCTCACCGGAGAACATTTATCCATTTTTTGTTCAGATAGAGTGAGAGGGAGAGAGAGGGAGAGAGAGAGAGAGAGAAACATCGACGTAAAAAGGACACATAGAGTGGGTTGCCACCAGCACAACCCAACCACTGCCAGGGACAAACTGCAACCTAGGTATGTGCCCTCAGCGGGAACCGAACCCGGGTCTCTCTGGAACACAGGCCGACGCTCTAACCGCTGAGCCAAACCAGCCAGGGCCATATGTCTTTCACTTTCAACTACATTGTAAGCTGCTCAGTGGCAGAATAAATGTCAATGTATCCCCAACAAACACCTCATTGATTAGATAAGAAATTGTCAATTTATTAAAGTATCAAATAATCAAATGATTGGTCATTGCACATTTTTAACATACACAGTTAAGAGTATATAGAGGGAAGAGATTTAGCAAAGGAGTTAGAAATCTCATTAGAAATTTTTGAATTTTGTTACTGAGAACTAAACATATTTTTAGAATTACAAAACATCCTTACTTTATTGCCTAAAGTGTATAGGGATTCAGTGGTAATAGGTATGGGAATTAAATAAGACAGCATTTGTTTAAGTGTTTATATGAAATTGAACACCATGCTTTATTTTTTCTTGCCCTTCCTCACAACAAAGCACATTATCTTGTGTTTCATTTGTCCATAACACATGTTGAAACACATTAAACAATGTATAGATTTTTAGAAATAGGTTCATGGATATTTGTTGTATCGTTATTATTTATTTATTAAAAATTTTTTTTTACCTGAAACCTATATAATTTTATTAACCAATGTCACCCCAATAAATTCAATAAAAGAAAAAAAGATACCAACAATTTTAATGGCTATATAATATTTCATCATACTGATATATCATAATTTGTCATTTCAAAATGGAAATTGTTTATTTCTTTTTTTTCCCCATCCTTTGTTCAGATAGAGCAGGAGGGAGAGAGAGGAAGAGAGAGAGAGAAACATCAACGTGAAAGGGACACATCGAGTGGTCGCCACCCACACAACCCAACCAGGGCAGGGACAAACTGCAACTGAGGTACATGCCCTTAGCGGGAACTAAACCCGGGTCTCTCTGGACCACAGGCCGACGCTCTAACCGCTGAGCCAAACTGGCTAGGGCGAAATTGCTTATTTCTGATAACAAATTTTTAAGAGCTAAATTTATGCAAACTTTTTTAAAATTTTATTTTTATTTTTATTATTTTATTTTATTTTTTTACCCTCTCCCGAGGACTTTTTATTTTATTTTTTTATTTTTTGCATTTATCTTCAGATAGAGTGGGAGGGAGAGAGAGAGGAAGAGAGAGAGAGAAACATCGATATGAGAGAAACACATCAACTGGTTGCCACCCACGTGACCCCAACTGGGGCCCCGGACAAACTACAACCGAGGTCCGTGCCCTTAGTGGGCATCAACCCCAAGACTCTCTGGTCCGTGGGCCAACGCTCTAACTGCTGAGCCAAACCAGCCAGAGCTTTAATTGATTTTTAGAGAAAGAAATGGGGAGAGAGATACAGACATACATCAATCGACAGCCTCTCGCATGAACTGGGGATTGAACCAGCAATCTGGGTATACGCCCCCATTGGGAATCAAACCTGCCACCTTTTGGTGTATGGGAGGACGTTCCAACCAACTGAGACACTGGCCAGGGCTGAATGGTGATTTCTATTTTGATAGTAGACTAATGCAACCTAAAGAAGGGTCAGTGTTACTGCAGTATTACAGCTCTGTTGAAAGAGATAGATGATGCAACTTCTATAGTAAGAATGGAGTCAATTCTGAGTAACCGGTATAACCTATGAAGAGCACTAAAAGAAAGAGGAATATTCCTAAGTACTGACTCCTACATTCAGCATCTTAGTGAACTGTGTGTAAAATGTTTCAATGCTATGTGGACACATTACTACCCATACTTATGAATCTCAAAAATACATTTAGTGGGGAAAATATTGGAGTAATCATATTTCTCATATTTCTGACTATCTCATGCGTTTTCTGTAACCATCTGAAATATTTTGTGTCGGGCCTTTAACCAATATATAGTAGGTCCTCCAAAACTATATAAATATGTTTTTATTGCCCAACTGGTGTGGCTCAGTGGTTGAGCATCGACCCATGCACCAAGAGGTTGCTGGTTCAATTTCCAGTCAGGGCATATGCCCAGGCTGTGGGATCAATCCCCAGTGGGGGTCTTGCAGGAGGCAGCCAATTGATGTTCTCCCTCATCGATGTTTCTATCTCTCTCTCCCTCTCCCGTCCTCTCTCTCTAGAAATTAATAAAGAAAAAAATTAAATATGTTTTTATTGATGTTTTAGAGAAAGAGGAAAGGAGAGAGAGAGAAACGTTAATGAGAGAGAAGCATAGATCGGCTGCCTCCAACCCAGGCACGTGCTCTGATTGGGAATCCAACCAACAACCTTTTGGTTCATGGGAGGATGCCCAACCAACTGAGCCACACCAGCCAGGGCAGCACTTCATTCCTTTTTATGGCTGAATAATATTTCATTCTATGGATATACTATGTTTGGTTATCCATTTGTAAGTTGAGAAACATCTGGGTTATTTCCGTTTTTTTGGTTATTAAGAATAATGCTCCTGCCCTGGCCAGTTTGGCTCAGCGGTTAGAGAGTCAGCCTGTGGTCCACAGAGACCCGGGTTCGGTTCCCGCTAAGGGTATGTACCTTGGCTGCAGTTTGTCCCTGGCCCTGGTTGGGTTGTGTGGGTGGCGGCCACTCGATGTGTCCCTTTCACATCGATGTTTCTCTCTCTTCCTCTCTCTCCGTCCCTCTCTATCTGAATAAAAAATGGAAAAATGTCCTCGGGTGAGGATAAAAAAAAAAAAAAAAAAAAAGGAAAAATGTCCTCGGGTGAGGATAAAAAAAAGGAAAAATGCCCTCGGGTGAGGACTAAAAAAAAAAAAAAGAATAATGCTCCTGTGGAAGTTTCTGTATAAGTTTTTGTATGAACATACATTTTCAGTTGTGTTGGGTGTATACCTAGAAGTGGAATTGCTGAGTCGTATGATAATCATATGTTTAACATTGTGAGGAAGTGCCAAACTGATTTCCAAAGTGGTTGCACCATTTTATATTCCCAATAGTAATGTATGCTGGTTCAAAATGTTCCATATCTACTTTAAAAAAAAATTTTTTTTTCCTTACTAATTTTTAGAGAGGAAAGGAGAGGGAGAGAGAGATAGAAACATTGATGAGCAAGAACATCGATTGGCCGCTTCCTGCATGCCGCCCCCCCCCCCAATGGGGATTGGGCCCACAACCTGGGCATGTGCCCTGACCGGGAATCCAACCAGCAACCTCTTGATGCATGGGTCGACGCTCAACCACTGAGCCACACTGGCCAGACGCATATCTACTTTAATACTTGTTTTTTTCTGTGTTTTTAATTATTTGCCATCCTAGTGAGTTTAAAGTATTATCTCATTGTGGTTTTGATTTGTATTTTCCTAGTGGCTAATTATGTTGAGCATCTTTTCATTTGGCTATTGGTCATTTATATGCCTTCCTTGGAGAAATGTCTATTTAATCGTATGTCTGTTCTTAATTGGGTTGTTATTCCTTTTATTGCTGAGTTGTAAAAGTTCTTAATATATTCTGGATACTAGCCCCTTATCAGATCTATGATTTGTAAATATTCTGTCCCATTCTGAGTGTTGCCCTTTCCCTTTCTTGATAGTATACTTTGGTGCATGAAAGTTCTAATTTTTAATGCAGTCCAATTTACCTATTTTTCTTCATTACTTGTGTCATATCTAAGGGACCATATCTAAGAGACGTAATCTAAGGTCACAAATATTTCCACTTACGTTTTCTTCTAAGAGTTTTATAATTTTAACTTTTTCCTTTTTTCAGGGAGAGCAGTTCCTCACTATCATAAATTATGCAGTCGAGTTTCCCACATTTGGGGAAATCAGGAGTCAGAACGCCTGGGTGCAATAGATAAGCCTTGCCTTGGAAAAACCACCTTTGTCATCATGGTATCTCCCCTGGCACATAAGTATAATAATTTTAGCTCTTATATTTAGGTCTTTGATTCATGTGGAGTTAATTTTTGTATGTGATTCCTTTAGCAAGTGGATTACAGTTGTCCAAGCACCAATTATTGAAAAGACTAAGCTCTTTCCCTGTAAATTATCTTGGCAACATGTTGAAAATCAATTGACCATAAATGTATGGGTTTATTTTTGCACTATCAATTTTATTCCATTGATCTATATGTGTATCCTTATGGTATCAGTACAGTGTTGATTGTTTTGGCTATTCTGGGTCTTTTGAATTTCCATATGAGTTGCAAGATTAGCTTATCAATTTCTGCAAAAAAGCCAGTTGATATTTGGCTAAGAAATGTGTTGAATCTGTAGATTATTTTGGAAAATATTTCCATCTTAATATTAAGTCTTCCAATCCATGAACATGGGATCTCTTTCCATTTAGTTAGGCCTTCTTTAATTTCTTTCAATGGTATTGTGAGTTCCCAGTGTAAATATCTTGCACTCCTTTTGTTAAATATATTCTTAAATATTTTATTTTTCTGATGTATTGTAAATAGAATTTTCTTAATTTCAGCTTCTATTGCTCATTACTAGTATATAGAAATGGTTAATTTTTATATATTTATTTTGTATTCTGCAACCTTGAATTAACCTATTATCAATTCTAAAAGATAGTGTGTGTGTGTGTGTGTGTATGTGTAAGCCTTAGGATTTTATGTATACAAGATCATGTCATCTGCAAACAGAGGTAGTTATATTTCTTCCTTTCCAGTATGCCTTTTATTTCTTTTTCTTTCCTAATTGGCCTGACTAGAACTTTAAATATGAGGTTGAATATAAGTGGTCAGAGTGGAAATTCTTGCTCCTGATCTTAGGTAGAAATCATTCCATCTTTCAATGCAAAATATGATGTTATTGTTTTGTTTTGTTTTTCTTTATATCCTCACCCGAGGACATTTTTGCATTTAACTTCAGATAGAGTGGGAGGGAGAGAGGGGGAAAGAAAGAGAGAAACATCTATGTGAGAGAGACACATCAACTGGTTGCCACCCACATGACCCCAACTGGGGCCAGGGACAAACTGCAACCAAGATACATGACCTTAGCGGAAACTGAACCCAGGACTCTCTGGTCCGAGGGCCAACACTCTAACCGGCCAGGGCACATAATTGATTTTTCAAATGTGGACACAACAGACCTTGCCTTCCTGGGATAAATCTTACTTGGTCATAGTACAGAATCCTTTTTACATGCTGCTTGATTAAATAAGCTAGTATTTTCTTGAGGAATGTGTGTCTATATTCATAAGGAGTATTGGTCTGTAGTTCTTTTTTTCTTTAGAAGTCTTTGTTTAGTTTTAGTATCAGGTTAATATTGACCTCATAGAATGAGTTTGACCTCATCTTCTACTTTTTGGAAAAAATCTGTGAAGGATTCGTATTACTTCAAATTTAAATGTCTGGGTGAATTCATTAAGGTAGCCATCCGGTTCTTGGAAAGTTGTTATTACAAATTTTATCTCTTTAATTGTTATAGGCGTATTCAGATTTCTTGTGTCTGTTTTGGTAGTTCCTGTCTTTCTTGGAATTTGATCTAGATTATCTCATTTGTTTCTTTGTTGTTTTCAAATTTTAAGAGAAAGTTTATTTAGAAAGTTACAGAGGTAGTAGAAGTGAGCCAGCTATGCTATGTAGGCTCAGGAAATAAGTTACAGAAGCAACAGAAGGGGCATGTGGAACTTAGGAGTGAGAAAGGCAAAGGTAATGTGCCTTGGGGGAAAAAGAGGGGGGAGGGAAAAGCTCAGGCATGCTTCTGAAGAGGGAGAGTGTGTCTCATCTAGGATATCTAATTTGTGCAATCATTTTTATTGCTATATCTTTGGTAATAATGTCCCCTCTTTTACTCCTGATTTTATTTTATTTTTATATGTTTTGTTGATTTTTTAGAGAGGGGGAGAGAGAAATAGAAACATTGATGTGAGAGAGAAACCTGCTACATGCCCCCCACTGAGGGTTGAGCCTGAAACCTGGGCATGTGACCTGACCAGGAATCGAACTGGGACCTCTCAGTCCATGGGAGGGTGCTCAATCCCCTGAGCCACACCAGCCCAGCCACTCCTGATTTTAGTAATTTGAGTCTTCTCTCTCTTTTTTATTTTGATCAACTAGCCGAGGTTTGTTAATTTTGTTAATCTTTTTAAAGATTAACTCTTGGTTTCATTGATTTTCTCTGTGGTTTTCTATTCTTTTTCACATATTTCTGCTCTAATCAATATTATATCCTTCTTTCTACTTATATGTTTGTCCTTCTTTTTTAGTCTCTTAAGGTAGGAGGTTAGACTATTGTTTTAAGGTCTGCCTTTAAAAAATTTTTTTTTTCCTTTATTGATTTTAGGGACAGAAGGAGTGAGAGGGAGAGAAAGATAAAAACATCGACAAGAGAGAACATCAATTGGCCGCCTCCTGCATGCCCCCCATTGGGGATCGGGCCCACAACATGGGCATGTGTCCTGACCAGAAATCAAACTGGCAACCTCTTGGTGCATGGTTTGATGCTCAACCACTGAGCCACACCGGCTGGTCAAGTTCTGCCTTTTTTAAAAAACAGGAATCTACAGCTGCAAACTTCTCTCTAAGTACCGCTTTTGCTATATCCCATGAGTTTGAGTGTTTCATTTGTCTTAAAGTATTTTCTAATTTGCCCTGTTTACTTCTTTGACCTATTATTTATTTAGGAGTGTGTTGTTAAATTTCCACATATGTGTGGATTCCCCAAATTTCCTTCTGTTATTGATTTCTGATTTCATTCCATTGTGACTAGAGAACATACTTTGTAAGACTTCAGTCCATTTAAATGCACTGTGTCTTGTTTTATTGCCTAAGATATGGTCTGTCCTGGAGATTATTCCATGTGCCCTTGAGTTGTTACACTTTGCTGTGATTGGATGGATTGGTCTATAGAAGTCTGTTAGGACTAGTTAGTGTCCATTGTTGTTCAAATCCTCTATTTCTTTCTTAATTATTAATCCCTGTATCTTTTGGCAACTCCTCACCCTAGTACTCTACTATGCTTGGTTATCTGAGTCCAGAGTCTCCTTCATTCAATTCCTCCCTATATAGAGAGGGATAGGTTTATAACTACTGGTATATAGTCTTTGATACCATTCCTTTGTTTTTGACCCCTTTCCTTATCCCCGCCTTTTGTGGTACCAGGTGCTGCACATTCTTGAGCCTTTCTGGGGTTCTGCTTGGTTGATTGGCTTGCTTCTTTTTGCCTTCCCCTTCAGTAAACATTTTCTATGCTCTGTTTAGTCAGTTACCACTATTCTATCTTTGTCTCCCAAATTAAAATATTCTAGTTCTGGGTTATGGATGTCAAAGACAGAGTTTCCATTTTTATTTTTTATTCTTGTTTTGGAACAATTTCAGAAAAGGAAGGAGGCAGAAACATCTTTGTTGTTGTTGCTGTTAATCCTCACCTGAGGATATTTTTTCCATTGTAGAGAGAGTGGAAGGGAGGAAGGGGGGGAGAGAGGGAGAAACATTGATGTGAGAGAAACACATCGATTGGTTGCCTCCCACATCCACCCTGACTGGGGGCTGGGCATCAAACCTGCAACCCACGTAGTGCTCTAGACTGGGAATCGAACCCACAACCCTTTGATGCGTGGGCCGATGCTCTAACCACTGAGCAACACCAGCCAGGGCAGGAGGCAGAAACATCTTTAATTTACCATCCTAAAACTGGAAGTTTGTTAAATTTTTCTGAATAATGTTGTGGTTTATTATCTCATTGGATAATTACTGTAATGTAATGATTTTGGTATCTTTAAAAAAACTTTTTAAAATTTATTGAGAGATTTGTTGTTCCACTTATTTATGTATTCACTGCTTGCTTCTTATATGTGCCCTGACCAGAGATTGACCCGAAACCTTTGCATATTGGGATGACGCTCTAACCAACTGAGTTATCTGGCCAGGGCTTGATATCTTTTGACTTTTATATAAAATAAAGTCCTAGTCACTTTGTGCTATCCAAAAATCTGAAAAACTATTCACAAAAATATTGTTTCTCTTGGCATCTTAGGCAAGTTACAATTTGGCTGTACAGTCTGTTGGCATTTGGGTGCACACAGAATTGGTTTGGTCTCATTTTTCTGTCCTAAGGTGCTCTGTTCTTTTTATAAAGAGAACCAATTGTTCTCTTCTACTCAGAGAGTGATTATCTCTTAGTAGCAGGTGGAGTGATTCACTCTTCTGTACATCTTAGAGGAGACTTTTTTTTATTTATGGGGGATATAGTATGAGGAGAGGAGAGCTCCAGCAATGTGTCAGGAATTACACATTCTGGACTAGTATAAAAGAAGCAACCTCTTCCCTCACTGCAATTTCAAAGCCTGGAAGTAACACCCCACATCTAAGGCTCTGAGAAATCACATTATTCATAACAAGGACAATGATTCACATGAACGCAACAAAATGGAACTATCAAAAATAGATTCTGTAGATCATGCTGTAGCAAAAATATCTTCTGACTTAGCTTATAAATTGGTTATAATCACAGGAAGGACTATTCCTTCTCCTTCTCCTTGACAAAATACATTTTATACTTCTCTTATGCCACATCCTTGTACTTCAAGGTATTTGAAAAATGGATTTTGCCATGAGGCCTCCCCCTTTTTTCGTATTGTCCTTTAAAAATAAGAATTGCTTAAACATACCTTGTCATTTGTGCTCATTTAATCGGTCATCTTGAATTATTGAGCATTTGTCATTTCTATGCTTTGTATATTGATCCCTATTATTTTTAGTATCAATGATTATAATACCCTGCATAGTAGGTTAGAAGGGCTTCACATTTTATGGAATTTGAATTCTTGCCAAAGCTATTATTTGTTTCCAATATGAGCAATATGATTTCAGCCCTTTTACCTGGACAGTTTTTCCCCTTCTATTGATTTTCTGCCTCTCCAAGAGCAATACTTTTTTTTTTAGGGAGTAGTAAATAGAAAAAGCAATTCTAGTTTGATAACAATTACCGAGTTACACACACACACACACACACACACACACACACATACACAGTATTGAGTGCCTAAAGGAACTGAGCAAGGTATTTAAGGGGTCGAAAGATGAGAATGTTAGATGCTTTCCACTGCAAGTAACAATGACATGGACATATTATGAAGACATTATTAAATATATTTCTTATACTGCTAAAAAGAAATCCAGAGGAAGGCCAGTTCCAGGGGTGGTATAGTGGTTGGGTTTTTTTCTTCAGGATTACATATTAATGCTCACAAGATGTCTTAGCTCTGTATATATCCTATGTAACCATATCTAATGGCAGAAAAATGGCAGTTTTTCCTCATCTGTCTTTTTTCATCAGGGGAGAAAATTCATCTTAGAAGTCTCTGGGATATTTCCTTCAGGTACCTATATCTTAGCTAAAGGGAACCTAGAAAAGTATCTGTCATTTCTAACACATATTGTGGAAGTATGTGTGTGTGTTGGACAGATAACCAACAGCGTCTGCCACAAGGAATATGATGAAGTCTCAGTCCTCTTTCAAGAAGCTTTGTGTCACTCAGGGCGGGGAAAAAAGCTGTAATTATATTACAATTTATGTGCGGTGGCTTCCTGGACACTCATGGGCTTCAAATTAACAATCCATTTTAAACTGATAAAAGAAAAGTGCTCTAGGTACTTTCAATTTGGAGCTGCCAAAAGCTGTCATTTCTCATTTGGGGTGGTGAACACACTATACAGATGATGTATTATAGAATTGTACATCTGAAACCTATATAATTTTATTAACCAATGTCACCCCAATAAATGTTTTTTTTTTAAAGCTGTCCTCTCACTGATTTTAAGTGATGTTCTCTTTCTCCAAAATACTCTTGCCCTTCTATTTCCACATGTCCAAATTCCATTTAAACCTCTCTAGAAAACTAAAAACAGTTCTCTATAGAAAACTAAAAAACATTTGTTTCATTTATTCAGCAAATATCTGTTGCATGCTTACTATGTAGCAAGCATTCCGAAGTGTTGGGGATACAAGACTTGAGCTCTGACCTCATGGAGCTAGCAGTCAGGTAGGAAAGACTGGCAATTGATAATAATTAAGTGATGAGAAAGAATAGGGTACAAGGGGAGGACAGGTAGGGGTACTTAACACTATTGCTGTGGATGGGAGAAGACAAAGAACTCTTTTTGAAGACTTTTTAAAGATGATACCTGGGCTCTGGCTGGTTTTGCTCAGTGGTTACAGCATTGGCAGGGGGACCAGTGAGTCTCAGGCTCTATTCCAGTCAAGGGCAATTACCTGGGTTGGTTGTGGTTCATTCCCAGCCCTGGTCGGCCTCAAGCGGGAGGCAACCAGTCGATGTGTCCCTCTCACATTGATGTTTCTTTCTCTCTCACTCTCTCTTTCCCTCTTTCCCACTGTATCTGAAGATAAACAGAGAAGTATGCTCAGGTGAGGATTAAAAAAAAAAAAAAAAGATGATACTTGGAATATAAGTAGGAATTGGGGAGTGGAAGGGAGGGGAAAAGAGAACAGTGTGTAGAAAACGATGGAAGTGTTGGTGAAAGTGCCCTTGAAAAAGGCCTCTTGAATTTCTCCTTCTCCTATGTAATTTCTCCATTTGATGAACCCCATAGCACTTAATATTTAACTTTTAGACCACATTTTGTTCTGAAGGTAAAATGTATGATTTACATAGAATAGTTGATAAATGAGAATGCAGCTTCAGGAGAGAATGAGGCTGTATATGTGTCAATGCAAAATGCTACCTTAAAATATTAAAACATCTGAGATAAGGTAGATACCATACTTCTCTTCAAAATAATAGGAATAGCATCACCTGTCTAGGTGACTACAGAAACCAAAGCAGCAGGGAGGAATTGATTCATAAAGTTCTGGAGGAAGTACAAAGTAATTATAATTTCAATCCTCAGATGTTATTTTAAAGGCTATTTCAGGAAACAATGAAAACCTGGTATCCATCAGAAAGAAAAGCTTCTCTTATTTTCAAGAGCTTTTCTATTTAAATAGTCTCTTGGCATTGGCTGTTCTTTGTGTGTGCCAGGGTTCTGGGTTACTGGTTGGGAAAGCCTTCCCAAACCTGACAAGCTACTTTCAAAATAAAATATTAAAAAAAAAATCAAATGTTCATAGCATGCCTCAGATTTTTACCATTTAATTTTAGATGCATGCTCTAATTTTTTTCTGCCACTTAGCTGAGACGAACAGTAGTAAATTTTGATATAGAAGATAGTTTGGGTATATATAACTGTTGTCTTGATAGGCCAGAATAGATGACATTTTATGAACCTCTATTCCTCCCCTTAATTTATTCCAGTTCAGCAATTACTCCGTAGTTTGAGAAGGCACTTGTTTGATGCCGCCATTTCTATAGCTAAGCAAATAATAGTGAGACATATATATATAAACGTGTTTTAGATATGGTAATGAGGACTAATTTTTTATCATCAACTTGGAAACTCTTTTCTTTTTATTTTCTAATCCTCACCCGAGGACACTTCTGCATTTATCTTCGGATAGAGCGGGAGGGAGAAAGAGAAAGAGAAAGAGAAAGAGAAAGAGAAAGAGAAAGAGAAAGAGAAAGAGAAAGAGAAAAAGATCAATGAGAGACACATCGACTGGTTGCCACCCACATGACCCCAGCTGGGGCCAAGGACAAACTATGGTATGTGCCCTTAGCGGGAACCGAACCCGGGCCTCTCTGGTCCTTGGGCCGACACTCTAACTGCTGAACCAAACTGGCCAGGGCTTAGGAAGTATTTTTGATACCAGTTTTTGTTTTTGGTAGGTGCCCCTAGCGGGAACTGAACCTGGGACTCTCCAGTCCGCGGGCTGACGCTCTAACCGCTGAGCCAAACCGGCCAGGGCTGATATCACTTTTTAATTGTCCTCTTCAAGGGCAGAGATTACTTCTTTAGATGCTGTCCCATAGTGTGGTGAGGTGTGCATGCAAAATTCTCTAATTCAGTGATTCTTAACCTTTTGTTTATTCATCTTTTACTAATAGGTTGTATCATCTTTTACTAATAGGTTGTATTTTAAAAATTGTTTAGATTTACAGAAAAATTGAGCAGACAGTACAGAAAGCTCCCATATATTTCTCCCCCATTGTCTTTCTATTATTAATATCTTACATTAATATATTTGTCACAATTAATGAATCAGTATTGATACATCGTTATTAACTAAAGTACCTCTTTGTTCAATTTCCTTAGTTTCTATCTAATATTATTTTTCTGTTAGAGCATTCATTCAGCTTAAAACTTATGTTCAGTTGTCAGGTCAGTTATATCCACATTACACTTAGTTGTCATGTCTCCGTAGACTCCTCTTGGCTGTAACATTAACCTTCATATTTGGGTCATGAACTGGGTTGAAAATCTGCTGAAAACTATGGATCCTCTCCAAAGAAAAACAACATGCTTTGGATGTCTAATTTAAGGGAGGTCCATCCATAGCATATTTAGCTCTACTTGAGGAGGAACGGACGATCTTTAAAACATCCCTTTCCCACATTTGGGCTCAATCAGGCTCTACCTCTAATTTATTGTGACCTTTCTCCAACTCCATCCCCACTCCATGTGGGCCTCAATTTCACCGTCTGTGCAATGAAAGGTTTGTTTTACATGGTGGCACAGTTAGAAGGTGGGAGTCACCAAGAGTTGTCAACATCTGAGGAACAGACTCATAACAGATAAGCAATTTAGGTCAGGCCAGGGAAGTGATGGCCTTATCCATAAAGAGGTTGCAAAGTTTCGGGGGGGGAGGGGGGGGCACGGGACACAAAACCTGGGTTCTACCTAGTCTTTGTGGTTAAGTCATTTCCTTCCTCTGATCTTTAGTTTCCTCAACTGAAAATCTAGGGAGGCCCCTGCTCTGGTAGTTATGAAACTCCTGGGAGCAACAGCTGAGAATGTACCTAGTAAGATATCGTGTGATTTATGATAAGAAAATGAAGGTGGGTAGGTAGGTGCACGAGTGAAGGGCGGATCTGAGGAATGTGAGGAAGGCCAAGGGCTCCGGATAGAGGAACCTAGTACACAACTTGTCTCCATGACCCCGCTTGTATGTTGCTGGGCTTAATTCTACCTCCATTCCGGCCCCGCCTCCGCCCCACCTTTCTTCTCCTCCCTCAGGCTGTGAGGAGCCACACCTTGCATGGCCGCCATCAGACGACGCTTTCCACCGGGCGAGGACCGTGCGCGCGCTCGCGCCGCCACCTCACTCCCGTCCCGGCCCGCCTTTGCTCTCTTCCGATTGGTTCAACATATAAGTGACGCATTCGACCCCCCCCTTAGTCTACCCCCCCTTCCTTTCCCCAGGCTCCGCCCCACCTACTCCCAGCTTCTATTGACGCGAGTAGAAACCAAACATGCCATCATCTCTGCTGCGCGAGAGAAGCCGGGCAGCAGGCTAAACCAGGAAGAAGCCGGCTGTGGCGCGCACGCGCACGCACGCACGTTCGCAAGCCAATGGCCGGCGGGGCGGCAGGCTCGCGCCCGGGCTCGCCCTGCGCCGCGCCAGAGGCACGCGCACTCAGCAGGTTGGGCTGCGGCGGCGTCGGCAGCTGTAGGAGCTGAGGCGGTGCGTGTCAGAGGTCCCAGACGTCTGCGGCTCCGGCTCCGCCACCCTCCGCCTCTCACTCCAGTCTCCGTGCGGGGTGCTGAGAACAAAACGGCGCTAGCCTCGGGAGCCCCGAGCACACCGCTGGCTTCTCCCGACACCGCCCTCCTTCCCTTCCCAGCCACGGGCCTCGCTCGGTGCTAGGCGACTCCGCGGGGAAGCGGCAGCGACAGTTACCTGTCTGGAGAGAAGTCCTGCCCGCCAGCCTCGCTCCGCCGCCGGGCTCCTGCAGGGGCCGAGAGAGTTCGGCGCCCGCCCTTCCTCTCGCCCTTTTCGTCAGCCAGTTGGAGCAGCGTCGGTCCGGGAGGTCTGTGGGCTGAGGCGGCAGTCGCTCCTCCAGCTCCATCATGTCCGCGGGCGGAGACTTCGGGAATCCGCTGAGGAAATTCAAGCTGGTGTTCCTGGGGGAGCAGAGCGGTGAGTGCGCGTCTCCCCCCGCTCTGGCTGCTGGCCGCGGCTTCCCCGCACCGCCCCCAGTGTGGCCCTTCAGCCCACGGAGGCTCCCTGCCGGCCTCGCCTTCGCGCCTGGTTCCACCCCCAGCCCTTCCCCGGGTTCACCGACCCCTCCTAGCTGCCGGTTCCTTTCGCCTTGATCCTTCGCTCGGAATTTGACCCTTTCGTCCCCGACTCCGGCGTCTCATTTCCCCGCAGCCCGGCCTTCTTCCGTCGACCTCCCCTCCCCAGTCCCCACCCCACTCAGCCCAGTCCCAGCCTCTTGTCCATCCCTTTCTTCCTCCCGTCTCCGTCTTCTCACCCACCCACCCAGCCCCCTTCCTTGAGCCCCACCCTTATTCTTTGCTCTTATCCCAGTTCGTCAGCTCTGAGGCCCACCCCGGCAAGTCCCATTGCAGGGAACGGGGAACCAGCCCCTTTCAACCTTGGGCTAGGAGGGTGGGATCTGGGCGTTGTTTTCCCCAAAGGCTTGGCTCTGAGAAGTGCGGATCTAATGGAAGTGGGGGGTCGTATAAAATTCTTAGATGGTTTTCACCTGGGTGGGAAATTAGTCTGGGTTGTAGTGAATATGTATCTGAATTGGAGGCGATTTGAGGATGGAGTGAGGGGGAGGGGTGAAAGGGGTGGCGGCAGCAGTGGAGATTTTTGCCCTTTGGGTTAGGCTATGGCATGTTGGAAAACCTCATTTTCTTCTCTTGATTTCATTCCTGACAATTTTTTGACAGTGTTGGTGCTTTCCCGATCTGTGCCAGATGCTATGTCATGATCGTTTTACTTGGAATTTTTCACATCTCACCTCTTTTTCTCGTTTCAACATGAAGCAGTGTCTGATTTTCCCATGGTGTTGCAAAGAGGAATTACTAGCGAAAATGTTAATTATTCCATTTCTTATTGAGTATTTTCTAGTTATATGTTTACGATTCCTGTGAGAAGGCTTGAGAATAACATCTTTGGAGGATTTCTTTTGGGGTTAGAGAATATTGGAGTAGAGTAGGAATTGATTCATCATTTAGTTTTATAAATTAGATTTAAATATGTAATATTGCTTCAGCTAAATGACTCTTTTATGCTTAATATTCCATAATACCTGATAAGTGAAATAAATTATCTAATTTATCTGGTCAGGCTTTTGCTGTCACTGTAGTTTGTATTAGATACAAGATCCTAATATAGTGACGGCTGTCTCTAAAATTACTTCTTGTGGTAATTCCAATTTTATGCTGTATTATGCAAACTTGATACTTGGCAATTTAGAGATTATTATGTTTTGTTTTTCTCACACTTTTTGTGATCTTTAAAATTCAATCATCGAGAGATTAGTTTCTCCTAACTCATCAAACATTGAGTTACCCACTAAGTGTCTTAGGTTAGGTTATAGAAAACATTTGTTGTTTTTTGATTGGAAAGATGACAACTGATATAAGTTCAGAGTTTGAATTATTTATACTCATACTAACTAGGTTAACACTAGTTGCAAAATTGCTTCCAGTTGGACCTGAGAAATTATTTTTCTCCTTTTTTATACAGAATTTTTCCCTTTCCTCCTTTACCTAGGAAAAATGTAGTCTTATTTTTGCTTATGACTTTTCCTGAAGTAAGTATAAACTTGTTTTTTTAAAAAAATACGTTTTTATTGTTTTGTTTTAGAGAGGAAAGGAGAGAGAGAAACATTGGTGTAAGAAACATCCATTAGCTGCCTCATGCACTCCCCCTACTGGGGATCAAGCTGGAAACGTGGGCATGTGCCCTGATGGGAAATTGAACCAAGACCTCTCAGTTCATGGGATGATGCTCAATCCACTAACCCCCCATTTTTTTTCTTTCTTTCTTTTTTGATTGATTTTAAAGAGAGAGGAAGGGAGAGAGAAACATCAATTTGTTGTTTCACTTATTTATACATTCATTGGTTGCTTTTTGTGTGTGTCCTGACCGGGAATGAAACCTACAGCCTTGGTGTATCAGATGATGCTCTTACCAACTGAATTACCCAGCCAGGGCCAGAACAGTTTTAGGTTTGTCGAAAATTTTAAAAGATATTCAAAGTGGACGTATATAGCCCCACCCAGTTTTCACTATTAATATCTTACATTAGTATGGCACATTTGTTATAATTAATGAACCAATATCAATACATTTTTTTATCCTCACCTGAGGACATTTTTCCATTTTTTGTTCAGATAGAGTGGGAGGGAGGGAGGGAGGGAGGGAGGAAGAGAGAGAGAGAGAGAGAGAGAGAGAGAGAGAGAGAGAAGCATCGATGTGAAAGTTGCCACCCGCAGGACCCAGCCAGGGCTGGGTACAAACTGCAACCAAGGTACATGCCGTTAACGGAAACTGAACCCGAGTCTCTGGACCGCGGGCTGACGCTCTAACCATTGAGCCAAACTGGCTAGGGCTATTAATTCATTATTAACTAAAGTCCATAGTTTATCCAGATTTTCTTAGTTTTTATATTTTTCTGTTTCAGCATTTATCTCAGGGTAACATTACTTTTAGTTGTCCTGTCTCCTTAGTTTTCTCTTAGAATTTTTTTAGGATTGTATATATGCTTTTATTTTTAACTCTGTGGAACTGTGAGGTTATTATTTTTTGAGGCTACTGTATTTCTAAGTAATGCCATCCAATAGTTTTGACAGTGAAAGATTGATCTCTGTTTTTATGGGCAATGTCTAGTTTTTTTGTACATTAAAAGGTCTATAGAATCCATGTCATCTTCATGTAATTTTTCATGAATTATTTATCTTTAGGTTTTAGAATTCCACAATTCAGCTTTCAGAGACTAATCTGTGGCAAAGCCTTGTTTGTCTCCTTAATAGCATTTACCACATTAATAATTCTAATTTTTTATGTGTTTTTGTCAATTTCCCACAGCAGAATGCAAATCCCATAAAGATTAAAAACTATTTTTTGGCCCCGGTTGTTTTGGGTCAGTGGTTAGAGTGTAGGCCTGTGGACCAAAGAGTCATAGGTTCAATTGCGATCAAGGGCACATGCCTTGGTTTTTGGTTAGGTCCCTGACTCTGGTTGGGGTCCTGCAGTAGGTAACACATTGATGTTTCTCTCTTTCTCTCTCTCTACCTCCCTGCCTCTCCATCTGAAAATCACTGGAAAAATATCCTCTGGTGAGGTTTAAAAACACAACTTTTTTTGTTCATTGTATCCCCTGTGCCTAGCATAGTGCTAGACTCGTAATAGGTACTCAGAAATGTATGATGAATGAGTGATGGTTGAATCTAAAAGTAACCAAAGCGCCTGGCACATATGGCTCAGTGGTTGAGCGTCGACCCATGCACCAAGAGGTTGCCAGTTCGATTCCTGGTCAGGGCACATGCCTAGGTTGTGGGCCCAATTCCCAGTGTGGGGACATGCAGGAGGTGGCCAGTCGATGTTCTCTCTTATCAATGTTTCTCTCTCCCTCTCCCTTCCTCTCTCTTTAGAGTCAATAAAGAAAAAAAATACATAAATAAATAAATAAAAGTAACCAAAGCTAGTACAGTAGCCTGTATTAATCTTTGCTATGGAGAGATCTACATTTTTTCCTTATGCAATTAATGGTTTAACAATAACATTTTTTTTAATCCTCACCCAAGGATACTTTTTTCCCCATTTATCTTTAGACAGAGTTGGGGTGGGAGAGAGAAATACCATCGTGACAGAGACACATCTACTGGTTGCCTCCTGCATGACCCTGACCAGGGCTGAGGACTGAACTGCAACCAAGACACGGAAATCAAACTCGAGACTCTTTGGTCCAAGGGCCGTCACTCGAAACGCTGAGCCAAACCAGCCAGGGCAACAATAACATTTTATATTCATGTTATTTTATTGTATGCGGGGATACTGCAGATGCTTGGTGGACAGGGAACCCAATAATTTTTAGCCCTCACCATTTCACTAAATAAAAAAATACTGGCCAGGATTTCACACTTTTTTTCAGTTGAGCACTATTATTGTTTTACTGTTGTTGTTATTATTATTATTATTATTATTTTCTTTATTCTCACCTGAGGACATTTTTCCATTTTTTTGTTCAGACAGTGGGCGGGAGAGAGAGAAACATCGACATGAAAGGGACACATCGAGTGGTTGCCACCCGCATGACCCATCCAGGGCCGGGGACAAACTGCAACCCTTAGCGGGAACCGATCCCGGGTCTCTCTGGACCGCAGGTTGATGCTCTAACCACTGAGCCAAACCAGCCAGGGCGAGCACTATTAGTTTTATTTTGCTAAATCTATTGCTAAATTATTTGCTATTAGTATAGTACCTCAAAGTATGTCAAATGATATTCAAGACATGTTTAGGACACTGATTTGAAGTTAGGTAGATTGTTTTAATTAGCTTATCAAAAATTTAAGATTCTGTACTCTAATGAAGATAAGTTGTTTCAATACATGCAGCCTCAGATTGAATAAATGACGTCAGTCTTAGTAATCTTCCTATAAGTTCTTATGGTTTCTTTTTTTCTTTTAATTTTTATCCCCTTTATTGATTTTTAGAGAGAGAGGAAGGGAGAGGAAAAGAGATAGAAACATCAGTGAGATAGAACATTGATTGGCCGCATCCAGCATGTCTCCCACTAGGGATTTGGCCCATAACCTGGGCATGTGCCCTGACCAGGAATTGAACCGCCAACCTCTTAATGCATGGGTCAACACTCAACCACTGAGCCACACCGGCTGGGCTTATGATTTCTTTATATTTGAGCAGTGTACATGTTTTAGGAAAGGAATGTTGAAATACACAATTTGAATCTGAAGTTTCTTTTTCTTTTTTTTTTTTTAATTTTGAGGAATCCTTTTTTTTTTAATCCTGACCCAAGGACATTTTTCCATTTTTTATTCAGATAGAGCAGGAGGGAGAGAGAGAGAGAGAAACATCGACATGAAAGGGACACATCGAGTGGCCACCACCCGGATGACCCAGCCAGGGCCGGGGACGGGGACAGACTTCAGCCGAGGTACATGCCCTTAGCAGGAACCGAACTCGGGTCTCTGTGAACCGCAGGCTGACACTCTTAATCACTGAGCCAAACTGGCCAGCATGAGGAATCCTTTTTTTTTACTACCTGTCACTATTGTCTTGAAATGCACAAGTACTTCTAGGAATGTCATTTTGGTTTACTGTAGACGATATCACTACAAACAAATGTTATGGGTTGCAAATTAGGAAATGTCATCTCAGGGAAAAGCACATACCTGGCCTGATACTGCTTATTTTTAATGGTATTTTACCTTTTATTTTTCATAGTTCTTTAAAAAATACATATATTTTTTTGCCCTGGCCAGTTTGGCTCAGCGGTTACAGCGTCAACCTGTGGACCAGAGTCCCAGCTTCGGTTCCCACTAAGGGCATATCTCGGTTGCAGTTTGTCCCTGGCCCCTGTTGGGGTCGTGTGGGTGGCAACCACTCGATGTGTCTCTCTCACATCCATGTTTCTCTCTTTCTCTTTCTCCCTTTCTTCCTCCCGCTCTATCTGAAGGTAAATGCAAAAAAAATGTCCTCGGGTGAGGAAAACATCAATCAATCAATCTGCTATTCTGGCCCTGGCCGGTTTGGCTCAGCAGTTAGAGCATTGGCCCTGCGATCCAAGGGTCTGAGGTTCAATTCCAAACAAGGACACGTACCTGGGTTGCAGGTTCTATCTCTGACCCTGGTTGGGGATGTGCAGGAGGCAATTGATGTGTCTATCTCACATTGATGTTTCTCTCTCTCTCTCCCTCTTCCACTCTCTCTAAAAATCAGTGGAAAAATATCCTTGGGTGAAGAATAACAAAAAAAACAGCTAAAACAGAACTATTTTGTTATGTGGTTTGGTAGACCGCTCTTAAGAAATTTATGTTTCATTGGGGAAGAAATATATAATACCTAATATATAGTGTGATGAGTGCAGCTGCTTTGAAAAGTAGAATTAAAAGGCACAGAGAAGTGATATTGGAGCGTGAAGTTTCAGGGAAGGCACATTATAAGAATCTGTAGTTGAAATTCTTTTTTAAAAAAATTTATGTCCTTTTTTTAAAAATTATTTTTATGTATTGATTTTTAGAGAGAGAAGAAGGGAGAAGCAGAGAGAGAGAGAAACATCAATGAGAGAGAACATCAATTGGCTGCCTCCTGCATGCCCTCCACTGGGGATCAGGCCTGGAACTGGGACATGTGCCCTGACCAGGAATCGAACTGGAACCTCTCAGTCTATGGGACAATGCTCAATCCACTGAGTCATACTCATTGGGCTACTTTTTCGTTTTTAAATAAAATTTTTGTTTTAGAATAGTTTTAGGTTTACAGAAAAATCACAAAGATAATACAGAGTTTTCATATATTCTGCACCCAGTTTCTTCCATAATTAACACCTCACATGTTACATTTTTTACAATTAATGAAACAGTATAAGCCCTGGCTGGTTTGGCTCAGCGGTTAGAGCGTTGGCCTGCGGTCCAGAGAGACCTGGGTTCGGTTCCTGCTAAGGGTACGTACCTCAGTTGCATTTGTCCCCGGCCCTGGTTGGGTTGTGTGGGTGGCAGCCACTCATTGTGTCCCTTTCATGTCGATATTTCCCTCTCTCTCTCTCTCTCTCCCTCCCACTCTATCTGAACAAAAAAAAACATCGAAAAATGTCCTTGGGTGAGGATAAAAAAAAAAAATTAATGAAACTATCGATATATCATTATTAACCTAAGTATGTGTTTTATTTAGATTTTTAAAGTTTTATCTCATGTCTTTTTTTTCTATTTTAGTATTCCATCCAGGATACTACATTTGATTTAGTTGTTAGGTCTCCTTAGGCTATTCTTGCCTCTGACAGTTAAATTGGACCGCTCTCCTCTAACCCCTCCTCCCTCTGCGTATTAAAAATTTATTTTATGTTTTCATCACCATTTAAACCCTCAATGCCCTCTTCCACCTATACCTATACCCCTCCAGCCCCACAATCAAATTGGACCTCTCTTAAGTTACTTCATCCTATTAGATATCTCCAGGAAAACACATTTTGTAGTTTTTAATATCAAACATCCCTGTTCTGAAATTCTCAAATCTATCCCCGTGCTTTATAGTTAAAGCTTTTCTTTTCGGGGAGGCAGTATATAGTGAGAAAGACAGCTCCAGGGACAGTCAGGCTGTGGTTCTAATCCTGACCAAAACGTTTACAGTGTGATCTTGGACAGTTTATTTACTCTTTCTAAGCTTTTAAAAAAATTTCTGATATGGTAATACCAACCTGGTAATGTTGTTTTCCCCATCCTCTAAATGTAGATATCATACATTTTGGTTAGATTTGTATTTAATTTTTACATTCTCAATAGGTAAATGATGCAGCTGAGTCATGTAGTATACTGAATATTTGTAGTCTCGCATTTTTTGGTATTCTTTTGTGTCACCATTTTGTATTCTTTTGTGCTTTTATTTCTTTGTTTAATTTATATGCATATCATTAATTTATTCTCAGACTCTTTCCCAACAGTTTAAATTGCCTTTTAGTGTGTGGGAATGCATCCAGTTTTTTTTCCTCAGTTGGATCTCCTAAGAACATCTCCCTCAGAACTTCCTGACCTTTTCTAATTTATACTAGTTATCCTCTATGATTGGTATACAGCTGTCAACTTGGGATCTACCTTTACTATCATTTTGAAGTTTTCTTTTTTTTACATATTGGATTTGTTGTATGGATTCTTTATTTCTCAGATTACAGTTTTTCTTCTTTGTTTACTCCCTTGTTAAATTGAACATATCCCTACTAGTTAAAGGACGATGGGAGGAAGTTTTTTGAGATCTTGTGTATCTGAAAATGTATTTCTACAACCCTCACACTGGAAGTTTGGTGGAGTTTAGAATTAATGTATTGCCTTATAGATTCTAGTGTTGCCATTATAACTCTTGGTCTTCTGATCTTTCATAATGATATGGCTATTTTCATTTTATGTGCTAAATAATAGGTCCTTTCAAACTAGAAACTAATGTTCTTAAGTTTCAGGAAATTTTCTTAGCTAGAAAAACAACCTCTTCATTTTCAGTTCTCTCAGAAATTCCTTTTTTTTTTTTTTTAAAGAAAGGCAGACTGCCACGTGCAGCGCCTCATTTGGATGTGTTTGGAGTCTTGGAAGCTTGACTACCTTATATTCTCCTACAAACGGACCTTGAGAGCTTGTTTGGAGGTTCTAGCAGGGGAGTGCAGCTACTCGTAAACCCTTGACCGAAGACCGGTCCTCTGGGGGGAAGGTCGTCCTCTTCGACCCAGCGCGCCGCTTCGGGTGGGACGCACATGCACATGGATCAGTTGAGGGAGGAGGGGGACACCCACCGAGCCAGCCAGATCAGCCTAATCAACCCTGGCGATCAATGGGGTGACAGATGTCGCAGCCAGATCACCCTCACGTCCTCTCAGAAATTCTTATTAGCCCTCCTGATTGATGCTCTAATTTTATATTGCCTCTTTAAAAAAATTTTTTTATGTTTGATTCTCAAGGTTTTTCTTGCCCTGGCCAGTGTAACTCAGTGGTTAGAGCATTGGTCCGAGCACTGAGGGGTTATGGGTTCGATTTCCCAGCAGAGACATGTATCTGGGTTGAAGGTTCAATCTCTGGTCCTAGTCAGGTTCGTGTGGGAGGCAACCATCGATGTTTCTCTGTCACATTGGTGTTTCTCTCTCTCTCTCTCTCTCTCTCTCTCCCTCTCCCCCCTTCCTCCTCCCTTCCTCCCCCTCATTTCCTCCCTTCCTTTCTCTCTCTCTCTCTTTTTTTAATCCTCACCCGAAGACATTTTTGCATTTACTTTCAGATAGAGTGGGAGGGAGAGATGGGGGAAGAGAGAGAGAGAAACATCGATGTGAGAGAAACACATTACTGGTTGCCACCCACATGTCCCCAACCGAGGTGGGGACAAACTGCAACTGAGGTATGTGCCCTTAGCAGAACCGACTGGGATTCTCTGGTCCTCAGGCTGACGCTCTAACCGCTGAGCCAAACCAGCAAGGGTTTCCCTTCCACTCTCCAAAAATCAATGGAAAAAATATCTTCAGGTGAGGATTTACCAAAAAAAAGATGTCCTTAATTTTTTTTATTCTATTAAGTTTTATTTCTGCTTTCATTTTAATTTCAAAGAGTTCTCTTTTTTTTTTTTTTTTTAAGTTCTTATTTATTGATTTGAGAGAAAGAGAAGAACAAAGAGAGGGAGAGAGAGAAGCATCCATTCGGGTTCTATTTATTTATGCATTCATTGGTTGATTCTTGTATGTGCTCAAACCAGAAACTGAACACGCAACCTTGGCATATCAGGATGACACTTTAACCAACTGAGCTAGCTGATTATCCTGTCCTCCTGTTGTGAGATTGCATAAAATCTTGCCCAGACACCCCATATAGACTTCATTAAGGGTTTACGTGCTATACAAAACATATCTTTGCATTTTAAAGCTTCCATTCTAAGAGTCATACAATTTTATAGGTCATTTATCTATTTCACAGATGTCCACCATGTGCCAAGCATAGAGCTAGGTCTCAGGGGATATAGCTGTTAACACATCAGATATAATCTCTGTTCACTTCTTGCTCACATTCTAGCAGGGAGCAATAAAGTAAATAAAAGTCTTTTACATTGCTCTGTCTGCACCTTCCAGTCTCTATTCTTGGACCTCCCCTTCAGTCCATTCTCTACATTGATATCAGAGTGAACTTCATAAAAATGTAAATCAGAGTAACTTCCTTAAAATCAAAAACATTGTAAATATACTCAGTGTCCCTGAATTGTACACTTAAAAATTGTTGAAATGGCCCTGGCCTGTTTGGCTCAGCAGTTGGAGCATCGGCTGGTGGACTGAAGAGTCTTGGTTTTGTTTTGATCCCTAGCCCTGGTCAGGGTTGTGTGGGAGGCAACCAATTGATGTGTCTCTCTCCCCCTCCCTTCTACTCTATCTGAAGAGAAATAGAAAAATATCCTCCAGTGAGGGTTTTTTTTAATCATCCTCACCCGAGGACATTTTTCCATTTTTTGTTTAGGTAGAGTGGGAGGGGGAGAGAGAGAGAGAGAGAGAGAGAGAGAAACAGAAACATCGATGTGAAAGGGACACATCGAGTGGCTGCCACCCGCACAACCAACCAGGGCCGGGGACAAACTGCAACCGAGGTACGTGCCCTTAGGGGGAACTGAACCCAGGTCTCTCAGGACCGCAGGCCAACGCTCTAACCGCTGAGCCAAACCGGCCAGGGCGAGGGTTTTTTTTAAATAAAATCGTTGAAATGGTAAATTTCATGATATATGTAGTTAAACATTTTTTAAATTGAAAAAAATCACTACCTTTGTCATTTTTTGCCATCATTCTTAGAATAAGGGCTAAAATCTTTCCAAAGAACCTACATGGCCCACACTGCATTATATGGCTCCTCTCCATCTGCCCATTCTTATCTTGAATACACCTCCCACCATCTCTCTCTCAGCCATGCTGGCCTTTTTTTTTTTTTTTTACCATATTTGTAGCTCTTCAGTAATCTCCACCTTGTTATATACTCCCTTTACCTGGTTAACTCCAGTTTATCCTATATGTGATCTTAGTCAAAAGGTTGAGAAGCAATCTCCAGCTTATCATTTAAGTTTCAGCTTGAAGTCACTTCTTCAAAGATGCCTTTGCTGGCTTCCTCAGAGTAGTTTAGGTTCCCAGAATTCTTTTTACTCTCAGCACTGTGTACTTCTTGCTGCCTTAATGTTTTATTTTTTCATGTGTTTTTATTGACTTTTTATAGAGAGAGAAATGGAGAGAGAGATAGAAACATCGATGTGAGAGAGAGACATCCATCAGCTGCCCCCTGTATGCCCCCTATTAGGGATTGAGCCTGCAACCCAGGCATGTGCCCTGAGCCGGAATTGAACCGGGACCTCTTAGTCCATGGGGTGACACTCAATCCACTGAGCCACACTGGCTTATAGCCCCTTGCTGTCTTTATTACAGTTGTAACTAATTGTCTATTAAAATTTCTGTTTTCCATTTGGTCTTTAAGTTCCACAAGGTTAGTGTTCATGAATTTCCTGTTCATTCCTCTATTTAAGCACATTGCACAGTGCTTGGAGCGCACTAAATATTTTTGAATAAGTAAATTGATTTATGATTTTTACCCTACTTGGTTTCAGAAAGGCCTTGAGGTTGCCCACAGTAATAAATACACATAAAAGAGGATATTTAAAAGAAAACAGAAGAGAACAAAATGAAAAACTTAGTAAGAGGATAGAGGTTTGATATGCTAAGTACCTGGGATGACTCTGGAGAGTAAGTGGCTCAAGTTGAGGAAAATGATGACTCAGAAAAGGTCATTGGATTTATCAAGAACTGATCGATAATTTTATTTTTTTAATTAATTAATTATTTTTATCCTCCCCCGAGGACATTTTTTCATTTTTTGTTCAGATAGAGTGGGAGGGGAAGGGAGAGAGAGAAACATCGACGTGAAAGGGACACATCCAGTGGTTGCCACCCGCACAACCCAACCGGGGCCGGGGACAAACTGCAACCAAGGTACGTGCCCTTAGTGGGAACCGAACCCAGGTCTCTCTGAACCGCAGGCCGATGCTCTAACCGCTGAGCCAAACCGGAGCCAAACCGGCAAGGGCTATTTTTTAATTTTTTTATTGACTTAAGAAAGGAAAGGAGAGATAGAGAATGATAGAAATATTGATGTGAGAGAGAAACATCTCCCGCATATGCCCCAACTCGGAATCAAACCTGCAATCTGGGTATGTGCCTTGGCCAGGAATCAAATCTGCCACCCTTTGGTGTATGGTATGATGTTCCAACCAACTGAGCCACACTGGCCATGGCGAGAACTAATCAGTAATTTTTAAAAAGTGGTTTCAGTAGTTTGGAGAGTCAAGAAAGTTTCAGAAGTAAGGCCATGAGTATAAATGGCATATTTTAAAATGAATTTGTGATTTAACCAGATATGTTTCTGGGTTCTTAAAATATTCTTTTAACTTCTTTATTGGGAATTTTTAAACATACTAGGAGGTACAGATAAACTCCCATAAACTGTTACTCAGCTTTAATAATGATCAACTTAGGATGGGTTTCATCTATAGCATACATTCCCCTATACCAAAGTGGTTTGAAACAATTCCATATACATTGTCATTGCAAATATTTTGGTATGACTGCTAAAAGATGAGGACCTTCTTATTGATATATTCTTGATATTCATGGGTATAGTTACCCACAGAGGCCTTTATTTTGGGGATATTTTTCTTTATATGTTTTTGGGATTTAATATTTCAGGATCTCTAGATCATTGCTATCCTATTGAACTTTATACAGTGGTGGAACTGTTCAATATTTGTGCTGTTTAATACGGTGATGACTAGGGTGACTCAGGAAATGATTTCTAAATTTTATTTCATTTTAATTTCAGTAGCCTCATGTTGCTAATTAACCCTTTATCTGGCCTTAACCCTTCTCTTAAAACTGAAGGCTATTTCTTCAGAAATTTATGCATAGGCACCTAAAATTATTTACATAAGGTAAATTAAGTTTATTAATAATAGGGAAATAGAGAATATGATACCTCATAGATTTAGACAGATTTTAGACCACCTTGGAGTAAAAGTATTTTTGATGTATAGTATTTAAGGCTGCATAAAATTCACGCTGAGGTCTTTTGACTTTCTGTCCTTGGTGTCTACTGTAATGTTCTTCATATAGGTGACCATAAAATATTGGCTCTGGCCCTGGCCAGTTTGGCTCAGCGGTTGGAGCGTCAGCCTGCGGTACAGAGAGACCCGGGTTCCGTTCCCGCTAAGGGCACATACCTCGGTTGCAGTTTGTCCCCGGCCCTGGTTGGTCGTGCGGGTGGCAGCCACTCGAAGGGACACATCGATGTTTCTCTCTCTCTCTCTTCCTCTCTCTCCCTCCCGCTCTATCTGAACAAAAAATGGAAAAATGTCCTCGGGTGAGGATAAAAAATAAAATAAATAAATAAAAAATATTGGCTCTGTACAGTCATTAGGAAGCTAGATAAGTAGTTTTTCTTCTTTAGGAAAGTGACAGAAGTATCATCATGTTTACATTAAGTAAATAGGAAAAAAAACACATGATTACTGAAGTTCCTAGTTATCTGTAAACTTTTATGTTTGTTTATCATTGTTTAATATGGAGTATTTCTTTTCCTTTGCCTGTGAAATTGTTATAGTTAATGTGATATGGGGAAAAGTCCTGGAGGAGGAGTTAGGAAGACTGAACTATATAGTCTTTGCCACCTTATACATTACGTACCCTTAAAGAGTTCACTTTAACCTCTCCCAACCTCAGTTTCCTCATATATAAAATGAGAAGATCCTCCCCACCCCCAACCCCATATAGTATAGCCTGCATAGATGGTTCTCTGTGGTCTTCACTGAGGTTCTTACTATCAGAACCCTCTCATATATTCCTGTTTAATGTTCACAAAACTTCCAGAAATGGAAAGTAGGTCCTTTTTGCAAAAAGACCGAGTACCTTTAATTTTTTGTTTTTGTTTTTTGGTTTTTTGGTGCCCTCTCTGAGGCACGAAGTACCTTTAATTTTAAATAAAACACTGCCTTTGTACTCTCAAAGTTCTTTTTTTTTTTTTATCCTCATCCGAGGACATTTTTCCATTTTTTGTTCAGATTGAGTGGGAGGGGGAGAGAGAGAGAGAGAGAGAAACATCGACGTCAAAGGGACACATTGAGTGGCTGCCACCCGCATGACCCAACCTGGGCCGGGGACAAACTGCAACCGAGGTACGTGCCCTTAGAGGGAACCAAACCCCGGTCTCTTTGAACCGCAGGCTGATGCTCTAACTGCTGAGCCAAACCGGCCAGGGCATGTACTCTCAAAGTTCTTCAGTTGAACTTAATTTTCTCTCCAAAATACTGTGCATTTGTTTGTTTGTTTTTTTGGTACGTGCCCCCAGCGGGAACTGAACCCAGGACTCTCTGGTCTGTAGGCCGACACTCCAACCGCTGAGCCAAACCAGCCAGGGCTGTACATTTGTTTTCAAAGTCTCTGATATTGCAATAATTGTGGTCTTTTATGTAAAACACTCTAAATAGTTATTTCAACCTCAGTCCAGTTGATATTCTAAATACTGTGGTTTATTTTTTTTAATCCTCACCTGAGGATATTTTTCTGTTTATCTTTAGACAGAGTGGGAGGGGGAGAGAGGGAGAGAAAAAGAGAGAGAGGGAGAGAAAGAGAGAGAGAAACATCGACGTGAGAAGGACACATCGGCTGGTTGCCTCCCGCATGACCCCGACTAGGGCTGGGGTCAAACCGTAACCAAGGTATGTGCCCTTGGCCAGAATTGAACCTGAGACTCATTGGTCCACAGGCTGACGCTGTAACCACTGAGCAAAACCGGCCAGGGCTGTGGTTTATTTTTATTTTTCAGGATTTTTAGATTTGTGCTTTGTTATGGACTGAGTTGTATCCTTCTCAGATTCACATTTATTTTTTTAAAATATGGTTGTTTAATTGTTGTTGTTTTTGTAGAGAGAGAGGAAGAGAGAGGTAGAAACATGGATGTGAGAGACATCGATTGACTGCCTCCTACACACCCCCTACTGGGGATCGACCCCGAAACCCCAGCATGTACCCTGACAGGGAATTGAACTGGGACCTCTTAGTCCATGGGACTGAACCTCAATTCACTGAGCCACACTGGCCAGGCTCAAATTCATATTTTGAAGTTTAACCTCTAGTATCTCAGATGCAGTCATACTGGGGTAGGATGGGTCCCTATGCAGTATGACTGGTATCCTTATATAAAGGGGAAATTTGAACATGTAAACAGAGAGAATGCCATGTGAAGATTAAGGCAAAGATGAGGGTGATGTTTCTACACAACAAGGAATGCCAAGGATTTGCAGCAAACCACAAGAAGTTAGGGAACAGATTCTCCTTAGAGCCCTCAGAAGGAACTAACTCTGCCAACATCTTGATTTTGGATTTGTAGCTTCCAAAACTGTGAAGAAATTTTTGCTCTTTAAATCATTCAGTGTGTGGTGCTTTACTATAGCAGTTCCAGCAAACAAATATAGTTGTTTAATATCCCTTTGCAACCAAATATAAAACTCTGTACACTTCTGACAACTTAATGGATAATGTGTATTTCCTGTCCAACTGAATTTTTTGAATAGTCAGGCTACCATAATTTTGTGAGTAAATCCATGCTTTGTGACTTCCTAACATTAGTATTTTTGTTTGCATACATAATAATAGTATCAACTGACATTTGACTACTTACTATATATCAAGCCTTGTTCTAAGTATTTTACAGTCTTAACTAATTTAATCCTTAAAACCAACTGAATGAACTCCTTGGAGAAGTGGTTGATTTCAGGGCTGGGGCAGGGAAAATACAAAATGAGCCTGGAGTGTTTTCTGGTGCCAGAAAATAACAAAGTATATGAAGAAAGGATGGTAGCATGTTGTAAGTGCACAGGAGCCAATGTGAAAGAGCTCTCAATAGGGAAAGTAGGAATAATTTGAGCAACAAAATAAATAGTAATGATGTTGGATAACCCATATAATTAAGATATTCATGAGTCCATACTTAAATAGATCGATATGACTGCTCTTCATTAAAGAAGAGTTCCCATTGGAATATCATAGTGATAATTACTGCAGGCAGGATCCATTTGATGAATGTTAAAATTAGTGGGCAAAAGTTTAAGATACAGAACATTGATATAGTCTCAAAGTATCTCCTGAAGATATTATTTACCCAGTAAATAAGTAAAATATATAATACTTAATAAGTAATAAGACCGTAAACTTATGGTAGAGAAACTCTGTGGAGATTACCATAATCAAGTGATGAAGATTAACAACATCACTAGGACTAAGACATGTTACCCCTGTTGTGATGCACCTGAGAGAGCACATCAGTTTTGTGGTAGACATACCAAAACTGCATGACGTGTATCTAGTGAGAAAACTGACAAATCTAAATTGAGTAACATTATACAAAACAACTGACCTGTATTCTTAAAGTGTCAAGGCCATGAAAACAAGGAAAGACAGGAAATGTTACATATGAGAGGAGACTAAGGAGGCATGACAACTAAATGCAGTGTGGGATCCTGGGACAGAAAAAGGGAATTAGTAGAAAAACTGGTGAATCCCAAATAAGTTCTGTAGTTTAGTTAATAGCATTGTATCACTGTTAATTTCATAATTTTGATAATTGTTACATAAGACGTTATCATTAGAGGAAGCTGAGTGAAAGGTATACTGAGCCCTGGCCAGTTTGGCTCAGCGATTAGAGCATCGGCCTGCGGTCCAGAGAGACCCGGGTTCGGTTCTTGCTAAGGGCATTTACCTCTGTTGCAGTTTGTCCCCGGCCATGGTTGGGTCATGCAAATGGCAGCTGCTTGATGTGTCCCTTTCACGTCAATGTTTCTCTCTCTCTTCCTCTCCCTCCCTCCCAATCTATCTGAACAAAAAATGAAAAAATTTCCTCAGGTGAGGATTTAAAGAAAAAAAAAAAAGGTATGCTGAAATTTTCTGTACTATTTTTGTAACTTTTCTGTGAGCTTAAAATTATTTCCAAGTAAAAAGTTAAAAGTGTTCCTTAAGATAGTTACTGATGTTATTCCCATCTTACCAGGAGGAAATTGAGGCACAGGGAGGTTAAGTAACTTGTCCCAGTTGGGTATGGTTAGGAAGTGGTCAAGGTGGCATTTCAGCTCAACCATCGGGTTCCAGAACTGCAGTGCTAAGACACTAAACTACACTATCATTCCTTCATAAGTTTTGTGTAGATGGAATATGTGCAGAAAGTATAGGATACTTAGGTGTTCCTCAAACTGTAAGAAGGAAAAAAACTAATCACCTCTTGAAAGTTAAGGTGTATCAACTAAATTGGTTAGATAAAGTTAAGTGTTTCTCGGGTATTTTCCAGTACTGGACTTTTGTAATATATGACAAAAATTTCTTTTTTTTAAGTCCTCACCCGAGGGGATTTTTGCATTTATCTTTAGAAAGAGTGGAAGGGAGAGAGGAAGGAAGAAAGAGAGACACATCGATTGGCTGCCACCCGCACAACCCCAACCCGGGACTGGGGACAAACCACAACTGAGGTATGTGCCCTTAGCGGGAATCTAACGCCGGATTCCTCTATCTGTGGGCCGCTGCTCTAACCACTGAGAAAACCAGCCACGGCTGATAAAATTTTCAATGCATGTAACTTACAATTAAGAGAGTAAGAGGAACCCTGGCCAGTTTGGCTCAGCGGTTAGAGCGTCAGCCTGCGGTCCAGAGAGACCCGGGTTCACTTCCCACTAAGGGCGCATACCTCGGTTGCAGTTTGTCCCCGGCCCTGGTTGGTCGTGCAGGTGGCAGCTACCCAATGTGTCCCTTTCACGTCGATGTTTCTCTCTCTCCCTCCCACTCTATCTGAACAAAAAATGGAAAAATGTCCTCGAGTGAGGATAAAAAAAAAAAGAAACAGTAAGATGAGAAACAGTTTTTAGTAAACTTCTGTGGCTTTGATAACATTTGTTAATGATTGTGTTAGACTCTGAGTTATTAGAATCAGAATTATTTCAAAATGCTGTTTATACACAAGGAAAATCAGGTTTCTTTGATCATGGAATTAAAATGTGATTCAGATGAGAATTGTTCAGTCTCACCTAGAAGGCAAAAGTGCAATGGGAAAAAAAAAAACTTTTTTGTTGTTGTTAATTCTCACCCGAAGACATTTTTTTATTGATTTTTTTAGATAGTGTGGAAGGGAGGGTGGGGAGGAGGAAAGAAAAAGAGAAAAACATCGATGTGAGAGAGACACATCAGTTGGTTGCCTCCTGCATGACCCTGACTGGGACCAGTATTGAACTTGCGACCCAGGTACATGCCGTTGACTGGGAACCAAACCCCAGAACCTTCGATCCATAGGCCAACGTTCTAACTGCTGAGCAAAACTGGCCGGGGCTGAAAAAAGTCTTTAGATTTATAATGTCTTACAGAAAAGATGATAGCTAGTTACTTTGCAATTCTGAGACCAGAACAAGAATACAAAGGCTTATGCTGACACATGAAACGTAGTGAATTTAAGTCAGTATATGGAAGACTTTCCTAACTAAAGGTTTTAGAAATATTAGAGTAGATTATGAAATCACTTGGAGAATGTTTTTATTTTATTTTATTTTTTTAATATGTTTTTATTGATTTTTGGAGGGAGGAAGAGAGAGATAGAAACATCAGTGAGATAAACAGATGGCTGTCTTTTTCGTGCCCCCCACTGGGGACCAAGCCCACAACTTAGGCATGTACCCTGACCTGGAATCAACCTGTGACCTCTTGGTCCATGGGTTGACGCTGAGCCACACCAGCTGGGCAAATATTTCCTTTTTTGAATAGAGACTAATTTCTTGGAAGAGCTAGGAGTGCTCAGATAGAACCAGGAATATGCCTACAATACTTAGCAGATTCTATTTTGGGTTCTATAGAATCATATTTATTGATAATTAAATATTCTTGTGTGCTAGCTTTATGGTCTTCCTTGCCTCGATATAACCTTCCTTTTATCAGAACTTCTTGATTTATTTTACTTATTTTGTATTATATAAATAAATTTACTATATGGCATAGGTAGACGTGAGATGTATGAGGCTACTGCTGGCGTAACAGCATATT
The DNA here is from genome assembly GCF_014108415.1 of Molossus molossus. Lineage (NCBI taxonomy): Eukaryota > Metazoa > Chordata > Mammalia > Chiroptera > Molossidae > Molossus > Molossus molossus. The sequence continues at coordinate 45,362,237 of NW_023425348.1, forward strand.
GCTTTACAGCAGACTTTTTTAATAAAGTAGAAAGAGTACACTCTAAAATAACGATTAAAAGTATAGTAAATACATAAACCAGTAACCCTAATAGTTTATCATTATCAAGTATTATGTACTGTATATAATTGTATGTGCTGTACTCTTCCATAGGTTTGTTTACACCAGCATCATCACAAGCATGTGAGTAATATGTTATGCAGCTACGTTAGGGCAGTTATAATGTCATTAGGCAGTAGGAATTTTAAAGCTCCATTATTGTAATCTTACGGGACCACTAACCTGTATGTGGCCATCTTTGACTAAAATATGGTTATGCAACACATGACTGTATTTGGATTTTAAATAAATCTGTCTTCTTGATATGCTTTTTTTTTTTTTTTTTTTAATGGGTCTGTCTGGTCCATGGCCAACTGCTGAGCCAAACCGGCCAGGGCTGATTATTTAGGTTTGTATAAGGAAAACTTTTTATTGAAGTTCGACATAATAGAAAAGCATACAAGTCATAAGTGTACAGCTTGAATGAGAAAATTTGCTAGTCATATTTCCATCCTTATGAAAGTTATTTCTTATTGTAAATTAGTTAATTTGATCTTCTGGTTTTAAAACCTCAATTTCCTGAGTTTTATTATAAGTCTGTCCCTGTGAACTCTATCTACTTCCATTTTTCCAAGACTAAGGATGTTGCATGCTGTTGTCTTCCAGACCCTGGACTACCTTAGTAGTGAATGCTGTCTTCTTGGTGAAGTTTCTTTTCGTTGATTAATTTATTCAATGCCAGACAGGACCAACGCTGTTAGTACATCTATGAACAAGATAGATGAGGTTCTTGTTCTGCATCTTACCCTTTTTAAGTTGGGAGGGTAAACTAGTAAACAAATCCACAAACAAGATAATTTGAGATGTTATATTGCCAATTTTTCTTACTTTTCCCCATAAGAAAAAATAGATTATGCTTTTTCTTATGTTAAATTTCTACAGTTAGTCTTAAATTTTTTGAGTAAAGTTAATGATGGTAAAGTAAGTCTCATGCTAGTATTTATTTTGAACTTGCCACTGGATTGTTCTTTGAGGGTATACATTATTTCCAATACATCTGTTTTTTAAACATTGAGAGGGAGGGAGGGAGAGAGAGAGAAAAGGAAAGAGAAACATTGATTTGTTGTTCCATTTATTTATGCATTCATTGGTTGATTTCTTTTGTATGTGCCCTGATCAAACCCACAGCTTTTGCATATCGGGACAATGCTCTAACCAACTGAGCTATGCGGCCAGGGCTTCCAACTCATCTTTTTATTCTTAAGATACATTCATTGCCCTGGCCAGCATGCTCAGTGGTTAGTGTCTGCCCTCACGCCGAAGGGTCTCCAGTTTGATTCCTGGTCAAGGGCACATACCTGGATTGCAAGTTTGATCCCTGGCCCCTGTCGGTGGAGCATGTGGAAGGCAACCAATCGATGAGTCTCTTACATAGATGTCTCTCTTTCTCCACCTCCACCCCTCACTTCCCTTCCACTCTCAAAAAAAAAAAAATCAATGGAAAAAATATCCTCTGGTGAGGATTAACAACAACAAAAAAAATACATTCATAGATGGATGTTGATAAAAGCCCTGCAGCCATGTAAAATACTGGTAGAAATACAATCTTAGGCTAACAGTAATTTTGAAACATAATTTGCTTATTCTTACCTTCAGGCAGAACCATATTTGATATTGAATTTATGAGTTTATAATGTAACCAGGAAAGAAGAGTTCCACAAAATTAGGCTACATGAGCAAAATCTCAGAGGCTTCAAAGTACGTTATGCTTGAATAATGAATAGCCTTCCATCATTGTCAGATGAAGTTTATGTTTGGTAGGAATAGGAGATGAGACTAAAAAGACTAGGCTTAAGTTTGATTGTAAAGATCTGCTAAGGATTTTTAACTTTTATCTTGTGGATACTGGGGTGCCTGGGAATGTTTTATAAATTAAGGAAGGCTACCTCTGGCAGTGTAGAAACTGGGCGTTTTGCACAGTTATTTCTTTTCATATTAACTTTTATACATGTGTGTGCTTGTCTCTTTCAGTGTATTGCAAACTCTTTGGTGGTTAGGGCTTTCCTTACTCATAGTTGTTTTTCATTCTTATCCCCCAACCTCCATGTTCCTTAGCACTTAGTTTTGGAATGAAGTGAGAAATAGCCATCCAAGCATTAAATTATTTGTTTAATTGTTACTTATCTTAAGAATAGCTAGTGAGGCCCGACCGGTGTGACTCTGTGGTTGAGCACTGACCCATGCACCAAGAGGTCGCCAGTTCGATTCCCAGTCAGGGCACATGCCCAGGTTGTGGGCCTGATCCCCAGTGGGGGGCATGCAGGAGGCAGCCAATTGATGTTCTTTTTCATCGATGTTTCTCTCTCTCTTTCTCTAAAATCAATAAAGAAAAAAAAAAGAATAGCTAGTGAGTCTTTACCGTTATGTGAGTATTTTTTCTGTCTTTATCTCTTATGTAGGAAAATATATTTTGTTTTTATTTTGGATGTCTCCATTTCATCATACTGGAAATTTATACTATAGGTTTAATGCCTTTAGCATAAATATCATTGTAAAGAAATAAAGCACCTTTATTAAAAACAACTTTAGAGCCATAGATGTAAAATTACTCGTTTTAACAAATATTCTATACTACCAAATTTATTTTCCTCATTTTTTTAATATGATTGTACAAGTGTAGTCATAGTCTTGTTTTGTTTTTTAAATCCTCACCCAAGGATATTTCTCCATTTACTTTCGGGCAGAGCAGGAGGGAGGGAGAGAGAAAAACATAGATGTGAAAGACACATCGACTGGTTGCCTCCTGCACGATCCCAACCAGGGCCTGGTACCGAACAGTAACCGAGGTACCTCTGCCCTTAACCAGAATTGAGGACTCTGTGGTCCTCGGGCTGATGCTCCAACCCCTGAGCCAAACTGTCTAGGCCTTGTTTTGATTTTAACTTAAAAAAAAAAAATCTTTATTCAATTTAGGTCTTTAGAGAAAGACTACTAGATGTATTGAACTTTAGTGTTGACCAGGTTAGCTACATTGAAGTAGAATTAGCTTGGTTTAATTGATTCTCTGTTTTGTTATAGAATTGGATATGATATTTCAATGAGTTTTGCTTGTAGTTGAGCTTTTCTGCTATATACTCTTTATGTACCTTTTCAGCTGTCTTTATTACTATGGTGGAATAGTGGTTACAGGTAGTGAGGTTTTTTTTGTTTGTTTTGCTTAGCTATGTTATTAAAATCATAGGATCTGATTTGAGCTACTGTTATCACAGCATATTAATCTTATATAGTGGCTTATTTTAGAGGGAAAATAAAATATCTAGTTGGTCTGTTTTAGTATTATCTGCCCAGCAAAACTGACCAAGAATTATGAAGCAGTTGATACTTCCTTTATACTTCATATATTCTTTTTTTTTTTTTTACATGAAGAGTTTTTTTATTATTATTGGCACCAAGATACACAGGAATGCCCCTCTGTGTATCCAGGTATAGCAGAGGTCAACCTGAGAAGACATGGGTCACAGGTTGGAACTGAATCTCATGGCACATTATTGTAGTCATCAAGTCCTTTGTCCTCTGGGATAGCAAAAGTCAGGAAGACTTGTTCCAGTGTTATCTGACTGACATAATAATCTTCTAAACTGAATTGCTCTTTAGCATCCTCCAAAATGCCAAACGCCTGCAATGAAAGGAAAGTGCAGTCACCATTGCAATCCTCCCCTCCAGCCCCAACCCCAGGAGCCTCTCCTCCACTTCCAACTGCTGCAGAGTTAATGTTCGAGGGGAAAAGGCACAGAGGAGAGATGAAGAAAAAGGTGAAATAGATCATTGAGAAACCGATAGAAGGAGTTCTCTGTCCTCATTCTCTTGATGGACATGGACTAGTAATGGGATTTAGGGAGCAGAAATTGAAGCAATTGAAATCTAGGGTGTCTGAACAGTAACCTAAAGTCTCTGCTCCTACATCAGGCTCTTCATTACACATTCCTGAAGAGCCAATATTCCACCCCCTCCTTAGTGCTTGCTGTCTTAGCATGTGATGTTAGAAGGGCGTGGTTTCCACAGTCACCTTTGCCCAGCTATTGTCCGTGCTGGGGATGTAATAGTTCAGGATCTCTTTGCTCTCCTGCTTTAATGTACTACTTAAAAAAGGTAAACATAGCCCTGGCCAGTTTGGCTCAGCGTTTAGAGTGTCGGCCTGCGGTCCGGAGAGACCCGGGTTCGGTTCCCGCTAAGGGCACGTACTTCGGTTGCAGTTTGTCCCCGGCCCTGGTTGGTCGTGCGGGTAGCAGCCACTCGATGTGTCCCTTCACGTCGATGTTTCTCTCTCTCTCTCCCTTCCTCTTTCTCCCTCCCACTCTATCTGTACAAAAAAAATAGAAAAATATCCTCGGGTGAGGATTAAAAAAAAAAAAAAAAGGTAAACATATTGCACATAGGATAGGTGAATACTCTTACAGATTTAATTTAAAATTGCCAAAATTTGCTACATCTATTTAGTTATACATAATAGAACTATGAATAGACACCATTATGACAAAAGGGACGTGATCAAATAACTCATTCTCTTTGGTTTATACACATGGCTAATTCCTTTCAGCAGATTTATTCCTGACGAAACAGTATACTTCATATATTCTTGGAATCCATAATATTCTTGAATTCTATCATGTGAGGAATTACTTTAGCACTTATATAAATATCTCCTAAATTAGTATTTCTTGGTCTTCTAGAGGCCCAATAATTATTTTCTCTAATCTTTAATAGCCAGCTCTTGTTTTTAGTATTCCTTTTAGTTATCTTTGGTGTTTCAATATTATATATTATATTATAAAAACCTCTCATACCCAGCTGGTGGTGGCTTAGTGAGAGGTCCCAGTTCTGTTACCAGTCAGGGAACATACCTGAATTTCGGGCTCGATCCCCAGTAGGGGAAATGCAGGAGGCAGCTGATGGATGTATCTCTCTCACATGTATGTTTCTGTCTCTCTCTCCCTCTTCTCTCTCTCTAATCAATAAAAACATATTTTTTAAAAACCCATAATTTTGCCCTGGCCGGTTTGGCTCAGCAGTTGGAGCGTCGGCCTGCGGACCAGAAAGTCCCGGGTTTGGTTCCCACTAGGGGTACATACCAAAAAAAATAAATAAATAAATGTAATTTTTTTGGTAGTGAGAGTTCTTATTTAAATAATTTAATTTAATTTTTTAAATTAACTTTTGTTACAAATGTTTCTGTCCCCCCCAGACACCTCCTCCCACCCCCCCAACCCCCCCGTATTGTTGTCTATGTCCATTGGTTATACATATATGCATGTAAGTTCTTTGGTTTATCTCATCCTGCCCCTCCCCCCCCTCCTGAGGTTTGTCAGTCTGAATCGTACTCCTTTCTATGTCTCTGTTTTTAATGCGGTAAAATGTACATAACACAATTTACTACTATTTCTAAGTGTATAGTTCAGTGGCATTAAGTATATTCACATTGTTGTACAACCATCACCACCATACATTTTTAGTAACAGCTGTATATTGAGATAAAATCACATACCATACAATTCACCCCGTTTAAAGTATACAATCCACTAGTTTTTAGTATAGTCAGAGGTGTACAACCATCACTACACAGTTTTAGGATATTTCCATCACTTCCAAAAGAATCTCTGCATCCCTTAACCATTACCACCCGATTCCTGTACCATCCCCCTCATCTTTAAGCAACCACTAATCTACTTTATGTCTCTATACATTTGTTTAAACAGTTCATATAAATAGAATCATAGCACATGTGGTCTTTTGCTACTGACCTCTTGCACTTAGTATAGTATTTTCATGATTCATCCCTGTTGTGGCATATATCAGTACTTCATTCCTTTTTGTGGCTGAATAATAATGCATTGTACAGATATATATACCACATTTTGTCTATTCATTCCTCAGTTGATGAAGATCTATCTGATCCTGAAATGAGTTTCAAAACAGTTTTCCATGTCACTTCTTTCTCACTCATAAACAGTCTAGTTCTTTTTTTTTTTATGAATTTTTTATTTATTTTTTTGTTACAGATATTTTACCTTTTTACCTCATTGGCACCCCCCACCCCACCCCACCTCCGCCCCGTCCCCGGCTTAGTTGTCCATGTCCATTGGTCATGCATACATGCATATAAGTTCTGTGGTTTATCTCTTCCCACCTCCCCACCCCCTCTTCTGAGGTATGTCAGTCTGTGCCCTACTTCCATGTTTCTGGGTCTACTGTATTCCTCAGACTGTTATGTTCATTATATTCCGTATATAAGTGAGATCATGTGGTATTTGTCTTTTTCTGCTTGGCTTCTTTCACTTAGGATAATACTTTCCAGGTCCCTCCATGTCGTCTCAAAGGATAAGAGATCTTTCTTTCTTACCGCTGCATAGTACTCCATTGTGTATATGTACCACAGCTTTGTTATCCATTCGTCTACTGGTGGACACTTGGGCTGTTTCCAGATCTTAGCTATTGTAAATAGTGCTGCTATGAACATGGGGGTACATATATTCTTCCTGATTGGTGTTTCAGGCTTCTTAGGGTATATTCCCAGCAGTGGGATCACTGGGTCAAGTGGAAGTTCAATTTTTAATTTTTTGAGGTAGCACCATATTGTTTTCCATAGCGGCTGCACCAGTCTGCATTCCCACCAGCAGTGTATTAGAGTCCCCTTTTCTCCACACCCTCGCCAACACTTGTTGTTTGATGATTTGTTGATGGCGGCCATTCTGACAGGTGTGAGGTGATACCTCATTGTTGTTTTAATTTGCATCTCTCTGATGATTAGTGATGTTGAGCATTTCTTCATATGTCTTTTGGCCATTTGTATGTCCTGTTTGGAGAGGTGTCTATTCAACTCCTCTGCCCATTTTTTAATTGGGTTCTTTGTCTTCCTTTTGTTGAGTTGTAGGAGCACTCTATTTATATTGGAAATTAACCCCTTATCTGATACATCATTGGCAATGATGTTCTCCCATACAGTGGGTTGCCTTTCCATTTTGATGATTGTTTCTTTTGCTGTGCAGAAGCTTTTTAGTTTAATGTAGTCCCATGTGTTCATTTTCTCCTTTATTTCTGTTGCCTTAGGCGATGTATCAGTGAAAATTCTGCTCCGTATGATGCCCGAAATTTTGTTGCCTACATTTTCTTCTAGAATTTGTATGGATTCACAGGTCACATTTAAGTCTTTTATCCATTTTGAGTTTATTTTTGTGTATGGTGTAAGTTGATGGTCTAATTTCATTTTTTTGCATGTAGCTGTCCAATTTTCCCAACACCATTTATTAAAGAGGCTGTCTTTACTCCACTGTATGCTCTTGCCTCCTTTGTCAAATATTAATTGAGCGTATTGCCTTGGGTTCAGTTCTGTTCCACTGGTCTATATGCCTGTTCTTGTGCCAGTACCAGGCTGTTTTGGTTACAGTCGCTTTGTAGTATAACCTGATATCTGGTATTGTGATCCCACCTACTTTGTTCTTTTTTTTTTTTCAAGATTGGTGTGGCTATTCGGGGTCTTTTTTGGTTCCATATGAACTTTTGAAGTATTTGTTCTAGTTCTATGAAATATGTCGTTGGTATTTTGATGGGGATTGCATTGAATCTATAGATTGCTTTGGGTAGTATAGACATTTTAATGATGTTAATTCTTCCAATCCATGAACAGGGTATGTGCTTCCACTTTTTTATATCTTCCTCTATTTCTTTTTTAAATGAACAATCTAGTTCTTACAGCCCTCATACTCCTCCTAGGACTCTCTAGTCTTTATATTCCTGGGGATTATACTTTGATTCATTGAATTAAGTAGGTTAATTTCCCCAGGTTACTGTCCAGGAAATTAACTCTAATTGTTCACTGTCTAGTCTAATTCTAGTTATTTTTTTTTTAATCCTAGCCCGAGATTTTTGCATTTATTTTCAGATAGAGCCGGAGGGAGGGCGGAAGGGAGAGAGAGAGAGAGAGAGAGAGAGAGAAACATCGATGCGAGAGAGACACATTGAGTGGTTGCCACCCTGGGGCCTGGGGACAAACTGCAACCGAGGCACGTGCCCTTAGCGGGAACCAAACCAGGGACTCTTTGGTTGGTAGGACGATGCTGTAACCTCTGAGCCAAACCAGCCAGGGCTAATTCTTGTTCTTTTTGTTAGGACCCAAGTAAATGTCTGCTTTACTTTTTTGTGAATGAGAGATATCAACATAATTGATTGTTTTCCTTTAGTTTTTATTTTCCTCAACTCTTAACTAAGTAAATATTTTTTACTTGAGCTTTTAATTTGAAAGACTGTTATCTGTTTAATTAGAGAAAGGCATTTCAGCAAACTTGGGGCTATGTGTTTTTTCATTATTGTAAGAAGAACCTTTGTATATGTTACCCATTGAATTTAATTGCAGTTCTTTGTAAAACAATTATTTGAGAATCCAGTGTAATATATTAACTGAGTGAATTTTTTTCTTTTCATTTCAGTTGGAAAGACATCTTTGATCACCAGATTTATGTATGACAGTTTTGACAACACCTATCAGGTATTTTGTTTTTGCCAACTTCCTAGTTGTCTCTATTTTGTGTTATAAGTAATATTTAAGGTTTTTTAAAAAAACTCATCTGTTTACATGCAGTCATAGATATAAAAGTGCTTTCTGTATAATCTATAAAATGATATATATAAAGTATAACTGATTTTGCTCATAGTGCTCAACTTCTTCTTTTGATTTCTGTGTCTCTTCCAAAGTCTGTTGAAAGATTATTGCTAATACCATCTGGGCTAGGATTCTATGACATTTTGATCTATACTTGAAGTCAAGAATAAGGGGCTTTGGAAAATTCACAATACGTGGAAAGACAAAATCACAAGAAATTAGAAAATACTTTGACCAATGAAAAAGAAAACACAGTATACCAAAACTTAAGGGATGCAGCTAAAACAGTGCTATAAAGAAAAGAAATACATTAAATTAATAATTTGACCTTTTACCTTAAGAAAGTAGAAAATGAAAAGTAAGCTAAATCTAAAGCAAGCAGAAGAAAGAAACTGTTTTAAAATGTAGGTTTTGTTATTATTTATGTTTGGCCAACAGATGAGGAGATTATTGCCAATGAAAAGATCTGTTATACTCACAGATCGCAAGAGAAGGGTGACACTCCATGCCATAGGAGGGAGGCACATGAGGTTCTTATGTTGGTTAGGAGGTAGGGGGTGGGAAACAGGAAAAGTGGGCAAGAGCCTTTATTGTGGTGTCTGTGTGAAGGATAGGTAAGACCAGGAAAACAGATTTAGGATTGCCTAGTTTGAATAATTTCAGTGGACTGTGAGGTGCAGGAGCTGTTCCTAGTTGTCTGGTACCTGGCCCTGGGATGATTAGGGCTGGGGAATAGTGGCCCTGAGTGTAATACATGAGGTGGTTGGGATTACAGGCTCTGGATTGGTTGGTTTGCATATTAAATGCTCTCCCATGCAAGTTTACTATTTCTAGGAATTGGCAAACTCTGGGAGGACCAGTCTTGCGGTGTCAGTAATCCCCTAGATGTCAAAGCAAAACAAAACAGAAAATAAAGATATGCTTAATTCATAAGCTAATAAAAATTAGAGCAGAAATATATGAAAGAATAGAAAAACAATAGAGAAATGCAGTAAACTAAAAGTGGTTCTTAGAAAGGATAAATAAAATCGACCAACTTTGAGCTAGACTAATCAATTTAAAAAAAGAAAAGACTCAAGTTACTAAAATTCAAAGTGAACGAGAGGATGTTACTACTGACCATACAGGAATAAAAATGAATTATAAGAGAATACTGTGAACAATTATGTTGACAAGCTAGATAGCCTAAATTAAAATGGACAAATTCCAAGAAAGATACAAACTGCTGAAATGAAAGCAAGAAGAAATAGAAATTTCAATGTACCTATAATAAGTAGATAGAATTAGTGATCAGAAACTTCCTACAAAAAAAATCCCAGGACTTGATGTCTTCACTGTTCAGTTCTATGAAATATTTAATAAATAATACCAAAACTCCATAAGCTTTCAAGAAATAAAAGAGGAGGGAATACTTCACAGCTCTTTCTATGAGGTTAATATTACTCTAGTACCCAAACCAAAGACATCAAAATTAAAGCTACAGACTAATATTTTCTATGAATATAAACACAACAGTACTCAGCAGAATTATTACCAAACTGAGTCTAGTTAGCAATGTGTCAAAAGGATTATATACCATTTACCAAGTGGTATTGTTAGATTGGTACCAGGATTACAAATAGGTTTGCCCTGGCTGGTTTGGCTCAGCAGTTAGAGGGTTAGAGTGTCAGCCTACGGACCAGGGAGTCCCGGGTTCAGTTCCTGCTAAGGGTGCGTACCTCAGTTGCAGTTTGTCCCCACCCCAGTTGGAGTCGTGTGTGTGGCAGTCAGTTAGCTTGTCTCTCTTTCATTGATGTTTCTCTCTCTTCCCCCCTCTCTCCCTCCCGCTGTATCTGAAGATAAATGCAAAAATGTCCTCCAGTGAGGATTAAAAAAAAAAAATTGGTTCAATATACAAAAAGTAATATAATACACTGTGTGAATAGAATAAAGAACAAAAATCACATGATCATTTCAGTGGACACAGAAAAAGCATTTGACAAAACCCAATAGCCTTTTCATGGTAAAAAACACTCAACAAATTAAAAATATAAAGGAGCTTACTAAACACAATAAAGTATATTAGTGAAAAACCCACAACCAACATTCTACTTAATGTTAAAAGGCTGAATGCTTTCTTTTTAAGATCAAGAACAAGATTAGGACAAAGAAAACTCCTGGAACTAATGAGCAGTTATAGCAAGGTTTTAGGATACAAGGTTAATATATAAAGTCAATTACTTTCCTAGATACTAACAATGAGCAAGTGGAATTTGAGATTGAAAACACAATACCATTTACATTATCACCCCCAAAATGAATTTGTATGTATGAATCTAACAAACTCTATACAAGATCTATATGAAAAAAAACTACAAAACTCTGATGAAAGATATTAAAGAACTAAATGTGCATGTACATAACAAAGGACTAGTCCATGTGCATGAACAGAAGACTCAGTGTTGTCAAGGTGTCAGTTGTTCAACCTATAGATTCAATGAAATCCCAATTAAAATTCCAGCAAGTAAGGTGGGACATCTGTAATGTTTTCAACAATAAAGATACATTTTTAAAAAATCCCAGCAGGTAATTTTATAGATATCGATAAACTTATTCTAAAATTTATATGGAAAGGCAGAAGACCCAGAATAGCAAAGACAATATTGAAGGCGAAGAACAAAGTCAAAGGACTGATGCTTCTTGATTTTAGGACTTATTTTAAAGCTATGGTGGTGTTACTGACAAAAGAATAAACAAAAAAATCAATGGAACGGTGTTTGGAAAAAAACCTCATTTTCCAAACCTGTATTTCTCCTATACTGTCATACTATCACCACACTTAACAACACTTCTGATACCAGGTGTGTGGGGTTTTTCCCCACACCAAACAATTCTGTGACAACCAACTGGGTATCCTACAATTTAACTCAGTTCTTATCCTGTCTACATGGTGATAGCATCAGATCTCACAGATTAAGTCTCAGTCCCACGGGACTGCCTCCCAATTCAGATGTCAGTAGTAAGTAATAGGCCCCCAGGTTACCCACAACTTCTGTCCTACATACTACAAATCTGAGGTTCCAATGACCTTCTCCCCATTCAAGTCTGTGATTTGTTAGAACAGCTCACATAACTCAGAGAAACACTTATGTTTACCAGTTCATTAAAGGATATAAAAGGTATGTATGAACAGCCTGGTGAGATACATAGGGTGAGGTCTGAGAGGGCCCCAAGTGCAAGAGCTTCTGTCCCCATGGAGTTGAAGGTGCATGATCCTCCTGGTACCCCCAACCTGGAAGCTACCCAAACCCTGTACTTTTGGGATTTTTATGGAGGCTTCATCGTGTAGACGTGATCAATCATTAATTCCATTTTTAGTCCCTTTCCCATCTTTGGAGAATGGGGGATGAGACTGAAAATCCCAAGCTTCTAATCATGGATTGGTCTTTTTGATAACTAGCTCCTACCTCCCTACCCTCAATCCAGGTGCCACCCAGAGTCACCTTTTTAGAACAAAAGATGCTCTTATCATTTAGGAATTTACAAGGATTTTAGGGGACCTGTTTTAGGGACTGGGGTCAAAGACCAAAATTAGAATAAGAGATGATCCTAGAACTCTTATCACTTAGGAATTTATAAAGATTTTAGGAGCCCTGTGTCAGGAACTGGGGGCAGAGACCAATATATATATTTCTTATTATTTCACAAGCAGAGAGTTCAGAAATAGACTCACACAAATATAGTCAACTGACCTTTGACAAAGGAGCAAAGGCAGTAGTAGATGGAGCAAAGGTAGTCTCTTCCACAAGTGGTGCTGGAATAACTGGACATCTACATGCAAAGAAATGAAATCTCAACAGAGAGGTTTTACCCTGCATAAAAATTAACTCAAAATGAATCACAGAGCTAAATGTAAAACACAAAACTCTAAAAACTTTAGAATATAACATTGGAGAAAACATAGACAAATCTTGGATATGGCAATGGCTTTTTTTTAATTTTTATTTTTTATCCTCACCCGAGGACATTTTTCCAATTTTTGTACAGATAGAGTGAGAGGGAGAGAGAGAGAGAGAGAGAAACATCGACGTGAAAGGGACACATCGAGTGGCTGCCACCCGCACGACCAACCAGGGCCGGGGACAAACTGCAACCCTGGCCAGTTTGCTCAGTGGTTAGCGCGTCAGCCTGTGGTTCTGAGAGACCAGGGTTTGGTTCCCGCTAAGGGCACGTACCTCGGTTGCAGTTTGTCCCTGGCCCTGGTTGGGTCGTGTGGGTAGCAACCATTCGATGTGTACCTTTCGCATCGATGTTTCTCTCTCTCTCTCTCTCTCTCCTTCTCCCACTCTATTTGAACAAAAAATGGAAAAATGTCCTCGAGTGGGGATAAAAAAAAAACCCATAAAGATCATGGAACTGAGATCATAAATCTGACATTTACGGAAAGTTGCTTCCTAAAAAGCTAATGAATATGTACTGTATATATTTTATTGTGATTCTTTTGAGTATTTCAGAAATGGTTCAGCCACCTCTTAAGACATTATGAAAAGAACGAGTTTAGAAGTGAAAATCAGCAGGAGTGCTTCAGTTTCTTCTGGACCCCTTTAGGTCAGATATCCCCAATTTTCTAAGGTCTCTGCAGCTATAGCTTATAGGCTTCACCATCTGACCTTCTCTTGTATATGGTGTTTTGATTCTGAGCTATGCTTCTATCTATCCTCAGCATAGAAGCTACAAATACTAGTCTTAGGGACTGAAAAAAGTGTTGATGTCATTGAGCCATGTGTGGAAAATTCCTGAGAATATAAGTGTGAATCTGTGGAAGTAGACTCTAATACCATAGGCTAAAAAGTATGAACAGTGGCCGTTTCTGGTTTGGTTCAGCAGTTAGAGCATTGGCCTGCGAACCGAAGAGCCCCAGGTTTGATTCTGGCCAAGGGTACATACCTTGGGTTGGGGTCAGACCCGTGTCAGTGGCAACCAGTCAATATGTCTCACATCAATGTTTCTCACTCTCTTTCCCTCCCACTCCTCCGTCTGAAGATAAATGTAAAAATATCCTCAGGTGAGGATTTAAAAAAAAAAAGAACAGTGGTCAGAGTCTTAGGCTAAATAATTATGAGCTAAAGTCTATATTTAGAGTTCCCTGGGTGGTTTGAAAGTATTTTGTTACACCCAAGTTCTTTGTGAAATTAAGATCTTTCATGCATACCTGAAAGTGCCATTGCTATTTTTTCCAGCACTAAGACTATATAAGGGCAGTGATGTTGATGGGGTGAGGTTATATAGAATTTGACAGATAAAGAAAGATTTTGATTCTTTATTTAAAAGTTGTTGCTAATGAAGCCTAAATAGTATTGTGCTTTGGCATTATTAATAGGAGACACTAACAATGTAAGTTACAAGTTTTTGTAGGAATTACAGTCCTAGATAGTATCTTAGCTTTAACAAGAAAATTTAGATGATACAGCAACCCTACATCCTTACTTTGGGCAATAGGTTTGATAGAATATGAAGAATCGACCATATGTGGTTAGCTGCCAATTTACTTATCAGATGAAGAGATCTTCAGTCCATATGTTCACTACACACACAACAGAAAAACTTCTTAAATGAGTAATTAGCCCTGGCCGGTTTAGCTCAGTGGTTGGAGTGTCGGCCTGCGGTCCAGAGAGACCTGGGTTTGGTTCCCGCTGGGGGCATGTACCTTGGTTGCAGTTTGTCCCCGGCCCTGATTGGGTTGTGCGGGTGGCAGCCACTCGATGTGTCCCTTTCACGTTGATATTTCTCTCTCTCTTCCTCCTGCTCTATCTGAACAAAAAATGAAAAAATGTCCTCAAAAATGTCCTCGGGTGAGGATTAAAAAAAAAAGAGTAATTAAAGAGCTATTGTCATTGCTGAAAATTTATTATTGGCTTTATGTGAGCAATATGTAAGATTTATCTTAAACCTAGTTTAAGTAAAGTTTTATTTCACAAAAAGATACGTTTTATGTAGTTTATAATTCATGCCCTATGTATGATTCCTTTGCACTGAATTAATTTCATTTAAAAAGAGGAGCCCTTGCCCTGGCCGGCTTGGTTCAGTGGTTAGAGTGTTGGGCTGCGGACCGGAGAGTCCTGGGTTCGGTTCCCACTAAGGGCACGTACCTCGGTTGCAGTTTGTCCCCGGCCCGGTTGGGGTCATGTGGGTGGCAACCACGCAATGTGTCTCTCTCACATCAGTGTTTCTCTCTCTCTCTCCTGCCTCTGTCCCTCCCACTCTGTCTGAAGATACAAAAAAAAAAAAAGTGTCCTCGGGTGAGGATAATTTAAAAAAGAAAAAGAAGAGCCCTCGCGGTTTGGCTCAGCAGTTAGAGGGTCGGCCTGCGGTCCAGAGAGACCCGGGTTTGGTTCCCACTAAGGGCGCGTACCTCGGTTGAAGTTTGTCCCCGGCCCTGGTTGGTCGTGTGGGTGGCAGCCACTCAATGTGTCCCTTTCACGTCGATGTTTCTCTCTCTCTCTCTCTCTCTCTCTCTCTCTTTACTCTCTCCCTCTCCCACCTATTTGAACAAAAAATGGAAAAAATGTCCTTGGGTGAGGATTAAAAAAAAAAAATAGAAGAGCCCTGGCCCTGGCTGATTTGGCTCAGTGGTTAGAGCACCAGCCCTCAGACTGAAGGGTTGTGGGTGTGATTCCAGTCAAGGGCATGTACCTGGGTTGCAGGTTCGATCCCTGGCCCTGGTCAGGGTTGTGTGGAAGGCAGCCAGTCAACGTGTCTCTCTCACATCAATGTTTCTATCTCTCCCTTCCTCTCGCTCTTAAAAAAAAAAAAAAAATCAATAAAATAATGTATTCAAAAAATAAAGATAACAGAGACTCATGGCTGAAGAAGCACCCACACCTTTTAATAAAAAATAAAATAAAAAATAAAAATCAGTTTAAAAAACCATATCCTTGGGTGAGGATTTAAAAAACAGGAAACTGGTTGGGCAGAAGAATCTTTTTTTTTTTTTATCCTCATCCGAGGACATTTTTCCATTTTTTGTACAGACAGAGTGTGAGGGAGAGAGAGGAAGAGAGAGAGAGGGAAACATCGATGTGAAAGGGACACATCGAGTGGCTGCCACCTGCACGACCAACCAGGGCCGGGGACAAACTGCAACCGAGGTACGTGCCCTTAGTGGGAACCGAACCCGGGTCTCTCCGGACCGCAGGCGGACGCTCTAACCGCTGAGCCAAACCGGCCAGGGCGGGCAGAAGAATCTTTAATTGACCAAAATCTGGCATTGCCTGGGTAATTGTTCTTTCTAGCTAAGTCTAGCAATAATTCTCTTAAGTTCCTCTTTTCACCAATTCTTTTTTTTCTTTTCTTTTTTTTTTTTTTTAAATTATCAACTCACAGATTTTTCTAACAGTTTAAGGCACACCAGTTTGGACCATATTACATTTCTATTTTTATAATTCAAAAATGATAAAATATTGGCAATTTTATGTGGTTCAACTTAATATAAACTCAGAGATTTCCAGAGTGGTGGGGGAAGGAAGGTTCATTCTTTTTTTTTTTTTTCTCTATTGATTTTAGAGAGAGGAAGGGAGAGGGAGAGAGAGATAGAAGAATCAATGAGAGAGAGCATCGATTGGCTGCCTCCTGCATGCCCCTCACTAGGGATCCAGCCTGCAACCTGGCACGTGCCCTGACCAGGAATTGAACCAGCGACCTCTTGGTACATGGGTCTACGCCCAGCCACTGAACCACACCAGCTGGACAGGTTCATTCTTTTATTTGAGAAAGTTTATATTGCTCAGAGTAAACTTTGAGATGACTTTGAATTCAGAAGATTTCTTATTTCAAAGACTGTTACAAATTGACAATCGATGTAAGTTTAGGTTGGCATAGATAACACAGTGTGTTTTAGACACTTTAATGAACTTATCAAGAATGATGGTGGTGCCCTGGCCAGTTTGGCTCAGCGGTTAGAGCGTCGGCCTGCGGTCCGGAGAGACCCGGGTTTGGTTCCCGCTAAGGGCATGTACCTCGGTTGCAGTTTGTCCCCGGCCCTGGTTGGGTCGTGTGGGTGGCAACCACTCGATGTGTCCCTTTCACGTTGATGTTTCTCTCTCTCTCTCTCTCCCTCCCACTCTGTCTGAACAAAAAATGTCCTTGGGTGAGGACTAAAAAAAAAAAAAGAATGATGGTGGTGATCAGATACATTCTTAGCCGCTTTAGTTCAATTCCTGGTCAGGGCACCATACCCAGGTTGTGGGCCTGATCCCCAGTGGGGGGGCATGCAGGAGGCGGCCAATCAGTGTTCTCTCCCTTCCTCTCTCTAAAATCAATAAAGAAAAATAAAATAAATAAAAATAATGTGAACTTGTAAATTAAGATACATGGGATAATTCTTTTTTTTTTTTTATCCTCACCAGAGGACATTTTTCCATTTTTTGTTCAGGTAGAGTGGGAGGGAGAGAAAGGAACAGAGAGAGAGAAAAATCGATGTGAAAGGAACACATCGAGTGGCTGCCACCCGCACAGCCGACCAGGGCCGGGGACAAACTGCAACCAAGGTACGCGCCCATAGCGGGAACCGAACCCGGGTCTCTCCGGACCGCAGGCCGACGCTCTAACCGCTGAGCCAAACCGGCCAGGGCACATGGGATAATTCTTTAACCTTTGGTTTCTTCTACAATTACTGTTTTCTGCATTTCCATAAAGGCCATGAGCATGAGGTAGTACTGATGTCTCATTTATCTTTTATAAAGATTTGAATTAGTTCCATGTCAGTAACATTCAGGATGCTAGAATAGCTGATAATGTTTATTTTCCCTGGAATTTTTTCTGTTCTTCCTGCTGTTGGCTTAATTCTTTTTTTGGATTGACTTCTTTTCCATAATAGCTCTGTTTGGTATAAAATTAGCTAAAAAGAAAAACAACAACAGGTTATGTTTTTCAGGTTAATTTTGATATTTGTGAGTTCAGTGGTGTAAATGATGTCCCAAACTAAGATGATGCTATTGTTTTTTTTTTGTTTGTTTGTTTTTATCCTCACCCGAGGATATTTTTCCATTTTTTGTACAGATAGAGTGGGAGGGAGAGAGAGGAAGGGAGAGAGAGAGAGAGAAACATCGATGTGAAGGGACACATCAAGTGGCTGTCACCCGCACGACCGACAAGAGCCGGGGACAAACTGCAACTGAAGTACGCACCCTTAGCGGGAACCGAACCCGGGTCTCTCCGGACTGCAGGCCGACGCTCTAACCGCTGAGCCAAACTGGCCAGGGCGATGCTATTGTATATTTTATCATAAAGTCTGATTTATACTAATTTTAAAACATATGTGTTGACTGTGAGATCTGAAAGTGACGGTTTCTGTTTATAGCCATTAAAATTATTTTTGACTGTTTTAACAAACACAATAACATTAATAAGTGACATGAGAATTTTTTAAATGAAAGAGAGCTTATTATTGAAGGAGTAGGTCAGAGAGAGGGCTATTCCATAGGCAGAGCAACCGAGAATTTTTTTTTTTTTTTTTTATGTAAAAGAAATCTAGGAGTAGGGTAGTTTGGGGGGTATGTGGCAGCACCTTGGTCATCTGAGACCAAGAATCCTAACTTTCTGTTAAAATGGATCTAATATACAACTTCCACATTGAAGTTTGCCTCATAGTTATTGAATGGTTCCTGGAGTTCTCATATCCACAGTCCAGGCAGGAAGGAGAAATAGAACAAAACCAAGGGTGTACCTCCCAACTCAGACAGCCCCATTTATTTAAAACTCAAGTCTGGAAAATGTCTTTTTAATGGGAAAAGTATAGATTTAAATAAATGTTTGTGTTAGTAAGACAAAGAGGGGAGAAGGATATTTGTGTAGGCAGTTAGCTGCTTGTGCCATAGTGAGTAGGTGAGATTTTCCTGATGAGATTTTTAAAATGTAGCCATATATCATTCCTGCACATTTTTTTTTTTTAAATCCTCACCCGAGGACCTTTCTCCATATTTTGTTCAGATAGAGTAGGAGGGGGAGAGAGAGAGAGAGAGAAACATTGATGTGAAAGGGACACATCGAGTGGTTGCCACCCACACGACCCAACCAGGGCCAGGGACAAACCGCAACCCAGGCATGTGCCTCTAGCAGAAACTGATCCCCGGTCTCTCTGGACCACAGGCCGACACTCTGACCGCTAAGCCAAACCGGCCAGGGCCCTGTACATTCTTCAGGTTTGTCAATTAGATACTCTTGCACAGTAAATTCAAGTTTGTAAACATATTATTTTATCCTATATCCATTATCAGATGGAATGTCATAAAATGGAATAAGTACTTCACTTATATATAATATACTTAAGCCCTAAATTGAGAAGCATAATTGAAATACATAGTCACATAGTTTGAGGTAAAAAGGAGAAAGCGCCCTGGCCGGTTTGGCTCAGCGGTTAGAGCATCGGCCTGCGGTCCCGAGAGACCCGGGTTCGGTTCCCGCTAGGGGCATATACCTTGGTTGCAGTTTGTC
This sequence comes from Molossus molossus, assembly GCF_014108415.1. Taxonomy (NCBI): domain Eukaryota; kingdom Metazoa; phylum Chordata; class Mammalia; order Chiroptera; family Molossidae; genus Molossus; species Molossus molossus. Next base: position 45,381,399 of record NW_023425348.1, read on the forward strand.
TCCGGCCCTGGTCGGTCGTGCGGATGGCAGCCACTCGATGTGTCCCTTTCACATCGATGTTTCTCTCTCTCTCTCTCTCTCTCTCTCTCTCTCTCTCTCTCTCTCTCTCTCTTCCTCTCTCTTCCTCCCGCTGTACCTGAACAAAAACTGTCCTCGGGTGAGAATAAAGAAAAAAAGGAGAAAGCTTCTTTCTTGTTATTTTTTATAAAATCTCTGTTTTCCTGGCTTGTTTATTTCAGTGGTTAACATGTTGGCCCATGAACTGAAGGGTTGGGGGTTCAATTTTCAGTCAGAGGCACCAACCCCTGGCCCTGGTTGGGGTCAAGACGCAGCCAATTAATGTGTTTCTCCCTCCCCCTCACATTGTCCCCTCCCCTTCTTCCTCTCTTTCACTCTATCTAAAATCAGTGGAAAATTATCATTGGGTGAGGATTAACAAAACATTTTTTCCCCCAGAATGTTGTTTTATTTCTTTTAAACTTATCTTTATCGTTGAATGTATTACAGATGTTCCCCCTTTTTCTCCCATTGATCCCCCTCCTCCCCAATCTCACCCCTCTCCTACCGTCCCCACACTATTGTCGATGTCCATTGGTTATGCATATATGCTAGGCCCAACCTACAGAATGGGAGGAAATATTGGAAAGTTATATGTCTAATAAGTGTTTAATATCCAGAATACTATATGAGGAGATATTATAAACCATAGCAAAAATTACAAACTCAATTTAAAATGGCGAAGAACTGCCCTGGCCAGTTTGGTTCAGCGGTTGGAGCGTCGGCCTGCGGTCCAGAGAGACTCGGGATCGGTTCCACTAAGGGCACGTGCCTCTGTTGCAGTTTGTCCCCGGCCCTGGTTGGTCTTGCGGGTGGCAACCACTCGGTGTGTCCCTTTCACGTCGATGTTTCTCTCTCTCTCTCTCTCTCTCTCTCTCTCTCCCCCCTCCCCTCTATCTGAACAAAATATGGAAAAATGTCCTCAGGTGAGGATTAAAAAATAAATAAATAAATAAAATGGCGAAGAACTGAAATAGGCATTTCTTCTGATAGGATACTCAAATAGCCGATAAGGACATGAAAAAATGTTCAACATCAATAATCATTAGAGAACTGCAAATCAAAACCACAATAGGATTCCACTTTACACCTACTAGAATAGACTTTATTTTATTTTATTTTTTTTCCTCACCCGAGGACATTTTTCCATTTTTTTGTTCAGATAGAGTGGAAGGGAGAGAGAGGAAGAGAGTGAGAGAGAAAGATCGATGTGAAAGGGACACATCGCGTGGTTGCCACCCGCACGACCAACCAGGGCTGGGGACAAACTGCAACCGAGGTACGCACCCTTAGCGGGAACCGAACCTGGGTCTCTCTGGACCGCAGGCTGACGCTCCAATCGCTGAGCCAAACCGGCCAGGGCTAAAATAGACTTTAAAATAGCGCAGCCACTGTGGAAAAGTCTGACCTTTCCTCACAAAGATATATACAATTACCATATGACCCAGCAATTCCACTCCTAGGTGTAGACCAAGAATAATTGCAAACAGGAACTCACAGTGGCCAAAAAGAGGAAACAATCCAAGTGTCCATCAGTAGATGATAGGACAAACCACTTGTAGTATATCCATATGTTATAATATATTATTGCTTAACAGATATACAAACTTCCTGTTTGGGGTGATGAAAAGGTTTTAGAAATAGATAGTGTTGACAGTTGTATATCATTGTGAATGTAATTAATGCCATTGAATGGTACACTAAAAAATGGTTAATGTCAAATTTTATGATACATATATTTTACCACCATTAAAAATAAAGTCTAGCCCTGGCCAGTTTGGTCTGGTGGTTAGAGCGTTTGCCTGTGGACCAATGAGTCACCGGTTTGATTCCGGTCAAGGGCACGTACTGTACTTCGGTTGTGATTCGTCCCCAGCCCTGGTTGGGATCGTGTGGGAGGCAGTCACTCGATGTATGCTTTCCTGTTGATGTTTCTCTGTCTCTCTCTCTCCATCCCCTCCCTCCCACTCTATCTAAACAAAAATGGAAAAATGTCCTTGGATGAAGATATGAATGAATGAATGAATGAATGAATGAATGAATGAATGAAATTAAATAATAAAATAAAATTTATCTTGTTCGGCCGGTGTGGCTCAGTGGTTGAGCATCAACCCATGCACCAAGAGACCACCAGTTCAATTCCCGGTCAGGGCACATGCCCAGGTTTTGGGCCTGATCCCCAGTGTGGGGCGTGCAGGAGGCGCCAGTCCATGTTCTTTCTCATCAGTGTTTCTATCTCTCTCTTCCTCTCACTTCCTCTCTCTCTAAAATCAATAAAGGAAAAAAAATAAGATAAAATCTATCTTAAAAAATATATCAGAGGCCCTGGCCAGTTTGGCTCAGCTGTTAGAGCACCGGCCCGAGGACCAGAAGTTTCAGGTTCAGTCCTCACTAAGGGCATGTACCTCGGTTGCACTTTGTCCCTGGCCCCAGTTGGGTTTGTGTGGATGGCAACCACTCGATGTGTTTCTCTCACATCAATGTTTCTCTCTCTCTCTCTTCTTCCCTCTCTCCCCGTTCTATCTGAAGATAAATGCAAAAATGTCCTCAGGTGAGGATAAAAAATATATATATATCAGTGTTGCCCACCCGGTGTGGCTCATTGGACTGAACGTCGTCCCATGGACTGAGGGGTCCCGGTTTGATTCCCAATCAGGGTGCATGGCCAGGGTGCAGACTCGATCCCCAGTAGGGGGCATGCAGGAGGCAGCCGATCGATGTTTCTCTCTTACACATCAATGTTTCTATCCCTTTTCCTCTCTAAATCAATCAATAAAAACATATTTAAATATATAAATATATATATATACATATATATATATAAAATCAATGTTGCCCTGACCAGTTTGGCTCAGCAGTTAGAGCGTTAGCCCTCAGACTGAAGCGTCTTGGGTTCAATTTCCAGTCAAGGGCCTGTATCTGGGTTGCAGGTTCCATCCCCAGCCCTGGTTGGGATTGTTCGAGAGGCAACCAATCAATGTGTTTCTCTCACATTGATGTTTCTTTCTCTCCCTCCCTTCTTCCCTTTCACTCTCTAAAAATCAATGGAAAAATATCAGTGGGTGAGGATTAACAACAACAACAACATTTTATGTATATATATATCTCAGTGTCAATGTAGGTTCATCCGTTATAACAAATGTACCATTCTAGTGGGGAAATGTTGGTAATAGGGGACGCTATGCATATATGGGGGATATATGGGAAATCTGTGTCTTCCTCTCAGTTTTGCTGTGAACTTAAAACTATTCTAAAAATAGTCTTTTTTAGAAGATGGTTGAGATGTATATCTAGTAAATATATATTGGAAAGACGTTTTACTCCCAACTCCACAGCAAAGGCTTTGTGATCTTAGAAAAGTCCTTTAACTTCTCTGAACCCCCAATATTGTTATCTATACAATGAGAAAATAGGGCTAAAAATAGCTACCTTGCAGAGTTGTATGAGGATTAGAGATGATCATGTGAAGGGCCCAAAAGAATCCTCAAAACACAGCAAGTGTTCAATAGGTGGAAGCCATTAACACTGAAAAGTGTGTTCATTCTTACTTGACTATGATGTGTTTATATTTATTCATTGTTTCTCCCACAACCGTAATTCCCATTTGAACCCTAAACTGCTGGCCTCCATTAAACTGTTATTATTATTTAACTTCTTTGTTTTGGTTTGGTTTACAGGCAACAATTGGTATTGACTTTTTATCAAAAACAATGTACTTGGAAGATCGAACAGTGAGTAATGTTTTCCATGTGTAATTTTCTGCAACACTCCAGGAGAGAAAATTATGATCAAAGCTATTATCAATGATTGTCACCATAAGAAGTACTTAGCAAACTTACCAAAGTTATTTATAGGCCTTGAGAAAAACTTATTACAGAGTGACTAGTACTTAGTACTCTGGCTTCTTAACCCCAAGTGAAATCCAAAAGGGAGAGAAAACCCAAGTTATTTATAAAACCCCAAAGGCTGCCCGCCCTATGCTTGTTAAACAAAATTTGTTGTTTTAACTTGGGGAAATGATAACAAATAGAGCATTGAGATAATTAAAGCTGTCAAAAACCTTTTGAATGCCACTTTTAAGGCATTCAGAAAGATTTCATTTGAATTTGACACAATTTATGAACTTTAAGGTTTTATTTGTCAGAATATGGTGTACATACCAAAGTGACTGTAGATAGAAAGAATGCATATTTATTTGTTGGATTTTTATCTTCCATCTTTAGGAATGTTTCCTTTTAAGTACAGTGTAAATTCTGTATTCTAGTCCACTACCTTTTGAAGATTTTTCTATCACCTGAACAGTGACTATTTTAATTGCAATATTTTGGGACCTATACCCAAAAACATTTTATATCTAATGCGATTTCTTATAAATGTGTGTTTTTTTCTTTTGGGTGGTCTTTTTTATGTTTTAATACATAGCCTGCCATTTCTTAAAATTTGAAAGCTTAGAAACAGCTTTATAATGATAAAAGAACTTAATGCTTGTCTTCAGGCTTTTCTTCTTCCTCAAATGTGAAAAAGTAAGAAAGTAAAATTTTTATGTAGGGTTGCAAAAAGATGTTTTTCCTTTTTGTTAGATTATATAGTGTTCTGGGAAGAAGTGTGTAGGAGAAACTTAAAAATGGTAGTCAGAGACCCAATTTCAGAGTGTTCTGGACCCAGTAGAAAAGAGAGACATTTTAGCTTCAGAGAGGCTTTCAAAAAAGCATTAATTCCTTTACTGTGATAGCCTGGGTTACTCTTTGAACATCAACAAAGTCTAATTTTTGTTATCTAGAAGACATAGGATTCAAAGAGAGATTATAGCGGGGTGGGAGGGGGGAAGGAAACTGTATTTCTGATTCTGTGAAATCTTTGCCATTTTTAAGTCATGTACTTTCAGAACAAGCACATTTTTATATTACTCTCTTTAGAAAAAGGAAGTTTTGTGTTTTCATTCCACACATCCCTGCAACCTTTTGCATGAGTCTTCGTTTTACCTCCTTTCTGCCTTCCCTCTTTAAAAAACATTATTTTCTTTTTTTAGTATGAGTTTGTTTTTTTCTTTTTTTCTTTTTTCTTTCTTTTTCTTTCTTTTTTTTTTTTTTTATTCATTTTTTCCCATCCCACAGATCAGGCTGCAGCTGTGGGATACTGCGGGTCAGGAACGTTTCCGTAGCCTCATTCCCAGTTACATCCGTGATTCTGCTGCAGCCGTAGTAGTTTACGATATCACAAGTAGGTATTTTGCAACAGGTTGACCTTCTTGCTTGTTTGACTGATTTTGTTGTTAGGTACGGTTGCAATTATGGGACACAGCAGGTCAAGAGCGGTTCAGGAGCTTGATTCCTAGCTACATTCGTGACTCCACTGTGGCAGTTGTTGTTTATGATATCACAAGTGAGTGGGGGGAATTACGCATTTCTAATCTTCTTTCAATCTTTAGCTTAGCTGCATGCATGTTCTTGTCTTGTGCTTGTTTACTGTACTGGCATGTAAAAATGAGTTTTATCATAGCAAACCTTATCACAGACTGGCCAACTCAGAAACATTTGCTTGGTTTGTACCAATATGCTTCATTTCTACTATGCCATGTTTTTGCCCTGGAAATTTTCCTTCGGGTCCAATTGTGAATCCTCTTCAAAGCTTTCTTATTATCCTATTATCCCCAAGCCACACCATAATTATTGTTGGAAGAACATCTTTTTTATTTAACTTTATCTCAGATTTCTCTGAAATAAAATAATCTGCATTTAGGCCTCTTGCCAAGTGTTCCAAATCCTCCAAGGCTTCTGTTGAGACTATTAAAAATTTCTGCTAGCCAACTTTTCTCTGCTTTCCCTTTACAGTCACTCTTTCTCTATAGAGGAAGGCAGAGAAAACATAATGTGCAGTCTTCTATTAATCATTTTCATTTGAATTATATCTGGATTCTATGACTGACCTACTTGCTTTGTTGCTAACAAATTACACTTTCATTTCTACCCAAGAAAAAAATGTAAATGGGAGACTAAAGTAATGGTCTTTCTTTTTTGTTTTCCCTAGAGATGAATAATGCCTTTGGCATTTTACGTGACTTTAAATTTTCCATGGAGCATTGGTGGCTTCAAGGAAGTGCTCGCTGATTAAAATTGTCTTTGTAAATTGGCTCATGATATATATTAGGCATTATTAAGCATCATTCAGTCTAGTGGTTCATAATTTATAGAAAAACCAGGATATTACCACATCTTAGACTTCTTCAAAAACATGTCAACAAACTGTTGATTTGATCGAGTAATAGTATTGCTATACATTTTTGCTTATATGCTCAACCAGAAGTCATATCTACTTAACAGTAATTTCAATAGCAGAATAATAAGTCACAAGTTTGCATTCAGAGACTTTTTTTGGTGTTAGGTGCTATATGCCATCTTTTCTTGAAGCTTTACTTTGGGTTGCTACTTTAAAAAAAAAAATTGTGTTCATTATTGTGCATTGACAAGTTTTGCAGCTTTAAAATGTTTGTGCTTACTTTAACCAAATCAAGTGAAACCTGGTGTATTTTTCTTTAAAAATTGTGCACATGAAATTAAAATATTACAAAACTGTTTTCTTTAGCTGCTATAAAAATATTGAAGTATTCTACTCAGAATCCAGTGGTAGAAGAGATGGATTTTTTTTACAAGTGACTCTGGTGCATTAAACTAATAAACTTCAAGTTAAAGTGATCACAAACTGAATAAGCAATGCAAATGGAATGGTGTCGAAAGCTATTTAAAAGCTTTCCAGATTTTCTGGATGTTTGGGTCTTACTGGCTGACATATTTTTGGAGATGCTTTCTTTGTCATGTTTGGTATGTGTAAGTAATCTAAAAAACATTGTGGCAATGTAACACCATATTATCTGCCATAGCTGTCCTTACATTAAAAAAATATTTTTTCAGTTACATATAGTGCATTGCACTTAGTTGATTGTGTTAAAAATTTTTGAACCACTATAAAAGGAATCTTGAGGATTTTATTCTTTTGATTTGTTTAGATCACTGACAGTTATACTCAGATAAAATGGGGTTATGTTACAGGCACATTAAAAGTGGGTTCTAATGTGCCAGCCCCCTTCCAACTTCCAGGGCTTGCTCTTTTCTTTTTTTACTTCTTTTTATTTGTTCCACACATGGGAGGGCATTTGCAATAACATTGATCTCTCTATCCACCCTCTATACCAGATGTTAACTCATTCCAGCAAACTACAAAATGGATTGATGATGTCAGAACAGAAAGAGGAAGTGATGTTATCATCATGCTAGTAGGAAATAAAACAGATCTTGCTGATAAGAGGTATGTATGTATATAGAATGTTTGATTTATTTGTTAAGTAACCTGTTATTTTTCATGTTACTGAAGAATTGTTTTGAAAAAAGACGTGTTAAGTTCTTAAGTTTATACACCTCTTTTCTTTAGTGTGGGAACCTGAAATATAAAACGTTAAACTCAGCCCTTAAAAGAAAATGAGTTTTTTTTGTTTTGTGAAAGATTATTTACACATGAAGGTAAATTTTGCACTTTTTAGGCTTCGTAAATATGAGCAGCGTTCTGTTAAAGAACAAAATGTTTTAAGAAAAACAAATCCTATCTTTAAAAATTATTCCTAATGACTAAATACACACTCTTTTGGTAATCTTATAAATATTCATTATAATTCAGTGGTGTGGTTTCTTCTTTCTTAAATTGTATGGTTGAGCCAGACTGTGTGGTTGAACTGAATAGCTTGATTATGTTACCTTAGTCAAATGAAGAAAGCCATATTCAAGTCACAGGATGCAAAATGTATTAACATTCACTGTAGAACCCATGGCTTCACTGTCTGCTTTTAGCATTCCTAAGCGATCTACTTGATATTCTTTCTGCTTTAAATAGTCTTCACCATTTTACTTAATAGTAGAAGCTTTTACTATTTATTATTTGTCCATGAGTTGGATATTGAAATTGTGGTAATAAACTTGTGCTATTAATTAAAATGTTGCAGAGAAATCCACTATGTTCAAAGGCTTATGGAAATGTTAAGCCCATTTCTGTCCAAGGTATGTCATTTGGAATTGGCAGTACAATGACAAAAAGTCTTTAGTAATTTAAAAGTAAATTCAAAGTATGTTTAATTTTTAATGAAAAAATTTTGAACATCAATTGCTATTATAAATTTTCACTGTTTTATTTAAATACAATTTTTTTAAGTATTAAAAGAAAATATTTTGGTAGTAAGTGACTTTTTATAAGCATAACGAAATTCTGAAGCCTTAATGGAAAAGATTAATAAGTTTGACTATAAATATAAAGATCATATTCACCTATTAGATCAGCTATTGTTTAGAATATTTGTAATACACAGTATTGTCAAGAGTTTTCATAAATAAGAACTCTCATACTCTGAAATGTGTAACTAATACAATTTAGGGGGGAAACAATTTAACTATATCAGAATTTAAAATACTCATTGACTGAGATCCACCTCCAGTGATTTATTTCACAGACATACAGAAATGTAAAAGGATGAACATAAAAGAATGTTTATTACAACATTATTTATAAACTAAAAAATTAAAATCAATCTTAAACGCCCATTAGTAGCAGTAGTATTTTATAATGAATATTTGTAGCCACTAAAAAGAATGAGAGGAATTTATTGGTGTCTAACACATAAAGCTTAAAAAAGCACTTGAGCCCGGCTGGTGTGGCTCAGTGGTTGAGTGTCAACCTATGGTCACTGGTTCGATTCCTGGTCAAGGCACATGCCCAGGTTGTGGGCTAAACCCCCAGTGGGGGGCATACAGGAGACGGCCAGTCGATGTTCTCTCTCATCGATGTCTGTCTCTCTCTCTCCCTCTCCTTTTCTCTCTCTAAAAATAAATAAAATTTAAAAATTTAAAAATAAAAGCACTTGATCAGTGTGCAGCATGATATCCTTTCTGTTAAAATAAAAAGATAGTATAGAGAGAGATAAGTTCTTTTGTTTAGGACAAATCTACATAAGCATACAAACTTGACTGTAGTCATCTTTGGAATAGAGTGGGATTATGGAGGAATTCATTGTAATGATTGGTCTTTTAAAAAATTTATTTTTGTAATCAGAAAACAAATTTTAGATACAAATGATTGAAAAGTTAAATGTCTTTATCACTTTCTTTGAGAATTACTTTTTGGAGGATAAAATAATAAAGGAAAGACCAGACTATATCTGTTTCAGTGTCTCAAGCACCTAGATGTTCAGTACTCTGTCCCCTGTAGCCCAGTGATCCCCACATTTTCCAAACCTGGTCAATATGGCTTATTAGACCCTCTTTTAAGATTCTGGCTATAAAGGATCATGGTCAACTTTTTGAATTTGGGAAGTTTTAACCCTACTTCTAGATACTATGATTCAATTAGTCTAGAGTAGGGCCCTTGAAAATCAGTATTTTAGAGAATCTTGCTTAGGTGATTGTGACAAAATCAAACCACAACTGAGGCCATTGCTGTAGCTAACTTTCAACCATTTTATTAGGGTGACATATAGTTCTGCAACTAGAAAGGGCTTCAATCTGGAGTCCTTCACATATGGGGTTTACAGATTAATATTCAAGAAGTATTTATTGCCCTGGCCGGTTTGGCTCAGCAGTTAGAGCGTCCGCCTGCGGTCCGGAGAGACCCGGGTTCGGTTCCCACTAAGGGCATGTACCTCAGTTGCAGTTTGTCCCCGGCCCTGGTTGGTCGTGTGGGTGGCAGCCACTTGATGTGTCCCTTTCGCATCGATGTTTCTCTCTCTCTCTCCCTTCCTCTCTCTCCCTCCCACTCTATCCGTACAAAAAATGGAAAAATGACCTTGGGTGAGGATAAAAAAAAAAAAAAAAGAAGAAGAAGTATTTATGGAGTATCGTTTATGTTTCAGAGGATGCTACTCCTGGATAGAATAGTGAACAAAAAAGACAAGTCTTTAAAGAGTTTTTATTTCAGAGAGTGAACCAGACCATAAATAAGTTCAAAAATATACGTAGTCTGTTTTGATATTGATACCTGCCATGGGTAAATAAATAAATAAAACAGAGAAAGAATATGAAATGTCATGGGTGAGTTTGAAATATTAGGTGGCATAGCAGTGGAAGACCTCACTAAAAGAATGACTGATGACTTTTGATTAAAGATGCTAAGGAAGAGGAGTTAACTATGCAGATTTTTTTTTTAAATTCTCACCCAAGAATATTTTTCTGTTTATCTTCAGATAGAGTGGGAGAGAGAGAGAGAGAGAGAGAAACAGCGTGAGAGGGAAACATTGACTGGGTGCCTTCTGCACGACCCCGACCAGGGTCGGGGACAAACTACAACTGAGGTACGTGCCCTTGGCCAGAATCAAACCCATGACTCATTGGTCTGCAGGCCGACACTCTACCACTGAGCCAAACCAGCCAGGGCCTATGCAGATTTTTTATTTTTTTATTTTTTTTATCCTCACCCGAGGGCACGAGGACATTTTTCCTTTTTTTTTTTTGTTCAGATAGAGTGGGAGGGAGAGAGAGGAAGAGAGAGAGAGAGAAACATCAATGTGAAGGGACACATCGAGTGGCTGCCACCTGCACGACCAACCAGGGCCGGGGACAAACAGCAACCGAGGTAACGTGCCCTTAGCGGGAACCGAACCCGGGTCTCTCAGTACCGCAGGCCGACGCTCCAACCGCTGCGCCAAACCGGCCAGGGCCATATGCAGATTTTTAAGGAGGAAAAGTTCCTAAGCAGAAAGCTCAGAAAATGCCAAGTCCCCAAATAGGGAATACACTTAGCTTATTTGAGTAACATCAAGGAGGTCTATATGGCTGGTAAAGAGAGTGATAGAAAGAGTAGGACAAAACTTGTGTGGTGATCACTGGTCAAATTCAGATATATTTTGAAGATAGCACTTTTAGAATATATTAATGCATTGGATGGTATACATATTGATGGATGAAATATGAGGTCTGAAAGAAGTTAAGGATGATACTTATAATCTTGATCTGAGTAACTGTCATTAATTGAGATGAGGAGAGACTGCGTAAAGAGATGGTTTGGAATGGAATATTATAACTTCAGTTTAGGTCATTTTAAGTTTAGAATGGTTATTAGATATCCTAATATCTTATTAGATGTCAGGTAGGAAGTTGTATATATGAGCCTGGAGTTCAGAGCAGTGGTCCAAGATATATATGTTTGGGAGTCATTAGCATATAGATGGTACTTAAAACCATGAGACTATGTGGGATCACCAGAGAAGTAATTATAGATAGGAAAGAGGTCCAAGAGTAAGTTTGAGGGCATCTGACAGAATTATTTTTAGGAAATTCACACTGCTAAAGCAGTCAAGGCTAAAGGTCTGTAGATTGTCAGCTTTCAAATAGTTAAGAAAAAGTGTGTTATTTAAAATTTATACACATGTAAATGTGTAGAGCTAAACACCTATGTTGCCAGCTAGGCACTTGGAACACCAAAATAAATAAGAGAATCTTATACTTGAAGAGCTCGCAATTTGAGACACACTGCTAATTATAATATATCACAAAATGCCCTTTAAAATAAGTATTAATACTGTGTATCAAGAGACTTCAACATACATTTCTTTTGACCATCTTTTTTACTTACCAATATTTACAAAATCCAACCTAAGGAAATGATCCACAGTGCACAAGGTATTAAGCACAAAGATGTTTAAAGCAATATTTTTCACATTAGTGTAGAATTTGAAAACAGTTTACATTTCTAACAGTTTGGGAATGGGTATAGAAATTACAGTAGCAAGTTGACAAATTTTCTAGCCATAAAAAATGGTTTTACACAAAGTTTGAAATCACAAGATTAAATACTTATGATCAAATATTAAGAGAAAATAGCAGGCTATTAAGTTTGTTTGTTTTTAATCCTCACCTGAGGACATTTTTGCATTTATCTTCAGATAGAGTGGGAGATAGAAACAGCTACATGAGAGAAACACATCGAGTGGTTGCCACCTACATGACCCCAACTGGGGCTGGGGACAAACTGCAAACGAGGTACGTGCCCTTAGTGGGAACTGAACCCGGGACTCTGGTCCACCAGCTGACGCTCTAACAGCTGAGCCAAACCGGCCAGGGCTAGGTTATTGAGTTTTAAAAAACACAAAGGTTACAGGATGAGTTCAGCCAAGTAACAGCAAATTGTTAAAAAAAAGTTTAAAAAAAATTTTTTTTATCCCTGGCAGGTTTGGCTCAGCGGTTAGTTAGAGTGTCGGCCCACGGACTAGAGAATCCCATGTTTGGTTCCCGTGAAGGGCATGTACCTCGTTTGCAGTTTGTCCCCAGCCCTGGTTGGGGTTGTGTGGGTGGCACCCAGTTGATGTGTCTCTCTCACATCGATGTTTCTCTCTCTTCCTCCCATTCTCCCTCCTGTTCTATCTGAAGATAAATGCAAATAAATAAATAGTTTAGTTAGGTATAACATACACATACAAGTGCACAAAATTTTTAAAAAAATTTTTTTTCTTTATTGATTTTTAGAGAGAGAGGGGCAGGAAGAGGTAGAGAGAGAGAGAAACATCGATTGGCAGCCTCCTCCACGTCCCCCACTGGAGATTGGGCCCACAACCTGGGCATGTATCCTGACCGGAAATCGAACGAACAACTTCCTGGTGCATGGATCGACACTCAACCACTGAGCCACACCGGCCGGACAAGTGTACAAAGTTTAAGTGTACTGCAATTTGAATATTCAAACTAGTCTTGTCTGTGTATCCAGCACCTATATCAAGTAAAGTTATTTTCAGAACTTTGTTTCTAATGTTTATATCATCTTTCAAAAAGAATTTATTATTTTTTTTTTTTTACAGGCAAGTGTCAATTGAAGAGGGAGAGAGGAAAGCCAAAGAGCTGAATGTTATGTTTATTGAAACTAGTGCAAAAGCAGGATACAATGTAAAGCAGGTAAGTGTTTTTTGTTTTTTTTGTGTATAGGTTGACATTATCAAACTGAAGAAACATATTATTAAATAGTTGTGTAAGTATTGTATTGTCTAGTGTAAGATTTTCTATCAGTTAGCAAAATCCGGCCTCATGAACTAATTTATTAAACAGCGAAAAAATATAAATGTGGCATAGTTTTTGGAAAAAGAGAAAAGACTGGCCAAACTTTTCAGATTGTGCACAGGAAAAGTACTTCATTATGATTGCAAGATTATGTGATTGCAAGGTTGTAAGATTGCCATACTCTCACTACTTCCCTACTGCTTTGTTTCAAGGTAACATTTCTTATTTTAGTGTTTGATGGTAAAATTGCGATAAAAGAAAGCAAATGTTGCTGTCAGGAATGGTATTTTGCTTGTGATGAAAGTACATTTTGGTTACTTTATCCTTAGCAAATTACTAGTGTGCTTATAAAAGGAATGTTGTGGGGAGGGGACAGGAAACTATGTGAGAGCCTCACATTATCAAACTTTTCTAAAAGATGAAGTAGCCAAAAACTCACCTGCTTAATTCTTCAGGGTTATATGTTATATAGAGTAGTAGTTCCAGATTTATTAGTTAGTTGGTTAGTTATTTTTAAATCCTCATTCAAAGATATTTTTCCATTCATCTTCAGATAGAGTGGGAGGGAGGGAGGAAAGGGGGGGAGAGAGAAACATCCATGTAACAGAGACACATCGACTAGTTGCCTCCTGCATGACCCCAACCAGGGCTGGAGACTGCACCCGAGACTCTCTGGTCCATGGGCTGATGCTCTGCTGAACCAGACTGGCCAGGGCAAATTATTGTTATTTTCTATTCTCACCCTAGGATATTTTTTATTTTTTGAGAGAGAGGGAAAAACATCGATGTAAGAGAGAAATATTGATCAGTTGTATCGCATATACACCTGGACCTGGGGATCAAACCCTCAACCTGGATGTGTGTCCTGACCTATAATCAAACCCATGAGCCTTTAGTGCACGGGACAATGCTCCAACCAACTGAGCCACACTGGCCAGGGCCAAATTATTACTTTTTAAATTGTAGGTGATCAATAGAGGGTTAAAGTAAAATCCTTTAAAATGAATAAGTGGAACTTTATGAAAAATTCTCTATATTGTTTTCATTTTTGGCGCTTTGTTTCCTATCTCTCCTTGCCTTAAAACATGTGAAGTAGCCCTGGCCAGTTTGGCTCTGCGATTGGAGTGTCGGCCTTTGGGCAAAGGAGTTGTGGGTTCAATTCCGGTCAAGGGCACATACCTCAGTTGCAGTTAGGTTCCCGGCCTTTGTCCAGGTCATGTGGGAGGCAACCAATCGATGTCTCTCTCTCTCTCTCCCTCTCCCTCCCAACTTCCCTTTCCCCCTCTCTCTGAATATGGATGGGAAAATGTCCTCCATGAGGATTTAAAAATAAATAAATAAAAATACAGTTTTATTGATTTTTTTTTTTTTTTTTTTTAAAGAGAGAGAGAGGAAGGGAGAGAGATGGAAACATCAGCCCTGGCCAGTTTGGCTCAGCGGTTGGGCATTGGCCTGCGGACCAGAGAGTCCCAGGTTCAGTTCCCGCTAGGAGCATGTACCACCAAAAAAAAAGAAAAGAAAAGAAACATCAATCTAAGAGAGAAACATCACTCTGATGCCTCCTGTACTCCCCCTACTAGGGATTGAGCCCACAACCTGGGCGTGTGCCTTGACCAGGAATCAAATTGGTACCTCACAGTCCATGGGACGTTGCTTAATCCACTGAGCCACAGTGAACGGGAGGAAGGAAGAGAGAGAGAGGGAAACATCCATGTGAGAGAGACACATTGTGTGGTTACTACCCACACGACCCCAGCCGGGGCCAGGGACAAACTGCAGCCGAGGTATCTGCCCTTAGCAAGAACCAAGCCCGGGACTTGCCGGTCCACAGGCCGACGTTCTAACCGCTGAGCCAAACCTGCCAGGGCTTAGCAAAATTTTTTCATAACTCTTTTAGTGGTTGCTCTAGGAATTAAACTAGAGTTAATACTGTATCATTTTGTGTGGAATTATGTACACCTCCTTTGTGTTACTGTTGTCACATATATTTACATACATATGAAACCCGTAATAAATGTTTCAACCTTTGCTTTTAAACAGTAATTAGGAGTCCTGGTCGGTGTTGTGCAGTTGGTTAGGGCTTCATCCTGTACACCAAAAGGTTGCGGGTTTGATTTCAGGTCAGAGCACATACCCAGGTTGTGGATTTGAGTCATTGTCGGGGCATTTGTGGGAGGCAACCCATCGAGATCTCTCTCTCTCTCTGTCTCATCAATGTTTCTCTCTCCCTTCCTCTCTTTCTAATACCAATAACATATCCTTGGGTGAGGATTAAATAAATAAATAATAAACAGTAATTAAGAGAAGGAAAAAGACAATCTTTCTACTTAGTTATATATTTACCATTTCCATTGTTCTTCATTTCTTCTTAAAAGATCTGAGTTGCATCTGGTGTTATTTCTTTCAGCTTAAATAGTGTTCTTTACTGTTTCTTATAGAGATCTTTTGGTGATGAATTCTCTCAACTTTAACGTAGCCCACAAGCCACTTGAAGAATGTTTTTGCTAGATTATTGAATTTGGGTTGACAGATTTTTCTTTCTTTTCAATACTTTAAAGATGCCGCTATATTGTCTTCTGATTTCCATTATTTTCTAATTAGAAACAAGCTCTAATTTATATCATTCTTTGTATGTAATACATTGTTTTAATGTTGTTTTTTCTACTCTATTTTTTTTTTTTCTCTCTCTTTCTGGAATTCCAGTGCACACCTGTTAAATGGCTTGATGTTGTTCCACTGGTTGTTGAGGCTTTGCTCATAGTTTATCTTTTTCCCTCTCTCTTTTTCAGATTGAATAACATTATTGATGTGTTTTCAGGTTCACTGGTCCTTTTTCTGCCATATCCAAACTGCTATTAAGTCCATCCAGTGAATTTATCATTTTAGATATTGTACTTCAGTCGTAGATTTTTCATTTATTTCTTTTTCTTTTTAAAAAAAATTTATTTCCTTTTTAAACTTATCTGTATTGTTGAATGTATTACAGATGTCCCTCCTTTTTTCCCCCCTTACCCACTCCTGCCCTGCTCCTGCCTTCCCCACACTATTCTCTGTGCCTGTTGGTTATGCATATAAGTTCTTAGGTTTCTCTCTTCTCGTTCCACCTCTCCCCTTCCCTTTGAGGTTCTTCAGTCTAACAACCAATTTGTACTTCTTAATCCCTTCACCTTTTTCACCTGTCCCCCCAACCCCCCTCCCATCTGTCAACCAACAAAAAGTTCTCTGTATCTATGAATCTCTTTCTGTTCTGCTTGCTCATTTTGTTTGTAGGTTCAATTGTTGATAGATATGCATTTATTGCCATTTTATTGTTCATATTTTCATTGTTCTTATTCAAGAAGACTTACCATTATATATACAACTGGTTTGGTGGTGGTGAATTCCTTTAGCTTTTTTTTGTCTGGGATCATTTACTTCTTCATTACCATTTCTCTGTAGAAATTTCCCATCCTTTGGATCATAATGGTCACCATTACCTTCAAATCCTTGAACATATTTGTAGTAGTTGCTTTGAATTTCTTGTCTGGTAATTCTAACATCTGGGTCATTTCAGAGTCTACTTCTATTGGATCTTTTCTTTTTCTCTTGTTTCTAGGTGAGATTTTCCTATTTTTTCACAGTTCTAGTAATTTTTGGTATTCCTCAGTAATGCATTTGATACATAGAGACTCTGGTAGCTGTTATTTTTCTCTGCAAAGTTCTGCGTTTTATTATGGCATGCTGTTATATTGCCACCTTGAACTTGTGGACTCTTGATGTTATGCTTTGTTTCAGTAGATCTATAGAAAGCCTGAGATATTTATCAAGCTTTTCTATCTTGGAAGGATTGAAACTCTAAGCTGTATTCCCTAGAGCAAGCAGTAGCTGAAGTCTCTGCTTATATTTTTTCAGCTTCTAGCTGTCGCTTTCTCGTGGTCTTATTGGAGTCTCTTTTACATATGTACTGTTAAAGAAGCAGCTGAGCCCGGCCAGTGTGTCTCAGTGGTTGAGTGTCGATCCATGCATCAAGAAGAGGTCACTAGTTTGATTCCCAATCAGGGCACATGCCCAGGTTGTGGGCCAAATCCCCAATGGGGGGCATGCAGGAGGCAGCCAATTGATGTTTCTCACTCTCCCGCTCACTGCCTCTCTCTCTAAAATCAATAAAAGGGAAAAAAATTTTTTTTAAAGTTCAGTAAATTTAGAGTGTAGTGAGGGAGGGACAAGTGATAGAAATTGAGTTTATAGAAGGATAGATCTAATCATAGAGCCAAACCAGCCAGGGCATAAGTGTGAGGATTTTTAGAAATATTACCAACTGTATTGACCCCATACTTTATCATCTGTGATTCCTAATATAGCAGTAGCCTCTGTTAGTATATCATTGGCATTTAAGAAATTGACTTTCCTTTAATGATTACTTAAAACAACTTAAACACTAGAGTTTTTTCTTTCCTGTTATATATATTTCTGTAAGGATAGAACTTGGCTTTTATAAAGTATTTTTTCTTGGCTTATTTTAGGATGCCCTGAGTTGAGTACAGGTTAGTGACTTTGATTCTTTTAATCTAATTGAAATATTTTGAAAGAACACCAAATTTCAAAATTATATTGGTTAAACCACAGATAAAAATTTTTGGTCATAGAAAATGGATTAAGTCCGGGCAGTGTGGCGCAGTGATTGAGCATTGACCCATGCACCAAGAGGTCGTTGGTTTGATTCCTGGTCAGGGCATATGCCTGGGTTGTGGGCCAAATCCCCACTGGGGAGCATGCAGGAGGCAGTCAATCGATGCTTCTATCTTCCTCCCTCTCTCTAAAATATCAAAGAAGAAGAAAAAAAATTTTTTTTAAGAGAGAGAAAATGGATTAATTTTTGTGTTTGTGATTTGTGTGTAATAGTATTTCACAAAGCAAATTCTTCTTACCCACAATTTTTAGCTATTTCTTCACACAGCCCTTTTTTTTTTTTTTTTTTATCCTCACCCGAGGACATTTTTTGCACTTAATCTTCAGGTAGAGCAGAAGGGAGGGGCAGGGGAGAGAGAGAGAGAAACATCGACATGAGAGAGACACATAGACTGGCTGGCACCCACACAATCCCAACCGGGGCTGGGGACAAACTGCAACCGAGGTACATGCCCTTTGCAGGAACCGAACCCCAGACTCTCCGGTCTGCAGGTGGATGCTCGAACTGCTTAGCCAAACCGGCCAGGGCTCACACAGCCCTTTTCACAGTGCTTTCCATATAGAAAAATCTTTCATTTATACTAGGTAGCATAACGTAGTAGAAAAACTGTGGACCTTGGAACCTCAGCTCTGCTACTTATTTGGTGAATGGCAAATATGTCATTACCTTTAATTATTTTTGCATGTTTTAATTGAATCCTTTTTTATATTTGATTGGAGATATTTTTCAGCAGCATTTGTTTTGTTTTTTATCAAATTGAAGTTTATCAGAGTTTTCCTTCACTGTTAACTCTCTACATATAAATTTAAAATCCCTTTTATACTTCCTTTTTCTGCAAGGAACTGAGTAAACTGATTTCTTTAGTTTCCTGTTTTTTAGGGGGTGGTCCGGAGGATTCAGTGGGCATAAGTATTGCTAGTTTTTCTTTCACCTGATAAAAGAACTGCCTTTCTCAGATCTGTGATCATATGCTAAATAGTATTATGGGTAGTCATGCCTAAGGAATTAAATGATAATTCAGATGCACGTGAACCCAAAAAAGCCATTAGCTAAAGGCACTAATTAACTATGTACTACATTCTATGCTTTCTAATGTGTTTTCACACCCATTAGTCATTCTTTCAACTGACATTTTTAAAAAGACCTACACCATGTCAGGTACTAAGATAATGAAGATGAAATATGAGCTTTGCCCCCCAGAGGTTTAAAAACTAGAGAGAAAGATAGGGAGGTAAATAGGCCATTACAATTATTTACTTATTTTTTTTATCCTCACCCGAGGACATTCTTCCATTTTTTGTTCATGTAGAGTGGGAGGGGGAGAGGGAGAGAGAGAGAAACATTGACGTGAAAGGGACACATCAGGTTGCTGCCACCCGCACAACCAACCAGGGCTGGGGACAAACTGCAGGTGAAGTATGCACCCTTAGCAGGAACCGAACCCAGGTCTTTCTGGACCACAGGCCGACGCTCTAACCACTGAGCAAAACCGGCCAGGGCTAGGCCATTACAATTAGTGTAGTAAAAACTCTGAAAGAAGACATACACAGTGCTATTAAGTATATAGAATTATTTTATTAGATAGGAGGAGGGTGGATTGTAGAAATCTGGGAATGACTTAAGGAAGTTTTCTAAGGAACTAACAGGGATTGGATCCTGAAAGATAAGGGTCAGCTAGACAGATTGGACTTGGGAGCAGGGAGGAGGATATTCCAAGGAGAACCAGTATCATTGTGTCCTTTGAACCTCACAATTATGCCCCCCTTTTTATTAGAAGAAATCTAAGGATTAGAGAAATTCATATCCTTGAGGTAACAAAGCTGTAATAAGGTAGATATTTAGTACTAGAGTTTCTTGGCTCAAATTTTGTGCCCTTTCTAGAAACACATTCAATACTGTGTTATATTATGAAAATAGGTAGACAGGTGTGAATATAACCATACTATCACTGAAAGATCTCATTAGTTAACGTATGTTTCACTAATTAAAACTTACTTTAATTTTTTAAAAACCTCAAAACTTGTAAACCTCATTTTATTCCATTTTCTTTTAGTTCTTTATTGATGTTAGAGAGGGAGAGAGAAACACTGATAGAGAGAACATCGATTGGCTGCCTCCTACGTGCCCCTCTCCTCCCCACCGTCCCACACTCCCACAACCTGGGCATGTGCCCTGAACGGGAATCGAACGGGCAACCTCTTGGTGCATGGGTCAACGTTCAACCACTGAGCCACACCAGCTGGACCATTTTATTTCATTGTCATAGAAAATAAGCAAACCTTCCCTATGCCTCCCTGACAAAAAAACAGCCCTGGCCGGTTTGGCTCAGCGGTTGGAGCGTCGGCCTGCGGTACAGAGAGACCCGGGTTCGGTTCCCGCTAAGGGCACGTACCTCGGTTGCAGTTTGTCCCCGGCCCTGGTTGGTCGTGTGGTTGGCAGCCACTCGATGTGTCCCTTTCACATCGATGTTTCTCTCTCTCTCTCTTCCTCTCTCTCCCTCCCGCTCTATCTGAACAAAAAATGGAAAAATGTCCTCGGGTGAGGATTAAAAAAAAACCCCAACAAATTCCGCCCAGCCAGTGTGGTTCAGTGGTTGAGCATCGACCCATGCACCAAGAGGTCACTGGTTCAATTCCCGGTCAGGGCACATGCCCAGGTTCTGGGCCCAATCCCCAGTTGGGGGCATGCAGGAGGCGGCCGGTTGATGTTCTATCTCATCGATGTTTCCATCTCTTTCTCTCCCTCTTTCTTCCACTCTTTCTAAAAATCAATAAAGAAAAAAAAATATTTTAATCCCATTTCTAGGGCAACCTATAAAATAATTTTTTATATTCTTAGGAGCTGAAAAGATCATGCATCTTAAACAGATAAGTAGTTTAATAAATATTTCATGTCAGAAGCAAACTATGAAATCTAGCATTTGGTTAGATGACCAAGTGTTAAAGTCATTGAGACCAAGATTGAATATATAGTGCCACATTGTTAGCTGCTAGATTATTTCTGTAGTCACTATATTTATTGCCTGTTTACAGTACTAAATAGATGGCTATTTTTAGCTGATTTCGGTGGGGGAATACATTTTCTTTAGACTTTCTTCTATAAAATATGTCTCGCTTCATACTCTGTGCTTTGTGTCTAGATGAAAGGAGATTTAATGGATGTTAGACTTTTTCATAATGCATAAAATTCAAACAGATAAAGTTGGCATTCTCCATTCAATTCATTATCTAATGCTAATATACAAAAACTCCAAAAAGGTTAGAATTATTGCCTAACTTTGCATTAAAGTTTTATGAACACTTTCTAGCTTAATTTTTTAAATGCTTTTTATTGGTTTTTTTAGAGAGAGAAGAATGGAGAGGGAGAGAGAGAGAGAAAGATCAATGACAGAAGGATCAACATTGATCGGCTGCCACCTGCACGCCCCCTGACCAGAAATCAAACTGGCAATCTTTTGGTGCACAGGATGATGTCCAACCAACTGAACCACACTGGCCAGGGCAGAGTACCTTGAATTAACCATCTTGTTCATTTCTGTGTTCCTAGAGAACTTGAAACAATACCTCAAGTAAGCAGATGCTGAGTTTTGAGGGAGTTGCATCACATGTAACGTAGGAACATAGGACTTTTATACGGCATGCCTAACAAAAAAAAGATATGACTGAAATAATCTGGCAGTTTTATGTGCCATTCTACCCAGTGAGCATATGCCTAGGTTTGGGGACAAAATAGGTATGAATCTGCTGTTTCTTCAATCATTAGTCCTTTCTGTTCCCACATGCCTCTAAAGTGAACATCTCTCCAGACTTGAGTGTGATTCTCCTTCTGAAGATATTTTTCTTTTCTTTTTTTATCCTTACCTGAGGACATTTTTGCATTTATCTTCAGATAGAGTGGGAGGGAGTGATAGAGAAACATCCATGTGAGAGAGACACATCAATTGGTTGCCACCCACACGACCCCAACGGGACCAGGGATGAACTGCAGTCGAGGTATGTGCCCTTAGCGGGAATTGAACCTGGGCCTCTCTGGTCTGCAAGCCAACACTCTTAACTGCTGAGCCAAACCGGCCAGGCCAGAAGATATTTTTCTTTACATCATACCTCAAACACAAGCCAACCACTTCCAGTGGCGCTCTTTCCAGTGACAGGAAAAGCCAGCTGTGTTTAACTTAAGAGGTGGTGTGTTGGTCTCTAACATTGTGCTTTCTTAAAGACAAGGGTAATTTTTACTAGATTAGTTTTCACTATATATATATAAGTAAATACTTTAGAACATAACCCTTTATAAAAGATAGGAATGCCACTGTACAGTTTTACTAAATGAACAATCTGTCCTTACTCTGAGTTCCTGTAGGGCTTTGTTTTTATGACTCAAAAGACATTTTTGCTGCTTATTTCTTAACTGTTTGTTCATGTCTAATCTCACCAGTTGGAAAGCAAGGATTATATCTATATACCTCTTTGTATGTGGCATACTGCTCTTCATACAGTATTCTATTTATAGAATAAATAAACATTTTAAGATGCTTTCATTATGGTATGGTCTAAATGAGAAATAACCTAGAAGCCATATCTTTGAACGCAGCATTCAGTGGTCATCCATCTTTACTTGATACCATTTACTGAATTTTCTTTGCCGAGCCCTGGCTGGTTTGGCTCAGCGGTTAGAGCGTCGTTCTGCGGTCCAGAGAGACCCCGGGTTCGGTTCTCGCTAAGGGTGCGTACCTCAGTTGCAGTTTGTCCCCGGCCCTGGTTGGTCATGTGGGTGGCAGCCACTCGATGTATCTCTTTCACGTCAATGTTTCTCTCTCTCTCTCTCTTCTTCTCCCTCCCTCCCACTCTATCTTAACAAAAAATGGAAAAATGTCCTCGGTTGAGGATAAAAAAAAATAAAACTAAATAAATAAATTTTCCCTGCCAATTATCACATTTCTCTCTTTTCCACAGCTCTTCCGACGTGTTGCAGCAGCTTTGCCTGGAATGGAAAGCACACAGGACAGAAGCAGAGAAGACAGTATCCTTTCTTTTTCTTCAGAAAATGTTATCACTAGTCTTTACAGCCCTACTTGGTTGATTAAAGAATATTATGCCATTGCCTTTTTTTTCTTCTTCTTCTTTATTGATTTTAGACAGAGAGAGAGAAACATCGATGAGAGAGAACATCAGTTGGCCACTTTCTGCATGCCCCCCACTGGGGATCAGGCCTACAACCTGGGCATGTGTCCTGACCGGGATTTGAATTATTAATCTCTTGGTGCATGGGTTGATGCTCAGCCACTGAGCCACACCGACTGGGTTGTGCCATTGCCTTTTACAGCCAGGAATTGATGGCTTAGGAGCACAGAAGCTGTGAGGTTTTCTACAGCAAATGAAATCTGGTTATCCAAATGTGCACTTTGCACCCTGCTGCTTACTATAATTAAGTAGTGAGAGATTTATGTTTGCTTGCTAGGTTTTGTTTTTTTTTATCCTCACCCGAGGACATTTTTCCAATTATTTGTTCAGATAGAGTGGGAGGGACGGAGAGGAAGAGAGAGAAACATGAGGAAGAGAGAGAAACATTGACATGAAAGGTACACATCGAGTGGCTGCCACCCGCACAACCCAACCAGGGCTGGGGACAAACTGCAACCGAGGCACGTGCCCCCAGCGGGAACCGAACCCGGGTCTCTCTGGATCACAGGCCGACACTCTAACCGCTGAGCCAAACCAGCCAGGGCTGTTTTGGGTTTTTTTTTTTTTCACATATTTTTATTGATTTGTTAGAGAGAAACGAAGAGAGATAGAAACATCGATGTGAGAGAGACATCGATTGGCTACCTCCTGCATGCTCCCTACTGGGGATCAAGCTTGCAACCTGGGCATGTGCTCTGTTAAGGAATCAAACGGGGACTTCTCAGTCCACGGGATAATGCTCAATCCACTGAGCTACACCGGTGGGGCTTGAGCACCTTGTTGTATGATGAACTAGCTATATAGAAAATAGTGGCTGTTAAGAGGACTGGGAGGGAGGGACTTGCCAGAGATGTCTGTGTTCAGCAGAATTGGAATTGTACTTTACCATTTATAGCTCCTTAACTTTTGTTTCAGTGATTGACATAAAACTGGAAAAGCCTCAGGATCAACCAGTCAGTGAAGGAGGCTGTTCCTGCTAATCCCTCTTGGCATCTTCAGCTTTTCTCCAGAAGCTCACTGCTTTGGCCCCCTTACTCTTTCATTGACTGCAGTGTGAATATTGGCTTGAACCTTTCCCTTCAGTAATAACGTATTGCAATTCATCATTGCTGCCTGTCTCGTGGAGATGATCTATTAGCTTCACAAGCACAAAAAAGTCAGTGTCTATATTATTTATATTTTACAAAAAGTTCAACAATTCCAGCATATTCCAGTGATAACTTTAAAAATTAGATACATTTTCTTAACTTTTCTCTCCTTTTTAATCTTATGATAATGCACTTCAAAATGATGGAAATCTCAATAGTATGTGGCTTGGTTAAGGACAGTTCACAACAGCACTTGCCTACCTACTTGACCCCTCTCTTTCCCTGCTTTTTTCACTTCTCCCTTACCTCATACTCTATTCTTACTCCCCCTCCCTCAAAACAAACAAGGTGGCAAAGTAGCATTCAGACCAAGCTCATTATCTTTCAATTTTAGTGATACCACTTGTTCTAGGCCTTGGGTCAGGGTGTCCAAAATTATTCTTGAGCACTGATATAAATTACTTAGACCATATTTGAGGTAAAACTCAATTATCATGGTAGGCAGTGCTTGAATAAGAAAAGTGTTCTGGTGCATCTTTAAAATGTATCCTAATGAACATTATACTTACAAGTAATAAACACAAAATGTATTTCTGACCAAAACAAATGACCCTTACACATGTTAGACTCTGGGAAAGAAAAGTGAAAGTGCTCCAGAACAGGATTTTTTATACTTAATTCTCTCTCCCAAGATCTTAAAATTGTCAAGATAGAGTTATTCTGTTTGTTTTAAAAAAATT
Source organism: Molossus molossus (assembly GCF_014108415.1). Taxonomy (NCBI): domain Eukaryota; kingdom Metazoa; phylum Chordata; class Mammalia; order Chiroptera; family Molossidae; genus Molossus; species Molossus molossus. Next base: position 45,406,149 of record NW_023425348.1, read on the forward strand.
TTTTTTTTGTTTTAAGCAATAGGTTTCTCCTGGGATTTTTTTGTTTGTTTTTTTTTTTTGTTTTTTTAATGCTATGCAGGCAAGGCACTGGAGAAATCAAATTCCTTTAAGAAGAAACAGTAGAAGAATTTAAATTTGGCACCTTTGTCAAAACTACTATCACCAGTAGAAACGATATCTAAAGCTTACCAACAAAAGAATCCTCAACAGAATAGCAGATACTTTGCTCAGGATATTTGAGGTCAGATTGAAAATGGCAAGCTTTCTTATAAGCCCTTAGAGGCAGATCTGAAAAAGCATACAGAGAGGATAAGAGAGAATGGAAATAAAACTCAATATTATGCAGATTTATGCCTTATTTTTTAGCTTTTTTTAAATGTTGGATCTTTCAGGCTGGTTTTGCTCTTTATTAGATCTGTATAGTTTGGTTAATTAACTAGTAATTTAGTTTTATATTTAAGCCACAATTAATCTTTCTTCTTTGGTGATATTTATTTCTTTGCCTTTTTAAAAACTATGTTTAATTTTAGATGTTTTGTTTAATATTTTTAGAGCTTCATCACCATGGCAATATGTATTTCCCTTAAAACACTGCAAACAAATATACTAGGAGTGCACCATTTTAATATTTACTAGTTATTGTGAGATTGCTGTGTAAGTTAATAAACACATTTGTAAATACATTATTTGCAGGAAGAAATTTTCTGAGTTACAGCTCAGGAAAAACCTGCTGAATTTATGTTGTAAGCATTACTTAACACAGTATAAAGATGAAAATACAACAAAAATATCTTCATACTTCCTCATCCCCTCATTGCAACAAAACCCTTAACTGAGAGAACCTTACTCCCCTCTCTTTCCTCTTCCTCCACTTCCCATTTATTATCACCTTCTAATATTCAGAGAGCACTTGGATAATGGGTCTGAATAGAGAAATGTTTTAAGATAATCATTAGCCCACATACCAGTAACTTACACTCAAAGATGGGATGGAGTTGTAAAAGTGCTTTTATAATACAATATTATTGTTAAAGGCAAGGGTTGACTCTTTCGTTTTATTTTGACATGGCATGTCCTGAAATAAATATCAATTCAATATGGCAAATGGGTCATATTCTTTATTTGAAGTTGTAATTTCTGACATGGTGGTGATTGACTTCCTACACTGTAGCCTTTGATTATTTTTATGTATCTTTAAGACAGTAGTAACTACTTCTGCTTTCAATATTGGTATTTTAATTTAGCTTAGGGCTCTTACTATTGAGGCGCAGTGAAGTATGTTCATAGACCAGATTTTTTAAAATAAACACAATTTTGCTTCAAAAAATATAGAAATAAAACACAAAAGAACACAATTATTGATTTCATTTCCCATTCCTGCCAAGGTGGTAAAATTAGCATGTGCTTCTTACTTTCTCCCTAGAAGTATAAAGGGAAACATAGAATCCAGGAAAGTAAAACAACAACAAGAAGTGAGAAATCCTTGGGAAGTCAGGAGACTTTTTAGCTGTTAAAGATGAGGGAGAGAGGCTGCCACTTGCAAAACAGAGCCACTGGTGGAGGCAATAATAAGATGTACGAAGAAAAGTAGTAACCCCACCTTTGCCTTAGGAACTACTACCGTTCCACCAAATCCAGTTCGGCCCGCTGCCTATCTTTTAAATTAAGTTTTATTGGAACTCAGCCATACTTTCTCTTTACAAAGGCAGAGTTGAGTAGTGTGACAGACCTTATAGCCCAGTATTTATTATCTGGACCTTTATAAAACAAAGGATCCCTCCCTTAGTACAAACCTCAGCTGTACAAAACTTAATTATAGAAACTGAAGCCACAAGCCAGACTACTGGTGCAGAAAAGTCAGGGGTAATATTACCGCAGTATGAGGAGTAGATGAAATGACCTGCCTGCCTTTGGTCAGTATTCTCTACCTTTTCCCTGTTAAAATATCATTTAGTGGACTGTAATCTAGAGAGAATGTCTCCTGTAAGAACTGCTTGTTACTAAACTGGGTTTAAAGGCTTCTTTCTCAGCATCATGTTTTTAGTATTCATTCATGTTGTACCATGTATCAGAATTTCATTCCTCTTTGTGGCTGAATAATATTCCATTGTATGTATATACCACATTTTATTTACGCATTCATCTGTTGATAGACACTGATGTCATTTTTACCTTTTGGCTATTTTAAGTAATGCTGCTATGAACATTGATGTATGAGTGACTACGTGAGTTACTGTTTTCAATTCTGTTTTACTATAAATGTAGGAGTGGAATTGCTGGATTATATATGATAATTCTGTTTAACTTTTGAAGACATGCCAAACTGCTTTTCACAGCAGCTGCACCATTTTACATTACCACCAGCAGTGTATGAGGGTTCCAATTTCTGCACATCCTCATCAACACTTTATGTTCTGATATTTTAATAATAGCCATCTTAAGGCATGTGTAGTGGTATCTATCTCATTGTGTTTTGATTTTTGCATTTCTCTAATGACTGTTGATGTTGAACCTCTTGCTTACTGACCATTTGTATATCTTCTTTGGAGAAATGTCTATTCAAGTCCTTTACCCATTTTTAAGTTGGGTTGTTGAAATGTGGTTCTTTATATATTCTAGATATTATCCCTTAATAGACAGAAATATTACAAATATTTCCTCCCATTCTGTGTTTTTTCACTCTATTAACAATGTCCTTTAATTTACAAAAGTTTTCTTTTAATATGTTTTTATTGATTTTAGGGAGGAAATGAGAGCGAAACATCAATCGGCTGCCTCTTGCATGCCCCCCCAACTGGGGATCAAGCCCATAGGCCCCGACAGGGAATTGAACCAGTGACCTTTTGGTGCGTGAGACTACGCTCAACCAACTGAACCACTCTGGCCAGGGCTAATTTGCAATAGTTTTAAATTTTTATGAAGTCTATCTTTTTCTTTTTCTATGCTTTTGCTGTCATATCTAAGAAATCATTGCCAAAATCCAATGTAATGAGGATTTTCCCCTCTGTTTTATTCTAAGACTTTTATAATTTTAGCTCTTAAGTGTGAGGTCTTTGATCCATTTTGTAGTTAATTTTGTATCTGGTATAAGGTAAGGGTCCAACTTCATTATTTTGCATGTGGCTATTTAACTTTCCCAGCAACATTTGTTGAAAAGACTGTTCTTTCCCCACTGAATTGTCCTATTGGAAATCAGTTGAGTAGTGTATATGTGAGGGTTTATTTCTGGGTTGTCTAATATTTCATTCCATTGGTCTGTATATCTGTCTTTATGCCAGTACCACACTGTTTTGATTACTGTAGCTTTATACAGGCACATCTCATTTTATTGAGCATCTCGCAAATACTGCATTTTTACAAATTGGCGTTTTTTGGCAACCCTGCATGGAACAAGTCTATCAGCCCCATTTTTCCAACAGCATTTGCTCACTTTGTGTCTCTGTCATATTTTGGTAATTCTTTACAATATTTCAAATTTTTTTGTTATTTGTTATGATAATTTGTAATCAGTGATCTTTAATATTACTATTGTAATTGTTTGGAGACACCACAAACCATGCTCATACAAGATGGCGAGCTTAATCGATAAATGGTGTGTGTGTTCTGACTGCCCCACTGACTGGCTGTTCCCCCAAAGTCTAACCCACCCTCATCCTCTCTGCTGTTTTCTTGATTCACCCATAATTTTGCTTATACATATGGATAATTAATTCTCTTTGAATAGTATCCATTTTGTGAACGGAATGTCAGTGGAACCACCTATTCTAGAATTTGAGTTTTTCCAGTGCCTCTGTGACACTATTGTCTTTTTGGTGAACATATGTACACATTTCTGTTGGGTGTACCCTAGGAGTAGAATTAATGAGTTATCGGGTGTGCTTATGTTTGGCTCTACTGACCATTTTCCATACCAGTTTATACATGAGATTTCCAGTTCCACATCAGTACTTACCATTGTCTTTTTCACCCTTAGCCATTAAGGTGTGTGTGTGTAGTAGTATCACATTTTATTTTAAAACTTGGTAAAAACACTGTGCTGACCAAACAGATGTGTGAGCCAGATGTGGTCCATAGGGCACCTCCAGATTAGACTGTGTTGTCTGTGAGGGTTAATGTTGCTCTTCAAGTATGTATTCAAGAATAATTTTATAATTGCCGGGCAGCCGGAAGATTAAAACTCCATGCTGCGATACTATTAGTGGAGAGATTTTGAAGCAACCTGCGTTTGGAGCATCCATTTGCATCACTTGTACCTTGTTCAGTGAGGTGAGAGGAAAGAACCATAGTGTTATCGGGACCATAGCAAATGGAAGCCCTGAAGCTATAGGGCAGCAGTTCTCAACCTGTGGGTTTTGACCCCTTTGGGGGTCAAACGACCCTTTCACAGGGGTCGCCTAAGACATAACAGTAGCAAAATTACAGTTATGAAATAGCAATGAAAATAATTTTATGGTTGGGGGTCACCACAACATGAACTGTATTAAAGGGTTGTGGCATTAAGGTTGAGAACCACTGCTGTAGAGGCACAAAGAAAAGAGCCCTTAACCCAGCTGTGGGAGGTTCTTTATAACCTGGCCACATTCACCACCCCTTCTCACCATACAACTTGTGACATCAGGCTGTTTTCTGAACTTTATAGTGCTCCTAAGGCCAAAGTATTCTAAGACCTTTATTCATGCCATTTCTTCCATCTCTTCTGTATAGAAAGTTCCCACTCCCTTCTCTGCTTGGCAAACTTCTACCCATCCTAAATTTCTACCTCTCCCAAAGGTTTCTCCAGGTCTCTTAGCAGAGTTGGATACCTCCTCCTCAGAGGCACCATGTTCCTCTCTTATTAAATCATTATTGATGTATTTATGTCTCCTTCTAAATTTATGTCTCTGGGAATATGGCTAAGGTGGACACCTGATGTTTTTGCCACCCAGCTCACTTCTATTTATCTCAAGCCCTATTTTAGACTACCTTTCCCAGATCACCTGTAGCCTCGAAAGGCCCGATGCAAGATGGTTGTATGTCCTTCCCTGACCACGTGATCTCTAAGAACAACTCACTGCCTCAATTGTAGAAGGACTGGAATATACTGGGAAAGACCTCAACACCACAGAACTCTCAGAAGTAGGCTCACCCTTTAGCTCAGATGACAGAGACCCTGATTTACAGTCTCTCTTTCAAGCCCTCAGAAATAGCCAACTTCAACTTGCTACCTTATGGGTGGGGGAAAGCAAAGGTTAAGTGATTTGCCCTAAATTGCTTAGCTAACATACCAGGTCTACCTGTCCTCAGAATCTACACTTCTCACTACGCCAGAGAAGGCAGTAATAGGAGTTGAGTCATGGAGATGGCCTGGAGACAGGGCCCAGGAAGACAGACAAAACCAGAGCCAGGGCTAGAGACAATCACACCTTTATTAGTCTCTGCAGCAGGGCCTTTGGAGCACCTATCTACAGGGGAAATTTCTCATATGCTACTCTGGCTACTGGGCAGGGATATTAGCATTGGTGATTGGGACAGGATGGGGGAGAAGACTAGAAAGGACCAAAGGGGGAAACTGCTGGACCACCTGCAGGGAGGCACATATGGGGGGGCCTTCTGGACTGACACAAAGGTGGATCAGGCCCCAGAAGTGAACACTGCCATCTTCCTTAGTGAAGGAAACAGAGCCTAAGATGGTGACAGCCACAGTATGGGCACAGGGCCAAGCTTCTGGTGAGCAGAAATGCATTTCCTGATGGAGTTACCATCCTAGGGCTGAAGTTCCCAAACCTCTCATCTGCCCCCCCCCCCCAAAGCAAGAGGACCCCTGGTTCAGCTCAATTGTTACCCCAAGCATCCTGACATGGGAAACATGCTTTCTGAACACTGAAGGAAGAGGGGACTCAGTAAGCTGGTAGGGGAAGGTAGTGTTTTGGGTTTGGGTATGTTAACAAAACAGGCATTATATTCATTCATTATGAAACTTCCTCCAAAAAAAGGTCACATCTCCCCCTTACCCAGCAAGCATCTTAACCTGGAGGGGCATAATGGGACCCCTGCCCTGCCCCCCCCCCCCCCAGCCCAATTAAACGCTCCCTTTAATTTTTCATATGCCATGATGGTCATGGCTCTGCATTCTTGCCAACAACTTTACTTCTGGCCTACCTTCCTCACTCTGTCCTCATGCTGTAAAAGAACTGATAACTGCTTTGTCAAGTGTTTACTCCTGCTTGCCCCACCAAGCCTGGAGCCACCTGAGGAAGAACCTGACCCCTGTATCTCCAACACCTGGGAAATGTGAAACCACAAGAGTTGGGTTTTCTGTGTCTTGTGTTTGGGGAAGACTTATCCATATGTGTCTATACTGGATTTCTGGGGTGTCTGGCGGTAGATACAAGGATTTTGAGTTAATGTTTGTGCCTGGGATGATAGCTTCTTCCGATGCAAGGAGTGAAGGTGGGGAGTAGAGGGAGGAGTGGTGATCCAGCTTGGAATGGCAAAATGGAGAGGAAGAGGCAAAAGTTAGGCAGAGCTTGGGGTGGAGGGTGGGTCAAGGAATAAACTATGCGCTGATTTTCAGGGCTCAGAACCAACAGGGCGACCACATGAGTGAGCCCAGCGCTGCGCCGGTGGCGGCCCCCGCGAGCATGCCCATGGCCAGGGGGGCTCCCGAGCTGTAGCAGGGATCCTCCCGCACTACCACGTGCGTTACGCCGGGGCCTGTGGAGAAAGCCGGTGAGAATTTAGAGGAAGGAGCAGAGCTACCTTTGCTCCTCTTCAGCTTGACTCCGGCCCGACCCAAGATAAGTCCCTGGGCCCACTGTCCTGTTCCCCTGTTAGAGAAACTGAGGCCTTAATGCGGGAAGGAAGTGCACCCCATCCATCCCCACGACTTCCAGGCGTAGTATCTGCTACAGACGTTCCAGTACGGTGGGCTTAGGGTGCAAAGGCGAAGAAACCTCGGGATCGCTTAAGAATGTCCGGACCACACCTGGAGTGGAAGACGGCAGCCATTCCCGCATTAGCCACCAGGGGTCACTACCAGCTCAGGAACGGGTACAGAGCGGCCTGGAATGGGGAGGGGCTCTAGAGCTACTCCGAGTCTGGGGACTAGGAGGGCCTTGGGGAGGGTCCTGTCTGGGAATATCCGGGAATATCTGGGATTACTAAAAGAGTAGAGCCTGGATCGAGGCAGGGGACGGGGGCGGGCCAGAAATTTACCTGCGTAGGGCGGTCCGTAGTAGCTGCGAACATACGTGGCCTCGTGCGCGTTGGGGGACACCACCTCATAGTAGTCTTGGTAAGGGCTGTAGACCCGCACCTGGGAAGCCCTGCCACGTTAGTTGCTTGGGAACTTCCTCGCCCTGGTTTGGTTCCCTACCCACTACACCCAGATCAAGCCCCTCTGGACCCATAGAGCCACCTCCCCAAGTTTAGAAATGGGTACCCAGGGACCAGCAAGCTCCTGGAGAAAAGCCCTGCCTTTTCACAAGATCCATGGTTCTTGTCCTCTAAAACTCAGCCCCTATTATCTAGCTCCCAGTGATGCCATTTTCCTGTCCTGGCCTCCTACCTAGCACTCCCCTAATAAAAAATTCTCCAGGGCTTTCAACTTCCTTCATAGATAGTCTAATATTTGCTAGCAGCTCCAGTGGTTCCATTTAGAGAAACCCGATGGATTTCTCTACTCTCCTAGTCACAGAGCTGGAGACCTGGCCAAACCCCAGGCCCAGGAAATAGGGGGTTGGGGAGAGAGGAAGCAGTTTGATCCAGTAGGGAAAGGAAGTAATTAAAGTATTATCGAGCATCCACCAGGTCGATAGGGAGCTGAGGGAGCTGTTCACATTGTTACCTCCTCTATTCCTTACCACAAGCATTATTATCTCCACATTACATAAAGCTGGGATGGAGGCTCAGAGAATGGTCAGTGTTCTCTCTGGGAGGGAGGAATGCACTCCCTGTCCCCTTCCCTCCCCATTAGATTTTTACTAACCCCTCAAAACTCCAGGAAGTCCTTCTGGGCCCAGAAAGAATCCTTTCTCCCCGAGTTCTCTGCGGGCTATGCTTGTGCCTCACTCCTATCTTTCCTCTGGGCCTTTCCTGCTTACATTCCAAATGTGAGCTACCTATAGGCAAGGACTCTGATTTATTTGTGTCACCAGCAGAGTCTGGTGAATGATACAGCTAAATATATGCTGATTTAAATGGAAGCTCCTAATCCAAGCCCCTCAGTTTCTACAGGGAACAGACCTGGAGAGGGGGCAGGATCCCCTTCTCTCCTGGCTCCTCCTTCTTAGCCCCCTTCTACCCTCTATCTCTAACTCAACTTCACACCTGAATGGTCCACTCCCCTTTGAAGTCCATGTGTTCTAAAATCCATCCATCTCAAAGTGATTTCATCATCCTTCCATCTCCCTAAACCTGCTTTTCTGTAAATTATTTTCTCTAAATGCCACCACCATGTACTCAAACCAAGACATCATGTTGGCACCCTGTCTTCACATGCTCATCTCCCACATCATATCAGCCACCCGGTCTCATGACTTTATATTCTAAATATGCTCTTCTGTCCATCCTCTTGGCCAGTGCTAAAAGAACGAGCCATTGTTTTGGCAACTTGGAAGCTGTGGGTGACCTTGAAAAAACACTTCTTAGAGGAGTAATTAGGGAAAGAAGCCAGGGAATTGAAGAATGGTTAGAGTTGAAGGATGGAACCAACATATCATGACATCTCTTTCAAGAAGTTTACCTCATGATGTCAAATCTCCATGCCATTTCCCATTGATGGGGATGCCTTTCTTACCTTTTTTTTTAAATCCTCACCAGAGGATATTTTCCCATTTATCCTCAGATAGAGTGGGAGGGAGAAAGAAGGAAAGAAAGGAAGAGAGAGAAAAACATCGACGTGAGAGGGACACATCGACTGGTTGCCTCTAGCACAACCCCAACCAGGGCCAGGGACAAACCGCAACCGAGGTACGTGCCCTTGCCTGGAATCGAACCCACGACTTATTGGTCCGCGGGCTGATACTCTACCCTTGAGCCAGACTGGCCAGGGCTCTTATCTTTTTTTTTTTATCCTCACCCGAGGACATTTTTCCATTCTTTTGTTCAGATAGAGTGGGCGGGAGAGAGAGAGAAACATCGACGTGAAAGGGACACATGGAGTAGCTGCCACCCACACGACCAACCAGGGCCGGGAACAAACTGCAACCGAGGTACGCGCCCTTAGCGGGTACCAAACTTGGGTCTCTCTGGACCACAGGCCGACTCTCTAACCGCTGAGCAAAACCGGACAGGGCTTACCTTTTTTTTTATTCAACTACCTAACTTGTCTTTCAGAGTCAACCCAAGTATTACTCTCCCTGAACCTCATGTTCTGTTGGACTCCCATCTGGGCACCTATTGCCCTTAGACTTCCCTCATCACAGCAAAGCACCAGTCACTCGGTAGTGTCATTGCTTGTATCCCTGTGAGTGGGAATCTCTCTCATCAGACTTGTAAACACCACCATCATCACTACCAAGAGCAGGAACTGGGTCTAACCAGGCCTGATTGGGTCTAACCTAACCTGGTAAGTGCCTAATATATTGAATTTATCTCAAGTGAATCAAATACAGGGCCAGACTGGAACATCACCCAACTATAAGTCCAGTTTCAAGTTAGGGACAATGACGAGTCCCAGGGCAATTCAGGAGACTCAAACAAACAAAGCTCAGTCTCAAGTGACTTCCTTCACTGTGCTTCTTCCCCAAGGGTAATCCAATAGGAATTTCTGGTGGGGATGGCCAGGATCTGAGCATCAAACCTAGAAGGGGCTAGAGAGATCTAAGCACTCAGATCCCCAATTTTACTGGTAGGGAAGTGAGGTCCAGAGTGTGCACCTCTGCAGCTGCACAGGGAACCTGTCAGGCCCTGGAGAGAATGGAAAATACCACCTCATGTCCCTTTGGGCCACCTGTTTCTACCCTCCAGACCTGGGAGGCCCAGAGGTAAAGTCATGTGGGTCACCTGGCAACAGGGCAGGGACCACCCTGGAAACCTCAAGAACATATCCAAAGGACTTGATTCCTGGTCCTCTCCCTCTCTGCAGGCCCAGACCCTTTTGTGAGTGGGGGCAGGGGCATGTGACTCAGGAGGTCACATGCAAATAGATTCCTTACCTCAGAAAAGTTGTTGTGTACTTATAAGATTTTAAAGGTTTACAGACTTTTAAATCCTATTTTTAGGAATCTCCACTGTAAACAAACTTGAATGGCAGTTTGGGCATGGGGATGCCTCAGAATGCTGGGCTGGAAGTCCCAGCCCTGCTACTGATGAATTAAGTGACCCTGGTCGAGTCATGACCTCTCAGAGCTTCAGTTTTCTCATCTGTAAATAGGGACAGTCTTTCCTACACTGCCCACTACCAAGCCACAGTGAGAATCCAGAAGAGCCATGCCTAAGCAACTGGGGGTCCTAGTACTTCTGGGCTCGGTGGTTCTTGCACATCAGAATCACCAGGAGAAATCTGTAAACCACAGATTTTCAAGGCCAAACCTTGATATTAGAGCATCCATATGTAGGGATCTGAACATTTGTATTTTTTTAAGTCCTTAAGCAATTCTAATGCACAACCACATTGAGCACCACTGTGCTAGAAAAAGAGCTCACAGTCCACAGGTACTCTATGGCAAGCCCCCATTATGCCCGGGCTGAGCACTGGGGACAGAGAGGATTCATCCCCAAATCCTGCTTTCCAAAAACACTGGGGGGTGGACAGGGAGACAGACAGGGACTAAATTATAATATGCCATAATAGGTGTTTCACTTCTTCCTTCCTCCCTTTATTCATTCACTTGTTTGCTCATTCAGTGAACACTGCCTGAGGCCTACTTGCCAGACCCTTATGCACCAGGAATAAGGAGGGTCAAAATAGACAGTCCCAATGACTAAGTATACCTAGCTGTCTGTATACCTAGCACTGTGCTAGGCTCCATAGGGGCAGAGCTGATCAGACCTGGTCCTTGCCTTAGAGGAAGTTCCAGGTCTTAAGAGAGAACAAAGACAGAAATAAACAGATTTTAAACCAGGCAGAATGAAAACTACTAAGTATTAGTGCAGTGGGCCGTGGGAGGGAGCGACAATGCCTGGGAAGTCCTCCCTGAGGAGGTAGCAGCCTTTGAGGTGGGTCTTAGGATAAGCATGAGCTTTTCAGGTGAATATGGAGACTAAGGGTTTACACAGCAGAAAGAACAGCATGTGCAAAAGCTAGGAGGAGGGAAAAGGTCTGGAGCAGCTAGGACAGAGGGTGCAGCAAAGCAACTGGAGCACAGGGGATGAGAGACCTGGTAGGTGAGGCTGACCCAGGCCAGATCCCAAGACCCTGGAAAGCAGAGTTGTGGTTGGTGCCCCATGGATGATGGGAGCCTTGGGATATTTGTGAGCAGGGAAGGGATGTGACCAGGCCCAGTTTTGAAGGCACATCCTGGTGGCCAGGATGGAGGCAAGGAGAGCTAAGTCAGCACTTACCCAGATTCGCCTCTCAACCTTACAGGGGCTCCACGAGCGGGTCACACACCTGACCTTGGGGCAAACCCGGCGGCTTCTGGGAGGGACGGTGGCTCCAGCTGGGGCCTGCTCAGGCCACAGAAACCCAAGAAGGGGGAGGAAGGTAGGTGTCAGAGGCCCTCTACATCTTTAGAGACCCACAGTTCTTAATAGGTCCTACCATAGCCCTCTGCCAGCTAGACGGGTTGGGGGTGTCTTCCTCCTCGGCTCATGATAAAGGGAGGAGGCTAAGAGGGAGTGGTGATTTTGCTCAAGTTACTCAGAGAAGAAGGATCAGTAGCATCTCTCCAGTTAGCCCACCTTCACCTGTTTCAGGCTGGTGAGGCTCCCCATCTCCAGGGTGGACAAAACTGTTCTGATCTGCCCTCCCAGCCACCTGCCCCCTTCAGTGGCCCCCAGCCTCGGCCCTGGCTGAGCCCTGGCCCTGTGTTCCCTGGAACAGCTGGGGTCAGGGGCTCCTCCTGGAGCCTCCACCAGAGTGGGATATAAGCCTGCAGAATGTGAGAAGACAAAGCACAGGTAACTCCTACATAGGTACAAGACAGACAGAAGCCCACACACACAGGCATGAACACTCAAAGACAGGCACACACTGGTTCAAAGACACAGAGGCACAAACACCCTGCTCGAGCAAGCTCTGGGACCAGAGGGATGTGTGTGTAGAGCAGGGAGGTGGAGTAGAGGGTCAGAGCACAGAGGTGTGGTAGGCAGAGCAGCAGGAAGGCAGATGGGAAGAGAAGGGACAAGGCAGCTTCATAGAGTCACAGAGTGCAGAACGGCCAGCCCTCACCTCTTTCCTTCCGCCTCTCTTTGGTGGGACTGAGTTGCCCTGCATAAGGGGGATTGGGAGTTCAGAACCAGTTTAGCCCAACTGGGTGTCCCTCCACCCTGCTGACCACTGCCCCAGCCTCCTCACTCCTAGCCTCCTCTAATCCAGCCTCCACCCAGAAGCCTCAGTCTGCTCCCCAAAGTCTGACCAGAGCCCTTCCTGCTTAATGACCTTTACTGCTCCCTACTATCCTGAGATGAAGTTCAGTTCCTTTAACTGGACTTCAAGACCCTTTCTGATGTAGCTCCTCAGAGGTCATCTTTCCCATTTTCTCCCTCCATGCATTACACTCCAGCCAGGCCAGACTCCTGGCCCTGATACACAGGTGTGCACACACACACATGCACATGTTACCTCCCTGCCTCTGCTCGGGCAGTTTCCCTCAAAATCTCACACTGACCTTGATTCAATACAGGCTTTTTCACTGACTTAAAACCGTAAGAGTTTGGATAAATCACTCCCCCTCTGAACCTCAGTTTTTCTATCTGTAAATGGGACCAAAACTTCATCTCCTACCAGAGTTGTTGAAAGATGAAATGATATAACCTATGACAGGTGCCCATCACCATGCCCGACCTTCAGCAGGTAGATGCCTCAGGGGGTTTCCCTCTACTTCCCAGCAGACTTTCTCTCAAAGTAGGACTCCACTGCCACAGACAGGAGCAAACATGGAATCTGGAGACAGGCAGATGGGGGTCAAGGCCAAGTTGGGCCACCCTTGAGCTGGGGGCTTTGGGCAGCTCCTCAAACCCACATCTCTATTAGTCATTAAGTTCTGTTGGCTCTACCTCCTAAACATGACTTATCCTCGTCAGCTTGTCTCCACCAGCAAGGCCTTAGTCCAAGCCTCCAGCCAGCCAGCTGGACACTGTCCCAGCCTTCTAACTGGTCTCCAGCATCACTTTTATCCTGTATAATCCATGCCCTACCTACCAGCCAGAGTATCTTTTTAAAAATACATATCTGGCCCTGGCCGGTTTGGCTCAGCGGTTAGACCGTCGGCCTGCGGTCCAGAGAGACCCAGGTTCGGTTCCTGCTAAGGGCACGTACCTTGGTTGCAGTTTGTCCCTGGCCCTGGTTGGGTCGTGTGGGTGGCAACCACTCAATGTGTCCCTTTCACGTCGATGTTTCTTTCTCTTTCTCTCCCTCCCACTCTGTCTGAACAAAAAGTGGAGAAGTGTCCTTGGGTGAGGATAAAAAAATTTTTTTTAAAAAATACATATCTGGACTGACTTGTTCATACCATCCCTCCGCTTAAAGATTTTCAATAACTTCCTGATGCTCTTAGGAGAAATTGACATCCTTACCACAGCCCATAATGCCTGGACCTGCCAACCCTCCTTCCCCACTACCTTCTCACTCCCTGAGCTCCAGCCATCCAGCCTTCCTTTTGTTCTTCAACTTGCCAAAGTCTTAACCCCTCTCAAGGCCTTTGAACATGTAGTTTCCTCTTCCTGGAAAGCTGCTCCATACACCTCACCCCACCCCTTGCATCCAGTATATTTGTTTATCCTTTAGGTCTCATTTTAAGCCTTGTCTGAACTCCCACCTGAATCAGGCCACCAAGGTGGTCACACACTGAATGCACACTGCATGGCTCTGTCAGAGCAGTTACCACCATTGCAATGGGATAAAAAACAGTGTAAGTAGTTATCTCACATCTGGCTTCCCACTAGTCTGAGTCCAGGAGGGCAGGACCCACAACTCCTGAGTCCACCTCTTGCACAGTGCCTGGCATATAGTAGAAAGTTAGTAAATGTTTGTTGTGTGCATTGGTGAAGCTCAGTCTTATCATTTACAGAGGGAATAATGATCCCAACCTCACAGGAGTGTTGTGAGGAATAGTTGGAATTGCACCTGTACCACACCTGGTACATAATAGCTACTCGATAAAACACAGTTCCTTTCCCCCAGCTCACATGCCATCCCCTTCTTGCAGGCTTCTCTCTCCCTCCTCCGAGCACCAGTGGGCTGTCTTCTGTTCTTTTCTACTTGGGTCTTAGGGCATCTGAGTTAGCACAAGTCTATTCACTCACATATATGGGAATTGAGAGCTCCTGGCAAGTGGAGACCGAGTCTGAGCACCCATGATTCCATGGCAGGTAGGGGTGGGGAGGAGAGAGGGTGGGAATGGGGGCTCACCGGGGTGGAATTCGCCTCCAGCAGCGCTGTCTTCCATGCTCTGCAAAGCAAACCACACCAGACCATGAGGGGGCAGTTTGGGGAAAGGGGGACGGGCCCCTACATTTTAAATTTAACTCCCTCACCCAGCCTATAGCCCCAGTCACTTTCAAAGGCAGAAATCTTTTGAGTATAAAAAGGTGACCCCCTCCCCTGTCCCAGTCACATGGAACCTCGTAATTCACTCTTAGTCCATAGTTTTACCCTTTAGCAGGTCCAGTTTCCCCATGTAGACAACAGACAACTGGGCCTGGGGGTGGCTCTCTTAGGGGCCTGGGCCTCTTAGGGTGGCTGGAGCTTAGGGTTCTCTAGCTTCGGTGCCCCTCCACATTCAAAACCTACAAATCGTTCCCCAATGCTCTGACCCCAGAGCCCTGGAAAGGCCCAGTGGACACAGGACAATGGGCTTTTGTTGGTTGCCATGGCACCTGTCTGGGACAAGGCAGCTCTGTGTTTTGTCTACCCAGAGCTCAGCTTCCCCCACTCTCACACACCCCATCTCATTCACTCTCCTACAATGCAAAGGCCAACTGACCCTCTGCCAGAGGGTAGGAAGGGAAAGAATGTGAGTGAGCAGCTGGCTCCTGAGGAAGATATGCCCAGTCTCACAGTGTGGACCTGAGTCTGACATTGGGTGCCCCCATAATGTGGCAGGCTGCCTCTGTGAAGCAGGTCAGGGTCCACCCCTCAGATCACTCCCCCACCAGGACATCTCGGAAGGAGGGTCCTTTGAGGATGCCACAAGGCTCTGTTCCTTTGTATCAACCCTAAGTGAGGGCTCACCTCAGCGGCTGCTAAGGAACTGACTGAGTGATCAGGGACCACACACTCGAAGCAGGTGGGCACACTCCTCCCTCAACAGTCCTGAGTTCATCACAGACCAGGTAAGGAGTTTACTGGGTACCTTACCAATCACCATGAGCCATTGCATCCACTCTTCCAGCCTCCACCAACCCGACTGGTCTCTCTGTCCCCTCTTCCTAACCTCAGGGAACCACAAGGCCCAGTGAGGAGAAGGCATCTGATCACATTCCCCAAGATACCACCCTACCCTCTCCTGAGAGCGACTCACATGGCGTCATCCTGAGTCTCTGCACACAGGTGCAGGCGGAAGCCCTCCCGTAGATTCACAGTCAGCAGGCCATCTCGGCTCCGGCCCTCTGGGGGCTGCACATCTAAAGGCAGACACACAGATAAGGGGTTTCCATGGGGCACAGGCCCCAGGTCCCCCCAGTAAGCCAGGAACAAGAATAGAACTGGCTTCTCTGGGTTGTTTATTAGCCATTGCCAACCTCCTCTGATCCCACACACATTCTTTGGGATTCTGCTCTACTCCTTAGAGTCTTTCAACCCCTTCACATTGCCCACTTCCCTAGTTAGGTACATCTAGCTCTCAGTAACCATTATAATTGTGGCCTGAGTCTTGTTGAGATTTGCTGTGTGACTCTGGGCCACTCTCTTAACTTCTCTGAGCCTCCTTTATTTTCCTTCATCTTTACCCAGTTCCTAGCACCTGGAGGGCAAGACCTGTGTCTGACTCACCTCTGACCCCAGCATAGGGCCCAGGGCCCAGCACAGGGTAGGAACTCAATAAGGACCTGATTTTCTAATTCATACCCACATGAATTGGAGTTGATAGAAGCCTAGAAGCAAAGTCTATAGAAGCCCTCTGAAAGTTGCAGAGAGCCTTCCAATGCAGGAGTTCTCAGACAGACATGATGGGAGGGCCATATCCATAGTCAGTCACAGTGCCAAAGAGGAAAGGGCTTCTCACCGTGGCACTCTTGGCCAATCTTTATGTTGCGAACATTGAAGCGGATAAGTACACGGTCCTCCTCATCCTGCGCAGTCTCATCGTGGTAGTAGCCCAGGGTCCCATCCAGCCACAGAGCGAACCAGTTCCGTTTCCAGCGGCGAAGGATAGAGCCTGTGAGATATTCCAGACCCATCAGGCAGGCTGATTGCAGAGCCTGCTGGGGGGCAGGAGCCCTGGATGGGCTCCCAGAGTCCCCTTCCCCTAGCCCTCCAGAGTTGTAATCACTCTTCCTTGTCTATCTCCTGAAGTGATGTCAGATCCTCTTTCTGTCTTGTTCACCCATTGCCTCCCATTAGGCATAACACACAGTAGGGGCTCCATACGTGTGTGTGTGTGTGTTTTTAATGTAAGATCTGAAACTTTATTTTATTTTTAAATCCTCACCCGAGGATATTTTTCCATTTATCTTCAGATACAGTGGGAGGGAGGGAGAGAGAGATACATCGATGTGAGAGAGACACATCAATTGGTTGCCTCCCCAACCCGGGCCAGAGAATGAATCACAACAAAAGTATGTGCCCTTGACCGGAATCAAACCTGCAACTCTTTGGCCAGTTTGGCTCAGCGGTAGAGCGTTGGCCTGCGGTCCAGAAAGACGCGGGTTCGGTTCCCCCTAAGGGCACCTACCTCGGTTGTAGTTTGTCCCCGGCCCTGGTTGGGTCGTGTGGGTGGCAACCACTCGATGTGTCCCTTTCACGTCGATGTTTCTCTCTCTCTCTCTCTCCCTCCCCACTCTATCTGAACAAAAAATGGAAAAAATGTCCTCGAGTGAGGATTACAAAAAAACAAAAAACTTGCAACTCTTTGGTCCACAGGCCTATCTAAGCTCTAACTGCTGAGCCAAACCGGCCAGGGCCATAAATGTTTTGAAAGGCAAATGAATGACCTTGAGGGCTTCGACACCAAGCCACAGGTCTCTTCAAGGGCAAAGACCTCTCCCTACCCTGAGCCTCCATTTACCTCTTACTTGTGTGATGGTGATTTATGTAGTGTCTGCCTCTTCCACCAGACTGGGGGTCCACAGCTGGGCCTGGGCTTAGTGTTTGTTGAACTGAATGACTGAGAATAGGTCATGGAGGGGGGGTAGGGAGTTCCTAGCCCAGGAGAGCTCTTGTTAAGATCATGACTAGCCCTGGCCGGTTTGGTTCAGCGGTTAGTGTCGGCCTGCGGTCCAGAGAGACCCGGGTTTGGCTCCTGCTAAGGGTATGTACTTCGGTTGCAGTTTGTCCCTGGCCCTGGTTGGGTCGTAAGGGTGGCAGCCACTCGATGTGTCCCTTTCACATCGATGTTTCTCTCTCTCTCTTCCTCTCTCTCCCTGCCACTGTCTGAATAAAAAAAATGGGAAAATGTCCTCAGGTGAGGATAAAAAAAAAAAAAAAGATTATGACTCTGATCATGGGTCTGGGAGCTGAACCCTAGCTTCAAACATTTCACAATTGGAAATCTTAACGGGAACGGCAAAGACATAAGAGAGCTTCTTAGAGCCTTATAGATCCCAAAGCACAGAGGCATTTTTCATTTTGTTCTGAGCCTGGTTACATGGCCAGCCCTGGGCTGGGGTGGTATGGGCACACAGAGGATCAACCCAGCCCCTGTCCTTGAAGAGCTCACAGCCTGGGGCCTGCATGAGATGGGAGGAGGTGAGATCCACAGGTAAAGACAGTTATAGGTCCCAGCTGCTTTGGCTCAGTGGTTGAGCATCAACCCATTGACTGAGATGTCCCAGTTTTATTCCTGGTCAGGGCACATGTGGGGGTTGTGGGCTCAATCCCCAATAGGGGGCATGCAGGAGGCACCAATGTTTCTCTCTCTCCCTTCCTCTCTCTCTAAAAATATCAATTAAAAAATATTTAAAGCCCTGGCCGGTTTGGCTCAGCGGTTAGAGCGTCAGCCTGCGGTTCAGAGAGACTCGGGTTCAGTTCCCGCTAAGGGCACGTACCTCAGTTGCAGTTTGTCCCCGGCCCCGGTTGGGTTGTGTGGGTGGCAACCACTCGATGTGTCCCTTTCATGTCGATGTTTCTTTCTCTCTCTCTCTTCCTCTCTCTCTTTCCCACTCTATCTGAACAAAAAATGAAAAAACATCCTCGGGTGAGAATAAAATACGTGTGTGTGTGTGTGTGTGTGTATACACAGCCCGGTCAGTGTGGCTCAGTGGCTGAGCATCAACCCATGCACCAAGAGGTTGCTGGTTTGATTCCTGGTCTGGGCACATGCCCAGGTTATGGGCCAAATCCCCAGGCATGCAGGAGGTGGTCAATCAATGCTCTCTCTCATCAATGTTTCTATCTCTTTTCCCTCCTCCTTCTATTAAAAACAAAAAAAGACAGTTACAGGAAAATCAATACCATAACAGGAGTATGGATGAGGCATTGGGGATCAGAGAAGGGAGCCTCCAGCAAAGTTTGGTGTTACAGCAGGGGCTGGGGTGGGGGTTAGAGGAAAAGTCAGAGAAGGCTCCTCACAGAAGGAGACATCTGAGCTGGGTCTTAAAGAATACGTAGAAGCCCTGGCCAGTTTGGCTCAGCGGTTAGAGCGTCGGCCTGCGGTCCGGAGAGACCCGGGTTCGGTTCCCGCTAAGGGCATGTACTTCGGTTGCAGTTTGTCCCCGGCCCTGGTTGGTTGTGCGGGTGGCAGCCGCTCGATGTGTCCCTTCACGTCGATGTTTCTCTCTCTCTCCCTTCCTCTCTCTCCCTCCCACTCTATCTGTACAAAAAATGGAAAAATATCCTCAGGTGAGGATAAAAAAAAAAAAAAGAATACGTAGAAGTTTCCCTGGCCGGTTTGGCTCAACCTGGTTGGTTGTGCGGGTGGCAGCCGCTCGATGTGTCCCTTCACGTCGATGTTTCTCTCTCTCTCCCTTCCTCTCTCTCCCTCCCACTCTATCTGTACAAAAAATGGAAAAATATCCTCAGGTGAGGATAAAAAAAAAAAAAGAATACGTAGAAGTTGCCCTGGCCGGTTTGGCTCAGCGGTTGGAGCGTCGACCTGTGGTCCAGAGAGACCTGGGTTCGGTTCCCGCTAGGGGCATGTACCTCGGTTGCAGTTTGTCCCTGGCCCTGGTTGGGTCGTGTGGGTGGCAGCCACTCAATGTGTCCCTTTCACGTCGATGTTTCTCTCTCTCTCTCTTCCTCTCCCTCCCTCCCACTCTATCTGAACAAAAAATAGAAAAAATGTCCTCGGGTGAGGATAAAACAAAACAAACAAACAAAAAAAGAATACGTAGAAGTTTACCAAGCAGTCAGGAATAGGAAGGATGTTCCAGACACAGGGAAAAGCATGGACAAAGGAGGGGAGGATAAAAAGGGCCTGGTTTCTTGGGAGAAGGGTTCACTATGGCAGGCTCATCAAGCCACTTTCCTCACTCCTTCCCCCAGACAAGGTGCAGGAGAGACACGGGCTTGGCCCAGGGTCACTCACTTTGTCTCCACAGCCAGCCGCCCCTCACCAAGGCCATTTCTTCAAAAGGACTTTCCAGAATGGAGTCAGACGGGACCTGTCAGAGGAACCACAGGACACACAGGCCTCATCAGCAGTTCCAGAGCAGCTCTGGGGAGAAAAGCTCCCAGCCCTGTCCTCCCGAGGAACCATTTAAGAGAGTGTAAGTAAACAAACAAGGCAAGCCTGCCTATCTCCTCCCCATGCTCTGCTGCAGGCAAATAATGGCAGCACTGTCTCTAGGGTCAGCAGGGCAGCCACCACTGTGCTGGGGTAGGGGTGGGGTCAGGAGCCTGGATTCCAGACTCAGTTCCATAACCTTGGCCAGATCCCTTATTCCGGGCCTCTCTTTCTAGATATGTAGGAGTGTGTCTGTGAGGCAGGTGGAGGCTGGAGTGAGGAACTCGTAAATGTTAGAAACCCTGGAATTCTGAAATGCTGGCAGCACAGAATATTAGAATCACGGCACTAAATGAGGGACCTTCAAGGTAAGAAAAGCCTCCCTCACATCTGAACCCTTCCTGAGCCTTCTACAAAGTACATATAATAATGGTTCAACAGCAGCTATGATTTACTGAGCACTATGCCAGATACACTTCTTGGTGCTTTTGTCTGCTATCTCATCAAAGCCTCACAACATTCCCTGTTACTCCCACAACACGGGTTTGGAGAGGTCCAGTCACTTGTGCAGATTCACTTGATTAGTAAACAGTGGAGTCAAGATTCACACCCAGCAGTCCCAGCTTCTAACCATTATGCCAGTAGGACCTTTTAAAACTCCTGATCCCTTGGGGGAAAAATGAGGAACATCTGTAATACATTCTACATTCAACAATAAAGATTAAAAAACAAAACAAAACAAAAGCCTCCTGATCCCCAGGTCATACTCAATTAAAAACTGAATCAGAATGTCTGGGGGTGAGAAGCAAGCATTGACAGTCTTTTAAAATCCACAGCTGACTCAATGTGCAGCAAAGTTTGGGGACCACTGCACATACTATACTACCTTACCTTGTCCCCACTGTAACTCTGTTAGATGAGTAGGATATTTACTCCTATTGTACACATACACAATTGAGCGTAGGTACATTGACTTGTCCATGTATGTGGTGGAGCTTGGATTGGAATCTAGGTGCACTCTGCTCCTGTGGGCGACTTACCTGCAAGCAGGTGCCTCTGCCCCTCCCCCACTTGCTGCGTAGCAAGGGCTGACACACCTGGCCTGGAAGGTCTGGCCTTGTCCCTGCTTCCCCTGTAGCTCCCTCTCATCTCCAAGCCCTGACACAGGTAAGACAAGAGGCCAGGTGCAAACTCCCTTTTCAGCCTCCCCCTGATGCACCCACCTGTATACACCTGTTGCAGGATGCTGCTGCCAAAACAGCCGCTATTTGATGCTGCTGCCGCCCAACCCGCTGCGCCTGCGCTTTGTGCACCCCAGAGCTACTGGGGCATTTCATTCCCCAGACTCACTACCCCTGGGCCCCGCCTTCCAGCCCCGCCTTCCAGCCCCGCCTCACCCCCTGGGAGGGGGCGGGGCGTAGAGAGTTGTGTTGCCGTGAGGCCTTCTGGGACTTGTAGTCTGCAGCTCTCGAACCTGGCAGTACACTAGGGCCCCTGGGTGGTAGCCCTGATCTGGCCCTGAGCACAGGGGAGAGGCCGCACCAGCGATTTCATTTTGCTCACTTATTTATCATGAAATACGTTTTCCTAAGAATCTATAACTAATTTTCTAGGAAAAAAAAAAGTAAAACTGCACGGAGAAGCCAGGATCCTAGTTTTGCCATGTTTTCTCAATACTCAGTTTATACCTGGCACTACCCTGGGCACTAATGGAGGGCACAAAGAAGTATCTGACAAGGAACTTCTTTTTTCCTTCCCTAGCTTCCAGTCTGGTTGGGAAGACAACGTGAACACACAATTAGAGCACAAGGTGTGATTTAACAATGGGAAAGAAGAGTCTGATTTTGCCCAAGAGGTTAAGGAAGGCTTCCCAGAGGAGGCCGAAGAGGGTCTTGAAGGATGAATAGGAAATCTAGGAGACTCATAAGCACACTAATCAAGGAAGTTCAAAAGAGTGCCTGGCCCCCGGAGCGGCTCAGTTGGTTGGGCGCCATCCCGAGCACTGCAAGGTTGCCAGTTCAATTTCTGGTCGGGGCACATACCTGGGTTGTGGGTTCGATCCCCAGTCGGGGCATGTAGGGAAGGCAACCAATCAATGTTTCTCTCTCTCTCTCTCTTCCTCTCTCTAAGCATGACCTCGAGTGAGGATTAAAAAACAAGAAAAAATAAAGTGTCCATGTGTTTGGAAAGTAGAGTGCAGGGGTGGGGAGGGCTTGTGGAGTGTGAGGTGATGAAACGGCAGGGGTTGCAAGGAAATGAAGGCATTGGATGATAGGCTCAAGAGCTTGGACGTCACAACAATGACTGGAGCTTGGGGTTGGGAATTTCAAGATGAGTTAGGTGGTCGCATTTGTGGATTGGAAAGGTTCCTCTAGGACAGTCAAAAATGGATTGATGGGGACCAAACTGGAAAAAGAAGACTGTTTCTGTATCTACAACACAGTCTGTCCTTCCAGGATCATTTCCTTGAATAGCTCAGCCACAAACCCCCACCTACAAGCAAAACCAGGATGTCGTTCAGAGAACAGGGCCTGTCAGGGCTTGCAAGGCTCCCAGTCTGATCCCCTATTTAAAAAGGGCACCCACCCTGCCATAGGCCCTTCCTCCTACCCCCAGAGACGTCTTCCTTACCGGGGCTGCAGGGCTCATGGTTCCTGGGCTGCCAGGGCAGCATTTCCCAGAAGGTTCCTGCGGGGGGGCATTTTCCTGAGCGCCTTAAAGTTAAGGGGATCAGGAAGGTGCTACCAAGTGGGAGCTAGAAGGGGGAGGTGATGAATGGGGGCACACAGATCCTAGAGAAAGTCATCTCTCTTCAGTCCCTTCCCCAATCTCCCCGACTGATCTGGGCCTCAGACCTTCAGTTCAATGGATAACAAACAAGTCATCCAAGATTCGGAGGAGATCTCTCAGCCTAGAGTCGCTGTAATTCCCCTGTGAGGGGGCGGAACCGGTTCTCTGCCCTCGGTTGGGGGCGGGGCTAAATTTTATTTCTCCAGCCGGGCAGGACAGTGCCTTTACCGGTCTTGGTTGCACAGCCTGGCCCTTTAAGCATCCTTCTCTCACTCCTGGGTTTCTGTAATCCTGACCTCAAGCCACCCTGGCGCTTCGGCCCTTCGTGCAGTGCGTGCCTTGCTGGAGGATTCATCATGGCCGATCCTATTAGCCACTGAGTTCATCCCCTCCGTGCATCCCCAGTTACCAGCTCTTCCAAACCATGCTGTTCTCCATGTTGTGCCTTTCAGTCCCTGGAACCTCCTATCTTCTCCAAGCTAAATTTCCACCCCCACAGCAGAAGGACGGAAGAAAGGAGGGAGGAGGGAGGGGAGGGTGGAGCTGGCCTCAGGGAATCTGGATCCAGACCCCCACCCCAGCTCTCCCAGCTCTCCTCCGTGAAGGGCTATTTGGCCCCTAGATAGAGGAGTGAGGTGAGGAACCGTGCAGACAGCTCTAGATTACATTCTCTGGATTTAGCAACCAGATGAAAAGGAAAGATTCTCCAGCAGCAGTGTGGAATTCAAGGGGAAGACCACAATCATCCTCCCAAAGAGGGGGCACTATGACAGAACAGGGGGTAAGGAAAGGGGGAGGATGCTTTGCAAACTAAAACTCTAGATACAGTTACAGAATCTCTAGGGTCAATGACCCTCTTTGAGATGCTAATAAAGGGTGTAGACTCTGCCCAGGAAAAAAATACACACAGATCACATTTTGCATATAATTCCTGGGAGTTCATAGACTCCTGATAATTCCTGGGAGTTCATTGACTCCTGAAGTCTGATGATTACTCTTGAGGTTGTTTTTAATTTCCAAAGCCAAGTAGACTGGTGGAAAGAGTGTGACTGACAAGTGAGAAGCTCTGAGAGCATAGCAGAAATCCCGGCTCCAGCAGTCCTGGCTTTAAGAGACTCTCCATTTACTTTTTTTTTTTTTTTTATCCTCACCCGAGGACATTTTTGCATTTTTTGTTCAGACAGAGCGGGAGGGAGAGAGAGGAAGAGAGAGAGAGAGAAACATCGATGTGAAGGGACACATCGAGTGGTTGCCACCCGCACGACCAACCGGGGCCGGGGACAAACTGCAACCGAGGTACGTGCCCTTAGCGGGAACCGAACCCGGGTCTCTCCGGACCGCAGGCCGACGCTCTAACCGCTGAGCCAAACCGCCCAGGGCTCCATTTACTTTTTTTTTTATCCTCACCCAAGGACATTTTTTTAGTTTTTGTTCAGATAGAGTGGGAGAGCCCTGGCCGGTTTGGCTCAGCGGTTAGAGTGTTGGCCTGTGGTCCAGGGAGACCCGGGTTCATTTTCCACTAAGGGCATGTACTTCAGCTGTAGTATGTCCCTGGCCCTGGTTGGGCCCTCCAGGAGGCAGCCCTCCATGTATCCCTTTCACATCGATGTTTTTTTCCTCCATGTGTCCCTTTCACATTGATGTTTTTTTCTCTCTTTCTCTTCCTCTCTCTTCCTCTCTCTCTCTGTTTGTTTGTTTTATCCTCACCTGAGGACATTTTTCCATTTTTTGTTCAGGTAGATTCATCGACATGAAAGGGACACATCGAGTGGCTGCCACCCGCACGACCAACCAGGGCCGGGGACAAACTTCAACTGAGGTACGCGCCCTTAGCAGGAACCGAACCCAGGTCTCTCTGGACCGCAGGCCGTTGCTCTAACCAGCCAGGGCTCTCCATTTATTTATTTATTTACTTTTTGGTACATGCCCTTAGCGGGAACCAAACCTGGGACTCTCTGGTCCGTAGGCTGATGCTCTAACCTCTGAGCCAAACCAGCCAGGGCAAGAGACACTCCATTTAAATCAACTAAAATTTATTAAGACCGACAAGCCAACAGTAACTTTTATGTTTCTCTTGTAACTGTGGTACATAGAATTATTGACAGGAAAAAAAGAATTTTGCTATTTCAAATGTTTGTGGTAGGTGAACAGCTCACAGATGATATATTATTTAGAGAATAGTAGAAAGGTTTATCAAATTAAAATTCACTAATATTTTCTAGAAAATATATAATGAGAATAATTAATGCTATCTCTTTTTGCTAAAAAAAATTCTGCAATTTGAGCAAAAGGAAAACCACATACGGAAAAGTTCTTTTGTTTTTTTGTTGTTGTTGTTTTTTTATCCTCACCCGAGGACATTTTTCCATTTTTTGTTCAGATAGAGTGGGAGGGAGAGAGAGAGAGAAAAACATCGACGTGAAAGGGACACATCGAGTGGCTGCCACCCGCACGACCAACCAGGGCCGGGGACAAACTGCAACCGAAGTACATGCCCTTAGCGGGAACCGAACCCGGGCCTCTCCGGACCGCAGGTGGACGCTCTAACCGCTGAGCCAAACCAGCCAGGGCGAAACTCTGTACCTTTTCACGGCCACTCTTTCCTTGTAGCAATCCTCTTTCCTTCCAGCCCCTGGCAACTACACACCTATGTATGGATCTGCCTATTCTGAACATTTCATATAAGTGAAATCATACACATGTGGCCTTTTGCAACTAATTTCTTTCACTTAACATATTTTCAAGATTCATCTATGCTGTAGCATGTATCAACACTTCATCCTTTTTTATTGATGAATACTGTTCCATTGTATAAATATACCATGTTTTATTTATTCATTAGTTAATGGACATTTTAACTACTCATTAGCTATTATGAATAATGCCACTATAAACATTTGTGTACAAATTTTTGTGTGGACGTATGTTTTTCTCTTGGTTGTGACATTTTTGAGTCATCGGTAACTGTATGTTTAACATTCTGAGAAACCATCAGACTATTTTCTAAAGAGGTTATATCATTTTACATTCCACTAGCAGCTTATGAGAGTTCCAATTTTTCCACAATCCTTGTTATTGTCTTCTTTATTATAACCCTCTTTGTAGGTGAAAATGATCTCACTGAAGTTATTATTATTTTTTATTCTGTTTGACCCCCTCCTCCCCACTCCTGGCCCCCTCCTGCCTTTTCCCATACTGTTGTCTGTGTCCATTGGTTATGCATATAAGTTCTTTGGTTTATTTCTTCCTACCCCTCAACCCCCTTCTCTTTGAGGTTTGTCAGTCTAGCAATCAATTTATTCTTCTTAATCCCTTCACCTTTTTCACCTATTTCCCCAACCCCCCTCCCATCTGGCAACCAACAAAATGTTCTCTGTATCTATGAGAATGTTTCTGTTCTGCCTGTTCATTTTGCTTGTAGATACCATTGTCGACAGATATGTATTCATTGCCATTTTGTTTGTTCATATATTTTATCTTTTTCTTCAAAAAGACCCTTCAACATTTCATATAATAACAGTTTGGTGGTGATGGACTCCTTTAACGTTTTCTTGTCTGGGAAACTCTTGATATGGCCATCGATTCTAAATGACAGCTTTGCAGGATAGAGTAATCTTGGTTGTAGGTTCTTGCTTTTCATCACTCTGAATATTTCTTGCCACTCCATTCTAGCCTGCAGTTTCTTTTGAGAAATCAGCTGACAGTCTTATGGGAAGTCCCTTGTAAGTAACTAACTGCTTTTCTCTTGCTGCTTTTAAGATTCTCTCTTTGTCTTGAACCTTTTGCATTTTGATGATGATGTGTCTTGGTGTGGGCCTCTTGGGGTTCATCTTGTTTGGGACTCTCTGTGCTTCCTGGACTTGTCTGTCTGTTTCCCTCACCAAGTTAGGGGAGTTTTCTGCCATTACTGTTTCAAACAGGTTTTCAATTTCTTGTTCTCTCTCTTCTCCATCTGGCACCCCCAAGATGCGAATGTTGGCACGCTTGAAGTTGTCCCAGAGGCTCGTTACACTCTCATTTTTAGGGGATTTTTTTTTTTTTTTTTTTTTTTTTTGCTATTCTGATTGGGTGTTTTTTGCTTTTTTATATTCCAAATCGATGGTTTGCTTCTTGGCTTTACCTACTCTACTATTGAATCTGTAAATTATTCTTTATTTCGGTTAGTGCCTCCTTCATTTCTGACTATGCATCCTTCATTTCTGACTGGTCCTTTTTTATGCTCTTGAGGCCCTCACTAAGTTCGCTGAGGCCCTCACTAAGTTCGCTGAGGTTCTCACTAAGTTCATTGAGCATCCTTATAAGCAGTATTTTGAACTCAGCATCTGTTAGGTTGCTTATCTCCATTTCACTTAGTTCTTTTCTTGGGGTTTTGTTCTGTTCTTTCATTTGGGACCTGTTTCTTTGTCTCCTCATTTTGGCTGCCTCCCTGTGTTTGTTTCTATGTATTGCTTAATAAGAGGTATGGGGCTAGCTGAGATCAGGTGCTGCTTGTTTGAAAGAATTTGGGAACACCTGAAGCAGGATCCAAGACAGGCCAATCCTATGGTGAAGCAACTGGCAACAGCTTGGGTGGGCCTGAAAGTTGGGTGGGGCGGAGCCTCATGGAATCACCAGAGAAAGCCCTCTCTCTAATGCCAAACAGCTCAGTTCTTCCCTTTATGTCTCTGTCAATCCCTCAGGTTGCCTCCCCTCCAAGCTTAGAGGGAGTGAGTTCGATAAGTCCGTGTGTGGGCCCTTTAAGAGGAGCTGCCTGGGGCTCCAGCCGCCTCAGCCTCCCTGAGCCTCAGTCCCCGCTGGTTTTTCCAGCCAGAAGTTATGGGGACTTCTCTTCCTGGCACTGGAACCCTGAGCAGGGCACCTGGTGTGGGACAGGGACCCCCTCAGTCCTCAGAGAGGACCTTCCCAGACGAGGTATCCTCCTGATTTTTATCTGCCACACATGGGTGTGGGACCAGCCCGTACACCTTTGACCCTCCTACCAGTCTCGATGCAGTTGCTTCTTTAATTCCATAGTTGTAGAATTTCCATTCAGCTGAATTTCAGGTGGTTTTAAATGATGGTCGTTCTGTAGTTTAGTTGTAACTTTGATGTGGTTGTGGGAGGACGCGATACCGCATTTACCTATGCCGCCATCTTGACTGGAAGAAGTCTCATTCAAGTTTTGAATTTTAATTTCCTTAATGACCAATGATGTTGAGCATCTTTTCATGTGTTTATTATACATGTGTATATCTTCTTTGGAGAAATGTTTATCTAATCTTTTTCCTATTTTTTGTTCGATTATTTATTTATTTTTTTCTTTATTGATTTTTAGAAAGAGAGGAAGGGAATGAGAGTGAGAGACAGAAACATCAATGAGAGAGAACATCAATTGGCTGCCTCCTGCAACCTCTTGGTGCATGGGTCGATGCTCAGCCATTGAGCCACATCAGCTGGGCAGATTATTTATTTATTATCCTCACCCGAGGACATTTTTCCATTTTTTTGTTCAGATAGAGTGGAAGGGAGAGAGAGAGAAACATCGAAGTGAAAGGGACACATCGAGTGGCTGCCACCCACACAACCCAACCAGGGCCAGGGACAAACTGCATCCGAGGTATGTGCCCTTAGCGGGAACCGAACCCGGGTTTCTCTGGACCGCAGTTCGACACTCTAACCACTGAGCCAAACCCGCCAGGGCCAGATTATTTATTTTTTGATATTGAGTTTTAAAAAGGTTTTTAAACTAAAATATGTAGATAATTTTTAAATAATTTTGAAGAAAAAAATAAATGAAATTGTGCAAGGTCCTTGCAGTGTTTCAGGAGTTTGAGTAGAAGGGTTATGTGGCGGCTCAGTGAAGTCAGAAGGTTAACATACTTACATGTCCTGGATGGGAGTGTCCAGAAAAAAACCAACCCATTAGGGAGGATAAGGACTACAATTTCTTGGTGGAAAGCCATCTCAGAGGGGTGCATCAGGCTTCCCAGAGCAGAAGTTAGTTTTACGTGTCAACCTGGCTGTGCTATAGTAACTAGTTATTCAATCAAAGGCTAATTGAGGTGTTGCTGTGAAAGTATTTTGTAGATGTGGTTAAGCTGTACAATCAGTTGATTTTAAGTAAAGGAGATTAACCTTGATAATCATTCAATCAGTTGAAGGGTCTTAAGAGCAAAACTGAGATTTCTCTGAGGAAGATTATATAGTGTGTAGACTGTAGTCTCAGTCCCTGCCTGAGAGTTTCCAGCCTGCTGGCCTACCCTACAGATTTCGGACTTGCCGGCCCCCACAACTGCATAAGCCAACTCCTTTAGATAAATCTCTTTGTGTGTGTATGTGTATGTGTGTGATTCCGTCTCCCTGGAGAGCACTGACTAACACAGGGAAGAAGAAGACGTCTCCTTGTCATGAACTCCTCGTTTGAATTTATTGGAAGCACCAGATTTGGAAATGAAAGAGGAAAACCTGGCAACCAAGGGGAGGGGCTAAGGAGAGGGGTATTGAGACAGAAGAAGAAATAGTACCCCATGCCCAGAGATAGGGGGTGCAAATGCTTCCTGAAAAATGCTCCATCTGTATCATCAGATGTATGAGGATTTATTTCTAGAAGCTCAAGTTTCCATTGTTCTTTACCTATGTCTGCAATCTCTTGTCTTAAAACCAAGAGGTGTCTTTCATTCTCCTGTGCTCTGGTTCAATGATCATGACCTTTAGTTTAAGAGAAATAGTATGGTTTTGCCAGGTCAATGTGGCTCAGTGGTTGAGCGTTGACCCATGTACCAATTGGTTCCCTGTTCAATTCCCAGTCAGGGGACATGCCCAGGTTGTGGGCCAAATCCCGTGTGGGGCATGCAGGAGGCGGCCAATCCATGTTCTCTCTCATCGATGTTTCTATGTCTCTCTCCCTCTCCCTTCCTTTCTCTCTAACAAATCAATAAAGGGAAAAAACAACAACACAACCCTGGCTGGTTTGGCTCAGCGGTTGGAGCATCGGCCTGCGGTCCAAAGAGACCCGGGTTCGGTTCCCGCTAAGGGCACATACCTCGGTTGAAGTTTGTCCCCGGCCTGGTTGGTCGTGCGGGTGGTGGCCACTCAATGTGTCCCTTTCATGTTGATGTTTCTCTCTCTCTCTCTCTCTCTCTCTCTCCCCCCCCCTCCCTCCCACTGTATCTGAACAAAAAGTGGAAGGATGTCCTCAGGTGAGGATAAAAAAAAGAAAAAAAAATAGTATGGTTTTGAAAAGAACAAACAATGCTTGCCCAGCTGGTGTGGCTCAGTGTTGAGCGGTGACGCACTAAGAGGTCCCCGGTTCTATTGCTGGTTGGGGCACATGCTCGGGTTGTGGGCCCGATCCTCAGTGGGTACGTGCAGGAGGCGGCCAGTTGATGTTCTTTCTCATTGATGTTCCCATCTCTCTCTCCCTTTCTCTAAAAATCAATAAAGAAAAAAATATTTTTTAAAAAAAGAGCAAATAATGCTTTCCAGTTTTTCTTCAAAATCTTTGGCTTGTTCTCTGGAGGACTTTAGCTCTTCATTCACATGCTCATCTCGTCATTTGCTTCAGAATTTTCCAGCTCTTGCTCCAAGTAATAATGGACAGATAATTTCTTAAGAGACTCCATTTCTTCATCTTGACAAAGTTCAGTCACTTCATTTCCTCTCCCCTGAAGATTTTGATCTGCACTTTTTCATTTGAAGTTTGCTCAGCCTAATGACTTTTAAGATGATCTGTCATGTAGGCTTTTCTGTTTTCTTTTTTTAGCAATATTGATGTAGCATTGATTTTTCTCTTCATCTTGGATGTTTAATTGCATACTTGACTTTTCAGCATCAGTCAGTATCCTCCTGGCTCCTTTGGTCATAAATACTGTTTCCACCTGCTGATTCCAAGTTTTACCCATGTCTTCTTCTCCATAGGAAGCTGTCACATCTTTCATTTTTAGTCAACATTTCTTTAGAGACTTAGTCTAGACTCTTCACAAATATCCTGGAGAGCTCTATGAGTTTTTCTTTTGTTGCCCGTACAGTTTTAAGTTTGCTTTTCCTTTTTCTACTTGTATTTTTCTGGATTTGGTTTCTGCTTTGACAGATAGGGTCTTTCTCACATTATAAGAGATTGGCGCCTGGCTGGTATGGCTCAGTTGTTGAGCATTGACCCATGCACCAAGAGGCCACCAAGGTTCGATTCCCAGCTGGGGTGCATGCCATGGGGGAGTGCGGGGAGCGGCCAATCAATGTTTCTCTCTCATCGATGATTTTCTCTCCCTCTCTCTCTAAAAATCAATTAACAATTTTTTTTTAAACCAGGAGATTAGTGCCCTGGCCGGTTTGGCTCAGCGGTTGGAGTGTCGGCCTGCGGTCCAGAGAGACCCGGGTTCAGTTCCCGCTAAGGGCATGTACCTCGGTTGCAGTTTGTCCCCGGCCCTGGTTGGGTCGTGTAGGTGGCAGGCACTCGATGTGTCCCTTTCACATCGATGTTTCTCTCTCTCTCTCTCTCTCCCTCCCACTCTATCCGAACAAAAAATGGAAAAATGTCCTCGGATGATGATAAAAATAAATAAATAAAAATAAACCAGGAGAGCCCTGCCCGGTTTGGCTCAGCAGTTAGAGCATCAGCTTGCAGTCCAGAGAGACCTGGGTTTGGTTCCCACTAAGCACGTGTATCCGGTTCCACTTTGTCCCTGGCTCTGGTTGGGGTCATGTGGGTTGCAACCACTTAATGTGTCTCTCTCACATCGATGTCTCTCTCTCTCTCTCCCTCCCACTCTATCTGAAGATAAATGCAAAAATGTCCTATGGTGAGGAGAAAAAACAACAACAAAAAATCCAGGAGATTGGCTTATCTTGATCTGAATATTGAGGTTTTTCTTTTCCTAGCTGGTTTGCTATTACGCATAAGATGTACCAAATAATGGGGTTAGACATATCCAGGGTATCAGGCACTTTGAGCACTTCTTTCATTGCAGGGTAAAACTGACAAGAACTTTAATTTTATTAGAACTAGTGCTGAATTGCTAAGGGTGTGTTCCTTGATTCTTGGTACAGAAATTTTTTTTTTCATTAACCAGAAAATTCTACCTAAAATTAAGAGAACTGTTAACACACATACTATCATGGAGAACAAAACTATTTTCAGTTGATGCCTGGGAGAGGGAGACTTGGCCTCACATTGTCAAGTTCTTCTGCATAGAACTCTGCAGTGTCTCCTGACTTCACCAACAGTGCAGATCCATGGCAGGAGGAAGCCCCTCCACGGTGCCCAGGCTGCACAGAGCCCCCTCTGTTATCACCAAGTCCTGCTGGTCTCAATATGTCATGGGAACACTGAGCAAGTTCCTTCACAGAACCAAGCCTGCATCTGGCACCTGGGCAGACCATGAGTGAGAGGGTCAGGAGGGGACAGGACTGATACAATAGCCCTGTATCATATACCCTGAGACCCTCTTTTTCATGCTTAAATCTCTCCTTTGTAGCCCTGGAGACCTCAGTGATTCCCCTTCCCTCTGCCTGGAAAGTGCTTCAACTTGCTGTCCACCTAGAGCCAAGGCTAATCCTATAGTTACTGGACCTCAAGATCCCAGTGTTCCCAGTGGCCAGGGCAGGCCTAGCACAGAATAGGTTCGCGATGCTCCAAGAATGTTCATGGAGATAATGAGTGAATGGGTGAAAAGATGAATGAGGGACAAAGCCATCATTTGCCATCCCTGCGGATTAATACATAACACTAGTTCTGTTGCCTCAGCAGCTGGCTCCCTTAGGAGAGCTTAAAACTCCTTTCAGAACTTGGTGCAGGATGGTGGAGAGAAGGGAAAGCAGTGGCAACTCTGCTCAGGGCTCCTCATTGCCCCTGCTCCTCCCACTCCACCACACCCCCACGTCCCCCCGGAGACTTTGAACAAGTTACCTCCTCTCTCTGAGTGTTCTTTCCTCATCTGTAAATGGGAGAGCAATGCCTCCCTCATGTGATGTTGTGAGGATTAACACAAGGGTAGATGTAGAGCCTGTCAGGTAAGGGGTTCAAAACATTTTGGTGAACTTCTTGATTCCATTATCCAAGGTATTAACAGCTCTATCTATTAATCAAGTATTTGGTTATTCCACCCAGGTTTAGCAAGAGCATTAAGATAAGAAAATGAAATAGCTGCTATAAATTCAAGGAGATAAAATATTTTTATTGTTAAGATTGTATGCCCAAGAGGTCAGGGGGTGAAGGGGGCCTAATATATGGTGACAGAAGATTTGACATTGGGTGGCTGGGCACGCAATGCAATATAGAGATCTTGTAACATAGAAACCCACACCTGAAACCTGTATGATCTTAGTAACCAATGTCACCCCAGTAAATTTAATTTAAAAAACAAAATGATTGTATGCCCAGTAAACATGAAAGACTATTATAAAATACTAAAATTATTAAGAGAATTGGGCAAGGTGACTATATATAAGATAAACATAAAAAACAAAAACTTTTTAAATCTCTTTTTATTATTTTTTTAAAGTTTTATTTATTGATTTTGAGAGAGGAGAGAAACACTGATTTGTTGTCCCACTTATTTATGCATTAATTGGTTGATTCCTGTAAGTACCCTGACTGGGGATAGGACCCACAACCTTGGTGTATTGGGAAAACGCTCTAAGCAATTGAGCTACCCTAGCCACCCCCAGGCCTGGCTAGTTCAGCAGCTCTTCAGTGCCTTTCCTAGTTGTTTGTTTGTTTAAGAAAACTTTATATTGAGCTATAAAAAGCAGTTGCAGACTGTTAGTCCCCCTTTCTGGAACCCTAGCCACCCCCAGGCCTGGCTAGTTCAGCAGCTCTTCAATGCCTTTCCTAGTTCTCAGCAGGAGCACTCACTGCCTAAAAGGTTGAAGCAAAGTGTCAATCTTTTTTGCTACTCTTAGAAAGAATACCTACAAACAAAATTGGGAGGTAAAATGACATTTATAGCAACCAAAACTATAAAATACTTTAGAATACATTTAACAAGAAAAGTATAAAACCTGTAAAAAGGAAACCACAAAACTTGTTAAAAGATATAAAACGAGATTTGTTTTTTGTTTGTTTGTTTGTTTTTATCCTCACCCGAGGACATTTTTCCATTTTTTGTTCAGATAGAGTGGGAGGGAGAGGAAGAGAGAGAGAGAGAAACATCGATGTGAAGGGACACATCGAGTGGCTGCCACCTGCACGACCAACCAGGGCCGGGGACAAACTGCAACCGAGGTACGTGCCCTTAGCGGGAACCGAACCCGGGTCTCTCTGTACCGCAAGCCGACGCTCCAACCGCTGAGCCAAACCGGCCAGGGCTAAAACGAGATTTGAATGAATGAAAAGACATATGTTCTTGGATAGAAAGATGCAAATTCATAAAACTGTCAACTCTCCAAAATTACTATATAAATTTAATTTAATTCCAGCTAGAATACTAACAAATTTCTTCCTCCTCCTCCTCCTCCTCCTCCTCCTCCTCCTCCTCCTTCTTCTTTTTCTTTTTTAGGAATTGACCAAGAGAGTATGAAAATCTGCTCTCCAGAAAGCGGGATTGACCAGAAAGCCACTGTAATCAGAGCAATCGTGGTGGCCACTGCTAGTTCAGTGCCAATCTGTACTCTCCTCCATTGTTGTAGAACCCTACATTTACATCGGGGCACATAGCCACAGCTCCTAGCCTGTCTTCCAGCATAGTGTGGTCATGTGAGGAAGTTCTAGCAAATGAGACACAGGCAGAAGTATCCTGTGTAACTTTAGGAAGTGTCCTTATAGGGAGGGGGACATCTCTTTCTTTGTTCCTTTCATTTCTGTTAGTTGAAAGGCAGCCATTATGGCTGGAGCTTGAGCAGTCATCTTGGACCAAGAGAGAAAAGCCATGTGCTGAAGGTGGTGGAACAACAGAGAAGGAGTCTGGGTCCCTGAAACTATGGAGGGTCAACCAGCTCTAATGACTTATCTCGGACTTCATTTATGTGAAAGAGAAATACACTTTTATTTTGTTTAAGCCACTACTACTTTAACTTTTCTGTCACTCACAGGTAAACCTAATTCTAAATGATGTTGAATTTGGTACCTGGAAATAGGACACTACAAGTGACAGAACCCAGATGCTTAACTAATGAGTGCAGTTGGGTTGCAGATGGCAAGGACTCAGGCGCCGCACATTAGGAAGCTGTGACTCTATGTTTTACAGTAGTAAAACTTTTGATCAAAACCTGGTGTGTTGGAAAAAAAAATCTGTGTGTATATGTTAGTTAACTATTACTATGTGACAAACCATCCCCAAACTTGGTGGGTTAAAACAACTAGCATTTTATTACCTCTCACAGTTCTGTTGGTTGACTGTGATCAACTGGATGGTTTTTCTGCTGGTCTCACAGGGGTCTTTGTTGAGGTTTCAGTTAAATGCTGGCTGGGGAATTGATATCCAAGATGACTTTACTCATGTGTGACACCTTGGTGGGATGGCTGTAAAGCTGTGACCTTTCTCTCTATGTGGCTTAGCATGGGCTTCTTTACATGCTAGCTGGATCCCAAGTATGCAAAAATGAAAGTTTCCAGACCTTCTTAAGGCTTTAAAGTGAATCACAGGACCATCCCAGATTTAAAGGGAGGGTTCTGCACATGGGTGTGACTATTGGGAGATATGGTTCATTGGGGGCAATCTTCAGACACTAGCTACCTCACCCTGGAGGGTATATCATGAGCTAACTGAGGTTGTAGCAATGCAATGTAGCAATGTAGAAAGGTAAGGAGATTTAGAATGGTGTTTTCTGGTTCCTTCTTGCTACTCTTAGCAAAGTCCTACTAGAGAAAAAGAGATAGAGAAACTCAAAATGGAACTAGCGACTCTGTACAACTTTGCTGAGGAACTCTTTGCTATAACCTATATAGTCTGGGTTGACTGAGTGTCCTGTAATTTTGAGTTTTGCAGAGTTTAAAAAACCAATTGCTGCCCAGCCCATGTGGCTCAGTGAATTGAGCATCATCCCATGGCCTAAGAGGTCCCAGTTAGATTCCTGGTCAGGGCACGTGCCCAGGTTGCAGGCTCGATCCCCAGTAGGGGCCATGCAGGAGGCAGCCAATGGATGTATCTCTCTCATATTGATGTTTCTATTTCTCTCTCCCTTCCTCTCTCTCTCTTAAACAAACAAACAAACAAAATCAATTAAAAAAAATTGCTTCCGCACTGAAACATTTATAAGTGATAACTGCCGAATGGCAGCTATGGGACCTCTTTAGAAAGCTGTGAGCCTGTTGGCAAAGAAGGATGGTGGTTTCCCACCCAAGTTTGTTGCTTCAGATGCCTGAAGACAGCCATCACCCAGTTGGGGAAATGACTTATAAGTAGAAGGTCAGAGTCTTTAGGCTTAAAAACCATGTCTAGATAAAATCTTGAGAACTGGTCAATCACATTGGAACTGACCAAAACCAAATAGATAAAAGGTCTACTATAAAGAACATTTGCAATGCCCTAGCCAGGTAGTTCAGTTGGTTAGAGTGTCATCTTGACATGCCAAGGTTGTAGATTTGATCCCTGGTCAAGGCACATACAAGGAATAGCCAATGAATGCACACGTAAGTGGAACAGCAAATTGACGTTTCTCTTTCTCTCTCTCTAAAAATCAATAAAAAATACAAAGTAATAAAATATAAAAATAAAAAATATCTGTGATATAGTAAAGCATGTGCTTCTTTCTTTCTTTCTTTCTTTCTTTCTTTCTTTCTTTCTTTCTTTCTTTCTTTCTTTCTTTCTTTCTTTCTTTCTTTCATCATCCTCACCCGAGGACATTTTTCCATTTTTTGTTCAGGTAGAGTGGGAGGGAGAGAGAGGAAGAGAGAGAGAGAAACATCGATGTGAAAGGGACACATCGAGTGGTTGCCACCCGCACAACCAACCAGGACAAACTGCAACCGAGGTATGCGCCCCTAGCGGGAACCGAACCCGGGTCTCTCCGGACCGCAGGCCGATGCTCTAACCGCTGAGCCAAACCGGCCAGGGCAAGCATGTGCTTCTTTATGAACACATTCAATAACACAATCTAGAAGCAGGTTTAATAGCTCTTCATTTGAGTGAGTGATGAGCATAAATGATAAAGATATCTGGAGCAACTTATAATGTGGTATGAAAATATTTGATTTCTGTTAGTGACATAGTCACAGTTACTACTACTGCAATTTTGTTGCCAACACTCATACTTTAAGGAAATACTAAGTTCCATTAAGTGTTAATGAATATAAATATGTAGTGTTTTTATCCTCACCCGAGGACATTTTTTGCATTTATCTTTAGATAGAGCGGGAGGGAGAGAGGGAGGAAGAGAGAGAGAGAAACATCGATGTGAGAGACACATCTGACTGGTTGCCACCCACATGACCCCAACCAGGGCTGGGGACAAACTGCAACTGAGGTATGTGCCCTTAGTGGGAACTGAACCCAGGACTCTCTAGTCTGCAGGCTGATGCTCTAACCACTGAGAAAAACCGGCCAGGGCAAAGATGTAGTTGTTTTTCCGATTCACGTTTACAGAACTCATGAACTATATGGGTCATGCATTGCAGATTAAAATACCCTTTTCTAGAAGTGGTGTTTATAAGCACTATGGCATCTGCTCCCAGTTGTTAAAGGGACCCTAATCTCCCAGACTTTCTGGCATCCTAACTGCCCACAGACCAACATACTCAGATGCTTCTGTCTGAACATAGCTCAGAGGCCACACCCCAGGAAGCCCTCCTTGAACCCCCAGACCGAATCTTAAGCTTCCTCCAGTCTCCCAGGGTCAAGGTCTTCCCTCTATTCTATCACAGAGTTTAATGTCATATCCATGTCTTCTTTAATCTTCTTTGTTCAGTTCATACATATTTATTGAACTCCTATTATGGACCAGACATTGTACTATGTCCAGGAGATGCATTAAAGAAAAGACACAGTCCTTACATTCTGGAAGGAGGAGAAAGGATTACATGAAAACTAACAAATTAGCAGAATGATATGATAAATACCAAAGGAAATAAACAGAGTAGAAATAATGGCATAGGTGGAAGGGGAGTGCTGATCAGGGAAGTCCTTCCAGTGGAGATAATGTCCAAGTTATGGCATGAAGGAGGAAAAGGAACTAAATCCCAAGAGGAAAAGCAGCCCAGGCTGAAGAAGCAACTGGTGCAAAGGTCTTGGGGCAAGGAAGAACCTGGTCTGGTTGAGAGCAAAGAAGCTGGGCTTCAGTGGACAAAGAAGAGAAGACTGGTAGGAGATGCAGAGAGGAAGACAGGAGCAAACATATACTGTGTACAGTGGAAGCCCTTGGAGAGATTTTGACAAAGAAATGACCTGATATGATTTATATTTTTTAAAAGCTCACTCTGGCCCTGGCCAGTTTGGCTCAGCGGTTGAGCGTCAGCCTGCAGACCAGAGAGTCCCAGGTTCAGTTCCTGCTAGGGGCATGTACCACAAAAAAATAAAAGCTCATTCTGCCTGTTGGGTGAAGACTGGCTTCACATGGGACAAGAGTGGAGCAGGGAGACTAGTTAGGAAGCCATAATAGGTAGGGAATGGAAATGACTTGGAAGGAGGAAGTGACAATAGAGATGGTAAGAAGTGGATGGATTTTGCATGCATTTTGGAGATTTTACTAACTCCCTGATGGACTAAGTGTAGGTCCTGAGGGAAAGGGAAATTTTAGCCTTTCTGCTCTAGGCCTGAGTGTCAAAATTAGCAAGTTTATAAAACCTGGGAAGGTGGTGCTGGTCCTGAACAGATGCTACACCAGATGCAAAGCGGTCATCGTGAAGAACATTGGTGATGGCACCTCAGACGGCCCCTACAGCCATGCTCTGGTGGCTGGAATTAACCACTATCCCCGCAAAGTGACAGCTGCCATGGGCAAGAAGAAAACTGTCAAGAGGTCAAAGATAAAGTCTTTTGTGAAAGTTTATAACTACAATCACCTCATACCCACAAGGTACTCTCTGGATATCTACTTGAACAAAACTGTCATCAACAAGGACATATTCAGAGGCCCTGCTCTGAAATACAAGGCCCAATGGGAGGCCACGATCAAGTTAGAAGAGAGGTGCAAAACTGGCAAGGTCCTTCCAGAAGCTGTGGTTTTAGAGCTTTTTTGTTTCAGTCATTTAAAATCCAAAAGAAATTAAAAATAAAGAGGGAAAATTTAGTAAAGGCTCTCAGGGTTTCTAGTTTGAAGTGGGGGCATTTGTGTATATATATATTTATATATTATATATATTTGCACATATATATTTGTTTAAATATGTATGAAATATCTGTTGAGGACTAAATAAGAAATTCCATGGGAAGTGTAGATTACAAATGATGGTTTCTATATACAGGGCCTTTTGCAATGTGACTCTGCTGCTTGCTCCTCCCATCAAGAGGTGGAGTCTGTTTTTCTCCACTCTCACAGCTATCTGGCCAGGTAACTTGCTTTGACCAATAGAATGCAACTGAAATAGTGTCAGATTCAGTCCTAGGTTTTAAGAATATTTGCAGTTTCCATCCTTTTCCCTTTGGTGTCCTGAGACCATGATGTAAAGAAGCCTCCTTGAGGATGAGAGGCCACAGGAAGAGAGAGTTCCAGCAGCCAGCCAGCCTGAACAACCACACTGTGAGTGAGGCCATCTTATACCTTGTAGCCATAGTCCATCTGCCAAAGGACTGAAGCAGCATGATTCACGCCAGGCAAGGCCAGCAGAAGCACTGTCCATTGGGGTCCAGCCTAATTATTGATCCATAGAACTATGAGCAAGTTATTGTTGCTATTGCCACTCAGTTTTGGGGTGATTTCTTGCACAGTTAGAGAACTGGGTGGCTGAAGAAAAGGAGTGGGAGAGATTTTCATTCACCCTTTTGTGTCATTTGAATTTTGAACCATGTAAATGTATTACCTATTAATTCTCAAAAATTTTTATGCCACATTTATTGCATAAAATAAATCTATTTTGAACAGAGTACAGTTTTAATCAACTCATTATTACCACTGATTTTTTAAATAAATGCTTCTTGAAACATAACAACCTAGAGAAAAGTACACCAATCATAATAGTAAAACTGAGGAGCTTTTCATAAAATGGACATACCTATGGCCCTGGCCAGTTTGTCTCAGCGGTTAGAGCATCAGCCTGCGGTCCAGAGAGACCTGGGTTCGGTTCCTGCTAAGGGCATGTAACTCGGTTGCAGTTTGTCCCCAGCCCTTGTTGGTCGTGCAGGTGGCAGCCACTCGCTGTGTCCCTTTCACGTCGATGTTTCTCTTTCTCTCTCTTCCTCCCACTCTATCTGAACAAAAAACAGAAAAATGTCCTCAGGTGAGGATAAAAATAAATAAATTAATTAATTAAATAAATTTAATAAATGGACATACCTGTGTAACCAGATCAAGAAACAACACCCGCCTCCTTCATGCTCCCTCCTAGTTGCTACCCACTAGGAGATGGATATGGATATGGATATGAATTATATAGATATATATTTACATATATGTTTGAAGTTAATGTTTTTATTTACATGTATTTAACAGAAAAGTAGTAAAATGACTTTTTTCTTCTAAAAAAAGTCATTATATTGTACATCTAAAACTAATAATATATGTCAATTATATCTCAATGAAAACATTACATTTTTATTTCATTTTATTTATTTTTTATCTTCACCCGAGGACATTTTTGCATGTATCTTCAGATAGAACAGGAGGGAGACAGGGAGGAAGAGAGACAGAGAAACATGGATGTGAGAGAGACACATCGAGTGGTTGCCACCCACATGACCCCAACCGAGGCAGGGGACAAACTGCAACCAAGGCACGTGCCCTAAGCGGGGACCGAACCTGGAACTCTCCAGTCTTCAGGCCAACGCTCTAACTGCTGAGCCAAACTGGACAGGGTGAAAACATTAAATTTTTAAAAAGTAGTTTCTTTTCATCCCCACTAAATATAGTTGAACAATTATTGAAAGAATGTCCTTATAAAAGCACATCAAGTTATTTGCCTTCCCCAGAGCACCCGCAGATCTCCATCTGGCCCTTCTGCTTGTGATCAGGCTAAAAACATCTTGAGCTGTTTGTTGTTCCTGGTTGAGGCCAAATCCCTGCAGTTGAGAAAATGCATGACTGCCCCTTAGAGGCCACATTTGGTTGCTGCACTCAAACTGGGCACCCCAGTCAGTACAAGACTTTGTAAACCTTTATAGCCCAGGGGAAGATTTAGATAAATTGGATTCTGTTGTGAGCTGGCATTTTAGAGCAACCCTTCTAGCTGAGGTGACCTGAAAGTCCCCAGCTTGGGTAGCACCTATAAAGTTACCTCCAAGGCTGGTAGATGATTTCCACCAGCAGCCTGTCTTTCATGGGGCAAAGATGGGTTAGAATGGGAGTGGGGACAGGCAACCGAAATTTCCTCCTGAAGAACAACCAGCTGCTAGAGATTGTAGCCTTGGCATTCTCAGCACAGTATTTGGGAGGACCTTGGGTGTCTATAGAGCTGAAATCCTGAAGCCCTGCTTCTCTGGAGCATCTCTCTCCTACGCGGGTGACAGGCACAGAAAGGAAGACAGGAGTGAAGTATACTGAATGCGATAGAAAGCAGTGGAGAGTTTTCAACAAAGCAATTATATGATGTGATTTATGTTTTAAAAGCTCACTCTTTGGGGAGGTGAGAGGAATTGATGATTTGAGATGAGACCTGGTAGGTGAAAGGACATGGAGAGTGGATCCTCCAGGGATGGCACTGGTGGGGCTGCAGGCATTGCCTCCCACCTCTCACACCTGGGGCCTTACACAGCATGCCACTTGAGGAGCGAGTCTGGTTGAGAGCACAGAGCCAGTTGCAATCAGTAAATATTGACATTGGTCAATTCTAGTTTATATCTACCTTACTGTCACTATCTTTTTTTTTTTTTTTAATCCTCACCCAAGGATATTTTTCCATTGATTTTTTTTTTTTCATAGCATGGGAGGAAGAGAGAAAAAGAAAGAGAGAAACATTGATGTGAGAGAGACACATCGTCTAATTGCCACTCTCATGACCCCCACCAGGGCCAAGGATTGAACCTGCAACCAAGGTACATGCCATTGACCAGGAATCAAACCCTTGACTCCTCGGTCCATGGGTGAAACCAGCCAGGCCCTACTGTCACTACCTTAAGGTTTCCTCTTTGCTTAACACTTTATCATGCAAAGATGTTATAGGACACACACTACTGGCCCCACTCAGCTGTGTAAATACAAAATAGGATATAATAGGAAATATACAAGCAGAGAAGTAGGGCACAAGCAGTCCCTGGGATTCTCATCACCCCATTGTACCATGGCCATGGTCCCCGTAGAAAGAGTGCATATGGGGAGGGAACAGCTATGTGTCTATGTCACACTGAAAACTCCCTTCACAAGGACATGGTCTAGTAGAAAGGGAGCCCCTAGAACCCAGTGGCTGATGCCACTGGGCTAATTCAGACATGCTGAGCTGTCTCAGCAGAGGAAATGAGTCTCTAAGGCCATTCAGATATGTCTCTTTTTACATTTAAATATTCTGTGACAATTAGGACGTTTTCATTATTTTTTATTTTTATTTATTTTTTATCCTCACCAGAGGACACCTTTCCATTTTTTGTTCAGATAGAGTGGAAGGGAGAGAGAGAAACATGGATGTGAAAGGGACACATCGAGTGGCTGCCACCTGCAACTAACCAGGGGACAAAATGCAACTGAGGTACGTGCCCTAAGCAGGAACCGAACCCGGGTCTCTCCGGATCGCAGGCCGACGCTCTAACCGCTGAGCCAAACTGGCCAGGGCGACAATTAGGATGCTTTTAGCTGTAACTGAATCTCTTAACTAAAAGTAACCTAAGCCATAGAAGTTTTATAATCTTTCTTGCCCTGGCTGGCTTGGCTCAGTGGTTAGTGTGTTGGCCCACAGACTAGAGAGTCCCAGGTTCAGTTCACGTTAAGGGCATGTATCTTGGTTGCAGTTTGTCCCTGGCCCAGGTTGGTGTCATGTGGGTGGCGACCACTCAATGTGTCTCTCACATCGGTGTTTCTCTCTCTCTCTTCCTCCCTCTCTCCCTCCTGCTCTGTCTGAAGATAAATGCAAAATGTCCTAGGGTGAGGATAACAAAAAATATTTTCTTAAAATATAATCTCCCTTAACAGGAAGGCAGCAGAACTGTCCCTAGATTGGCTCAACGGCTCAACCTGTCACCCAAGACCTTGCCATCTTTCCCCTCAGACACCTACCTTGGTAACATCTTCCCTCAAGGTTGCAAGATGGCTGCTGCAGATCCAAATATCACACCATTACAGGACAGTGTACAAAATCTTTCCCCCTTGTCTCTCTCTTTTATTTTTCAGGAGAGAGGGGACTTTTTTTTTAAATTCTGCCCCCACCCTCCACCAAGAGATTTCTCCTTTCATCTCACTTGTCAGAACTGGAGCACACAGTTCTACTGTGGACTACTACCACTGCTGGCTTGGAAGGCCATAATTCAATCTATCAACAGGGAAGAAAGAGAGAGGCCTATTGGAAAGTGACCACTTGTATCTGCCATTATTATTTATTTATTTATTTATTTTTTTATCCTCACTCGAGGACATTTTTCCATTTTTTTGTTCAGACAGAGTGGAAGGGAGAGAGAGAGAGAGAGAGAAACATCGACATGAAAGGGACACATTGAGTGACTGCCACCCACATGACCCAAACAGGGCCGGGG
Organism: Molossus molossus; assembly: GCF_014108415.1. NCBI lineage: Eukaryota > Metazoa > Chordata > Mammalia > Chiroptera > Molossidae > Molossus > Molossus molossus. The sequence continues at coordinate 45,449,524 of NW_023425348.1, forward strand.
ACAAACTGCAACCAAGGTACGTGCCCTTAGCAGGAACCGAACCCGGGTCTCTCAGGACCGCAGGCCGACGCTCTAACTGCTAAGCCAAACCGGCCAGGGCTATTTATTTATTTTTAGAGAGAGAGGAAGGGAGAGGGAAAGATAGATAGAAACATCTATGAGAGAGAACATTAATTGATTACCTTCTGCATGCCCCCCACTGGGGATCTAGCCCACAATCTGGGCATGTGCCCCAACTGAAAATCGAACCAGTGACCTCTTGGTGCATAGGTCGATACCCACCACTGAGCCACACCAGCTGGACTGCCATTATATATATTTTTTGTTCTTTTCTTTGATTATAAAAGTCATATATGTTCATTGAAGAAAATTTGGGAAATCCAGAGGATAAAGAAGAAAATAAAATCTCCTAATATTCTACCACCCAGATCCAACAATGGTCTTACCATTTTGCACTTGTTTTATCCATCTCTGCACTGCACTCCCCCAACCCTTCTACCCTCGTTTTGCACCATCCCTTTAAAGCTGCCCACCCACTTTCAAGCACATAAAAGTTTGTTGTAGGCTATAGCCCCAAATTCCTCCTCACTTCTTTTTTTTAACTTTGGAAAAAAAACAAAAACACAGAAATAACAGAGTGAGTATAATGAATGCATGTAGTTTAAAGAATATGCCCTGGCCGGGTTGGCTTGTGGTTAGAGCGACAGCCTGCGGTCAAGAGAGACCCGGGTTTGGTTCCCGCTAAGGGTGCGTACCTCGGTTGCAGTTTGTCCCCGGCTCTGGTTGGGTTGTGCAGGTGGCAGCCACTCGATGTGTCCCTTTCGTTTGTTTGTTTGTTTTTTATCCTTACCCGAGGACATTTTTCAATTTTTTGTTCAGATAGAGTGGGAGGGAGAGAGAGGAACAGAGAGAGAGAGAGAGAAACATCGACGTGAAAGGAACACATCGAGCGGCTGCCACCCGCACGGCCGACCAGGGCCAGGGACAAACTACAACCGAGGTACGTGCCGTAACGGGAACCGAACCCGGGTCTCTCTGGACCGCAGGCCGACGCTCTAACCGCTGAGCCAAACCGGCCAGGGCTCGATGTGTCCCTTTCACGTCGATGTTTCTCTCTCTCTCTTTTTCTTTTTCCCTCCCACTGTATCTGAACAAAAAATAAAAAACATTTGTCCTCGGGTGAGGATAAAAAAAGAAGAAAAATGATGAAACAAACACTTGTGAACCTACCTTTCAGCTTAAAAAATAAAGCATTTTAATACTTTGAGGTCCTGATCACATCCCCTCCTTTCTCTTCCTGAATTTGCTATCACCTACTGGATTAGCCAGTTGTTGCTATAAAAACGCCACGTATTGCCTCAAAACTCAATGAAAATTTATCTCATGCTCATGGTCTGCAGGTTAATTGCTTTGTACTAATCCAGGCTGGGCTTGTTGGCTGAGTTGGCTCTAGGTTGCAAACAGGATCCAGGTCTGCTGCACATGTTTCCCATCCTATTTGGATCAGAGTCGACCTGGGGCATAGTCTTCCCAAAGCTCACTGAAGTGTGACAGCCATGTTAAACGGCACAAGCACATTTAAAGCACAGCACATATCATGTCTACGAACAATCCCATTGGCCAAACCAAGTCATATGACCAAGCTCAACCTCAAAGAGGCAGAAAGTACAGTTCCTTCACAGTGGAGGGAGGTACAGTTGAATATTTGCTAAACCATAAGCCAGACAATCACAAACATGCTTTCGGTTTTCTTTATGGTTTTACCAAATAGGGATGTATCCCTAAAAAATGTATCAGTTGTTTTCTTCTGTTGTTGAGCTTTCTATAAATGGATTCAGAGTAAATATGTTTTCTCTGAGTTACTTTTCTCCTGCCTCCTCCTTACATGCACTCTCCCTATTTTATCAGGATGTTTGGTTGTGAACACAGACACCAATCCTGGCTCACTTAAAGGAGAGGGATTTATTGGGAGAGTGTTGGATGGTTCACAGAACTGATGGGAAGGTTGGAGAGCCAGGCTCAGGAAGTGGATGCAGATCAGCACATGCATGGGGCTGGAGACGGAGGGGTTCCCTGTAAAAGGACACAACTAAACTTTTTTGGGTGAAGGAAATATTTTGCATCTTGATTGTGATGGTGGTTACATGGGATAACTAGGTTTCTCAGAACCTACCAAATATACACTTTATTTTTATTTTATTTTATTTTTTATCCTCACCCGAGGACATTTTTCCATTTTTTACTCAGATAGAGTGGGAAGGAGAGAGAGGAAGAGAGAGAAACATCGATGTGAAAGGGACACATCGAGTGGCCGCCACCCACACGACCCAACCAGGGCCGGAGACAAACTGCAGCCAAGGTACATGCCCTTAGCGGGAACCGAACCCGGGTCTCTGTGGACCGCAGGCTGATGCTCTAACCGCTGAGCCAAACCTGGCCAGGGCCAAATATACACTTTAAAAGGGTGCAGTTTATTGAATATAAATTATACATCAAGTTTTTTTGTTTTTTTTTTATTCCTCACCTGAAGATATTTTTCCATTTATCTTCAGATAGAATGGGAGGTAGAGACAGAGAGAGAGAAAGAAATCCATGTGAGAGAGACACATCAATTGGTTGCCTCCCACATGACCCCAACCAGGGCCAGGAACCAAACTGCAACCAAGGTATGTGTACCCTTGACTGGAATAGAACCTGCAACTCTTTGGTCTGTGGGTCAATGCTCTAACCACTGGGTCAAATTGGCCAGGGCTCAAGTTAGTATTTTTTTTTTATTATTATTATTCTCACCTGAGGACATTTTTTGATATTTTGTTCAGATAGAGTGGGAGGGAGGGAGGGAGGGAGGGAGAGAGAGAGTGAGAGAGAGAGAGAGAAACATCGACGTGAAAGGAACACATCGAGTGGTTGCCACCCACACAACCCAACCAGGGTCAGGGACAAACTGCAACCGAGGTACATGCCCTAAGCAGGAACCAAACCTGGGTCTCTCTGGACCACAGGCCAACGCTCTAACCGCTGAGCCAAACTGGCCAGGGCTCCAGTAGTATTTTTTATTTTCTTATTGAAGTTTATAGAGTTTCAGTAGTTTTGAGTATATTCACAGAGTTGCACAACCATCATCACAGTCAATTGTAGAACATTTTCATCACCTCGAAAAGAAAGCTCAGGCCATTTAGCAATCAGTCCCGTTTCCCCCTAGTCCCCCATATTAGTTTGCTGGGGCTGCCATAAAAAGCACCACAAACTGGGTGGGTTAAAGCAACAGAAATGTATTCTCTCACAGTTGTAGAGGCTAGGAGTTGTCCAAAATCAAGGTGCTGGCAGGACCATGCTCTCTCTGTAGACTCTGCAGGAGACTGTTCTATGCCTTTCTCTGAGCTACACAAGTTGCTGGCAATTCTTGGTGTTCCTTGGCTTGTAGGTGCATCACTCCCAGTTGCTGGCTTTGTTGTTGCATAGCATGCTCCCCTGTATCACATGGCATGCTTTCCTCTATACAGGTCTCTCTGGGTTTCTCTTCTCTTCCTATAACGTCACTCAGATTAGATTATGAACCCACCCTACCCTAGTATGACCTCATCTTATTTATATCTTAATTATATCTGCAAAAACCCTTATAAAGTTACATTCACAGGTACCAGGGGGTTAGAATTTTAATATATGTTTTCAGGGGGACATAATTCAACCCACAACACCCTCTCATTCCCAGACAGCCACTAATCTATGGTCCATTTATGGATTTACCTGCTCTGGAAATTTCATATAAATGTAATTATACAATGTGTAGTCTTTTCTGACTAATTTCTCTTACACAGTATAATGTTTTCAAGGTTCATCTATGTTGTAGCATGTTGTATCAGTACTTCACTACTTTTTTTTTTAATTCTCACCTGAGGATATTTTTCTGTTTATCTTCAGATACAGTGAGAGAAAGGGGGGGTGGGGGAGAGATTGACTGCTTGCCTTCCACATGACCCAGACCAGGGGGCTGGGACGAATCGCATGCGAAGTATGTGTCCTTGACTGAAATTGAACCCGTGCTCTTTGGTCCGCAGGCCAACACTCCAACCGCTGAGCCAAACCTGCCAGGGCATTACTTTTTATTCCAAATAACATTCCATGATATGGCCCTGGCCAGGAAGCTCAGTTGGTTAGAGCATTGTCCTGACATGCCAATGAAGGCATCAATAAGTGAAACAACAAATCTCTCGATAGATAGATAGATAGATAGATAGATAGATAGATAGATAGATAGATACAGATATAGATATATCTCCTTTTCTCTCTCTCTCTCTCTCTCTCTCTCTTTCTCCCTTCAACAAGTAAAAAATTTAAAAAGAGATATCTTTATTTTAAAAAAATTTCATGGTATGGATACACCACATTTTGTTTGTTTATTCATTAGTTGATGAACATTTGGGTTCTTTCCACTCTGGCCATTAGGAACAGTGCCATTGTGAGCATTTATGTACACATTTTTGTGTATATATATATGTTTTCATTTCTCTTGGGTATATACCTAGGAGTGGAATTGCAGAGTTATATGGTAACTCTATGTTTAACTATATGAGAACCTGCCAGACTGTTTTCCAGAGCACCTACCATTTTACATTCCTACCAACAGAGTATGGGGTTTCCAACTTCTCCATATCCTTGCAAACACTTGTTATTATCTGTTTTTTTAATTATTAACCAACCTAGTGAGTTTGAAGTGGTATCTCATTGTAGTTTTGATTTGCATTTCTCTGATTACTAATGATGTTGAGCATCTTTTAATGTGCTTATTCCCATATTTGTTTAATAAATTTCTTCTCTTAAATCAGCCAGAAGTTTCTGTTATGTTTTTTGTTGCTTACAACTACAAATCTCTGAAACGTTCCTGAAAGTCTCCCTGAGAGTTGTCTGTCTTCTAAATTCATTGTGGGCCTAACAAAGGAGTTCTCTAAGGGTCCTTTGAGTCCTCCTCTAAGGTCCCTGAAGACTTCATGGGGACAGGAGTTCCATTTCACAGAGGTCCTCCAAAGTCACTAAGGCCCTCAGGGGTGAGAAGCTATTTACTAACTCATTCAATTATTCAGTAAACACACTCACTGATTCTCTCTACCCATCCCATGCTGGCTCTGTGCTGGGGGTCCTGCCTTCAAGGAGTTCATTACCTGCTACAGAAGGCAGACATGGACATAGTCTATTATTACTCAGAGTGCCGCTGCAGAGGAAAACGAAGAGAATAAAGAGGAATCCCTTCATTAGTAGGAATTGGAGGCTTCTCAGAGATGGAGATAGCAGAAGTAAGTCCCAGAGGATGAACAAGAGGTAGCAAGGTAGCTCAGCAGCGGCCTTAGCTGTGAGCAGCGCCCTTGGGTTACACTCCCAAGCGGCTCCACATCGCAGAGCCGGGACAGAGGTTAAATAGCCACAGCCACTCACCTTGGGCTCCGGCAGAGGGAGGGCAGACTGGACTGGAACTGTGTGGGGACACTCTGGATTTGGAGGGCGCTCAGAGCTTTTGCTGAGTTGCAGCCACGCAGGACGGTGGCCATCTTGCTCCTACCCAGGGCTCTGGGGAGAGGCAGCAGCCCCTCCCTTGGAGATCAAACCCCACCCTGTGGGCCACTGAAATACAATTTTAGGCTCATTAACAACCAGTATCTGCCCCACCCTTGGGAAATCCTCTCATGCTGAGCACCTGAGGGAGTTATTCAATCAACTGACAACCTAAAACTCTTCAAGTAACCTGGACTGCTACCTCCAGGCAAAAAGCTAGAGCATAACAGTACCATTCCTGGGCGAGCAACTCTAACCAGGAAGTAAGACTTGACAGTGGTGTTTAACGTGGGTCCTCCCTCGCTCATCTAAACCCAGGAGAGGGAGCCACAAACAGCAGAACACCAACACACACAGGGAAAACTTGGTAGACTCCAAAGCCCACTGTGAGAGCCAAAATGGTGAAACACAGAAACAAAAGCCAAATGAAAGAACAACAGACCTCCACTGAAGATGAGATCAATGTGGAGCAGTTAGGCATGTTAACAGAGCTAGAATTCAGAGCCATGATCTTGAGGAAGCTCAACAGCATGAGTAAGGACATAGAGATGCTGAAATTAAACCAATTGGAAATTAAAAACCACCAGGAAGAGATCAAGAGTGACATATCACAAATAAAAAACACATTGGAAGGTCTAAAGAGCAGAGTTGAGGAAGCTGAGGGCCGGATCAGCGAATTAGAAGACAGGGTAGAAAAAAATCAACCAATCAGAAAACCAAAAGGAAAAAAACGATTAAAAAACAGGAAGACAGTTTTTTTAAATTTTATTTTAAATCTTTATTGTTGTATGTATTACAGAAGTTCCTCATTTTTCCCCCTTTGACCTCCTCCTCCCAAGTCCTGCCCCCCTCCCACCTTTTCCCATACTATTGTTTGTCTCCATTGGTTATGTACATAAGTTCTTTGGTTTATTTCTTCCCACCCCCCAACCTCTTTCCCTTTGAGGTTTGTCAGTCTTGCAATGAATTTGTACTTCTTAATCCTTTCACCTTTTTCACTCATTCCAAGTCCCTCCCATCTGGCAACCAACAAAATGTTCTTTGTATCTATGAGAATGTTTCTGTTCTGCCTGTTCATTTTGTTTGTAGATTCCATTGTCCATAGATATGTATTCATTGCCATTTTGTTTGTTCATATATTTTATCTTTTTCTTCAAAAAGACCCTTCAACATTTCATATAATAACAGTTTGGTGGTGATGGACTCCTTTAACTTTTTCTTGTCTGGGAAACTCTTGATATGGTCATCGATTCTAAATGACAGCTTTGCAGGATAGAGTAATCTTGGTTGTAGGTTCTTGCTTCTCATCACTCTGAATATTTCTTGCCACTCCCTTCTGGCCTGCAAAGTTTCGTTTGAGAAATCAGCTGACAGCCTTATGGGAAGTCCCTTGTAGGTAACTAACTGCTTTTCTCTTGCTGCTTTTAAGATTCTCTCTTTGTCTTGAACCTTTTGCATTTTGATGATGATGTGTCTTGGTGTGGGCCTCTTGGGGTTCATCTTGTTTGGGACTCTCTGTGCTTCCTGGACTTGTATGTCTGTTTCCTTCACCAAGTTAGGGAAGTTTTCTGCCATTATGGTTTCAAACAGGTTTTCAATTTCTTGTTCTCGCTCTTCTCCTTCTGGCACCCCCAAGATGCGAATGTTGGCAAGCTTGAAGTTGTCCCAGAGGTTCCTTACACTATCCTCATTTTTTTTTATTCCTTTTCTTTTTGCTGTTCTAATTGGGCGTTTTTTGCTTCATTATATTCCAAATCAATGGTTTGCTTCTTGGATTTATGTACTCTACTATTGTACTAAGTTACTGTGTAACTTATTCTTTATTTCAGTTAAAGCCTCCTTCGTTTCTAACTGTGCATCCATCATTTCTGACATGTCCTTTTTTATGTTCTTGAGGCCCTCACTAAGTTTATTGAGCATCCTTATAAGCAGTATTTTGAACTCAGCTTCTGTTAGGTTGCTTAATTACATTTTGCTTAGTTCTTTTCCTGGGTTTTGTTCTGTTCTTTCATTTGGGACCTGTTTCTTTGTCTCCTCATTTTGGCTGCCTCCCTCTGTTTGTTTCTATGTATTACTTAATGAGAGATATGGGGCTAGCTGAGACCAGATGCTCCTTGTTTGAAAGAATTTAGGAAAACCTGAAGCAGGATCCAAGACAGGCCAATCCTATGGTGAAGCAACTGGCAACAGCTTGGGTGGGCCGAAAAGTTGGGTGGGGCGGGGCCTCAGGGAATCACCAGGATGGAGCTACCAGTGTGAGCCAGGTTGCTGGAGTCCCAGATATGGCAGCTGTCTGCCGCCCCAGGGAAGCGGTCACCAAAGAAACAAAGACCTCTGACAGCATGTTTGTCCCACAGAAAGCCCCCTCTCCAGCCCTCACTCCAAACCAAACAGCTCAGTTCTTCCCTGTATGTCTCTGGCGCCCCTCGAGCTGCCTCCCCTCCAAGCTTAGAGGGAGTGAGTCTGATAAGTCCATGCACAGGCCCTTTAAGGAGCTGCCTGGGGCTCCAGCTGCATCAGCCCCCCTGAGCCTCAGTTCCCGCTGTTTTTTCCAGCCAGAAGTTATGGGGACTTCTCTTCCTGGCACTGGAACCCTGAGCAGGGCGTCTGCTGTGGGACAAGGACCCCTTAGTCCTCAGGAAGGACCTTCCCAGCCGAGATGTCCTCCTGATTTTTATCTGCCACACGTGGGTGTGGGACCAGCCCGTCACGCCTCTGCCCCTCCTACCAGTCTCCATGCAGTTGCTTCTTTAATTCCGTAGTTGTAGGACTTCCATTCAGCTCAATTTCAGGTGGTTTTGAATAATGGTTGTTCTGTAGTTTAGTTGTAACTTTGATGTGGTAGTGGGAGGACGCGATACCACGTTTATCTACGATGCCATCTTGACCGGAAGTCCAGGAAGACTACTTAAGAGAATTGTGGGACAACTGGAAATGTAATAATATTCGCATCATAGGAGTCCCCGAAGAAGAAGAAAATGAGCAAGGGTTAGAGAATATATTCAAAGAAATAGTGACAGAAAACTTCCCTAATTTGGTGAAGGAAGAAGTCATTCAAGTTCAAGAAGCACAGAGAGCCCCAAGTAAAAAGAACCCAAACAGGCCCACACCAAGACACATAGTAATTAAAATGCCAAAAATTAAAGACAAAGAGAGAATCCTAAAAGCAGCAAGAGATAAGCAACAGGTTACCTACAAAGGAAACCCCATAAGGCTCTCAGCTGACTTCTCACAAGAAACACTACAGGCCAGAAGAGAATGGCATGAAGTAATCAAGGTCATGAAAAACAAGAATCTGAATCCAAGACTACTCTACTCAGCAAGGCTGTCATTCAAAATAGAAGGTCAAATAAAGAGCTTCCCAGACAAAAAAAAAGGCTAAGGGAATACATTAGCACTAAACCAGCACTACTAGAAATGTTAAAAGGACTGCTGTAATTAGTAGAAGAAATAGGAAGAAAAATATAACCAAACTAAACAAAAATGCCAATAAATAAGTACATATCAATAATCACCTTAAATGTAAACGAACTGAATGATCCGATACAAAGACACAGAGTAGCTGATTGGATAAGAAAGCATGACTCATCTATATGTTGCTGACAAGAGACCCACCTCACAACAAAAGACTCACTCAGGCTGAAAGTGAAGGGATGGAAAAAAATTTTCCAAGCAAATGGAAAGCAAAAAAAGCTGGGGTAGCAATACTCATAACTGATCAAATAGATTTCAAAATGAAGGCTATAACTAGAGACAAAGAAGGCCACTACATAATATTGAAAAGATCTATCAAACAGGAAGATATAACCTTGATAAACATATATGCACCCAATATAGGAGCACCAAAATATATTAAAAACATTTTGGAGGACTTCAAAGGAGAAATCGACAGCAATACAATCATAGCAGGGGACTTCAACACCCTGTTGACACCACTGGATAGATGCTCTAGACAAAAAGTTAGCAAGAAAACAGAAACTCTAAATGAAGCACTAGACCAAATGGATTTAATAGATATCTACAGAGAATTACACCCTAAAACTACAGAATTCACATTCTTCTCAAGTGCACATGGGACATTCTCAAAAATAGACCATATGATAGGATACAGACTAAATCTCTACAAGTTCAAGAAGATTGAAATCATATCAAACATCTTCTCAGAACACAATGGCATGAAACTAGAAATCAATTGCAACAAAAACATGCAAAGGCATTTGAACACATGGAGGGTAATAGCATGTTATTAAACAATGAATGGGTTACCAAGGAGACTAAGGAAGAAATTAAAAACTTCCTGCAAACCAATGAAAATGAACACACAACAACACAAAATCTATGGGATGCAGCAAAAGCAGTTCTGAGAGGGAAGTTCATAGCACTACAGGCCTACCTCAAGAAACAAGAAAAATTTCTAATTGACTGTCTAACCTCAAAATTTAAAGAATTAGAAAGCAAACAAAAAGAAAACCCCAGAGCAAGTAGAAGGAAGAAAATAGTAAAGATCAGAGCAGAAATAAATGACATAGAGACCAAAAAAACAATTCAAAGGATCAATGAAACAAAGAGCTGTTTTTCAAAAAGATAAACAAGATTGATGGCCCCTTAACTAGACTCACCAAGAAACAAAGAGAACCCAAATGCACAAAATCAGAAATGAAAGAGGAGAAGTAACAACCGACACCACAGAAATACAAAAGATCATTAACAGCTACTCTGAACAATTATATGACAACAAATTTGACAATCTAAGAGAAATGGACAAATTTCTAGAAACACAGTCTCCCAAAACGGGACCGGGAAGAGATAGAAAACTTGAACAGACCAATAACAACTAAGGAAATTGAAGAGGTAATCAAGACTCTCCCAGCAAACAAAAGCCCAGGCCCAGATGGCTTCACGGGGGAGTTTTACCAAACATTCAAAAAAGAACTAACACCCATTCTCCTCAAACTATTTCAAAAAATTCAAGAATAAGGAAGACTTCCAAACTCGTTTTATGAGGCCAGCATAATTCTAATTCCAAAACCAGAAAAAGACACTACAAAGAAAGAAAACTACAAGCCAATATTCCTGATGAACATAGACACCAAAATTCTGAACAAAATACTAGCAAATTGGATCCAGCAGTACATCAAAAGAATTATTCACCATGACCAAATGGGATTCATCCCAGGGATGCACGGCTGGTACAATATTCGCAAATCAATAAATGTGATACACCACATGAACAAAATGAAGAATAGAAACCACATGATCATATCAATAGACGTTGAAAAAGCATTCGACGAAATCCAGCATCCATTTCTGATAAAAACGCTCAGCAATGTGGGAATAGAGGGATCATATCTCGACATAATAAAGGCTATATATGAAAGACCTACAGCCAACATCATTCTCAATGGGCAGAAACTAAAAACGTTTCCCTTAAGAACAGGAACAAGACAGGGATGTCCACTTTCACCACTCTTATTTAACATTGTACTGGAAGTCTTAGCCACAGCAATCAGACATGAAAAAAAATAAATGGGACCCAAATTGGAAAGGAGGAAGTGAAACTGTCATTATTTGCAGATGACATGATATTATACATAGAAAACCCTAAAGACTCCATCAAAAATCTACTAGACTTAATAAATGAATTTGGCAAAGTCGTAGGATACAAAATTAACGTCAAGATCGACGGCATTCTTATACATCAATGATGAACTCACAGAAAAAGAAACTGAAAAAACAATCCCATTTACCATCATGGCAAAAAAATTAAGATACCTAGGAATAACCTTAACCAAAGAAGTAAAGGACCTATTTCCAGAAAACTACAGGACATTGAAAAAAGAAATAGAGGAAGATATAAAAAAGTGGAAGCACATACCTTGTTCATGGATTGGAAGAATTAACATAATTAAAATGTCCATATTACCCAAAGCAAGGACAAAGTAGGTGGGATCATGATACCAGATATCAGGTTATACTACAAAGCAACTGTAATCAAAACAGCCTGGTACTGGCACAAGAACAGGCATATAGGCCAGTGGAACAGAACAGAGAACCCAGAAATGGATCCAAGGCAATATGCTCAATTAATATTTGACAAAGGTGCCAAGAGCATACAGTGGAGTAAAGACAACCTCTTTGATAAATGGTGTTGGGAAAATTGGACAGCTACATGCAAAAAAAAACAAAAAAAAACGAAACTAGACCATCAACTTACACCATACACAAAAATAAACTCAAAATGGATAAAAGACTTAAATGTGACCTGCGAATCCATACAAATTCTAGAAGAAAATGTAGGCAACAAAATTTCAGACATCATACGCAGCAGAACTTTCACTGATACATCACCTAAGGCAACAGAAACAAAGGAGAAAATGAACACATGGGACTACATCAAACTAAAAAGCTTCTGCACAGCAAAAGAAACAACCATCAAAGTGGAAAGGCAACCCACTGTATGGGAGAACATCATTGCCAATGATGTATCAGATAAGGGGTTAATTTCCAAAATATATAGAGTACTCATACAACTCAACAAAGAGAAGACAAAGAACCCAATTAAAAAATGGGCAGAGGAGCTGAATAGACACCTCTCCAAACAGGACATACAAATGGCCAAGAGACATATAAAGAAATGCTCAACATCACTAATCATCAGAGAGATGCAAATTAAAACAACAATGAGGTATCACCTCACACCTGTCAGAATGGCCACCATCAACAAATCATCAAACAAGTGTTGGCGAGGGTGTGGAGAAAAGGGGTCTCTAGTGCACTGCTGGTAGGAATGCAGACTGGTGCAGCCACTATGGAAAACAATATGGTGCTACCTCATAAAATTAAAAATTGAACTCCCATTTGACCCAGTGATCCCACTCCTAGGAATATACCCTAAGAAGCCTGAAACACCAATCAGAAAGAATATATGTACCCCCATGTTTATAGCAGCACTATTTACAATAGCTAAGATCTGGAAACAGTCCAAGTGTCCATCAGTAGACGAATGGATAAAAAAGCCATGGTATATATACACAATGGAGTACTATGCAGCTGTAAGAAAGAAAGATCTCTTATCCTTTGAGACAACATGGAGGGACCTGGAAAGTATTATCCTAAGTGAAACAAGCCAAGCAGAAAAAGACAAATACCACATGATCTCACTTATATATGGAATATAATGTATATAACAGTCTGAGGAATAGGGTAGACCCAGAAACACGGAAGTAGGGTACAGACTGACAATCCCCAGAAGAGAGGGTGGTGGGGGGTGGGAAGAGATAAACCACAGAACTTATATGCACGTATGCATAACCAATGGACATGGACAACAAAGCCAGTGATGGGGCGTTGGGGGGGAATGGGGAGGAGAGTGTCAATGGGGCAAAAAAGGAGAAACATCTGTAACAAAAATAAAATTAAAAAAATAAAAATATAAATAAAAGAAACAAACAAAAAAAAGAGGTAGCCAGGTGAAGGAGTGGGGTGTGTAATGGTGCTCAAGAAATGTCTCAGTCAGAGGAACAGCTTTGTATTAGTGATGCTATAAATTCAACTGCTATACTACTGATCTTACATGATCTAAATAGATAAATCTCTTTTAACAGTTCAAGTGTAAGCAGTTCAAGTGGGAGTATAAATTATGTTTCTGCATAAAAAATTATCTCAAAACTTAGTGGCTTAAAACAACAGACATTAATCATCTCACATATTTTCTGAGGTCAGGAATTTGGAAATAGCTTAACTAAGAATTCTGGCCCAAAGTTCTCATGAGGTTGCCATCAAGACATCAACCAATGCCCTGGTAGTTTTGGCTCAGCGGTTAGAGTGTCGGCCTGCGGTCTGGAGAGACCCAGGTTCGGTTCCCACTAAGGGCACGTACCTCAGTTGCAGTTTGTCCCCGGCCCTGGTTGGGTCGTGTGGGTGACAACCACTCGATATGTCCCTTTAACCTTGATGTTTCTCTCTTTCTCTCTCTCTCCCTCCCACTCTATCTGAACAAAATATGGAAAAATGTCCTCAGGTGAGGATAAAAAAAAAGAAAAAAAGACATTAGCCAGGGCTGTTGTCATCTGAAGGACTTGACAGGAAGCTTGGTTGTTAGCAGGAGGTCTCAGTTCCTCATAATGTGAATCTGTTCTCATGACATGGCAGCTGGCTTCCACCAGAACAAGTGATCCAAGGAAGAGTGAGGCGGAAGCCACAAAACTTTTTATTGCCTAACCTCAGAAGTCACATTCTATCAGGGGTATGAATATCAGGAGGTAAGAATTATTGGAGGCCACCTTGGAGGCTGGCTAACATAATCTGCCTTCTTGACCCCAAAGCCAAATACTCTCCCCCACTCCCAAGTCCCTCAAAAGTCTCATCTCATTATAGCATCAACTTGAGATCCAGAATTTCATTATTTCAGTCGCGTTCAGAGGCAAATGAAGCTCCTTGGGTGCAGTTCCTTAAGTAATCTCATCAAGTATAGCTGTGCTTTAATTGAACATCTGCAAATAAGAGACAAGTTATCTACTCTCTACCCACCCAACATACCATGGTAGCGCAGGCCTAGCGTAACCATTTCTACTTGAAACGCTTCTACTCAGAAAGGGAGGAAACAGGTGGCTCACAGGAGTCACTGATCTATAGCAATTCTGAAATTAAGCAGGGCACACATTGATTGTGAAAGTGAGTAGTTCCATGATTCAGCCCTATCTTGGGAATACTTCTCTGTGGATATTGGTTTTACACTCTGAGTCATCCTTCCTTTTTCATGAAAGGTAGCTAGTGTTAGCAGCTGAGTAGTTTTTTCTGTTTATTTTCTGTTTGTACAAGTTTAGGAGTCTAAAGGCTTAAAAAAAATTTTTTTTTATCCTCACCCGAGGACATTTTTGCATTTATCTTCAGATAGAGTGGGAGAGAGGGAAGAAGAAAGAGAGAAACATCGATTTGAGAGAGACACATCGAGTGGTCACCACCCACACAACCCCAACTGGGGCCAGGGACAAACCGCAACTGAGGTACATGCCCTTAGTGGGAACTGGACCTGGGTCTCTCTGGTCCCCAGGCCGATGCTCTAACCGCTGAGCCAAACTGGCCAGGGCTAAAATTTTTTAAAAATATGTTTTTATTTGTTTTGTTTTTTTAGAGAGAGAAGAAGGGAGACAGAGATAGAAACATTGATGTGAGAGAGAAACATCAATTGGCTGCATGCCACCCACGGAGGATCAAACCCGCAACCCGAGCATATGCCCTGACTGGGAATCAAACTGGGACCTCTCAGTCCATGGAACTGACGCTCAGTACACTGAGCCACACCGATCAGGATAAAAGCTTTTAAAAAAAATTTTATATTGTCTCTGTCTCTTTAAAATGTAGGCATTTGAGTTTGTAACACATGGTTCAGACAAAAAGGTCATGTAGGGAAAAACAAAGTCTGGGAACTTCTAGGAGTTCAGTATAACAGTGCATATGGAATATTTATTGATATTCTGGGGTATAATGTAAGTCCAACCAAATTTCAAAGAACTGAAATTATATAGGGTATCCCAATAACCAAAGTTGGATTATACTAGTAATAAAAAATAATACTAGAAATATCCCAAAATATTTTGGAAATTGAACAGTACACTACTAAATAATCCAGGGATTAAAAATAAAAACAAAAAACTACAATAGAGCCATCTGGTGTGGCTCAGTTGGTTGGGGTGTCACGGGTAAAACAGAAGTTGGCGGGTGATTTCTGGTCAGGGCATGTACCCGGGTTGTGGGTTTTATCCCGGACAGGGCATGTTGGGGGGCGGGGGAGGCCGCTTGATGTTTCACATGTTGATGTTTCTCTCTTCCCTCCCTTTCTCTGAGATTAAAACAACACCACCACAATAGACATTGGGAAATATTTGAATCAAATGATAACAAAAATACATATCAGCCTTGGCTGGTTTGGCCCAGCGGTTAGAGCGTTGGTCTGAGGTCCAGAGAGACCAGGGTTCGGTTCCCGCTAAGGGCACGTACCTTGGTTGCAGTTTGTCCCTCGCCTTGGTTGGTCGTGTGGGTGGCAGCCACTAGATGTGTCCCTTTCACGTTGATATTTCTCTCTCTCTCTTTCTCTCTCTCTCTCCCACTCTATCTGAACAAAAAATGGAAAAATGTCCTCGGGTGAGGATAAAAAAACAAACAAACATATTAAAACTTGTGGAATGCAGCTAAAGCCATGCTTAGAGTGAAATTTATGGCTTTAAATTGCATATATTGGAAAGGAAAAATGGCTGGAAATCAATTATCTAAATATTTACCTCAAGGAGTTAGGAAAAACATCCAGAAATTAAATCCAAATAAAGTAGAAGGAAGAAAAAAATAGAGTAAATTTTAATAAAATAGAAAACAAAGATATGAAAGAGAGGATCAAAAGAACCAATTAAGACCACTAACACTGATAAACTTCAGGCAAGTTTGATAAAGGTAAAAAAGAGGAGTCACAGTAACACTTTAGAAATGAAGAGAGCCATCACTACAGATCCAATATTCATAAAAAAAGATAATGAAATGATATTGTGAATAATTATATCCCAGCTAACTTTAAAATTCAGATGAAAAGATGAAATGGACAAATTCTTAGAAAAATGTTGTCTACTAAAAATGACACAAGAAAAATAGGAAAATTGAGCAGTCCTGTATCTATGAAAGAAATTGAATTTTTAGCCCTGGCCGATTTGGCTCAACAGTTAAGAGTGTTGGCCCATGGACCAGAGAGTCCTGGTTTTGGTTCCCAATAAGGGCACGTACCTAGGTTGCAGTTTGTCCCTAACTGGGGCCATGTAGGTGGCAACCACTCGATGCGTCTCTCTCACATCGATGTTTCTCTATCTCTCTTCCCCCCTCTCTCCCTCCCTCTCTATCTGAAGATAAATGCAAAAATGTCCTTGGGTGAGGACAAAAAAAAAGAGAAGAATTTTAAAAATTAATTTATTATTGTTATGGATATTTCCCCTTTTTCTGCCATTGACACCCTCTTCCCGATCCCACCTCCCACTACCTGGCATTGTTGTCTATGTCCAGTGGGTAGGCATACATGCATATATGTTCTTTGGTTTATATCTTCCCTCCCCCTGTCCCCTCTTCTGAGGTTTGTCAGTCTGTACCCTACTTCTATAACTCTGGGTCAATTTTGTTCATCAGCTTATTTTATTCATTATAGTCCACAAATAAGTGAGATCATGTGATATTTGTCTTTCTCTGATTGGCTTATTTCCCTTAGCACAATACTCTCCAAGACCCTCCATGTCATCTCAAAGGATAAGAGATCTTTCTTTCTTACAGCTGTATAATATTCCATTGTGTATATGTACCACAGCTTTTTAATCCACTCATCTATTGATGGACATTTGGGCTGTTTCCAGATTTTAGCGATTGTAAATAGTGCTGCTATGAACATAGCAGTACATATATTCTTTCTGATTGGTGTTTCAGGCTTCTTAGGATGTATTCCTAAAAGTGGGATCACTGCATCAAATGGCAGATCAATTTTTAATTTTTTGAGGAAACACCATATTGTTTTCCATAGTGGCTGCACCAGTCTGCATTCCCATCAGAAGTGTAGTCGAGTTCCCTTGTCTCCACACCCTCACCAGCCAGGTGATTATTTGCTATGGCAGCGATTCTGGCAGGTGTGAGGTGATACCTCATAGTTGTTATAATTTGCATCTCTCTAATGGTTAGTGATGTTGAGCATTTTTTCATATGTCTCTTAGCCATTTGTATGTCCTGTTTGGAGAGGTGTCTCTTTAGGTCCTCTGCCCATTTTTTTATTTATTTTTTATCTTCACCTGAGGACATTTTTGCATTTATCTTCAGATAGAGCAGGAGGGAGAGAGAGAGGAAGAGAGAGAGAGAAACATCGATGTGAGAGAGACACATCGAGTGGCTGCCACCCTAATGACCCCAACTGGGGCTGGGGACAAACTGCAACTGAGGTACGTGCCCTTAGCAGGAACTGAACCCAGGACTCTCCGGTCCGCAAGCCAATGCTCTAACCACAGAGCAAAAATGGCCAGGGTTGCCCATTTTTTAATTGTATTCTTTGTCTTCCTTTTGATGAGTTGTATGAGTACTCTATATATTTTGGAAATTAACCCCTTATCAGATGTATCGTTAGCAATTTTGCTCTCCCGTGTAGTGGATACCCTATCCATTTTGATGGTTATTTCTTTTGATGTGTAGAAGCTTTGTAGTCTGATGTAGTCCCATTTATTAATTTTTTCCTTTGTTTCTCTTGCCCTAGGCGTTGTATCAGTGAAAATTCTGCTGCATGTAATGTCTGAAATTTTGTTGCCTACATTTTCTTCTAAAATTTTTATGGAGTCATGAGTCACATTTAAGTCTTTTATCCATTTTGAGTTTATTCTTGTGTATTGTGTAAGTTGGTAGTCTAGCTTCATTTTTTTTGCATATAGCTGTTCCATTTTCCCAACACTTATTAAAGAGGCTGTCTTTACTCCATTGTATGCTCTTGCCACTTTTGTCAAATATTAGTTCAGCATAATGTCTTGGGTCAATTCCTGGGTTCTCTGTTTTGTTCCATTGATCTATATGCCTGTTCTTGTGCCAGTACCAGGCTGTTTTGATTACAATGGCTTTGTGGTATAACCTGATATTCGGTATTGTGATCCCTTCTACTTTGTTCTTCTTTTTCAAGATTGCTGTGGCTATTTGGTGGGTTTTTTGTTTTTGTTTGTTCCATATAACCTTTTGGAGTATTTGTTCTAGTTCTGTAAAACATGTTGTTGGTGTTTTATTTTTATTTATTTATTTATTTTTTATCCTCACCCAAGGACACCTTCCATTTTTGTTCAGGTAGAGTGGGAGGGAGAGAGAGGAAGAGAAAGAGAGAGGGAGAAAGAGAGAAACATCAACGTGAAGGGACACATCGAGTGGCTGCCACTCCCATGACCCAACCAGGGCTGGGGACAAACTGCAACCGAGGTACACACCCCCAGTGGGAACCAAACCCCGGTCTCTCTGGACTGCGGGCTGATGCTCCAACTGCTGAGCCAAACTGGCCAGGGCATGTTGTTGGTATTTTAATGGGGATTAGAATAGTTATAGTTTGCTTTGGGTAGTATGGACATTTTAATGATGTTAATTCTTCCAATCCATGAACAAGTTATATGTTTCCACTTTTTTTATATCTTCCTCTATTTCTTTTCTTTTCTTTTCCTTTCCTTTCTTTCTTTCTTTCTTTCTTTCTTTCTTTCTTTCTTTCTTTCTTTCTTTCTTTCTTTCTTTCTTTCTTTTATTCCTCAACTGAGGATATTTTTCTATTTATTGTCAGATAGAGTGGGAGGGAGGGAGAGAGAGAGAAAGAGAGAAACATCGACATGATAGAGCCTCATCGACTGGTTGCCTCCTGCACGACCCAACCAGGGCAGGGAATAAACGCAATGAAGGTGCAGGCCTTTGACTGGAATTGAGCCCGCAACTCATGGGTTCATGGGCTGACACTCTAACTGCTGAGCCAAACTGGCCAGGGCTCTATTTCTTTTTTTTTATTTTAATTTATTTTATAATTTTTTTTTCCACATCTTTATTGTTGGATGTAAAATGTATTACAGATGTTCCACATTTTTCCCCCATTGACCCCCTCCTCCCCACTCCCGCCCCCCTCCCACCTTTTCCCAAACTATTGTCCGTGTCCATTGGTTATGCATATAAGTTCTTTGGTTTATTTCCTCCCACCCCCCCAACCCCCTTCCCCTTGAGGTTTGTCAGTCTAGCAATGAATTTGTGCTTCTTAATCCCTTCACCTCTTTCATCCATTCCCCCAACCCCTTTCCCAACTGGCAACCACAAAATGTTCTCTGTATCTATGAGAATGTTCCTGTTCTTCCTGTTCATTTTGTTTGTAGATTCCATTGTTGATAGATATGTATTCATTGCCATTTTGTTTGTTCATACATTTTATCTTTTTCTTTAAAAAGACCCTTCATCATTTCATATAATAACGGTTTGGTAGTGATGAACTCCTTTAACTTTTTCTTGTCTGGGAAAGTTTTTATATGTCCATCGATTCTAAATGACAGCTTTGCAGGATAGAGTAATTTTGGTTGTAGGTTCTTGGTGTTCATCACTCTGAATATTTCTTGCCACTCCCTTCTGGCCTGCAAAGTTTCTTTTGAGAAATCAGCTGACAGCCTAATGGGAACTCCCTTGTAGGTAACTAGCTGCCTTTCTCTTGCTGCTTTTAGGATTCTCTCTTTGTCTTGAACCTTTTGCATTTTGATGATGATGTGTCTTGGTGTGGGCCTCTTGGGGTTCATCTTGTTTGGGACTCTCTGTGCTTCCTGGACTTGTATGTCTGTTTCCTTCACCAAGTTAGGAAAGTTTTCTGCCATTATTGTTTCAAACAGGTTTTCGATTTCTTGTTCTCTCTCTTCTCCTTCTGGCACCCCCAAGATGTGAATGTTGGCGCGCTTGAAGTTGTCCCAGAGGCTCCTTACACTATCCTCATTTTTTTGGATTCTTTTTTCTTTTTGCTGTTCTGGTTGGGCGTTTTTTGCTTCCTTATATTCCAAATCGATGGGTTGCTCCTTGGATTTACATACTCTATTATTGAAGCTATGTAAATTATTCTTTATTTCAGTTAAAGCCTCCTTCGTTTCTAACTGTGCAGCGATCATTTCTGACTGGTACTTTTTTATGCTCTTGAGGCCCTCACTGAGTTCATTGAGCATCCTTATAAGCAGTATTTTGAACTCAGCATCTGTTAGGTTGCTTATCTCCATTTCGCTTAGTTCTTTTCTTGGGGTTTTGTTCTGTTCTTTCATTTGGGACCTGTTTCTTTGTATCCTCATTTTGGCTGCCTCCCTGTGTTTGTTTCTGTGTATTACTTAATGGGAGGCATGGGGCTCGCTGAGACCCGATGCTGCTCGTTTGAAAGAATTTAGGAAAAACCTGAAGCAGGATCCAAGACAGGCCAATCCTATGGTTAAGCAAGTAGCAACAGCTTGGGTGGGCTTGAAAGTTGTGTGGGGCAGGGCGGGGCGGGGCCTCAGGGAGTCAGCAGGGCGGGGCTACTAGTGTGAACCAGGTTGCTGGAGTCCCAGATATGGCGACTGTCTGCCGCCCCAGGGAAGGGCTCACCAAAGGAACAAAGGCCTCTTACAGCACGTTTGTCCCCGAGAAAGTCCCCTCTCCAGCCCTCGCTCCAGTGCCAAACAGCTCAGTTCTTCCCTGTATTTCTCTGGTGCCCCTCGAGCTGCCTCCCCTCCGAGCTTAGAGGGAGAGAGTCCGACCAGTCCGTGCGCGGGCCCTTTAGGGAGCTGCCTGTGGCTCCAGCCAGGTCAGCTTCCCTGAGCCTCAGTTTCTGCTGGTTTTTCCAGCCAGAAGTTATGGGGACTTCTATTCCTGGCACTGGAAACCTGAGCGGGGCACCTGGTGTGGGACGGGGACCCCTCAGTCCTCAGGAAGGACCTTCCCAGCCACGGGAGCCTCCTGATTTTTATCTGCCACACTTGGGTGTGGGACCAGCCCGTCGCGCCGCAGCACCGCTGCTGCGCCGCTGCGTCGCTGCCGCCACCCCTCGCGCCGCCGCCCCTCCTACCGGTCTGGATGTAGCTGCTTTTTTTTTTTAATTGCGTAGTTATAGGACTTCCATTCAGCTTGATTTCAGGCGGTTTTGGATGATGGTTGTTCTGTAGTTTTGTTGTAACTTGGATGTGGTTGTGGGAGAACGCGATACTACGTTTCCCTACGCCGCCATCTTGACCGGAAGTCTATTTTATAATTTTTTTTATCTTTATTGTTGAATGTATTACAGATGTTCCTCATTTTCCCCCCATTGACCCCCTCCTCCCCATTTCCCCTCACATCCTGCCTTTTCCCACACTGTTGTCTGTGTCCATTGGTTATGCATATAAGTTCTTTGGTTTATTTTTTCCCACCCCCCAACCCCCTTCTCTTTGAGGTTTGTCAGTCTAGCAATGAATTTGTTCTTCTTAATCCCTTCACCTTTTTCACCCATCCCCAACCTCCCTCCCATCTGGCAACCACAAGATGTTCTCTGTATCTATGAGAATGTTTCTGTTCTGCCTGTTCATTTTGTTTGTAGATTCCATTGTCAATAGATAAGTATTCATTGCCATTTTGTTTGTTCATATATTTTATCTTTTTCTTCAAAAAGACCCTTCAACATTTCATATAATAACAGTTTGGTGGTGATGGACTCCTTTAACTTTTTCTTGTCTGGGAAACTCTTGATATGGTCATCGATTCTAAATGACAGCTTTGCAGGATAGAGTAATCTTGGTTGTAGGTTCTTGCTTCTCATCACTCTGAATATTTCTTGCCACTCCCTTCTGGCCTGCAAAGTTTCGTTTGAGAAATCAGCTGACAGCCTTATGGGAAGTCCCTTGTAGGTAACTAACTGCTTTTCTCTTGCTGCTTTTAAGATTCTCTCTTTGTCTTGAACCTTTTGCATTTTGATGATGATGTGTCTTGGTGTGGGCCTGTTGGGGTTCATCTTGTTTGTGACTCTCTGTGCTTCCTGGACTTGTCTGTCTGTTTTCTTCACCAAGTTAAGGAAGTTTTCAAATAGGTTTTCGATTTAGTGTTCTCTCTCTTCTCTCCTTCTGGCACCCCCAAGATACAAATGTTGGCACGCTTGAAGTTGTCCCAGAGGCTCCTTACACTCTCCTCATTTTTTTGGATTCTTTTTTCTTTTTGCTGTTCTAATTGGGTGTTTTTTGCTTCCTGATATTCTAAATCGATGGTCTGCTTCTTGGCTTTACCTACTCTACTATTGAATCTGTAAATCATTCTTTATTTCAGTTAGTGCCTCCTTCATTTCTGACTATGCATCCTTCATTTCTGACTGGTCCTTTTTTATGCTCTTGAGGCCCTCACTAAGTTCGCTGAGGTTCTCACTAAGTTTATTGAGCATCCTTATAAACAGTATTTTGAACTCAGCATCTGTTAGGTTGCTTAACTCCATTTTGCTTAGTTCTTTTCGTGGGGTTTTGTTCTGTGGGACCTGTTTCTTTGTCTCCTCATTTTGGCTGCCTCCCTCTGTTTGTTTCTATGTATTACTTAATGAGAGGTATGGGGCTAGCTGAGACCAGATGCTCCTTGTTTGAAAGAATTTAGGAAAACCTGAAGTAGGATCCAAGACAGGCCAATCCTATGGTGAAGCAACTGGCAACAGCTTGGGTGGGCCGGAAAGTTGGGTGGTGCAGGGCCTCAGGGAATCACCAGGGCGGGGCTACCAGTGTGAGCCAGGTTGCTGGAGTCCCAGATATGGCGGCTGTCTGCCGCCCCAGGGAAGGGCTCACCAAAGGAACAAAGGCCTCTAACAGCACATCTGTCCCAGAGAAAGTCCCCTCTCCAGCCCTCGCACCAAGCCAAGCAGCTCAGTTCTTCCCTGTAGGTATCTGCTGCCTCTTGAGGTGCCTCCCCTCGGAGCTTAGAGGGAGTGAATCTGAGAAGTCTGTGTGCGGGCCCTTTAAGAGGAGCTGCCTGAGGCTCCAGCTACCTCAGCCTACTTGAGCCTCAGTTCCAGCTGGTTTTTCCAGCCAGAAGTTATGGAGACTTGTCTTCCTGGCATTAGAGCCCTGAGCGGGGCACCTGGTGTGAGACGGGGATTCCCTCATCCTCTGGGAGGACCTTCCCAGCCGAGGTGTCCTCCTGATTTTATCCGCCACACATGAGTGTGGGACCAGCCCATCCGCCTCCGACCCTCCTACCAGTCTCGATGTGGCTTCTTTAATTCAGTAGTTGTAGGACTCCTATTGAGCTTGCTTTCAGGCGGTTTTGAATGATGGTTGTTCTGTAGTTTAGTTGTAACTTTGATGTGGTTGTGGGAAGATGCGATACCGCGTTTACCTACGCCGCCATCTTGACCGGAAGTCTCCTCTATTTCTTTTTTCAATGTCCTATAGTTTTCTGAGAACAGGTCTTTTACTTCTTTTTTTTTCTTTATTGGTGTTAGAGAAAGAAGAAGGAAGAGGGAGAGAGAGAGATGAAAACATTAATGAGAGAGAACTTCGATTGGCTGCCTCCTGCATGTCCCCCACTGGGGATCGGGCCCACAACCTGGGCATGTGCTCTGACCAGGAATCAAATCGGTGACCTCTTGGTGCGTGGGTCGACACTCAACCACTGAGCCACACTGGCCAGCCCGGGTCCTTTACTTCTTTGGTTAAGTTTATTCCTAGGTATCTTAGTTTTTTCTGCTGCAATGGTAAATGGGATTTTAAAAAGAGAAATTGAATTTTTATTTTTAAAAATTTTCCCACAACGAATACTCCAGGTTCAGCTGTTTCCAAAGAATAGAAAAAATATAAGTACTTCTCAACTCATTTTATGAGATCAGCAATACCTAGATACAAAAACCTAACAAGAACATTATATGGAAGGGCAATTTTAGGCCAAACAAAGATGAAAGAATTCTTTAAAAAAATCATCAAATCAAATCCAAAATATATATAAATAGGATAATGCTATACAACCAAGTTTATTCCAGAAATACAAGGTTGATTTGACATTTGAAAATGAATCAACATACTGTAATTTACCAAACTAACAAAAGAAAGTTTTAAAAGTCATAGGGAATCAGTGGGGGGAAAAGGAGAAACATCTCTAAAAAAATTAATTAATAAAAAAAATAATTTAATTAAAAAAATTTAAAAAAAAGTCATAGGATCATCTCAAGAGATACAGAAAAATCATTTGATAAAAATTACCACCCATTTATGATAAAAATCCCTTTCAAACTAATAATGAAGGGAACTTTCTTTATCTGAAAAGAGAGCATGCACACACACACAAAAACTTAACATCAAACATAATTTTTACTGGTGAAATATAAAAATAGGGTGCCCACTATCACAACTTCTGTTCGAGATTGTACTAGAGATCATCTCCAATGAAATAACAAGAAAAGTGTGGAATTAGAAAAAAGAAGTTAAAGTGTCATTATGAGGGCAGAGGTTTGGCCTGATTCCTCTGCCAGGGCCTGGTACAGAGTAGGGGTTTGGTGGATAACTGCTGAGTGGACAGATGGAGCAATGGATGGACAAGGAGAATGTTAAGTACTGAGACCCCAAGGCAGGGGTCTTTACTACATGGGCACTGACCATTACACAATCAAGAGAAAAAAGAAAACTTGTGGCAGTGAAAATGCATACAGTGAAATTTTTGCTGATGAAAAATTGATAGAAGAATCAAGGAAATATTCTAGATAAAATGTAGATCAGCAAAGACTTGACCATAGTCTTCATTTCTATTTTTTCTCTAGGAGCTTCAGCAGAGAGGTCAGGATATTTGGTCTCCTGTTTTGACCTTAAGGATGTTTTTGTCTTGTGTTTATGAATACAGATTTTTAGATGGAATTATATTGATTACTTTTCACTGAGAAAATATTTCCCAGAACAAATGCCATTGGGTCAGTTCAATACCTTTGATTTTTCTACATAGCCTATTAAATCTATTTCCAACTTATCCATTTTCACTTAAAATTGAGCTATAATTATTTTCATCTGAAAAATAACCTGTATAAATTTTATTATGATGATTTGAGTTATCAATTTAAAAAATCCATATCATAGTTTAATAATTAAAGCTTCTGTCATTATAAGTTATCTTTTATGGTCATTCTTTTTTTTCAAAAAATTAATTATTTTTTTTTATAGATGTTTCTCGTTTTTCCTCCACTGATTCCCTTCTCCTCCTCCCTCCCTGCCCTGTCCCCAGCTTTGTTGTCCATGTCCATTGTTCATGCATACATGCATTTAAGTTCTGTGGTTTATCTCTCCCCCACCACCCCCTCCTCTGGGGATTGTCAGTCTGTACCCCACTTCCATGTCTCTGGGACTACCCCATTCTTCAGACTGTTATGGTCATTATATTCCACAAATAAGTCAGATCATATGATACTTGTCTTTCTCTGTTTGGCTTTTTTCGCTTAGGATAATACTTTCCAGGTCCCTCCGTGTCGTCTCAAAGGATAAGAGATCTTTCTTTCTTACAGCTGCATAGTACTCCATTATGTATATGTATATGGTCATTATTTCTATGATCTATCAAATCCTCTTTTCCTGAGACAAATTTTACAGATCTGCATATTGCCTAGAAGATTTATTTTATTTTTCCATAAATTTTTAGTCAATAAGTAATTTCAATGTGTGCAATTTAGCTGTTGTCAATTTATTTTTTCTGTTGATTATGTAGTGGGTATGACTCTTACTCCACAATCTTAGAAAAGTAAGAAATGACATATTACTTTAATTAATTAATTAATTAATTAATTAATATCTTCACCAGAGGACATTTTTCCATTTTTGTTCAGATAGAGTGGGAGGGAGAGAGAGGGAGAGGGAAACATCGACGTAAAAGGGACACACGTTAAGTGGCTGCTTCTCGCACGACCCCAACCAGGGCCAGGGTCGAATTGCAACTGAGGTACCGTGCCCTTGACTAGAATCAAACTCTAACTGCTGAGCCAAACTGGCCGGGGCTACTTTATTGAATTTAAATTAAATTAAATTTAACTAACATCCTGGTCATTGTTTGGGCTCCGTCCCTTGCAAAAGATATCAATATACTTCTCTCTACCATGTACTATTCCTCCTTATCTTCAGAGAGCAAGCCATACACACGTCCAAGCCCCAAACCCTGTAATGAGTAAGTTTCCAATTAAGAACATGGCACGATAGTAAGGAGAAATGATTTCTCCAATGTTGTAGCCTCTAAGTGACTGAGCTGGGATATGAACCCAGATCTGGCTTCCTAATGTCTGTGCACTTTGTATGGCACCAGAATTCTTCACACTATTTTGAAGTATGAACCATCCCAGAAGACAGGGCAACAACTCAGAGTGCAATAAGTGTTAAAAAGCCCAGCCAGTGTGACTCAGTGGAATGAGCATTGTCCCATGACCTGAGATGTCCCAGTTCAATTCCTAGTCAGGGCATATGCCCGGGTTGTAGGCTCGATCCCCAGTAGGAGGCATGCAGGAGGAAGCCAATGGATGTTTCCATCTCACATCGATGTTTCTATCTCTCTTTCTCTCTTCTTCTCTCTCTAAAAAAAACCAATAAAAACATATATATATAGCCCTGGCCGGTTTGGCTCAGCGGTTAGAGCGTCGACCTGCGGTCCTGAGAGACCCGGGTTCGGTTCCCGCTAAGGGCGCGTACCTCGGTTGCAATTTGTTCCCGGCCCTGGTCGGTCGTGTGGGTGGCAGCCACTTGATGTGTTCCTTTCACGTCGATGTTTCTCTCTCTCTCTGTTCCTCTCTCTCCCTCCCACACTACCTGAACAAAAAAATGGGAAAATATCCTCGGGTGAAGATAAAAACAAACAAACAAACAAACAAACAAACAAAAATATATATATATATGAGAAAAGGCACAGATTTAAAGACAATAGATATTAACACTAATTTTCCAGAGCTGCTGTTGGAGATGACAAATTAAATGAAACTGATAAACATTTCCCAAAATAGGCTCCTCTGATTCTGTTTGGGGGATTGTAAATATTTGTTAATGACTTGATTACTTGGGTTTCCAGCTTCATTGCTGTATTAGTTTCTGGGGCTTTCTTAACAAATTGCCACAAACTGGGTGGCTTCATACAATAGAAATGTGTTCTCTCCCAGCCGTGGAGGCCAGAAATCTGAAATGAAGGTATTGGCAGGGTTGGTTCTTTCTGAAGGCTCTGAGAGAGAAACCCTCCATGCCTCTCCCCTAGCTTCTAGAGGCTACTGGCAAACTGTGATGTTCCTTGGCTTGGGGTGCATAACTAATGGCAAGGCTCTGACTCTGTCTTCACATGGCCTCCCCCTTGGTATCTCTTCGTCTCAAAGCCTCCTCTTCCTTCTCTAATAAAGACATCATTCATTAGATGTAGGGCCCACCTAAATCCAGGATTGATGTCATCCTGAGATTCTTTTTTTTTTTTTTATCTTCACCCGAGGACATTTTTTTCCCCCATTTTTTGTTCAGGTAGAGAGAGGAACAGAGAGAGAGAGAGAAACATCTATGTGAAAGGGACACATCAAGTGGCTGCCACTTGGCATGACCAGCCAGGGCCGGGGACAAACTGCAACCGAGGTAGGCGCCCTTAGCTGGAACCGAACCCAGGTCTCTCGGGATCGCAGGCCAATGCACTAACCGCTGAGCCAAACTGGCCAGTGCCATCCTGGGATTCTTAACTGCCAAAACTCTACTTCCAAATAAGGTCACATTCACAGGTACAGGTGTTAGGATTTGGACTGACAGAAATACCCCAGATGTATTAAGGGTATGCTACCACAATAAAGTGAGTTGTAATCTTTTTGCTGGTGGAGAGTCTTGCCTTCAATTTGTAAAAACGCAACATCTGTGCAACATAATAAAGTGAAGTGCAATAAAATTAGGTATACCTGTATCTTTTTAGGAAACACAATTCAACCCACTATATCTAGTATGCTTTTTTTTGGGTTAATCCTCACCTAAGGATATTTTTTCCATTGCATTTTTTACAGAGCATGGAAGGGAGGGAAGGAAAGAGGAAGGGAGAGAGAGAGAGGGACAGAGACAGAGAGAGAGAGAGAAACATCGATGTGAGAGAGACATATCTATTGGTTGCCTCCTGCACTTGCCCTTACTGGGGCTGAATCTATAACCCAGGTATGAGCCCTTGCCTGGGAATTGAATCCGCCAGAGCTCAGCCAATGCTCTAACCACTAAACAACACTGGTATAGTTTTTTTTTTTAATTTATGAATTTGAGCAGCGTAATTTATGTAAAGTATCTTCCTAATGGCAAACTTCCCTCAATTCTCTTCTGACCTTTGTTAGTAACAACCTTCACTTCAGCTCTTACAGCATGAAAAGCATCTGATACCCTAATTAACCCTTTTTTTCTGCCCTGAGAGTTCTGCAAGGTGAGTCATTTTGTGGATAAGAAAACAGGTAGAACCCTGGCCAGTTTGGCTCAGTGGTTAGAGTGTTGGCCTGTGGTCCAGAGAGACCTGGGTTCAGTTCCTGCTAAGGGCACGTACCTCGGTTGCAGTTTGTCCCTGGCCCTGGTTGGGCCCTGTGGGACGCAGCCACTCGATGTGTCCCTTTCACGTCGATGTTTCTCTCTCTCTCTCTCTCTCTCTCTCTCTCACTCTATCTGAACAAAAAATGGAAAAATGTCCTCGGGTGAGGATAAAAAAAAAAAAAGAAAGAAAACAGGTAGAGGAGAAGACTGATTTGACTGAGTACATCCAATCCTGGCTGAGGCAGGATTTGAACCTAGGATGGCAAGGCTATTTTTTTTTTTTTTTTTTATCCTCACCCGAGGACATTTTTCCATTTTTTGTTCAGATAGAGCAGGAGGGAGAGAGAGGAAGAGAGAGAGAGAGAAACATCGATGTGAAGGGACACATCGAGTGGCTGCCACCCGCACGACCAACCAGGGCCGGGGACAAACTGCAACCGAGGTACATGCCCTTAGCGGGAACCGAACCCGGGTCTCTCGGGACCGCAGGCCGACGCTCTAACCGCTGAGCCAAACCGGCCAGGGCGGCAAGGCTCTTTTTTGCTGCTGCTGCGTGGGTGCTTAGGTAGCTGTAATCAGTTCATGCAGATTCATTTGTGGTTTCCTTTTGCTCTTTTTTTAATTCTTCACCCGAGGATACTTTTCTATTTATCATCAGATAGAGTGGGAGGGAGGGAGAGAGAGAGAGACAGAGGGAAACATTGACATGATAGAGCCACATCGATTGGTTGCCTCCTGCAGGGCCCAACCAGGGCCAGGAATGAACGCAACCAAGGGAGGTTCGTGCCCTTGACTGCGACATTGGTCCACAGGTCCACACTCTAACCGCTAAGCCAAACTGGCCGGGCCCTTTTGCTCTTTATTTAATGTGCGCTTTTCCTTTGTGATTTAAACTTTTTTTCAGCTTTATTGAGGTATTTTACTTGTCATTTTAGTTGACAAGTATATGTAATGTATATACTTGTGATATTAATTAATTGATTCATTAATTCAACCTCCATTTACTAAAGCTTTATCCTGTGAGAATCTCTGGGAAAAACTGAGCTCTGACCTCAGAGATGAACCAAATCACCTTTGTCCTTGTCCTGGAGGGCAGTAAATAGATTATTAATATGACAGTGTGAGCAGGCTGTAGGAGCTAAGTGGGCTCTTAACCTAAGCAGGGGTCAGGAGAGGCTTCCTGATGACTATTAGGTCTTAAAAGATAGTCACGATGCAATCTTATCCCTTTAATATTGGCAATTAGAATTAAATATTAGACTAGGCTTTTTATACCCATCTATCAAATGTTAGTAGCGTGTTATTAGTTTTCTAGCACTCTGTCAAGCTAGCATAGCAGGTTTATTTAATAGCCTTCATCACAAAGGGCAGTAACGTCCATTTTCCCAGTATTGGGTCATTTACAAAACATTTTCACAAACTCCTTGTATCATTTGCTGTTACAAAAAGCTCTTTGAGACTGCTTTGTTTATATGCATATATTTTTCTTATTTCATTTTTTAGCTAAACTCAAAAATTATAATGTAATTTTTCCTCCAATGTAATTTTTCAAAAAAAGTATAGCAAAAGTTTAAAAATTAAAGTAGATAACTTTAGAACTTAGACTCATTCAAATTGTATTAACTGAGAATTAAACCAGGGTCTGGTTTCTTATCCTAACTTGATCAATCCGCTCCTCTCTCTGGGTCTCAATTGCCTCTACTGTAAAACAGTCATGTGAAGGATATTGAGGCTGAAGGATTAAATGAGATAATGGATTTTAGACACTAGCACAGCACCTGGCTCAGAAAGATTGGTTCTCCTAACATGGTCTCTAATGTCCATTTTCCTGCAATTCTAAAGTGATTCTTTTTTGTTATTGTTAAGCCTCACCAGAGGATATTTTTCCATTGAGCTTCTTAGAGTGGAAAGTAGGAAGTAGGGAGGGAGGGTGAAAGGATAGAGAGAGAGAGAGAGAGAGAGAGAGAGAGAGAGAGAGAGAAACATTGATGCGAGAGAGATACATGGATTGATTGCTTTCTGCATGACCCAGACCAGGGCCTGGGATCGAACCTGCAACCCAGGTACATGCTCTTGACTGGGAATCGAATCCTTTGACCCTTCAACCCTTCAGTCCAAGGGTGAACACTCTAATCGCTGAGCCAAACCAGCCAGGGCAAAGCGACTCTTAAAGTAATCCTCCAGCCCACACTTGTGCCAAGGCTCCTGAAGAGATGCTTTGAGAGACAAGGGTTCAAAGCCAGCTCATTAACATAGCTGGGACAAAACCATCTCACAGTTCTCATTAATCAGATAGTAACAGGCAAAGGATAGTGTTTTGACAGTGTCATTTTGCCCCTGAGTTTGTTTTAGTTGGGTTGCAGAAAAAAATTGAATGTGGTAGAAATAATCAACACAAAATAAAACTGACAATGGCTAAAACTACACATGGTAAAATTTATTATGGCTGGAAAAGCAAACTGAATTATCCCATCTTTGTTGATGGCATTGAACACTGCAAAGTTGACCCCTGGGAAAATTCCACTTGGTAGAAATAATCAACACAAAATATAACTGACAATGGCTCAAATTGCTCCCAGGAAAAGGTGAAGTTGGTGGAAATAATGACTAGAAATTTCATAACAGCTGAAGCGATAATCAGTAAAAATTGATAAAGGTAACTGATGAATCAAATCTTCCTTGTAAAATTGATAGAGAAAAGCATATATGTTGATGAAAATTCAATATAGAAAAATCTAGAAAAGTTAGAAATTGTTTAACTGTGCCTCATAGAAAATTTATCAAGGAATTAAATTGGCTTAATGGAGTTAATTCCTTAAATATTTTAATACATTTATTAATAATAATACAATTCTGCCCTGGCCAGTTTTGGCAGGGACTTGGAGAGATAATTCTCAAATTAGATGAAGGGTCTGGACTATAAATGGCACTTTATAATATTCAAAACACTTTCATACATATTGTTTTATTGGATTCTCCTAGTAATTTTATGAGGTTACAGGGAAGAAATCATTCCTTCCATTTACAGATGTAAACACTGAGGTTCAGAAAAGGATTTACTAAAGGTCACTCAGCATGTTCATGGCAAGGTCTAATTTAGGATCTGATTCCCAGATTCCTACTCCAGTAAACTTCCTTATACTGATGCCCCTAATCAGATAATCCTTTACTCACAAGACAGATCAGACTCTTTCTAATTTTGATCACCCAGCCCCCACCCTCTGCCATTAGAAGTAGGGAAAAGGAGGAGGAGGAGTGAAAAGGGTTAAGAAGAGGGGGCCGGTCAATGCAGTTCTGAGAGGGGAAGGGACATAGCCAACATGTCCTAGGCATATTTCTTACCATTCTAAGAAAAGAGAACAGTGGAATAAGATGTCTTTTGGCCCTGGCCGGTTTGGCTCAGGGGTTAGAGTGTCGGCCTGCGGTTCCCGCTAAGGGCACGTACCTTGGTTGCAGTTTGTCCCTGGCCCTGGTTGGGTTGTGAGGGTGGCAACCACTCGATGTGTCCCTTTCCTGTCGATGTTTCTCTCTCTCTCTCTCTCTCTCTCTCTCTCTCTCTCTCTCTCTCTTCCTCTCTTTCCTTCCCACTCTATCTGAACAAAAAATGAAAAAAAGTCCTCGGGTGAGGATAAAACAATAAAATAAAAAAGATGTTTTTTGGGGGTGGGAGTGGGATTTTAAGGCTGGGAGAATAGGATGAAAAATGAGATATGCAGTTTGAAAAAAGACAGTGCCTGATGTACTTTGAGAAAGTGATTCCTAAGGGATAGCAGTATAACTAGATTTAGAAGGGGTGAAGCTGACAGATTGGCTGCAGTAGGACTGTTAAATTCTGATCTAGGCAACATGGGCTTTCACTGGTAGGCCTGCAGTTCTCCTGTGGGCTGGCTAGTGGAGCTCCAATGTCTCAGTGTTTCTCGTGCAACACCGCAGAATAATGACATGAAATCTATATGTAATTGAATACAAGATTTATGCTAACTCAGAGATTATCTGATACCATATTTTATATTATAGGAGAACTGGACACAGAAAGGAAAGCTTTTTTAAGTGTAGACATTTATTGAGTCTATAGACAATGCTTTTAGTAGAGCTTTGTAGAGCTTTCACAATAACTCTGTTCCTCCAGACTCACTCCCCTCCCCACAGTAATCTCTGGCCCGCAGATTAGAGATCACTGCTGTAAGAATTCAGATATAAGGAAAATCAGTGTGCCTAAAATATGTTCTAGGGAAGATTATGAAGCTAAAGGTGTGGAAAGACCAGAAGAAGAAAAAATTTGAGAAGACACAATGAAAATTAAGAAAATTCTCCCTTCTAATGTAATGGTTTTACATGAATTTTATTTTATTTTTTTCTTTATTGACTTTAGAGAGAGAGGAAGGGAGAAGGAGAGGGATATAGCAACATTGATGACAGAGAACATCGATTGGCCGCCTCCTACATTCCTGCATTCCCCCACTGGGGATCGGTTTCACAACCTGGCATGTGCCCTGACCAGGAATCGAACCTTCGACCTCTTGGTACATGGGTCAATGCTCAATCACTGAGCCAAACCGGCCAATCCTATCAGTCATCAAATAAACCTTCATTCAACCTGTCTACTCATTACACCCTATATTTCTTCTTCTTTTTTTTTAATCCTCACCCGAGGACATTTTCCCATTTTTTGTTCAGATAGAGTGGGAGGGAGAGAGAGAGAGAAACATCGACTTGAAAGGGACACATCGAGTGGCTGCCACCCGCACGACCCAACCAAGGCTGGGGACAAACTGCAACCAAGGTACATGCACTTAGCGGGAACTGAACCCGAGTCTCTCTGGACCGCCGGCCAATGCTCTAACCGCTGAACCAAACCGGCCAGGGCAGGCCTTACATGAATTTTAAATAAACACCATTATTTGTTTTAATAGTGGAAATGTTGAGCTCCCAGAAAAACCAGACAGGTCTAGTCCTGAACCCCCTCTGAGGACAATAGGAAGCCATCAAAAGATTTTAAGCAGCAAAGATATGGTTGTTGGGCCCTGGCCATTTTGGCTCAGTGGTTGAGCATTGGCCCATGCACTGAAGGGTGTTGGTTCAATTCCCAGTCAAGGGCACATACCTGGATTGCAGGTTTGATCCCTGGCCTGGTTTGTGAGAGACACATCAATGTTTCTCTCTCTCTCTCCCTCCTTTCCACTCTCTCTAAAAACCAATGAGAAAATATCCTCGGGTGAGGATTAACAACAACAATAAAAAGATATTGTTGTTGGGTATGGAAATTGTATTTTTGAGAATAGTCTTATAGCTTAAAAAATTATGTGCTCCTTTTATACATTCAGGCAATGTAAAAATTAAAATTACTTTATGCTCAGGCTGGTTTGGCTCAGCGGTTAGTGTCAGCCTGCATTCCGGAGAGACCTGGGTTAAGTCTCCACTAAGAGCACGTACCTCAGTTGCAGCTTGTCCCTGGCCCTGGTTGGGTCATGTGGGTGGCAACCACTCGATGTGTCCCTTTCACACTGGTGTTTCTCTCTCTCCCTCCCACTCTATCTGAACAAAAAAAATATTGAAAAAATGTCCTCGAGTGAGGATAAAATAAATAAATAAAAAATAAAAATAAACAAATAAAATAAAATTACTTTACATCTGCCCTGGTCGGTTTGGCTCAGCAATTGTAGCGTTGGCCGCCTGTGGACCAGAGAGTCCGGGGTTCGGTTCCCACCAGGGGCACATACCAAAAAAAAAAATGTATATATATATATTATATATATATGTGTGTGTGTGTGTGTGTGTGTATGTGTGTGTATAATTACTTTACATCTGACACCCTTTTCTCCAGGATAATCACTGATATTTTGGGACACATCTTTCTTGAAATGTCTCTGAATACAGAATATTGTCTCAAACTTCCTATAAAGTTGGACCATTCTAAATATGCTGTTCTGTAATCAATTTTTCCCTAGAGAATAAAATGTGAATAGCTTTTTATGTCATTGAATAGATACATGTCATTATATCATTATTTTAAATGGCTCCTTAGCACTGCATTGTTTGTATATAATTCAATCAGCCCCTGTTGATGGACATTTCCGTTTTCCCCCTATACAACAACTTCATGCATTCATTCCCGCCCCCCGCCCCCAAATTGTCCGTTGGTCTTTTGAAGGTAAAATTTAGAAAGTAATGGAGCTGAGTCAAGATTTATGTCCTTTTTACATTTGGATTCAAGTTGCCAAATCGTCCTTGGATTTGCAGGGAGACCAGGAGGAAGCTGCTGCGTTAGTTTTGTGAGACAGTGGCAATGGGGATGGGGAAGAGAGCAGTCTCACAGGTGATCTAATCCATTTAGGCCTGTCCTTGGTGGGGTGGCATATTCCTTTCCTTTTTCCTCTCTTTCACTTCTTTTCTTAACATGGAGGCAGAACTGTGAACTGCGTCTGCCAGCATTTCGCAGGGACCGGAGAAGGAAGGCGGGAGACTGTGGCGCATGCTGGAAAATGTAGTCCGTCAGCCTAAGCGGCGGAGTGTGTGTGTGGGGGGAGGGGGTGCGCGCGCGCGCGCGCCTAAAGAAGTTGGAGATACTGAGAACATCGCCACCTGGGGATGGGGCCGTGGGGCGCCTTAACTACTCCCACATGTGGTCTTTGAGTCTACAAAAGCCGCCCCAGGATGGTCGGCTTTATTCCATTGTCAGTGACCGCGGTGGGCGCTGCCCCTCGGCCTCCGGCGCGCGGCGGCCGGCGTAGGCCGCGCGCGGGCCGGAGCAAGGCATGCCGGGAGTTGTGGTCCCAGCTCGCTGAAGCTGTGGGACGTGTCGCGGCGCGGCGCTGCGCCGGCTCCTCCTTCCCCGCCCTTCTTATAGGTCCCCGGCTCCCTCCCTTCGCCTCCTCCTCCCTCGCCCGCAGCGGAGCGTCCCCTCCCCCACCCGTCGGGCTTCTCGGCTGCTACTGCAGAGGATTCAGAGCGGAGTCGCTGAGGAGGAGGAGGCTCCTGGTCCCTGCGCGCCATCCGCCACCTTACTGGACACAGGCGAGGGAGCGAGAGCGTCGCCTCTGTAGCCTCCAGAGAAGACAAGGGCATCGCCGCTTCAGCCACCGCCGCCGCCGTTTTCGCCTGCAGCGGCTCGCCGGTGAGGAGACCCCCCCACCCCCACCCCCACCCCCCACCCGGGTCCACTCGCCCTGAGCCTGGGCCGGTGGTACTGGGGAGAATGAGAGTGGGGGCTGCGGAGCGCGGGCTCAGGGAAGGGGGTTGAGGTCGCGATGGAACGGCGGGCTGGCAGGGGAGACTTGTCCGGGCGCGGGCTGGGGGTGGGGTGAGGGTGGGACCCAAGCAGGTTGGGGGGGGCGACCCGAGAAGGGGACTTCCAGTGAGGAATAACCAGACCTGAGTCAGGAGCGTGGGGTTGGGGGGTTGGGGTGGAATTTGGGATGGTTTTGGGCAAGCTGGATGATGAGGCTGGAGGGGGGTGGCTTTTAATGGGGGAGGGGACTGAATGAGGGTGGTGGATTTGGGGTTGGCTTGGAGGAGTTGACAGTTTGGGATCCGAGCTGGGGTGTGGGGTAGGGGGTAATTTCAATAGAGAGTGGGATAGCAGGATTGGATAGGGCTCTTGGGGAGTGTTAATTAAGGAGGGTGGAATTTGGGGTGGACCTAGGGCAGGCTTGTAGGGGTGGTACGAGCTGGGGATGAGGGGCTTGGCATGGGTTAAAACCTGGGCTTGAAGTGGGCATTTGTCATCTAGGGGTGATGGAATTTGTGGAGACTTATGGAGTAGCGTGGGTTAGGAGAGCAGAGGAGGTAGAATTTGGGGTTTTCCTGGGGAGTGTTTATGGAGGTTTGAATAGGAGCTGATGGGGATGGGACTTTCAATGAGGGGAGTGTAATGGTGATCTGGCAGGAGGGGGGCGCGCATTAGAAATTAGGTCCTCAAATGGGCGGACAAGGATTGAAATTGGGAGGGGGAACAGTGGGATGGAATTTAGGGTGATCTTAGAACCACTGGAAGGGGCATTGGTTGCTCCTTGGGTGCAGGTTCAAGGCAAAGGGCACAGAAGACGCTGCTGAGCTGGACTCAACTGAAAGAATGAATAGTGGCAGGTGGTGAGCCAGGTTGGGGGATGGTATCTTGAAGAAAATGTCCCTTGGTCAAGGTGGCAGAGGGAGTTTAGGAGAAAGAATGTCTGAGGTGAACTGGTAGGACAGGAGAGGTGATTGCTGATGATGAGGTGGCAGAGGGGTTATTTAAGGAGTGGGAAATATGGAGTTGGTGTGAATGGGGCAGAGAGGATGAAGAGGGCCAGTGAACAGTGCTGGGAAGAGGTGGATTGGATGAAAAGGAAGGATTTTTGATAGAGACAGAAGAGGGTTAGTGGTTGGACTTAAGTAGACAGCTTTGGAGGCTGTGGTTTGGGAGAGACAGTAATCAGATGAGACTTTGTAGGGGAGAGAGAAGGCACATTAAAGATTCTCTTTCCTAGAGGACATCTTAAGCTGTTAGTTTAATCTTTTTATTTCTTTTCATTTATGTTAGTATATTTGGAAGTAAATCAACTCAAAGGGTGAGGTTAAGAGGGTCTTCAGTTAAGGTAGAATTAAGGAGGGGAGAATGTCTTCTCTTACAGGCATACACTTTGGAGATAGTGCGATTTGGGTCCAGATCACCATAGTAAAGCGAGTATTGCAATCAAGTGAGTTGTGATCTTCTTGCTGGTGGAAGGTCTTGCCTTAAATTTGTAAAAACTGCAACATCTGTGAAGTGCAATAAAGCAAAGTGCAGTAAAATGAGGTATATCTGTGTTCATATAACAAGAAGGTTGGGAGAAAAAACCCAATCCCAAACTAAAGGTGGAGAAGATAAAACTGGAATGTGACAGAATATGATGTCTCTGGCCTTCTCCTTTCTGCCTTCTCCCTGGTGCGTTTAAAAATTAGTACTGGAATTTGTAACTAAATAGATTTGATGGGCTTGGGGTAGCATTCCTTGCTTGAGAACTGGTGAATGAGACTGAAAAATATGAGGCTGAATTTATTTTCTAGTCAAGAAGCATGCATGTATGCAGAAAAAGCTTAGGCCTTTTTTTTTTCCTCCTAAAATTGATTGCTTGAAGACTCCATCTATTGGTGTCCTGGTTTGCAAGGCAATTAGGCCCATCATTGTATTGCAGGCTAATAATCCTGAGATGAATCTTGGCACCACTACTTACGTAAACAGAGAGGACAGGAAATACAGAAATGTCATAAATATTCATTGGTAAGATGGTTTAGTATTGATGGAGTTTGATTCTCTTTTGACATTACTTGATAAAATTTATAATAATTGGACTATATTTCTATAGATTGAATTTTCTTCTGAAGGAATTCAGGTGGTCAGAATTTTATCAGGTGTGGATAAAACCATATAGAATCAAAAAAAAAAGAAAAGCCCTGGCCGGTTTGGCTCAGCGGTTAGAGCGTCGGCCTGCGGTCCTGAGAGACCCGGGTTCGGTTCCCGCTAAGGGCGCGTACCTCGGTTGCAGTTTGTCCCCGGCCCTGGTTGGTTGTGCGGGTGGCAGCCACTCGATGTGTTTCTTTCACATCGATGTTTCTCTCTCTCTCTCTGTTCCTCTCTCTCCCTCCCACTCTACCTGAACAAAAAATGGAAAAAAAATGTCCTCGGGTGAGGATAAAAAAAAAAAAAAAAAAAACAACCATATAGAATCATTCTATTTATTTTTTAGGGGATGACATTGAAGTAGACACATTACATTAACTACAGAAACAATATCTCCAATTTTATTTAAAGTTTAATAATATGCTTATTCTCATGGCAGAATGGTGATGCTAGAAGGTAGAGAGGATGTGCCATGGAAGAAATATCTTTAGGGAAACACTTTTCTGGACTTAATTGCATTAACTATGATATGTTAAAGAAGTGGCTGTTGATTTTAGAGCTCAAACTGAGAAAAAAATGGCGAGGGATCTAAAAAGACTGAAATTGGCACCATTGGATCAAAATCATTCTTTTTTTGTTTAAGCTTCAGAGTTCAGCTCACAAACAAATTTTCTTTGGCTTTCACAGTTGAGCATATTAAAATACCCAGTGTTTAGAATGCTCTTTTTTTTTTAATAGTTCCAAGATAGGCAGAGTGATGGAAGGTTAGACTTATTTTCAGAAGAAAGTTTTTTTTTTAAATTAGAAACCTTTCCTTTTTTTTTTTTATCCTCACCCGAGGACATTTTTCAATATTTTGTTCAGATAGAGTGGGAGGGAGACCGAGAGAGAGAAACATCGATGTGAAAGGGACACATTGAGTGGTTGCCACCCACACAACCCAACCAGGGCCAGGGACTAACTGCAACTGAGGTATGTGCCTTTAGAGGGAACTGAATCTGGGTCTCTCTGGACCGCAGGCCGACGCTCTAACCTCTGAGCCAAACCAGCCAGGGCAGGAACCTTTCTTTATTACAAAAAAAATCAGGTTTGAGTCATTCGGTGAGAGTATAATCTAATTAATGCAATCATATCTCCTCATAATTTTACCTTGGGGTTCTGACATTGTTTTTGTGGATCTGCAGGCTTGATATAGAGGTGAGATATTTATATTTTTAAAGCCGTAGCTTTCGAAAGCTCAGAATGAAAAGTAATCACCTGGGAGAAATGTCTTGGTGGATTCCCCTACTTCATCCTCACAACTGTGGTCACCTGTGCTATAGAAATGTAAAGTGGTTTAGTACCTTTGTTTGCCTCATTTGATTCTTCCAATATTCTGGTGAGAAGGGGAGAGCAGAAAGAGGTATTAGTAGATAGGCACCTTGATAAAATGAATAGCCTGTGAATTCAGGGGTCAAGAGTCCTGGGTTCAAATCCCCATTCTAGAACTTGATAGCTGAGTGGTTTCGGTAGTCATGAAAGATCTTTCATACTTAGTGGTAATGGTTGTCCAACATTGGGAATGTACTTACACTGAATCGTACACTTAAATATGGTTAAGAAATCTTTCATACTTCACAAAGCTGTCTAAGGGAACAAATCAGTTAATGTCCTGAAATAACTTTATGTCATGAAAACTCTGCATATATGAAATATTTATTTATTTACTTATTGCCTGCTAAGTGCCACTGGAAATGAAAATGAACAAAAAACAGCTTTCAGTATAGTGAGAGAGACATGATTTAAAAATAGTGAGAGAAGTGAGGCAAAACTAATGTAGTGGCGGAGAGTGTGGTTCTGAGGTTTGTACACCATTTATTAGTTGTGTGACCTTGGACACAATGGTCTCATCTATAAAGTGGGCCTAAGATACCTAATCTCATAAGTTGTTTTGAGGATTAAACAGAATAAACTATGGAAAGCATTTAATACAGTGTGTTACATAGTACACATTAAAAAATATTAGTTGCTTCCATTATTAGATAGGAAGACTAGAATGTGAATAGCCTTGTTTGTCCTATCATTGAGTTCTTAGTATTATGATGTTCTACTATTTATTAAGGATATATTATTTTGTATTATCATCTCATAGTTTATCTACATATTTGCTTGCTTGTACTGTAGTATAGGAACTTTAAATAGTAAAGTACTAAACATGTTAGCTGTTAGCTTTCTCATATATAAAACAAGAAGGAAAAACTCCTCTGAGAGCCTGGCCCTTGTGACTCAGTGGTTGAGCATCGACCCATGCATCAAGAGGTTGCTGGTTCGATTGCCAGTCTGGGCACATGCCCAGGTTGTGGGCCAAATCCCCAGTAGGGGCATGCTGGAGGCGACCAGTCGATGTTCTTTCTTATTGATGTTTCTATTTCTCTCTCACTCTCCATTCCTCTCTCTCAAGATCAATAAAAAAAAAAGATTAAAAAAAAAAGCTCTTCTGAGAGGTTAAATGACATGCTTAAGATTATAGTCCGTAAGTAGAAGAGTCTGGGTTACAGCCTCCCCAAATTCTGATTCCTCAGCCCTGTTGAATCTTTTTCAAATTGTTAAGCCATATGTATAAAAGTACATATAACATACATCTTCAACTTAAAGAATGATAAGTTGAAGGCCTGTTTTTGCTACCAGCTTAACAAAAGGGAGATTTCTAGTACCTTTAAAGCCTCTAGCAATTTCCTAGCTGACTGAATCTCCCTCCTTCTTTCTCCCTCAGAAGTAACCAGTTTCCTGAATTTTGTGTAAGCCATCTCTTGCTTTTCTTTATAGTTTTACCAAACAAGTACATGTCCTAAACGATATCTTTTTTACTTTTGTAACTTTATGTAAAAAGAA
This sequence comes from Molossus molossus, assembly GCF_014108415.1. NCBI lineage: Eukaryota > Metazoa > Chordata > Mammalia > Chiroptera > Molossidae > Molossus > Molossus molossus. The sequence goes on from NW_023425348.1 coordinate 45,490,303, forward strand.
TTATAGTGTAAGTATTCTTAATGTGACTTGCTTTATTCTTATTTTTTAATTTTAAAAGAGCTTTATTTCTTCTGTTAAAATAACATATGCTCATGGTGGAATATGGAAATTACAAAAAAGTAAAAGGGAGCAAAAGTATTGTCTGTAGTCCCATTATCCAGCAATACTTCTTTCTTTCTTTCTTTTTTGGTTAGTCCTTACCCGAGGATATTTTTCCATTGATTTTTAGAGAGTGGAAGGGAGGGAAGAGTGGGGAGAGAGAGAGAGAAACATCATTGTGAAAGAGGCACATCAATTGGAATCGAATCTGCAACCTAGGTATGTGTTCTTGACTGGGAATTGAACCCACGACCAATGCTCTCGTTCTACCTGCTGAGCCAAACCAGCCAGGGCCCCAGTAACACTTTGTAACCTAGATAGCAAGAGGAAGCCACTTTGCATTTATGGGTGATCAGATTATCCAGGTGTGGATCTATCATATTTGGAAATAGAAATTGGAGGGAGTAGTAGTAGCAGCCTTTGTGAGCTGTGAAAAAGCATTGTCTTAGAGCTTTTCTCTCATTGGCAGGACTTCTTTATTTGCTAGAGACTAATTCTTTGTTATACCAGCTTAGAGCTTCATGTCATGTTTGTTTTTTTTTTTTTTTTATCCTTACCTGAGGACATTTTTCCATTTTCTGTTCAGATAGAGTGTAAGGGAAAGAGAGAGGGGGAGGGAGAGAGAGAGAGAGAGAGAGAGAGAGAGAGAGAGAGAGAGAGAGAGAGAGAGAGAGAAGGAGAGGGAGAGAATAGACGTGAAAGGAACACATTGAGTGGCTGCCACCAGCACGACCCAACCAGGGCCGGGACAAACTGCAACCAAGGTACGTGCCCCCAGCAGGAACTGAACCTGGGTCTCTCTGGACCTTAGTTCGACACTCTAACTGCTGAGCCAAACTGGCCAGGGCTTTGTGTAATGTTTTGATAAGTCTTTTGGTCAGAATTTTTGTGCATCTTTCTTTTTGCAGAAATATAGTCTGGTACATTGATTCTTACCTGATTGTTCAGGAGGGTCTGTTATCTGCTGTACAGAGTACTATGAATAGGATACATAGTATACATATCAGTTACACATATCAAAAGCTTAGCAACCTAAACATCAAGAATTTTTTGTCCAAGAGATTTGAGATCCAAATTTATTAATTATCTGTTGGTACTTCAGTTACTTATCTGTAAAATTAGGCTCAGATGAGATAAATGTGAAAATACTTCTTAAACTGTAAAGGACTATATAAATGTTAGCTTTTAATTTTTTTTCCTCCTAGTTTACAAAACACATCAGGATGGCACCCCACACAGAGATAAAACGCCTGCCATATTTGGTTTATTGCCTTTCTGAAGAGTTTTGCCAGTGGAGGAGGGGGTACATGGTCAATTCAGTTTCTCCTTTGAAACTTGAAGATCGTTGGATATAGTAGGACATAGAAGGTGTTAAAGAACTTTCTCCTAGGGAAGTTATGAAGCCTGGATCCACATTAATTGTATCTCAAAAATGAAGCTATTGAAGTGGAGAATGCAGTATACAAACATACATAGTTATTTTCTCATTAGCTTTCTACCTGAAACTTATTAGAGAGACAAAGTGAGATGAATTATTTGTGCATATGTAGAAGGGAGATAATACTCCATTGTTGGGTTGTTGTGTGTATTAAAGAGATATGAAGGACAAAGAACCTGGAACATTGACTAGCACATACATAGTTTGTGTTTAATATGGTAGCTATAATTATTGTTATTATTTTTAATCCTCACTCGAGGACATTTTCTCAAATATCTTCATATAGAGTGGGAAGGAGAGAGAGAGAGAGAGACAGAGAGAGAGACATTAACGTGAGAGGGACACATTGACTCTCTGGGCCAATACTCTTTAATTGCTGAGCCAAACCAGCCAGGGCTACAATTATTATTTTTATTTTATTTATGAATTGTTTACAGCTATTCTTTCTTCCAAGATATTCTTTTGTTAATCAGTATTTTCCTGAGCTGCAACTCCCCTCACTCATTTTACATTTGTATTATAATTTTATTTTAATATTATAGGTAAAACAGAACAAAGAAACATAAATCCACAATTGCAATGCAGTCCAAGGCTAAGGAGCTAGTAGTCTTAAGGGTGACAGATATGTTTAAAACATCTATACAACAAATATCTATTGAGTGATTATTAGATGATAGTAAGGGAGTGCTGGGAGTATGGGATACAAAAATTAAAATTCCCTGCTCTTAAGGAACTTATAGCTTATAGTCAACCTAGTGAGGAGACAGACATGTCACAGATAATTGTAGCATAGTGTGATAAATGCTGCATTGGGGTTGTGGACAAGGGACATGGGGAGGATGGAGGTCGGCATGGCCTGATTGGCCTGGGGGAGCAGAAAGAGAGATACTTGAAGGAGTTAATGCTTGAATTGAGACCTGAAGGGTCTGTGGATGTATTGAGAAAGGAGAGGTTAAAAATGGTTCCTCTTTTTAACAACAGAGTCTTCCTTGATTGTTCCCTCCCAGTGTTCTTGTTGGCCTTGCTTTGTACCTTTTTAAAGGCCTTTCTAGCATGTATACTTACTGTAAAAACCAAATAAGCAAATACATAAATGTGTTGTACTGTCATGCTTTTTTTTTTTTTTTTTTTGGTAGTCCTCACCCAAGGATACTTTTTCCATTGATTTATGGAGAGAGTGGGAGGGAGGAAGGGAGAGAGAGAGATAGAAAGAGAGAGAGAAACACCAGTGTGAGAGGGACACATCAATCCATCGCCTCCTGAAGGACCCCAACCAGGGCCAGGGATCACAACTACAACTCAGGCACATATCCTTGACTGGGAATTGAACCAAAAGCCTATAGTCTGAGGGTCAGATGCTCCAACTGCTGAGCCAAACCGGTCAGGGCTCTACTGTCCTGCTTTTATTCTTTGTTTTTTATTCTCACCTGAGGACATTTTCCCATTTATCTTTAGACAGAATAGAGGGAGGGGAAGAGAGAGAGAGAAACATTGATGCGAGAGAGACGCATTGACTGGCTGCCTCCCGTGCAACCCCGACCAGGGCCGGGGACGAACTGCAAGTGAGGTACGTACTCTTGGTGGAAATTGAACCCGGGTCTCATTGGTCAGTGCGCCGATGCTCTCCTGACCGCTGAGACAAACTGGCCAGGGCTATGCTTTTTTAAAAAAGTATTATCTTTTTATTTTATTTATTATTTATTTATTTATTTATTTTTCCTATATTGATTTTTAGAGAGAGAGGAAGGAAGAGGGAGGGAGAGAGAGAGAGAGAGAGAGAGAGAGAGAGAGAGAAACATCGATGTGAGAGAGACACATCGAGTGGTTGCCACCCACATGACCCCAACCAGGGCCAGGGACAAACTGCAACCGAGGTACATGCCCTTAGCGGGAACCGAACCCGGGCCTCTCTGGTCCGCAGGCTAACGCTCTAACCGCTGAGACAAACAGGCCAGGGCTATGCTTTTATTCTTTATATATGCTGTGTCTTCCACCTGGAAAGCCCTTTTTCCCTACTGAATTCCTTAATCTTTTTTTTGTTGTTGTTAATCCTACTTTTCCATAGATTTTAAGTTATAGTGGAAGGGAAGGAGGGAGAGAGAAAGAGAAATATGAATGTGAGAGAGAGATATTGATTGGTTGCCTCCGGCAAGACCCTGGCCAGGCTGGGGATCAAAACCTACAACCCAGGTACCTGCTCTTGACTGGGAAACGAACCTGCAAACTTAGGTCCTCGGGCCAAGGCTCTAACTTCAGAGCCAAACTGACCAGGGCTGAATTCCTTAATCTTTACTTCGCCCATTAGATGAAGTGTTCTAATGAACATATTTCATGCTTTTTGCTCTTTTTAGTTTGTTGTTTAGCAGGAAGAGATTTTTGAAGCTATTAAAACTAGCAGAAATTTAAGAAGAGATCTTTATTGATTCTGCTTTCTCAGTAAATGTTGATATTTCTTAGGGTTGGCTTCTTAGCTCACTGACTTTTTAAGATTCTTTCCTTCAGTAGTCTTTCCTATTCTATTAGTTTTTACTGCTACCTATATGTTGATGATTCTCAAATTTCTGTCTCCAGTTCTAACCTCTTCTGAACTCCAGACTTGTATACCTCATTGGCTACTGGCCATCCATATACATTCATTTAGATGATTCTCAAACTCAATATGTACAAAGCAGAACTTATTTTCCCCATCTACTTATTCTTACCTCCCCCATTTTGTACCCCTTCCCACACAAAAAGTTAGAATCATCTCTTTCTATAAGTTTGTCCTAACTTAAAGGTACTACCATCCATCCAGTCATTCAAGATGTGAATCTGTGCCATTAGTCTCTTCTCCCTTCTCTCCTAGTTGAGAATAAATCTGTATAAATATTTCTGCAATTCATCTCCTCTTTCCTACTATTTACCAATTTAGTTCAGACTTGAACCTCACCTGGACGAGTGCACTAGCCTCCTAACTGGTTCCTGTATCACCCATATAGTAAACTTATATTCTACACAACAGCCAGAACATCTACCCAACAGGTTTAAATGTCTGTGTCACTCCCCTCCTTAAATCTCTTCATTGGCTCTGAAGTATAAGCTCCTTGCCATTACATATTAGGCTTTCTGTGACTTGTCCCTATGTATTCCTCCTTTCTGATCTCCCATTACTGGTAATACTGAGCAGCATGTAGTTTCTACAGATATCTTGCAGTTTCACACCTTTCCTCATGCTGTTTCCCTTTTTATTCATCCTTCTAGGTTCAGTGCATCTCCCCTAAGATACCTTTCAGAGGTCTGAAGGTTGTCATAAGTGTCCCTATTTTGTTCACAGTGAGCATCCAGTGCATGTCTCTGTTAATGGTATTTGCCCTGTTTTAGGAAAATAAACTGTTTGCTCTTTCACGTAACTGTAAGTTTCTTGGGGACAGGGACTGTGTCCTATGTATCTTTATAGTCCTAACTCCTCCTGGAGGATATCTTGTGAATGATTAGTTTTTAAACTGCACTTAGTAAGGATGAATGTCAAACCAGTAGTATGATATTCTAATGAGGAGTAAGGTGGTAAGTGTTTTTATGGATGTAGGTTTTATTAGAATTTAGTTGGATTGACAAAGGCTTTGATGATGATGATGATGTATAGCACAAGGTTCAAAAGTAGAATACATTAAGATGGTGTGTTCAGGGTTTTGGGCAAATGTTTTATTTTTTTCTAAATGTTTTTCTTTCAAATTTTTTTCTTTATTGATTTTGAAGGGAGAGGGAGAGAGATAGAAACATTGATGAGAGAGAACATTGGCCACTTCCTGCATGCCCCCCACTGGGGATTGAGCCCACAACCTGGGCATGTGCCCTCACCGGGAATCGAACTGGCGACCTCTTGGTGCATGGGTCGAAGCTCAATCACTGAGCCACACTGGCTGGGTGGCAAATGTTTTCTGTAAAAAATATTTTAGGCTTTGTGGGCCACATACAGTCTCTTATTTTTTCTTTTTCTCCTCATCCCCCCTCCTCGTGTCCCCCCACCCCCCATTTCCCTCCTTATGTTTTATTTTTAGTTCAGCCCTGGCCGTTTTGTCTCAGCGGTTAGAGCGTCGGCCTGCGGTCCGGAGAGACCCGGGTTCGGTTCCCGCTAAGGGCACGTACTTCGGTTGCAGTTTGTCCCCGGCCCTGGTTGGTCGTGCGGTGGCAGCCACTCGATGTGTCCCTTTCACATTGATGTTTCTCTCTCTCTCTCTCTTCCTCTCTCTCCCTCCCACTCTATCTGTACAAAAAATGGAAAAATGTCCTCGGGTGAGGATAAAAAAAAAAAAAAAATTTTAGTTCACAGGTCATACAATAACAGGCCATGGGTATGCATGCCATAGCTTGACAATCTCTGGTATGTTATCAGAAATCAAACTTGAAGTTGTAGAATATTGATAAGCAAAGAGACTAAAGCAAGTTTATATTTCTTGTTTTATTTATTATAAAATTTAGTTCCTTGGGCAGTTAAGCATATCTTTAGTATTGAAAACAGTTGCACAGAATCTTTTTTGTCAAACTTCTCTATTTATGTAAAAGTTTAACATTTGTTATAAAGGGCGATTGATCTCTGAATGAAGGTGCTCTAAGAACACCTTGGTTTGTAAAGCTCTAACACAACTCTCCCTCCTCCTTCCATTTAGGCAGTTGTTTGTGTCCTTTCAGAATATGCTTGTTTTTCTGATGATACAGACTGCTTTTTCTTAAAGACATACCTTTTGAAGGAATGCTGGGCTGATATATTTTTCACAGTAAACGTCAGTCCCTGGCTGAATCGACATTATGATCTTGATTTGCCTTCTGATCATGTCTTTCAATCTTGACATTTTCTGCGGATGCTCTTATTTTCTAGTCTGTTTTATAATTTTTCTACATATCCTATTTTTATTGTTTTTAAATTCTTTTAAAAAGTATGTTTCCATTGATTTTAGAGAAGAAGGGAGAGGGAGAGAGAGATAGAAACAATGATGAGAGAGAAACATCATTTGGCTGTCCTGACCAGGAACCAGGGACCTCTTGGTGCATGGGACGATGCTCAACCAACTGAGCCACACCTGCCGACTACATAGCCTAGTTTTCTAATGTGTTCTCCTTCCTCTTTTATTTTTAGTTGATAGCAAGAATCCTTATCTGTTTATATAGTTACACTATTTATACTTTTGCAAATAAAATTATACCATTTTATTTGATCTACACTATATAAGTTGGACATGTTGCATTATTTTCATTTTAAGGATGAAGTAATCAAGACTCAAGAGGGTAATTTGTCTCAGTCCTTAGGATTAGTAGAGGATGAGGATGGAAAGACAAAGACATAATATTTGAGTGATAGGCAATATGCTGGGTGCTTTCTCTCCCTTATAGAACTTGATTCTCACATTTATACTATAGAGCATTATGTCCATTTTACAGAAGAGGAAACTGAAGCAACTGAGACCTTTAGGGATTAAGTAGTTTGCATAGCTAGTAAGAGAAGATAAACTTGTATTTTTTTTTTTTATCCTCACCCGAGGACATTTTTGCATTTATCTTCAGATAGAGCTGGAGGGAGAGAGGAGTGAAGAGAGAGAGAGAGAGAAACATGGATGTGAGAGGGACACATCGACTGGTTGCCACCCACAACAACCCCAACCAGGGCCAGAGACAAACTGCAACTGAGGTACATGCCCTTAGCGGGAACCATACCCGGGACACTCTGGTCTTCAGGCCAATGCTCTAACCACTGAGTCAAACTGGCCAGGGTGATAAACTTGTATTAAAAACCTGATCTGGCCCTGGCCAGTTTGGCTCAGCAGTTAGAGCGTCCACCTACGGTCCAGAGAGACCTGGGTTCGGTTCCCACTCAGGGCACGTACCTTGGTTGCAGTTTGTTCCTGGCCCTGGTTGGTTTGTGTGGGTGGCAACCACTCGATGTGTCTCTTTCATGTCGATGTTTCTCTCTCTCTCTGTCTCTCCCCCGACCCCCATCTGAACAAAATATTGAAAAATGTCCTCAGGTGAGGATAAAAAACAAACAAACCTGATCTGCCTTGCTTCACAGCTCTTGTTCTTTTTACTGTACTATATATAAAGCTCCCTGGTTTTAAACTCTTGTCTATGAGTAATATCTTGGCTAAACATTAGAATCACCTGTAGATCTGTTTTAAGAAAAAGACATATTCTTGTTCTAACAGAACTGTGCTAACAGAACTTCTGTACAGGCAAGTGTGTATATGGGTTTATGTTTATGTAGAAAGTATAACCCTGGTCGATGTGGCTCGATTGGTTGAGCATCATTCCATACACTGTGAGGTTGTTGGTTTGATTACTGGTCAGGGCACATGCTCCAGTTGTGGGCTCCGTCCCCAGTAGGAGGCATGCAGGAGGTGGCCAACTGATGTTTCTCTCTCTCTCTCTCTCCCCCTCTTTTCCTCTCTCTCAAATCAATAAAAACATTTAAAAAAAGGAAAAAGAAAAAAGCATTGATTTGTTGTTCCACTTATTTATGCATCATTGGTGGTTTCTTTTTTTTTTCCCTTAAACACTGACAATGTTTATAGGTTTTTTTAAAAAATATTTATTTTTTATTGATTTTAGTGAGAGAGGAAGGGATAGGGAGAGAGAGATAGAAATATTGATAAGAGAATATTGATTGGCCCCCACTGGTTTTGGACCCACAACCTGGGCTTGTGCTCTGATCGGGAATTGAACTGGCAACCTCTTGGTGCGTGGGTTGATGCTCAACCACTGAGCCACACTGGCCGTGCAAGGGGAAGAATGCTTTATTGCTTTGTTTTATTTTAATTTTTTAAATTGATTTTAGAGAGAGAGGAAGGGAGAGGGAGAGAGAGATAGAAACATCAGTGAGAGAGAACATTGATTGGCTACCTCCTATATGCCCCCCACTGGGGATTTGGCTCACAACCTGTGCATGTGTCCTGACTGGGAATTGAACTGGCGACCTCTTGGTGCATGGGTCGACGCTCAACCACTGAGCCACACCAACCAGGCTGTTTTATTGCTTTTTAAAATAATTGTGGATTTTCTGTTTAGATGCTGTACCAACATTTGACAGCTGGTAGTTTCTTAAAGACCCATTGCCTTGTAGAATCTGAAACCATATCAGTGAGCATTTCATGTTCTGTTACATTAAAATCCATTAGGTCTGGCTGGTGTGGCTCAATGGTTGAACGTCGGTCTGGCTGGTGTGGCTCAATGGTTGAACGTCGACCCATGCACTAAGAGGTTGCCAGTTTGATTCCCGGTCAGGACACATTGCACAGGTTGTGGGCCTGATCCCCAGTGTGGGGCAGGCAGGAGGCGGCCAGTTGATGTTCTCTCTCATCAATGTTTCTATCTCTCTCTCCCTCTCCCTTCCTCTCTCTCTAAAATCAATAAAGGAAAAAAATATATTAACAAAAATTCATTGGTGTTTTTTACTTTGTTTTTTTTTTTTTATCCTCACCCGAGGACATTTTTCCATTTTTTGTTCAGATAGAGTGGGAGGGAGAGAGAGGAACAGGGAGAGAGAGAGAAACATCGACGTGAAAGGAACACATCGAGTGGCTGCCACCTGCACGACCGACCAGGGCCGGGGACAAACTGCAACCGAGGTACGTGCCCTTAGCGGGAACCGAACCCGGGTCTCTCAGGACCGCAGGCCTATGCTCTAACCGCTGAGCCAAACCGGCCAGGGCAGTGTTTTTTACTTTGAATGAATCTTCTACCCATGCATGATATTGTAACATCATACCTTGGTCATTTGGAAAACATTGGTTCACTGAATTATGCAGATTTACTGTATGTTGACATATTCTATTATTACCGTGTCAAAAAGTCACAATTGTTGCCTTGGCCAGTTTTATTCAGCAGGTATAGCGTCGGCCCGCAGACCAGAGAGTTTGCCAGGTTTGGTTCCCGCTAAGGGCACGTGCCTCAGTTGCAGTTTTTCCCCAGTCCTGGTTGGGGTCATGTGGGTGGCAACCACTCGATGTGTCTCTCTCACGTAGATATTTCTCTCTCTCTCTTCCTCCCTGTCTCCCTCCCGCTCTATCTAAAGGTAAATGCAAAAATGTCCTCAGGTAAGGATTAAAAAAAAAATCACAATTGTTAATATCACCACAATCTCATCAGGTAAGTCTTTTCTAATTTTTGCTTGAAAGCTCATATTTTATCATTGGAACAAATACTGACAGTTGTTTTCCTTGAAGTGACAGTCTTACATTGTTCCTTTTAGAAAAAATGCCAAATATCTACATCTGAATAATGAAAATTTGTCTGCCAGTCGTTCTTTCAAGTAAAAATGGTGTTTTATGAAAAGAGCAGTTAGTTCAGCTTGCAAATCAATTGCACAAGGGCTTTTAGTGCTTTTTCTTGAGACAACTCTTGTAGTTTGGTATGCAGAAGTACTTCATGTGTACTTCCTGTCGCATAAACTATTCAAAAGAGTGTAGTTGTGGATTGAGATTTAATAAAAATAATTTTTGTGGCTTCATGAGGAACATTTTTTGTTGTTAATCCTCACCTGAGGATATTTTCCCATTAAGTTTTAGATAGAGTGGAAAGGGGGGAGGGAAAGAGAGAAAGAAACATTGATGTGAGAGACATCGATTGGTTGCCTTCTTTATGACCTAGACTGGGGTCAGGGATAGAACCTGCAACCCAGGTACATGCCTTTGACTGGAATTGAACCCACGACCCTTTGGTCAGCAAGCCAATGCTCTAACCACTGAGCAAAACCAGCGAGGGCAGGAACATTTTAAAAAATTTATACTATTAAAAATGTTTTTTCTATTAGTGTTGACATTCAATATTAGTTTCAGCTATATTGCATAGTGGTTAGATAGTTATATAACTTATAGAGGGATCTAGTATCTCTCTGGCACCTTACATAATTATCACAGTATTGTTGACTATATTCCCTATGCTGAACTTTATATCCCCATGACTATTTTGTAACTGCTAACTTGTACTTTTTTAAAAAAAAATTTATCTTTGCCCTGGCCAGTTTTGCTCAGCTGTTAGAGCATCAACCTGCGGTCCAGAGAGACCCAGGTTTGGTTCCCACTAAGGGCATGTACTTTGGTTGCAGTTTGTCCCCGGCCCTGGTTGGGTTGTGCAGGTGGCAGCCACTCGATGTGTCCCTTTCACGTCGATGTTTCTCTCTCCTGCTCTATCTGAATAAAAAATGGAAAAAATGTCCTCTGGTGAGGATAAAAAAATAAATAAAAATTTATCTTTATTGTTGAAAGTGTTACCGATGTCATTCCTTTTAGAATTTGTACTTCTTTTTTAAATAAATTATTTTATTTTTTCATCCATTTTCTGATAGAGTGGAGGGGAGGGAGGGAGAGAGAGAGAGAGAGACATTGATGTGAGAGAGACACATCAGTCTCTCTCACACATGACCCTGACCAGAGCTGGGGATATGCCCCTGATTGGAATCGAACCCGAGACTCATTGGTCTGTGGGCCGATGCTCTAACTGCTGAGCCAAACTGGCCAGGGCTAATTTGTACTTCTTAATTGCTTCATCTTTTTCATCTAGTCCCCTAACACCCCTCCCACCTGGCAACCATCAGTTTATTCTCTGTGTGTATAAGTTTGCTCTTTTGTTTGCACATTTATTTTGTTTTTTAGAGTCTATATATAAGTAAAGTGATATGGTATTTGTCTTTCTCTGTATGACTTATTTCACTTAGCACAATACCCTCTAGGTCCATCTGTGTTATTGCAAATAGCTGAGTAATTTTTCCTTTTTTTTTTTTTTTTTATTGTTACCTGAGGACATTTTTCCATATTTTGTTCAGATAGAGTGGGAGGGAGAGAGAGGGAGAGAGAGAGAGAGAAACATCGACGTGAAAGGGACACATCGGGTGGCTGCCACTCGTATGACCCAACTAGGGCCGGGGACAAACTGCAACCAAGGTACATGCCCTTAGCAGGAACTGAACCTGGGTCTCTCTGGACCGAAGGCCGACTCTCTAAACGCTGAGCCAAACTGGCCAGGGTGGCTGAGTAATTTTTCATTGTATATATGTACTACATCTTTTTTATCCATTTATTTTCTTTAATTTTAATTTTAATTTTTATTATTATTATTATTTTTTTAATTCTCACCCGAGGATATTTTTCCATTTTTTGTACAGATAGAGTGGGAGGGAGAGAGAGGAAGGGGGAGAGAGAGAGAGAGAAATATCGACGTGAAAGGACACATTGAGTGGCTGCCACCCGCACGACCAACCAGGGCCGGGGACAAACTGCAACCGAAGTACGTGCCCTTAGCGGGAACCGAACCCGGGTCTCTCTGGACCGCAGGCCGACGCTCTAACCACTGAGCCAAACTGACCAGGGCTTTTCTTTAATTTTTAAATAAAATATATTTTATTGATTTTTTTTTTTTTTTAAAGAAAGCGAGAAAGAAACATTGATATGAAAGATACACTCATCGGCTGCCTCCTGCCCGCCCCCCACTGGGGGGATTGAGTCCAAAACCTGGGCATGTGCCCTGACTGGGCATGGAACCAGAGTTTTCAGTCCGTGGGATGATACTCAATCCACTGAGCCACACTGGCCGGGCTTCTTTATCCATTTTTTCTCTCGATGGACACTTAAGTTGCTTCCATATCTTGGTTATTGTAAATAATGCTGCAGTGAACATAAGGATGCATGTATCTTTTTGAATAAGTGTTTTGGGTATTTACGGGTACATACCCAGAAGTAGAATTGCTGGGTCCTTCTTTTCTCTTATTACAGCCTTTGTTTTGAAGTCAATTTTGTCTGATATAAGTGCTATAACTACCCCAGCTTTTTTTTTTAAACTTTTATTCTCAGGAAATAAATCTTTTTCCATCCCTTTACTTTCAGTATCTTTGTCTTTAGATCTGAAGTAGGTCTCTCTGTAGGCAGCATATGTGTGGGTTTGTTTTCTTATTCATTCAGTTATCCTATATCTTTTGATTGGAGCATTTAATCCATTTACAATTAAAGTGATTATTAATTATTTATTTTTTTATCCTCACCTCAGGACATTTTTTTCATTTTTCAGATAAGGTGGGAGGGAGAGAGAGGAAGAGAGAAAGAGAAACATCGATGTGAAAGGACACATCGAGTGGCTGCCACCTGCACGACTCAACCAGGGCTGGGGACAAACTGCAACCAAGGTACATGCCCTTAGCGGGAACCGAACCTGGGTCTCTCTGGACCGCAGGCTGATGTTCCAACTGCTGAGCCAAACTGGCCAGGGCTAAAGTGATTATTGATAGATATGTAGCCATTGCCATTTTATTATTTATATTCTTGGTCTTTATTTTCCTCTTTTTTATGTTTTATTGATATTTTTAGAGAGAGAGAGAGAAAAACATTAATGCTAGAGAGAAACATGATTGGTTGCCTCCCGTACCCACCTTGACCAGGGACCGAACCCACAACTTGGTCATGTACCCTGACTGGGAATCAAACCAGTGACCTTTTGGTGCATGGGATGACCCAACTGAGTCATACCAGTTAGGGCTTCTTCTTAAAGAAGCCTCTAACATTTCTTGAGATACTGGTTTGGTGGTGATGAACTTTTGCCTTTTTTTTTTTTGTCTCAGTGAAGAACATTCTTTTTTTTAATCCTCACCTGAGGACATTTTTCCATTTTTTGTTCAGATAGAATAGGAGGGGGAGAGAGAGAGAGAGAGAGAAGCATTGACATGAAAGGGACACATCGAGTGGCTGCGACCCGCACGACCAACCAGGGCCAGGGACAAACTGCAACCGAGGCATGCGCCCTTAGCGGGAACCGAACCCAGGTCTCTCTGGACCGCAGGCTGACGCTCTAACCACTGAACCAAACCGGCCAGGGTGTGAAGAACATTCTTTAGTGAAACAAACTAGCTATGTTTTTTGGCATGTCTATGAAGAATGCGGTTTGGTGTCACTGCCTTGATTTAATACAAGATGGCTTATATATTTTTTATTGATTGATTTTAGAGAGAGAAAGAAAGATCAGTTGGTTGCTCCACTTACTTATGCAGTCATTGGTTGATTTTTATATGTGCCCTGACCAGGGATCGAGCCCACAACCTCGGCATATTGGGATGATGCTCTCACCAACTGAACTACCCAGCCAGGGCCAAGATGGTGTGTTTATGTGTGTATTTTTTTTAAATATATTTTTTATTGATTTTTAGAAAGAGCGGAAGGGAGAGCGAGAGCAAGAGTGAGAGAGAGAGAGAGACATCGATAAGAGAACCATCGATCGGCTGCCTGCTGTGTACTCCCCACTGGGGATCGAGCCCACAACCCGGGCATGTGTCCTGATCGGGAATCAAATCAGTGATCTCTTGGTGCATGAGATGACGCTCATTTCACTGAGCCACACCAGCCAGACTCAGATGGTATATTTTTATGTATTAATATGATTATAACATTTCTTGTGATAACTGGTTTGGTGGTGATGAACTCCTTTTGGTGATGAACTTTAGGGTGTTTTTTTTTTTTTTGTCTCGGTGAAGAACATTCTTGAGTGAAACTGAAACTAGTTTTTTTTTTTCGTATCTGTGAAGAATATAGTTTGGTTTGGTGTCATTGCTTTGATTCAATACAAGATGGTATATTTTTATTTATTAGTATGATCATGTTTCAAGTCTTTGCTTATTTCTTATGGGGGGAAGAGGTGATTTTGTTACTGTTTTGAAAACCAGCATGAATGCAGTTATTTTTCCTTGGCTTGGTAGAAACAAAACACTTTAGAGTTGAGTAGTTTTACAACTTTTTCTTGATTTTAGAAAATCACTGGGCTTGGTGCTTATTTTTACTACCTGTGGTTAAGAAAAGGTATGAAGTGGCCTTAAGGGAACTGTGCATAGGTATGCATAAAAGTGATTCTCTAGGTGTATTATTGGGTCTTCCTACCCTTAACCTGTAGTATTTGTCAAAGGAAAAAACATGCAGATGAAGCCACAGCCAAGAAATCTTGTGTAATGACTTTGATTTTTCACTGTCATTGGGTAGAGGAGAATGGAGGAGGTAGGCTAGACGAGTCAGTACTGAGCATTATTTTACTTTTCAGCCAGCAATCTTATACAGCCTGTAACCTTAGTTCTGGAGAGAGGAGAATTAACATTCATTGTGTGTCTACATTATACCAGGCCCTTCATGTTTATCTTATTTAAACTCACAATTACCCTGTAAAGTGATCATAGTTTTTTTAAAAATTTTTTTCCTTTATTGATTTTAGAGAGAGAGGAAGGGAGAGGGAGAGAGAGATAGAAACATCAATGAGAGAGAACATTGATTGGCTACCTCCCGCATGCCCCCCACTGGGGATCAAGCCCACAACCTGGGCATGTGTCCTGACTGGGAATTGAACTGGTGACCTCTTGGTGCATGGGTCAGTGCTCAACCACTGAGCCACACCGGGCAAGTAGTCATAGTTATTAAATTTATTTGTGAGAAAATTTAGATTTAGAGACATTGATGTGAGAGAAACACATTGATTGGTTGCTTCCCACACGCTTCCTGATGGGCTGGGGATTGAACCTGCAAGCCAGGTACATGCCCTTGACTGGGAATTGATCCTGTGATCCTTCAGTATGAGGGCCAGCACTCTAACCATTGAGCCACACCGACCAGGGTGGGCTTAGCACATTTTTATTGAACATTTGAGTCAGTGCTAGATGAGTGAAACAGTTTTTACAGAGTAAGGTATAAAACTAACTCTTCTGGGCTACTGTGTAGATTGGTGCTATGAAGTTACATACTAGGGTCTGGTCACCATCTGTTATGTGGAAAGGCTCAATCTTCTTAATGATAAACTATAAAACTATTTACATAAATTGGATATTTAGGAATTGAAAAGACCTTATGGGATGTGTTTTCCTTAGATTGTTAATGATCTCTTTATAAATGGGTAATCTATCTGTTTTGCCGTGTTTTTCCCCTCACTAGCAATAAGACCTTGGGCAACTTACTTCACTTTTCTGTCTCATTTAAAATAATTTTTTTTTTAAAAAGGGAAGGGTAGTAATAACAGTACATAATTCCTAGGTGGTTGTGAGGATTGAATGAGATAATTCATATAAGGAATTTACCATAGTGCTTGGCATATATAATTATTAAATAGTAGCTGTTATTCATATTAATCCTTCTCAAAGGAAGTATGGGATTTAATGTGACTTTGAGCATATGAAGAAGAAACCGTTTTGGCTTTTAATGCATTTTTATTAGAGAAATAAAGCACTGAGTGTATTGGTTTTTGTACTTTGGGATTTGTTTTCTGATTGTAGTTTACTTGGTCTTCCTGGCAGTGAAGCTCCAATTTTGGCTGTTTGCCCAGATTTCTTGGTGAACCAGTGGAGGTATGGAATAGCCTTTGACTCTTCAACTTTTTAAATTTTATCGTCTAGATAAAACAGGTTGGATTGCTCTGGACAGTTCATAAAAGTTGATACTTTTTTCTAAATTAAAAAAAAATTTTTTTTCTAAATTAAAAATGTCAGTGGGCCCGGCGGCTGGTGTGGCTCAGTGGTTGAGTGTTGGTTGACCCATGCACCAAGAAGTCACCAGTTCAATTCCCGGTCAGGGCACATGCCCAAGTTGTGGGCCCGATCCCCAGTGGGGGGTGTGTAGGAGGTGGCCAACTGATGTTCTCTCTCATTGATGTGCCTGTCTCTCTCCCTCTCCCTTCCTGTCTCTATAATTAATAAAGAAAAATTATATAAAAAATAAAAATGTCAGTGAATGTGAGAAACGCCCCTTTCTAACTATAGTAGTAATGGCTGAGAGGATCCAGTATTTCTCCATAGTACCCTGCCCCAGAACCAAAGGAGGACTGTTTTTTTTAAATTTTCTGCATTTATTTATGTTGGTAATATTATCTATATTTTTGATATTTATGGCTTTGGTAGTACATTTTGACTAGTCTGTGGAGTTATGGAGGGGCAAACCACTTATCCATTCTAAAAGAGCATATCTGAAAGCCTGCCAGCCCTTTATCCAATTGTCATTGTAGGTACACTGTCTCCTAGGTGGAAATTAGCATGTAACTCTTGAATAATTAAAATCTTTGAGGTGATGTGTAGATTTCCTAGTATGGTATGTAAGGCAGTTCAGTGTCCTTAACTCCCTTTCTAGTGTCATTTATTGTTTGTCTATCCTCCCAGATTTCGCATTTTGCATAGTACTAAAGAAGTATACATACATCATACTGTATTTGCAATTCTCCAGCTGTGCCATGCCTCTAAATTAAAAAAAAGATTTTAGTGTCTTTGCACATGTTCCTCTCTGGGCCTGGACATCTCTTTGTAACTCTTAATTGGTCTAACTCTGACTCAGCCTAGAAGTAAACCTTTTCCAGAAAACTTTCCTTAACTTTCCCAGGTTGGCATTGGGTGCCCCATCTTCAGGTTCTCCTGATTGTCATTGTCCATTTATTTATTATTTATTGGTTTTCTTCCCTTGAAGTGGGTAGGTATTGCATCTGATCATCCTTTTATTCTCAAGAGCCCATTTTTGGACCTTGCACAGAATAGGCGTCAGTAAGAACATGCATCTTGTTAAGCTAATTCATAGTTTCAGGCTATTAGAGGCTGTAATTTCCCACCCAGTTGTAATTGCTTTATGTTCTATGCTGAGTTTTAGTAGAATGGCTTTTCTGTTGTGGCCATTGCACCTTCCTCCAGTTCCACCTTGTGTTGTTTCTACTACCCTTCAGTACACTTTAATTAAGCTTTCCCTCTGTTCTTTGCCTATATCTGGGTCAGTGGAGCTATGTATGCAGTAGATACTCAAATTGATACTCAATGTTTTTAAATTAATTTTTTGGAGAGAGAGGAAGGGGGAGAGAGAGAGATAGAAACATTGATGAGAGAGAACGTCAATTGGCCACCTCCTGCATGACCCCACTGGGGATTTGGCCCACAGCTAGGAATTGAACCGGCGACCTCTTGGTGCACAGGTCAACACTCAACCCACTGAGCCACACTGGCCAGGGCATAGGGCGAAGAGTTTTAAGTCCAGAATCCACAATACTTTAGTTCTGTGCTATAATGGAAGATATGCTGCTTAGATGTTTAAGGAGTGTTCTCTGAAAAACATTGAATGTGGTTCAGAGTGGCTTGGATGGCAATACCCAAATTAGAAAGAGCTCCATTTCTTGTCAGAAGACTTATGTCTGTGCCATCATTGAAGTTTATTTAACATTTCAGAATTACGTTTTCCACATCAGTAAAACAGAGACAAATAATAGTTGTTTTGCAGATTAAGAATTAGGGATAAATTGGGTCACGTACCCACTAACCTTAATCAGGTGTAAAAGTGTAATTTTTAGAATATTTAAAACATCTTTTTTCCTTTTAATACCATACATTACTTTAGAGAAGCTTGCTTTGAAGAATAGAGGGGACATTCTATCATTTTTACTCTACTAACACTAATAGTATTTTACTTCCTTCTTTAAGTTTATTCCTCCAAATCATTTTGCAAGGTGAGTTTAAATCCCAGCTCTTGCACTTAATGGCTGTGTGACTTTCAAAGTTACTTAATTTTTCTACAATTTATTTTTATCTATGAGATGGGGATATAGTGGTATTTACAGTATATAGTTGCTGGGAGGATTGTTTGGCACATAGCATTTTATTATTACTTTTGTTTTATAAATGAGGAATGAGATACAAATTTAGCAGTCTGACTAGATTCACTTAAATGAAAAGAACCAAGGATGGGATTCAATCCAGATTTGTGTGATGCTAAAGCCTTTATTCTGTCCCAGCGATTTTCAACCTTTTTCATCTCATGACACACATAAACTACTAAAATTCTGTGGCACACCAACAAATATGTTATATTTTTTGCCAACCTGACAAAAAAAAAATAGGTATAATTTTGATTCATTCACACTGGTGGTTATTGTGTTGACTTTTGTTATTTTTTGACAATCTAAGGGAAAAGAGGTCAGTGCTCCTGACTAAATAGTAGGCTATTAGCCCTGGTCAGTTTGACTCAGCGGTTGAGCATCGGCCTGCAGACCAGAGAGTCCCGGGTTCGGTTCCCGCTAGGGGCATGTACCACCAAAAAAAAAAAAAAAAAAATCGATAGTAGGGCATTATACATTTTATTTATTTATTTATTTTTTATTTTTTATCCTCATCCGAGGACATTTTTTGTTCAGATAGAGTGGGAGGGGGAGGGGGAGGGGGAGGGAGAGAGAGAAACATCAAGTGGCTGCCTCCCACTTGACCCAGTCAGGGCTGGGGACAAACCGCAACCAACCAACCAACCGAGGTTAGTGCCCTTAGTGGGAACCGAACCTGTATCTCTCTGGACCGCAGGCTGATGCTCTAACTGCTGAGCCAAACCGGCCAGGGCAGGTATATGTTTTGAAGAATTCTTACGGCAAACTCTTTAAAAATTCTGCTCTATCCTTTTACCAGGCTACATTTTTTTTTTTTTTTTTTTTGTAATTTGTATGGAAATGTATTCTGTAGTGCTATAGAATGTTTGGAAATAATTTGTTACTCTTAGGTACTTAAAACTTTCAGTAATGTTTACTAATTTACATAAACTCAAAACCAAATCAGACTGAGAAAGAACTCTTTGGCCTGGCTTCCCTGTGATCAGACACAATTGAAGGGCATATATTCTGGGGTGCTGGTTAGTGTTTTGTAAAAAGAACAATGTTTTTTCCCTCCTAGACAGCTTTATTGATGTAAAATTGACAAACAATAAATGACTCAAATTTAACGCAGTTTGCTAAATTTTTCACATATGTATACATATACCTGTGAAACCATCACCAGAATTCAGATAGTGAATATATACATCAGCCCTTAAGAGTTTCCTGGTACCTGTCTGTAATACCTTCCTCCTGCTCTCCCTGATTCCTTCCCAAGCAACCATTGATTGGCTTTCTCTTATTAGAGTTTTTTTTTTTCCCTCATCCGAGGATATTTTTCCATTTTTTGTACAGATAGAGTGGGAGGGAGAGAGAGGAAGGGAGAGACAGAGAGAGAAACATCGACGTGAAGGGACACATCGAGTGGCTGCCACCCGCACGACCAACCAGGGCCGGGGACAAACTGCAACCGAAGTACGTGCCCTTAGCGGGAACTGAACCCAGGTCTCTCTGGACCGCAGGCCGACACTCTAACCGCTGAGCCAAACTGGCCAGGGCCTCTTATTAGAGTTTAAACAATGCTTTTGAAGTCAGACCAGTCAAGATTCAGATTCTTAGTCTACCAATGTATTAGTTCAGTGATTTTGGAGAGATCATTTCAGCTATCAGCCTAGTTTACTAATCTGTAAAATGGGGATTCTATCACCTTCCCAGAGGACCATGAGGAAGATAGGAACAATGAGTAGAAAGAGCCTAACAGGGTGCCTCACTGCAAAACAGGCCTTCAATCCCTGTAAGTCAATATTAACAGTCCAGATTTCAGTTGGCGTTTTAGAGTTCATAGCTCCAAAATGCTTTTTATCACCTAGACCTCATGTCTCTTCCTAGTGAATGAGCTTTTAGTGTTCTTGAAACAGAAAAGTTTAGGTTTAGGCAGCTTGTGGCTTAAAGGGCTTTCTGTTAACTCCTTTCTTTCCTCTTCCATGCCCAGTGTGCCACATGCAATTAATCATCAACAGATGTTTCTTCGTAAATAAGCAAAGAATGCCATAGCAGATTTTTAAATTCTTTACGCCTATGTTTAAGTCTAGCATCTTGATTAAGCTTCATGAGCAATGAACTTGTAGTCAGTGTTCTAGGTTTTAGTTTCCATGCTGCTTTGGGCAAATCATAAAATCTGAGCCTCATACGTCTCACTTATAAAGTCAGGGAGCTCAAACCACATAATTTGTTGAGAGGCTTAAAGGAGAATTTTAAAGATGAGTTATATGATGAAGTCATAGTTCATCTGCATCATCCAATGACTGCCTTGTAGCATTAGATAGAACTTTGCAAAAGGTCCAGGTGGCATTTAAATGTGATATTTTAGAGTTTTTTAAGTACATTTTATTAGGTTCTACTAATAGGTAGCACAAAAAAGCAAAAACCAAAGGTTAAAATTGCTTAGAACTTAAACTATAATTCAAATCTTAATTTAGTAGTTGTGTGACTTTGGGCATATTATTTAATTTTTTTGAGCCTTAAATTCTCATCTGTCAGTAAGGGATATCTAGTCTGTCTTAGAGGATTGTTGTAAAGATTAGAAATAATGTGTGTACAACAGTTATTATATAGCAGATATCCAGTGATGCTAGTTTTCTTCCATCCATTTCCAAAATTGGCAGATTTGTGGAGTTGAGTGAGCTCTCACTGAAGGGATTACTCTTGCCTTCCCCATTCCATGATGTAGTTTGGCCCAGGATAGTTATTAGGTAGTTTCAGGTTTCTCATTTAGTCGGAAAATGCAGTTTGAGGTTTATGATGCTAACAGTTATTGTAAAAGGATTTTTTCTAATGGGAGGAGCTAATGCTATGACTGTACTTTCTCATTAGTTCTTATTGCTGTAGCTGAAGGAAGGTACTTTGTATTGTGGAAGCCAGGGAAACGGGGTGGGGGGGGCATTTTCTTGTTTCTTCTGTTTGTGTTTATTTGGGTTGGAAAATTGTCTAACGCTTTTTTAGTGAATAAAGTGAGTTCAGATTCTTCCTCCTGGGTGAGCCCAGGAATGACCTACTGGGGGGAAAACAAATAGGAAAATGTGGGGATAACTGGTGAGTTTTGTTTGTAAAGTTGTCACAGTCATGAATTTGGGGGCAGTGAAGTCCCCTCTTCCCCTCCAGAGCATTTACAGCCCAACACAAAGGGAGCTTTAAGATGGAGGTCTGCATTGTAATTTCCTAGAAATTGCTGCTTCTGGTAACTGCTCATTCAGTTTGCACCTCTTTGCTGCAGTGGATGAAACAATGCAGACAATAAAGCCATTTATCTGATAGCTGTAGCCTCAATGGGATGTTTGTTTTAGTAATGGTATAATTTGCAGGGCTCATAAATTGTGATTTTATTCTCATGGAAGTAACTGCCCGGTGGTATTTGGATTCTCAGGTCTCCTGTTGTGGATAATTTCAATAACATTCTGGTTGACAATTCCCTTTATTCCAGACTTCGTTTTAGATTGTTCAGGCTGGTTGGGTAATTAGCCCAGTGCAGAGCCAATTTTCTTTAGTTTGGGGCTGGCAGGTGGTTACTAGGTAACTAGAGAATCTTCTGAACCGGGAAGAAATTCTGCTTAGGGATTCAAGGTAAAATAGCTGAGTTTGGTTTTGATTATCATCTGGGATTTTTAAAAAGGTTTTGTCTATCCAATGTCAAAATATCTGGATGAAAATAAAAAAATTGAAGTCGTCTGAATATTTATTTTTCATGGTACCAAACATTACATTTGGAAGATCATTTGTTTGAGTTTTTAATTTTCATCATGGTTTTGTTGGGAATATCCACAGTGGGCAAAGGATGGTAATAGCCACCTCATGCTAGACATTGCCCTAGGTGTTTTATACATTATCTCTAAATCTTATTAGAACCCTGAGAGGTAGGTATTGTTTCCATTTTTCATATGCAGAAACTTAAATTCAGAGAAGTGAGGTAACCATGTTAAGGTGTCTCAGCTAATAAGTGATGGGCATCGTACTAGACTTAAAGCTCATACTAGATATTCATTTATAGTATAAGACATTCTGAAGTTTCTGTTATGCTCTTTGATATTACAGCAATTAGCTCAGTAATAAATTATACATGACTTAGTACTTATCAGATGATTGTTCTTTATGTCATCTAGTCTTGTATTATAGCAGTAAGGTATATGAAATATTTTGATTATTTTACCAAAGTTAAAGGTGTTCCAGGCATACTACATGGTTTTAAATATTTTTTTTAAAGGCACCAAAACATGGTATAGTCACAGGAAATAGCCTCAGACTTGGAGTTTGGGGGCTGGGTTTTAAAATCTTGGCACTGTCACTTATTATGTGATCTTGTATAAACCTCTTAACTCATTGGCTAACCCTTCACCCTTGGATAAGCCTCATTTTGCTCATCTGAAATGGGGATATAATGCCCACTTTACAGGAATGTTAGGATTAATATATGTGATAGAACCTCCTATATGCCTTGTTGCATATAGTAGGGGATCAATAAATGTTGATTTCCTTCCTTCTTGACTAACTCTACTACTAGTGAACTGTTAGGATAATTTGATGCTTCTTTCATTATTAGCCATAGGATTTATTAAAAGATGGCCAACTTCTAGTGCCATTATGTTGCATTTCATGCTGATGCTGTTAAATTGACAAAGTTCATTTTTCTGTAGGAACTTATTGCCCAAACTAGGTACTTTGTTTAAGGGACATTTAGACAGCTTGTTCATTGTTTACACTCTCATGGTCAAAAAAGTAAGTGCAAATTTGGAAAGGGTACTGGATTTGTGATCATACAAACTTGAAATTCCAGCTTTCCTGCTTAGCTGTGTTTCTTGGGACAACTGACTTTCTCTGGTTGAGACTTGGGATTGGGGTAATAAGAGCTGATCTTCTCATTTGTCATGAAGATCAAATGAGATAATAGATGTGAGAATGCTTTTTAAATTGAAAAATGCTAGGCATAGTTTCATGTATTTATTTATTTTAATTCTTATCCGAGGATATTTTCCCATTAGTTTTCAGATGGATTCGGGGGTTGTGGGTGGGGGGTGAGAAAGAAACATTGGTGTGAGAGAGGCACATGGATTGGTTACTTCCTGAATGACCCTGACCAGGGTCTGGTATCGAATCACATCTGAGAGGTATGTGCCCTTGACCAGAATTGAACCTGCAACTCTTTGGACTGCGGGGCTAACGCCCTAATTGCTAGCCAAACAGACTAGGGCTAGGCATATTTTCATTTAAAGAGGTGCAGGTGCATGGCAAGTGGGGGTCTGCTTTCACAGATAGAAGGCTTGATTTTATGCAGGTTATCTCTTCCCTGAAAACTGGTTCTGTTTACAGCATTTCAGTAATGCAGATGGTATTTTTCCTAAGTGGAACATCAACCACAATTTTTAATGTGTTTAATTATTGATGTATCTAAATGCTACAGTGTATTGGCTAAAGGTTTTTTTTTTTTTTTTTTTTTTTTGTTTTTTTACGTGAAGAAGCCCTTCTGGCTCTGAATTTTGGTACTGCACCCGTTTTATTCATTTTTCTTTCAGGGGGATGTAGGTTTTTCTTTACTTCAAGTGATTGCATTATGTAATCTGGATCACTGCTTTCTCTATTGAGTTGTAGTACAGGGCAGTTTCAAAGCCTCATTTTATTTGATTATAAGAGCACTCTTAGGTTTCTTCTACCCCTTTTGTCTTCTAGTACAAAGGTGTTGCAGTGATTAGGTAGGAGTTGGATTTCCATCGGCCCCTTTCAGAATCAGTCTGAGTTACTTTATCATATTAATTTCATATATAATAATGTCAGCTGATAGCTACATGATTCTTTGTGAAATATTTTATATTATTTAAAATTTTTCTTTTTACTGATCTGTTTCTTGCACTAAACTGGTAGTTCTTTGGGGGCAGGGCCAAGTATTTTTTCATCTTTGTATTCATTGTATCAGCAAGGAGCTAATGATGATAATGCTAGCAAACACTGTGCTATATGTCAGGGATTGTGTCAAGTGCAATATTTGTTTTAATTCTCATTATACCATTTTATAGAACAGAAAACTGAGACTCAGCAAAAGGAAGTAATTTTACAGCCTCATAACTAATGAAGGGATGCAGCTGTGATTAGTATCCAAGCAGTCTGACTTCAGAGCCTACATACTTAACCCCTACACTACATTTTCATAGAAACAGCTTGTAAGAATATATAAGTATATATAAAATATATTGTCTATCTTATTTGAGTTTTAAAACTCTGTTAAGCAAATATTTTGCTGTATCTATTTTATAGGTGAGGGAAAGTGAAGTGAACTAGTTATACAGGGTCATACATTTGTTGAGTGGCAGAATCTACACTCCAAATCCCAGGTCTCTTCATTCCAACTCCCATATTTTCCCCCTCTATCATGCTGTAGCTATTGGTACAGCTACATGTCTGTTTTCTTAGAAATGCACAATAATGTTTTTAGATATGAAAAATAATTCCTTTATGTAGACTAACTGAAGATAAGAGGCAGCCTTAAAGAAAAAAGAAAAATGTATCTTTCTTTTTCAAATACCAGGAGCAAAATTCCCTGGTAGATAGACTGTGAGAGTTCCTTGAAAGTAGATCAGACTACTAAACCTTTCTCTCTCTCTTTCTCTCTGAGTCTAGTGTTATTAAAGAGTGATTGTGCTAAATTGGTCACTATTGGATTATGTTTGACAATTACAGTAACACTGTAGTGGCATTTAATATACCTGAGCCAATATATGTTAACTGTCTATAACAGAGCCTTCATATGAGAGAAGGATTGCAATTATACATTTGTAATACTTGAAGAAGTAATTTTTTTGATGTCTGGGTGAACTTAATTGTATTGCACTCTTTGGTTGCCTTGTCAGTTTTTTTTTTATTTCTTTGAAGAAGACACAACAGTGGCAAATTAGTTTTCTAGGGTTTTTTTTTTTCCCCTTAAAGTATGTATTTTAAATAAATTGAAGTGATGCTATATTGTGACTTCTCTTTTTTACATTGAAATACTGACATTAAAGTTACTAGGAGGCTAACTCAGTAGTGTATCATGAGATTTACAAACTTTGGAATTTAGTAGATTTGAAAGAGATCATTGTCTGCTTTACTGATAATGATCCTACATTACAGGTAAGGAAATAAATGGATTTTTTTCAAGGTCATACAGTTTGAAAATGAAGGACCTAGGACTAGACCTAGGTTTCTCTATTTTTGCCACAGCACACTTTTTCTTTTGCAAACTGTTTTCTTTGGCAATTTTGAAGCCAGATACTGGTCTAATGGGGTGTCACATGGCCAAGCCATAAGCTAAAGTGTTTTGGCTCATCTACCCTGCAAAAACTAGACATGTGAAAGAAAAAAAGAGAAGGAAGGAAAGAAAGAAAGTGTGGTTTTTGATAGGAGCATCCTAATAGTAAACAGATCAAGGAGTTAGTTCCATGATAGCCTTCTTTCAGGTCCTTGAGAAGAAGCCAGTTTTGCTTCATTTAACTTTTAGGCAATATGCAGTCAGTAGTATAGCCTATTTGGGTATAGTCATATTATAGCCATTTTGGTTTTCCAGATACATGTCTCTACATTATTTTTGTATATGATTATAGTTTTAAATGTTTGAGAATTCCTAAATTCCTTCTTATATTAGTCTGACATGGTTGTTAATGTTGATGTAAATTACTCCTTACCTAGGAATGTCATAATTGATTTTATTGTTCAGGATTGTAGATTTGAGTGTCAGGTAGTAATCTACATATTACTGGATCTTGAAAGAGTTTTTTTGTTTGTTTGTTTGTTAATCCTCACCAAAGGATATTTTCCATTGATTTTTAGATGGAGTAGAAGGGAGGGGGTGGGGGGGAGAAGCATCCATTGGTCAACTCCCACATGACCCCCACTGGGGCTGGGGATCAAACCTGCAACCTAGGTACTTAACCCTTGACAGGGAATTGAATCCGCAACCCTTTGGTCCTCGGGCTGACTCTAACTGCTGAGCCAAACCAACCAGGGCATAAAGAGTTGTTATAATGTGGAAATTATATGAGATGAAAGTCAGAATTTTTAATCTTGATTACTTGGTTGCAGTCCTTCTCTGTCACTTGGCACACATCAGTCCATCTCTTTCCTCACTTTATGTCTGAGTGCACATGTGCATATATACATATGAATATTCCCCTCTCTGATCTTGAAGGTACTACCAATATCTAGTAGATTTTTAGGGCCCTGAAATTTGTCTTGCACAGTTTCCTTGGAGAGTAAAAAGAGTATAGGGTAGCTGTCGAAGCAGAGAGATTCAGAACTTCATTGGCTCAGACAAGATAGATGATTATTTATCTCTCTGTCTCTCTTTCTTTTTTTAATCCTCACCCGGACATTTTTGCATTCATCTTCAGACAGAGCCAGAGGAAGAGAGGGAGGAAGAGAGAGAGAGAAACATTGGTATGAGAGGGACACATCGAGTGGTCGCCACCCACACAACCCCAACTGGGGCTGGGGACAAACTGCAATGAGGTACGTGCCCTTAGCAGGAACCAGACCTGGGACTCTCCAGTCCACAGGCCGACTCTCTAACTGCTGATCCAAACCGGCCAGAGCTCAAAGACAGCTTCTTAACGCATCTACTTTCTAGTCCATGGGAAGGAAGAAGAGATAATGTAGAGGGTATATAATTGTTTTTAAAAAAAAAAAAAGACCTGGAAGTTGCTTACATCACTTTTCTTGGCATCTCATTCATTATATGTACTTAGAAACATGGCATACCTAGTTGTAAGCAATACTGAAGAATGTAGTTTCCAGCTGGGTTGTATGTGCCTCAGTTAAATCTTGGCAGGAAACAAGGGTAGGGGAGTGTCTGTAATAAAAGGAAGAAAGGGACAATGGAATCTATTAGTAGTCCCTTCACAGAGTCATAGGTAAAGAGTGATAATAATATAGCCCTTTTCCCATCTATTATTCTACTTAATACTCACCACAATCTTTGAGGTAGGTGGTATTATATCCATTTTGATTTTGAGGTATTAAGTGATTGGTTTAAAGTCATGTATTTGATTAAAAACTGAACTCATTATCTTTTTCCACAAACCTTCTTCTCTTGTGTGTCTTATCTCAGTGAATGACACAGTCATTCTCTCAGTTACCCAAATTAGAAATTTGGGATTTTCTTATCTTCCCATAATTCTGCCATCACTAAGCTCTGTAGATAGTATTACCTTAACATTTCTCAAATCTATGTCTTTCTCTCCATCCCCACAACTGTTGCCTCAGCCCAGACTCTTAGCATCTCTTGCCCAGACAGTAGCCTCCATTCTTTCCTCTGATGCCATGGTCACCTCCAATGACCCCCTCTTCTCAGCCTGACCTGCCAAACCACTTGCAGTCTCTGGGATTCACCATATGCTCTTATACTGCCAAATGTTTACTAATGTCATTTCTTCTGTTTAAATGGCCCTTCTCTGCTTGGCAAACACAGCCTTGTAAAAACAAAACAAAACAAAAATCTAGCACCAACATCACTTCCTCTATAAAGCTATTGCTTTCTTTTCTAGGTAGAGTTGACTCTTCATGCCTCTCTTTTGTTGGTGTCTTTCTCTCTTTTTTAAAAAAATTTTCTCTATTGATTTTAGAGAGAGGAAGGGAAAGAGAGTAAGGTAGAAACATCAGTGAGCACCCCTGCACCCCCCCTGCTCCCCACTGGGGATTGGGCCCAGAACCTGGGCATGTGCCCTGACTGAGAATCAAACTGGTGACCTCTTGGTGCATGAGTCAATGCTCAACCACTGAGCCTCACTGGCCAGATGATGTCTGTCTCTTTATTGTACTAATTTGTTATGTGTCTTCCTTATACCATTAACACTCTATTGTGCCTGGTAGAGAGCAGCTATTCAATCACTGCTTGAATAACTGAAGTATATGACAGACTGGTACTTGAATCCAAATCCTGTGTTTTTCTTATCATAATGATTCATCTTATGTGAGTATGTACATATTTCTCAGAATTTGGTTCCCAACACTGCATTTGGAGATCTGACCTTCCTGGAGCTCTTTTATTTGGCATTTAAGAGTAACCCTGCTTGAGCCCTTGCCAGTGTGGCTCACTTGATTGAGTGTCATTCCATGCACTGAAATGTTACTGGTTTGATTGGATTTGGGCTAGATTCCTGGTCAAGGCACATGCCCAGGTTGCGGGCTTGATCCTGGCAGCCAATCAATGATTTGCTCTCACATCAATGTTTCTCTCTCCCTCTCCCTTCCTCTCTCTCTGACAATCAATAAAAAATCTTGGGGAAAAGAATAACCCTGCTTGAAAAGGGCTATTTCAACAAATGGATGCTTTTGTGGCATCATCATTATCCAGTCATGTTTTCAGAGTTCACATAAACTGTTTAGTTTAAAATAGTCTATTTCTTTGAGAGGTCACACTTTTACCTTAAAATAATCAAACTTGTGGGAAGATTATATTTCCATTTGGATTTTGGGAGTGTGCTTTATTTGACTTTTATGCAGGTGCTACTAAAACCATTGTCTATAACTTGTAAGATAAGTGTTGGATGCCTGACTTTAATTTTTCTTGATTAAATCAAGGGACAAAAGTGGTTTGCTATATACATTTTGGAGGAAAGGTAGGCAGATTAGAAAAAATGCATACCCTTAAATATTGTTTTATTAAGGTTATTTACAAAGTAGATGAAAGTGAAAAAGGAATAACTTCAATTTACAATAGTCACAATTTAGGGAGCCATGGTAACATCTTAGTGATGAGTGTCAATTCAACTTGGTCGTTATCATTCCTAATTATTAAAGCTCATTTATTGTGGGTTTAAACCATCTGTTTTGGTGTTAATCCTTTAAAACTCAGTTGGTGGATGTTAACGTGATAAAGGGTAATAAAGCTTGAAATATGGCAGTTATTTGGTCTGCTTTACTTTTCAACTAATTGCATGCCAACTTAAGTGTTTTTGGGAAAAAGGAAAGGGGGGATTAATGCTGTAGTCAACTATTTTGATCTCAGCTTGAGCCCCGCACACCTGTCACTGGCTTGTGGAAGTTTTCCTCCATAATTAAGAGCTCCTTTCTTGTATTATTACTTAATTGGATACCACAAAAGCCTGGTAAAACAGTGGAATCCTCTTAATTGCATACCAGCTCTTAAACACAAATCACCAACGTTTAATGTGGTCTTGTTTTTATAAGCCTTCCCTAGAAACAGTTTTGATCTTCTTTAAATCCAAAAGGAAATGGTATGTCTTGGAGCATTGAGGATTCTGCTCTTTGTAAAAGTGGAAATCATATAACTTTGAACGTCTTTGGCAAAGAGTTGAAGAACATAATAATTAACGTTTATATGATGCTTTATGATTTGATCAAGTGCTTTTTCTTTATATTGTTTTTCTCTCATAACTGCATGAAGAAAGTTGTTATACTCAGGTTTTCCATTTTATCAGTGAGGAAACAGGGTCAGAAGAGTAACTTGCTCAAGGTTCCTCAATTAGTTAAGTGGTGGAGACTATGCAGACCCCAAAGCCTACCTCCTTTTTGGTTTCCTTCAGCACTTAGTCTGTGCCAAACAATTCACCATTTAATTAGATAATTACATGTAATGCTTGTTTTTTCTCAACCAGATTGTATATCTTCTAGTATGGGACCTCATCTATACCTATTGTTTCTCCCTAGTACTCAGCATAATGGTGGGAGAATAGTGGCCATTCATGCCCTGGCCGGTTTGGCTCAGCAGTTAGAGCGTCCGCCTGCGGTCCGGAGAGACCCGGGTTCGGTTCCCGCTAAGGGCACGTACCTCGGTTGCAGTTTTTCCCCGGCCCTGGTTGGTCGTGCGGGTGGCAGCCACTCGATGTGTCCCTTTCACATCGATGTTTCCCTCTCTCTCTCTTCCTCTCTCTCCCTCCCACTCTGTCTGTACAAAAAATGAAAAAATGTCCTCGGATGAGGATAAAAAAAAAAAAAGAAAAAAAAAATAGTGGCCATTCATGAATATTTATCGATGATGACAGAAGTTACAAATTTTTTAAATTGATTTTTTAGAGAGAAAGGAAGGGAAAGGGAGAGAGAGAGAAACAGAAACATCAATGTGAGAGAGAAGCATCGATCTGCTGCCTCCTGCATGCTGGGATCAAGCTAGCAACCCAGGCATGTGCCCTGACTGAGAATTGAACCGGCAACCTTTTTTTTTTATCCTCCCCTGAGGACATTTTTCCATTTTTTGTTCAGATAGTGTGGGAGGGAGAGAGAGAGAGAGAGAGAAACGACATGAAAGGGACACATCGAGTGGTTGCCACCTGCACGACCCATCCAGGGCCGAGAACAAACCACAACCAAGGTACGTGCCCTTAGTGGGAACTGAACCCGGGTCTCTGGACTGCAGGCCGACGCTCTAACCGCTGAGCAAAACTGGCCAGGGCACAACTGGCAACCTTTTGGTGCATGGGATGATGCCCAACCAACTGAGCCACACTGGCCAAGGCTAGCAGCTACAATTTATTGATTACTTTCTTCAGGTCAGAAATTGTGTAGATATTCTACATAAATTATCTCTAAACCTTACTTAACTAATAATAGCACTACCTGTTAGCTATTAGATAAGCAATGTTGCCTTCAGAGTTTAGGTTATACAGTTAACAAGCGAAAGAGCTAACATTGTTGGTTGAGTTATGATGGAAAATAGTTTTGATGAACCTTCCAGAGCATACACAGTTAGTCCATACTTAACATTGTCAGTAGGTTCTGCAACTTTAAGTGAAATAATGTATAATGAAACCAGTTTACTATAGGCTAATTGATATAAACAAGAGTGAAATTCACACAGCATCCCATTAGCACTGTAACAAAATGACTTCAGTGAAATATTATTCAAGGACCTGCTTGTTGTACTAAGAATATTTGAGAGGTCTGGCTTAGGTGAATGATAGAAATGAACATTAAAGTAAAAGCTGATAGGGATGAAATCTTGGTCTGGAATTGCTTGAAAAAGCCACCTGTGAATCTTTTCTTGTTCTGGTTTCATTGATTTTACCAATCCATTGCATCAGTATCAAATAATGAAAGGTATAGAGAGTAGTGGCATTAGAAATTCTGTTCACAAGGGTAGTGCATAGTAGTGTGATGCCCCATTGAATAGCTTAGTAAATGCCCCTTCCCTGGATCTCTTGTAAATGAATACCTTGCTTAATTAAATATTAATACACATTAATGCTTGACTGATGTTAAGGTAATGTTTTGACCCTGTTAGTAGGAAACCTTTAGCTTTTTATTGGGCTTTAAAATCAGAAATCAGATTAAACAAGAAATCAAATGGAAAAAGTCTAACTAGCATTACAGACTTCATTCTATGATAGAAAACAATAGTCACAAGATATCTGGATTATAGATCAAGATTTGAATCAGATGATACTGAGGACCTGCTACATATTTGCATACTATTGTCTTATATCATCTCTAAAAGAGCCCTTCTGGGTATTATTCTCCCAGTTTATAATGAGGGTCAGAGAGATGAAGAGAGGTTGTAAATATTCCCCTGTAATGTTTTAAATCACAGTCCTTCCTAAGATTGCAGCATTGAACCTCAAGATCAAGAATCATATAGGAGAACATATGCATAGCCCATAGGCACAAACAACTGCGGTGAAGGCCAGAGGAAAGGGGGTGGGGGCTGGGCGGAGGTGGGCAAATGAGGGGGGGGGGAGTATCTGTAAGTGTCAACAATGAAAAAAGAAAAGATAAAGCTCATTTTACTTCCCTTAAAAAATCATCATATAAAAGAGGATACTTAAATTATCCAAAAAATTATTGTCCAAAGTGAGTGAAGTGTCACTGTTTAGCCCTTAGTTAAGTTATACAAATACAAAAATAAAATCATTTCAGCAATGGAAGGAGTCCTGATAAAGATGTTGGCTTATAGATTTTTTTTTTTTTTCCTCACCTGAGGATATTTTTCCATATTTTGTACAGATAGAGTGGGAGGGAGAGAGAGAGAGAGAAACATCGACGTGAAGGGACACATCGAGTGGCTGCCACCCGCACGACCAACCAGGGCCGGGGACAAACTGCAACCGAAGTACGCGCCCTTAGCGGGAACCGAACCCGGGTCTCTCCGGACCGCAGGCTGACGCTCTAACCGCTGAGCCAAACCGGCCAGGGCAAAAGATTTTTTTTTCGTTATTGGTTTTTAGTGAGAGAGGAAGGGAGACAGAGAGAGAATAGAAACATCGATGAGAGAGAACATCAACTGGCTGCCTCCTGCATGCCACCCACTGGGGATGGGCCCACCACCTGGGCATGTGTCCTGACCAGGAATCGAACCGGCGACCTCCTGGTGCAGGGTCGATGCTCAACCACTGAGCCACACAGGCCGGCGGCTTATAGATTTTTTAAAAAGTGAATGGCTATTACTATTTCTAGTCTTGTATGCCATAATTTTAATACACTTATTAGGGTTATAGTAGGGCATATCAAATTTTTGTGGTGTTTTGGTGCATTTATTTCACAAAGGATTTAGAGTAGCTTACAATAGTGAAAATAAAATAATAAAGAGTCCGGATGGTGCGGCTCAGTGGTTGAGCGTCAACCCATGCACCAAGAGGTTGCCGGTTCAATTCCTGGTCAGGACACATGCCCAGGTTGTGGGTCCGATCCCCAGTGGGGGACATGCAGGAGGTAGCCAATTGATGTTCTCTCTCATCGATGTTTCTATCTATCTCTCCCTCTCACTACCTCTCTCTCTAAAATCAATAAAGGAAAGAAAAAGTTGTTTTGTACCAATGAGAATAGAATAATATATGTGTCTCCCCACTTGCTGTAGGCACGCTACATATTCACCTGTGAGTTTTCTAGAAACCTAGGAGGGAAGGATGACTTTTAAAAGGAGAAAACAGCCCAGCCAGTGTGGCTCAGTGGATTTGAGTGTTGCCCAATGGACTGAAAGGTCCTGGCTCGATTCCTGGTCAGGGCACATGCCCGAGTTTTGGGCTTGATGTTCAGTAGGGGGGCGTGCAGGAGGCAGCCGATCAATGTTTCTCTCTCACATCAATGTACTCTCTCTCTCTTCCCCCTTCCTCTCTCTGTAAAAAATCAATAAAAACATATTACAAAAATAATAAAAGGAGAAAATAAGATAGGTCCTTTGAGAAAGCAATTTAACATTTAACTGAGTTTATCATGCATAGGGAACAGCATATATATAGCTATATTGGCATAAAACCCGAACAAAATGCTCTTTGTTTACATGTTTTATACTGGTTAAAACAGTGCCTTTTAGTAAGGTCCTACTCATAGCAGAGATGGATTAAAATGTACAAGCTACTGCCCTGGCTGGTTTGGCTCAGCGGTTAGAGCGTCGGCCTGCAGTCCAGAGAGACCCCGGTTCAGTTCCCGCTAAGGGCACGTACGGTTTGTCCCCGGCCCTGGTTGAGTCGTGTGGGTGGCAGCCACTTGATGTGTCCCTTTCACGTCGATGTTTCTCTCTCTCTCTCTCCCTCCTACTCTATCTGAACAAAAAATGGAAAAAAATGTCCTCGAGTGAGGATAAAAAATAAAATAAAATGTACAAGCTACAGTTTAAAGTAGTATAGGGTAACTTCCTAGAGGTGGGGCATAATCTACACTTCTGTGATTGTAGGAGCTCAGAAGAGGGGGAGACCATTTTTGGCCTGGGTCACCAGGAGAAGCTTCCCAGTAGAGGAATAGGGAATCCAACATATATAGGTATCCCCACTTTTCAAAACTTTGCTTTACTCCCTTTGACTTTACAAAGAGCCTGTAATAGTACTGTTTTGCTAACTGAAAGAAATACAAATTTCTATTGGATTTTTGCTTTTATGAAAGAAGGCGAAAAGCAAAAATAGTGTTTAGTGTTTGTTTTGCAGCAAGCTGTTACAGAGGCAGTCCGCACCCGAACAGCAAGAGTGGCACTGCCAAACTTCTTTCCCTGGAGCTACACTCAGTATGCCAGCATCAAGCTGCTATAGCTTCGAACTGTGTCTATGAGCATCTGTGCTTTATCTGGATTTTTTTTTTTTTCTTTTTGGCATCCATTAGCAAGATGTGTGCTAAGGTATCAGAAAAGCCTAAGTGAGCTCGTAGGGTGTTGTTATGCTTAGTATAAAACTGGACATAATTAAGTGTTTTGAAGTGGTGAATGAAATGAAGACATTGTGCGAGCATTGAATTTTTGGTCTGGGAATGCTAAAATTTTTTTTTGTGTAAATTAATGGTAATTACTTCTACACCATTTGGGCTTAGGAAAAATTTCATAGGAACGCTCTACTTTCGGATAGCGGGGGAAACCTGTAGGCCCATTTGGCTGGAATTGGGACTTTGTGTAGGAGCCCAGACCACATTATAGGCACCCAGAGACTCCTGTTGCAGGATAGATTTCAACCTCTTTCCCATTCCTGGGGATTTGGGCTCCTCGTTTCTCTATACCAGTTACATTTTCTGCCAAGGCCCTCCTTTGTGGTCTGGTTTAATCCCTTTTTTCAGGATGGATATACACTAAGAAGCTACTTTTCCTCCTGTCCCACTATATGTTCAAACATACTTGCTCTTCTTGCAGTTTTTTTCCCCCTATATGACTTTATTTTTCCAACACACATATTTCTGCATCTTTCAGGCTCTTTTTTTGCTGTAAAACAGAGAGCTGGTGGTACATTCCTAAGTTCTTGATATATTTGTTAATGGTATAAAAAAATGTGCTTTGGCATGTAGAAGTAATAATACACTTTATAATTATGTTAATAATTTAAGGTTATGATAATTGTCATATTAGAGAAAATAGTTAATAGACTGGTCTCAGCAAGCAGTATCTTAATTTCTATTTAAAAATTATTTATTTTTTGCCCTGGCCGGTTTGGCTCAGCGGTTAGAGCGTCGGCCTGTGGTCCGGAGAGACCCGGGTTCGGTTCCTGCTAGGGGCACGTACCTTGGTTGCAGTTTGTCCCCAACCCTGGTTGGGTCGTGTGGGTAGCAACCACTCGATGTGTCGCTTTCACGTCGATGTTTCTCTCTCTCTCTCTCCCTCTCACTCTATCTGAACAAAATATCAAAAAAAAAAAAAAATGTCCTCGGGTGAGGATAAAAAATAAAAAAATAAAATAAAATAAAATAAAAAAAGATAAAAATTATTTATTTTTTAATCCCCACCTGAGGACATGCTTATTGATTTTAGAGAGAGAGAGAGGAAGGGGAAGGGGGAGAGAGAGAGAGAAACAAACATTGATGTGAGAGAAACATAGATCGGTTGCCTTCCCATAGTGCCCTAATGGCATCAAACCTGCAACCTAGGTATGTGCCCTGACCGGTCATTGAACTTGCAACCTAGGCGTGTGCCCTGACTGGAAATCGAATTTGCATCCTTTCAGTGTACAGGACAACACTTCAGCCAACTGAGCCACACTGGCCAGGGCAAAAGTATCTTAATTTTTTATTTTTGTTAATCTTCACTTGAGGACACTTTTTCATTGGTTTTTAGTCAGAGTGGAAGGGAGGGGGTGGAGAGAGAAAGAGAAACATTGATGTAAGAGAGACACATCGACTGGTTGCCTCCAGGGATCGAACCTGAAATCCTTCGGTTTGCAGGCTGGTGCTGTAACCGCTGAGCCAAACTGGCCAGGGCAAAAGTATATAAATTTTTAAGGTGGATAAGCTAGGGATATCAAAATTGAAAATGAAAAAAAGGTTTTATGCAACCTTGTACTATATATTTTTTTGATGAATAACATTCCATTACAAAACACCTTACATAGTATCTCGCATATTGTAGATACATAATAAGTATTTGTTGAATTGTATTGCTTTGAAAAAACCACTTCTTAATTTTGGAATAATTATAACAGGAAGTTGCAAAAAATAGACTTGAGTCCTGTGTATCCTTCCAACTTGCTCCAGTGGTGACATCTTATTTATATAATGTAGAACAATAGCAAAACCAGGTAAATTGACATTGGTGCAATACGTTAACTAGACTACAGACTTCATTCATTTTCACTATTTTTAACATGAATGCATTTCTTTGTGAAAGTATATGGTTCTATGCAGTTTTATCCCAGGTGTAGATTTTTGTCAAGCAAGATATAGAGCGGTTCCATCACCACAAAGGAACTCCCTTGTACTATCCACCCCACTTTATATTTGTACACACACTTCCCTCCTTCTCCCAACCTGTTCTGTCACTGTCCCCTGGCAATCACTAGTCTGTTCTTCATCTGTATAGTTTTGTCACTTTGAGAAAGATATATAAATGGAATCATATAATGTGTACCTTTTGAGGTTGACTGCAATAAGCATAATTCCCTTGAGATTCATCCAGATTGTTGCATGTGTCAACATTTGGTATCTTTTTTTGCTGAATAGAATTCCATCATAAGGATGTATCAATGTTGATGTAAGCATTTACCTGTTGAAGGACATTTTGGTTGTTTCCAGGTTTTTGCTATCCCCCTTCTGTTTACTTCTGGTCCTTTTGATAATCCTTAGTTCTCTGAAACATTGATGTGAGAGACACACATTAATTGGTTGCCTCCCCAACATGCCCCAACTGGGAATTGAACCTGTGACTGTTCATTGTCAACCACTGAGAGACACTGGCCAGGGCTAGTATTTGGGATTCAACTACATGTAAAATTACTGCCCTGGCTGGTGTCCTGTGCACCAAAAGGCTGCTGGTTTATTGCCTATCAGAGCACATGCCCAGGATTCGGGCTGGATTCCTAGTAGGGGGTGTGCAGGAGGCAGCTGATTGATGTTCTGCTCTCAACAATTGATGAAACTGATGTTTCATCAGTGTTTCTCTCTCTCTAAAAATCAATAAAAAAATAAAGTTTCTAAATTGGATGTGGATAGAAATGCCAATTGAAAGGAGGGTTATCTGACTTTGGCTCTAAGCTCCTGAGGATTGAACTTAATCTTCAGAATGATGCTCTTAC
Source organism: Molossus molossus (assembly GCF_014108415.1). Taxonomy (NCBI): domain Eukaryota; kingdom Metazoa; phylum Chordata; class Mammalia; order Chiroptera; family Molossidae; genus Molossus; species Molossus molossus. The sequence continues at coordinate 45,527,362 of NW_023425348.1, forward strand.
TTCTTTGTCCTTTTTTCCATTTCTTTTGATTTAGCCATTGCTTTCTTTTTAAGTAACATTTTTTTGTGTGGTTTGTAATAAAAAAAAAAAAAAAGGTAAATATATATAAATATAAAATTTACCATTTTAGCCCTGGCCAATTTGGCTCATTGTTTAGAGCATCGACTGGAGGACTGACGGGTCCAGGGTTCAATTCCCTGTCAAGTGTTGCAGGTTCGATGCTCAGTCCTTGTCAGGGTCGCGTGAGAGGCAACCAATCGATGTGTCTCTCTCTCTGGACCGCAGGCCGACGCTCTAACCGCTGAGCCAAACCGGCCAGGGCGATGTGTCTCTCTCACATCAATGTTTTTCTCTCTGTCCTCCTCTCCTCACCCTCCTTTCCACTCTAGCTAAAAATCAGTGGATAAACATCCTCTGATGAGGATAACAACAACAACAAAATTTACCATTTTAGCTATTTTACCATATACAGTTCAGTGACATTAAGTACATTCACATTGTTGTGCCACCATCCCATCTCCAGAACCAATCTCTCTCTCTCTCTCTTTCTCTCTCTCTCTCTCTCCAAATATATATACTTTTTTTTTCTAATCCATTTATCTATTGATGAATGGTTAGATTGCTTCTACCTTTTGGTGATTGTGAATTCCCTATTGCTTTTTAATATAATAGCAAGACTCCTCCCTCTCTTTTTTTCCCCTTCACACACATCTGCAGAGCAGCTTCTTTATGCTATTTTTAGTATTGGAGACATGGCAGTGGACAAAAACATGAGATTTTGGGGGCCCACATTCTGGTGTTGAGGATGGTACTCTCTTTGTAAGCCTTGCCAGGACCTGGGTTCTCTGATTTGCAGAGTTTGTGTCAGGCTGGGTATCAACAGTGTGCCACCATTTTGGATGTTGCTGCCCTTAGATCCATTTCCTTTTGTGTCTCAACTTTGACACCTTCTCTGAGAGGTCTTTTATGAACCCCCAGGCTGAATTGGTTGCTACTTCTCTGTGCTAACCACCCTCACTTATCTTTTTCATAATGCTACCTGTCTCTTCTATTGGAGTGAGCTTCTTCTGGGCTAGTGCTTTTATTGATTGATTCATGTGTAGCTGCTTGGCTAACAGTGCATGAGGCATTCAGGTCCTCTGGGACCAGACCCCTGATGACTTACTTCTGCAACCACAGCTTTCACCACTGCTTGCCTGCTTGCACTTTGTGCGTTAGCAACACTGAAATGAATGTACTTTTCCCAATCATGTTAAATTGCATGTATTCTCTGTGCTGTCCCTTTTTCTTAGAATGCCCTTCTCTCCTTTCTCCAGGTTCACACTTTTCTCTTTGAAATCAGTCATCTTCCACGAAGCTGTCCCTGACTGTCTCTAGACTATTTTGCCACATCCTTGTGCTATCTTTCTTCATGGTCTTTATCACACTGTATAATAACTGACAGGTTCCATACTCTCAAGGAACTCACAGATTTTAGCACTAGCTTTCTGCCATCTTCTTTATTCATTGAACTTGGCTTTGCTGTTGACAGCCATTCTGGGATGAAAGGGACCTCCTGGGAATCTGATTGGATTTCCTCTTTATTGCTCTCCCTTCCTGTTTCACCCTTGTAATTGTGTCAGTTCTTACTAGGATTAGTATAAAACTTTTGTATAAAGATAATATGCCTTTTATAATCTTCTCTCCTACCAGATTCTAAAGATATTGATAAATTCTGATGGTATTTAGTATCCTTGTTTTTCTTCTGTAAATCTCCTCCACCCTGTGGCTCTTTGAAAAATGCCTATTGTGGAAAATTTGAAAACTTGGCCAGTATCTCTCTATATCCTAAACTCACTATATCCTCTGTATTCTGCCATGAGAGATTAACTTCGAAAACTTTTAGTATTTTTTTTTAAGTTTTTTTCCTGTTTATTTTATATAAAGATCATACTATAGACATAGTTTTGTATGGTGCTTATTTAACATTGGATCATAAGCATTTTATAATGTCACTGAAATTTTTATTAAGCATCAGTTAAAAAATTTGGGGGGGTCTTTATTGATTTTAGAGAGAGAAGAAGGAGAGGGAGAGAGAAACAGTGATGAGAGAGAACATCAATCGGCACCCCCTCCTGCATGCCTCTCACTGGGGATTTGGCCCACAACCTGGGCATGTGCCCTGATCAGAAATTGAACCGGCGACCTCTTGGTGAATGGGTCGATGCTCAACCACTAGTCATACCGGCTTACGCATCAGTTTTAATGACTGTATGCTGTTGCATTGCATTATGTGATTTATTTATTTAATCACAGCATTTAGGTTACTTTCTATTTTTTGGATGTTACAAATAACATTGTGATGAACATCTTTGGTTGTAAATTTTGGTCTATTTTTTGATAGCTTTCTTCTGATAAAATTTAGAAATGCTGTAATTAGAGTAAGAGGGCAAATTTTTAAGGCTCTTGCTACATACTGTCAAGTTCTAGTTCATTGCAGGGACTTAGTAATAAGTATTTGTTAAATGAAAGAATAAATACTCCCAGAAAGACTGTATCTAGTCATGCTTTCTACAGGAGGGGATGAGTGCCTATAACCCCCATACACCTTTTTCATATCTGACCTTCTCAGTGTCCTCTGTCCTTATTTGTTCATAGTTAGGGCTTTATCCTCTTGTTAGTTTCAGCTTTAATTGCTTTCTCTATGCTCAGGCCAAATAAAATCAGGGCTTTGCTTCTTATTTGGTCACTTTCCTTTTTCACCTTTCCATCATTTATTGGTAGTATCTTCTGACTCAGAGGTCTCTTCTTGCAACCACAGAGATTTGGAAAAACTTGACCAATCCCAGAGTTAAGGTTTAGAATATATATATATAGAGCAAGCCCTAGTAGAAAAAAAATCTAGAGCTAGTTTCTTTTTTTTTTTTTTTATCCTCACCCGAGGACATTTTTCCATCTTTTGTTCAGGTAGAGTGGGAGGGAGAGAGAAGAACAGAGAGAGAGAGAAACATCGATGTGAAAGGAACACATCGAGTGGCTGCCACCCGCACAACCGACCACGGCCGGGGACAAACTGCAACCGAGGTACGTGCCCTTAGCGGGAACCGAACCTGGGTCTCTCAGGACCGCAGGCCGACGCTCTAACCGCTGAGCCAAACCGGCCAGGGCTAGAGCTAGTTTCTGAGAGACCACAGGAGATTCTAGTTCCTGTCCTAGCTGAGTGATCTTAATCTTTAATTTTTTTCTGGGATTCTGCTTCTTATCTGTAAAACAGGCCTACAGAATACTTCTACTTATGACACAGGCTTGGCAGAATGCATCAATTTACAAAACAATACATTTTTTTTTTGTCCTCACACAAGGACATTTTTGAATTTATCTTTAGATAGAACTGGAGAGAGAGAGGGAGGAAGAGAGAGAGAGAAACATCAGTGTGAGAGAGACACATCAACTGGTTGCCGGGGACAAACTGCAACCAAGGTACGTGCCCTTAGCGGGAACTGAACCTGGCACTCTCCAGTCCGTGGGCATATGCTCTAATGCTTTGGCTCTGATGCTGAGCCAAACCTGCCCGGGCAAACAATACATTCTTATTGAATGACTACTATGGTATGACTTTGTGATAAATTCATAGAGGGCTCGGCCAGTGTGGCTCACTGGTTGAGCGTCAACCCATGCACCAAGAGGTTGCCAGTTCTATTCCAGGTCAGGGCACATGCCCAGGTAGTGGGCCCAATCCCCAGTGGGGGGCATGCAGGAAGCGGCTAGTCGATGTTCTCTCTCATTGATGTTTTTATCTCTCTCTCCCTCTCCCTTCCTCTCTCACCAAAATCAATAATAAAAAATAAATAAATTCAGAGAATTATTTCTCTTGTCACAGAACTATGATATCTTTATTCATTCAACCATTCATTTATTATTTATTCTGCTGGTCAAAAGATATTTATTGAGGTTTTATGCTAAGTATTAGATGGGAGGATGATGGCAAATAATTGTAATTCAGCGTGTGAAATATGCTATGATATTGGTATGAAATAGTAAGAGCAATAGCAACTAAAGTGTAGTGATTGCCTGCTCTGCCAGGCACTGTACTAAACCCTTTACCCATGTTTCTTCATTTAATCCTCATAATAAACTTTTTTTTTTTTTGGCTTTTATTTTATTTTATTTTATTTTTTTAATAAATTTTTTATTTATTTTTTTTGTTACAGATATTTTACCTTTTTACCCCATTGGCACCCCCCACCCCACCCCAGCTCTGCCCCGTCCCCGGCTTAGTTGTCCATGTCCATTGGTCATGCATACATGCATATAAGTTCTGTGGTTTATCTCTTCCCACCCCGCCACCCCCTCTTCTGAGGGATATCAGTCTGTGCCCTACTTCCATGTTTCTGGGTCCTCACAATAAACTTTTAAGGTAGGTGCATAATTACTGTTATTTACAAATTATAGTGAGGTACAAAGGAGAGTGTAAAAATAGGCACAATTTATTAAATGCCCACATGAGCCTGATGCTCTATATATTTTTTATGTACATTTTTTTTCATCTTAACCACAACTTTGCAAGGTTAGGTATTATGATTTTACACTTGAAGAAATAATCTCAGGAAGGTTTAAGCAATGTGTTAAATTCATACAGTTTGTAAGAAGTAGAAGTTGGAATTGAACCCAGTTTTAGTCTACTTCCAAAGCCTTGGTTCTTCAAATTTTGTTGACACAAGGCAGGAGGGTAGGTAAACTCTTTAGGCTAAGGAACTATGGGATTAGTGATATCAGAGTCCATTGCCTTGAAGAGAATAAGAGGTAAAACTGAAAGATACGTTCTCAAAATCGTGAGGTTGTTTCTTCCATGTCCCCATATGTCTCTTCTTCTCTAGAACAGGCTAAGAAATCCTCTCAAACAAGCTTAAGTATGTAGATACTTCCTAAGTATTGTACTTGTGGTTCTTGTTGCTGATGACACATGGCAGTTCTGAATTCTTTAAGCCAGGGCCTAATAATTGAAAATGCTGTATTCATCCAGGACAGCTGCACCATGCAACCAGACGGGCTTTAAAATTGGCATGTTCTTTAAAAAAAGCAGAACAACTAATTTAAAAATGTCAGTTTGCGACCTGATGTGCCATGTTACAATTTTCTATTTTTTCTCTAATAAAGAATAGGAAATGTTTTATTAAACTCCTGTGAAATTGTTATACTTGTTGCACACTGCACAGATGTGCTCAGCTGGCTGAAATGTTTTTCCAAAATTATGTGCAGTAGAAAGAGAAAAATGTGTAGTTTAAGTTTGAAGTCCAGAATGGCTTTTGAGTAAGAGTGCAGTGTAATTTTTTAGGGCTTATATAATTGCCTTTAACAGTTGCTTTTGTAGTTGTGCTATATAATCAAATTATGGTGTTATAGTTTAGAGAGTATAGACTAATGGAGAGAAACCCATTTAAAATAGGTTGTGTTTAAAACTATTTGCATCAGATGAGCACTGTCGCATCACTTCTTTTGTGTGTGTGTGTGTGGTAAAATATATTGTCTTTTTACTTTGTGCAGCAACTTCCTGACTGATCGTCCTGTTCCTGTCTTCCCTCCCCCAGCATCGTTCATACTGCTTCTCTGTGAGCTTTGTTAAATATATATTGCAGTCCTTTTTCCTGCGTTAAAACCTTCAGAGGTTTCCTATAGCTTTGAGGATAAAATTCAAACCCCTTAGTTTTGCTTCCAAAGTTGTTTTTTTTTAATTATTTGGCCTCTGCCTGCCTCATTAGTCTCAAATTTTCTTTCTCATGTTGTTCCTGTCAGACTGAACTCCTTGACATTTACTGTCCAGGTGACATTCCTGTACTATCATAAATGCCATTGTTTCTATTTGTGACATCTTCCCGCCCTTTCGTCATCTCCTAACCTCTTAATTACCCTTTAAGACATAGCCTGGGCATATTTCTGATCAGCCTCCCTGTGGTTCCACCTTGCCCCCCCAGTAATCCCCACCATATTTTACTACTGGGTTCTGAGCCTCTCTTTGTGCTCTTCATAGTTCCCCTTATCATGGAATACTTATCGCTTTGCATTATTACAATTTACGTTTCTGTCTGCCACTAGAACTTATTTGTTTCTCTTTAGCTCCTAGCCCTTAATCGGTCCTCAGAAAATGTGTGCCAAATTACTTAAAAAATAAATGTAAATAGCATACTGAGTATATATTAATTCATGGAGTCCCAAAAAGTGTGATAAATTTCTAACAGTGTCTTCCTGTTATTTTTGCCAAGTTGTGAGTTTGCTGAAATATTTGAAAGAAGTTTCTTTTAGAATCACCTGCAGTTTAGTTACATGCTAAACCTGTAAAAGAAATAAGCCATTGCCCTGGCCGGTTTGGCTCAGCGGTTGGAGCGTCAGCCTGCAGACCAGAGAGCCCCAGGTTCAGTTCCCGCTAGGGGCATGTACAAAAAGGAAAAAAAAAAGAAATAAGTCATCTTCTTCATCAAGTCTCACATAAATAGTGGAGATTTGTTTTGAAGATAGGGACCTAGCAAAGGCTTTCTGATGATCTCTAACTATTGTGGTTTCTACCTCTGTCCACAAGTTGGGATGATTCTAGCCTATAAGAGACATTGAATATTTGGAATAGAGGCCCTGGTGGTATGTGATCATAAGAAAGGTAGAACAAGCTCTTTATTACCCAGTGTCATTCCTAAGAGATAGTTACTGGTGATTTACTAAGTGCTAAGATAAAGAAATAAGTTAGTCATAGTTCCTGCCAGACTGATTGCTAGACAGTGTCAGGGAACATATATAACCTAGACACACAGTAGAATTTTCTGCAATGAGAAATGTTTTATATCTGTGTTGTCCAGTATGGTCGTCACCAGCCACATATGGCTCTTGAGTGCTTGAAATGTGGCCAGTGAGACTAAGGAACTGAATTTTACATTTTATTTAGTTTTAATTAACATAAATTTGAATTTAAGTAGCTACTTGTGTTTAGTGGCTACTGTACTGGAAAGCACAGCTCTAGAGGGGCAAATCAGCCCTGGCCAGTTTGGCTCAGCGGTTAGAGCGTCGGCCTGCGGTCCGGAGAGACCCAGGTTCGGTTCCCGCTAAGGGCACGTACTTCGGTTGCAGTTTGTCCCCGGCCCTGGTTGGTCGTGCGGGTGGCAGCCACTCGATGTGTCCCTTCACGTCGATGTTTCTCTCTCTCTCTCCCTCCCTTCCTCTCTCTCCCTCCCACTCTGACTGTACAAAAAATGGAAAAAATATCCTTGGGTGAGGATAAAAAAAAAAAAAAAAAATAGAGGGGCAAATCAGTAGGGAGACGGACATGTAAATAAGGAAGTTTAATTAAGTGTAACAGGTGCTGTGATAGAAATATATCTAGGGTTCTATCTAGAATTGGGTCAGATATATCGGGGGGAAAAGGGAACCCAAAATAAGTAGATTAGTTAGTCCTGGACATGAGGAGGGGGATTCAAGAAAGTGTCATAGTTTTATGAGTCTTAAAAGATGAGTGGGTATACCTGGTTGTCACATAATGTTATCTTAAAGAGTTACCATTGTCTTAGAATATTTCTAGGTTACCAGTTTTCCAAGAATCAAAATATAATAAAACATAGTTACTCCTAAAACTTCACTGTACATGACAGACAAGAGCAGAGCAAGGATGATGGGCCAGTCAGGTACAGAAGTTCACAAAGGTAGATAGCCCTGGGTGCCTAGCAACGGGCAAAACTGGGAAAACAAGGAGCTCGTCCCCAGGGTAATCTTTCCTCCCCTACTCCCTGACCTTTCATATTGCTGGTCACATGGTTCCACATCAGATACATTTAGGCCTCAGTTGTGTTTCAGCTCCAGGCCCAGAAAAATAGTAAAACCAGACAAGTGATGTCATGACTGATACCAAGAACAGCTTCATTGATTAATGACCCCCTGCCCTGGTGCCCACCGATCAGTAGAGACCACGACCCTGAAAGGACACACCTGGAAAGCTGATGAATATTGTATTGGGATCCTCCCCTGAGACCTCCAGATGAATACCCTCAAGACAGAGCACCCAGTGTGGCTCTCTTTTGAGCACACCTTTGCTTTCCCCATCCTCTTCCCTCAGGAATGTTTTCCTTGCCTCTCTCTTTCTCCTAAGCTCCAAGGGCCCTTCTTTTGCTTCTGTAACTTGTTTCCTAAGCTCATTTCTTTTATTATGGCTCATTTCTTCTACCTCTGTGACTTTCTAAATAAACTCTCTTATAGTTTGAGTCTTGGCTCTGAATTCTTTCTTAGCCAGAACTCAAGTACCAAGGTTGCTGAACTGAGGTTGGGTCTGACTCCACTGGTCTAACACCTGGTGCTGTTTTTGCCGCCAACATTACTAGATAAAATCGATGACAAAGCTGGTATATTGAGAATTCCTTTTTAAAATATAATAATAGTAGACATTAGTTGGCACTTGCATTTTAAAATGGAAAAAATGTTCAATTTTTGCATGAACAAGCAGCACTTACTAGATACAGCCTAATTTTCTACACACTGGCAATGGAGTAACATAAGTATGTTTTGGCTGGTATGAGATCCATTATTTAGAGGAGCATACCATACCCTGTATTAATCTGTATGTGGATGTATGTCCATACTAAAACAACAACATGCTATCATTGAATGTAGGATGAGTGCTAGGGACATGGCTACCTAATGTCAGGAAAGGAAATGAACACTGGTCTGGGACAATTATAATAGAGTATGTAAAATGAATGGAACCTGATTTGTCTCATGAAAGGTAGATAGAACTTAGGTAAACCACATTTTTGTGGTGATGAATCTTGTGGGAACTGTGGCAACTAAAGTTGCTGAAGCAGGTCTGCAGGGCACATTTAAGGGGCAGTGGGTTCATGTTTGGCAGGTACTTAGAGTTTTTGAAAAGATGCTTTTTGAAAGAGAGAAGAGCCAGTTTGCAAAAGAGCCTTATATGTGAATTAAGGTGTAGTGGGGAGCTGTATGAAAGTTTTATTTGGGATTTGCTGTCACTTTTTTCAGAAGCAGTTGTGGGTTATCTAGAATTCCTGGGGAGATGGCCTGTTGATGGACTGTGCTTTTGTGTGTTTGGGCATTTATGAGGTGTTGTGGATTGCATGATGGGTGATGATAAGAACCCTTTTGTGTAGTAATAGTACATTGTGGAAAAGATGGAGTAATCCTTTCAATCTGATTTTATTAATTTACCCATTATTTATATTCAACAAAGTAGAGTGCCTGTCTGTGCCAGATTCTGTGCCCTTGGAGTCTAGATGTAAGTTACAGTTTCAACCCTCAAGAAGCTCATAATTTGACTTTTGTCTGGTGTGAGTTCTTGTTTGATAAATTAGGGGCACCCAGTCCGTCCTGGGGAGTATGGATAAGGGCCCTGGTTGGTGGTGCTGACCATCCATTTTAGATATTCTTTAGTTTCTGCCATGTGGCCATGATTCCTTTTTCGCCCTAGTAGATGCTATTTTCTCCCCTCATTTTTCCAGCCAGAGAATTCTTGTTTGCCCTGAAGCCTGGCTAGAACACTGTGGCTGTTTCTATTTCTGTCACTCTGTGTTAATTAGGTTAATTATGGCTTTAAAAAAATTCTATCTGTATATGTATGTTTGTCTAAGGGAGAATAGAGGAGAGGAAGTATAGTCAAATCTCTGAGCTAAAAAAGCTCTGCTGCAAGCATCCCAACCACTAAGTGAGCCGGAAGTGCTCCTCTCCTGAGATACCCCAGGGTCATCATACATTATGATAGCTAATAGTTATAAGATAACCAAGAGAAAAATGAAATGTCAACTTGAAATAGAATAAGCCAGCAAACCAGGCAATTCAAGTATGAAGGAAGAAAAGCAAAGAACTAATATTTATTGAAGAGCAAACACTGATCTGACTGCTTTGCATGTAGTACTTTATCGACCCTTGAAAATGGATGATATTTTTTCCATTTTGCAGAGGAGGAAATTGAGGTACAGAAAGGTGAAATAGAATGTCCGAGTTTGAATTTTGACTCCTCTACTTTTTTTTTTTTGTTATCCTCACCCGAGGACATTTTTGCATTCATCTTCAGATAGCATAGGAGGGAGAGAGGAAGGAAGAGAGAGAGAGAAACATCTATGTAAGAGAAACACATCGAGTGGCTGCCACCCACAAGACCCCAACTGGGGCCAGGGACAAACTGCAACCAAGGTATGTGCCCTTAGCAAGAACCGAACCCGGGCTTCTCTGGTGTGTGGGCCGACACTCTTAACTGCTGAGCCGAACCGGCCAGGGTTTCCTCTTCTTTTTTCTCCTTTGCTTTTTAGTTGGGAAATCTTCACAAGTTATTTTAACTATGATTCTTTCTTGGTTAAAAGAAATGAGGAAGGGTGGCAGCCAATAATACTTAAGTGAAGGATTCTTTTTGAAGATTAAATGAAAAACCTCCTATGAAGAAATCTAATTCAGAAACATAGTAGGTGCTTAGTTAAGTTTGGTTTAATGTGAGCCTATTTTGTTTAATCAGGCATTCCTTTTAAGGAAAGAATTAAAATGCCTGGAAAGACTAAGAAATTTTTACAAAGAAATATGGAGAATTAATAAATGTGGGCTCTGGCCAGGTAGTCTAGTTGGTTAGAGCATCGCCTTGATATGACTAAGAAATTTTTACAAAGAAATAAGGAGAATTAATAAATGTGAGCTCTGGCCGGGTAGTCCAGTTGGTTAGAGCATCATCTCAATATGCCAAAGTTGTGGGTTTGATCCCCAGTCAGGGCACATACAAGAAGCAACCAGTGAGTCCATGAATAAATGGAACAACAAATTGATCTCTCTCTTTCTCTCTGTCACTCCCCCTTCCTCTCTATCTCTAAAATCAATAAATTTAAAAAAGAAACGTGGCCAAGGGTTTAATACAGCTAACAATATATTTATTATATAATATATTGTGTTTATTTGATAGAAGCTACAGGAGAGAAAGGAATGCATGTACTGAGGAACATTCACTGACCTTCCTTGAGTAGTAGTGACTGATTATGCAGAAAGTTAGTTCTGTGTCCCTCTGTTCCATATTCAGGCTTCTCCTTAGGCACTGTTCATCCGCTTAGCACTTTAGTTTGGCTTATTGTACTGCCTTGGTTTTTTTGTTTTAAGTTTTTGTTCTTTAGATAAATAGTAGTAAATACATTTCATAAACTATGAAGTATGAGGGAATGATGAACTTAAGTAGAAACAAGGGAGATTTGCTTAGTGTTGGGCATGGCATAAGTTTTGGGATGGAAATACAGAGGGTAATGTTTGTTCTGCAGAACCTTGGGCTAAAGGAGAGAGTCCTTACCTAGAGCAAATATGAAAACTACTCAGAAGTTCAAAGTTACACAGAGGATGCTGGTGGTATTTGAATCTGACAGTATTGGAGGGCATTATTGAAATTGGGATGCTGGAGACTGGGTTCTTAGTAGATGTATATGGGTGTGTCTCCTGCCTGTTATGATTTAGAACTGTCATTATTATTATTATTTATTATTTTATTTTTATTGTTGAATGTATTACAGATGTTCCTCACTTTTCCCCCATTGATCCCCTCCTCCCCACTTTCACCCCCCTCCCGCCTTTTCCCCCACTGTTGTCTGTGTCCATTGGTTATGCATTTAGTTCTTTGGTTTATTTCTTTCCACCCCCCCAGTCCCCTTCTCTTTGAGGTTTGTCATTCTAGCAACTAATTTGTACTTCTTAATCCCTTCACCTTTTTCACCCATTCCCCTGACCCCCCTCCCATCTGGCAACCAACAAAATGTTCTCTGTATCTATGAGAATGTTTCTGTTCTGCCTGTTTATTTTGTTTGTAGATTCCATTGCCGATAGATAAGTATTCATTGCCATTTTGTTTGTTCATATATTTTATCTTTTTCTTCAAAAAGATCCTTCAACATTTCATATAATAACGGTTTGGTGGTGATGAACTCCTTTAACTTTTTCTTGTCTGGGAAAGTCTTTATATGGCCATAGATTCTAAATGACAGCTTTGAAGGATAGAGTAACCTTGGTTGTAGGTTCTTGCTTCTCATCACTCTAAATATTTCTTGCCACTCCCTTCTGGCCTGCAGAGTTTCTTTTGAGAAATCAGCTGACAGTATTATGGGAACTCCTTTATAGGTAACTAACTGCTTTTCTCTTGCTGCTTTTAAGATTCTCTCTTTGTCTTAAACCTTTTGCATTTTGATGTGTGGGCCTCTTGGGGTTAATCTTGTTTGGGACTCTTTGTGCTTCCTGGACTTGTATGTCTGTTTCCTTCACCAAGTTAGGAAAGTTTTCTGCCATTATTGTTTCAAATAAGTTTTTGATTTCTTGTTCTCTCTCTTCTCCTTCTGGCACCCCCAAGATGCGAATGTTGGCATGCTTGAAGTTGTCCCAGAGGCTCCTTACACTCTCCTCATTTTTTTGGATTCTTTTTTCTTTTTGGTGTTCCGATTGGGTGTTTTTGCTTCCTTGTATTCCAAATCGATGGTTTGCTTCTTGGCTTTACCTACTCTACTATTGAATCTGTGTAAATTATTCTTTATTTCAGTTAGTGTCTGCTTCGTTTCTGACTGTGCATCCTTCATTTCTGACTGGTCCTTTTTTATGCTCTTGAGGCCATCACTAAGTTCATTGAGCATCCTTATAAGCAGTATTTTGAACTCAGCATCTGTTAGGTTGCTTAAGTCCATTTTGCTTAGTTTTTTTCCCCCTGGGGTTTTGTTCTGTTCTTTCATTTGGGACCTGTTTCTTTGTCTCCTCATTTTGGCTGCCTCCCTGTGTTTGTTTCAGTGTATTACTTAATGAGAGGTATGGGGCTAGCTGAGACCAGATGCTGCTTGTTTGAAAGGATTTAGGAAAACCTGAAGCAGGGTCCAAGACAGGCCAATCCTATGGTGAAGCAACTGGCAACAGCTTGGGTGGGCCGGAAAGTTGGATGGAGCAGGGCCTCAGGGAATCACCAGGGCGGGGCCTCAGGGAATCACCAGGGTGGGGCAACCAATGTGAGCCAGGTTGCTGGAGTCCCAGATGAGGCTGCTGTCTGCTGCCCCAGGGAAGGGTTCACCAAAGAAACAAAATCCTCTGACATCTCGTTTGTCCTGGATAAAGCCCCCTCTCCAGCCCTTGCTCCAGTGCCAAACAGCTCAGTTCTTCCCTGTATGTGTTTGACGCCCCTTGAGCTGCCTCCCCTCCAAGCTTAGAGGGAGCAAGTCCGATAAGTCTGTGCGCGGGCCCTTTAAGAGGAGCTGCCTGGGGCTCCAGCCACCTCAGCCTCCCTGAGCCTCAGTTCCTGCTGGTTTTTCCAACCAGAAGTTATGGGGACTTCTCTTCCTGGCACTGGAACCCTGAGCGGGGTGCCTGGTGTGGGACGGGGACCCCTCAGTCCTCAGGGAGGACCTTCCCAGCCGAGGTGTCCTCCTGATTTTTATCCACCACATGTGGGTGTGGGACCAGCCCGTCCGCATCCATTTTAGGTGGTTTTGAATGATGATTGTTATGTAGTTTAGTTGTAACTTTGATGTGGTTGTATCTCATTATTATTGTTTTTTTTTTATCCTCACCCGAGGACATTTTTCCATTTTTTGGACAGATAGAGTGGGAGGGAGAGAGAGGAAGAGAGAGAGAGAGAGAAACATCGATGTGAAAGGGACACATCGAGTGGCTGCCACCCGTACGACCAACCAGGGCCGGGGACAAACTGCAACCGAGGTACATGCCCTTAGTGGGAACCGAACCCAGGTCTCTCTGGACCACAGGTCGATGCTCTAACCGCTGAGCCAAACTGGCCAGGGCTATTACTGTTTTTTTAAACTCAGCCTTTATTGTTGAATGTATTATAGATGCCCCCCCTTTGTTTCCCATTGACCCCCTCTTCCCTAATCCCACTCCCCTCCTGCCTTCTCCACACTATTGTTGATGTCCATTGCTTATGCATATATGCATAGATCTTTGGTTTATCTCATCCCTGCCTTTTCCCCTTCCCTTTGAGGTTCATCAGTCTGACAACCAATATGTACTTCTTAATTCCTTCATCTTTTTCACCTATCCCTCCAGCCCCCGCCCATCTGGCAAGCAACAAAGAATTCTCTGTTTCTATGAGTCTGGTTCTATTCTGCTTGCTCATTTTGTTTGTAGATTCAATTGTTGATAGATAATGTATTTATTGCCATTTTATTGTTTATATTTTTGTTGTTCTTCTCCTTTAAGAAGACCCTTCAACATGATGAACTCCTTTAGCTTTTTCTTATCTGGGAAACTCTTGATATGTCCATCGAGTCTAAATGATAACTTTGCAGGATAGAGTAATCTTGGTTGTAGGTCATTGCTTTTTATCACCTTGAATATCTCTTGCCACTCCTTTCTGGCTTGCAAAGTTTCCTTTGAGAAATCAGTTGACAGTGTTATGGGAGCTCCGTTGTAGGTAACAAACTGCTTTTGTCTTGCTGCTTGTAAGATACTCTCTGTCTTTAACCTGTGGCATTTTGATGATGAGGTGTCTTGGTGTGGATCTCTTTGGGTTCATCTTGTTTGGGACTCTGCTTCCTGGACTTGTATGTCTGTTTCCTTCACCAAGTTAGGGAAGTTTTCTGCCATTATTGTTTCAAATAGGTTTTCGGTTTCTTGTTCTCTCCCTTCTCCTTCTGGCACCCCTGTGATATGAATGTTGGCACGCTTGAAGTTGTCCCAGAGGCTCCTTATATATACATCCTCATTTTTTTGTATTCTTTTTTCTTTTTGCTGTTCTGATGGGTGTTTCTTGCTTTCTTATATTCCAAATTGATGGCTTGCTTCTTTGTTTTACTTACTCTGCTATTGACTTCCTGTAAATTATTCTTTATTTCATTTAGTGCATCCTTCATTTCTGACTGGTCCTTTTTTATGTTGTTGATGTTCTAAGTTCCTTGGAGGTCTCCTTAAGTTTCTTGAAGGTCTTACTAAGTTCCTTGAGCAACCTTATAACCTGTGTTTTGAACTCTGCATCTGATTGATTTCTTATCTCCATTTCGTTTAGTTCTTTTCCTGGATTTTGTTCTTTTCTTTCATTTGGGACATGTTTCTTTGTCTCCTCATTTAGGCTGGTTCCCTGTGATTGTTTCTATGTGTTAGCTAAAGTTGCTATGTCTCCTAGGCTTTGTAGGGTGGCCTGTTGTAGGTGTCCTGTAGGATCCAGAGGCACAGCCTCCCTGATTACCCCTGCTGGGCCCTCGAGGTACACCCCTAGTATGGACTGTATATCCTTCTATTGTAATTGAGTCTTGATTGCTGTTGGCACATCAATGGGAGGGATTTACTCAGGCTGATCAGCTGCAAGAACTGGCTGTGCCCACTGTTCCTCTTGGAGGATCAGCAGTGTAGTGGTCCACCACACAGAGCAAGACTTACTTCAGCATGGCTCTGGTACCTACTGAGTCCACTCATTGAGTGTGTCACTTGTGGAGGTGGTTGGGTGGTAGTGCTTTGCAGTGTTTTGAAGTTGTCCACTGGGTGTGCGGGCTCTGGGGCAAGGTCATCCCCTGCCTGTGTTCTACCTGGCGCCACCCGACATAGGCTACAAAGTGATCTGCAGACGGCTGCTTTTTGTGCTGGGCTTGGAAGTGCCCAGGAAAAGCCAGGTTGTGAACCAAGGTTGGCTGCTGCTAGTGCCAGGCCTGGGGCCACTTAACAAGAGGTATGGGGCTCTCTGAAACCAGATGCTGCTTGTTTGATAGATTTTAGGAAACTCTGAAGCAGGATTCAAGACAGGTCAATCCTATGGTAAAAAGCCTTTGGAAACAGCTTGAGTGGGCCGGAAAGTTGGGTGGGGTGGGGCCTCAGGGACTCACCAAGGCGGGGCAAACTGTGTGTTGTTGGAAAGCTGCCTCTCCAGCCCTCGTCCCTAGACCAAAAAGCTCAGTTCTTCCCTGTGTGTCTCTGGTGCCTTTCAAGCTGCCTCCCCGCCGAGCTTAGAGGGAGGAAGTGCGGGTAAGTCCATGTGTGGGCCCTTTAAGAGGAGCTGCCTGGGGCTCCAGCAGCCTCAGCCACCCTCATCCTCAGTTCCCACTGGTTTTTATAGTCAGAAGTAATGAGGACCTCTGTTTCTGGCACTGGAACCCTGAGCTTGGCGCCTGGTGTGGGATGGGGACCCCTCAGTCCTCAGGGAGGACCTTTCCAGCCAAGGTGTCCCTCCTGATTTTTATCCACCATAGGTGGGTGTGGGACCAGCCTGTCCCCACTTCTTCCTCCCCTACCAGTCTCCATGTGGCTACTTCTTTAATTTCGTAGTTGTAGGTAAAAGGTCTGAGTCGTCGGGCGATCACATCTACAACGCAAGGCCAATTTAGAGTAAAATGGCTTTAATGGCCTTAGGTGTAGGTGGCTGAGCTGAAAAGGGTTCAGCCCCGAATCACAGTTGGGGTGTAGGTTATATACTCTACTTCTAGCTTCCTGCAGTTCCTGCTGGGTATACTCTGCCTGGCCCATTGTCGACTTTGCAGTTGGACTGGTCTGGTATCTCGTCCTGAATCTGCTGGGTGATTCATTGCCTTGTGGATAATACAGATAGTCTGCACTCAACAGAAGACTAAGCAAAGGTCATGCAAGCAACATGATTCTTCAGTTTCTGCCTTTTGCAAGCTTTTACCCTTCTTAAAAAAATTTAAAAAAAAATTTTTTATCCTCACCTGAAGACACTTTTCCATTTTATGATCAGATAGAGCGGGAAGGAGAGAGAGAAACATAGACGTGAAAGGGACACATCGAGTGGCTGCCACCGGCACAACCCAACCAGGGCCAGGGACATACTGCAACCGAGGTACATGCCCTTTGCGGGAACCAAACCCTGGTCTCTATGGACCTCAGGCCAATGCTCTAACCGCTGAGCCAAATCTGCCAGGCCTACCTTTACCCTTTAAAACATTACTAACCCTTTTATTCCCATCTTATAATAATGATGAAAAGGAAAAAGGGGTGATATTTCTCTGTCTATTTCCTGCAGGTGTGGGGTTGTCGTGGACTCCTAAAAAGAATTTGTTAGATGACTTCCTGGGGAATGGGGCCATAGGGTCCTTTTACCTGTGCTAGAACAAATTGTCCAACTTCCTCGTTGATTAAAATTTGCAGTCAGTTTTGTCCAAACTTAGTAATCAGGTGCAAGAGGCAGGGTCTCCGAAAAGCAATAATAATAAGGCTATTACTAGGATCCTATAAAGGAGAGTAGCCAGGTTAGTTTAGGCACGGCTGCCTCCATAGTTGTCCAGATAGATTGGGCTAGGTGATCATGACTGAATTCTTTTAGCCACTGGGCATTATCTAGAATTCATTGTGTCCTCTCCTCAACCTGTTTGGTTGAGTTAACAGAGAAGCAACAAGATGTATTTGCTATCATGCATAGACCTCCGTCTTTGACCAGTAAATAGTCTAGTGCAATGCGATTATGTATTACCATGCAGGCAAGAGAATCGAGAGATTTGAAAGAAGTTTGAAATTTTCACCGGTATCTCCACCTATATTTGCCGTGGTGGCGGTTATGTTTTTTTGCTGTTAAAGATTATAAGTAATTCTTCCCATGAGGCCCTCAGTGGTAATTGCAGCTATGACTCCTGCTATGAGGAGTCCAACTTCCCTTTTTGCCCTGTGATGGCTTCTGGTCTCAGGGCTTGATGAGGTTGAATTAGGGATGAAGGAATGGATTAAGGTATTGGCTGGGGTGACATAGCCTACTGCCCATAAGCCACCCTGTTTTTCTGGGATTAGGCATTGAATAGCAATTTCTCTCCTGGGATCAGACATGTTTAGTGCACCTAAAAACATCATTCCCGCTGGTAAGCAAAATAGTCCAGTCATATTTGGGCCTAGGGAGGTGTTCTCACAGTGTCTTGAATGATTAAACCATGATAAAGGGAGGAGAGGGCTATGCCACCGGATCTGCACCCTGGATGGTGACTAATTTCCCTGGTGTGATTTTTTTTTTTTTTTTTTTGGTATTGCATCAAGTCCCTCTCAGCTTGCACCTATAAATTCCCATTGCAGGGATTAGACACATCATGAATAGTTAGATTACAGGTACCCCTTGAAAGGTTATAGTGAGAGATATTATACATGGTGCCTGTTTTCATGGTCTGTATTCGTACTGAGAATCAAGATCAAGAGAGCTTTTACCTTTCTGCTCCACAGGAGGTTTCTGTCCTCCCTGAGATCGCCTTAGGACATCTGCATTATTGATTGACAGGTGTACCGTCCCAGTCAAGTTCCCCACCTAGCACCGGAGCAGGTGGCGCAGGAGCAGGTGGCGCAGGCGAGTGTGTGGCACTAGAAGCAAGAGCCCCTCGGGGCTTGTCCCCCCTCCCTGCTTCACTGGGTCATTGAAAAATGATAAGAGTAGTGGTATTTCACCAGAGGCCAGCAAGGACCCTGCATGTTAGGAGAGGAAGCAGATTCTTGGAGGAGACAAAGTAAAGAATGAGAGTGGTTGGGGAGAGGAGGAGTAAAGGTTAAAGTAGCGTGGAGTTTAGATAAAATGTCCCACTCTAACAAGGGAGTAGGGCAGGCAGGTAGCACTAAAAAAGAGTGGAGAAAGATACAAGGGCCTAAAGAACAAGTGAGTTGTCTGGGTTGTCCTGGGTTGCGATATTTGGCCGTTATTTCCCACAACTGAAACCCCAAAGCGTCGAAGAGGTCCCCTGAACTCAAGGAGGGCAGAGTAGGTTGCCCTGGTATCGATTAAAAACGAAATTGGCCTACCTGCTACCATCAGAGTTACCTGAGGTTCAGAGTTTTAGATGATGGTTGGGGCGTCCATTCCTGGGCATCTTTAGTCTTCAGCCGCCAGGCCAATCAGATCAAGACCTGGAGGCTTGATCCACCAGCCTGAGGAAGGAATGAGGACTGACTCTGCGCAGTCTGTCTGCAGTCCGACTTCCAGTGGGGTCCTCCACACTGAGGACATGGCTTAGGCAGTGGTCAAGGATTGGGGCATTGCCTCACCCAATGGCCAGTCTGATTGCACTTAAAGCAGGGACCTGGGGGTCCGCTCTCCTGATTCTGGTGGGTGCCCTTCTTCGTTCCCTTAAAGGGATTTGCTGACCCCTTCAATTAGTGGGGCCTCTGATGGCAGAGGCAAGCATTTGAAATTCTGCTATTCTTGCTGTTTAGCCTCTTCATCATGATCATTGAAAACCTTGAAGGCTAGATTTAGATGTTCCCGTTGAGGGGTTTGAGGGCCATCTACAAGTTTTTGTAACTTTTCTCCTAATGTCTGGGGCCGACTGAGATAAATCTCAGGTTTAAAAAGACAGTCCCTTCTGGGTTAGTGGGATCTAAGTTGGTATATCTTCTCATAGACTGTATAAGACGGGATAGAAAGGTTGCAGGGTTTTCATTCCTTTCCTGGATTATTTCAGACAATTTCTCATAGTTAACGGCCTTGTGTTAGACTTTTTTAAGTCTCTCAATGATACATATTATCATGCCGTCCCTGGCTTTCCTACCCGCCCCATTGTCCTGATAATTCCACCTGGGGTCCTGGCTAGGGACTGCTTTGGACCCTACGGGGTTAGTGGGGGCCTGTCACCTCAGATTATTGACATGGCCCTGGGCATTAACCCAGACTCGATTTTTATCTTCTGGATTAAGGGTGGAAAAAAGAATAACATGAATGTCATTCCAAGTTAGATCATAGGACTGGGTAAAGTACTCGAATTCCTGAGTATAATTGGTGGGATCCTCAGTAAAGGATCCTAGTCTTTTATTTATTTGGAACAAATCTGAGAGAGAGAAGGGGACATGAACTCTGACAATTCTTTCAGCTCCCGCTGCTTCCCGTAGGGGGCATTCTAAAATGGGGGCCAAGGTAGGGGATGGATAGGGAACAAAGATGGTTCCTGATTGTGTGTATGAGGGAGTCTTTGCAGTGGGAGTCAGAGCTGGTG
Source organism: Molossus molossus (assembly GCF_014108415.1). Classification (NCBI taxonomy): domain Eukaryota; kingdom Metazoa; phylum Chordata; class Mammalia; order Chiroptera; family Molossidae; genus Molossus; species Molossus molossus. The sequence continues at coordinate 45,547,233 of NW_023425348.1, forward strand.
TAGAAGGTTCAGGGTGGGGTGGGAGGCCCACAAAAGGGGCCGGAGGAGGAAGTTCTACCGGAGGGGCTGAGGGAGGAGGTGGTAGAGCGAGATCACTGGGTCAAAGGTGGAAAGAGGAGAAGTTAGCACACTGTCTTCAGAGGGAGGTTTGAGAGTATTAAAGTGGAGTAGGAACATTTGGGAGGGAGAGCAAGAATTGCATAAAGAGGGGTGTGATCTGAGTGCAAAGGGGTCTGGATGTACAGAACCTCACACCATTTTCCTTGCCTTTGACAGAAATTGTCTAGGTCGGTGAGAATGTTGAAGGTGCTGTTCTCAGGCTGTTGTGACTCATTGTCTAATTTGTAGAGGCCATATAGTGTTGCAGTAAAAAATGAATCACTTGGGACGTAAGTCCTGAGCGAGCCCTAGGGTTTGTAGATTTTTTAGGAGATATCCTAGGGGTGCTGCATGAGGGATGGATGATAGAGCATTTCCCATGTTGCAGTGTCATATTTTGCTGCCTAGCAGTCTGACGGATACACTAGTGGAAGAAGAAGGCGTCTCCCCTTCTCCCCTGGAGAAGAGAGACGTGCAACTCACTTATATCAGGCGTCCCTAGATATATGATGAGCTGAGGGGACCTGGTTCCCGAGGAGCATGTTCCGACCAGCACTGGATTTTAAGAGGGATGATCACACAGACGTGACAGAGAGACCTGGCTCTCATGTCCCATACAGGGAATAACAGGACAGCCCAGAGAATCAGATCGGTAGGCAAAAAAAACACTCAACCAGTGAATTAGTGTCTGGTGTTGATGCTGGATCAGCAAGAAAGATTGGAGGTCCGGTATCCGGCTGAGGATGTGATTGATCCTGGTCTGAAAGGAGGCCTGGAGGAATCCAGGGGCCGAGGTTGCCCCCTATGTGGGGTCCCGGGCTTAGGCACCAAATAAAAGGTCTGAGTCAGCGGGAGATCCCATCCACAACGCAAGGCCAATGTAGAGCAAAATGGCTTTATTGCATGGCTTTAATGGCTTTAGGTGCAGGCGGGCTGAGCTGAAAAGTGTTCAAACCCACAGCCTTGGTGTATCTGAACGATGCTTTAATCAACTGAGCTACTTGGCCAGGGTTCATATTTACATTTTTTATAAGAATAATCTTGAGCCTGGCCGGTGTGGCTCACTGGTTGAACATCGACCCATGCACTAAGAGGTCGCCTGTTTGATTCCTGGTCAGGGCACATGCCCAGGTTGTGGGCCAATCCCCATTGGGGGGCATGCAGGAGGCAGCCCGTCTATGTTTTCTCTCATTGATGTTTCTATCTCTCTCTTTCCTTTAATCTCTCTCTAAAATCAATAAAGAAAAAAATATTTAAAAATTATCCACATTTAAGGGAAAAGAAGATATTTTCACATGCTTCTAATCTGTTATATTGTTTTTACAGTGTACTTTTAATGTGGTTCTCTTCAAGTAAAAGCTTAGGTTGTCAGGATTGAGTAGTAATCTTTGTCCACTTCTGTCTGCAGTATTTTATTTTATTTATTTATTTTTTTATCCTCACCCGAGGACATTTTTTGACATTTTGTTCAGATAGAGTGTGAGGGGGAGAGAGAAAGGAGAAACATCAACGTGAAAGGGACACATCAAGTGGTTGCCACCCACACGACCCAACCAGTGCTGGGGACAAACTGCAACCGAGGTACATGCCCTTAGCGGGAACCGAACCCAGGTCTCTCCTGACTGCAGGCCTATGCTCTAACCGCTGAGCCAAACCGGCCAGGGCTGTCCGCAGTATTTTAAATAGTATTTTATATTGTAGAATATTAGTAAAGGGCCTGTGCTTTGGAGTTAGACTGCCTGAGTTTGAATTCAGTCTCAGTTACTAGCTATGTGATCTTGAGCAAATAACTTGACCTTACTGGGCTCTGACTTCTCATTTGTACAATTGAGGTTATAATAGTCAGGATTATGGTCAGAGTTAGGTGACATAATGTGCTTGCTTATAGTGAGCACTCAATAAACTTTAGCTATTATTATTATTTTATCTCAAATCACCTTACCATGTATGCCCAGCTTATTTATTTACTAAATTGTGGTAAAAAAACAACAACCATACATTAAAATCAGTGGTTGAGTGTCGCCCCTTAAACCAAGAGGTCGCCAGTTCAGTTCCCAGGCAGGGCACATGCCCAGATTGTGGGCCAAACCTTCAGTGAGGGGTATGCAGTAGGCGGCCGGTCGATGTTCTCTCTCATCGATGTTTCTATCTGTCTCGCCCTCTCCCTTCCTCTCTCTCTAAAAATAAATGAAGAAAAAAAAATTAAAAAAAAATATTTTTCTTACTTGAATTTATTGGGGTGACATTGGATAATAAAATTATATAGGTTTCAAGTGTACAGTTCTATAATAAATCATCTGTATATCATATTGTGTATTCACCACACAAAGTCAGGTCTCCCTCCGTTACCATTTATCTCCCCTTTACCTCTCCTACCTGCCCCACAACCCCATTTCCCTCAGGTAAAGATCACCATATTGTTGTTTGTGTCTATGAGTTTTTGTTGTTTTTGTTTTTGCTTAATCTCTTTACCTATTTCACCTAGCCGCCCCCCCCAGGTCCCCTCACCTCTGACAGCTGTCAGTCTGTTCTCTGTGTCTATAAGTTTGTTTCTGTTTTGTTTCATTTTGTTCATTAGATTCCATATGTAAGTGAAATCATATGGTATTTGTCTACATATCATAAAACTTTATCTTAACTTTTTTTTTTTTCTTTATCCTCACCCGAGGACATTTTTCCATTTTTTGTTCAAATAGAGTGGGAGGAAGAGAGGGAGGGAGGGAGAGTGGTAGGGAGAGAGGAGAGGAGAGGAGGGGAGGGGAGGGGAGGGGAGGGAAACATCAAAGTGAAAGGGACACATCAAGTGGCTGCCACCCGCATGACCAACCAGGGCCAGGGACAAACTGCAACCGAGGTATGCGCCCTTAGCGGAACCAAACCTGGGTCTCTCTGGATCGCATGCCGATGCTGTAACCGCTGAGCCAAACCGGCCAGGGTTATATTAACTATTTTTAAGTGTATAGTTCAGTGACGTTACGTACATTTGTATTCTTGTGCAACCTTCCTGCCATTCATCTCCAGAACTCTTTTTGTCTTGCAAGACTGAAACTGCACCCATTGAACAACTTCCCATTGTCCTCTCCCCCAACCCCTGGCAACCACCATTCTGTGTTCTCTCTCTGACTTTTACTACTCTAAGTGCCTTATATAAATGAAATCATATAGTATTTATCTTTTGTGACTGGTTTATTTCACTTACCATAATGTCCTCAGTGTTCATTTATGTTTCGTAGCATGTGTCAGAATTTCCTTCCCTTTTAAGGTTGAGTAATAATTCCATTGTGTACGTACGTGTATACACACTGCATTGTGCTTATCCATTCATTTATTAATGGATACTTGGGTTGCTCCATGTTTTAGTTATTGTGAATAATGTTGCTATGAACATGGGTGTACAAATATCTCTTTGAGACCCTGTTTTCAATTCTTCTGAGTATTTTTTTCTTTATTGATTTTAGAGAGAGAGGAAGGGAGAAGGAGAGAAAGATAGAAACATCGATGAGAGAGAACATTGATTGGCCACCTCTTGCATGTCCCCCAGTGGGGATTTGGCCCACAACCTGGTCCTGTTCCCTGAACGGGAATCGAACCGGCAACCTCTTGGTGCATGGGTTGATGCTCAACCACTGAGCCACACTGGCCAGGCAGTTCTTCTGAGTATTTACCCAGAAGTGTAATTGTTGGATCATATGGTACTTCTATTTTCATTTTTTGAGGAAATACCTACAGCACTTTATTATTTGACATTCCTACCAACAATGCACAGGGATCCAACTTCTTCACATTCATGTCAATATTTATTATTTTCTGTGGGTTTTTTGTTGTTTTTTTTGTAATAGCCATCCATATGAATGTGAGGTGGTATCTCATAGTGGTTTTGATTTGCATTTCCCTAATGATAGTGATGTACTTATTGACCATTTGTAGACTTCCTTGGGAGAAATGTCTTTCCACATTTTGTTCAGGTTCTTTCCACATTTTGGAATCAGGTTTTCTGTTGCTGCATTGAGTTTTAGTTCTCTATGTATTCTGGATATTAATCTCATCAGTGTACGGTTTGCAAATATTTTTTTCTCATTCTGTGGGTTACCTTTTTTATTTATTTTTATTTTTTAGTTAATCTTTACCTGAGGATATTTTTTCATTGATTATTTTAGCGTAGAAGGGAGGGAGGGAGGTGGAGAGAGAGAGAGACATCAATGTGAGAGAGGCACATCGATTGGTTGCCTCTCGCACAACCTTGACCGGGGATCGAACCTGCAACCTAGGTACATGCCCTTGACCAGGAATTGAACCCATGACCCTTCAGTCCAAGGGCCGATGCTCTAACCAGCGAGCCAAACTGGCCAGGGCCCTTTGCTCTTTTTTTAAAATCCTCACCCGAGGATATTCTTCCATTCAATCTTCAGATATAGTGGGAGGGAGGGAGAGAGAGAGAGAGAGACAGAGAAACATTGAATGTGTGAGAGACACATCAGTTAGTTGCCTCCCACATGATACCGACCAGGGCCAGGATGGAACTGCAACTGAGGTATGTGTCCTTGGCTGGAAATCGAACCCACAACTTTTGGGCCCATTTTAAAATTGGATTGTTTGTCTTTCTCGTGTGAGTTGTATGAATTCTTTGTATGTTTTGGAAATTAACCCCTTAACTGATAATATCATTGGCGAATATGTTCTTCCATATAGTGGGTTCCCTTTTCATTTTGTTGGTGGTTTCTTTTGTTGTGCAGAAGCTTTTAAGTTTGATTTAGTCCCATTTGTTTACTTTTTCCCTTGTTTCACTTGCCCTAGGAGATATATTGGAAAAAACATTGCTATGTGAGATGTCTGAGATTTTACTGCCTTGTTGATAATTCTTTTGATGCACAAAATCTTATTTTTTAATGTGCAAGTTTTCTTAAATTTTACTTATACGTTAACAACAATAAAATTGTTTTTTTGTGCTATAAAATTCTATGAATTTTAATACACACATAGATTTGTGTAACCACCACCACCACAGTCATGAAACAGAACAATTTCATCAACCCAAAAGCTTATAGCTAGCTTTTTAAGTGCTTTTTAGTAGTCTTATTAAGATGTCTCCTTTCAAGAATAGTCACGGTCAGTTGCAAATCAGTCTGAAAGACTTATGGCTCTAATTGGTTTACTGGGAAATGCTATGTTTTGTTTTTTTCCTTTCTCTATTTTTTTTTTCCTCACATAGATGACTTTGGGAATTAGGTCTAGCCCCCTCTTTTCCTGTAGCAGAGCACTGCAACTAAGTAACAAATGCAGGCATATTGGATTTGATGATTTATAGTTTTGGTCATTATTCTCTTCATCTGTGGTCATAAATCTGTGCTCTTACCATCTCTTACTCCTTGGTTTATTAATTTTATAGTTGTTATGAGTAAGTATTATAGTTAGGTCTTTTTTTTTTAAATCCTCACCCGAGAACATTTTTCCATTTTTTTGTTCAGATAGAGTAGGGGGGTGGGGGGAGAGAGAGAGAAAGAGAGAAACATCAACGTGAAAGGGACACATCGGGTGGTTGCCACCCAAACGACACAACCAGGGCCGGGGACAAACTGCAACAGAGGTACGTGCCCCTAGCGGGAACTGAACCCAGGACTCTCTGGTTCACGGATCAGTGCTCTAACCGCTGAACCAAACTGGACAGGGCTGTAGCCTTTTTGTTTTTATCCTCACCTAAGGACATTTTTTCACTTTTTGTTCAGATAGAGTGGGAGAGAGAGAGAAACATCAATGTGAAAGGGACACATCAAGTGGCCGCCACCCACACAACCAACCAGGGCCGGGGACAAACTGCAACCAAAGCACGCGTCCCTAGCTGGAACCGAACCTGGGTCTCCCCGGACCGCAGGCCGACGCTCTAACCGCTGAGCCAAACTGGCCAGGGCTGTAGCCTTTTTTCAACCAGGCTTATTTCATTTAGCATGTTTTCAAGGTTCATTAATGTTGTATCATATATCAACATTTCATTCATTTTTATTGCCAAATATTCCATTGTATTGATAGACCATTTTTATGTATTCTTTTTTTTTTCTGTATAGATTTCAGAGAGAGAGGAAGGGAGAAGGAGAGAGAGATAGAAACATCAATGAGAGAGAACATTGATTTGCTACCTCCTGCATGCCCCCCACTGGGGATTGGGTCTACACCTAGGCATATGCCCTGACTGAGAATCAAACCCGTGACCTCTTCGTGCATGGGTCAGTGCTCAACCACTGAGCCACACTGGCTGTGCTATCTGTTCTTTAGTTAATAAACATTTGAGTAGTTTTTACTTTTTAGCTCTTATGAATAATGCTGCTTTGAACATTTTTCTATAAGTTTTTTTGTGAATATATGTTTTCTTTTTTTAAAAAAAATTTTTTATTTTCTTCATTGATTTTAGAGAGAAAGGAAGGGAGAGGGAGAAATAGAAACATCGATGAGAGAGAACATTGATTGGCCACCTCCTGCATGCCCCCACTGTGAATCTGGCCCACAACCTGGACATGTGCCCTGACCCAGAATCAAACCAGTGACCTCTTGTTACATGGGTTGATGCCTAACCACTGAGCCACACCGACCAGGCTTCTTTTTTTTTTGATACAGGAAATGAGTTCTGAGGAATGGAATTGCTGGATAATTGGTGACTTTAACCTTTTAAGGAACTCCAGACTTTTTTTTCAAAATGTCTGCACTATTTTACATGATCACAAATGGTGTATGAGGGATCTAGTTTCTCCACATCCTCTCCATGACTTGTTTTTTTAATTTTAGTCATCCTAGTGAATGTGGAGTGATATCTCATTGTGATTTTATTTGCATTTCCCTAGAGCATATTTTAATGTGCTTATGGCCCATCTTGTTACTATTTTTAAGTATCTGTTTTACTACTGATCTATGTAATATCCTTTAATAATATGATGCTTTACACCCATAGGTGCTTATTAATATTTACCGATTTGTTAGTTAATTACAAGAGGATGCCAGAGGAAGAAAAATATCACTTAATCTTATTTCCTTTTTCAGTTACTTCTATCACTAGTTGAGTTGAAAGTCCTCAGAGAGCATATTCAGAAAACGGAGATTTTTCAAATAATAGTCTGTTTTGGGAATGACCAGATTGAGACCATAAGATATTAATTATTATTATTATTATTATTTTTATCCTCACCGGAGGACAGTTTCCCATTTTTTTGTTCAGGTAGAGTGGGAGAGAGAGAGAGGAACAGAGAGAGAGAGAGAAACATCGATGTGAAAGGAACACATCGAGTGGCTGCCACCCGCACAACCCACCAGGGCTGGGGACAAACTGCAACCGAGGTACGTGCCCTTAGCGGGAACCGAACCCGGGTCTCTCCGGACCGCAGGCGGACGCTCTAACCGCTGAGCCAAACCGGCCAGGGCAAGACCATAAGATATTAATTAAAGAATAATTGCCCTGGCTGGTTTTGCTCAGTTAGAGCATCAGCTCACAGACCAGAGAGGCCCGGGTTTGGTTCCCGCTAAGGGCACATACCTTGGTTGCAGTTTGTCGCCAGCCCGGGTTGGGGTCATTTGGGTGGCAACCACTCGATGTGTCTCTCTCACGTCGATGTTTCTTTCTCTCTCTTCCTCCCTCTCTCCCTCCTGCTCTCTCTCAAGATAAATGCAATAATAATAATAATAATAATTAATGGCTGAATTGATTACTGGTTGATGATAGAGCACTTATATTGTGGTCTTGGCACTGGGGATACATCAGTGAATAATTTAAAGTCCTTGCTTTGAATTTTACTCTTATGGGCAGAGACATGAAAAATTAGGCAATGCATGGGGAAAGGGAATTATTGAAAAGAAGGGGGCTATTTTAGATATGATAGATTAATCTATGCGTCTCTGGTGGGGTGAAATTTGAGTACAGCTCTTAATGAAATAAAGGAACAAGTCATATTGATAATTTTGAGAGAAGAATGCTTTAGGCAGAGAAAACTAAGTGCTAAAAGCCTCAGGTGGGGCTGTGCTCAGTTTATCAGTGAACAACAATAAGGGAAGGAATGTTCTTTCTGTTCACATTAAGGAATCTGAGGCTTGCAGGTTCTTAATCTTTGCTTTTAGCCATCTCAGAGTGGTTTCCAAACAAGATGAGTGTTGGTATTAAATTTTAATTTTACTGCAGTGTGGCTGAAGTGTAATGAGCAAAGAGGACCTTGTTAGGTGGTAAGGTCAGATAGGTAGAAGGAAGCCAGAATACATGACGTCTTCTTGTAAGCCATTGCAGGGTTTTGAACAGAGTAGAGTGACATGATCTGAACTGAATTTAAAAGGATTACTTTGGCGTCTGTGAAGAGGGTCAGGGGATAGATAGATGACAAGGGCAGAAGCAGGGGTTCAGTTAGAAAGTTGTTGCAAGAGTTAGGGAATGAGATGAAAGCTTAAGACAGTGTGATAGCAGTAGAGGTGGTAAGAAATTGTTGGAATCAATATGTTTGAAAGTAGAGCTGACATAATTAGCTGGTAGATTAGATGAGGATTATGAGAGTTAGAAAGTGGTCAATGGATGGTTTTTACCTTGAGCAACTATAAAATTGGAGTAGTCATATATTGAGATCAAAAAGATTGAGAAGAGCAAGTTTGCAGGGAGAGGTCAAGTGTTTGGTTTTTAGACATATTTAAGATGGCTATTAGATAACCAGCCAAGGAAATGTCAGGTAGGCGGGTGGATATTCAAGTCTGGAATTCAGAGAAGTCCAGGTTGGAGATACAAATATGGGAGTCATTAGTATATGTAAAGCTATGGAATAGATGTGCTCACCTAATAAACACAGCAAAGAGGTCTAACAGTGGAGCCCTGGGCACTGTCATTGGGAGATTGAGAAGTTCAAAGGAGTAGCCAGTGAGGTAAAAGAAGAATCAAGACAAAGTGAAGTACCAGAGGCCAAGTAATTTGGAAGTAATAGCAAGTGTCCAGCTTGGTTGCTAGGGTCCTATTGTCTAATCATGTTTTGGTTCTAAATAACTGGGACATTGAACAATTCATGTTACAGTTTTGTGTAAGATTGTTTCTAAACATTTTCTCATTGTCATAATAAACACATTTATATAACACTTCATAGTTTTCACAAAGCCTTTCCATGTGTTTATCACATTTAACCATAACAAATCTACGTGACTTTTATTTTTATACCCATTTTACAGATGGATTAAAGAAGCTTAGAGACTTTAAAAAAGTCACACAGTCATAGTCAGAGAACCTAGATCTGCCTGATCTTAAAGCCTATGCTCTTTATACTATGTAACAGTTACTTGTTACATTAATATACTATAGCTCTGTGATTATGATCACATATAATTCATTTAGTCATTGAGTATGTTTGAGTACCTGCAGTGTACTATTCACTGTACTAAGTGCCGATGATATAGTTGTAACCAAGAAAGTCTTTGTCCTTAGAGATCATTCATTCTAGTGAGGTAGACTGACAACAAACAAAAAAAAATAACAAATAATATAATATTAATGTCATAATAAAAAATCAAGGTAAGGGAATAGAATATATTGGAATATGATCAAGAAAAGCTTCTCTGAAGAGATGGCATTTGAGCAGAGACCTGAATGATCTAAAATTGAAAGATGTGTGATATGTGATAGAGGAAACAAGCAGAAAGGTTCAGAGGTAGGAATGAGCTAGATGTGTTGGAGGAACAGCAAGAAGGACAGGAGGTTGACAAAATATATAGAGCTTTGGAGTCATTTAGCCCAGAGTGGGACGGGGAGGGGAGCAGGTGGAGGGGGCAGTCAGTTCTGACTTCTTTCACTTAATTTCCTCTGTGTCTCTGGATAGAGTATCTGGCTCTTATGAGTTTTAATTTCCTTATCTATTAGACGGAGATAATAAAATAAAAGCTATCTTGAGAATTAAATGAGAATGTATGTAAAACACTTAGAATGTTGTCTGATACATTACTATATTAAACATAGTTTTACTGCACACCTACTATTATCACTTGTGTCCTAGGCACTTATTCCACTGTCACTCAGTAAGTTCAGTTTTTCTTTTCTCTCCCCCCCCCCCATTTGTTTTAGTCAGCAGATTTAAAGTTCTGTTTTTGTGCTCAGGCTGTGCTAAACACTCTCCCTGAGCTCACCTTTGTATTAGAATCAAGGAAGGAAATGTTGGACTGAAAAAATGATTTAGAAGTTGATGAGTAGGTAAAAAAATAAGGGCTTGAGATTCTTGTAATTGCAACCTCTAATATATTCATTTATTATGGAAAGAAATTGCCTGTGCATTTATTTCTGTCATCTTTCCTCATCACTGGATACTAGGTCTACTCAGGCACTCACCAGCCAGGCTTCCTGCTGACCCAAACCTGCTTGCCTTAGGAAAATCAGATAGGAGCCAAGTACTCCATCCTTATAAGACCATCTGTTTTCAGACCTACAGCTGCTGCCCTTACAATTGCAACCCAACACAACTGGAATGATTTATTCATCTCCAGGTAACATTTGTGCACCAGGCTTCCAGCTAAGGACAGTATCAGCTTTACACTTAGTGAAGCATCCAACACAGGTGGTGAGCTGCGCCAGAAAGGATGCTTCTGGCTTAGAAATGGTTTGTGGACAGGATGGGGTAAGCCGTTAGTCCAGAAAGTATAACTAGAGGAAGAGCAGAGTGAACACTGGACCATAAAGAAGAATTTCTTGTCCAGTAGAGTCTTGATTGTACATCCTGAATTACTAGAGTTTTGAGATGCTGTAACTCATCTTTAAATTAAATGTGATACCGCTGTTGAGTTAGGTGAGAAAATTAAAATCCAGACAAGGGAAGGGACATAGTTTATGCTGCATAGCAGTTTGGCACAGCTAAGACCAGAACTTGGGTAGTATTCTAATTCCTGGCCCAGTGCTTACCTCCACATATTTTGTTGTGCAGTGAAATACATTTTTTCTTTTTTAACCTTTTTTCTTATGTATAAAATGAGGATAATTGACACTTGTTTTGAGGATTAAATGAGATAAATTATATGAAAGCTGCTTAGGTCATTTTTGATAATCAGAAATAACTACAAAAATATTAATCTCTTCTTCAGTTGAATTGAGCAAACACTGATTAAGCATCTGCCCTGTGTCAGCTCAGTTTCTAGGCTCTTTGCTTAAATTATCTTTTTTTTTATCCTCACCCGAGGACATTTTTTCATTTTTTGTTCAGATAGAGTGGGAGGAAGAGAGAGAGAGAAGCATCGATGTGAAAGGGACACATCGAGTGGTTGCCACCCATATAACCCAACCAGGGCCGGGGACAAATTGCAACCGAGGTACGTGCCCTTATCGGGAACCGAACCCGGGTCTCTCTGGACCACAAGCTGATACTCTAATCGCTGAGCCAAACCGGCCAGGGCAAAAATTATCTTATTTAACCTTTAAGTTTCTTTCTCCCCTTATATTGAGGATCTGATTGGTATAATAGTACTTTTCTTCCATGACAAAAATCCATCCATAGTCAGATTTCTATAACCAAACAAGTTGTTGTAAACAAGTAATGCTTGCTTTTAGAAAAATCTAGAGTGTTAGAGTCTGATATGAACCTGTGGTGATACCAAGTATGAATCTATGGACCATTGCAGCTAGAGCTAGTCTGTGTCTCTTGGCTTCTGCCTCTCCTACAAGGTGATTCGAGGATTCTCATTTGAAGGGCAAATCATGACTATGACAGCAGTATCACCTCAGAGAAGTGCAGTTTCTCTTTTGGGATATTTGGTTTAGTGAATTCCTTCCTTTTTACCTTAGGTTTTAGGCTCTTGGATAAGCCATCTGCTTCTCAAACCCGGTGTTTCTTTACCACCAACAGCTTTCAGGCAGTTGGTCAGGTGGAGAATAAAAGCTTTCTTCAGTTCCTGGTGGTTTTGTAAGAATGGGAAGGCCTCAGGGAGAGAGATTGCATCTGCTTATTGGAATTCATCTGTGATGTGTGCCTGACTAGGCAGTATCTTATTTACCAGGGACTCTGCTGGGGCTGGCTGAGGAGGATATACAATTTTGGAATGGAGTTCTGTCAACATGGGATTTGGCTATTTCTATCCTTGCCAGTATCAACTGGGGCTCCAAAGGGCTTGTTGGGATTGCTGCTACTGCCTTTTTTTTTTTTTTCTATCTTCATCTATTGTCCATGTTTTCCATTTGGTCTTTGTTTTCCCAGGTTATTGTTCTGTTCAGTGAGTTGCTTCGTATAATGCAATTAAACAGGCTGAGTTAAGTGAAGATTTAGTAATTAATAAAAAAGGAAAAACTAGTATGGAGGAGTGGAAAAACATTTAAACCTATAGACACGTGGCTTGAAATCTCAGGTTTGCCTTATACTGGCTTTGTGATCATGGGTAAATAATTTAATCTCTTTGAGCCATAGTTTCTTTATCTCTAAAAATGGGAATATAAATATCTACCTTTTGGTGAGGATTAAATGAGAAACTATATGGTAAAGAGTCACGCATTAAGTAGATGCTCATTAAATATTCCTTTCCATCTTTCTTCATCTCCTTAAGAAGTATGCCTGGGCAGACATGTATACAAGTCATTGTGTGTGTGTGTGTGTGTGTGTGTGTGTGTGTGTGTGTGTGTGTGTAGTTCTGAGAAGTGGCTAGAATTTGCCACAGTCATTGGGAATTGGGAGGGTGAGGGATTGGGGTGGATGCATACCTTCCTTGAAACCAGGCTGAGATATATTCTAAGATAACATAACACAATCTTTGTTCTTTTAAAGAAGGCCTTAGGAGGGAAAAAGAACCTGGCAGTGGAGGTCTTGGAATACTGGTTTCCTCAGGGGGACAATACGGTGTCTCTGGTAGCGACTGGTCTCTTAGAGATAGAATAATCTGCTTCATAGTTAACAGAACAGATCCTGGGGTTTGTAAGCATGAGAACTACCTTTTAGGAACAGTTAGTACATTGCTTGAAGGTTATAGCCACCAGCTTCCTCCCCTCCCAAATCTGTTATGTCATCAGGAGAATGATCTTTTCTAAGATTCAAATTAGATAATCTTAATTTGCTATTGAAACTCTTATTGGCTCCCAGTTGCCTTCATGTTAGAGTTCATATTCTGTGACGCATATGGTCTTCTTTGATCTTATTTCTGCCTACCCTTTCAGCCTCATCTCTCACTGTTCTCGCCTGTGCACTCCAATGACACTGCATTATTTGTAGCTTCTCACTCACTCCCACCCTAATGTATATTCTAGGCCAGGATAATCTTTCTGCTATGCTGTACTTACCCTCTTTCCTATTCCTCTCTTTTATTGTCAAACTTCTCTTTTCTTTAAAACTCATTTAAGTATACCATGTTTTCTGTGAAGTCCTCCCTGGCTTTTCCAGGTGAGGTGCCATTGGATGAGATGCTTCCCTCCTCTAGGTTCATGTAGAATTTCGTACATACAAAACTCTATATGTTATAGCCTAAGTGCGTAGTAGACAGAATGATGTCTGTTAATGCTTTTGTTTATGATACATTGGCTATTTTATTTTAGTGCCTTCATTAGGTTACTCAAGCCATCCATATGTAGATCCATTCACAAATATATCTTTATTTATTTATTTTTGTTAAATGAGAATAAGCTTTATTATATCAAATAATAAATAAATACAAAGATGCAAACAGTGTTAGTCATTTTCTTCCAGATGTTTGGATCAGCTTTCAGGAAAGGCAGAACTGGAATCTATATATAGTCTTAGGAAAAATTTCAGGGGCCCTGGTTGACTGAGGTTTGGTAAGTTGCTCTTTCTTCTGTGTTTATAACTAGTGCATTTCAAAAATCGACTTCAAAGCACTAACAGTCATACATGCTTAAGCAAAAAAAAAAGAAGTTACAGTAAGCAGAATCTATACTCTTTGACCAGCAGGGACCAGGGACCGGCTACTCAGTAAAGTGTGCTGTCATGCACTAAAACATAACCCTTAAGAATTGTATTAGCTTAAGAAGAGAAATAAATATACTTTCTTTTAAATAACTTTTCATTTGAGCCCTGGCCGGTTTGGCTCAGCGGTTGGAGCGTCGGCCTGCGGTCCAGAGAGACCTGGGTTCAGTTCCCGCTAAGGGCACGTACCTCGGTTGCAGTTTGTCCCCGGCCCTGGTTGGTCGTGCGGGTGGCAGCCACTCGATGTGTCCCTTCACATCGATGTTTCTCTCTCTCTCTCTTCCTCTCTCTCCCTCCCGCTCTATCTGAACAAAAAATGGAAAAATGTCCTCGGGTGAGGATAAAAAATAAATAAATAACTTTTCATTTGATCCTCAAAATCTTCTGATATAAATGGGACCCAAATTCTGTTTTTCATATTGGAGCTTTTCCTAGATGTCCGGTGATCTGTGGTGTCGGTTCATTAAAAAAATTATTTTTTCCTTTATTGATATTAGAGAGAGAGGAAGGGAGAGGGAGAGACAGACAGAAACATTGATGAGAGAGAACAGCGACTGGCTGCCTCGTGCATTCCCCCCACTGGGGATCAGGCCTACAACCTGGGCATGTGCCCTGTCTGGGATTTGAACCAGTGACCTCTTGGTGCATGGGTCGATGCTTAACCATTGAGCCACACTGGCCAGGCCAGTGTCTGTTCATGTTTTTAAATGCAGATACTAAAAAGCTGATTGGAAATTTTAACTACTTGGGTGAGGCTTTTTGATTGTGGACCTCACTGTATGTTCTGCCTGGGCTATTTGTGGGGCAACTACAATGTCAGTATTATCCTTCCACTAGTGTGGGTTAGGACTGGCTACCACTTGTCTAGAAGCTTAATGGGGTGGGAAGACTGCTAAGGGTCCTCAATATTCAGTTCACTTAGACTTATTTTCAGTACAGTAACCCTGCCTTCAACTGTGCCTGCTATTCCTTTTGTTTACAGATCTATTTAACCCTTTCCAGAGGGAAAAGAAATCCTGCACATGGAGCTACCAGTTTCTGAATTTTGTGGAGGTTTTATAGGTTACATTGTTACTTTTTAATTTTTTTCACTACTGGCTTAGTAGTCATCTTTCTTGGATCTGATAAGTCAGTTACTGCTCGTTCATTTGCTTTCTAGCTTTCAATATTTTGTGGCCATTGCTCTTCATTTTTTCTTTGTTTTTATGGTTTTATACCTTACAAAAAATTCAAAGTAGGGTCTAAAATACATTATAAATCCCCTTTATAGAGTAAACAAAGTATTATTTAATCTTTCTTAGGATTCAAGTTTATTTTTTTTGAACATCAGTTATTTTGCCTTTTTGTGTTGCATTGATCCCCACAGGAACTATTGTATCCTGTATTAACTATTTTGATGCTACACTTGAAAACAAAAACAGCCCTGGCCAGTTTGGCTCAGCGGTTAGAGCGTCGGCCTGCGGTCTGGAGAGACCCGAGTTCGGTTCCCGCTAAGGGCACGTACTTCGGTTGCAGTTTGTCCCCGGCCCTGGTTGGTCGTGCGGGTGGCAGCCACTCGATGTGTCCCTTCACGTCGATGTTTCTCTCTCTCTCTCCTTCCTCTCTCTCCCTCCCACTCTATCTGTACAAAAAATGGAAAAATATCCTCGGGTGAGGATAAAAAAAATAAAAATAAATAAATAAAAAAGAAAACAAAAACAAAAGCTAAGGGCTGCCTTTTTAAAAAAAATCCTCACTCGTGGATATTCTTTTATTTATCTTCAGATAGGGAGGGAGGGGGAGAGAGAGAGAGAGAGAGAGGAGCATCGATGTGAGAGAAACACATCAATTGGTTGCCTTCTGCGCCACCCCGACCAGGGCTGTGGATGAACTGCAACCGAATTACATGCCCTTGACTGGAATTGAACCTGCGACTCTTTGGTCCGAGGGCCTATGCTGTAACTGCTGAGCCAAACCAGTCAGGGCTAAGGGCCAGCTTTTTCAGTGAATACTATGCTTTTTACATTCTTGTGATTGTTTTGGAATTATTGTTTTGCATTCTCTCCGGCTGTTTGTGAAACACAGCAGACAGTATTGTTCTCCTTTCTTACTTTGTCACTTCCCACCTATTATATATGGGTGCTCCCAAATTACTGAGATTATTAGATGGGTATTTAAGGGAAGAGTGAGGCCCTGGGGACTCCACTAGTAGTAAAGTGCAAAGAATTAAAGACAGTTATTTTGACTTTGAAAGGCCTTTTTTGCTTACTTTCTAGTCCTGTGTGTTCCAGAAAGACAATGTTATCGGATTGCTGAATTCTATACAAATGAGGTATTATAATAAAACTTCTGGCTTGTCAAATAAATTGCTTTCACCCATATAGTCTCCTTTATATTTTAAGCTTCATAATAATTCTATAAGGCAGTAGAGCAGGTAAGATTATTCCCATTTTATAAATAAGGCAATTTGAGGTTCAGAATGATTAAATGACTTTTTCCTATCATATAATTGAATAGTAGAGCTGGGCCCAATCTCAGGTTGTCTGACTCAAACCTTAATGCTCTGTCCTTTCTCTGTTCTGTCCCTTTATATGTGGCCTTCTTCACAGAGGGTCAGATTCATAAGATTAGAGTTCAATGCAATAAGGAATAGTCCTCATTTGATCCTGTGGTAGTAGCACAGTGGGACAAGTTATATTTTTCCTATTTTCCACTTGGGGAAATTAAAGCTCAGAGAGATTAAGTGACTTGTTCAAAGTCACCTGGTAAAATAGAGTGGTAGAGCTGGGACTCATTCGCTTCTCTCTCTTTTTTTTTAATCCTCACCCAAAGATATTTTTCCATTTATCTTTAGGTAGAATGGGAAGGTGAGAGGGAGAAAGAGAGAAACATCGATGTGAGAGACACATCCACTGGTTGCTTCCTGTATGTCCCCGACCAGGGCCAGGGACAAACCACAACCGAGGTACGTGCCCTTGGTCAGAATCAAACCTGCGACTTTTTGGTCCGTGGGCCAACGCTCAAACTGCTGAGCCAAACCAGCCAGGGCTCATTCACTTCTTTTGACTCCAAATTCTGCTCTCTGATTGCAGTACATAACACATTCTCCCTAAATCTGATTGAGCTGCCAAAAGAGAAGATATTCCAGCCACATGAATATTAGACAACAGTAGTTTGAACAGTTAGTAAACAGCCAAGTTCTCTTCCCTGGTAATGTTTCAGCTGATTGGAATTCTCAGGCTTTTTTTCCAATTTATGTAAAGGAGGAAGATAAAGAACTGTTGTGTTTGGACTTGCAACAAACTTTAATTCCTTTAGAGGAAGCACTAAAGTTACCCAGTTGCATTGCCAGTTTGGCACAAAGAAATACTTACATTCTTAAGTAGAAATACTTAGTTTTTAGTATAGCCTAATATTATGTACCCCAGAAAGGATTCATCATGAATCAGGGAATGTTAGAGCTTCAAGATCCATTCATTCTTAGGCTTAAAGCTGAGTTTGTCTAGACAGTTCAGTAGAATAATTCTGTATACCTTTAATGAGCTCCTGATGTATACTAGGAACAATAATAGACAATGGGGAATGTCCTGCTTAGGAATCTCGTGGTCTGTTTGGGAAGGAATATACAATTACATTATAGTATAAGAAAGTGCTATAATTGAGAAATACACAGAGAGTACTGAACAGGGAATGATTAATTCTTCCTAGATCATGGGTTGAGGGGTGATTGGAGAACACTTTACAGTGAAGATGATGATTGATCTGTGCCTTGCAGATGGGTCAACTCTTTAGGCAGAAGGGGAATGAAGGGCATTGTAGGCACAGGGAACAGTATGTGGAAAATCTCAGAAATATGAAAGAACTTGTTGTTTAAGGGAGGTAGTGGGAAGATTGATTCAGCTAGAACCAGAGAGTCAGGTAAACTAGACTTCCTCGCTGGTCTAGGGTTCTCAAGACCTCTTTCTACTATGCTGTGCCAGCGTCTGCTCACTATAGGTGTGTTCTCTGAAACAAGCTGCATCTTCTCTCATCTTACAAGTCTTTCTTCAGAGCTTAGTTAATATAATTACACTATTCTCTAAAAAACTTTCCAAGCTGATTCCTGACACCTCTCCTTAAACTCCTGTTGCGCTTTGTACGCCAATGCAGTTCTCTCCTAAGTTAATACTGACAAGTGTTCATCCATAATTTGTTTCTGTATTGCTTCTTGTTCTAGAAGGATTTAACATTAGTGATGTTTTTTATTATGCCCAGAGTGGAGGTTTATTGTTTGGTTACTTGTATTTATTAATTTTTGGTTATAGGTTTATTTTGAAGTTGTTTAACCTTCTAGTCAGTGCATAAATTCTTCAGTTTAGAGAATAAAGTATGGTGAAATAAAGCCCTCTAGGAAGCCTTCTCTGACCCTCCCAGAACTTTCTGTCTTAGTGTTTGTCACTCTTTCACTTTCTCTCTCTCATTTTTATTTTTCGGTGTCTGTATACCCTACTAGATATTGGACCTCCTGAGGGCAGGGATTTTGTATAGTTTATCTCTTGTGTTTTTTCAAATGCCAGCATAGAGCCTGGACACCGAATAAGTGTTTAGTACATGTTTATTGTTTATTGAGAGTCAGGATACAGGAATTCTAGTTTCAGTTCTTCTACTCTGTGACCTTCAGCAGATCACTTCCAATATTTGAAAGCCAGTTTTCTTGTCTGTAAAACATGAAGGCTGGACTCCATGGGCAGCATCATAACATTCATCCTACTTACAGTAGTCAGGGTCCAGTTGAAGCAATAGAAGCCACACTAATAACTTGAACAGGTAAACTTTAATATAAAGAATTGTTAACTAGGTAAAAAGTGGTTAACTACTAAAATGAGAACTAAGGTGTGTGTAATAGGATAGTGAGTGCAGAAAACCTACCATCTATCCCTGTGGCTGAGAGAAAAGTGAACAAAGGAAGAACTTAGAAGCTTCAGAAAAGAGCTCCACAAGACTGAGATTCAGATTTCTGAGGAGACTGTATGGCTGTACTTGGAATGTGGTGCTTGTTATAGTGAAGAAGAAACTCTCTAGAAGGCACTCACCTAAGAAGCTGGAGAGCCACTGAGTTGAAATCTATCACGCCTTCCTGCTCACTGATCTACTTACTGCCTCATAGAGAAACCAGACACTGGAAAAAGTCTCTGCTTTCTCACTTAGCCTTGTAGTCTCTTTCCAGCACCCTCTGTTGGCAGAACCTGACATGAACTAGCTGGGAAAGGAGAAATGTAATCTGCAGAGTCCATTCTAGTATCGCAGAGAAGGGCAATGAAGAATTGGTTTGGAGTGGGGAGGGAAGAGATAAACCAAAGAACTTATATGCCTATATGTATAACCAATGGACATAGACAACAATGCTGTGAGGGGCGGGGAGTGGGATTAGGAGGAGGGTGTCAGTGGGGGAAAAAGGAGAAACATCTGTAACAAAAATAAATTTAAAAAATTGGTTTGGATCTTAAAGGCAAAATTAAATAATTTATGTATTTGTAATAATCTGTTTTGCTATTTGTCTTCCTCATTGTACCATGAATTCAGTCGTGGTTGAAGTAGTGTCATAATTGTTTGTATCTGCATTGTCTCCAAAGGGGCCTGGCACAAAAAGAGTTGCTCAGTACATACTGTTTGAGTGAAGAAAAGTCTCTTTCAGCTTGGGAAATTTAGGTGTTTCTCTAGATTGGCTTAGGTCTGATTATCTTGGAAGGGATTAGAGCCAGGCATTGTCTCTCGCAGTTAAAACCTTATTGAATACCATTTGTTTTGTGCCTTTCTTTCTTTCTTTTTTTTTATCCTCACCCAAGGACATTTTTCCATTTTTTTGTTCAGATGGAGTGGGAGGGAGAGAGAGAGAAACATCCATGTGAAAGGGACACATCGAGTGGCTGCCACCTGCACGACCCAACCAGGGCTAGGGACAAACTGCAAACAAGGTATGTGCCCTTAGTGGGAACCAAACCTGGGTCTCTCTGGACTGTAGGCCAACGCTTTAACTGCTGAGCCAAACTGGGCAGGGCTTTGTGCCTTTCTTGTACGTAGTTTATATTAGATGCTAGAGTGAGGACAGTGAGAGCATTCTTCTATTAATATTCGTGTGAAATTAAATATATCCCCTTCTCTAAGTGTGATAATATGAAATATAGGGTAAGTACTTTGCACATAAGTATATTCCTCAGAAATTTAGTTCATTTTCTTGATAGTATCTTTTTGCAGTTTAGGTCATTTCCTCCCTACAGCCCATTGTGTTACCCCCATTTCATAGATAACTGAGACCCAGATAGGTCGAAGGACTTGACCAAAGGTATAGCTAATAAATGCCAAAGCTAGCTTATATTTGGCTGTTCCAAAATTCTTTATTTTAATCCTCACCTGAGGATATGTTTTTATTGATTTTTTTTGGGGGGGGGAGAGGAGAGAGAGAGACATCAATATGAGAGACAAACATCCATCAGTTGCTTCCCATAATTTTTTTTTTTTGTGGTACGTGCCCCTAGCGGGAACCGAACCCGGGACTCTCTGGTCCACAGGCCGACACTCAGCCACTGAGCCAAACTGGCCAGGGCCAGTTGCTTCCCATATACGTCATGACCGGGGATCAAACTCATAACCTAGGTATATGCCCTAACTGGGAATAGAACCCACAACCTTTTGGTGTATGAAACGACACTCCAACAACTGCGCCACCCGGCCAGGGCAGCTGTTCTAACATTTGAACAGGGCCACACCCTCTTCCTTTCTTCCAGCTTGTGAGGGCAAGCACAGATATTTTTGTTAGCTGATGACAGTAGATCTGTAGAATTGATTTCTGTTTCTGGCTATTTGGGTCTGGGCAAGTAACAGCAGAGCAAAACAGCACTTGCAATGATAGATTTTACTAATAATTGCCATTTAAAATAAGCCAGTTTGAGCCTGGCCAGTGTGGCTCAGTGGATTAAGCGACATCCCATGAACTGAGAGGTGTCCTGGATTGATTCCTGTTCAGGGCACATGCCTGGGTTGCAAGCTCAGTCCCCAGTGGAGGTTGTGCCAGAGGCAGCCAGTTGATGTTGCTCTCTCACATCCATGTTTCTCTCTCTCTCTCTAAAAAATAAAACAGAAACAAAAAACATTAAAATAAGCCAGTTTGAGCCTGAGTTTCAGAAACCCCATTTGGGAAACCGTTGCCATCTGGCAGCAGGGTATCACTTTTTTTTAAATCCTCACCCAAGGACATTTTTCTATTTTTTGTTCAGATAGAGTGGGAAGGAGAGAGAGAGAGAGAGAGAGAGAAAGAGAGAGAGAGAGAGACAGAAACATAGATTTGAAATGGACCCATCGAGTGGCTGCCTCCCGCACGACCCAACCAGGGCCTGGGACAAACTGCAGCCGAGGTATGTGACCTTAGCAGGAACAGAATCCAAGTCTCTCTGGACCACAGGCTGACGCTCTAACCGCTAAGCAAAACTGACCAGGGCTTACTTTTTTTTTTACTCCCAGACTAGCAGGTCACAGAAGAGTTCTGATGCATTCCCTGCAATATTAAGCTTCTCCTCTCTTGCTCCTACAGGTTACTTTTTGTTTCTAAGGGTCTGAAACTACTAGATAGATCACTTAGTTATTATTAGGAAGCAAATTTATGAGGTTGGCGTGTGTTGCTTCTGGGCCAGCACACACAAAGCCTTTTTAAAAAATATTTTTTCTAGGAAGGGAGAGGGAGAGAGAGAGAGAAACATTGATGAAAGAGAACATTGATTAGCCACTTCCTGCATGCCCCACACTGGGGATCGGGCCCACATCCTGGGCTTGTGCCTTGACCAGGAATTGAACCGCTGACCTCTTGGTGCATGGGTTGACACTCAACCAGTGAGCCACACTGGCTGGGCCACAAAGTTTTTAAGTAAATTATTTAGGCTTGAGAGCCAGTTATTCCTTTCTCGGGTCATCAGCCAGGCAGATTTGGGGATCCTGATGCCTGTCTCATTGCTTCAAGGGTCAAAGTATTGCATATGGCCTGGAACAGATAACTGTTAAAAGAAAGGCTTTGCATTGAAAGCATTGTAAGAGACCAGTAAATCTGGATTTTCTAATCAAATTATTCAGCTGGTTATTTTGTGATTATCCTCTGGGGTGGCCACTGAGATTGGCTGACATTGGAGTGTGATTTCATGATGACAGTGAGGTCCTGGCTGGTTTGGCTCAGCTGTTAGAGCATTGGCCTGCGGTCCAGAGAGACCTGGGTTCATTTCCCGCTAAGGGCACATACCTCGGTTGCAGTTTGTCCCTGGCCCTGGTTGGGTCGTGCGGGTGGCAGCCACTCGATGTGTCCCTTTCACATCGATGTTTCTCTCTCTCTCTCGCTTCCTCTCCCTCCCTTGCACTCTGTCTGAACAAAATATGGAAAAATGTCCTCGGGTGAGGATTAAAAAACAAACAAAACAAAAACATCATGACAGTGAGAAGCCCTTGGATCAGTGTCGCCTTTTCTTAGTTTCTTTTAGTACTATTATTGACTCTTAGGATAGTTACCTTCTCCTTTGATTTTCCTACCAATAAACGCTACTACTATCCTTACTTTTGAGAAGTGATGACTGGTTCAGCGGTTAGAGCACCGACTCGCGGTCCAGAGAGACCCGGATTTGGTTCCTGCTGAGGGCATGTACTTCAGTTGCAGTTTGTCCCTGGTCCCAGTTGGGGTCGTGTGGGTGGCAGCCAGTCGATATGTCTCTCTCACCTCGATGTTTCTCTCTGTCTCTTCCTCCCTTTCTTTCTCTTGCTGTATCTGAAGATGAATGCAAAAATGTCCTTGGGTGAGGATAAAACAAAACAAAACAAAACAAAAAGCAGAACCACCTGTGTAAAACCCCATTCTGCTACTTAATAAAGTAACTTAATAGTTATTATCTTGTCTGAGCCTCAGTTTTTTCATCATTAAAATAGAATAATAATAAATAAGAATGATGATAATAATAATCCATGATTTTGGGTAAGTCTTTAAGTTTCTCTAAACCTTAATTTACTTATCTGTAAAATAGAGGCAGTAATTCCTCAGTAATAGGTTTGATTTGTAAAGAAACTGGCTAATGTAAATGGAAGTGTCTGTTGGAGTGCCTGGCACATAGTATTTGTGTATGCTGAGTGTTAAATAAGTGGCAATGACTGTTCTTAGGAGATCTGAAGGAAAAGACTTCTGAGGGTAGAAGTTCCTGTGGGGTGGGTCAGGGCTTATTAATAAATACTCATTGATTAATTCTTTTCAGTGGGGAGCTCTTGTCATTTCCTTTATAGATAGTTTTACTTGATCTGCTGGTGTTCTTTTTTCTTCCATGATGTCTGCAGATAGAACTATGCAGCTGTTTCCCCTGAGAGTTTCCTTCCCAAGCTGAAGTCCTAATTGTGTTATTCCAAGTTGCTCTCTATAGAGAAAGCAGAGTACAGAGGCTGAGTTGTTCAAATCTTCCAATAGCTTGTATTTCTAGGTCCGTTATTTTGTATACGAGACTGAGGAGGGTTTGTTAAAGGCCTTTAAGGAGGTGTGATTGAGCTCTTTTTTGCTATTTTTTTTTTTCTTAATAGTTGTGGACATGGAGAAATAAATTAATAATTTAGACTTTATAAACTTAAAAACTACTCTGTAAAAAAACTTCAGAAAATAAAAAGACAAATCACAAGCTGGGAGAAAAATTTTCTAAAACATGTATCTGGTAAGAGTTCTGCTCAAAATACACAAAGGACTCTAAAACAAACCACCCCACTAAAAATGAATAAAGATTTCTTTTTTGCTATTTCTTTAGTCTAAGCCAGGAAGGAGGGTTGGCCAATAAAAAAAAAAATGTTTTAGGGACCATTAAACTAGATGTTGCTGCAAAGCTGGCCTGTGATCTGTACTTAGCCTCTTCAGGCAAGAGACTCTGGCAAGTTTGAATTCCAGCTGTTCAAGTTCAAGGATTTCATTTCTCTTTTTGTCAGAGTTACAGAATCTGTAGAGATCTTCAAAAGCTGAAACAAAGGTTAGAGGACTTGTTTAAAGTTATATGGCAAAACCATACCTAGATTTCTTCCTGTTAATTCTCTTCCTGCAGTTCTTTTGGAAAAGTAGCTGTTTATTTCATAGGATATTTGGCCAACAATAAGCAGTTACTTTTTGAGATTACTCTAGTTTTCCTTCTTATAAATGCTGCAGGATTGTATTGAGCTGTCAAGTTTACAAAGTTCTTTCATGGCCAGTGTTGCTTTTTTCTTCACGATACTTCATAAGATAAGCAAGTCAGATACTCTTAATGATTTTGGTTTTATTCTTATTTTTTTTAAACTGATGAGGACATTGAGGCCCAGAGAAAGGGAGGTGGTGACTTGTTCAGAGTCACTTAGTCAAGGGTAGGGTTAGAATTAGAACGCACATCAGAGAAGATCTTGCCTAAGAGCTCCTAAGAAACAAAAATAGGGCTCTATAAAAGAAAGGAATCAGAGCAAATAAAAACTTTTGGACATTTAAAAATATGTCAGAAATAAAGAATAAAAACAAGGAAGTAGAAAATAGGAGAAGAAAGAAACAAATTAGAGGATCAATTTCAGAGTTATTTAAATTTAAGAGAATTGATTTCATTATTTTTGAGGATTTTTTTTCCTCTTCAATTCCTCTAGTTTTTCCCCCCTTTAGATCTATGGGTCTCCTAATAGTTAGATGTTGGATCACAGAGTGAAGGAAATCATCAAAGAAATAATATAATTTTCTAGAATTTAAGTACTCATGTTTACATTGAAAACCCCATCAAATGCTCAGTACAATGAATAAAAAAAAAGAAACATGTCATCATGAAATTTCAGAACACTGGGTAGAATGAGAATATCATAAAAACTTCCAGAGAGTATTAACAGGTCACATACAGAGGCATTGGACTTCTCAAAAGCAATATTGGAAGCTAGAAGAAAGAAGAGGAATTGCCTTATATTCTGGAAAGAAATGATTTCCAGCCTAGGATCCTATACCCCATCAAAACTAACAATCAAATATGAATGTAGGGGGAAAAGATCTTTTCAGACCTCTCAAAAGATTTTCCATGGGTGCTATTTCAGGAAACTTGGTAGTTTGAGGAACCATAATGAGATAGAAAAGAAAGAGGAAGGTATGGATCCAGGAAATGGGTATCCAATATAGAAGAGAAATTGAGTAGAAATCCAAGAATGATGGTTAAGGGATATTCCAGGACCATAGCTATGTAGGAGGTCCTAGAAACTAGAGTTACCAGATTAGAACAAGAGGTTGGAGGTCTCCAAGAGAGAGATTTTATTTATTTATTTATTTTTTAAAGCAGGAGGATACTGAGAAAGCAAGTGTGCATTGGGGTACAGGCTGTTACATGCAAACTATGACTTTGACAGGAGGGTTTTTTGTTTTGTTTTGTTTTATTTTATCCTCACCCGAGGACATTTTCCCATTTTTTTGTTCAGGTAGAGTGGGAGGGAGAGAGAGGAACAGAGAGAGAGAGAGAGAAACATCGATGTGAAAGGAACACATCGAGTGGCTGCCACCCGCACAACCGACCAGGGCCGGGGACAAACTGCAACCGAGGTTTGCGCCCTTAGCGGGAACCGAACCCGGGTCTCTCAGGACCGCAGGTCGACGCTCTCACCGCTGAGCCAAACCGGCCAGGGCCAAGAGAGAGATTTTAAAGAAAAGATAAAAGGAAACCAATAAATTATCTGACATGTATGATCGACCATGTTAAAAGGAGCCTTAATGTTACTTTGGAGAATTTGGAGATGAATTGGGGAAAAGGACATTAAAAACAGGAAAATTAAAAATGAGGCAGCTATTCTAGGAAAAACTAGAATTCTTGTTATTCAAGAAAGGCAGTGTAGTCATAATATGCTATGTGGCTTAACTGTGAAAATTAGAATTATGTAAACTCTGAATATTAACTTTTAAAACCATTTTATTTTGAAATAATTAGTTTTTAGGATGTTGTAGAGGTAGATCGTACAGGGAGGTTCTATATATCCAGTTTTTCCCAGTGGTTAGATCTTGTAACTACAGTACAGTATCAAAACCAGGAAAATGACATTGGTGAAATGTGTTATTTTATCACATGTATAGATTTGTGTAACTGCCACTGTAGTCAAGATACAGAATATTTGATTTTCCTCATGCTGTCCCTTTATGATCATAGCACCCCCATCATACCCTTAACTCCTGATGATCACTAATTTGTTTTCTATTTGTATAGTTTTATCATTTCAAGATAAGTATATAAGTGGAATCATATAGTATGTGACCTTTTTCATTTAGTATAATGCCCTTGACATCTGTCCAGATGGTTGTGTGCATTAACGGTTTATTCCTTTTGATTGCTGAGTAATGTTCCATGGAATGGGTATATTCTAAAAATTTTTAAATTGTGATGTGACTATATTAGTAAAAGTGAAGTGTGTGTACATATGTATGGGTGGTTGTGGGGGTGTTGATCATGGTATAAAAGAACAAATCCTCTTAACAGAAAGATAAATAGTGACTAAAATAGACAAAAAGCCAGTATAAGCCTTTTTTTTTTTTTTAAAGAAAGAGATAAATAATAAGAGAAAGAGCTAAATGTTTAAAGTGATTGCCTTTCGGCCCTGGCTGGTTTGGCTCAGCCAGTTAGAGTGTTGGCCCATGGAACAAAGAGTTTCTGGTTCAATTCCAGTCAAGGGCACGTACCTCGGTTTCGGTTTGGTCCCTGGCTGTGGTCGCGGTCATGTGGGAGGCAACCATTCCATTTGATGTGTCTCTCTTACATCGATGTTTCTCTGCCCCCCCCCCCCCCACACACACACTATCTGAAGATAAATGGAAGAATATCCTCAGGTGAGGATTTAAAAAAATAAATAAAGTGATTGCCTTTGGGAAGCAGAAATCAGAAGTCAGGGGACTGCTGCTTTTTGTTATAAGCCTTTTAGTACTTACTATATACTTATGAAGTAAAGGGTTATTACCATACATGGAAAATAAGGTCCAGAGAGTTAGGGACTTAAAGTTTTAGAATGAATAGCTAAAGGAGCAGATACTTCAGCTCTGGCTCTGTGACTCTCACCAATACCCTTTCTGCCCCGCCCTGCCTTGGAGTGTTTGCTGGTAATGTTCATACAAATGAAAGCCAGTCCTCCCAACAGAGCCCTCTCAGTATTTTTTATATTGGTTGTTACAGCATCTGCATCTGGGACACTGCAAAGTGCCTGAGATAGCAAACAAGAGCCTAATGACCCAGGCTGATGCTGGGGTAATAAATTACCATAAAATTGGGTTCTGAAACTCCAGTAGACAGCCATATCCATTTTCTTTTCTTTTGATGGAATAAGGATAGATCTCTTAAAAGAATTGCATTGACCTATTTTTTTTTTTTTTTTTCAGTTTAAAAATTGATCGTTGGCTCCTGTCAAAATACTCATGGTCATAATAAAGGGAAGTCACAACCTAGGTTTGGGAGTCGAAGAACTTGAATGCAAGCTACTGCTTCATTACTTTTTTTTCCCTCTCTCCTTTTAGTATAGTAGGATTCCTTCCTTTCTCAGCTGCAATTTCAGCTTCCTTGAGAATTCCCTCTTAGACATCTTTGTTGAACTCTAGTGTTCCCCAATTTCTTGTGCCTCAGGTAGTCCTTTGGGTCCTTCTGCAAATGATTTCTCTCTCATCCATCGTAAATGAGAATTTTATTTTCAGTGAGGAATGCCATTGTCTAGTGCTGGAGAATCATTCTTTGCCCTAATGTGCCAACTACAAGATTCAAACCCAGAGTGAAGGCCTCAGAATGAGTCAGTGGTGTAGTGGTTTACTTTAAATACTAACTTACCCCCTTCCTCACTGTTATTACCATTAAAGCATTTTTGTCCACAGGCATTAGCTGCAAGCTCCCTTGATTTTCTTCACTGGTGAGGCTGCTATGTGGTTGTTTTATCCAGTTAAAGACTAATTTCCTAGTTCTGAAGATGAAAACAAGAGCTCTGTTACTAGAGAAAATGTCGCAACTAAATATGAGGAAAAACAAGAACAGAGCTTTATTTTTGTCTCCTATCATCACCCCGGGCTCAGTTGGGAGGAAAAGGGGGGAGGGGCTTTTAGCCTGGTCTAGTGCTCCTGACCAGAAGGTGGGTAGTGGTGGGAGTGTCTCAGCTCTCTTGTTCCGGCGGAGCAGTCCTTTTAGAGGGTTCCACAGGTGTTGCAACAACAGTACAGACAAGAAAATAGGATGCCTGTTATTATGACTGTCCTGGAGAGGAGGCAAAGGGCTCCTTTTATGATTCTCATATCATACCATGAATGTGTAAAGCTAGGTTGCACAAATAGGAAAAGCTACCAATCCTTTCAAATCATAAGACTAAAATCAATCTTACTAATAAAATAATAGTACAGCCTGGCTGGTGTAGCTCAATGGATTGAGCGTCAGTCTCATGGACTGAGAGGTCCTGGTTCGATTCCCAGTCAGACCTGGCACATGCCTGGGTTGTGGGCTTGATCCCCAGTAGAGAGCCTGCAAGAGACAGCTGATCGATGTTTCTCTCTCACATCGATATTTCTATCTCTGTCACCTTCCTCTCTTAAAAAAAAACAATTTTAAAAAATAATAGCACATATATTTCTTGAAACTACAGTACCATAATAAAATTTTATCAGTTCATCTATAACTTGGAACTTATTAGTTTTCAACCAATGTAAGAGACACTTTTCTAGACCAAAGAATCTTGTTATAAGGTAGTTATAATGGTTTTTTTCAGGGATAGATATTTGACAGTAGTGTGGAATAATGTGTAAAACCCATCTCTCTCTCTTTTTTTTTTATCATGAGCTTGACATCTGATAAGAGGGCAAAGCCTTTGGGCAGGGCATATAAGAAGCTCCTTTGACATTCTGGATGATCTGTTTCTTTTTAGATAGGGCATCCTTTGGTGACAGGCTTGATCATTCTCCCCATTTAAGGATTATGGTGTCAATGAAATATTTTGAGATGACTGCTAAAAAAATCTAGGTCAAATCAGGTATGATTTATGAAATGTACCATTAATGAGGCAATGAGAAAGTCAGTTCTGTCTTTTTGTGTCCTGAAATCTTAAAGAGGTTAATTACAGGAAGACCTTCAAACCATATCTTCTTTTGTCTTGGAAATTGTCTCATTTTTGAAAAATGTGCTTGCTATATGACTACATTTAGTTATACGGTACAGTCGTCCCTCTTTTATTGCGGTTAATCCATTCCAGACTCTAGTGGTTGCACCTGGTATTGAAGGATTCCTGAGGTACTCCAATACATAGGCCTACAGTCCATATGTACAGTCATTTTAATTTTAATTTTAATTGTAATACGGGGGTGTATAATTGACTCAGACAACCAAGCGCGTGCTCTATCATACTCACTTTCTGGATCAACTTTTTTTTTTTTTTTTTTTTGTCCTCACCCGAGGACATTTTTCCATTTTTTGTACAGATAGAGTGGGAGGGAGAGAGAGGAAGAGAGAGAGAGGGAAACATCGATGTGAAAGGGACACATCGAGTGGCTGCCATCCGCACGACCAACCAGGGCCGGGGACAAACTGCAACCGAGGTACGTGCCCTTAGCGGGAACCGAACCCGGGTCTCTCTGGACCGCAGGCGGACGCTCCAACCGCTGAGCCAAACCGGCCAGGGCTGGATCAACTTTTTAATGAATATATTTGAAAAAACTGCGATAGAGTGAAGCTGAAGCACGAAGTGGCGAAGGACGACTGTATTCAGTATTAGCATTTACTAGTTGAGTTCTTTTGTTTTATATCTGAAGTTACATAAGCATTTACTAGTTGAGTTCTTTTGTTTTATATCTGAAGTTACATAAAGCTGATTTTAAAATAGTATTTAAATTATAATTTTAAGAGGTGAATCTGATATGCTACACTCACTAATCTATGATTAAACCAATACTATTGCTTCAAAAGTCTGTGCTGTTTTTTGTGCTATTCTTCACCTTGTTTGCGCCATGTTCATTGTCTTAGTTCCTCTGAGAGCATATCAAGTTCTTTTCTGCTTCAGTGCCTTGCCCATGCTATTCCTTTCCCTAAAATGTTTTCCTTCTCCTCCCTCTAGGTTAACTACTTCTCTGTTATGGCTTGTTTAAATATATATATATATATATATATATATTTAATCCTCACCCACGGACATTTTTTGATATTTTGTTCAGATAGAATGGGAGGAAGAGAGAGAGAGAGAAACATTGACGTGAAAGGGACACATCGAGTGGTTGCCACCCACATGACCCAACCAGGGCTAGGGACAAACTGCAACCGAGGTACGTGCCCTTAGTGGGAACTGAACCCGGATCTCTCCAGACCTCAGGCCAATGCTCTAATCTCTGAGCCAAACCAGCCAGGGTTGTTATGGCTTGTTTAAATAGCACCACCTTAAAAGTGTTCTCTCTTGTCTTGCCATTCTTAAGCAAATCTCTGTGTTTACTTCTCTCTTTTAAACCCTCAACCAAAGATATATTTTTTTTTCCACTTATCTTTATATAGAGTGTGAGAATGGGAGAGAGAGAGAGAGAGAGAGAGAAACATCGACGTGAGAGAGACACATCATCTGGTTGCCTTCTGCACGACCTTGACCAGGGCCTGGACTGAACCACAACTGAGGTACATGCCCTTGACCGGAATTGAACCTGTGACTTTTTGGTCCATGGGTCTTTGGTCTTTGGTCCACTCTAACCGCTGAGCCAAACTGGTCATGGCGGCATCTATGTTTGCTTCTTTATGAGCATCTCTCACATGTTGTAATTATAGGATGTATTAGTCTGTCCCACCTGCCCTTCATTCATCTCTTTCCTCCACTAGTATAAACTGTGAGGATAGCGGCAGTGTCTGAGTGGTTTGTATGGCATTTTCAGTGCCTAACACAATGTCTAGAGCCTGACAGTAGGAATTCATAACAAATATTTATTGAAAGAATGAAGGATCCTCCTCTTTTTAGAGAAAGTCCAAGAGAATCAGGCAAAAGATGAATGGCTATTTTTGGCTTAGCTTTGGAAGTCACACAACATTACTTCCACTACATCTTATTGGTTGGGCTAGTAGCAATCTTTGGAAAATACCAAATCTTCTCTGAGAAATGGATGCAGCTCTTGTATATTACCCTCTATCATCCCTGAACAGACACCCCTGGAGTATACAGAGGCAGAGGTTCAGATCCTGGTTCTGTCACTTGCTAGAGAAAGAAAACCTATAAAAAAAATTAAGCAGCTCCTTCGTTTATTCAGGCTTTCAACAAATGTACAGGCATACCTTGTTTAATTGTGCTTCACTTTATTGTGCTTCACAGATACTGTGATTTTTCTTTACAAATTGAAGGCAAGACCCTCCACCAGCAAGAACATTACAACTCACTTTATTGTGATACTCCCTTTATTGGGGTGTTCTGGAACTGAACCCTCAATCTCCAAGGTTGGGCTATATTTTGAGTACTACTCTGTACCAAGTTTGGCCATTGTATTAGACACTGAGAATTCAATAGTGAACCTGACAGCCTTGGCTCCACTGACTTTTCTTTTTCTGTCTGTTGATGTGGTGGATTATATTCATTGATTTTTGAATGTTGAACCACCCTTGTATTCCTGGGATGAATCCCATTTGGTCATGGTGTATAATTTTTAGATTTGATTTGATAATTTTTTGGAGGGTTTTTGCAACTATGCTCATGAGCAATACTGGCCTGTAGTTTTCTTTTTTTTGTAATGTTTTTGCCTGGTTTGGGTATTATAGAGTAATGCTGGACTTATAGAATGAGTTAGGAAGTATTCTTTATGTTTTTATCCTCTGAAATAGATTGTAGAGAATTGGTGTAATTTCTTCCTTAAATGTTTGGTAGAATTCACCAGTGAACCCATGTAGACCTGGTGTTTTCTGTTTTAGAATATAATTAATTATTGATTTAATTTCTTTTTTAAAAAATCTTCACCTGAGGATATTTTTTCTTTTTATCATCAGATAGACTGGGAGAGAGGAAGAGAGAGACACATTGACTGGTTGCCTCCCACACAGCCCGACCAGGGCCGGGATGAACTGCAACCGGGATATGTGTCCTTGACCAGAATCGAACCTGTGACTCATTGGTCCGCAGGCCGACGTTCTAACCACCGAGCAAAACTGACCAGGGCGTGATTTAATTTCTTTAATAGATATGTCTATTCAGATCATTTTTCTTTTTTAAATTTTGGCAGATGATGTCTCTCAAGGAATTGGTCTTGTTCATCTAGAGTTGTTCGTAATATTCCTTCATTATCCTTTTAATTTCCATGGGATCTGTAATGATGCCCCTCTTTCATGTCTAGTATTAGTATTTTGTGTCTTCTCTCCTTTTTTCTTAGCCTGGCTACAGGCTTATTTATTTTATTGATCTTTCAAAGAACCAATTTTTGGTTTTGTTGATTTTCTGTTTTCAATTTCAGTGATTTTAATTTTAATTCTTATTTCTTTTTTTGCTCATTTTTTATTTTTATTTATTTATATATTTTTTGCTCATTTTATATTTAATTTGCTCTTTTTTTTTTTCTTGTTTCCTAAAGCCCAGTCTTTTTCAAAGGCATTTATTGTTAAGTTGCGACCATACTGAAAGAAATTGTTTTAAATCTTCTTTTTCTGTAATTGACCTCAACATGAATGGCTTATTCTTCTTATCTTATATGGAAAAGGTACAGTATTTGCCTTTATGATAAAAAATACTGAAGGTCAGCCCGGCCAGTGTGGGTCAGTGGTTGAGCATCAACCCATGCACCTACAGGTTGCTGGTTCGATTCCCGGTCAGGGAACATGCCCAGGTTGTGGGCCTGGTCCCCAGTGGGGGGCATGCAGGAGGTGGCCAGTGGATGTTCTCTCTTATCAATGTTTCTATCTATCCTCCCTTCCTCTCTAAAATCAATAAACAAACAATAACAAAAGAAACCAACAAAAAACAAAAAAAAATACTGAAGGTTGTATCAGGTATTTCAAAAGGTAAATGGTATCTCTGAGTCAAGACCAAGGTTTTGTAGTGTTAGATATTTCTGAGTTGTTTTCCCCTGATCTCCTTTTGAGACAGAAAAGTTTATTTAGGAGTGTACCTTCAGAAAACTAATGGGCAAGCACAATCCATCATGATATAAGACTACCCCCAAATAAACACTGTCCTTTAACTGTTTATGTATAGCATCTATTTCTGTTTGGTTTATAACTCTTTAAATTGGAATAATAAAGAGAACAATAGCCTCTAGCAATCAGGTGACCTGGATTCTAGACTAGTTGTATGAAAGCTGAGGGTGCAGAGATTGGGATGGGAAGAGATTGTTTACTACTATGTTGCTTTAAAAAAATATGTTGACTCACTGACTGACCTTGAAGGTGCCTTACACTCTAAATTTTCTGGGACCACATGCTCTTGCCTCTTCTAAGTACCCATAGCAATATGTATTTTTTTCAATGATTTTAGAGAGGGAGAAGGGAGGGAGGGAGGTGGAAGGAAGGAAAGGAGAAGGGAGAAAAGTGGGGAAGAGAGAGAGAGAAAGGGAGAGATGTTGCATCTATTGGTTGCTTCCTGTATGCGCCCTGACCAGGGATCAAACCCACAACCTAGGTATTTTACCTGACTGGGAATCGAATCTGCAACCTTTCTGGTGTATGGGATAACGTTCCAACCAACTGAGCCACCAGGCTGGGCTTTTTATTTTATTTTCATATTTTTAAATCCTCATCCGAGGACATTTTTCCGTTTATCTTTAGACAGATTAGGAGGGAGGGAGAGAGGGAGAGAGAGAGACACACACACATAGACTGGTTGCCTCCCACACAACTCCGACCAGGGCCGGGACGAACCGCAACCGAGGTACATGCCCTTGGCTGGAATCAAACCTGGGTCTCATTGGTCTGTGGGTCCATACTCTAACTGCTGAGTCAGACCAGCCAGGGCAAGGCTGGGGTTTTTATTATTTTTAAAATTATTTTTATTTTATTTATTTTTTAATTAACTTTATTTGGAAATAATTTCAAAATCACCAAAAAAATTGCAAGAAAGAAAATAGTACCAGCACCAAGTCTTTCCCACTTAACACTGTAAATATCTTGCCCTGTCTGCTTTATCTTTCTTCTCCCTCTGTGTAGATGTGTTTGTCATAACGCCTGTAATGTTCTTCTGAACCATTTGACTATAATCGCATGTGTCATGGGCCTTAACACTTGGGTCTGTATTGCCTGAGTAAAGGACATAATTATACGTAACAACAGTAGTTATCAATCTCAGCAAGTGCAGTGTTGATAGAAGATTTGTGTCCATTCCGCTCTCCATAGTCATTTTCTCTGTTGACCCAGGAGGTTTTCCACCTTCTTCCCTTCAGTACAGGACTAGTTAGAGGTGGAGTTGGCTTATTGCATTTAGTTGTTACATCTCTTACTCTCCTTTAATCCAGAACATGTTCTCAATTTCTTTTTGATTTGTACGCATGGACATTTTTGAAATGCAGTCCCCACTCCTTTCTTTAACAGAAAATTCCTCATTTGGGATTTGTCTAGGGGTCCTTGTGATCTGAGCCAGGTCCTGCGCCTCAGGCTGGATCGCTCATCCATGTCCTGTCCTCTGGCATCCCCACTGGGCACCGTGTCCATCTGCCCTTCACTCCTGGTATGAACTTTGATCACACGCCTCTGTCACTCCTGAAGACACTTGCTGATCAAGCCCTTGCTCTCTCCAGGACAAGTACTGACCCTGAGGGACATCATGGAGCAGCCCAGTCCACACCAGAGCCACCCCTTCCTGCCCCGGTGGCGCCCCCTCCAGGCAGCAGCCAGGACTTTCACTGTACAGCTGGAGTTCCTGCACATGTGGCCTGAGCCGCAACACCACTGCTCCGGGTGCAGGGGAAGCCTGTGCCCCGTCATGATGTTCCCATGGTGCACCGGGACCGGTCAAGGCTGGGGTTTTTAAAGAAAGCCTTCTGGAACCCAGCCAGTGTGGCTTAGTGGTTGAGGGTAGACCCCATGCACCAAGAGGTCACCGGTTTGATTCCTGGTCAGGGCATATGCCCAGGTTGTGGGCCCAATCCCCCCAATCCC
This sequence comes from Molossus molossus, assembly GCF_014108415.1. Classification (NCBI taxonomy): domain Eukaryota; kingdom Metazoa; phylum Chordata; class Mammalia; order Chiroptera; family Molossidae; genus Molossus; species Molossus molossus. Next base: position 45,582,262 of record NW_023425348.1, read on the forward strand.
CAGTGGGGGGCATGCAGGAGGCAGCCAATCGATGTTCCCTCTCATCGATGTTTCTATCTTACTCTCCCTCTCTCTTCCTCTCTCTCTAAGATCAATAAAGAAAAACATTTAGTAAAAAAAGAAAAGAAAGCTTACTGGAGTCTTGAGCTGGGCCTAAAGGATGGTTAGGATTTGAATTTACAGGGATGACACGAGGTTTGTGGGAAAAAGTGAGCACACACTTCTCTTCCTCTTGAAACAAAGTGGAAAAGCCAAGCACCTGCTTAATTTGTCTAGAGCATTGTTGAAGAGGAGTGGAGTGCTGGAGAGTAGAGATTGGGGATAGGTTTTAAAAGCTAGAATTCTAGATTTAAGGATTTAATTTTTATTTCCATTAATATCACTGAAGATAGGCTCCCTTTTCAAAGATGAGTATGGGAACCCTGGACAGTAGCTAGGTAGTGAGCTCTCTGCCTTTTTACCCTTTACAAATTGGGGCTTTGTTTTAGACATTTTAGTTTGATGAACTTACCATATGCAGCTCTGGCTATTCTTGAGCAGCCTCAAAGGTCTATGACAGTTTGTAATTTCCCACTTTACTGAGGTGAGCATTTGAAAAGGATTTGGTGAGGCAGTGGTGGGAGGGAGAGATTTATTTACCTAAGGAAATTTGGGGATTCTTAAGCCATCTCTCGAGATTGTTCACAAATGATAAGATTTGTAATATGTTTTCTTCCTACATACTTTATAATAAATTCCATAGTCGGCTTAGACTTGGGTTCTGATTTCAGCTCTACTCCTTGTCTGTGTGGCCATGAATAAGCCTCTCTTCCTTAGTTCCTGCATCCATAATAATAATAATGCTGGGCTGGTTAACCTCTGAAGGCTCTTCTGGTTCTTACTCTGTATATGGGACTCAGATCAGCCTTTTCTTTGACATTCTTCACATACACAGATTATAATGCATTAAAGAGGAATTATATCACAGTGACTGCACACATACTGGCTTATTCAGCACATGCTCATGAAACAGTTCTCATTGGAAATCATGCTACACTGGCTTTTTTTTTTTTTAGTCCTCACCCGAGGACATTTTTCCATTTTTTGTTCAGATAGAGTGGGAGGGAGAGAAAGAGAGAGAAACATCGACGTGAAAGGGACACATCGAGTGGCTGCCACCTGCACGACCAACCAGGACCGGGGACAAACTGCAACTGAGGTATGCGCCCTTATCGGGGACTGAACCCGGATCTCTCTGGACCGCAGGCTAATGCTCTAACCTCTGAGCCAAACCAGCTAGGGCTACACTGGCTTTTTAAGTATTTTTCTTGTGTCCTTTTTATGTCCTCTCTTATGTTCTGGTTGTACCTTCTGTCATCCTGCAGAGCAATCTGAGACCCAGAAGATACCACTGTGTTCTAATAGAACCAGAACAAATAAACCGCCAAACCCAACCAGCTGCCTCCATTTAAACTGGCGTTCCTGGCAACTATAGATTATTCATTCTGGCATAGGCATTCTTCAGGGCTCAAAGGAGGGGACATGGAAGTTTTGTTCCAGCTTAGTAGAAAACCCCCAAGCCTCACCTTTTCTGTCAGTTGTAAGTACATAAATTGCATTTTCACTCCTTCTTTACTGCAGTATTAAAGATATTTGGAAGAAGGTCAGAAATGTAAAAGAGCTATAAGGATCTGTATTTAGAAAGAAATTGTTTAAGACAACTGTCTTTAGACATGGTTTTTCCTCATTTTTATTAATTTGCTTCATAGTTTAGAATATGAGTAATGTAATAAGTATTCCAAACATTTCATAGCACTTTAAACTTCAGAGCCTTTCCCCCCCTTATATAACACATTTTCATAAACAACTTGGATATGGTGCTTGCTATGAATTGTTACTTTTTATTGAGTACTTACTGTATGCCCAACACTGTGCTAAGTGCTTTACATATATTTTTTCATTTAATTTTTTAAAAAAATCCTCACCTGAGGATATTTTTCCATTGATTTTTAGATGGGGGGGGGGGAGCATTGATGTGAGAGAGACACATCAAATTGGTTGCTTCCCACATGACCCCAGGGATTGAACCTGCAACTGAGATATGTGCCCATGACCAGGAATCAAACCCGCGACTCTTCGGTCCACAGGCAAATGCTCTAATCGCTGAGCCAAACTGGCCAGGGCTCATTTAACTTTTATATCAGCTGTAAAAGTTGTATTATCATCATTTGGAACATATGAAGACACTAAGACCCAAAGAAATTAAGTAAGGTGCCCAGGATCACACAGTTAATATGTGATGGAGGTATGATTTGAATCTAACAGACAGTATCTGGCTCCACAGCTGGTTCTATTAATGTCTGTGCTTTACTGGCTGTTTGTGACATAATGGCATTGTATGTTTTCTTACAGATGAGCAAATTAATTAGAGAGGTCATAACTTGCCAATAATCACCTGGCCAATAAATGGCAAACATAGGAGGTAATTTTTCTTTTTATAAATTTTTTTTTCTTTATTGATTTCTAGAGAGAGAAGAAGGTAGGAGAGAGAGAGAGAAACATCAATGAAAGAGAACACTGATTGGCTGCCTCCTGCATGCCCCCCACTGGGGATTGGGCCCACAGCCTGGGCATGTGCCCTGACTGGGAATTGAACCGGTGACCTCTTGGTGCATAGGATGGTGCTTAACCAACTGAGACACAACTGGTTAGGCTAGGAGGTGAATTTTGATCATATGATTTAGAATCTATGTCCCAGCTGGTTTTTATTCATTTTTATTTTCATTGTCTTATTTTTACATCCTTATAAGGTGAATCACTTCATATTCTTTTGGATTAGTCTTGGTATGGATCATAAACAAATTATAATAAAAAGTCTTACTGGAGATGAAAAGAAAAATAAGGTGTTGGGTCTATTCTCAAGAAACTAATGGTTGCTTGGGTATAACAAAAAGACATGTACAAATTAGATGTGCTCCCATCATATACTGATGGGAAAAAAAATCCTAAATGAGTCATTCAAGCTATGAGTGATTTAAAGAAGGGAAAATAAGTATGAGCTATGATTTAATAGGGAGAGTTTTTTTTTTTAGGTGTGGAGGTGGGGTGGGGGTTGCTAGATATAGTACATATATAATAATAAAAGATTTACAACTCTCTTAAGCGTGATTAGAAAAAATAAAACTACAGAATTTTGGAGTCAAGTTTTTTTTTTTTAATAGAAAAATAACTGAAATATATATGTATGTGAATAGGAAAGCAATATATGTGTCACCTTCTTGAATTTGTTATTTGGTATATTTGTGTTTTCTTTTTTTTTTTTTTTTTTTTTATCATCCTCACCCGAGGACATTTTTCCATTCTTTGTTCAGGTAGAGTGGAAGGGAGAGAGAGGAACAGAGAGAGAGAGAAACATCGATGTGAAAGGGACACATCGAGTGGTCGCCACCCGCACAACTAACCAGGGCTGGGGACAAATTGCAACCGAGGTATGTGCCCTTAGCGGGAACCGAACCCGGGTCTCTCCGGACCGCAGGCCAACGCTCTAACCTCTGAGCCAAACCGGCCAGGGCTATATTTGTGTTTTCAGTGCCTAGCTTGATGAATGAATGAATTTTTTGGTCAGAGTCTGAAGTTGCAGGGGTACTGTGTCATTATTGTAATATAATGTGCTATAAAGGGCTAAAGATGGAATCTTTAAGTAATATCTAGTCTAGCCTCTGCTTCTAACTGATGAGTGAAATGGGGCCCAGAGAATGGAAATGACTTTTCCAGTAAGTTGTATGGGAGGACAACTGCTCCTGGGAGCACTAGGTATTATTCTGGAATAAATTGCCAGTGTTTTCACAGAGATTTTGTGGGCACAGGTAAAACATACAGAGAAACATTGTTGAAAATATTTTTGAATCGCTGACTTTCTTACAGATAAAGTGAGCCTATTAAGTTTTATTTTTTTCCCCCTCATTTCTATAGATCTTTTATACCAGGTTTACATTAGAAAGGTTCAGTAGGTTGAACCCAACTTTTGATCATAGTTTTCCCGCAGTGCACATCTAGCAGAGCTTTTCCCCTCAAAGGCCTGGTTGGAAACAGTGGCCTTTATTTCTGATGTATAATTTACCTCTCCTTCCTGGTGTTTGAGCCTTGTTGGTCTTGATAAATACTTGTTTTCTGTGCACCCTGCAGTTAACATGGGGGTCCTGGTGTGTAGCAGCTTAGGAAGCAGTGGGTGAGAGTGCATGTGAGAGTGGGCAGGGTGTGTTCTTGCCAGTGCCTTTAACTCCTTTGGTTAATTCATTAACCCAGAGATCTTGTCTAGTAATAATGAATTTATAAATCTCAATGCCAGACGAGGAAAGTGATGTGAAAAGAATTTGTTGGGCCTTGGCTGGTGTGGCTCACTGGGTTGGTTATTGTCCTGATGCACTGAAATGTTGCTGGTTTGATTCCCAGTCATGGCACATGCCTGAGTTGCCGATCAAAGTTTTGTCTCACGTTTGTGTTTCTCTCTTTATCTCCCCCTCTCTCTAAAAATCAGTAAAAATATTTTTACAAAAACTTTTTTTTGGTCTTATTTCACCTCAGAAAGGAATGGAGGTCCAACACGGTCCAGTGGTAGAGAAGGAATTGGAGTCAACAGTACTGGACTTGACTCCAGGCTCAGTCATTTTTATAAGCCATGAGACCTTGGACAGGTTCCTTAGTCTGAACCTCATCTATAAAATGGTGTTAGTAATACCAAGTACTTCGTAAGGGTAGTAAATTCTTCCCCAGATATACGCATGGCTTGTTCCTTTTCTTCCTCTTTCAGGTCTTTTCTCAGGTGTCACTTCATTGAGCCTTTCCCTGACTATCTTCTTAAAAATTGTAATTGCTATATAGCACTCTGTGTTTCTTTACCCTGCTTTATTTTTCTGCCATCCCACTAACTGGCTATATTTTTTGCTGTTTGTTGATTGTTTTGCTCCCAGTCATAATAACAACAAAAACCAACAATAATAGTAACAGCTAGTTCTTTTAAGTTGGGCACTGTTCTAAGTACTTTGCCTATGTTAACTAATTTAATCCTTATGGAAACCCTATTAGGTGGTACTATTATTATCATCCACATTTTATAGATTAAAAAAATTGAGGCATGGAGAAGTTGAAGTGTTTTTCAAAGAACACGTAGATGGTTAGTATTGGAGCCAGAATCTGAACCTAAGCTTTCTGGCTCTAGTGTCCTTGCCTTTTTGAAAATATATTTTCTTTATTGATTTTAGAGAGAGAGGAAGGGAGAGGAAAAGAAAGATAGAAACATCGATGAGCGAGAACACTGATTGGCTGCCTCCTGCATGCCCCGCAATGGGGATTGGGCCCACAACCTGGGCATGTGCTCTGAACCAGCAACCTCTTGATGCATGGGTCGATGCTCAACCACTGAGCCACACGGGCCAGTGTCCTTGCTTTTAATCGCTATACAGTACTATATTGCCTTATTAGAACATGAGATTTTTGAGGAAAGTGGTGGTTGTCTTTTCTTGTTCACTATTGTTTCACCAGTACCTAGAATAGTACCTGGCACATATTAAGCTATGAATATTTGTTAAATGAATGAATGCACATTGATAACATGTGAGAAAAAGAAGTTAAATGGAGTTGTTTTAAGTTTTTACCTTGGCCCCTCTTTATTATCTAGGTTTCTAATTATTGCTGTAGTCTTGTGCTATTCAGTATGGTAGCCAGTAGCCACATTTCAGGTGCTCAGTAGTCACATGTGGCTAATAGCTACTGTATTAGATAGCACATTTTTAATATGTAGAACATTTTTATATATAATTTTTTTCAATTACATTTGACATTTATTACCTTAGTTTCAGGTGTGTAAGAGTGATTATATATTTATATAATTGACAGAGTGATCAGTCTAGTACTCATCTGACACCAAACATAGTTATTACAATATTATTGACTATATTTCCTGTGCTGTACTTTTTTCCCTGTAACTATTTTTATAACTGCCAATTGGTACTTCTTAATCCCTTTACCTTTTCACCCATCCCCCAACCCCATCTGACAGCCATCAATTTCTTCTCTGTATCTATGAGTTTGTTTCTGTTTTGTTTATTTTGTTGTTTAGATTCTACATATCAGCAAAATCACATGGCATTTGTCTTTCTTTGTCTGACTTATTTCACCTAGCATAATACCCTCTAGGTCCATTCATTTGTCACAAATAGCAAGATTTCATTATTAAAAAAAATGTTTTTTTATCCTCACCCGAGAAAATTTTTGCATTTATCTTCAGATAGAGTGGGAGGGAGAGAGGGAGGAAGAGAGAGAGAGAGAAACATTGATGCGAGAGAGACACATCGACTGGCTGCCACCCACACAACCCCAATCATGCCAGGGGCAAACTGCAACTGAGGTATATGCCCTTAGCAGGAACCAAACCTGGGTCTCTGGTCCACGGGCTGATGCTCTAACCACTGAGCCAAACTGGCCAGGGCAAAATTTCATTATTTTTTATGGCTGAGTAATATTCCATTGTATATATGTACCACACCTTTGTTTTTTCTTTCCATTTTTTGTTCAGATAGAGTGGGAGGGAGAGAAAGAGAGAGAAACATTGACATGAAAGGGACACATCGAGTGGTTGCCACCCTCATGACCCAGCCAGGGCCAGGGACAAACTGCAACCGAGGTACATGCCCTTAGCGGGAACTGAACCCTGGTCTCTCTGGACCGCGGGCCGACGCTCCAACCACTGAGCCAAACCAGGGCTGTACCACATCTTCTTTATCCATTTGTCTATCGATGGACACTTAGGTTGTTTCCATGTCTTTTTGAATTGGTGTTTTGGGTTTCTTTGGATAAATACCCAGAAGAGGAATCGCTGGGCCATAAGGCAGTTTCATTTTTAGTTTTTTTTCAGGTGACTCCATACTGCTTTCTACAGTGGCTGCACCAATTTGCATTCCCACCAACAGTGTACAAGTGTTCCCTGTGCTTTACCAATGCTTGTTGTTTGTTGATTTATTGATGATAACCATTCTGACAAGTTTGAGGTGATATATCATGTGGTTTTAATTTGCATTTCTCTGATGATTAGTGATCTCTTCATGTTTATTGGCCATCTGTGTATCCTCTTTTGAGAAGTGTCTATTCAGGTCCTTTGCCCATTTTATAAAAGTTCTTTCTTTTTTTTTTTTTTTTTTTTTTTTTTTTAATCCTCACCCGAGGATATTTTTTCCATTTTTTTGTACAGATAGAGTGGGAGGGAGAGAGAGGAAGGGAGAGAGAGAGAGAAACATCGACGTGAAGGGACACATCGAGTGGCTGCCACCCGCACGACCAACCAGGGCCGGGGACAAACTGCAACCGAAGTACGTGCCCTTAGCGGGAACCGAACCCGGGTCTCTCCGGACCGCAGGCCGACACTCTAACCGCTGAGCCAAACTGGCCAGGGCTAAAAGTTCTTTCTAGAAGCTTTGCTGTGAAGGGAAGGAGAGAAATGGATTGGTAGCTGGCATGTTAGATGGAATAAAGACATTTTGGCCCTGGCTGGGTGGCTGAGTTGATTAGAGTGCCCCCCCAACCCCATACACCAGAAGGTTGTAGGTTTGATTCTCAGTCAGGGCACATACCTGGGTTGCAGGTTCAATCCTGGGTTAGGGAGCATGTAGGAGGCAACCAATTGCTGTTTCTCTCTTACATCAGTATTTCTCTCTGTCTTCTCCCCTCTCCCCACTCTCTAAAAAAAGCAATAAAAACATATCCAAGAAGAAGAACAAAAAGAAAGATTTTGTATATTTGATTAGACAAGTAGTAGCATGTTAACAGGAATTATCCTGCTAAAAGGAAAATTCTGATAATGTGGGAGAAAGACAGGAAATGACCAGAGTAATGTCCTTTATTTGGTGGGGAGATGGAATATAGTATATTAGTGGAGAGTTGAACGTGGACTATTGTCCATGGTAATAGGAGATAAGTTATAGTATATGTGCACAGATAAAGTTTGGTAGATAAATATGGTGGGATCTTGTGAAAAATGATCTTCTGGATGATTGATTTTATTTAGGCAAATAGGCAAAATCACTAGATGAAAGTAGGACTAAGGGCAGAGAAAGCACGCGATAGTTTAGGAAAGTAAGTCATCTTGGCAAATACAGAATGATTGTCAGGTTGCAGTAAGAGCCCACTTGAAACTAGTGATCATAAGTTTAAAGTTTAACTTCAGTAAGCATAGTTGTGTGTGTTTTCTTTCTTCTAAGACTGTACCAATGTAGGCAGAGATTAGATGGTGAATTGGATTTAACCAGAGCTCTGGTTTAATCAAGCTAATGTTAATACAAGTATAGAGGACCAAGGGAGTGATTATAAAAATTGACCAAGGAATTTGTTTTTATAATTTTTCTTTATTAATTCATAGAGAGAGGAAGTGAGAGGGAGAGAGAGAGAGAACCATTGATGAGACAGAACATCGATTGGCTGCCTCCTGCATGCCCCTCACTGGGGATTTGGCCCACAACCAGGGCACGTGCCCTGACCGGGAATCAAACCAATGACCTCTTGGTGCATGGGTTGATGCTCAACCACTGAGCCACACCAGCTGGGCTGACCAAGGAATTTAAACTAGCCAGAATTCGGATGGAAGTGAGGATATGATGAGGGTGATGGAAATGAAACATAGGTAGGATCAGTAGATTGAATGTCCTAATAGGCAGAAGCATTATTAAAGTTGGGGTACTACAGTGTTGTGTACTGGAAAGATAAGAGATAGTGGTTGAGAATGAGATATTTGGAATTGAGATTATAGAAGATTGGCAATTATTGGTAATGCCAAGGTCAAGAGTATCACCATGAGAATGAGAGGCTGAGGTAGGTGGGAAATTGAGATGAACAGAGGAGAGGAAGTCAGGTAACTATTAGGGCAGCGTGTTTTAACCATTATTTTTATAGTTGATGCAATTACTAAGAATTCTGGCAAGAACGGTGTTTGAGAGAATAACAGTTTGCTAGGAATCACAATCTTTAAAGCATAAGAGGGAGTGATTTGGGGGAAGTAAATGGCTACAAGGAAGGATGAAGGAGTGATCTATAATCTGATGATATCTGATTCAAAGTTGGATATATGTATGTAGGAAAGTCTGAAAGCAACAATGGGGTTCAAGTAGTAGTAGATGGGGAATGAAAGAAAACCAGCCCCCATTTGAGAAGGTTGCAGAGGAGACATTTCACTTAGAGCAAGAAGGTGGTAGGAGAGAGGGGACATTCACAGAAGAGGTTGAAGATACAGGTAGTCCTCAAGGGGTATTTTTAAAAAACTAATGCCACAAAGTACTGTGTAGTGATATAAAATGCTTTGTGAGGATTACAGGAGTCCAGAGGAAAAAGTACATCATAGGCCAGACTGTTCAGTTCCTCCATTGGTAAAATGGGAATAATAAATATTACTTACTTCATAGGGTTGTTGTGAAAAATAAAGGAAGTAACATATGTAAAGCTCTAGAAAAATACCTGGCCCGTAGTAAACATTCCATAAATGTTAAGTAATTATAATTTTCAGGGAAGACATTCTGGAGAAGAGGTGCATGGAGTTAGGTTCTCTGGACCCTGGGCTCATTTGTCTCTACTGTAGCACACCGGTGGCTTTATTTGACGCTATGTGTCTCCCTTTTCTGCTAACTCCAAGGTCCTTAAGCTGTGTGTCTCCCTTCTCTGCTAACTCCAAGGTCCTTAAGGGCATGTATTTATCTTTTTAAAATTTTTTATTCTTTTACTTTTTATTTATTATTACAGATGTCCCTCCTTTTTTACCAGCATGTATTTATCTTTATATCATAATGCTAGTACTGGTCCTGGTATAAAATAAAATTCAGTGAAGGTTTTTTGACTGAAAGAAGGAAGGAAGCAAGCAAGCATCTTGGAAGCCAAGCAGGCTTGCTTTTTTAGTGACTGAGAAGGTCCTAAAGACATGTTTTCTGGGAGCCCTCCTCAGCTCTGAATTATATCTGACGGTATATTCTACTATGCTGTTACTCTTCATGTTGCATCATTCCTTATTGCCTTTGTACCTTTCTAGACTACTTCTACTAACCTCTACACAAATAAACATAATGGTTTGTAGGTAGTTAGTTCAGATCAATATTTCCAGACGTTCATTAGATATCTTTGCCTCTGCTTTTTCAAAAATGAATGCCATCTTTCAGTGCTCACCTTGAAACCCTTAATTTTTTTTTCTTTTCCCTCATCAAGTCCTGCATTCCAAGTTTCTAAATCCTATCATTTCTGACTCTAAAATATTTCCTATATTCTTCCCTTCTTTTCTATTTCAGCTCTTCCTTTCTATTTCATACCTTCTGTTTCTCTTCTACAGTTCATTCTACATCATCTCATGAAATATTACAACACAGAGACGTGATTGTCACTTTGTTGCTTCAGTCGTTCGGGCTTTCTATTCATCACAGTAATTCTTTAGAGTAAATGATAGTATTTTCATTTTATAGATGAAGAGATAATTGCTTTCCTGTAGCAGATGGTCTCAAGGTGATTAATACTACTCTTACTCTTTTGAGGCTAATTATCCTTCTAGAACCCGGGATGTGGGAAAAGGATAGCCCAAAGTCCCGGGTGTCCCTATAGACATTGCAAGTCTGGGCCATTGAAAATCACATGTGATGAGGACGTTTCCCCAGATGAAATAATGGTAAGGCTAGGTAGCACTTTGCATATGTTGCTTCTCCAAGAAAGGGGATGATTTTGTGTACTATAAACTTGATGTTGAGAATTTTCCAACCCAGTGGGCTTCTGGGTTTGCTTCAGAGAATTAACATATTCTGGTTGAACACTTTGACTCAGTGGGCCCTTCAATAAATACTTGCATTAATATCCTATGACTCATTAGACAGATTTAAAATGCCAGTCAAGACTTATGACCAGCAAAGGGGAGATTTTACTGGGACTGCCTTGTCATACAGCTAACTTGTTCATTCATCTTTCTTTCCATATAATTGTTTGTTCATCTACTCATCCAGAGAATGGTGTCAAGGTGATATATCGGGAAGCTTCCAGTCTACAGTTAGGAGGCCTGGGTTTTTTTCAGGGCCTTGTTTATGATCCTGATTTGCCATGTATTTCTAGGGTACTGTAGTCCCTTCCCTTCTATGCCTCAGTTTTCTCTTCTAAACAAAAATAAAGTTGTTGGATGTTGTGACCATAGACCTTTTTCAATTAGCTTTCTGCAACTAGATGTAATAGATAATATGGCAGTTGTACTTTTGAAAAGGAGCACCAGTATTTTTTATACTGTATCACAGGCCTTATCTAAGAATATAAAGTCTTCTTATAAAGTCAGCTTATATATTTTCATAGCAAATCTAGCCTCTTATAAGTAACCATTAAAGAGGGGCTGTGAGTATTGGTGAGTTACAGTGTTTCTAGAAATGTTGGGTAACTATTTCTTGTAGGTTGGGAGTTATAGAAAGTCTGCCTGCAGCAATCCATTTCCAGAAAATTACAGTTTTGCTTCAAAGATGTATGGTAATTTCAGGTCATTGTATTGTGTGGTTGTGAAACTGATATTCAATCAATTTATTCAGCAAATAATTTTCCAAGCACATACTATGTGCCTGAATTTGTGCTAAGTGTTAGGAATAAAACTATAATCAAGACAAATCTCTGCTCTCATGGTCTTTACAGTTGGGAGTGTGAAAAGATAAGGAGGAATTACCTGGACTAAGAGAGGGGAGATGAGGGAGAACCCCCAAATGATGGAGAAAGGAGGTATTTTAGGCGAAGAAAACAGCATGTATAAAGACACAGAGGTGCCTGGCCAGTGTGGCTCAGTGGTTGAGCATCAGCCCATGCACCAAGAGGTCGCCAGTTCGATTCCCTGTCAGGGCATATGCCCAGGTTGTGGGCCCCATCCCCAGTGGGGGACATGCAGGAGGCAGCCAATCAGTGTTCTTTCTTATCAGTGTTTCTGTCTCTTTCTCCCTCTCCCTTCCTATCTCTCTCTAAAAAAAAAGACTCAGGGGTGATGCCCTGGCCAGTTTGGCTTAGTGGTTAGAGCATTGGCTCGCAGACCAAAGAGTCATGGGTTTGATTCTGGTCAAGGGCATGTACCTCAGTTGTGGTTTGGTCCCTGGTCCTGGTCAGGGTTGTACGGGAGGCAGCCAATCGATGTGTTTCTCTCTCACATTGATGTTTCTCTCCCTCTTTCCCTCCCTCCCTCCTAGATAAATGGAAAAATATCCTTGGGTGAGATTTTTAAAAAAGACTCAGAGGCAAGAGAGTATGGCATGTTCAGGGGAATTCAAAGAAGATCAAATCGTTGTATTGTAAAGTATGAAGTATGAAGGCTGGAAAATGCTGTTTTGAAATTGCAGTTGTTTTAGATAACACATCTGGATTGTGAAACAGCATGATGTCATGGAAAGGACATTGAACTTTGGATCTAACGTCCTAGATTTTAGTCCCTGGCTGTCCACTAACCATCTATAAGATCTTGAACAACTTATATAACTTCTCTGGTTATATTTCTTTATCTGAAAAATAGTACTTTTTATCTCTTGTTCCATCCTTATAAACTATTAAAGAGCTGTGTTATAAAAACTTTCCTTGACCCTTCTGCCAAACAAATGACATCCTCTCTCTGTTTCAAGCACTTTGTTTTAATATAGCACTTTCATTATAGTCATACTTACACACAGTTGTTTCCCCACTAAAAATTAAGTTCTCTAAGGGCAGAGAAATGACATATAGTAAGTCCCAAGTATTTACAAGGTTTAATGAATATAGATGCTCCTCGACTTGAGATGAGGTTACATCCAATAAACCCATCATAAGTTCAAAGTATCATAAGTTGAAAATGCGTTTAGTACACCTAACCTACTGAACATCATAGCTTAGCCTAGTTGGTTTCTACTGAATGCATATCACTTTCACACCATCCTAAAGTCGGGGACTTTGTGTAGTTGGATTCTATATTAAGGGAGATTTGTTCTGAAATTTGTTTGCCTTTTAAAAATAAAAAACCTTAAGAAGACATTTTGTTTTATTTGCAAACAATTTTGTTGTGATTTTGATCAACAAAAAGCCATTTTAGTAAAGCTATTTCATTGGGCTTAATGCTAGTGGTTGGAATGTGACATTTTGCAGATGAGCATCTCATTTACAGGCAGGCACAAGAGATGGTTGTTGAGCTTTGGCACGAAAAGATCTTTCTGTTAACTGTGGAAGCCTTTTTATATTGAGATCCTCTTGGCAGATTCCTAGAAATCAGAGTTCTCGTTCATTTCATCTTTAAATTGAAACATTTTGAGATGAAATGATATACAGAGATGTAAAATTCAGAAATCTAATGTACATTCCGATTACATTTGGCAGCCAGTGTAAAGAAGCAGACATCTGTAAAAACTGGGCTTTCTTGCATATTATACTGATAGAATTAAGGAAGAACCTCACTGAAACGGACTTTTCTTCATTTTTTTTGGTAAAAATAAGTTAATGTGATATTAAGCTGTTGAATTCCAATAAAATGTTTCCTCTTATTTATCCATTAATTAATTCATTCAGCTAGTCAACAAATGTTTACTGAGCATCCTGCTTTATATCATGCTTTTTTCTAGAAATGCATTGATGATGTTTAAAATGTAGCAGGAAGAAAAGAAATCAGGCAAGCAAATTATATCTGCTATTAGTATTTATGACAGAAGTTTAGAGAGCTCTGGGATCATAAAATGGTCTGTAGCTATGCCCAATTTGGCCTCTGAGATCCTTCATAAGAGCTGAGTGGACATAATTCAGAAGTGGGAACAGGATGGTAACATCCCTGTCATGTTTTCCCTCAGAGTCTATACTCCAGTCTTTCAGAACTACTTGTTATTCTCTGAATGTGCCTTGCTCTCTCATGGTACAATTTTACAAATGGCATTTCCTTCCTCTTCTCCCTCTATAGAATTCCTGTCATCCTTTGAAAAAGATCAAATGACATATTCTTATGAAATCTTCTATATCTCTCCCCCTCTCAGTTACATAGGTTCAGCTACATATAACAGAAATCTAAAATAATGGTGGTTTAAAAATACAGAGGTAGGTAGACCAGAGCTGAAATGGTTGCTCCACGAAATCAAGGACCCTTTCTGCCATCCTCGGTTTGAGACTTCTATTCTCAAGGTCAGCTCATGGAAAAGAAGGTTGATAACCTCCAATTATTATGTCCTAATTCTAGATATCAGGAAAGGGTAAGAGGAGATGGAAGGGCACCACCTCCAGCTAACACCACTTTCTTTAAGCAGCTTTTAAGCAGAAGTCCTACACCATATTTGTGTCATATCTCATTTAATAAAAATAATCACATACCCACACCTAACTGCAAGAGAGGTTGAGAAATGGAACCCTTTAACTGAACATATTGCCACCTAGTGGCAGACATAACACACCCACCCCACCCTTTAGTTCATTGTCTTTCTTTCAATTGAGCAGTCAGTATAATTATAGTACTAGATTGCTTATATTGCTTCTAATTGTCAGTTTCCATGTCTGTCTCTCTCATATAAACACCCCAGGGACTGTGATTGTGTCCTTTTATCTCTGAATCTGTAACACTTGACAGAGAGCCCAGCACAGGAGGTATCAGTTCATGTGTATTAAATGAGAGTGTTAAACTAAATGACTTAATTCCTTTTAGCTTATTAAAAGTGTGTAACTATTGAATCATAATTTTGTGTTTTTTATAGCTTTTTAAAATTTGTAATTTATATATGATAAAGTTTACTCATTTTAAGTATACATATACAATTAATTATTTTTAGTGAATTTACAGAGTTGTAAAACTATCACCAAAATCCAGTTTTAAATCATTTTTATTACCCCAAAGAGATTTCTTGCCCCTTATCTGCTGTCATCCCCATTCCTGCTCCAACTTCTAGATGACCAAATATCTACTGCTGCCTCTATAGATTTACCTTTTCTGAATATTTCATATAAATGGAATCATACACTGTGTGATCTTTTGCTTTGGCTTCTTTCACTTAGCATAATATTTTCAAAGTTAATTCATGTTGTAGCATGGATCACTGGTTTGTTCCTTTTTTATTGTTGACATTGCTGATATTTTTATAAAGTCTTAAAAGTTATTTTCTTTTTTCTTATCCTTACCTGAGGACATCTTTGCATTTATCTTCAGATAGAGCAGGAGGGAGAGAGGAAGGAAGAGCGAGAGAGAAACATTGACATTAGAGAGACAAATCGAGTGGTTGCCACCCACACGACCCCAACTGGGGCCAGAGACAAACTGCAACCGAGGCACGTGCTCAGCGGGAACTGAACCCAGGACTCTCTGGTCTGCAGGCTGATACTCTAACCGCTGAGCCAAACCAACCAGGGCAAAAGTTATTTTCTTAGGCTCTGGCCAATTTGGCTCAGCAGTTGGAACGTTGGCCCACCAACCAAAGAGTCGCTGGTTCTATTCCAGTCAAAGACATGTACCTTGGTTGCAGTTTGGTCCCTGGCCATGAGGAAGGCAACCAGTCGATGTGTCTTTCTCACATTGATGTTTCTCTCTTTCTCCCTCCTACTCTATTTGAAGATAAATGGAAAAATATCCTAGGGTGAGGATTAACAACAAAGTTATTTTCTTGTGGCTGTGTCTTAAATGTTTGTCTTGATTTATTACAAATTATGTATTTATTATAATCTACTTCACATGCAGTCTACTTCAGATACAAGCTAATTTTCTTTCAGTAGAAACTGTTTCAGTGTAACTCTGTTCTCCTTATCCTTGACTTTGGGCTCTTGTTTTTAATAAATTAAATTTTTATCTATTATATTACAACTTAAAAAAAATTTTTTTAATTCTCACCTGATGACATGCTTATTAATTTTAGAAAGAGGGTAAGGGGGGAAGAGAGGGAGAGAGAGAGAAATATTGATATGAGAAATATTGATCAGTTGCCTTCCCGTAAGCACTCCGACTAGGGATCAAACCTGCAACCCAGAATTGAACTCACAACCATTTGGTGTACAGGACATCACTCCAACCAACTGAGCCACACTGACCAGGGCAACAAGACAGTTTTAAAGTTAATACCATGCATATTTATTGAACTATTTAACGTGCAAGTAGTTTATTCTGGTCATATTTTTTTTTTTTTTATCCTCACCCGAGGATATTTTTCCATTTTTTGTACAGATAGAGTGGGAGGGAGAGAGAGAGAGAAACATCGATGTGAAGGGACACATCGAGTGGCTGCCACCCGCACAACCAACCAGGGCCGGGGACAAACTGCAACCGAAGTACGTGCCCTTAGCGGGAACCGAACCCAGGTCTCTCTGGACCGCAGGCTGACGCTCTCACCGCTGAGCCAAACTGACCAGGGCTGTTCTGGTCATATTTTTAAATTATTATATTAATTTTTAATATAAAAATTTCCTAAAAGCCACTCTTGGGTAAAACATAGATTAGTGGTTAGTCAATGATTGACTTAAACCCTAGGTCAGGAAATCTTTTACCTTTTGCTGATGGATCTGTTTTGTTCTTTGGGGAATGCATTAACACTTCAGGCAATTTATAGTTTTTCTCCTGCCTTTACTTTCAGTGTGTTCAAGGCCTTAGGTTCACATAGACTTAGTGGATAGCTAGGACCCTCTCAAGTTTCTCCTTAGCAGGGTGAAACTTACAGACCACTAAGTCTTACCAAGATTCACTGGGACTGTTTTGTCCCCAGAACTCCCTTTTAAATTTCTGGTTCATCTGCAGGTCTTTTGCTTGCTCTAACTCATATAATGACTTTAGGCTAGCTGCAGTAGTCGCCTTCCTGGATTACTTACTCTTGTTCCCTAGATTGCCCCTCTCATTTTTGACAATGACTTTGGGCAATATCTATAGCAGATTTTCTATGCTCAGCTTGAAATGAACTCAGCCTACTCAGACAGCATTAGTTCTCTTGGCCTGGCTTGGCCTGCCCTGATGAAATTACCTCCAGAGATCTGGGAGTTGGGGGAAATGGGCAGCCCCAGGCTAAAATTCTACAGATTTTCATTGTCCTTAATATTGTTCAGTACTTTTCTTGAATAAACATTTCTCAATTTGATGTATGCTTTTGGCTAATTTTCAGAGGCCTGAAATGCTTTTGGGTTTTGTTGTTTGTTTGTTTTTGACAATTTATTGTTGCTTTTTGGGGAGAGGGTTTGCAAAGCAGTTTTGGCACTCCAGAAGGTTTGTCTCCTTGTATTATTTTTGGCCTTGTTTTTGTTTTTGTTTTTTTCATTTATCTTCAGATAGAGCAGGAGGGGGAGAGGGAAGACGAGAGAGAAACATCCATGTATCGAGCCTGGGACTCTCCGGTCCACGGGCTGATGCTCCAACTGCTGAGCCAAACCAGCCAGGGCTTATTTAACCTTTAAAATTCCCTAGCTAGCCCTGGCCTGTTTGGCTCAGCGGTTGGAGCGTCGGCCTGCGGTCCTGAGAGACCCGGGTTCGGTTCCCGCTAAGGGCATATACCTCGGTTGCAGTTTGTCCCCAGCCCTGGTCGGTTGTGCGGGTGGCAGCCACTCGATGTGTCCCTTTCACATCGATGTTTCTCTCTCTCTCTCTGTTCCTCTCTCCCCCCCCCCACTCTACCTGAACAAAAAATGGAAAAATGTCCTCGGGTGAGGATAAAAAAAAATAAAATAAAATAAAATTCCCTAGCTAGACCATAATCTCCTTTGGGCAGACACTATCTTTCTCTTTTTCCTACAGTATCCATCCCAATATACATTAAACCTTTGAGCTTTAATTTATCTATCAAATAAAATTAATAACCTTTGCATTGCTTATGTCAAAGGATCAGGTTTGAAATAGTGGTTCAAGTCTTATTGTAAACTAATAAGCACTTTGTAAACAGTAAAAAATTTCTAAAAAGTTTTAAAGTAGTTTGCAAACGGCAACACTGATTTTAAGTATTGCAACCTGTTGGGGAATATAATACTTCCAAGTACCATTTTATGCTTGTAGATTTTGCTATTGATTTGAGAGAAATAGTTCCGGTATTTTGGAGTGCAATAGGTAGGCCATTTGAAGAACAGTCTGGGAATGAAAGCCAGCTAGCTCCATCTGGAGGAAAGTTTTGAGCACCTCTGGCTGTTTTCCTTCTAATACGTTTTGCCATCGTCATGTCACCATCATGCCACTGTCTGGTTTACCAGTTTGTTCTTCCCAAGATGAACTATCAATGGAGGCTTCTCTGGACATGTCAAGCCTCCATTATCTTTCATCTGGATTATTTCAATAGTATCCTCACTGATCTCCCAGCTCTTGCCTTCCTGCCATCTGATCTCAGCTCAGCAACCTAACTTTCTTAAAAGGAAGTCAAAATAGAAACAAAAAAACAAAACAAAAAAAAATGAAGCCAAATTCTGTTACTTTTCTGCTCAAAACACTCCAGTGGATTCCTCTCTCATTTAGAATAAAAAAAAAAACAAGTCCTTGTATTGGCCTACAAGACCCTGTATTATTTGGCCCTCATTACCTATCTGAACTCACTGTCTACTCTTTTCTCTTTTGTTCACCATACTCCAGGTAAACTGGTGTCCATGCTGTATTTCACACATGCTTCCACTTAAGAGCACATTTGCATTTGCTTTTTCTCTCCTTGGACAGTTTGCTTTCAGAGTTCTTCACATCCTTGCCAACACTTTTTATTATCTTTTTTTTTTTTTTTTTTTATAATAGCCATCCTACTGTATGTGAAGTGGTATCTTACTGTAGGTTTATTTTTTTTTTTAATTTATTGATTTGAGAGAGAGATTTGTTGTGCCACTTATTTATGTATTCTTTGATTACTTCTTGTGTGTGCCTTGACCAGAAATTGAATCCGCAACCTTGATGTATTGGAATGATGTTGTAACCAACTGAGCTGCCCAGCCAGGGTGTGGTTTTGATTTGTTTTTTTTCATGTTCTTGTTGGCCACTTATATAACTTCATTGAAGAAATAAATAAATGTTGGCTGGGTAGCTTAGTTGGTTGGAGCATCATCCCATTATGCCAAGGTTGCCGGTTTGATCCCCGGTCATGGCACATTGAAGAAACAACCAGTGAATGTATCAATAGGTGGAACAACAAATCAGTGATTTTTCTCTCCCTTTCTCTCTCTCTCGCTCAAATCAGTAAAATAAAAATAAAATGTTTAAAATAAGTGTGTGTTCAGATTCTTTGCTCATTTTAAAATCGGATTATTGGCCTTTTTATTACTGAGGTAATATTTTTTTAATCCTCACCCGAGGATATTTTTCCATTTATCTTCAGATAGAGCAGGAGGGAGGGAGGGAGAGAGAGAGAGAGAGAGAAAAACATCGATGTGAGAAAGATAAATCTATTGGTGCCACCCACACGATCCCAACTGGAGCCGGGGACGAACCGCAACCGAAGTACATGCCCTTGGCCGAAATCAAACCCCGGACTCTGGTCCACTGACCGACACTTTAACTGCTGAGCCAAACTATGTATTTTAAATGCGAATCTCTCATACCATATACATATATGTATGATCTGTAAAAAATTTTCTCTCATTCTGTGGGTTGTATTTTCATTTTCTTGATGGTATCCTTTAAAGCACAAAAGCTTTTGATATTGATGAATCCAGGTTACCTGTCTCCCCCTGCTCCCTTGATTATCTGTGCTATTGGTATCATATCTAAGAAACCATTTCCAAATCCAAGGTCATGAAAGTTTATGCCTATATTTTCTTCTGTTCTAAGAGTTTTATCTTTCTAGCTTTCTCTTTTGGGGTGCTAGTCTTGACCCTGTTCCTACTTACTTTGTGACCTTGGTTCACTTGCCCTTTCTCAGCTTCACTCAGTGATTGCCATAGGCTGGGAGTGTAGGGGGAGGATATTCAATACAAAGATAAGAGAGCTTTTGGGGGTGATGGAAATATTTTGTATATTAATTGTGGTGGCATTTTTACAACGGTATGCATTTTTCAAGTTTAATAGAGCTTTATACCTAAAATGGGTAAATTTTACTATATGTAAAGGAAATAAATCTGTCTTTCAAAAAATACCTTACAACTCTACAAAGTATGTGTTATTCTTTTCCATTTTGAGGCTAGAGGAAACCTAGGCTCAGAAAAGTTAATGGACTTGCCTGTGGTCCCACATTTGGTATGTGGCTTCCAGGATTTGAACCTAAATCTGCCTGTGATCTTCTTTCTCATTATTAGCTGGCCCAGAAACTGTAAACAGTATGTGGATTCTTTTTAATTTTTTTCTTTATTGACTTTAGAAAGAGGAAGGGAGGAGAGAGAGATATAGAAACATCGATGAGAGAGAACATTGATTGTCCACCTTCTACATGCCCCCCACTGGGGATCAGGCCCACAACCTGGGCATGTGTCCTGACCGGAAATCGAACTGGTGACCTCTTGGTGCATGGGTCGTTGCTCAACCACTGAGCCACAGTGGTCGGATTCGGTTGTAAAAGGCTGACCTTCCCTCGAAAGCCAGGAACCCTGTCTGCCGGTGAGCAGCTCCCTCAAAGTGACTGTCATATTCTTATTCCAAATTTTGAGCCCCTGGCAGACCTCATTTCTGTTAGTCAATAGCCAGGATTGGAACCGATGCTGTTGAGGAGTACTGCCTAGGCATGATCTCCTTCTGAGACTGTGGCTCTTATTTTGGAGCAGCAGGAGACCAGTTTCAAAGCTGATAACTTTCTTTGCTTATGAAAAGCAATTTCATACTTTGTCCAATCAGCAAAATAGATTACTTCTCAGTAGGAGAGTGCTAAGATGTTTACAGGGCCAGTTGTGCTGTTTAGCATTTTAACAGTCTTCCTTACGGTGGCTTATTTAGCAGAGAACTGGTTGGATAGACGAGAGATCCAAGGCAGGGAAAGTGTACAGGTAATCACCTGTGTTGTTACATCATTGCCATCATCAGTTACATCTGCATGTCACTTTACAGTTTGCAATCTATTTTAACATCTGTGATCTCTCTTAATTCTCTCAGTACCCTGTCAGGAGAGTGCTATTATTTAGGGAGAGTGTGTTACTTGGCTATGTTCTTGGATAACTCTGGCTGTAAAAATATTTTTTCCCTAAATTGTGCTGAAATACTTATCTCCTAACATTCATCCTCAAATTGTTCTAGTTTTAGTTTGTCAACTTGTGATAGTTTTAATGTAGTCTGTTGCCCTGGTTTGCCAGGACTTCACACTGGGTACATTTCAGGAAGTTCTATCCTCAGAAATTGGCCAGTGACATTTTCTACTTTGCCTGTTTGATTCCCTCAGCTTCCTCTCCTTGAGAACCCATCTTTTCTACACCTCTCATTATAGACCCCTGGACAGACTAATTAATCGCAGAGCAATTGTCCTCAAGCCAGCTGTTGACTGCTTGTCTTCAGCATTTGTTCCTATCCTGAGGTGGTACAGGAAAAGTTAATGACCTAAAAATATCGTGCATCTATCATGTGAGCCTAGTTAGGAGGGAATTGCTTGGTTTTTATGAAGTGTAAATAATGTGTTTGGAGAGACATTTTCAAACATGTTGGCCTGTGTGTCAAAGATAGTTCCCTTAAACAAGGTGGGACAAATTGGCTGGCTAATAGAGCTAAATGGCAGGTTTTCTGTTAATCAGAATGGAGAATGTGCTTCGTTAAGATAATTAACAGCACTTGTGCAGGTGGTACTTATTTAACACAAATTTCCAAGTTTATTTCTTTCCCTTGAATAAATTTTGAAGGAGGCCTTGGCTGTGTTACCTTGTTTGCATTAAAATGATCAAAGGCAATAAATTTCCTTTTGTTTTTGTTGTTAATCCTCACTAAAGGATATTTTCCCACTGATTTTTAGGTAAAGTAGAAGGAAGGGAGGGAGAGAGAGAAACATCATTGTGAGAGAGACACATAGATTGTTTGGTTGCCTCCTGCACAACCCCGACCAGGGCCGGAAATTGAACCTGCAACCCAGGTACGTGCCCTTGACCAGAAATTGAACCCACGACCTTTCAGTCTGAGAGCCAATGCTCTAACCACTGAGACAAACCAGCTGGGTCAAATTCCCATTTTTTTAACCAAAGCTGTTAGTAACTAGTATCTTGTCCTTTTCAGGTGCAAAGTGTGGATGAGGTACTTGCTACTCTTCTAGAAATCTATGTGCTTATCATCAGGCACTCAGGCTCTTGTGGGGAACAGAAGTGTATCCTTTCCCAGCTCCTGGGCTAGCATCCTTACAATTAGAAAGGACCTCAGAGAGCCTAAACTAATTGATTTTATATCAGGACATTGAAGGCCAGAGAGGGGAAGTGCTTGGCCATGTCACACAGTATGCTAGTGACAGAGTCATCTGGGGTAGTTGGACTACTGTTGCCTGAGAACCAACAGCCTGGGTTAACATTAGGCAAGGTTTCTTACCTCTCTGCTACCCAACATTGTCATCTGTATAATGGGAAAAGTGTCTAACATCAGGCCAAGTACAAACAAATGGCTTTTTGTTTAGTCCTTTTTCTGTTATACCATTTGCTTTTCTATGTGTGTAAACTGAAGATTGTAGGGAGGAAGCTGATGTCAGGGAGAATGAGCAATTAACAATCAATGCTGTTTTCTTTGTTTCTCTGTAGGATCCTCAGTCTTCCACAATGAACCCTGTTTATAGCCCCGTGCAGCCTGGGGCTCCTTATGGCAACCCTAAGAACATGGCTTACACAGGTGAGTGGTGTGAGAATGGCTCTCATTTTGAGAAATGGAAGTTAAGGGCATTACCAAATAAATTGCTGTATGACTTTTGGTATACTATGCCTCCAAAAGCTTTGGTAAGCTTGCAAACTTGTAGAAGGGAGACATGTCTGGGGTCCAGGGGAGATGGAAATCACATTATTGAGACTAAGGCTTATTGAGTTGTCAACTAAAGGAGGTAACATTTATTTATTGAGTACCTACCATGGGCCTGGCCCTGTGGTAGGTACTTTAATCTTTTTTTATTTTTAATTCTCACCCAAGGATATAGTTTTGATTTTCAGAGAGAGGAAGTGGGGATGCATGGCTGGTGTGGCTCAGTGAATTGAGTGTTGTCCCATGGACTGAGAGGTCCTGGTTTGATTTCTGGTCAGGACACATGCCCGGCTTCAGGCTCAATCCCCAGTTGCAGGTGTGCAGGAGGTAGCTGATCAGTGTTTCTCTCTCATATCAATATTTCTTCTCTCTCTTCCTTTCTCTCTTTAAAAGAATGTTGAGAGAGGAAGTGGAGGGGAGGCATCAATGTGGAGAGAAACATTGATCGGTTGCCTCTTGTATATGCCCTGACTGGGAATTGAACCTACAACCTTTTGATGCATGAGGCAATGTCCCAACTAATGAGCCACCCAGTCAGGGCTGGGCACTTTCATCTTAAACCATTTCTACATTGTACAGTTTATCATCACCATGTCACAGATAAGAAAAGCAGTCACAGTAAGAAAGGCTACAATACAAAACAAAAATAGATATTTGAACCCTGGTCTCCTGATTGTGAAGGCTGATAATTTCCCCCGCCCTGAACTGCATACCGAACTGTTTCCTCCTTCTGTGCCTTTGTGTATGTTGTCCCTCTGTCTGGAATGTCCTTGTCAGCTAACAGCTTTGCCTTCTCAGGCAGTACTTTTTCAGCAAGCATTTTCTCCCTTACTTGGCCTTAGGCAAGTTTTTAACTTCCAGAGCCTCAGTGTTCTCACTATAAAACGAGAGCAATAGCCTGGCCAGTGTGGCTCAGTGTTGCCCCATGGACTGAAAGGTCCTGGTCAGGGTACATGCTCGGGTTGCAGGATTAATCCCCACTAGGAGGTGTGCTGGAGGCAACTGATCAAGGTTTCTGTCTCCTCCTTCCTCTCTCTCTAAAAAAAAAAAATCAATAAAAACATATTTAAAATAAAACAAATCTTTAAAAAAAATGAGAGCAGTAGTATTACTCTATTTCATAGGGCTGCCATAAAGATTAAATGAGCTATTATAAGGCATTCAGCTTACAATATCTAGTACAAAGTAAGTGCTTAATAATTATGATTATGATTTACAAATAAATAAAGATGGGTAGGATGTATGGTAGTGGAAGTGAATGAGAAAATGTATATAAGTTGCTAGCATGGTGCTTAGCATATCATGAGGCTTCAAAAATGTAATGAATTTAAATCGAAGGTGAAGGTAACAGTGTGAACAAACACATGGAGGTAAGAAGGTTTGGTCAGGGGTACAGTTAATACTTGAGATTAGCTGGAGTGAAGAGTAGAAAAGGGGAAAAGTGGGAAATGAAGTAGATTAATTAAAAAAGTAGATTAATTATGGTCTTGGTGACAGGGATCTCAGGGAGCTCCTGGGTTGTTCTGAACTTTTTTCTATAAGAGAGCACTAGGGGTGCTTCAGAAATTTCTCAAATACATTATTTGATTAAAAAAAAATATTTAGAACTATTCTGTTGTTGTTAATCTTCACCCGAGGATATTTTTCCATTGATTTTTAGAGTAGAAAGGATAGAGAGAGACAGGGAGGGAGGGAGGGAGTGAGGAAGGAGAGAGAGAAGAAGAAAGATAAAGAAACAAGGATGTGAGAGAGACACATTGATTGGTTGCCTCCCTCATAACCACTGCTAGGGCTGGGGATTGAACTGCAACCTAGGTACATGCCCTTGGCTGGCCGATGCTTTAACTGCTGAGTTAAACTAAACAGGGCTAGAACTAGTTTTTTTCTTTATTGATTTTAGAGAGAGAGGAAGGGAGAGGGAGAGAGAGATAGAAACATCAGTGAGAGAGAATATTGATTGGCCACCTTGGGATTTGGCCCACAACCTGGGCATGTGCCCTGACCAGGTATTGAGCTGGTGACCTCTTGGTGCATGGGTCCCCATTCAACCACTAAGCCACGCCAGTCGGGCTACAATAGATAGAGTGGGAGGGAGAGAGAGGAAGAGAGAGAGAGAGAGAGAGAGAGAAACATTGACGTGAAAGGGACACATCGAGTGGCTGCCACCTGGACAACCCAACCAGGGCTGGGGACAAACTGCAACTGAGGCACATGCCCTTAGAAGGAACCGAACCCGGGTCTCTCTGGACCGCAGGCCAACGCTCTAACTGCTGAGCCAAACCGGCCAGGGCTATTTTTCTTTTTTTAAATATGTTTTTATTGATTTATTTTTAGAGAGAGGAAGGGTGAGAGAGATAAAAACTTCGATGTGAGAAACATCCTTCGGCTGCCTCCTGCATGCCCCCTACTGGGGATCGAGCCTTCAGCCCTGGCATGTGCTCTGACTGGGAATCAAACTGGGACCTCTCAGTCCAAGGGACGACGCTCAGTCCACTGAACCACACCAGCTGGACTAGAACTATTTTTTTAAATCCTCACCCAAGGATATTTTTCCATGTATCTTCAGATAGAGCGGGAGGGGAGGGAGAGAGAGAGAAACATTGATGTGAGAGGAACACATTGACCGTTGCCTGCATGACCCCGACCAGGGCCAGGGATGAACCACAACCGAGGTACGTGCCCTTGACCTGAATCAAATTGAAGACTCATTGGTCCAAGGGCTAATGCTCCAACTGCTCAGCCAAAATGGTCAGGGCTAGAACTATGTTTATAACACATAAGATGATCAGTGTGTTAATTTAAGCTTCTAAGAATGCATATTAATTTAAAACAACTGCTAACATTTTTATCTGCTTATTTGTAAATCAGAATTTTCTCAAATTTTCTCAATGCTCCTAAATAACATTCAGAAATATATTGAAGGTTGACTATAGCTGTCATTACTAACTTTCAGTTTCTTATGTTTGTGTTTATCACAACAGCTTTATTATCCAAATTTTGCCTTAATGGTAAACATTTTCTCTTTGAACTTTTGTGTGTTTATTGTAATAAGATTAATTTCAGTAATCAGGACCCATTGGGCAGAACTCCATGCGTCACTAGATCAAGGAGCCTGTTGCTGTTTCCCTTTCTAGTTCAGAGTGTTCTAGCAACCTAAGTTCATTTGCCAGAAGAGGACTGAGCTGCTTTGGCAGACAGAGCCCAGAGTAATCTGTGGGTTTCCTGTGACCCTGGCTGCCTTCATTCTTACTGAATTGCTAAACTATAGAAAGGAAAAAAGAGTTGCATTTATCTGTTTATTTGCACAAAGAAGATTAAACAGTGTGATGTATTGGAAAGGGAACAGACTTTGTCTCTGCATGGCACATAGTAGAACTTGGTAAATGTGTTTTGATTGAATGACCAATGACCAAGTTCAAATCCCAGCTCTGTCAGATAATAGCTATAGGTGACTTTGGACAAGTTGCTAAATCTCCCTAAGTTTATTTTTATTTTATAAACTGTAATATTATCTATCTCATAGAATAGTTGTGAGAATGAAATGAGATAATTAGTATTTCTGCTGGAGGTAGAAAGGAAGGATGACCTTTGTTTCCACTAATCACCAAGAATTATTATCAGCCTGGAACTATGTTTTAAGTTTATTTCTCTGCTGGAGATTCTAGGACCACACAGGTGGTATAAACTCCACACAACTAGAATAAATTCAATCTTCACACAGGACAAAGTTCAAATTCTTAGGAAAACTTTCTGTTTTAACTTAAGCTTCCTGCTCTCTCTTTGTACTTTTTAGTCAGTTTATTTATTTATTTTTTAACTGACAATATGATTTCTCTAAGGTCCCAGCTTTATGCAGGGAAATTTGAGTTCCAATTCTTGGCCTCCCAAAGCCAAAACCTCATCTCCCACCCTTCGTGACTTTAAAGCAAACCCTTTGATTGCCCAGACCAAAAAACCTTCCTAGAACAGTCCAACATTAGCTCACTATGCAAGTTCCTAATTTTTTGTTTTCTCAATATTTTTGACTCCTGGAAATTTCCTTTTCTTTCTTAAAATGTCAACTCTGCCTGTGTTTGTTATATAACAAAGTATTTGTTAAACTGTATCAAGTTTTTCTAGGTGTTACATAGGCAGGTTTTCAGGTTATCTTTTCCTTTACATTGCTGCATGTAGAAGATCCAAATGGGGTAATTTGTAAACAAATGCCAACCAAATACAGTGCATTAGTATAAACATTTATTGTTAGTGACAGTAATAGTTATGTTAAAAAGTATTTGACAATCACATGCTAGGTATTTCATATATATATATGAATTATCATATTAATCATAAACCCATAGTACACTTCCTTTGCAGTTAAATAAACTGATACTTTAATTTAGGTCATATGACTTGGCCAGTGTATAGTATAGCTGCCAAAGGATGAAGAAAAGATTTGAACTTGGGTCTTTGTGATTTCAAAGTATATGTGCTTTCTATTATAGCAAGCTGTCTTAAAATATGTGCTCTTTTCACTGCTCCCAGTAATAAGCTAGGGAAGAGAGTTATCTTTTCTGTTTGTAGGACTAGGGAACCTCACCTTTGAGGAGGTGGTAGCCTGCTCCTGGCCAGCAGTTCCTCCATTGACTCCACATGTAAAGAGACTATTATAGCACACTGAAATAAGAGCTATTAGGGGGATGTACCACTATATTCTAAAAACCTAACATAATAAATAAATGTACAAACTGCTGTGGAAACATGGTAGCTATATGGGAGAGGCTTCTGAGAAGCCAAGCATGGAACTAGATCTTGAAGCATGAGGTGGAGGTCTTAGTTCCAGGTCTGGTTCTGCTACTAATGACTGCAAGATACTGGGCAAATCCTGCCCTCTCTCTCTTGCCTTCACTTTCCCATTCAGGCTATGAGTTATTTTATTTTGTTGTTTATTTCATTTCTTTTGTTCTTGTTTTTTAATCATTTTTGGCCTATGAGTTGTTTAATAATTTCCCTTCCAGCTCTTAACATTCTGGACATTATAAAACAACTGGCTAACTTGTTCCCTTAATCTATTTCTTTTGCTTCTTTTTTTTTCTATCCTCACCAAGGACATTTTTCCATTTTTTGTTCAGATAGAGTGGGAGGGAGGGAGAGAGAGAGAGAGAGAAACATCGACGTGAAAGGGACACATTGAGTGGTTGCCACCCACACCACCCAACCAGGGCTAGGGACAAACTGCAACTGGGGTACATGCCCTTAGTGTGAACCAAACCTGGGTCTCTCTGGACCTCAGGCCACCGCTCTAACCATTGAGCCAAACCGGCCAGGGCTCTTTTGCTTCTTCTTGAACACCATTTTCCATGTACCATTTTGAATCCCTGGTATTAATGAAGGATTCAGAAACAGGGAAGATGAGGTTAGCTCAGAACCCTCTCCTGCTGTGGCAGTACCTTTTGTCAGCCCAAGCTTCTTGCCCCAGAGCTCCTGACATTCTTGGGCAAGATCAGTAGGAAACCATGCAAGTCTTCTCACAAGTATCCTCCTATGAAAGGGCAGGTATAGCCATAGCCATCACCAGTGAGTGAGTTCCCTTTTCTTGCTGAATATGCTCATGTAGTTTAATTTAGTTTTCTACTAGTTACTTATGATTCTTAGTCAATAGAGATATAATTTAGTGGCCCTGAATAGAGCTGAAAACTGGTGGGATCTTGATAAGGGACCAAAAGTGTTTGGGGCTATGCTGCATAGATTCTCATTGTAATGATTTTTGTTGCTTAATGTAATGGGGAGAGTGCACCGCTGCCCCCATCCTTTGAAGTCAGAAGACCTGAGTTTGAATCCTGACTCTGCCTCTAACTAAAAACTTGAACAAGTCACTTTATTTCCAAGGGCCTCATTTTTTTCCTTTATAAAGTAGGAAAAATAGCACCTATCCTATCTATCACTTGCTTATGAGACTTTAAGGAGATAATTGATCTCTAAGAGCTTTTTATTTATTTATTTTATTTATTTATTTTTTTAATCCTCACCCGAGGATATTTTTCCATTTTTTGTACAGATAGAGTGGGAGGGAGAGAGAGGAAGGGAGAGAGAGAGAGAAACATCGACGTGAAGGGACACATTGAGTGGCTGCCACCCGCACGACCAACCAGGGCCGGGGACAAACTGCAACCGAAGTACGTGCCCTTAGCGGGAACCGATCCCGGGTCTCTCCGGACTGCAGGCCGACGCTCTAACCGCTGAGCCAAACTGGCCAGGGCTCTAAGAGCTTTTTAAATAAGACAGAGCTCATTGGGATGGAGCTGGGTCTGTGATTGGACTGACCCTATCCTGTAGGTTAACTGCTTGGGCATGCTGAGGTCCCAGGGAGGCTAGGAGGTTGATGAGTTGAGCAATTTTACTAGCACTGAAACTTTGATTTTTGTGTCTTTTGAAGACAACTCCCTGGCATTTGGGGGTAGAATTAGCCTGCTTCCTGGAGTTCTACTTCCCAAGTAATCATAGGGTTTGGGGCAGGAATTAAAGAAGTCCAGAGCTTGGAAAAAAAAGGATGCCTGGGTAAAGAGAGCACCTTCTTATGCCCCATACACTAAAGAGTAAATGTGTTGCTCCTATGGATGGGTAAATAGTAACAGCTATTTATTATTAATAATGATGGTTGCTATTTATTGAGCATGCATTATCAGCCATACACACAGTGTTTTAGAAATTTTCCTACCCAAGTGTATCTGACATCAGAGGAGAAGGAATTCATTCCTAGATCAATGAGGGAATCGCCCAGAGCAGGTACTCCAAGGTTAAATTTATTTGAAATTTATGTCTTATGCCCAGCCAGCGTGGTTCAGTGGATTGAGCAATGTTCCATGCACCAGGAGGCCACCGGTTCAATTCCCAGTCAGGGCACATGTCCAGGTTGCGGGCTTGATCCTCAGTAGGGGGCATGCTGGAGGCAGCCTACCACTGTTTTTCTCTCATTGGTGTTTCTGTCTCTCCCTCTCCCTTCCTTTCTCTCTAAAAGATCAATAAAAAAATATTTAAAAATTTTTGTTTTATCTTCAAAATTCTATTATTAACATCCCAAGAAAGTACAGCATATATTTTCAGTGCTTTTGTGTACATGTATTGTTTAGTACTCTTAGGGGTTCCTGTGCCCAGCTTGAGAACTATGTCATTGTTATTTTACTTAATCCTTATTATCTAAGTGTTAATATATGTGGACACAAATCAAGAAAAATGGAGAGACTTGTCCCTATCACAGAGCCGGAAAGCAGTGGAGGCAGTTTAAGTCTAAATTTGGATGTTCTGTGCTCTTACCACTGAGCTACATGGAGTCTATATTATTTGCTGCTTTATAATTGTTTATATTTTGATTCATTGCTCTTGCAGGCACTCACTTAACAAGTGCCTAACAGAGTAAACTCTCAGTAATTATCAATTGACCGAATGAATATATGACTAAATGATTAGGCTCCTAATACTGAAGTCTTTTCAAAGGTTCATAAATCTCTGGCAAATTGACCTCAGAATTTAGAATAAATGTTTTTGTTCTCTAAAGCAGTGATTCACAGTTAGCTGTAAGCCAGTGCTTCCACACAGAAAATAATGATGTTTGTAGAGAATCATGGATACAGACAAGGCTGCCCAGGAGCTCCTGTGCCTCTTCCTTTCCAGACACCCTAAGAGCTTAAGGAATCAGTTTCTCAATTCACCTTTATCCCATTGACAGCTCCTAAGCTGCCGTGAAGGGTATCTCAGAATCACCTGGTTTTTGTTTCTCACCTCATCCCCCAGTATACACTCTCATATACCCTCTCTTCTCCATCCTTATACCCATTCACCCCTGATCATTTCTGTTGTGAGTACAGTTGTATTGTGGACAAAGCCTAAGAACCATTCTTTTAAAGTTTTTTTTTTTTTTTTTTCTCTTAGTAGCAGTGAAAGTGGTAAATGGTCTGTGCACACTTAAGGAGAATGGTCTGTGCACACTGTAGGCTTGTCCCTTCTTCCAGTGTGTATTGCCTGAAGTTCCTAAGAGAATTTCTTTTCTGAAAGCCCACAGGCATTGCCTAGTGTCCTGGAGCATTTGGAATCTTGTCCTTAAAGAGAAATATGTAGAAACCTGTCACTATTGGCTTTGGGTGAAGGGGCAGAGAGAGTTGGAGAGGGTTGTCTTTTTGTTTTGTTTTTAAAAGGCTGTAAGCAAGATTAATATCATGGAATTGTGAATCTCTTCTTAGAGTTGGAGAGACTTCCAGCGTTTGAAGGTGGCTAGTTGGGTTTCCAAAGTCTCAGTGACTGATTTATACCTTATAGCAGTGGCTTCTAAATGTAGTCCCCAGGCCTAGGAATTTGTTAGAAATGCAGATTGTTGGGCTCTACCTCAGACCTACTGAATCAGAAACTCTGAAGATGGTTCTTAGCAATGTTTTCTTTTTTTAAAATAGTTTTTCTTTATTGATTTTAGGGAGAGAGTAAGGGAGAGAGAGAGAGAAACATTGATGAGAGAGAACACTGATTGGCTGCCTCCTGCATGACCCCACTGGGGACTGGGCCCAAACTTGGGCATGACCAGGAGTTGAACCGGTGACTTTGTGGTACATGGGTCAACTCTCAACTGCTGAGCCACACCAGCCAGGCAGCAGTCTGTTTTCTCAAGCTCCCTAGGTGATTCTGAAGTGCATATATGTCACATAGTAAGTGTTCAATAAATAAGCTTTCTTTTCTCTCTCAATTCTGTGTGCTGGTCTAGGAATCTTGCCTTCATGAATGTCATAATTCCTATGGGAATTACCTTTTGAGTTCCAAACAGCTTTAGAAACAGAAGTGGTGTGTCAGGTATGACACGTGTGTCAGCTTTGACAGGAGTGGCAGCCCCTTCAGACAGATTTGGAGGTCTGAGTCGGCAACTCTAAACCCTGGACATAGGAATAGAAGCTAAAGTTTTCAAGAAGATGGCCAATAATCCTGTCTTTTTCCTTGCACATCTTAGGAAAACTAAATAAGTGGCCCCCAAAATTGGCTTTATAGAACTTATGTTGGGTGAGGTCAAAAGTGTGGTTACTTGAGAATTGCTCAGCTGGTAGGAGAGGTACTTGAATTTAAGTGTCTAAATCAGATTTTTGCTATTACTGCTCTCAGCAGAAAAGAGGCAGAAAAATCAGTAGTTCTTGGTCTTATTTAAGCTACAAAACCACACTTCTTATTACCTCTAAAGGTCTCTGGCTGCCAGAGAGAAGCTTGGGCCTTCACTGTCACCATAAGTGCTGTCACGGTTTAAGTTTATGCTGTGTTCCTTGAACTCTGTCATCTTACATCTGCATGGCAGGCAGCCTGGAATCTTTGTAGTACCATGAGATAGGTAGGCATGAATCGCCAAGACCTGACTCCAGACCTTCGTTCCCTCTTCCCTGTTTAGGGTAGACCCTAAACAGAGAAGGGGGCTGGGTACAGTTATTTAAAGAGGGGTGGTCTGTTCCTGAGCAGCTCTGTTGTGATTTAGGTTGCTGACAATCCTGAGTTTGCATAGGAGCTTGGAACCTTGAGGAAGAAGGTTGAGTAATTTATATGATTGTAATCATTTTCATCATTTGAGTACCCATTCCCTACCAGATCTAGTGCTAAGTGTTTCTCATATAACTTAATGGTTAAGACTGCCTAGTTTTGGATCTTAGCTCCATCATTTGATTACTCTTATAAAATGCCTGAAGATACTACTTGAAGATTTGACTGATGATAATTTAAACAAATAAGGGGTATATTTTTTCTCACATAAAAAGTTTGGAGGTCAGTGGCAGGTGGCATTTATTGGGTCATTGATTTCAAGACTAATGTCCTCTAACTCCTGACTTTTCCCTCTTTTTTTTTTTAATCCTCACCCGAGGACATTTTTTCATTTTTTGTTTAGAGTGGGAGGGGGAGAGAGAGAGAGAAACATTGACGTGAAAGGGACACATTGAGCCCTGGCAGTTTTGCTCAGCGGTTAGAGCATCGGCCCACGGACCAGAGAGTCCCAAGTTCAGTTCCCGCTAAGGGCACGTACCTCGGTTGCAGTTTGTCCCCGGCCCTAGTTGGGGTCGTG
Source organism: Molossus molossus (assembly GCF_014108415.1). Classification (NCBI taxonomy): domain Eukaryota; kingdom Metazoa; phylum Chordata; class Mammalia; order Chiroptera; family Molossidae; genus Molossus; species Molossus molossus. The sequence continues at coordinate 45,615,093 of NW_023425348.1, forward strand.
TGGGTGGCAACCAGTCGATGTGTCTCTCTCACATCAATGTTTCTCTCTCTCTTCCCCCCCCCTCTCCCTCCCACTCAATCTTAAGATAAATGCAAAAATGTCCTTGGGTGAGGATTTAAAAAAAAAAAAAGGGACACATTGAGTGGCTGCCTCCCACACAACCCCAACCACCAACCAGGGCCGGAGATGAATTGCAACTGAGGTACATACCCTTGACTGGAATCGAACCCACGACTCATTGGTCCACGGGCTGGTACTCTAACCGCTGAGCCAAAACGGCCAAGGCATTCCCTCTTGATCTAACATGGCTGTTATTGTTGTAGGCGTCATGTCTGTCTGTGATCAGGGTAGGGAAAAGGGGTATAAGGGAACATCAGTAATGTTTGCCCTTTTACTAGGAAAATAAGGCTTTCCCAAAAATTCCCTCAGAAGACTTCTCTCTGTATGTCATTGGTCAGAACTGGGCCACTTGGCTATTCCTAAGTGCTAAGAAGGCTGGCAAAATGAGTATTTAGCTTTTCCAGCCTCAATAGTCAAAGGGTAAGTGGGTTGGAAACGAGTGTGGGGTTAGCCAGCCTATGGTCTATCACAGTGGCTTGGGCAAGTTAATTAGCTTCTCTAGTTGGTTTCCTCATCTATAAAATAAAGATAATAGTACAACCTACCTCATGAAGGAGTTGAAAGGGTTAAGTGAGATCCATGTAAAGTGCTTAGCATAATACTTAATACATAATAAGTAACAGTATTGTTTTTATTACTAGCATTATTATCAAGTCAACTCTGCAACGTAATCATTATTCCATCTTGCATAAGAGGAAGATGCAGTTCATTGAATGGAAGCAATAACTTGCCTGAATTCATAGATTTTAAAATGGCAAAACTGGGATTAGAGCCTATATCTGAATCTAAAGTCTAGGCTCCTTTTTCTGCATTGGAGTTGAGTCAGCAGAAAAATGGTAGTTAGCTGGTGAGTCTGTCTAACCAGACACACGGCATCAGCCACAGACTTGGTGATTACGGTTGGAAGGAAACTGAAAAGAATAGGTTTGGACAGGGAGAACCCAAGCAATAGCCCATGTCTGGGGCATGTAAGAACAAAGAACACCACCACTGGACTGATATTAAATCCACAAAATTGAGGCATGAGTATTTGAGAAAAATGGAAATATAATTTGATAAGAACTACAAGAAAAGCCAGCTATAAGAGTAGCCAGAAGGGACCCCCTGATTTGCCCGAAGAGAGGAAGGTGAAGGAAGACTTTTTGGGTAAGGAAATGAAGTGAAAGGCAAGGGAAGGACAATGAAGGATTGAGGACAGCCTGAACAGTGACATGGAAACAGAACAGTCGAATGGAGTATGCTAGAACAGTTGTGCATTTGGTATTGGTGACGTGTACAATACCCAGGATTGTCAAGAAAGGAAATAGGACATCTAGATGGATAGGAGCTAGACTTGAGAGGATCTTTATGCCATGCTAAGAAATTTGAAACTTTATCCTTGGCAATAACTGTTATCCTTGTTTGGAACTTGATCCTTCACCACCAGAGAATTTTAGGCATGATGGATATAGATCGGCATTTTTGAAAGACCTCTCTGGATATGTGAGGAAGATGTATGGAGACAGAGAAAAATGGAAATTAGAGGATAAGTTAGGAGGCTCTTAAAATAGTTCAATCAAGAGAACTGAACTAGGGGTAGTATTTTTAGAGAGAACAGTGTCTGGCATACATACAATAGACATTGAATATTTGTGGAATAGGAGTGAAAAGTTAGAACTTGACATTGGATTTGAGGAGTGAGGGAGAAGGAAGAATCTGGACTTATCTCGGGCTTCCTCTGGCTTGAATGACAGGTTATCCATCCCTGCCTTACACTGAGTTCTCAGGAGCAATGAGACCAGCATGTGTTTCTCAGGTAATTTTCTTATAACCTCTGGGGAATCCTTCTTTTTCCTAGAGCTGGGATTTTTTTTTTTAATCCTCACCTGAGGACTTTTTTTTTTTTTTTTTTTTTTTTTTGCATTTATCTTCAGCTAGAGTGGGAGGGAGAGAGGGAGGAAGAGAAAGAAAGAAACATCAGTGTGAGAGAGACACATTGACTGGTTGCCACCTATACGACACCAACCTGGGCCGGGGACAAACCGCAACCAAGGTACATGCCCTTAGCGGGAACTGAACCCAGGACTCTCTGGTCTGCGGACCGACACTCTAACTGCTGAGCCAAACCAGCCAGGGCTAGTGCTGGGATTTTTAAGCTTAATACACTTTGTAATTACAGGGCAAGATAATGCTATTCCCATTTTACAGATTTGGAAACTGAAGTGTAGAGTAGGTAAGTAACTTGCCTGGGATCACCCAGCTACTTAATTAGGAGATATTCTTACCTCTTTAGCATGTTGCCTTTGTGTAGGCCTCTTGAACTTCCCATTGTAATTCCAACTGATTATAGGCCATAATAAAACCAGCAATAAAATTCAGAAGATTAGATTGATCTAATTACTCAGCTGTTACAATGAGGCATTGAGTTAACCATAATTCAGTGCACCTTCTAATTCAATCCAACAGAGTGTACAGTATAATTTGCACTGTATGAAGGAAGATCTGATGCCTCCTTAGTATTAAGAGGAAAACATAAAATAACTAATAGAACTAGAGTCCACCATTCCCTTGCCCTTCTTTATCAGATAGATCTGATTTCAGTCTTAACTGTCAGTTACATAACTGGGCAAATAACTTAATCTCTTAGAGCCTCAGTTTTCTCACCTGTAAAAATATGGGAGATGTACTTTAATTATTCTGCAGACACAGAAACAGAGATTCAGAATTTGATAAGGATTGTAAGGGTCTTGCCCAGGTCACATAGTATCCTAGTGGCATCTCTAAAAAAAAAAAATAAGTTGAAATGGAAGCATTTTCTGGGACTCTTTAACCAAAGACACATTACCTATTTCATTTTATTTGAAAACCCACTCCTGGTGTGCATGTCATACCTATTTCCCCTCATACTTCCTTTAGAATCTCACCAGTGGGCTGACAAGTCTCTAGTAACATCATACCTTTACATTTGTAGAATCCAAAAAGAATTTTTAGGAATTTTTTACATATAACTAGAAAATCTGGTTATCAGGATTCTAGTTCTGGCTCTGCCTGAAGGATGAGTAGCAGTTATTTGGAACAGAAACAGATGAAATGTCTAATAATAAGAGAGTAATTGAATTTACCTAAATGTCAGTAATACCATTTTATAGTTTATTTTGTTTTTCCTCATTTTCAAAACAGTGTATTCATTTTAGAAAAATCAGAAAATATGGAATATAAGAAAAACATCCATAATTCCCCTGAACCAGTGGTAATCACTTAACACTTTAGTACATCTTTTTTTTATAGATCTTTTTAAATGAGCACACACACCATTATTTCTCAACAAAAATGAGATTATATATTAGGTACTATCCTGTAACATCTTAATTTATTTAAGGAATTATGAGTTGTTGTTTCATTTAGTTTTATTTCAGATAATGCCCTATTGGTAGACATTTGGATTGTTTTAACTTCCACTGTTAACCAGTAGCACAAAGCAAAAATAATATACTGAAGATGAATGAGAAAAAAAAATGCAAAAATGTGGGACACTTTTTTTTACAGATTTTTATACTCTGGTTTCTCCTCAGATCGCATAAATCTTTCGCCTTTTCATTTTCAGATTTTTAAAAGGACAAAAATGTTTTAAAATGCACAAAAGATTATAAATACACATATACACACAGCCGTATACAAGTTACCTGTATTCAAAGCATAGTGACTGATTCAGTGTTTGCACAAAAAGTCGTGCTCACTAAGAGTTTGTTTTTGTCCAGCTTGTGCTTGGCCATGTGGCAAAGGCCTAATCACCTGGAGCCAGGCCTTGTAAGGGAGAGGAAAGGGAAGGAGGTAAGGGACATGAGTGAGGATCTAGAAGTTTTTCATTAAATGCCTTAAAATCCACAGGCAAACACAGCCATTTCCAAAAGGGAACTTTTTTATGTTGTTAATCCCCACTCAATGATATTTTTTCCATTGATTTTTAGAGAGATTGGAAGGGAGGGAGGGAAGGGGAAAGAGAAAGACAGAGAGAGAGAGAAACATCAATGTGAAAGAGACATGTCAATTGGTTACCTCCCGCACATGACCTTGCTGGGACTGGGGATCGAACCTGCAACCCAGGTATGTGCCCTTGACCGGAATCAAACCCAAGATTTTTCCCTCTGCAGGGAAGATTTTTCACTCTAACCATTGAGCCAAACCGTCTAGGGCTCTAAAAGGGAACTTTTAATGAAAAGGGTAGGGGTGGGGGATGGTGTCTAACATTTATTGAAGTAGTTACCACTCTGTGCCAAGTACTTAAACGCTGTGTATTTTGCATACTATCTCTTTTAATTTTTTAGTCTGCAGTATAGGATATCCTTGTGTTCTTAAGGGTTAGGTAAAGACACTTGCCTAAGATTTCATGTCTGGTAAGTGGTACAGCTGACTTCTGAATCCACATTTTCCTGCTCTCAGAGCTCCGGTTCTTCCTACTGGACTATGATGGCTCCTGCAGAAGGGCCAGAACAGGAAGCTCCTCATGACTCTTGGTAGGAATGTTTAGATGGGTATCTACAAAGCAAGTTCTGAACTGCCTTGCTGACCCTCCAACCCACATACAGATAAGAAGATTGCCCTGCTGGTGTGGCTCCGTGTATTGAATCTCGTCCCAATGACTGAGAGGTCCCTGTTCGATTCTTGGTCAGGGCACGTGCCCGAGTTTTGAGTTCGATCCCCAGTAGGGGGCGTGCAGGAGGCAGCCGATCCATGTTTCTCTCTCACACTGATGTTTCTATCACTCTCTCCCTAAAAAAACAATCAATAAAAAACATATTTAAAAAAAAAGAAATCTGGTCCAGCTGGTCAGTGGTTGAACGCTGACCCATGCACCAAGAGGTCACTGGTTCGATTTCCGGTCAGGACACATGCCCAGGTTGTGGGCCCGATCCCCAGTGGGAGGCATGCAGGAGGTGGCCAGTCAGTGTTCTCTCTCATTGGTATTTCTCTCTCTGTCTCCCTCTCAGTTCCTGTCTCTCTAAAATCAATAAAAAGGAAAAAAACATTTTAAAAAAAGAAGAAATCTGCAGAAAAAAGTTAGAAGTGTGTGTATAAGTATGCAGCCTAAAAAAAGAATGATTTTAACTCAACCTAACCTTTCACTATAACACACTGGGAAAAAAAGAGCAAACTAAACTTAAAGCAAGTAAATGGAATAAAATAAAGATTAAAGCAGAATTTGATGGAATTAAAAAATATAAAAACAATAGAGAAAATCAATACACCAAAGGTTGTTTCTTTGAAAAGATCAAAATTGACAAACTTTTATCTGGACTGATCAAGAACAAAAAAGAGAAGACTCAAATTACTAAACTCAGGAACAATACAGGAGCTATTACTACGGACTTTACGGAAATAAAAAGGATTATAAGGTAATACTCTGAACAATTGTATGACAACAAATTAGGTTCCTAAGTGAAATGGACAAATTACTAGAAAGACAGAAAGTACCAACACTGACTTATGAAGAAACAGAAGTCTGAATAGACCTATAGCAAATAGAATTAGTAATAATAATAAATAAAAACTTCCCACACAGAAAAACCCAGGACCAGACAGCTTTATTGGTAAGTACTAAGATACATTTAAACAAGAATTAATACTAGCCCTACACAAACTCTTCCAAAATATAGAAGAGGGGAGAACACTTTCTAACATTCTGTAAGGCTAGTATTGCCCTGATACCAAACCCAGACAAAAACACGAGTAAAGAAAACTACAGACCAATATCCCATTTAAATGTAAATGCAAAAATCTTCAACAACATACTAGCAAAATGAACACAAATAATTTATAGGAAGGATTGTATTATACACTGTGACCAAGTAGGATTTATCACAGGGGTACAAGATTAATTTAAAACAGGAAAATCAATCAATGTACTACACCATATTAAGAGATTAAGAGAGAAGCCCTGTCTGGTTTGTGATTGGAGCTTCAGCCTGTGGACCAAAGAGTCTCGGGTTTGATTCCGGTCAAGGGCACATACCTTGGTTGCGGTTCACCCCCAGCCCTGGTCGGTTCACCCCCAGCCCTGGTCGGGGTCATGTGGGAGGTAACCAATGGATGTGTCTCTCTCATGTTAATGTTTTTTCCCCCTCCCATCCTCCCTCCTACTCTGTCTGAGATAAATGAAAAAATATTCTCGGGTGAGGATTAGAAATAATAAGATTAAGATAGAAAACTCACATAATCATTTCAATACACACAGAAAAATCATTTGACAAACTCCAATACCCTTTCAATATTTAAACAAAGAAACAAAACCCAACAAACTAAAAATAGAAGGAAACTTCCTCAGCCTGAAAAAGGACATTTATGAGAAACCCATGGCTGTCATTGTACCTAATAGAAAAAGTGTGAATGCTTTCTCCCTAAACATTGGAAACAAGGCAAGGCTGTTGAGTCTGACCACTTCTATTGAACACTGGACTGGAGGTTCTAACCAGGGCATTTGGGCAAGAAAATGAAATAAAAAGTCATCCAAATTGGAAAGGAAGAAGTAAAACTATCTGTATTTGCAGATGACATGATCTTGCATATAGAAAATTATGAGGGATCCACACACAGAAAAACTATTAGAACTAATGCATCAGTTTAGCAAGGTTGCAAGGTACAAGATCAATATACAAAACAAAAAATCAATTCTATTTCTATACAATTATAATAAAAATGAAGTTAAGAAAATTTCATTTACAGCCATCAAATGAATAAAATACTTAGGAATAAATTTAACAAAAGAAGTATAAAACATATACTCTGAAAACTGTAAAACATTGTTGAAAAATGTTAAAGATCTAAATAATTGGAAAAGACATCCTGTTCATGGCCTGAAAGACTTTGATCTACAGATTCAACACAATCCCTATCAATATCCCAGCAGGCTTGTTTACAGATTTTGACAAGCGGTTCCTAAAATTTGTATGGAAATTGAAAAGACCCATATTAGCCAAAACAATCTTGATAAAGAAAAAACCTGGAGAACTTCCCAATATCAAAGTTAATTGGAAAGCTACATCAATCAAGGCAGTGTAGTTCTGACATAAAAATAGACATGTGGACTAATGGAATAGAATTGAGTATCCAGAAATAAACCCTCGAATTTATAGTCAATGATTTTCAACAAGGATACCATAAACAATTCAATGAGGAAAGAATAGTCTTGCCCTAGCCAGTTTGGCTCAGCAGTTAGAGCATTGGTCTGTGGACTGAAGGCTCACGGGTCTGATTCTGGTCAAAGAAATGTGCCTGGGTTGCAGGTTTGATCCCTGGCCCCAGTCTGGGTTATGTAGGAGGCAACTAATCCATGTGTCTCTCTCACATCAATGTTTCTTTCTCCCCCCCCCCCCCACCATCCCTCTCCCTCTCCCTCTCTCTACCCCTTTCCTCTCCCTCCCTCCTTCCTCCTTTCCACTCTCTCTAAAATCAGTAGAAAAATATCCTCGGGTGAGGATTAACCAAAGGAAAAAAAAAAAGAATAAAGAAAGAATAGTCTTTTTAATGAATGGTACTGGGACAGCTAGTTATCCACAAATAAAAGAATGAAATAGGATCTTTCATATCATATGAAAAATTTAATTCAAAATGGACCATGTAAGAGTTAAAACTATAAAAACTCTTAAAGGAAGACTTGGAAGTAAATCTTTTGTGATCTTAGATTTGGCAAGGTCATGACATCAATAGCACAAGTAACCCAAGAAAATAATAGATAATTGGACTTAATCAAAATTTAAAACTTGTGTGCTTCAAAGGACACCAACAAGAAAGCAAAAGGACAACCCACAGAATGGTATAAAATATTTGCACATCATCTGTCTGATAAAGAACTTGTATCTAGAATATATCAAAAACTTTTACAATCCAATAATAAAAAGACAACCCAACTAAAAAATATGCAGAGAATCTGAATAGACAGTTTTCCAAAGAAGATATATAAAAGCTAATAAATACATGAGAAGATGTTCAACATAATAAATCACAGTCATCAGGGAAATGCAAATCAAAACCACAATGAGGTACCACTTTATACCCTTAGGATAGCTATCATCATAAGGTGAGATACTGCCCTGGCCAGTGTGGCCAGTTGGTTGCGTGTCCTCTGAGCACCGAAAGGTTGCCAGTTTGATCCCCAGTAGGGGGCATGCAGGAGGCAGCCAATCCATGTATCCCTGTCATGTTGTTGGTGTTTCTCTTTCTCCCTCTCCCTTCCTCTCAGTAAAAATCAATTTAAAAAAAAACTTTTTAAAAAAGAAGGTCAAATACTAACAAGTGTTGGCAAGGATATGAGAAATTAAAACTCATATTGCTGGTATAGCCGCTTTGGAAAATAGCCTAATTGTTCCTCCAATGGTTTTCCTGTCTCTGTGACTTGCTTATACTGTTCTTTTTATTTGGGGATGTCACTCCTTTTATCTTTGCCTGACAGAATGCTGCCTGTCCCATAAGGACCAACTCAAATTCCAATTTTCCAAGCATATATACTTGGAATTACAAGTTGTATATCTTTACTTGGTATTACAAAATTGCTCTTCAAAATTCTTCAACTAATTTCCATTGTTTTAGATCCTTTCCAACACTTGACATTGTCAAACTTTAAAATTATTCAGGCCCTGACTGGTATAGCTTAGTGGTTAGAGCACTGGTCCATGTACCTAAGGGTTGTGGGTTAGGTTCATGGTCAAGGGCATGTACCTTGGTTGCAGGTTGGATCCCTGGCCCCAGTTGGGGCACATGCAGGAGGCAACTGATTGATATGTCTTTCTCATGTCAATATTTCTCTCTCTCCTTCTCCCTTTTCTCCTTCCCCTCTTCCTCTCTCTCTCTCCTCTCTCTCTCTCTCTCTCTCTCTCTCTCTCTCTCTCTCTCTCGTCTCCACTTCCTCTTTCCCTCTCTCCCTTCCACTCTTTAAAAATCAATGGGAAAAATATCCTTGGATGAGAATTAGCAAAAAATAATAATAGCCTTGGCCGGTTTAGCTAAGCGGTTAGAACGTCAGCCCTTGGACCAAAGAGTCTCAGGTTCAATTTCGGTTAAGGGCATGTACCTTGGTTGCAGTTCCGTCCCTGGCCCTGGTTGGGGTCGAGCAGGAGGCAACCAATTGAAGTGTCTCTCCCACATTGATGTTTCTATCTCTCCCTCCCAGTCTGTCTGAAAATAAATGGAAAAATATCCTTGGGTAAGGATTAAAAATAATAATAAAATTGTTTGGTCAGATTGGTATGAGATCATATTTAATTTACTTGCATTTTGCTGATTACTAATATGGTTGAACATCTTTTCCTTTTCTCCTCCTCCCTAGTCATTTGAGTGAATTCTGTGAATTGCATAATTAGATACTATTGGCTTATTTTCACTTTCTTATTATTGATTAATATAAATCCTGTATTCTGGTTGTTAGTCCTTTGTTAATTTAAATGTGCTACAAATTTCTCTGTGCTTGTTTTTTTAACTTTGTTTATAGCATCTTGTCATACAGATTTAAATTTTGATGAGTTTAATTAATTAACCTTCTGTGGTTTTTCCTTTTGGTTTTATTTAAGAAATACTTTCTAACCCCAAGATCAAACTGATATTTTTCTATTTTTTTCTAATAGTCTTGAAGTTTTGTGTGTTTTTAAAAATATTTAGGTCTTTGTTCTTTCTAGTGTTGGAGAAATATGAGGTGAGAATCTAGTGTTTTTCTTACATGGAAAACCAATATGTTTCTTTGAATCTGAACAAGATTCTTCCGTTTACCAGATCTCTTTAAACAGAATAAAAGAGTGAATTGACCTGGGAGGGAAAAGGCTTCACAGACTGAATCATCAGTTTGCAGAATTTCATCTTACTCTTTTATCTCTTTTTAGAAGAAGAAGGCAGGAAGGCAGGAATCATTGACCAAACAATCTGTAAAGTGCTGAGTATCTCCCCATCTGCCTTATAGATGCAGGGGTGGGGGGAGGGGAGCAGCAGCAGCTCCAGAGTAGGGATTGAAACAGAATAGGCCATCTGCTTTCTATTAAAATTTCTCCCATACCGACAGGGAACTTTGGGGATATTTTTAGATTTGTAAAAGAATTTTTTCCCCTGAGGAATAGCACACACTCGGCCTTATGTGCTTACCTAGGAATAATTTTGTTATTAGCTTTGACATAGCCTATTTTCTTTTTTTGTTGATGATATATATTGTTTTTACACTAAAGACATATCAAGTTAAATCTGCTCTGATTTTTAGCAGCCTTCCTCTTCTGGGGCTCAGCCAGAGTGAATGACCGCAGATTGCTAGCCTTTTATCTGGATGGGTACATTCCCCCTGAAGATATAACATATTCTGGAGCATAATTGATTACTGGATATTTCGCCCTTTCTTGTTACTTCAGGGGGAGTTGCCTTGCCCTAAGAAGAATAGTATCTCACTTATACCCTTATACTCCCCTGGGACTCACTAGTGGGAGGCTGGGTGGCTGGACGTTGAATCCAGCATGTAGACTACCTCAGATTCTGGTCCTGTAGGCAGGTCAGAGCCAGCACTACAGAACCACTACCTGCCTGGCTGACCTATATTCTCGCCAGTATAGCACTCTCAGCAGCCAGGCCTTCCAGCTAGTAAGAGGAATTCAGATTCAGGCATTTTTTTCTGGAACTACCAGATTCAAGAGTCCATTTAGTTTATTTTCCTTCTGCCTATTAAAGAAAAGAAAAAAACCTACAAACTCTGCAGTTAGAACATTTCCATCTTTCTATGTGACTTTTCAGCTCATAGCAATAAAAATGAGATTTTGCTGTCAGGATGAATTTTTATAGGCTCTGTCTCCTAAACATCTTTGTAGTTCCCCCTCTCTTTATTCCATTGTTACTGTTTTAGCTTTGCCTTTGGTCTACTGAAGTAACTTCCTATCTGGTCCCTCCTTCTCTGGTCTTACCCACCTCAACCCCTTTCTGTATTGATGCTGGAGTAGTGTTTGTAAAACACAAATCTGTAACTCCCCAGTTTAAAACCCTCCAGTGGGTTCCTGTTATTTGTTGATAATTTCCATCCCTTAGCTTGGAATTCAGATCTCTTCACAATATCCCCAGTGTATCTATTTACTATATCTCTATTTCTTACCACTTCCCTATCACCACACTGTAAACTCCAACGTAACTGAATTATTTGCCATTTCCCTATTATGGCATACATTTTTATGCATGAAACAAATATATATTTCTTTTTTTTTATTTTTTATTGATTTTTAGAGAGAGAGAAAGGGAGAGGGAGAAGGAGAAACATTGATGTGAGAATGTAATATCAGCCACACTGGCCAGGGCCAAATATATATATTTCTTTGTCCCCACCCCACAAATCTCTGACAAACTTCTGCCACTCATTGTTCAAGGCCATCTAAAATGTTACTTATTCTGAGAAGCCATTTATTTCCAGTTCTCCCAGGCCTGTTCTTCACTGCCTCCTCAGCATTTCACTAACACCCCAACATTATGCTATTATAGATTATATATGTTGCTTATGGATTAATATAAATAACCTATATTATTTCCCCCATTAGACTGTAAGTTTCTACATAAAGAACCTAGCACCATGCTTGGCACAGAGTAAGCATTTTGGATGCTGACTATGCTGATGGATAATGAGGAAGAAATCTGGATTAAGTCACTTTAGGCCTTCACTGATCACCTGTCACCAGAGTTTTATGTCAATTCAATTAAAAAAAAAATCGGAAAAACCATCAGTGAAAGATTGAACAAAGCAGGAAAAAATTGCTTTAAGGGAAGAGGGTTGTAAATTGAAGTCTGGCCAAATGTGGACAGTCAGAATAGGGATGGGTTGAAGGAATTGGGTCAGTTAAATTTGTACAAGAGAAAATTCAGGAAGAATAACTGATATCTTCATATCTCTGTGAGGTTGGCTTGGAGCAGAGGGAACAGATGTGTTCTGTGAGGGTAGATCTAGGACCCGTGGTTGGGAAGGTATTCAGGGCTAGATTCCTTATAAGGTAGGTTTTTAGCTCAGACTGAATAATTTCTTAAATTTCAGAGCTCTCCAGTAAGAGTTTTAACTGCCTGAAGAGGTTCTGAGCACACCATCATTAGAAGAGTGTTGGCAGAGGCCATGTGGGCCGTTATAAAGGGTATTTCTGTGCTGAGTGGCAAATTGGACTCAGTCACCTCTAATACCTCTTCTAACTCTGTAATTCAGTGCCTGTGTGATGCTTTTCAGTAACGCGAGCATAATCTACATTAGGACACTGAGTGGGAACAGAATAGTTTTTTGGGTTTTTTTTTGTACTGAACCATCTTTGACCAGATCGATTCTCTAGAGTAATTTTCTGATTTCCCAGGTTTTGAAGCTGAAATAAAAGAATCTTAGCAAAGAAACAGCAGCCAAATCCAGAGCTTTTGCTGAGTAGACTCGTGTTTTGAGGAGAATTGGGGAGGTTGGTAGGAATGAACTTTGTCTCTCACTCATCGGGCCTGGGTTCTATCTCTGTTCTATTTCCAAGTTGTGTAAGATAAGTAAAAGCTTCAATATCCTCGTCTCTAAAATGGGACTAATAAGTATTTTATAGAATTAGGATAAAGATTAAATTAGATAAAGAAGTACCAGGCACAGTGCATTCTAACTGTTTGCTTATCTGTCTTTCTCTCTAATTAGTTAGTGACCCTCTCAAGGTTGGGGACCCTGTTGGATTTATTTCTTTTGTTTTAAACCTCTCATAGCTCCGGAATACAACCTCCCTGGTAATCTCTTTATCAAGTACCTGTTCTCTACCTTATCTGTGCTAGGCACTAGAGATGCCAACATCATCATCAACAGAAGCAGCAATGTGAATAATATCAGTTGGGGACAAGGAAACAAAAAATTCAAAACGAAGCCAAGAAAGTTGTGGGGAGGAAGCCCAGCTTAACCTGTAATGCCCTTGCTGGACAGAGGAAGTTGGTGGTGGGGAAGGGATATCCTCTACTGTCCCACCCTGCGTTTGAGTTCAGAAGCTTGCTTATCCAGGCTGAGGGGAGGAGAGAGGTAGTGTGTTGACAGGGCAGGGAGGAGTGGGAAGGAAGAACTGACCAAGAGCTGTTGTGTACAGGCAAATAAGACTTAGCTGTGCCTTCAAGGAACCTACAGTTTAAATATTTTTCTTTACTGATTTTAGAGGGAGGGGGGAGAGAGAGAGAGAAACATCGATGAGAGAGAACATCGATCGGTTGCCTCCTGCATGCCCCTACTGAGGATCAGCCCACAACCTGGGCATGTGCCCTGATTAGGAATTGAACCAGCGACCTTTTGGTGCATGGGTCGATGCTCAACCACTGAGCCACACCAGCCAGGCAAGGAGCTTACAGTTTAAGGAGAGGGGGGCAAGACAGGAAATATAAACAAACCACTGAAGTACAGTATAATAAGTTCTGCAATTGGGGATGCAAGAGTCTGCAAATTTGTTTTGTTCTAAAGAGTAAAAGCTACAGGTAGTCAGCATCTGTGCAGTATGAGAAGTCACTTTCATTTAGAGCCGTCTCATGTTGGGGGAAGATCTCAGGAAAGGAAGGCATTCACTCTCAGTAGAGATGCAAAGGCTAGAACGAATGATCCCATGAGTGTGTTGTGTGGAAGAGGCCCATCTGTGAAGGTGGGCCAAATTCCCTGTATGGTGCTTCTAACCTCAGCAACCAGTGATCCTACGTCCCTTCCTTTACCTTGGCTTGAAGATGTCATCTATAAAATGTAGAGGGTTGGGCCAAATAAAGCTCCTAATGCTGCCATTTTATGATATCTAAATCTAAGTGAATGAAATAAAAATCTACTTGGAACAATTGAAGGAAGGTCCTGTAATTGCTCCTAAAGTGAAAGGCATCTGATTACCCTTGGCTGCATGATCTCTTACATGAAGTTGAATAGAGTTCAAGCATGAGACTGGATCACTTTGCTTCCGATTAAATCCTGACTTTCTTATTGAAAAGTGGTAGACCTCCGGATTGCTAATTAAGTGACAACAAGTTGGCTACCTCAGTTCTGAAATCAGAAAATGAATGGAGTCTGGGGAAGAGAGATTAATTTTCTTTGGAATTGGAAAGGATTTAGAGAAAGGCATATTCACAAAGATACATTATTAAAGTTTAATATTTTCAAATCCCAAAGAAGCTTTTAGGGATTTCAGGATTTAATCTTTGACTTTCAAAATCAGCTTTTCATTGTCAGTCAAAATACCAGTGAACATTAAAAAAAATACAGGCAGCAGTAAGACAGGCACTTAACACATTGCTAGTGCAAGTACAAATTGATAGTCTTTCTAGAAAGCAGTGTGGCAAAGTATGTGTCTTAGCATGTCACTTCTCTTCACCTTTTCTGTGATGGCCCTGTTCTTAACCACGTCATCTGTTGACCACAGAAGTTAACAATAACCTCTGTTTCTTTACCCTCCCCCCCTTTTTTTAATCTTCACCCAAGGATATTTTTCTATTTATCTTCGGTTAGAAGGGGATAGAGAGAGAAACATCCATGTGAGAGAGACACATCATTGGTTGCCTCCCACACGACCCTGACCAGGGCTGGGGACGAACCACAACCAATTCTTTGGTCTGCGGGCTAATGCTCTCACTGCTGAGCCGAACAGGCCAGGGCTACCCTTCCCCTCTTATAGTCTGTTTTCAACACAGCACTCAGAATGACCCTTTTCAAACATAAGTCAGATCATGTTGTTATTCTGCTCAAACCCCATGATGGCTTCTCATTTCACTCAGTGAAAAATCGAAGTTTTTACAATAGCCTATAAGGCCCTACATGAACTGACCAACCCTTTATCTTTGACTTCTATTTGTACTGTTCCCCTTGGATATTTCATTTCAGCCACACTGGCCCCCATGCTGTTTCTCAGACATGTCCTATATGCTCAGAACATAGGGCCTTTGCATGGGCTGTTTCCTTTGCAATGCTCTCCTTTTAGCCATCTGCTTGGTTAACTCTGTTTCCTTTAAATATTCTTAAAAAGCTTACCGTCCCAATATGTCTTATGCTGGTTACCCTATTTAATATTGCAATGCCCACCCCCACCCACAGCACTGTGGCACTTCTGGTGTCCTTTACCCTACCTTAAACTCTTTTCCATATCACTTAAGACTGTGTTTGCTTATATTTACTATTTATCCACTGCTTCTCACACCTTCTTAGAGTCTAAGCTCCACAAGGGCAGGGATCATCATGTCTGGCACAGAGTAGATACTAAGATATTTGTTGAATGAATGAGCTTTAAAAGTAGCACTGTCGCTGGGCCAGTATGGCTCAGTGGATTGAGCATCATCCATGGACCCTGAGGTCCCAATTCGATTCCCGGTCAGGGCACATTGAGCCCATGTTTCAGGCTCGATCCCCAGTAGGGAGTATGCAGGAGGCAGCTGATCAATGTTTCTCTCTCATATCAATGTTTTTCTCTCTAAAAAATCAATAAAAACATATGTATTTTTTTTAAGTATAAAGAAAAAGTAGCACTGTCGCCCTGACCAGTTCACCTCAGTGGTTAGAGTATGGGCCCTCGTACCAAAGGGTCGTAGGTTCGATTCCTGGTCAAGGACACATACCTGAGTTATGGGTTCAATTCCTGGCCTTGGTTACAGGAGGCAACCAATTGATATGTCTCTTTCACATCGATGTTTCTCTTTCTCCCCGTCCCTCCTTTCCACTCTAAAAATCAATGGAAGAATGTGCTCAGGTGAGGATTAACAACAAAATAGCACTGTCTTTTGATCTAGAAATCTCATTTTAGAACTGGTTCCTAAAGAAATAATCAGAGATACACTGGAAGATTTATTTAGGTTGTTCTCATATCTTTTTTTTTTTATCCTCACCCGAGGATATTTTTACATGTATCTTCAGACAGAGTGGGAGGGAGGGAGGGGGAGAGAGAGAGAGAAACATCGATGTGAGAGAGACACATCTACTAGTTGCCACCTGCACGACCTCAACCGGGGCCAGGGACGAACTGCAACCGATGTATGTGCCCTTAGCGGGAACCGAACCCAGGACTCTCTAGTCCATGGGCCGATGCTTTAACCACTAAGCCAAATCGGCCAGGGCTGTTCTCATATCTTATTTATGATAAAGAAAATTTGTAAACAGCCTAAACATCTAAAAATAGAGTAATAGTTAAATCATTTGATATAGCTACATAATGGAATATTACGAAGATAATTAAAATGTTTTGAAAAGTGTGTAATTAGCCCGGTTGGTGTGGTTTAGTTTTAGAGCATCGACCCATGAACAAGAGGTTGCTGGTTCAATTCCCAGTCAGGGCACATGCTCAGGTTGTGGGCCAAATCCCCACTGGGGAACATGCAGGAGGTGGCCAGTTGATGCTCTTATTCATTGATATTTCTGTCTCTCTCCCTCTCCCTTCCTCTCTCTCTAAAAAAAAAAAAATCAAAGGAAAAAAAAAGTGTGTAATTACATGGGAAAATACATATAATGTTAAACTGTTAGAAGGTAGAATATAAAACTGTATATATCTCTAACCTCACACCATATAAAAAAAATGGATCAGTGATTTAAATATAAGACCCCAAACCATAAAACTCTTTGAAGAAACATAAGAGTAAATCTTCATGACCTTGAATTTGGCAATAGATTCTTAGATATAACACCAAAAACGTGAGCACAAAAAGGAAAAATGATAAATTGGATTTCATCTGAATTAATTGTTTTTCCATCAAAGACAGTGTAAAGAAAGATGCCTAGGCTGGTTTGGCTCAGTGGTTAAAGCATCGGCTCGTGGACCAGAGAGTTCTTGGTTCAGTTCCTGCTAAGGGCATGTACCTTGGTTGCAGTTTGTCCCCGGCCCCTGTTGGGGTCGTGTGGGTGGCAACCAGTCGATGTGTCTCTCTCTCGTCCTCCCTCTCTCTCTCGCTCTATCTGAAGATAAATGCAAAAATGTCCTCAAGTGAGGATTAAAAAAGAAAGTGAAAAGACAACCCATTGAGTGGGAGAAAATATTTACAAATTATGTATTTGATAAGAGTTTGCTACCCAGAATATATAACAAAAACTGCTTATAATTTATTAACAAAAACAACTCAATTTAAAAATGGGCAAATGTTTTGAACAGATATTTCTCCAAAGGAGATATACAAGTGCCAGTAAATGTGTGAAAAGATGCTTAACATCATTAAGCATTAGAGAAATATAAATCAAAGCCACAATGAAATATCATTTTATACCTACTAGGATGTCAGTAATAAAAATAACAAGTGTTGATGAGGATGTGGAGAAAAATTGGAAACCTCATGTACTGCTTGTAGGAATGTAAAATTGTATAGCCACTGTGAAAAATAGTTTGATGGTTCCTCAGAAAAGCTAAACATATAATTATCCTGTGATCCAGCAATTCTGCTCCTTGGCATATACCCAAAAGACTTGAAATCAGAACTCAAACAAGGACTTGAATCCCAGTGTTCATAGCTACATTGTTCACGATAGCCAAAAGGCAGAAAAAAATCATGTGTCTATCAACATGAATGGATAAACAAAATGTAGCATATATTTAGAGTGGACTATTATTCAGCCATAAAAAGGAGTGGAGTTCAGATCCATGCTACAACAAGAGATGAACCTTGAAAATATGCAAAGTGAAAGAAGCCAGATACAAAAAGACAAATAGTGTTTGATTTTGCTTATGGAGACAGAAAGTAGATTAGAGGTTAATAAAAGGGCTACAAGGAGAGGGAATGGCAAGTTACTGCTTAATGGGTACAGTTTCTGTTTGGGGGTGATGAAAAGTTTTAGAAACACATAGTGGAGATGGTTGTACAACATTGTGAATGTAGTTAATGCCACTGAATTGTACACTTAAAATGGTTAAAATCACTGATTTTGTTATATATATTTTGCCACAATAAAAGTTTTCAAAAACAAAACAAAACACCTATGTAAACTATACAGTGCTGGGCTGGATCTGGAGTATATGGGTTCTCTAGAGCCATTTGTGAGAATCTCTTCCCAGCTATTCATTCAGTGATGTTGGTAGCTTGAAACTGACCAAAGTGCCCTGGCCGGTTTGGCTCAGCAGTTAGAGCGTCAGCCTGCAGTCCAGAGAGACCTGGGTGCGGTTCCCGCTAAGGGCACGTACCTTGGTTGCAGTTTGTCCCTGGCCCTGGGCCCTGGTTGGGTCGTGCGGGTGGCAGCCACTCGATGTGTCCCTTTCATGTCGATGTTTCTCTCTCTCTCTCTCTCCTACTCTATCTGAACAAAAAAAGTGGAAAAATGTCCTTGGGTGAGGATAAAAAAAAAGAAAGAAAGAAATTGGCCAAAGTGGGAATATTTACACAATGGAATTTAGCAAATGCTACAAAATAGTCCCCTCAAGTCTAGTTGTCAAGTATTTACCAGTGCACCACTGAATATATGTATATAAAAATACACAGAGCCCTGGCCTGTTTGGTTCAGCGGTTAGAGCGTCGGCCTGCGGTCCAGAGAGACCCGGTTTCGGTTCCCGCTAGGGGCGTGTACCTCGGTTGCAGCTTGTCCCCGGCCCTGGTCGGTTGTGCGGGTGGCAGCCACTCGATGTGTTCCTTTCACGTCGATGTTTCTCTCTCTCTCTCTGTTCCTCTCTCCCTCCCACTCTACTGGAACAAAAAATTGAAAAATGTCCTCGAGTGAGGATAAAAAAAAAAAAAAATACACAGAGCCCTGGCTGGTTTGGCTCAACGGTTAGAGTGTCAGCATGTGGACCAAAGGGCTGCAGGTTTGATTCCTGGTCAATGGCATGTACCTGGGTTGCAGGTTCCATCCTGGCCTTGGTCAGTGTCGTGCAGGAGGCAACCAATCAATGTATTTCTCTCATATCGATGCCCCCCCCCTTTTTCTCTCCCTCCCTCCCTGCACTCTATCTAAAAAAGAAAAATCAATGAAAAAATATCCTCAAATGAGGATTACCCCCCCCCCCCCCAATTACATAGAAAAATATCTGGAACATAGGTGCCAAATTGTTTTTACCTCTAGGGAGAAGAATGTTGCAGCAGGTATGTAAAAGTAAACTATACTTTATCATATACATTTCTATACGGTTTTAGTATTTTTACAGTGAGCATATATTTCTTGTACTGGTTTTTTAAAAATGGACAGGAAAATCTGCATATGTTGGGATTGTGGTATTGGTGGCTTTTCTCTTGAGAGAGTAAACGTTAGTCACATATATTGTCTGAAATGGCCCATGAAGAGATTGAAACCCAAGCCTAGGACCTGGATTCTGTTTCCTCAGAAATTTGCTCTTCTTCTTGCCCAACTAAGTGGAGCTTTTCTTATCTCTTCATAGGTTATCCCACAGCCTACCCGGCCGCAGCCCCTGCCTACAATCCTAGCCTGTATCCCACCAATAGCCCCAGTTATGCTCCAGGTAAGGAGAAAGTGGAGATAGTAGTGGTCAGTGGGGTGGAAGGTGGGATCTATTTGGAGAAACAAACCTACCTGCTGGCCTTTCCCTGTTCTTAATTGCTCTGGGCTCAACTTGTCTAAGTGTGATTTTCCTGGGAGTTCCCTCTGGGAACTGGGGCAGTTCAGCCTTAGGGTGGCGGCAGGAGTAGAAGCTCCTCCATATTGGAATGTCTGAGACATGCATTCTCCTCACAGAACCTTTCTGCTCTCTCATACAATGTCCAAATCCATTCTTTGCTCAGTTGTCTCTAAGGGTATCATTGAGAAACATATACACACACACACACACACACACACACACACTCTTATACTCTCATACACACTAACACACACTCATGCTCTCACACTCTCTCCCACACACACACACAAACACTCTCACATCACTCTCTCTCAGAGTTTCCACACACACACTCTCACACTCTCTCACACATACATACGCACACTGTCACACTTTCACACTTTCTCCCCCACCCACACTCGCTCACATAGTTTCCACACACACACACTCTCACTCATACACACACTCACACACATATCACACTCTCAGTCTCACACACACTCATACTTTCTCACACTCACTCTCTTTTCCACACATACTCATACACACTAACATTCACACAACTCTCACATACACATACATACTCTAACACACACACACTTTCTCTCACATGCCACACACACACGCACACTTGACTTTCTGGGTATGGATTTGGAAGAGAGTGAGAGACTTGCCATCAGAGGATAAAGAGCTGGTTTTCAAGCCGAGGCAAAGAACTTCTCTTTCAAAAATAATAAAGACCCAACACTCCTTCTATAGATGTAAAAATAGGTTTGGAAATGTTGAAAAAGTTTGTTCTAATTTGGGCTAAGAGCTGTGCAGAGATCTCCTCACTGATCTTAGTACCCATGCTCAAGGGGCAGGAGAAGGAGTATGGGTTCTGCAGTTAGTCCTGGGTTTGAATCCTGATAACTCACTAGTTGTGAGGCCTTGGACAAGTTACCTCATGTCACTGAGAAATGTGCTACCTACCTCAGGTTTTATGTAAGTTCCTCTTCATTTACTCAGCAAAAATTTATTTGTTGAATGCCTTCTACACTGGGATATAAAAAAAGAAAGGGTGCTGGTCTTTGCCTCAGTAGTTGACAGTCCATTTGGAAGCTGGCATATAAACAAATTCATAGCTGTGCATGTGTGATGAGTATTGTAGAAGGAATACATATAAGAGGAGAGGAAGCAGAGGCAGGAACAACAGTCTGCCTGAGATGAAAAGTGTAGGGAAGGTTTCACAGAGGGTCTAGCAATTGAGACTTGAGGGAGAAGGAGGAGGAGGTGTGTAACATTTGGAGGCCCACCTGAGGGTGGAGGACGTGAATTTGTCAAGACTATTCCCCAGCCCTGGGATATTTTCTCATGATGTTCAGAACTTCTGGTAAGAGATTGTGGAATTATTTTAGGATTAGTTTGGCAAGAAAGTAGAGGATGGGGAATAAATAGCTAATATTTGTCAAATGGTTACTGTGTGTTAGGGACTATTTTAAGCTCTTTGTGGATATTAACTTGTTTCATATTACAACAAACCTTTGAGGTCAGTACTGTTGTTACTTCCATTTTCCAACCAGGAAAACAAAAACTTTAGAAGTTAGGGATCCTGCCACCACACATGCATGAGCTCTTCACCAGGACATTATACTTGGAGCTGGCCAGAGAGAAATTGAGGAATTAGACAAGAGCAACCAGACCAGAGAGAGAAGGGAGATCAGACAGGTGGGGGCTGCGACTGGGGGCGGGGGGGTAGAAATTGGAAAGCTCCTGAAATGTATAAAGTACTGATTAAGCTTTAATTTTAAAACAAAGTATCAGCCCTCATCAAACTTGATTTTCCTCAATTTTGTATTTTGGAAAATCAACAGATTTCTAAGCTGTGACTAAACCAACCCAAACTATTTTCTCATAAACCCACAAAATCCATTAGAGAGAGTGGGACTAGCTCATTGTGTTAGAAAGCTTCAAGCTGGGAGTTGGGTTCTAGTACATGCACCCCTGATGTGTTTTATGTATGGGAGACTGACATCAGCATTCACCAGGTCTCCTGACTGCAGTAGGAGAGCTCCTGCTATAGAGGAACTGACTCAAGGACAGAGAGGACAGTGTAGGTTACTTCAGTTTCCTGCCAGAGCCAGCCACTTTTGATGCCGAGAGTTGCCTGCGGGGTAGAAACCTACAAAGGAGCCAGGCTCTCGGGTTTATTTCTCTCAGCTTCTTCAAGGAAACCAGGAAGTTGCTTCAGAAAGAGCTATTTTTAGCAGCTCTGAGTACCCTAATATGTCATCTGTCCAGGATGCAGGGAAACATTTCAGTGGTTCTGAAGGCAATGTAGGTACTTGGAGCTTTTCCCCAAACTCTTAATGACTTCATGGATCTTATTTAAGAACTATTTGCCCCCCTACCAAGAGGCAGGAGCCAACTGAGATTTATTTTTAGAATCTGGAGACCAAAGGATGTGTCAATGGTTATCTGACTTGAAAATGAAAGGAAAGGCCCCGCTAGTGTGGCTCAGTGGATTGAGCGTTGTCCAATGGACTGAGAGGTCCTGGTTCGATTCCCAGTCAGGGTACATGCCCAGGTTGTGGGCTTGATCCCCAGTTGGGGGCGTACAGGAGGTAGTTTATGAATGTATCTCTCTCACATGGATATTTCTATCTCTCTCTCCCTTTCTCTCTCTCAAAAAAAGAAAAGAAAGGATAAGTAGTATAACTAATATAGATAAGAATGAAATACTGTCTCACAAGAAATCTGTTTATAAATCATTTTCATCTATTATCTCACTTGATTTCATAGCAGCCTGGTAAAGTGAAAATGTATTATTCCCTTTTGACATATGATGATCCTAAGGAAAAGCAGAGAAAAGGGTTTGTGTTTTCTGAACACCTGCTGTCTTCCAGGCTTTGTGAGGCATGTCACAAATGTTCATTTTGTCCAGTTTTGCTCAGCGAGTTAAATAACTTGTCCAAAGTTGCTCAGTTAAAAAGCAGTGTAGCTGGGATTCAAACCCAACCCGTCTGAGCCCAGAACCTGTGCTCCTTCTACTGCACCACATTTTCCCAGAGACCTCAGGGAATGAGTGCCTTTGCATTGGTCTTAGCTCTCTGGGGCTTTATAGAGAGCTCTTGAGGCCAAAATAATGATTTTGTCCCTGAACCTTCATGTCCACTAGCACATAAAGTCTCTGTCATGTGTGAAGTCCCTCTGTGCTTGGGAGAATTGAAATTTATTCTTAGCATGGACAATCAAAGAGCAGACCTCGGGCTTGTTCACATCCAGGCAGCTTCTGGGTCAGCTGTCTGGAAGATGCCATGGCATCCAAGGAGGTGCCCCTCAATGACTGGGCTCTTCTGGATGGCAAGTCTGTCACTCCCCTCTGCATTCTCTGTTTCTTGTGTAGCTTGGGGTAGACTGCTAACTTGAGTCAAAGTCTGTTTTTGTAACTGCAATGTGTACTACTTTGCACAAATTCTTAGTGGTAATTTCAACTAACGTTTCTATCCAACAGAGTTTCAGTTCCTGCATTCAGCTTATGGTAGGAAAGCTATTTTTCCTCATATGTATTATGGCCTATGAATGTGTTATCTCGTAACAACGGTAGATCCCCTCTCCTTTCCTCCCCAAATCCCATCCCCTAGGCTTGGGCTCCCCCAGGTGGCTCAGCAGCAGTTCCTAAAGCATGCAGGAACATGTCTGATGGTGCAAAATCATGGGTTGGAGACACACATGAACCATCCCCTAGGGCAGCAGTGAAGGATCATGGCACTAAAAGGCATATCTCCCCTTCCTCACCTCCGGAGTCCCATTTGACCTAGATCAGAAACCTTCACCCTAACCTGGATGCTGAATTCAAACAAGTGAAACAAAAATTATTGGGCTGGTATAGCTCCTCTCTTGGCTTTGTAGCAGCCCCTTGAAGGAGTGACTACCTGGATTATGCCTATAAGAACAAAAACAAAAAAACAAAAAAACCAAACTAGTCTGCCCCTGGATCAGATTCTTCATTTCCATCGGCAGTCTGACATGTTTGAAGAACTGGTTGACTTCAGATACAGTCTGTTTCCTTAGCCCAGATCTTGAGCTCTGGATATTTTCAGGGCATTTTCCTGGATGGAGAGAGGTGAGGGTCAAGTGTGCCAAAACGAGTGAGGAACCAGAGCTGGGTTCTCTGGGCAGTGTGGACTCCAGGCCCAAGGCACCACAGGAACTTCTGGGCACCTGTGAGGGTCCCAGCAGTGTAACTGACTAGGTCCTTTTTGTCATAGACAGGAAGGGACCATGGGAGGGACTTGCCACTTTCACCACCCTCACCTGGGCTGCTCAGAACAGTGTTTTCGTAAAATCTCTGCACATCTTCTCAATTTTTACCCTTGAATTATTTGGATGCTGAATATTGAATTTGTGTGTGGCGCATCTTTCAGGAGATGAGCTGTGAAAATTTTTCTTTGCCGCTGCTGTGGGCTGTGTGATCTTGGGCAATTTGCTAATGTCTCCAGGCCATAGATAATGTGTTTTATTCCAGATGATCTCTGAGGTCCCTTTAAATGCTAACAGCTTGTCCTCTTAAAATTTTATTATTTCAATTTTGCTGGTTACAGACTTGTTTCTCCTGTCCTTTATGGGGAGTCATTTGTTGTTTGCCTCAGGATGTATGAACTTGGACAGAAGACTCAATGAAAAGTGAGAGAAGCTCTCATGCTTCCTCATCCCTCCAGTTATAGCATCCACAGTTCTGTGCCAGGCCCTAAGCTGGCCCTTTGAAGACAGAAAGACCAGTAAGACACAGAGGGTCCCTGTTCTCAAGGAGCTCATAGTTTAGTGGGAGAGACAGAGAAGGCAACTTCTAAGAATGACAGGGACTGGGATAGTGAACCATATGGGATCTATAAGGGCGCTGTAGTCAAGGGGAGGGAAAAGAAAAGACTTCGTAGTAGAGATAGATGAGTCTTCAGCTCACAATTGATGAATTAATAAATGTTTACCAGGTAGCATTTGGGGGAAAACTGAATCAGGAAGAGTGAGCATTGTCAGCAAAAATACAGAGATGTGACATTTCTTGGCATATTCTGGGAATGGCAGTTTGTGTGGTGGTACAAGGTTGGAGAGTGAGAATAACAAAGTCTAGAGAGATTATAGGACTAGATTACAGGCGGCCTTAAATGCCACACAAGGATTTCTGCCTTCAGTCTATAGGCAGTGGACAACCGTGGAATGTTTTTGTTTTGTTTTTTTATCCTCACCCGAGGACATTTTTCCATTTTTTGTTCAGATAGAGCAGGAGGGAGAGAGAGGAAGAGAGAGAGAGAGAAACATCGATGTGAAGGGACACATCTAGTGGCTGCCACCCGCACAACCCAACCAGGGCCGGGGACAAACTGCAACCAAGGTACATGCCCTTAGCGGGAACCAAACCCAGGTCTCTCAGGACCGCAAGCCAACGCTCTAACTGCTGAGCCAAACCGGCCAGGGCCCGTGGAATGTTTTTAAGAAAGGTTTTGTGATTAGGTTTAGGTCTTAGAAATAGCATTCTGAGTGCGGCTTGGAGATTACAGTTGGCAGGTTTAAAAACAAACAGAACAGCGAGGAAGCAGTTGCAGTAGTTCAGGTGAGAGATGATGAGAGCTTCAATTAGAGCTGTCCATGACTGTGAAATGGAAGAGTAGACAGATACCAGGATTAGAAACTGTAAGACTGGGTGACATTTTATTTTATTTTTAAAAAGTTCATTTATAGAGAGAGAGGAAGGGAGAGGGAGAGAAAGGAAAAAATCAATGTGAGAGCAAAGCATAGATTGGCTGCCTCCTGCACACCCTCTGCTGGGGATCAAGCCTGCATCTTGGATGTGTACTCCAACCGAAATTCTAACCGTCAACCTTTTGGTGCATGGGACAATGCCTAACTAACTGAGCCATACCGGCCAGGGCTGTATCACTTTATTTTTGATCCTCACATTAATACAATGAAGTCATCAGGGAGTCATCATTACTGCCATTTTATGAGACAACAAAACTGAAGTTTAGAAGGTTGTGACTTGCCCAAGGTCTCACAGTTAATAAGTGGCACAGCCCAGGCTTGAATTCAGATTTCCTAACTTACTACATTGTTCAGGATGATGGTCCCTTGCTGCCTCTCCTCCTTGTAAGTGTGCTTAACAGACTGTTCAAGTGTCGGAGGGCGCGAGGGCCCCGTATCCAGGGAAGTGAACAACCCAGCACCTGGATGTGGGCAGCATGCTGTGACTGGGCCATGGCCCTTCACTGCCAAGGGTGTCTCTTTCTCTCTCTCTCTCTCTCTCTCTCTCTCTCTCTCTCTCTCTCCTTTTAAAATTGAGGAATAACACATATACTACAGTAGATACAGTCCACAATCTCAAATGTACAGCTCAATAATATTTGACATATGTATACACTTGTATTTAACTACTACCCAGTTCAAAATATAGAAACATCTCTAGCAGTTGGTGCCTTTCATGGCACCCAAGAGTAAACTTGCCTGTCAAAGCAACCTCCTCTGTTACCATGCCTCTGAAAGATTCATTTGGATTGTCTTCATCCCACAACTGAGCTCTGAATCACTACCACCAACGGAATGGGTTACTTCAGAATTGTACGAGGAGGAAGATCATATGGTACAACTAACTAATGAGGAAGTCAAGTTGATAGCTGATATCCTTTTTTTGTTTTTAGTCTTCCTATTTACCCAGTTATTTAAATTATTAAGTATTTAAAAATATAAAGAAATATAGAAAATACTAATATTTGTTTTCTTTATAATGAAACTGGAAGAAGATATTCACTTCTTCAGGGACATGTATAGTTTAGTTCACTTGGAAAAGATACAATCAAAGGCACAGTCACACTTGCTTCTTTTCTGGTTAATCTGGAACATTATTTACTGTGTATAATGCTGTCTTGTTCACTCTCTGGTTGGCGTGTGGCTGTGTTGCATCCCCAGCTAGACCATAAGTACCTTGTGTGTGGTGACCATGACCCACGTGTGTTCCTCTCCACCGTGGCGCTCCCCTCAGTGCTGAGTGCAGTAGGCCTCAGTCACTCTTTGGTTAATTTTGATTTATTTACTTTGTCACACAGTCCTTCAGGCTAATGTCAAACTTTGGCTTATGAAAAAATTATGGTCAAGTATTCACCAGCTGGGGAAACAGCTGGACCAGAACTGGACCTCCAAATTCTCCAAATTCTCTGCAGCCAAATTCAGGCCTCCTGCAAGTCCCTGTGGGGTCTTGAGGGCATGGATTTGCTCTGACTTCTCAGAGCTACATGTTTCACTTTTTAGTTTTGAGTGGGCAAGGCTATCCAGCCACATGGAGTGGCAGGTTCTAAATTTGGAGACATCTTGATAAGATTTTTCAACACTAATTGGATCCTTTATTAATCCCCAACCCCAACTCACCCCCATCCTGGAAAAAGAAATCCAAGATAATTGTTTAAAACTGACTGCCCTCATCCTGCATTGTCTGCAGAGTCATGTCTTGATGTACAGCAGAGGTCCTGGACTCTGCATGGAATTCTGCTGGGTCTCCATTACTTCTGTCAGAATTCTCCTTTTAGTGTCACTTCCCTGCCCATGATTTTCTTCTCATTTCTCAGCATCCACTATGTATATATTGTGGGCCATTAATGCAAGCTCAGGGTCAGCCCATAACAGTTACATTTCTAGCCGTGGATCAGCAAAAACAACAGTCCTTGACTTCGTTTTCTGGGCCCTATACCTTCATGACTGAAGGAACTAGATGCATTACCTATTACTCGGACAGGCAGGGGTTATGGGATCCTTCTGGAGGTGGACTATCCTTATCTTGGTGAAATTGAGTTTATAGGCACACTTTCTTCTCATAATATCCTGTCTTACCTTAGCCCCTTGTTAAAATGTTTCAAGTATATGGGACTGTTGCCAATGCAGCACCCCTCCTTCTAATATACGCTAATACTAAAACACCAGTTATCCATGACTTCCAAGACCTTATTTGAATAGAAAAGATACCTTAAAATCATTCTTTTTACTCTTAGTAGCAATTTGTGTCAAGAATGTTTCTCCACTAGTGTTTGAAAGTATATCAAGGGAAATATCTAAAATGTTAGGCATTTCCCCCCTTTGAAACCCTATTTCCTCTCTCCTTCCCCACAGGATACCATGAAGGTAAGTTTTTTTTGTTTGTTTGTTTTTGTTTTTTGAGTTATTCCCACTTCTAGAACATATGAAGCATCCTTCAAATTTTTCAAGCTGAGCTTTGAGTCAGCCTGGGAAGTCTCTGTAGATTTCTTTCAAACTGGGCCTCATCTCTATTTCACACCTACCTCAGGTTTGACATTTACTTTCTTAATGGCGAAAAAATCTATAATTCATAACGTGATCTCAGAGTAAGGGAGGCACCAGTAGCACCTCAGCAGGAGGTATAAAGGTGTGTAAGCGGTTTGTCTGTCTGGCCCCAGCTGGGTATACAGGAGGAATTAGTAGGGAGTGCCCTGGCCAATGCGGGCTCTCTAAGCTGCCAAAGCTTAGTCCCTTTAGAAGAGATGGCAGTCCAGCAAGGTTCGTGTCATGTGGTAATTATTTTGGGATCTCTCTTTGAACACAACTGATTAAATACACCCCTAGATGAGATTTCAGGCATAAAACAGGAATACTCAGTTAATCTGGCCCAATACATAGTCAAAGGCTCCAAGTTGCCATACATTCATAAGAAAGTGGCTAAGAAATAGTCCAGAGCCTTCGGCCAGAGTGCCACACAGGAGGAGGCAGTACTCACAGGCATCTTCATGGTTTTAGTAGTGGGTAGAAAATTCTGACTCTCTTTATTTAGTATAAGCTCAGATTTCCTATGTTTCAAATAATTTGGAAGCTCACTTCAGCACTCCTTTCAACCACCCACCCAACTCAGAAAGGCTGAACTGTCCTGTGTGTCTGAACAGGGCCCCTTGAGTTATGTTTCCGTCCAGCCCAAGACCCTTACATTGTGTCTGTGATTGGTGGTGCCCACTTCTTATTTCTGCCTAATGCCATTCTTATGTCTTCCCTTAAGCAACTCTGCTGATGAAACAGGCCTGGCCACAGAACTCGTCTTCCTGTGGCACTGAAGGCACCTTCCACCTCCCAGTGGACACCGGGACCGAGAACCGAACTTACCAAGCATCCTCTGCGGCTTTCAGTAAATACAGCCTGTCTCCTCCTTTCCTGTTCCCCTTGGTTGGGACTGATTTGTCTCTTAGGAAGAGAGGAAGGGAAACTTTAAAAAGTGACATTTATAAGATACTATTTTAGGAGGTTCTCTTACCCATGCAAAAAAATTGGCTCTCCTCACACAGGAAAGGTCATCCTCTTAGATTAGGTAACCAGCTTTGGGGAAACACAAAGCAGTGAGGGAGGGAAAAAAAAGAAGTGCTCATCTGGCCAACAAGTTTGATGAGGGAAGGACTGTTACCACATTTCAAGGGAAAGGACAGAGGGGACATTTGAACACCTGCCTGTGGACCTTTAGATAGAGAGGGCTTCTCCAGCTAGCACAGGGTTTTTTCAACCTTGGCACTATGGACATCTGAATCAGACCATTCTTATGGGCGTGTCCTGTGCATTATAGGATGCTGGGCAGCATCCCTGGCCTCTTCCCACTAGATGTCAGTAGTGAACCCTTCTTATGGCAATCAAAAATGACTCCAAACGTTGCTCAATATCCCCTGGGAGGCCACATTGTCCCGTATGAGAAATACTGCCCTCGTGGAAGCTGCACTGTGGAAGCAAAGTATGTACATGGAGTCTTCAGGGAGGAAAGAAACCATCTGGCCAGTCAGATTGGTCACACTCATCTTGAGGCTCAATGAGGTGACTGTTTTTTTGTACCTTCACATCTGATTTTTAACACAAAATGGCTCCCCTGGGTAAAGTGAGGACCAAAGTTTAGAAATTACTGAGTGGCATTTTGACTCTATAAGTGAAAACATTATACCTTGTTGGTACTGTCCAAAAGAGGAGTGGTTGGCTTTGGATGTGGTGAGTGCCTATCTCTAAAATTGTTCCAGTAGGAGGCTGGACAAGCACTGGGTGGGAAGTGGCAGACTAGGCCCCACAGTTTGTGATTCAGTGGATTATTAATCTATTAAGTAAGTAGATCAGGGGAATACATGGTATGTTTTTTTTCTTTAAAATACCCAGTGTTATTTCTTCTTAGTTATCATTGCTCCTAGATGGCAATATTAACTTATGTTCATATATAACATAACTCTCACCTTTTGGAGACTGTGCTTTTATAATCACCCTCTCATTTAATCTACACTGTAGTCCTATTATTTGGGTGGATTTTTATTGCAGTTTGAAAGCTGAGGCTCAGCAAGGTAACACACCTGTTGCCATCCAACTAGTAAGCAGCAGAACTAGAAAAAGGTATCACCCAGGTTAAGTTGCTATTACTGTCTTTTTCTTTTTTTCTTTTTATCCTTACCCGGTATATGTTTATTGATTTGAGAGAGAGAGAGAGAAACAGGAACATCATTCAATTCCCTCCTGCATGCACCCTGACCAGGGATTGAACCTGCAACCTAGATGTGTGCCCTGACCGGGAATTGAACCTGCAACCTTTTGGTGTATGGGATGATGCTCCAACCAACTGAGCCACCTGGGCAGGGCACTATTACTGTCTTTTTTCATGACAGTAATTGTATTCTTTAAGAGAGGGATGGCAGCAGTAGGAAGTTTTTCCAGATACCCATAGCATTATATATGTAAATGGGCATATACTTACATATTCTCTCTTATATCTACACATATGGATATAGATGCTTATAGACACATCTGTAGTGCAGCAGAAAGAGGCCTGGAGTGGAAGACCAAAAGTATTAGATTCTAGACTTGGTTGTGTGTAACCTTGGACAATTCATTACCATGCTTTGGACCTTGGTTTTTCCAACTGAAAAACAAGGGGGCTAGACTAGATCTTCAAGTTTCTCTCTAGCTATTAGACTAGTGACTCTTTCACACTTGGTATTCTCCACTCCAGCAGGAATGTCCTCCCTAGCTGTTCTGACCAGTAGTTGGCCAACGAGCCATTGCTCACACACCTCTAGGTATGGGGTACTTATCCCCTCCAGACAACCTTTTCCACAGTAAGAAAGTCTGAGTATTAGAAGACCTTGCCATCTATGTGAAATCTTTCTGCAGACCCACTGAAATCCCCAATAGCTTTATCCTACTGCTCTCTCACAGGCTGTCACGGTCCCCTCTCTTTTAAGCAAATAATGTATGAACCTGTGTAATTTTTAAATAGAGGTGGGATTGACTGACCCTCCCACACCCATCAGGGTTCCTCCCAGCACACAGATTTTGTGGCTTCTAATGCCACAGCAAATTCAGGGCACTTTGACAAATTCAGTTCAATTTCACCAACACTTGCTAAGCCTGTTTGTAATTAGGTCTCCCTCCTACTTATTCAGCACTCTCTTGTTCAGCTATCAACAAGGAGACTTGAGGGTCAAGGCAAGAATCAGACATAGAGCTCTGTCCAGACATATAAATCTAATGGTCAATAAACCAATTAGTCTAAAAGGCATCCTTGATGTGACAATCAATGCCTTTGAAGGTGTAGCGGCTCTACAACTCAAAAAGATATGACAGTGCAAAAGGATTGAAGAGAGAGCGGAAAAGGTTTTTACCTTTCTAGTATACACACTCTCTTTATTATCCTATTTGATGGAGCCTAAAATTATGGTTAGGAACCTGAGAGAAAGAACAGGGCATCATAAAGTCTCTTTTAAGGCAAAGCTGGGACTTCTAGTGTCAGATTCCTTTTTTTTCTTCACGATATTGCCTTTAGTGAAATGATGACACAAAGGCTAATATCCAAATGCCCAAGATTGGCTTATAGAGACCTATAACTCAGAAAGGAGTCCTGCCCAGAGCTTGGGCCCAGCTCTGCACTGATTTGCTGTGCAATGGGGAATTCTCTGCCCCCCTGGGTTCTAGGTTCTTTATCTGAAACAGAGAGCATTAAATTCAAGTCTGTAATGTCCATAAGGCATAGCATTCCAAAGACCTAACTCTTTGAGCTTCAGACTTAGGTAGAACTCCTTTAAGGAGAGTCAGGCCTCCCTTGAGTGAGTTGAGTCTTAAGTTCATTTGAGCAAAATGCATGAGGGTTTGATTTTTGTTTATATGCATCAAGCCCGACAGCTTCTTTTACTTAGATGCATAAAGTAATGACCCTGAATTTTGTGATGCTCAAGGTAACCCAGGCTACAGCCCAAGAGGTTTTCCAGTGAGCGTCAAGGGCATGAACAGGGTCTACCAGTCAATTGTGGAAAGTCCTCTGCACTGATTTCTTCATGAAAGTTTCATTGAAATACTCAAGACACTTGAATGTCAGTACTAGAAAGGTCTCTCTGATACTATCTAATCCAAATGAGGATATTTCTTGAGAAAAGAATTGACCTGACTCCCAGACGGGGCCCAGGGCAGTTTCTGCAGCCTCCTGACACAAATAGTGGTAACCTGGAGAGCCACTGTAGTTAGAGGGAGGAGCACCAAGTTCTGGGTCCTTGTGAGGAGTTGCTTACTCTCAACATGTTTCATTATCTCACCTGTGAGACATTTGTGTTGGTCCTAATGGTCTCTGAGATCTCATCTAGCTCTGCACTTCTGCTTCTCCCTCTTGGACTGTCTGGACAAGCAATCAGGGTCTTCTGCAGCAGCATCACTTTGGCTGCCAGGGGTGTTTTGGCTGCTGATTTGTATTCTGAGTATGTGTGTATCTTCATTTCATAACATGAAAAAAGGGAAACATCCTCAGACAAGGTTATTCTTAGATGTGGAAACCAAATTCTACTGCAGTCTCTTGGAACCTTTTAGTTTTCCTCAGAGGGATGATCTCAACACTTTGTAAGGTGGCTGTCCTTATGGCATAGGGGGAGACATGCAAGCTTCCCCAGGGGATCAAAATTCCAGAGCACATTCTTAGGGAGCATAAGGAGAGTCACCAGGATTGTTGGCTTGTTAACTTTAAAGACTCATGAAATGATTGCACTTTAGACTGTAAAACTTAAGAATATTAGAATCCTGGAGTCTATGTTTCAAGTTGGATCACACCATGGAAGTCATAGTTTAACCTCCTATCTACTGTAGTCTTTCAGACCAGTCTCTGCTTGTACACCCCCAGGACAGGAAGCTCACTATATCTCTATAGACTGAGAGAGAAGGAATAGTAGCTAATTTTTATGAGGTGCTTTTAATGTATTGGGCACTATTCTAAGGGCTTTGCACTTATTAATGTATTGATCACAGTAACCCCATGAATAGGTGCCATTATTATACCCTCACCCCATTTTACACATGAGGAGACTGATATATTCTATAGCTATTAAGTAGCAGGGCTAGGGTCTGAACCTAGGCAGTCAGTCTGGCTCTCGACTACTCATAACCACTACTCTGCTGGAAAGCTTTCAGAGACAGGCATCTTAGGATTCAAGGGTGTCCTGCCCTCCTGTAAAAGAGAGAGGCTCTGAACTCTGGCAGGACTCCCCCATACCTTATTTTATAGTTTTAAATGATGAGTCAGCAAGATAATAAA
The DNA here is from genome assembly GCF_014108415.1 of Molossus molossus. Classification (NCBI taxonomy): domain Eukaryota; kingdom Metazoa; phylum Chordata; class Mammalia; order Chiroptera; family Molossidae; genus Molossus; species Molossus molossus. The sequence goes on from NW_023425348.1 coordinate 45,648,216, forward strand.
TGTTTCAGGCTTTTCAGGCCATATGAACTCTGTTATAACTCCCACTGTAACAGGAAAGCAGCCATAGTCAGTATGTACATGAACAGGCATGGCTGTGTTACCGTTAAACTTTATTTACCAAAACAGGCTACAGTTACCAAAAACTGCAGTTTGCTTGGTTTAAATGTAAATAGTATGAATAAAAGGTTCTATGGTAAAATAAATTTGGGAATAGTCTCCTGCATATCCCTATCTTCAAGATTCATAGTTCATCTTGTCATTTTAAAATTTCTCAGGGTCATGGAATAAAAAAAAAACTAACAACCTATTTATCTCTATTTACATTGCTACTACGTTCTTCCTTTCTTTCTTTTTTGCAAAACAATGCTTAAGATCCCTTGGAATCCTAGTCCCTTGTGTACTCTTGGGATGTGTCCAACCCCCTTTGTTTTATAGATACGTAAACTGTTTCTCCAAGGTGAAGTCCCCTCAGATGGCTCCTTCTAGAGGACTGCAAACCTAAACTCCGTTTCCCCCACTGCATCTGCTCCTACTATGAACACATCTCATGATTAGCTCCATCACCTAGAAATGTGGAGGAATCTGCTATAACTTTTCCCTCAGCTGATTTGCACCACCCCTTCTAGTTAGTTTCTAGTTCTTATCAGTGCTCCCTTCTCTTTAATATATTCTTTCTACTCCATCTTCATTGTTACTTATTTCCCAAGTGTATTTGACCACAAAATTGGTTTCTCATGGAACAAACTAGGTCTCCAGGTGGAAAGATAAATGACATGATTCTGGGGAGAAGATAAGACACATTTTATAGTGCCTTTGTGGTGACTAAACAGCAGCTCCCATATCCTACCAACTCATCAGGGACATAGGGGCACCAAGCCAGAGCTGTGGTGTGGACTAAGATTTGTGATGATATGGCACTGTCCCTTCAACTCGGAAAGGAGAAGTTCCTATAAAGACTTGCTTTTTCTGAGCCTCAGGACCTTGTATAGATCTTTGAGTTCCGTACATTCATTTCTTGATTCTTGTTCCCAAGTGATGTTTCAAGTTCTTTCTGTGAACACAGAATCTGAATCTGTTTTCCAGAAGAGTCAAAGGCAGCACAGTTTGTTTGAATGACCGATTGTGAGTTTCTCGGGGTATGACTTCTCTGCCTCCCCCCAGCTTTTGTTTACCCTGCTGAGTGACGCACATGGCCTGGGTTTCAAATTGATGTTACCCTCTGTGATCCCTGACTTCAGGCCCTCAGGCAGAGGTGGCCCTGTCCCACACCCCAGGAGGAGAGGAAACACCAGCTCTGTGGAACAAAGTTTTTAGTATCTCGCCCTGGCCAGTTTGGCTCAGCGGTTAGAGCGTCGGCCCGCAGTCCGGAGAGACCCGGGTTCGGTTCCCGCTGGGGGCACGTACCTCGGTTGCAGTTTGTCCCCGGCCCTGGTTGGGTCGTGTGGGTGGCAACCACTCAATGTGTCCCTTTCACGTCGATGTTTCTCTCTCTCTATCTCCCCCTCTCACTCTATCTGAACAAAATATCAAAAAATGTCCACGGGTGAGGATAAAAAAAAAAAAAAGTTTTTAGTATCTCTGAAGATAAGGATCCCTGAATGGTGTTTTGTATGGCGTTTTCACTTTAAAACTTGGCAGGGAGGAAGGAGAAGATGGTGAACGAAGAGAGATGCAAGGGGAAGAAGAAATGGAGAGTAAGGAGGAAAGCAAGAAAGACAGAAACAACATTAGAAGATACCCTGGGTGCTTAGTGAGGAGACAGAAAAGCAGGAAGATAGTGCAATAAAGAGCGAGCAGGTTGAGGGTTTCCCATCTGTGTGCACCTGCCTCTCACGGCATGTAGCTCAGAATCCTAGACTGTCTGAGCTGGAAGGGTCCCTTAAGAGATCATCTGGCTCCATCAGTTACTTTATAGATGAGAGCCTTGAGACCTAGAGAAATAAAAAGTGCCAGAATCAGTCCTGGCCGGTTTGGCTCAGCAGTGAGAGCATCAGCCCGTGGACTGAAGGGTCATGGGTTTGATTCCTGGTCTAGGGCAAGTATCTGGGTTGTAGGTTCAATCCCTGGCCCCAGTCGGGGTCATGAGGGAGGCAACTAGTTGATGTGTCTCTCTTACATCAGTGTTTCTCTCTCCCTGCCTCCCTCCCTCCCTGCCTCCCTCCCTCCCTCTCTATCTAAAAATCAATGGAAAAATATCCTCGGGTGAGGATTAAAAGAAAGAAAAAAAAAAAAAAGCCAGAATCACACATGCAGCCCTGTGCACCAGGACTGAGGGAGCTGCCTTTGGGACCAGAGCTCTCTGGGTAGAGCCCTGCTCTCTCTGTTCTCACCTGTGTTTCCAGCCTGGAGTCAGCCCATTCTTGTCTGGGGAGTCATGACTGGAATTTGCTACTTTCCAGCGATGCTGTTCTGCCAACTAACTGGAAGTCTCTCTTATTGCCTTGGTACAGGATATACTGCGGGGACACCATACAAGGTCCCACCAACCCAGAGTAATACTGCTCCACCCCCCTACTCCCCATCACCTAACCCCTATCAGACGGCCATGTATCCAATCAGAAGTGCCTACCCTCAGCAGAATCTATATGCCCAGGTAGGTGCACGTGGAAGCCTGGGTCCACCTCTTCTGCAGGTAAAGGAGCCACCAGCCTGGGTGGGTGGGTACAGGTAAGAAAGAATAGAAAGGAGAGCTCATGGCTCTGGGCAGCTGTCACTGTTGTGTCACTGAAGCAGTATCCCTCGAGTCTATATATTCCCTCACTCTACCTTAGCCCCTGGGGGTGGGGGGATCACACAAAGTCACTTAGATAATGGAGCCAGAATGCAAGAGGGGCAAGGGGCAAGGGCCCATGTAGTTGAACTGCTTTTTTTATATAAGTGAGGAATCTGAGACCCAGAGAGGGGAGTAACTTGTCCAAGGTCACCCAAGGAGTTACTGGGTGAGTCAAGATGAGACCCCTTATGTCTAGGGCATCTCTCCGTACCTCCCACATCCACCCTTCCTTGATAAAATCTGTGAGCTTGAGTGAGGATGAGATAAGTGCCCAGGCTCTGCCACCAGTTCCCTGTATGACCTTAGGCAAATTTCTCTCTCCATGCCTTAGTCCCCATCTACTCCTTCAGCTACAGAGTATGTGCGCTCTGAGGGGATGGCTGTGCGACAGTGACTGTATGAGGCTTTAACATACTCATGGCACATTTTTCTGGAGTGACAATTCTACATGTGGTTTAAGTAGTAAGGAGAACACTTTTTAAATTAAAAAAGCAGCTGTCGTAGAGTAGAATGCAAAACTCTTCAAAAAAAACGGTAGGCTTGAGAAAAATTTCTCTTGTTTATGGTAGGCTGCTTTGCGTTCTGCTTTCAGACCTCTGGGGTTACAGACTACATTCTGAAGCTCTTATTATTTAGTAGAAACATTTGAGAAGCTTTGGATTAAAATGATCCAGGAGCCCCTGTCTACTCCCCACAAGGGTCACCAGGCCTGTGGGCTGTGGCAGCAGGTGATCCAGGCACTGGGGGAAGTCACCTCAGACCACTGTCTTCGTCCCCAACCTTTTTCCTGAAGGGAAATAGGTGGTAAGAGACATCTAGGGAAATGCTCCGCATCTATGACATTCTTCCAGCGTGTGAAATGGCAGCATCTGCCCCAGTGTGACACTCCCAACTCGTCATCCTCGTGTGTGCACAGTGCTCTGGTGTTCGCCAGCTGTGCCCATGTCCTCTTCATTCATTGTAGGTAGCTTATAGAGCAATGAAATATAAGCATTCTAAAATGCTAATGTCACTGTTAAGGAATTAGAGCTGTTACCTCATTAGATCATCCTAGCAGCCCTAGGATCAAGACAGCACAGGGTGGGAGCCTTACTTTTCAGACCAGAAGCGAAATCCAGCACAGAATTGTCCACAGTCGTGTAGTAAGAAGTAGAGCCCCAACTGGAGCCCATACCCTGTATCCCTGGACAGTGTTCCTCTGACCCCATTCCTTAGGGTCGGGGAAGAATAGACTCCCCACCCCCTCTCCTCCTTTCCACATCCCATCCCACCTCTTTAAAAGCCTATGTGACCTCAGCCTCTTCCCCACCAGGGAGCCTACTATACACAGCCGGTGTATGCTGCCCAGCCCCATGTCATCCACCACACCACGGTCGTCCAGCCCAACAGCATTCCCTCCGCCATCTACCCGGCACCTGTAGCTGCTCCCAGGACCAACGGCGTGGCCATGGGTATGGTGGCCGGCACTACCATGGCAATGTCAGCAGGTGAGGGCCATCTTTGTGTCAATATCCCTTCATGTCCCCCTCCTCCAGAATTTGTGACAGAGTGGAACACACAGTAGGAGAAATCCAGTACTGGGAGTTCTGGGAACCTAGAAGGACCCTCTGAATCTGTCTGCAGGAGAGCATACTGAGCTAGACCTTCACAGGTGAACAGCTGCTAACCAGAGAAATAAAAGAGGAAAGGGCAGTCCAGGCAGAAAGAACATGAGTATGGCATGTTCACAGAATGGAAATGGTCCAAGGCACTTAGAAAATAAGGGTGTGAAGTTGGAAGGGTGGCTGGAGCAGATGCCAGAGGAAGAGCAGGTTTAGGGAAGCCTGGATGAGTTGATATTCCAAAGAACATAAGACAAGAGGACTATGAATGATTTTTAGAATTCCAGCTTCTAAAGAATCAGCTGGGTTACCTTCTGAGGGAAGAGAGTACAAGGGGTTGAGTGGGTGGAGGTATGAGTTTGGGATTTTATTCTGCCTCTAATGTAAGAGGTTGTTGAGGCTCTCATTCCCCATAATATATCAGGGAGCTTTTGAATGCTGCTTGGTGTCAGCCTTGTTCAGGTCCTAGGGACCAGTTACCAATAGATCAGACCAGAGCCCTAACCTTAGGAACAACTAGGTTAGTGGGGAGCACACCACATAAATCAAGTTACCTCTCAGTAAGATGTTTCAGCAATGAGAGGAGCATACAAAGAAGAGTGAAAGGAGGCCACTGGAGAAGAGTGGTTGGCTCTGTCCTGGAGCATCAGAAAAGCTTTCCCTAAGGAGATGAAACCTGGCAAGGTGGGGAAGGGCGGGTGACGGTTCATGAGCTGGCAGAAAGGTGGGGCCCAGGTAGGGAGCAGCTGTGTGAAAGACCATGGCTTCATCCTCTTCATCCCAGCACCTCGGGGTGGCCTCATCAGCTTTGCTCTTCTCTCTCTGGGTTCTCAGGTACCCTGCTGACTGCACCCCAGCACACCGCGATTGGGGCACACCCTGTCTCCATGCCAACATACAGGGCCCAAGGGACCCCCGCGTACAGCTATGTGCCGCCGCACTGGTAAAGCCTGCAGCCCATCCAAGTGAGTGGGGCCCAGGGTGGGAGAGGGCGGAGGGTGACTAAACACTGAAACTGTTTCAGAATCCCTGGCTTGGTCTGAAGCACAGGTGTCAACGAGGCAGGAGACCATTACCATTTGCTTTCATGCTTAAGTTTAGTAATATCACTCGTAATAATAGCTGTCACTTTACATATATTCTAGGTACTTTACATGTTATCTCATGATCTTTACAGTAGCTCTGTGAAATCAAGATCATCCGCTCTGTTGCACAGATAAATACATTAGTTCAGCATCACTTACCCAGTAGAAGTGAAGCCAGGACTTGCACTCCAGTACTCTAGTACTGAATTCTATGCTCTCTACTGTATGGTCTTCACACTTCCTTTAACTGTGGGTACCATTCTTAACCTCAGTCAGATAGATGTTGGCTCTGACTGGGGCCAGGCCCCACCACCCACTTCCCCACTGCCCTTGGCAGCTCCTGAGGCATTGCCAGTGAACCACAGGGGCTCGGGGTGTCAGCTCCCCTCCTACCACATCCTCCAGGGGCTCTTGGCCATTCCACTAGGAAAGCACAGAGGGCTCCCTAGGTGAGGGGAGGGGCTCCACTGGCTTCCTGAAGCATCACTGTCACTAATGGCTTTCCCCTTCCTCCCCCAGATCTGGAGTCACACATTGTATGCAACTACTCAAGTCTTACACAGGTGCTGGAGCAGTTCCCTAGTAGCACCACCTCTATTTGCAAGAAGAGACAACGGAAGTGCAAGGGTCACTTTATGCATCTTTAGCGGTTTTGATTTTTATTTTTGGTTTATGTAAAAGCTGCTTTTTCTAACCTCCTGCCTCTCCCCACTATCCTCCTCTTAGCTACTGCCCTTCCAGCTCTACCCACTCTCCTACTTGACCAGGCACTTCCTCTCTGCTCTTCTTTCCTTCCCCAAGCATCCATTTCCCGGGGATCCCAGTCTAGTGGCAGGTAGAGAGTGGGGTTTATTGCAGTGGTTCAGCTGAAGGCATGATTTCTTTTGAAGAGTGTAACAGATGTAGCCCTTGGGTCCAGGGTGGGAACTCAGAGCTGTTGAGAAGGCTACATCTTTGGGGGATTGTTTCCTTTTTTATTTTTCTCAAGCAAGATTAGGTTAAGACATTACCGTATCCTGACACAAATGAAATGTCTTCTGAGAACCATCGCAACAGACCAAGAACAAAATCCCTTGATTAGGTAGGAGTGTTCATAGCAGCTTAATACCCCAGGTGAGATCCTGGGAAAACCAGATTCTTTCTTTGGGAGAACTTGGGGGTCAGGGGAGCACTGTGGGAGGGGAGACGGAGATGTGCTTGCCTGTTGGCTTTGGTTTGTAAGGTCTCTGGCCAGATGACCTGGACCCTCTGATTTGCACAGTAATGTGAACTGGCCTGGCACTTCCTCTGAAGGTGACTTTGACTTCAGACCTGCCAAGCAGCTGCAGGGTGGTAGGATCCCAGCCTCCCAAAGCCTTGGAAGGCCATGTGCCCTGTGTAATCAAGACCTTGGCCTCTGAGCCCTCATGGACCCACTCTGATGAGGAGCCACCCCCTGATTAGAGTGGGAACCTATGGCATTTCTCTCCTTTCCTTCTGCCCTTCCCAGTGCCAGGGCTCACCCATCTGTCCATGGGGCTGGCAGGCAGGCCAGGCTTTTGGTTACCTTTTGCCACTTATGGCCAAAGTGAAGGAGCCACATTCCAGATGGGTGCTGGCAGCTCTGAAGGTCAAAATAGTGAAGGAAAAGCAATAGCAATAAACATTTCATAGACTCATGGACCTGAAGGGACCTTAGCAATCATCTCATCCATTCCCCTATTTGACAGATGAGGGAGCTGAGGCCTGGAGAAGAAGAAAGGACTTCCCTAGATCTTGCAGTAAATTAGCATTAAATGCAGCCTTCCTACCTAGGGGCATGTTGCCCACAAAAATTTACCTAGGGATGGATTGGCTTGGTTTTGTAAAAATTAAGTCAGCAGTGCCCACATCTGGTGAGCTCTGGAACAGTGTCTGGGTTTTTGTTTCTGTTCTTTTCCTCCATGGACTCCAAAGGTAGGGGAAAGACTGGGCAGAGGTTACATGGGGGCAGATGGCAGGAACAGAAATTACAAATGAAGAAATAGCATTTGGAAATTCTGTGAAGACATCTGGAACTTTTGGCCTATACCTGACTCCACCCCTAGGAGAACGAGCAGGTGGGCTGTCTGAAAAGGAGAGTCCGTGCTTTTAGGATAGTAGTCCCTTCTCCTAAGAGGAAAGAGGAGGTTGAGGATGAGGCCCAGGAGACATGGGATCTCCTGGGGCAAGAGGGGGTCTCCCTGGGTCAGGAGGCCCCACTAGTGTCAGCCAGGAGCGTGGTTGTCCAGCACTGCCCCCCTGCACCTAGCATTTGGTTGGGTCAGCAGCCCCTGGTGGGGGCAGGGACATTTTACTGTACAAAGTGGGATTCTTGATAACATTTGGGTTTTTTAAATAACTTTTTCAATTTAAATTCATGTAAACTTGGACATATCCCTACCCCTACCTCCCATGATTCCCTAAAGGAGGAAAAAACCAGGAACCCTTGGGCCAGAAGGACCTCAGAGGCTGTCTGGCCATTCCTTGGAGGGCAGAGCCCATCAGCATCCTCAGCCCATAGCCAGGATTTGGGGGCCCACCTTCTTGACCTTCCAGGGACCTGAAGGACAGTAAGGAGAAACCCAGCTGTTCTAAATGGTCTGTTCTGGAGTGCTGAAGAAGTTTCATTTTAAAACAACAAAGTTTCCCAGTGTTAATCCATTTTTTTGCAAATACCTCCACCTACTCTCTGGTTTTATAAGGATGGGTGAAGGTTGTTTTAGATTATGTCATACATATTTGGAAAATGCCAAAACAATAATAGGAAACCTTTACATTTGCCAGGTGCTTCATAGATTTCAGAGCACTTCACAGCCTCTAATTTACTGGCTCTGAGACAGAGACAGGGTCAGTTATTATACCCACTTGACAAACGAAACTGGGTCTAGAAGGAAAGGGAACTTGCCCAAAGTGAGCAGCATGCTGGTATTCTGAAGGCTTCCTGAACCCTACTGCGTCCAGATGGGCTGGAGTAGAACCATAGAGAGAAATGGGAAAAGAGGAGACTTAGGAATGACCTTGTTACTTTTGTTCTTTCAATACCCATAAGTAAAAACTAACATCTAGTACCTTGTAGTTCACAAAGCAATTTCACATTCATCCTCTGATTTCACCTATGAAATAGATTATTCCTCCCATTTGACTTATGAGGAAACTGAAACTTGGAAAAACAAAGTGACTTGCTCATAAGTGGCAGAGCCACATGAGTCTGTCTGCTGTTCTTTCCCTCCAGTCTGACACCATACATAGGCTTGCAGACTGAAGCATCTGTGCTCTGCACCCTGTCTTAGCCCTAGTATGTAAGCAAGATCAAAGACAGGCCCCAAGACAAACTAGGCAAGAAAGGCTATGGTCTGGAGGAGCCCAGGCCCAGCACCTCTTTTACTGTATGAGCGTTGGAGCCCCAGTTCAGCTGGCCTAACTCTTGCTTTGATGGAGATCCACAAGCCTGGCCAGGCTTAGAGTCATTGCAGAGATTGAGCCAGGAGAACAGGGGCAGCAGTGTGCTTTTGGTAGGCTCACAGGTGTCTTTCAGGAGGTACCATGGCATCATCCAAAGATACTGGATGGGCCAGTAGTGAGCTGGACAGAGGTCAGAGCTGGGAGGGCCCTGTCATTGTAGGAAGGCCAGCAAGCCAGAGAGGACAGGGTGTGCCAACATGACAGGGAGCTGTAGTGCTGGCACCGTGTATAAACCCCTCTCCACCGCCTCCACCAGCTCCATAGCTTGGCCAGCATTAGTGGTATGTAGGTGGTCCTAGTCACCAGCCAACCCTCTTCACTACCCACCCCACTTCTGTTTGACTCTCTCTCATTAGCCTGGGGGCCTAGGAAGCTGGAGTGCCCCCAAGTGGTGAGAGCCTGAAACAATCTGCCACACTTTGAAACTAAAAAAAATGTCTTCCCCATGAGACAGGACTGTTGCTGCTGCTCCTCTCTCTTTCTCTCCCCTTCCCTGAGTATTGAACAAGGACACACACCTGTCCAGAGTGTTTTCATGTACAAAGTACTTTGATATTAATTGCCAAAATACCCATTTTAAAACTAAGTCTCAGAAGGCTTAAGAGACTTGCCAAAGGTCACAGCTCATAAAAGAAAGAGCCAACATTTGACTCTTCATATCCTCTGCTTTTTTTGTTGGCACCTGCTGGGTCTGAATGGCAGGCATGAGGAAGGGATGGGCTGCCTGTCTACCCCATGGGTGTGGGGACTTACTGCTTATCCCAACTCTTACCTCTGGCCACCCCCAAATTGTTCCAAGTTTATGGTATCTCGCTTTTAGAGGTCTGGGTGGGGGGTGCTTCTTTGGAGGGGCTTGCGTGGTCTTCAGAAGTGACTCATGGGGGCATAAAGTAGGGTAGGCCTCCTGGTTACCAGGTTCTGGTGTCATTGTGCAGACAGGACTCGGCTGGTCTCAGCGAGGCACTGGCTTAGCCAGGCCTGCAGCCCTGCATATCAGATTCCTCAGCTCTGCTCCATGGCCAGAGAGGGAGGGCCTAGAAGGCATGGGTCTTCATCACCACACTCTGACTGGAGTAATTATTTAGATGTCACCATGGCATTTCTCGATGGCAGTTGAAAATATGTGGTAGCTCTGCTTTTCTATACTGCATTGTATCACATCACTATAGGGTACGTGGTGCTCAGCTGCTTACAAAGCTTGGGAACTCAGAGGGATTAGGTCAGGCAGTGGAGTGGGCAGGCGGGAAGAAGGCTCCAGACTGCTGTGTAGCCCTAGGGTAATCCCAGCCTGACCCACCGGAAAGCGGGATCACAATGGAGGAAACACAGCCATGCTAACATCACATCAGACTCCACAGCTGAGCCTCTGAGAGCTCGGGCTCCTATGGGTGTGTCAGGCTGGCTGCAGGATTTGTCCTTTACCTGTCTATATGCCCCTCTCCTAGAGAACTCATTTTTTAAATTAGACGTACATGGTTCCAGGGCCCAGCCTTCAAAATTTCTGGCAGGCCATTTTCAACATTCCATAGCCAACCTTGCCTGAACCAGACTTGGGTCCCACTCAGTTTCTTCAATGGGTGTTTTCTATCTTGCATGCTGTTGAGTCCAGCCCAGCGGCGAAGTGAGAAACATAGGAGTTAGGACTGGCTGTCACAAAACCTGAGAGGGAAACTTGAACTCTTGCTTTCCTATGGCTGCATCCATAGTCCCTAGGCTCCTGGCGTGGCAGTGAGACCCTATACCCATTCCAGCTCCTGGTAGAGGGGCATTTTCCTTCCCGAAGAGAATAAATATAACAGCTTTGCAGATAAGTACCAGCCCATGAGAGTCAAATGGGTGAAATCACCTTTGAGCCTGACCCCAGCAAGACCACCATCTCCAGGCTCCCGCCTTCCTCCTCAAGCCTGAGAACTGGAAAGAAGGGCTGCCCAGAGACGACCACCTTGGGTCAGCCAGACTGTCTGGATCTGGGCGGGGGGTACTCAAACTTCTCCTTATCAAGGGGAGGTAAGACCAGGCCTCTACAACTTGGAGTTGTCTGTAACGACCTTTAAAGGCCCAGGGGCCTGTCCCCATCTCCTGTTTCATATCACCTGTTCTCATGGCATGTAACATCCCTGTGAGTGTTGTATATGATTTTGTATTTTTTAATTCATTTTAATCTACAGGTTGGAATCTAATTTTTAAATTTTATTGGAATTCACATTTTAAAAGGAAAAAAAAAACATTTAAAATAATAATAATAAACCTTTGACCAGTGTCTTCCAAGTAGTTTGATCAAAGAACTTACAGGTGTTTTCAAAACACAGCCTGGAGTGCAAAGATTGGAAAGCCCATGGCCTCGCTTGTGTATATGAAGTGTACATCTGGTTTTGTTTTGTTGTTTTGGATTCTTTTGGGTTTTTGTTTCGTTTTGTTTTGAAGATCAGATAGTGATCATTCTGAAAGATTGAAGCCAAGAATTTGTAACTATGATATTTACTGTAAGCTGTAGAACATTCAATAACGATTAAAAAAAAAAAAAGTTTCCAAAAAAAAAAAAAAAAAAGTCTGGGGTGACCAGGTTGGTGGTTCTTGGGGCAGAGGGACACAGACCACCTCCTGGGCCAGTGAGTCCCCTGGGCTGCTTCCCAAGTTGGTTCTGAGCTTGTTCTCGCTAGTCAACACCTCTGCTGCATCTCCCAGCAGGCAGAGGGGCTGCCCTGAGATACATGGTGGAGGAGCCTGAGCAGTGGCCATCAGCACCTGGACAAAGGTGTGTGGTACAAGCACAGGGAAGCCATGAAGGAAGAAGGCTGACGTCTACCATGTGCCCACCATGTGTGGCTGGTGCCACAGGTTATGCTTGGTAACTCTCAGAATCCTCACAGCACGATGGGAAGTGAGCCTGTTGTTAGGCCTGTCCTCAGGAAGGGACAGCTAAGGAGAGTAAGTACTTGGACTGAGGTTACAGAGCTGGAGAGGGGACAGAGTTGGAATTCACACTTGGTCTGTCTCCAAATTCCAGGCACCAAGCCGCACGTTCTTCCACCCACCCCAGAGGAGACGATTTAAGGTGGGAAACCAAGGAAGTTATATGGTCTCCATCCAAATGTTCATCAAGTGTTGACAGTTTTACATCCTAAACATATCACTCTTGTCTCCCCTCTGGACAAAGCTACTGCCCTAGTCCAGGTCAGGGCTTCTCTCGCTGATAATTGTGACCACCATTTCCTTTCAGGGCCTGGCCCCACAGTCTCTGCTCTCCCAGCCTACAAGTGCTCAGTCTCCTCTACTGGAGAGAAAACAGGCCCAAATTGGCCAGGTGACCTTGCTCACACTAGAGCTGTAATTATAACTCGGACTCCTAATTTCAACCCTTTCCACCAACCCACTGTACTCCGTGCCTCCATAGCCCCCTCCCCAGTTTTCCCAGCTGTGCTCACCTGTCATGAAACTCTTTCTCCCTTGCAATGGAAAGCTCAGTCAGGTGTTGGAGGGGAGGGTGCCTCTGCCCACAGGCAGTGTCAGGTTATGTCACAGCAGTTCTCCAGGGCAGGAAGGGTTTTTTCCCCCAGGAACTTGGCTCCAGGTTACAGTGGCAGGGCTGAGGGCCAGGAGCAGGCAGGGAGGCAGAGAACGGCCCCAGCACCCACCATTCTGACCTGTGCAGGAAAGGGTGTGGGTGGAATAAATAGCCCAGGGGCCCACCCTGTCCTCCAGTTCCCATCCCTGCCAGCGGCCTGAGCTGATCTTGAGCTCAACAGCTGACAAGCCTGCCAGGATTTAGAGGGGGCAAGCCTGGGAGGGTACAAGCCAGGAGAGCTTCTAGGTGAGGATGGGGGTTCTGAAGGCCAGGAGCATCAAATGCATTTCTACCTTGACCCCTCAACATCCTCAAAGGACAGGTAAAGAAACTGGCCAGGGCCATACCTTTCTTACCTTCTAGCAAGCAGAAAATTGGGGAGAGCGGTGTTTATTACCCCAGGTCCTGGCACTGAGGTAGGGGTGTCTGCCCCTTACTTGGCCTGGGAAGCCCATTCCCAGTCTTCACCCTCGCTGGTATCTGTATGTGCCTCTCCCCAGGCATGAGGACACTGTCTCATCCTCACCCCAGTGTGTCATCTAAGTCCTAGATAAAATGGAGTTGGTTGGCTGAGGAGACGCTGAGAAGCCAAACCCTGAGATGCAGCTGACAGCTGGCAAATAAGACACCAAGTGCACCCTGGCAGCCCCAGGGAACGTTGCCTTGGGTTCACTGATGCCTGCTTGTCCTTCACAACCGACACCCTGTTCTAGACTGTGACAACCTCTGGTGCTCCAGAAAATTCCTCTTGTCCAGCCCCTCTGTCTCCTACCTTCCCCTCTCGGGAGCAGGTAAAGCTTTGTCTCCTGGCTCCTCTAAGTGCCCTTCTTTTTCTGCCCACCTGAGAAGCCCCAGAGAAAAGCCCTGTGGTATAGAAAGGAGAGGTAGGGAGAGCTGGAATCTGAAGACATGTTTGCCCAGCCTCCCTTCAGGGCAGAGCTTTCGCTGGAGCTGCTAGGCCAGGCGCCTGCATGGTTTCTGCCCAGTCGAAAGGCCTCCTGCGGTCCCATCATGACATCCGGCCTCTAGCTGCAAGGCCTGGGCCTCCCACAGGAGTCCCTTTGCACACCTCTATCTAGCATCACTTGTGTGTCATTCTCTCCTTGGGCCACTTTCCTCTTAGCTTTTAAATGTATCCCCTTCCATCTTTTTTTAAAAATATGTTTCTTTTACTTTATTGATTTGAGAGAGAGGAAAGGGGGAGAGCAACATCGATTGACTGCCTCCTGCACGCTCCCTACTGGGGATCGGGCCCACAACCTTGGCACATACCCTGACTGGGAATCAACCAACAACTTCTTGGTGTGTGGGTCAGTCAGTGCTCAATCAGTGAACCACACCGGCCATGCCCCTTCTTCCATCTTAAAAAAACACCAAACACCAGAAGAACCCAGAATTAAACTGAAAACCCTCTACCTGGAATCTAAGTTTTCACCAGCTATGTATGGCCTGGCACAGTCAGGCTTCTGCAGGGAGCTCAACCCACTGAGACTTGGCTCTGCTCTCAGCACTGCCTTGCAATGACACCTGCCACCCTGTATCTAACCATGGGACTGCATTTTTCCTAACCCTGCAGCAGCAGCACCTGACCTTGTGACCCACTGTGCTCCCCACATTCTCCTTCCCTGACTTCCAGGATACTGCACTCCCCTGCTTTCCTTCCCAACCTCCTTGCCAGTGTCCTGGAGCAGCCCAGGGATCTGCCCTGAGCTCTCTCGCTGGAACATGTTCCCTCCCAGTCCAGTACTGGTAGAAATGCCCAGATATCTTTGTAGCCCAGACCTGTCTTTTGAGTGCCAGGCCTTCATATCTAGATACACACGTGCCCCAGGACTGCTCCTCTTTACCCACCCAGCTGTCCCAGCTGTCCCTAATCCTTTGACCTACAACATATCACCAAGCCCTGGCGGTTCTGTCCTAGGAATCTATTTGATCTGTTTCTATGACAACCATGCAGCCTGGTCTCCACCCACCAAGAACAAGCTAACCATGCTTTCCCTTCCTACATGCTTTAGAAACTCCTCAGGGTCCCTGGGGTAAGGCTGATGACTTCCAAGAACCCACATGGCTGCCTTCTAATGCCCACTCCTAACCCAGTCTCCACCTGTAAAGAGGGTTCTACTTCCAGCCTCTCCAAACTCATATTTCTGTTGATGGATGGCCTTTACATATGCTTTTATCTCTCTGTGGAACATGCTCCCCTTCCACATTCTTCAGCCCCCAGTGTATTACTTACCACATCCATATTCCAGGCTCCACTTCCTCTAGAGCTGTGCTGTCCAACACAGGAGCCACTAGCCACTGAAAAGTGGCTATCAAGCCTTGGAAATATGCTAGTTCATAATAAGATGTAGTTTAAATGTAAAACGCCAGGGTTCAAAGCAAAAAATATTAATGGCTCAATCACATTTTTATACTGATGATGTATTGAAATGAAAATATTTTAGATATATACTGCGTTAAACAGACTACATTATTGATATCATTAAATTTAACTTCACCTGTTTCTTTTTACTTTAAAATGTGGCTGTTAGAAGAATGTTAATTACATACACGGCACAAGCTGTATTCCACTGGATAGCACTGCCTCTAGGGGCTTCAGTGAGAACTGGCCCCACTTCACCTGCTGCCACAGAGAAGGCACCTGGAGGGGAAGGATGGCCTGTGCCACTCAGTGCCTAACAGAGCTATTCAGCGAACGGACAGACGACCTGGGGAGAGGCACAGGGGAAAGAAGTTCCTCATGACACAACTATCCCACCTTTTATTCAGCAAATGGATGGGGATGGAGACACAAGGACAAGACAACAGCAAAGTGTCAATAAATAAGAAATGGGGACAACAGTGGGGCCCATGCCTGCACGGCCCCACATAAATAACCAAGTTGCTGAGCCAGGGTGGAGACAGGCTGGGCAGTTGCCCGCACTGCCCACACTAGGGGACAGAGGCACTAACACCACAGGGATACAAACCACCTAGGTCAGAGATGCCTCTCTAGCCTATCACACCCCTCCCCAAAAGCCCCTGATATCTTGGGGGTGGCTGAGCCTCACCCAGGTCAGGTCTGTTTTTTCAATTGAAAAACAAAAAAACAAACAAAAAAAAACACGGGAGGGGGAGGCACATGCATTAAGTTCCTTTTGTAGGCAGAGCCATAGATGGGCAGCCCCATGGGGGCCTGGAAAGTGAAGGCCCTGGAAGCAGCAAACATGGGGCCAGAAAAAAATCTGGTGGGAGGGGTGGCAAGGAGGCAAGCACCCACCACGACCCAGCCCAGGGCCTGCAGGGAGCTGGAGAGGCCCTGGGCACTGAGACTTCAGTCAGAAAACTTAGGACCCAGTGATGGCCAGGGACTTGCCTGGGATTAGAACCCAGGAACTCAGACTCCCAGCCCATGGCATTGTGTTGCCCTTTCTCCTTACAGGTCCTGCCAGAAGACAAAGGGAGGTACATCTGCTCCAGGGCCCTGCACAGAGACAGGAGGTGACTAATTACCAAGATGTGGGGCCAGGGGTGCCAAGCAGAGGGCCCCTCCCCACCATTAAGGACTAGCCTCCTGGTGGTACAGAGGATCCTGTGGGCTCCTGGGATCTGACCAGGGCACGGGGGCATCCTGCAGGGAAGAAACTGGGTGGCAGGAACAGGGTGGGACTTTCAACTTGCTCTTGTACATGGCGCCTGTGGCCTGCCTCCTCACTGGGGCAGACACTCCCACCTCCAGGCCTTAGCCTTTGCTGTGTTGTCTGCTGGGTCATTGCTTCTTGATCCTTGTGGGCTCAGTTGCAGCTCTGCCTCCTCCAGGAAGCCTTCAGAACTTCCCAGGACAGGCCTGCAGTGTCCTCCAACAAGACAGCCTCTCAGATGACCAGGTTGCTCTCACTTAGCCGGACCACATAGCGATTCTCCTAGGGCACAGGCATGGGTGGTCAGCCTGGGTCAGGGGGCTTCTGGGCTCCAGGAAAGTGGCCTCTGCCCAAGGCCCCGTGCACCTCCACCCTTGCCCCATCTGCAGTCAGGGCAGGCACCTTCCCTCTCTGGCCCTCACCTCAGCCTTCTTCTCTGCTGGGGGCTTTGGCCACTTAGTATGGCTTCCATTACTTCCCAGTAGTGTCTGCTGTTCAGTGGGAAGCCCAGGTTGTGGGGAGTCAGTGAAATCACCCACTGAGGGCTCAGCCTCTGTGATGGTCTTCAACTCAGAGGCCAATGAACTTGTCCGCTGCTCAGGAATCCGGGCCACGCGGAACCTGTGAGAAGAGGTGCAGTCATTCCCCTATTGAAAGAAGAACCCCAGAAATACAGAAGGCAGCACCTGCCAGGGTCACACAGCAGGTCTATGGGTCAGCCTGAGACCTTCCCATGCCCTTTTACCCACAGATGAGCCCCCAACTCCCCAACCTTAGGTTGCAAATAAGCCCTTGGCCTGAGGGGCCCCAGGTGTGATAAGTGGCCAGGGTCCTACCCTGGAAGCCAAAGGACTCCATGTGAGAGCAAAGCCGAGCAGACCAGACTTCTCCCTGGTCACCCCACTGCCCAGAGAGGCACACTGAGGCCAGGAAGGGTGGAGCTCAACCTAGGGCCCTGCCTCCTCACCCCGCCACCCCAGCTGTCTTGTCTCTTCCTGGCACTGCTGTGTCTCTGCCCACCTTACCTGCCCACCGACAAGATGGTGATCTCGCCCTGGCGTCCTGCCTTGGCTCCAGCCTTGGGAGCCCTGGCTGGGTTGGACAGGAGTCTGGGAGTGGGAGTGGTGGCAGCTGCAGCTTCAGGGGACAGCAGTACCTCAGGCCACTTCTTCTGGCTACAACGGGAGCAGCAGGGGCCAGACAGCGAGGCCAGGCCCTGCACAGTGTGGAGGTGGTGGTGATGTGGACAGATGTGCGGCATGCTGGGGGGTCCAGGTGGCAGCCTATGGACAGCACAGGTGGCAGAGGTCACTAGGGCAGGCCAGGACTAGGAGACTACAGAAGGTAGTGAAAGGGCATTGGGGTGACAGGAGAGGGAGCATACCCAAGTGGTGAGTCCCCAGGAAATGGGCTGAATTAGCTGGGTATGGGCCCTCCTTGCCCACCTGCCCACTCACCTGGGTACAGGCCCGTGGCTGGTTCGTACCAGCTGTTTGCTGTGATGCTCCTTCAGCAGCTCCTCCAGGGCCGCTGCATTCTCTGTGGGCAGCTGAAGTCAGAACCAGGCTCTGGGCCATGAGGGGCACTCCCCAGGAACTCCCTGTCTCAGCGCCTCCTCCCAACTACCTGCCACCTACTCCGGGCCTGGACCACGTGCCTTTTCCTTCACCCACCCCAACCTCCCCAGTCAGGCACAAACAGAAGGGAAAGGGGCAGCACCATCTGAACCATGCTGGTCAAAGAGGGCCAGGCTGGCCTGGTGAGCCGGTGTGAGGGGCAGCAGGGGGAACGACACCTGAGGCTGCCTCACAGGCTCTGAGAGGAGACCCTCTTTTCCTGGGCACAGGGTTAGGTCAGAGCTCCCCTCACCTTTCTTCTCTGTGATCAGGCGCACCAGGACCCCGATGGTGTCCTCCTCAGTGGCGTCCTCAGCCCAGTAGGCAGGGTTGTTCCCTGGGATCAGAAGGGAAGGACTGTGATTGTTGAGGGGGAGAGGGGAGGAGGGTGGAACTCCAGACTCTGGAGCTACACCAGGATGTGGCAGCAGAGGGCGCACCAAGCCTGCCTAGGAGTTGGGATACAAGCCTGGTTATTTATAAATCTGTTCCAAGCTG
This sequence comes from Molossus molossus, assembly GCF_014108415.1. Taxonomy (NCBI): domain Eukaryota; kingdom Metazoa; phylum Chordata; class Mammalia; order Chiroptera; family Molossidae; genus Molossus; species Molossus molossus. Next base: position 45,666,439 of record NW_023425348.1, read on the forward strand.
CAGCACTGAGAAGCCCATTATCACCCTCGCTACTCAGCATCACTGCTCCCTGCATCCAAAAGCCCCGAGAATTTAGCAGTGTCAGGGCCATCTGGATTCCACAGTCCCTGCAGAGAGAGTGTGGGGTAAGAAACAGCCTCTTTTGGGACCTACCCTCTCCCATCCTCAACCAACAACTCCTGCAAACTGCCAATTCCAAGCCCATTACCTCCCTACACATCGCCCTGTCTATGTAACAAATTGAGGGCTCTTGGCTGGTTTAGGGCCCAATCTCAAAAAAAAATGAAAATGGGCATGTGATCAATCCTGGGTCAGCAGCAAATAGCTCCGAGGACTTGTACCCAGGCAGCAGCCAGCAGTTAAAGTTAGTCCTAGGGTAGGAAAACAAGGGCGGTCCCTGGCGAGATGGCCTGAGTTACCACCTTCCTGCCTGCCTACAGCTCCTGCCCGCTTCCTGCCCCTCCAGACTTCAGTGTCAGGACTTGGGAAGGGCTCTGGGGCACTGGCACAGGAGGCATCATTTCAATCTTGACTTGGCCACAAAGCTCCTGTGGGCAATATATGTACATGTAGGCTCTGCCCTACTGGTCTTCAGGGTACAGAAGAGGGTGGGGAGGAGAAAAGGGGCCCAGAGACCTGGGGTGGGGGCGGAAGGAACATATCTCCCTTTGGTTCCAGGATTCGTAACTCAAACCATAGCCTGGAAATCTAAGCCTTTCCTGGTACCTGCCCAGGACAGCTGCCCTTCCAGCCCTTCAGGCCAGAGGTCAGAAGTCACTTTGAGCCCTGGCCGGTTTGGCTCAGCGGTTAGAGCGTCGGCCTGCGGTCCGGAGAGACCCAGGTTCGGTTCCCGCTAAGGGCACGTACTTTGGTTGCAGTTTGTCCCCGGCCCTGGTTGGGTCGTGTGGGTGGCAGCCACTCGATGTGTCCCTTCACATCAATGTTTCTCTCTCTCTCTCCCTCTCACTCTATCTGAACAAAATATCGAAAAATGTCCTCGGGTGAGGATAAAAAACAAAACAAAACAAAAACAAAGAAGTCACTTTGAGTACCAAGCAGACAGTCTGACCCTCGAACCGCACACACAACTGTAGCCCTGAAAAGTCCAGACCCCTATAGCCTGAGTGGAAGTCCCGCTAAAGCCACTTAACCCACTCTGCCTGTGCTCTGCCCCGTTGCCAACTTAGGCCACCTCGGGCCACCTCATCCTTCCTTCCATTTTGTCAGTTTGCAGTGTCTCCTCCATGGCCCACCTGCAGCACCTCCAGGAAACCCTCCCAATTTGCCCTCTGCAGGCCTCTCCCTGTCAGACTCTCCAGGCCAAGCAGGTTCCCTCGGGCTGGCCCGTGCCCTCTGGCCTCCCCACCAAAACCCCAGACCAGGCCTCACCACTGCCTCCACCGCCAGGGCCAGGCCCAACTTCCTTGTGGGCTGTGCAGTGGTAGCCCTTCCGCTTGAGCAGGTTACAGACCAGGATGCCCAGTAGCCCCATGAGGCAGAAGACAGGCACGATGGCAATAACTGCGTACTGGGCAGCCGTCTCCTCGGGGCTGCCTGCCCGTGTGCCGTTCCCAGGCTGCCGTGTCTCCCCAGTGCTGCTGGCCCCTGCTGCCACCTCCACACCACGTCGGGTCCGCCATCTCTGTTCTGAGCACCACGGAGGATAGAGGCATGAAAGCAAGACAGAGACAGAGAGAATCAGACACAGAGAGGCCCAGGGCCCAAGTTAGGGTGTGGGAGTGCGTGTGTGCATGCATGCGTGAGCGTGTGTACATATGTGCGTGGGGCTGATGTGTCCAGAGCTGCCCACTCCCTGCCATGTTGGGGAAGCAAAGGCCAACTCACCCCCAGCCCCTCCTATTTGGCCACCTGATCAGTCAGCCTGAGCAAGGCCTTCTCAGGCCTCAGGATGATCAGAACTTCATCCCCTGTCCACCCCTCATGCTGGGTCAGAGGAGTGAACAGAAGGCACCTGTGCACATGCCTGGGCACAGGGACACTGGAAGCTGCCTCCCCATGACCTGGTCCATGAGTCAGTTAACTCGACAGGTGTGAGGAGGTACGTGTGTATGTGTGTGTGTGCACAAGAATGTGTGCTCACTCATCTGCATGGGTGTCTTTAAGGGGATGAGGATAGAGGACAGACAGGTCAAAATGTGAGCCCTCCACTGTGGCTGCTACCTGCTGGATGGTCTCTGCCACTCAGAAGTGAAGTGGGCTGACATATAGCCAGTGGAACTGACCACGTCCTGCTGGACACCCCCTGGCTGTTCACCCTCCCATGAGCTGAGGGAATGAGGACCCCATTGCCCTGGATGGACACTTTGGGGGTTCCTGGGCTCAAGCTTGCCAGACCCTCTCCCACACATACCTCACCAGTCCTGTGCCCCATCTGCTACTCACCATAACAACTGTGAGGACCTAGAGGTGTCCAGGAGCATGGCTGACAGGGAACATGGGGCACCTCTGACGGAGCAAACCACCTGTGGGAGGAAGACATCACTGAGACCCAGAATCTTCCTCACAAGAGACTGGACTCCTTCCTACTGGACACCCAAACTGGTCCTTACCCATCCCATTTCAGATGGGAGGACTGAGGCCCGCTCAGGGACTAGGTGAGGCTGGGGCCCCAGGATCCAGAGTCCTGGTCACCTTGCATGAGCCCCACACTCCAACCTGTGGCTCACCCAGGCTGGCAGTCTCCACATAGTGTGTCTTGAGTCACTGTGCCCGCCTGGGCCTCCAGCCTCCCTCGAAGGCTGCAGCGGGAGTGGGACTGGCATGGGCTAGAGCCCCACGAGGATGAGAAGGTGCCCGGGGGGCAGGACCTGCATAATGTGCCCTGCCCGGGGTCCTGTGGGAGGGAAAGGGTGAGAACGAAGCCAGGAGCCAGGCCTGAGGTCCCTGGGAAGCCTGCCCCTGGCCCCCAAGAGCCTTCCCAGGGCAGGGCAGATGGGCAGGGTGAGCTCACCAGGCTGGGCTCCTCCCCGGGTGGGCACTGCCAAGGGGTTGTTGATGTTGGCGTAGCCAAAGGCCAGCGCAGCAGCTGGAAGAACAGCAGGCAGGGTACCCTAAGCAAAAAGCACTAGGCCATGGCGTCTCTGGGGCTATCTATCCACCACCCACTTCCTGATGCCCCAGGGGCGGGGATTGACGACCCCCAGGCTTCAGGGATCGACTCTAACCTCACCCTCATGCTGCACTAAATCCTGCTCATCCCAGACCTGCTGCAGGGCCATTTTTTAGGTAGGGAGAAACCACATCTGCTTCTGGAAAATGCTGGAAAACCTGGACAAGGCCTTATCAGGATCTCAAGCCCTTAGGTCTCTGAGTCACACCCCTTCCATCCTCCAGGATGAGGGGAAATGCTTCCGAATTCCTCTCAAGTTCCGTCTGGCTTCCTGCTGCCTTGCCCCCCCCCCCCCCCCCAGCTGGGCCTGTCATCAATCAGCCTCTGTTCATCATCCCTGGGGCCAAATCTGCAGCTGGTGCTTCCTTTTCTGGGCCCTCAGCTGAGTCTCTGGGACCATATCCTCCTCCGCAACCTCCCCTTGACGCAAGCCCAGCCGTTCACACTCCTGTACCACACAGGTCGTGAAACACCCCACGGGAAGGTTCTTCTCAGTTTGTGCCCACAGCCCATTCCACTGGGACCTCCCTCTGCTTCCCTTTCAACGTATGACTGTCTGCCCTGAACCCCCAGCTGTGGGGAGACCCCCTGGTCCTCTGATTTTGTTGGGGGTGGCAGGTGCAGAGTAGGCCGGCTGTCCTGAGGGCAGAGGAACAGTTACACAGAAGGCTCTGGGGACCTCCTCAGGCCTCAGACCTGGCTCCCAGCACCAAGATCAGTGAGGGCCAAGAGGCGCTTCCTAGGGTCAGACTGCCTCACAGGAATGGCTGAGACCAGCTCCACCTCGGCCAGGTTCACCAACAGTCTTTACATTCCTCGAAGGGCCAGGGCTCAGGGCTGGGCTCTTCCAGCGTCCCCACCACAGTCCCATCCCCAACTCACCACAAGGAAGCAGGACAAGGGCCAGCGTGGTGGAGGGCTCAGCTTCATCCTCAGGCCCTGTGGTCCCCAGCCTAGGGCAGATGGAGGGAGGCTCAGCAGGAGGTGAGAACAGGCCTGCTTCCAGGACACCATGCTCGGGGAATTCGAAAGGTGCTGCTGGGCAGGGCGAGGCTTGACCTACACTCACCACACACCCCTTCAGCCCTCAAGCCCGTGGAGAGGTGGGGGTGCGTGTCTGGGACCAGCCTCTCAGGGCAGCACTGACTAGAGGAGAGCAGAATGATCTGCCAGGCTTAGGAGGCTTCCCAGAGGAGGTCGGGCTTCCTTCCCCTTCCATATAGAGCCAGGTGCCCTGGGGCACAGGCAGGGGAGCCTGGGAGGAAGGAAGCCTGTGACTGCATCCCTGGGAATGGGGGATGAAACAGCTTGCAATGCCCCTGCCCCCATTGCGCAGGCTCCTGCCCCTCAGAACTCCCTGCAGGCCCCGAGCAGGCCCACCTTTCCTGCTCTCTGCCTTCACTTACTGTTCCTGCTCAAGGAAGACCCTTCCTCTCACCCTTCAAAGCCCAATACAGTGCCTCTCTCTCCAGAAGCTTCTCTAGACTACCTGTCCCCAAAGCTGGGTTTGGCCCCCAAAACTCCTGTGTGTACCGCCCCCCCAACTCCATCACAGCCCCGGCCCTCCCATGTGTCCCACTGTCCACACCCAGCTGACTTCTGCACAAAGGGCCAGGGGAAGACCTGCGGGAGGTCCCGGGGGTGGTCATGGTGATCAGCATTCAGCCTCCTATCCTCTCTTGGGCACCTACTGTGTGCCAGGCACAGGAAATAATATGAGTATGAACAAGATGGACAGTGCTCCTGTCCTCAGGGAGCTCACATCACAGGGTAGTCCAGTGGCCAACATAAAGTGTCCCTATGCAATGGGCATGGGTCTGAGAGGCTCAGAGTGTGGCCTCCTCTGGAGAAAAGTCTCCAGCCAGTGGACAGGGCTGGAACAGCAGAAAGAAAGATCGGATTAGACAACAAAAGGGATTGTGGCAAAACGAGGAGTTCCCAGTGACATATTTCCAGGCTCAGGAGGGTGAGGGAATCAATATTTGTCTGGCCAAAGCCACAGGCTGTGGAGCCTCTGAACCCTGAGAGGTGGCATTGCATTGGAGAGCCGAGTCACTGGCCTGGGTCCCCAGCAGGTTGAGGGAACCCTGCCCGGAGACCCAAGCTGTCTGATGCCAAGCCCCTGGGACAGCCCCTCAGCCTATGGGTGGCTCGGCTTCCCATTTAGAAAAGGAGCCAGAGGAAAATGATCTGGCCTCGCTGGATGGCCTGGCCCAGCACAGGCCTCAGCAGGCCAGGGGCTTGAGTTACACCTCCAGAGGGGGAGGGGCAGCAGTCACACCACGGGACTCTCCAGGTCACTGGCAGTGGCTCTGGGCCCAAGGCCAGCTCAGGGGAAAACCTGGGACAGACTGTCTGTCAGGCCAGAGTAGAGTGAAGGCTGCACCCTGGCAGCCAGCACTCAACAGGTGACATCTCCTAACCCCTTCCCCCACAGGCCCCTCCTCTAACTTGATCACAAGTCTTCCTTTCTACTTTCTGCCCCAAAGTGAAACCTCACCCTGCCTGGGCAGCTCCCACTCAAGCTCCCCACAGCCCCCTCCCCCGTTATCATAGGATCTAACCCACAGACCTGCCTACCAGTCCTCAGGCTGGTCCAAAAGGCCTGCCGGGTTGCCAGACCCAGCACCCCTCCAGGTGCCCAGGGTGGGCCCAGAGGGCTGGGCAGAAGTGAAATGTCAAAGGCACAAGAGCCACAGAAGAGAGGGCCCCTGCCCCACCCCTGGCCCCAACTGGCACCTGCTGGGTGACCTGAGCCCACAGGGAGGGCTGTGCAGCTGCTCATCTCCAGACAGGTGGGGAGCGAGACCTTGAGGCTGCCAGGAGCAAAATGGGGGTCCAAAGGCCCAGACTCAAAGCCAGTGAGGACCCACTTAGGCACATTCACAGACACTCACTGCTTAGAGCCCTGCCGCCTTCTAATTATGCACCATCTAATTACCCCAACCCGGCACTTACTCCAGTCTAGCCCCCAAGTCTCTGCTTACAGCGGCTCCCCGGGCCCACACTCAGCTCAGACTGAGCCCCATGGGCCTGCCCAGTCAGGCAGCTGCCAGCCAGCTGCCTCCTCCTCTGCACCCCCTTCCCCACCGGGACTCCAGCATCTAAGCCCTGAGCCCTGGAACCTCCATCAGAAAGCAAGTTCAGACTGAAGCCCCTTGGCTGGGTGGAGGTCTGAGAAGGCTCCATCCCCACCCCTCTGCCTTGTCCTGGAGGCCAAGCAGTCAGTGACTTCTCAAAGCCAGCACCCTCCCCCCCCCCCCAGGACTTCCTAGAGGGGGCAACTGGACAGACCAAGGCCCTGAGAAGGGCAGTGCCCACAGCCTGGAGCCTCCTCTCCTGCTGGGTGCTCCTGGCAGAGCAGAGCCCCGTGGGGCCCCAGGGGCAGAGAAGGAAGTGAGCTTAGAGGCCACTCCTCTCTAAACAGAGCCTCCTAGCCTGGGGCCCCACCAACTCTCCGTGGGACCCAAGCCCCTACTTCACCTCAGAGTCTCCGCGTCCTCATCTGCAACATGGGCAATCATCTCCCAGGGTAGGCTCTTGTGAGGTTTAAATGAGGTAAGGAATCTAAAGTAGGTCGTGGGAGTTCCTCCCCATCACCTCTCTTTCCTGCTGCACCTCCTGCCCAGGCAGGTAATTAAGCATTTGTACGCTTGTTTATTGTTCGCCCCCCACCCAGACAGCAGCAGGGGCAGGGCCGCTGTCTCATTCACCACAAACCCAGCCCACGTCTGGGGCAGGAGGCCTCCACCAAACAGGCTCACGGTAGTAGGGGCTTCCTCACACTCAGCCCACTCCTACCCTCCAAAAAATACCCAAACAATTAGAACCAGAAATTCCCTGGAAGAAAGCCAACTAAAAAGCCAGCTGAGGACCCATGAGGCCCCGAGGCCAAGGAGCAGCAGGGAGGTGCAGCCCTGGAGGCCACAGAGAAAGAGGAAGCTGTGCCACCACCCAGGCCCCCGCAGCTTCCCCTTTCCCAGAACTGAAGCAGTGGGGTCATGGTCGGCACCCAGCCACTCTCCAGCCTCACCCTAGCCTCCTTGACACAGCCACCAAATCCTGAAGGTCTCCTGGCCACATGCCCAGCCCATGGCCACCTACCTCCCTGGCCTCCAGTTCAGCCCCACCTGCAGCCTAGGTGTCTTGTCTCCAAGATCTGTCCCCCACCCCCACCCCACTCCAGCTGCTCTGAGCTTTCTGTCCCCCCACGTGCCTCTCTCACCCCAGCATTGGGATTTGCTGTTTCTTCTGCTCAGAAACTCCCCCATCACCAGGCCAACACCTACTCTTCTCAGCTCAAAGTCACTTCCTCCTGGAAGCCCCTCCACCACCTCCCTTTCTGCATTAACCATCCTGTGTGTGACCATCCTGTTTACCCAGCCCCTTCCCCTCTGACAGCTGTCCTCCTGCCCAGTGTCCAGCACAGGGCCTGGCCCTGGTATGAGCAGAGTAGGTGCTGAACTTAGGAGGTGGGGGGCAGGGGTTAGGAAAGGTACTTTCAGGAGAGAGTCCAGCTTTTGCCAAGGTTGGGAGGGCCAGGGAACAGGCTGATGGTTTAGGAGCCCAGAGGCTGGGGTGAGGTGGGGGTTTGAACCTGGATCTGAACCCCTGGGCTCACTTGGAGAGAACCAGCCTACCTTGTTCACTCTTCACTGGATCTATGGCTCTGCCCCCCCACCCCACCCCCACTACGCAGAGGGAATTCACATAAAACACTCAGCACAAGACCTGGCACAAAGTAAGCTCTCAATAAGCATGTGCTGTGCCTCAGTTTCCTTATGTGTAAATTGTGGAGGGGGGAACAGCAAACACTACTAGGCAGGTGTAAGGTATAAATGAGATTCTCTTATATTTATGTATAATGCTTGGCACAGAGTCTGATACACAGGAGGTACCCAGTTGGCCATAGTGAGAATCTGGGAGGTGGGAGGGTGTAGGAAGGGAGAGGGGTCTGGAAAGGGGTGGGCAGTACCCAGGCCACACCAAGCCGGTTGCAAGCTGAGAAGTTTGCACTTCCCCCAGGGCCTACAGGATCCTGGAAGGGTTCTCAGGGGAGGGGCAGGAACTGACACCTGTGTCTCAGAGGGCTCCCTGCCAAGTGAAGCTGGACTGGGGAGCTAGAGGCAGGAGGCAGAGCAGGGAGGCAGGTATTTGTTTCCCAGCAGCAGCTTTAGGGCCTGAAGACCACCCTGCAGCTTCCAGAGGGTAGGGCTGCCTGGAAACACAGCTGGAGACGGTCCCCTCAGCCCCCTCAGCAGTGGCTGCACCGAGGCAGGAAGACAAAGGCCACCCATCAATAGAGAAATCCAGGTTAGCAAGGAGCCCAGCGGTTCCCTGGCAACTGGGGCTGAAGTAGGGCAGTGCCCGCAGTGGGAGGCAGTGAGGGCAGCTAGGCATCTCCTCCTTCCCATCCTCCATCCTCACAAGGAGGGGAAATGACCTTTGTTCCCCTGGGCCAGGCCCTCCTCCTGAGTTGCCTCCACTCTTCACAGGAGAGAAAAGCAGCCCTTTTCCACACCTGGGTAAGCTGAGCCCACGGGAGGCTATTTGTACGGGTCACACAAGCAGCAAGTGGGTGCAGCCCAGGTCTGTCAGACTGCTGCCCACCTCACTTCTGGCCCCTTCCCTGGAGCCTAGCCCAGGGCCTGGCATACAGCACATGTTCTCAGGGAGTCTACCAACCTGACGGCAGAGGCCAAGCAACTAGTGGGCACAGTAAGCAGGGAGGCTATTACACAGACCCAGGCTGGCCCCAGCGAAAAGGTGCTGCCCCCACCTCGGGGGTCCCTGGGCATCTGAGGTTTCCCGGCTTCTGTACTCATTTGCATACTGCCCTAGACAATGCCAGCTCCAGGGAAAAGGCGCAGTGAGGAAGAAGCCAGGGAAGGCTGGGAGTTCCCAGGGGGAAGAAGCAGAGGTTCCAGGGTGAAGACCCAGCTTCCTAGGGCTGCTGACAGGCTGGGGCCCAGAGACCTGCAGAGGCTGCCTCAGGGCCACTCAGTGAGAAGGGCGCCCACCCCCACCCCAAACTTGGGCAGCCATGATGTCCCAACTCACAACCCTAGGGTGAGGACTCCATGCACACTGGCCCCTAACCCTGCTCCAGGGCACACCCAGCAGCAGCTGCTCCCCGGGGCTGGCCAGGGTTCTCCCCTCAGAACTGCCACCAGGCCTGGGCCTGCTAGACTCAGCGGGGTGAGGTGGAGTGGCAGGGCTGAGGGAGCTAATTGGTCCCTGAGGCCAAGAAAAGGGCTGAGGTGGCCAGACTGGGCCTACCCAGTTTCTCCAAGTCTGGATGCAACACGGATGCTATCTCTGCCCCTTCTCTGGGCTGAGTCAGGGGCTGGGGAGGGTCTACAACCAGAGAGTTGTCTCTAGGGTAGAGCTCGGACTCCCGAACAGCACCTACTGCATACCTCATTCCCTTTCCAGGCTGAATTTCACTGAACCCCTTAGAGATAGGGTTCCAGGCTTCACAAATGAGGAAACAGGCTCAGAGAGGCTAAGCAGTACCCTGTAACAACTTGCTGCTAAAGGAGACAAGGTTTACCCCCGACCCTGGAGTGGGAATAGGTAGCAGGCACCCCCCCACCCACCTCCAGCCTAGAATTCCACTGCTCCCGCCTGCCCTGCTGCCCACCACCATCACTCAGCACCATGGGCTTCCTGCACAGGCTAGGCAGGGAGGCTGGGCCCCCAAGACAGGATGGCAAGGGGTCTGTGAAGGCTGGAGGACACCTCACTGCATTCCTGCTCGTGCTGTTGCTACCTCCTCCTCTGAGAAACCACCTTTGCCTCCTGCCCTGGCCACACAGCTGGTACCCAATCACTAATGTGCCAGAGTGGTCCAGCGCCTGCTCAGCACAGGCCTTGTTCCATCACCCTGACCTGGCCGACTTGGCTGAGAATTAGTGAGAGACGGAGAGGTACCGCAGCCCCAGCCTGCTCTGTTCTCCATCTTCTCCGGACTTAGGGTGCTGGGGACAGATACCTTCCAAGCCTCCTGAGCAACTCCAGGTGGAGCCCTAACTAATAGAGCTTGAGGACTGGGGTCAGCGTGATGGAAAGAGGGGGAGGGTGATGGACTCTGGGGCAGTAGCACCTGGGTTCAAACTCTGCCATCACTTAGCAGTTCTGTGACCCTGGGCAAGTTATTTACCCTCTCTGAGCTTCTGGGTCCTCGTCTGCAAACAGGGGTGCTAGTCCTTGCCTCTAGGGATGCTGAGGGGATAAGTGAAGCCACTGTAAATAGTGCTGGCTGGGGCCTGGCCAAGCCTCTCCTGAATACCAGTTCTTGCCACAGCCCATGAGGGCCAGAGGAGGAGCCAAGCTCAGAATGGTTTACCACCCAGTGGCTTGGGAGTGGGCAAGGGCACTTTAGGGAATCCAGCAGCACAGGTGGAGGAGCCCTGGCCTCCCCAGGAAGACCCTGGGTGCCCATTTCCCAACCCCTATGTAGACTGTGTCCACCTGCTCCATGTTAGCTGAGCCACAGTCAGCAGGTGGAGGAGTGCTGAGCAGTCAGGACCCAGCCCCATGCCTCTGAGCCTCAGTTTCCTCTATAATTTTGGGCAATTGTGCCTGCTCAGCTGACCTCCTGGTGTGGTTGAAGGATCCAGAGTTTACAGGGGAATAGTGGCTCTTTTTACAATCAGGCCTCAGCCCAGGAACCAACCCCTGCAGGAAGCCTTCCCTATCAGGGTAGACCCTCCTCTCTCCTGGCCCCTTTAGCCATCATTGTTTGTGGTCTTCCCCAAGGGAGGGAGGCAGGCAGTCCATGCAGGAGGCTGGATACTCAGTAAGGCCAGGATCTGTGGATGGTCAGGCCCCAGCCTGAGCTCACTGCCTTCTCACAGTGAAGATGTGCAGGTCCAAGCTTACATCCCTCCTCCTGGGCACTCTCCTTCCTTCTCTCTCTGCCCACACATTCAGACCCTGCCTCTAGTTGGCTGAGAGGCCCTTCCATCCCTTTGTGTCTGCGTCATGTGGTCAGGGTGCACACTTGTGGCCACATGGGCAGTTTATTTATAGAGCTCTCATCTTTCCCAGGGTGGCCCAGGAAAGAGCCCTGGCCTTCCAGGCAGACAGACCTGGGTTAGGATCCCATTGACACTAAGGTCTTGCAAGTCCCTTCCCCTTCTGGGTCTTCTTTTCCCTGCCTGTACCTGGAGGGGACTGCTGACCCTCTGGGCATGAGGCTGAGGATGTGAGAACCTCAGGGCCCTCATCCCAGGGCTGGGCACACAGCATTGGCTCCCTCCTGTCTTCCCTGGCACCCCAGTCCCAATTGGTGGCACTATGCATAGGCCCCACTGGCTAACCTCAGACAAAACTGGGAGAAGGACTGGCCCCATGGGGGGGGGGGGGGAGTCTTGCTTTGCCCAGTCAGGCCAAATGCTGAACAGCCACACCAGCACTTCCTCCCCACTCCCCACATGCCCCCCTCTCAGGTAGCCAGCTTGCTCCTTCTTGGAAGCTGATGCCTGAATGGTCAGACAGCCCTCACCTCCACCTGGGGTCTGGGCAAGAAAGAGCTTGAGTGCCAGACTCCAGCACCATGTCTGTGACTCAAACTAGGGCTGGTCCCCCTGCTCTCTGAGTCTTAGCTCCCATTAAGGAGGTTGGGAAGGAGGGGATCCCCTATCAGTGCTGCTTCGAGGATACCTGCACCAGGGCCTGGTACACAGCAGGACCTCAGCCTGGTCGTGTCTGAGGAAGGTCCAGGGCAAGCAACAAACTTGCTCCTACCCAGAGGGGTGGCCTTGAGTCTTCACCTTGACCCAGCACACCCTCGGAAGCTTCAGAGGTCCTGGCTGCAAACCTCCTTGTGCATCCCAGCACACAGGACACCTCAGAGACCCGGCCAGCGCAGACAGGGCAGCAGGAGAGGGCAGGCTGTTGGGCCTGGAGTTCCCATACTGTGCCTGTTCCCAGAGGTGACGGGGGACACCTGGCAGGTGGATCACAACAATAAAGAGGGGCTCATATTGGGCTGGGGCTCTTAGGTACGGCGAGGGTACACCCTGAGAGGCCAGGAGGGTTCTAGAAAGAGGTCACAAAAGCAAAGGCAGTAGAACCAGGATCTCCTAGGGAGAGATGAGAGTGAAGATGTAAAGTTCAAAAGGGTCTAGGAAGGATAAGATTTGATGCTACTATATGGTAACTGGATTATATTTTATAGGCAAAAGTAAGTGTTACCTTGGGGAGGTCGCTGTCAGTGTGTGGAGGAACTGGACATGGAGGCAGACAGGCTGGTCCAAGAGTGGAGGCAAGGACAGCAGCCAAAGCTGGAATGTAAGAGGGAGCCCTGTTTGTGAAGGTGTGTCTCAGGCCTGCTTCCTGTCCTGGGCCACATCCAGGCAGCCTGGGGACCTGTGGCAGAACCCACGGTGGTGCCTGTCTGGAGGATGAGAGCCAGGTTCTGGGGTTCTCGGTTAATCTCTGCACTTCTCCGAACCTCAGTCCCTCTGTAAAATGGGGCTGGGCCTATGAGCAATAACAGGGTACTGACTGCCCCTCAAAGTCTCCCCTCCTTGGTCAGACAGACACCTCCCTCTAGCAACTATGACACCAGTCCCAACTGAGGCCACATGTGGAAACCCAGCCTGGCCTCACTGTCATTCCTATCATCCTGGGAGGCTCAAGTTCCCAAAAAGGTTTGGCTTGGGCAGGGATGGGCTGGGGGCCTCCATCAGAGCTGAGACAAGAAAAGGAGGTTAACCCTTGGTTAACCCTTCCCATCTCCCCCCTCCTGGGCCCTGAGCTATTTCTACCTCTTTGCTGGGGATGGAAATAACCCAGGCTCAGCCCCAGGAGACCAAGATAGCTATTCTGATCAGCCCCAAGAAGCACAGCTCCAGCCATTCCAGAGAGGACAGAGGGACACCCTGATCCCCAGCTCCAGCTCTCGATGGCCAGAGTTAGCAGGGGTCTCTAGGAGAAATGGGGGAACTGAGGCTCCAAGAGTGTGGGGCATACTCCCAGCCTTCTCCCTACCTCAGCGTGTGGGTGGATTTGGGAGTGACCCTAGAGCAACTCTGAAGGAGAGGATAGGGCTCTTAGGTATGATGAAGGTCAATGGGGACTCTCAATTATCTTTGCCACCCTTGGAGCCTGTGCTGTGCTGCTGACTCCTGACACTTTTCAGAGCTATGTGGACTGGTCCCAAAACCAACTGCAGGCTCTAGAAGGCAGAGACAGGCCCTTCTGGTTACCTCTGGCTAGGGGTGGGAGCTGGGGGGGGGGGGGGGAGGGGGGAGGAGGAAGAGCAGGAAGACCACATAACCCATAGAGTTTCAGACACATGTATAAACACACACCACACTCAGAACTCACAATGGCACACCCTGGCAAGGCCATGCTTGCCAGTCTGGGTTTGAGAGAAGGAAACCCAGCTAAGTCATGAGCTGATACTGGCATGCCTCATTTTATTGAGCTTTGATTCATTGTGCTTCACAGGTGTTGTGTTTTTAACATATTGAAGGCAAGACCCTCCACCAGCAAAAGCATTAAGACTTGCTTTGTTGCCATACTGGCTTTATTACAGTGGTCTGGAACTGAATCCACAACATCTCCAAGGTGTGCCTATATTGGGAAGGTGGGTGGCCCTCTCCAAGCATCTCACAGGGCTTCGGGGGCAGAAGACCTGAATTCCAGTCCTGGCACTGTCCTGACTGTGACACTGGGCAAATCACTTGCTTCTCTGAGCCTCATCTCAGAACCACTGTGAGGATTCAGCAAGAGTACTCCATGAAGTGTTGCACACAACACCTGTCCTCCGGCCCTCACCCCCATCAGAATGCAGTCAACATTTTCAGAAGATATCAACAGGGCAGAACTTCCAGATCCTTCAGCAGGTGCCCCCTCACCCCTCCAGGGCTGGAGAGCCAGATTTCCATTCCATTCAGCAGGAACCTGACAGACCCTCTTGTGGGGGTGGGGGCCTCAGAGGGCTCTAGCCCAGATGGTGAAGGGGCCCTGCTCCAGCTCTCCAAATCTGAGACCACTCATCGGGGACAAATCCATGCTCCCTCTCCTCCCACGCAGGGAGATGAAGAAAGGAGACCTGGCCCAGAGCAGTCAATGTCTATGGACCAGAATTTCAGGCTTGGCCCCCGAAATTCTGAGCTGTGTTCCCAACTCTGTCGCCAGCACCTACCTGGGTGTACAGTCCCTGGGCTACTGTGTCCCCAGCAGACAGCCTGCCCCCACCCTCCACTGCAGTCTTTGTGCCTGAAAGGAGCAAAGGGAGAACAGAGGCGGTTGACCCAAAAACAAGAGGATCACAAAGTGATGATTCACAGTCCATTCACAGCTCAGCACCTCAGTGCGAAGACAAGACCGGGAGACTGAGGCCCAGTGGGAGCCCGGTCTGAGAGCAACATGGTGTCTGGGCCCATGGTGTCTCGGTTACCAGGGGAGCAGAGCTTTGTCAGGCCTGCGGAACGTGCATGTGTCCAGAGGTGGAGCCTGAGGCTACCTCTAGGCCCCTCAACTGCTGCCAGAGGTGTCACCCCACGGGTGGCGGCCCAGCCTTGGCCCCCTCTCACTCGCCAGGGCAAATCACCACGGATCCACCCACTTCACCAAATTGAGCTCCTGAAGGGCGCCCTCTTGAGGACAGTCCTGGAGAGACCCTTGTCCCCCGGGTACCCGCTCCTTCCTCTCCCCGAGATCTGCCGGCAGGTTCTGAGGTCCCTCCTCTTTCCGCCTCTTACTCGTTACCCGGACGCGCAGACACACACACGGACCCTACTTAGCCCCACAAGTACACTTTGGCTCCAGTGATTCCGGGGCTGGGTTTCAGTCACTTGGGGTTCCTCTCCCTCCGTTTCACACTCTCCTGAACGAGCGGCCCGGCCCTGCCCTGGTCACACCCTACGCCACACACACTCCAGTGACCCCAGTGACCCGGGGTCTCACAGTGGGCTGGGGTCACTCACACACACACTGCCTGTCACAGACACACAGAGCCCTGTGTCTCCCGCCCGGCCGGCGTCACCGCGCAGTGGCCCGACCACACGTTCGCCCTGGCTGGGCCGCCTCAAGCGCCGTGTCACCCACAGTCACGGGCTGACACCGTTCAGACCCCCATTCGGCGGCGCCGCAGACGCACCGAGGCGCCGCCGTCCTGTCCCGCACCTGGTCCCGGTCTCGGTCCAAGTTTGCCGGGCCGGGGGCGTCTCCGGGGCCCGCCGGCTCCTCAAACAGCAAGTCGCGCCGCTGCTTCAACAGCGCGCGCGGCCGCGCCTGCAGTTGTGGCCGCAGGACGCGCAGGTCCCAGGGCAGGGGGCTCAGGGACCGACGGGGGTCGGTGCGCGGAAGACTCCGGAACAGGACGCGGGGGCGGGGGGCTGGGGCTGCGGCATCCGCCGCGCCGCCGAACTTCCTCAGAGCCGCGGGGAGGCAGCGGGCGCCACTCGGGACCGCATCCCTCTGGCCCGGCCGCGAGGTAGCAGACCCCAGGCTGGGGCTCCGTGCACCCTTCTTACCTGACCGCTCGTGGCAGCTGCAGCAGCCCAGCTCCTCGCGGTGCCCGGGCCCGGCTCCGCGAGCCCACGGGCGACCGCGCAAGCTGCGCGCCTTTTGAATGAATCGCCTGCCCTGCTGGGACTAGGCACAGCCCCACCCCCACACGTCACGGCTGTCCGCCCCGCCCGACGTCAGAGAGCGGCTCTCATACCCCGCCCCCTGGGGGCTCGGAGGGGCTCTTGTCTCCGGCTCTGCTCTGTGTCGCCATCTCTCGGATCTCCTGGAACTGCAGGGGACTGTGCGGAAAGAGACCTCCTTGATCAGCCCCATCTGGGCGCCAAATCAGAAAAAGAAGGGGTTGCTCGATGCAAGGTAGACTGGACATTTAGATGCTACTCCGGATTTGGTCACCATTGCCAGTGCCAACGGGGTCATCTCTTTCCATTCCCGGGTCTCGTTTCTCTCCTGGAAATTGGCAGCTAGGAAGAACGACCTCGCTTTGCCTTGTCGATGAGGTCCAGACCTGCCCCTAGAAACCCCCACCTAGACCTAGAGGGTGAAAAAAGGCCTAGAAAAGTGAATCTGTAATGGAGGCCCACCTGGTGGGCTCCTGCACATTCCTCAGGGCCCAGCCCAAATTATCCTCCAGGAGACCTTTCCTGTCTCCGCTTCCTACCCCCCAACCCCCTGCCAGGATAGTTAGTCCTTCCTTCTAGCAGAACAGGTGACACTTGCTCTCCCTTCCTTACAACAAGCTGTCCCACCCTGCCATTCCCATTGCCAGCCGTCAGGGTGCCCAGAGACTCCAGGGCACTATTCACATAGTATTCCTAGCTCTGTGAATCGTGCCCCCTGAAGTTGTGTGATGTGGGGGGTCAGGACCAGAGGCAGTAGCTCAGCATCCAGAGCTCCCCCCACTTAGTGCCATTCGGAAGACCCCAGGTGACCCTCCCAGGACAGCAAGGCTGGGAGGGGATGCAGACATCAGGGAGGGCCTCCTGCTGTGGGCAGAGGCCTGGCTGGAATCAGGATAATCACAGCCCAAGACAGATGGAAGAACATAAATAAGTCTGTTGGGGATAGATTGTTGGGGGAGGTGAAGAATTCAAAACAGAGTCATAGAATCTCAGCCTGTGAGGTGAGGGGGCAGGGAAGGTCAGGTCCCCTGGGTCCAGGAGATTCCAGGAAAAGAACTGGACACTTGCAGAGGGAGGGCAAGTGGAGAAGAGTTTCCATTTCTTTGGACCATGCCCAGGTTGTAGGAGAAGGGCAGAAAAAGCTCCAGGTCACTGATAAGGTCATAGCCCCAGCCCCCTTCTGTCATTGAAAACCTCCAGGGTGGGGGTGATCCCAGGGGCACATATTCCACAACCAAGCCCATAGAGGGAGCCCAGAAAGGATTCATGCAGGGGACCTGGTGAGGGGTCCAGAGCATCCCAGGATGCCATCCATTCCTGCAAATGTTTTCTTTGTAAGGGGAACTTCTATACCCTAGTTCCAAGTTCTGAAGTTCATATAGTAGCATTCATGTGCCACTTGATGGACCAAATGGGGATATGCTTTTTGGTCAAGTAGCACTGGCTATTAATCAGACATCCTACAGAGGGCCTAGGCCTGTATATACTAACAGTTCTCTGTGAGGCTTTGGTCAAACCCCTCCCCCTACTCAGTT
The DNA here is from genome assembly GCF_014108415.1 of Molossus molossus. Lineage (NCBI taxonomy): Eukaryota > Metazoa > Chordata > Mammalia > Chiroptera > Molossidae > Molossus > Molossus molossus. Next base: position 45,683,715 of record NW_023425348.1, read on the forward strand.
TCCCAATCTACAAATTAGGGTTAAAATTTGTTGCCTGAAACTCGTTCTAGTTCTCCATGGGAGGAGGCGGTCGACCGACCTGGTTGAGTGGTAAGGGTAGGCAGTAGTTACTTGAGTCAGGAGAAAAGATCAGGGATGAAGAGATTGGGGGAGTCCCTCTGTGGTTCTGGGGACTCTGGTTGGTAACTTTGGGCTCTCAGGCTGCAGCTCCACGGGGTCAGGTCTCCGGGAGTCACAGCCTACATACATCTCATCCCCACACACTCAGGTTAGGAGGGAGCCTAATTATTATTTCCTGCCAGTTCTGACTCCTGAACCACAGCAAGCTGCAGATGGGACCCTGCATCTACCCACTACAGTGAGGAGATAGGGAAGGAGCTGTGGGGGCCACAAGAGATTTAGCTTGGCTTTTTATGGGGCTTGGAGAACCAAAGGCTGGAGAACAAAGCACTCTCAGAATCATAGGCTTTTAAAACTCCTGGCATCTCAGATGGACCCACAGACTCTTAAGCATTACAGTCTCTGAGTTCAGGGACCTCAGAGACCATCTCTTAAGACCTCTCAGTGCAGTGAGCCCAGAGAAAACCTTCCCTTCATCCTAGGTGGCACAGCACAAGGTCCCAGTAAGCTGGGATGAGCTGGGATGGTGATCAGAGGCAGGGACATGGGTTCCATGTCTCACTGAGGTTCCACTTGGGGTGTGGATCCTGGGCTACAGGATCAGAAGCATGAAGTGTTATTTGCATGGGATCTGAGCATGTGTCAGCCTCTGGGGTTGTGGACCAGGAACAGTGGCACCCTCTGCTGGCTGCACTGGAATTTCAATGTAGGAGTCTAAAGCAGGAGGCACGGGAAGTGCGATTCATATTAAATTTCAGTTCTGTGCCTGGCTAACCCCCAGCCCGCCAAGCCCTACCCCTTGGAGGATGGGCTGCCCTCCTGTATTTGTGTCTTAGCTCCAGAGGGAGGGTGAATTTGGTTTTAGGAGGAACTGGGCCTAGGAGGCCAGCGTGGGGCTCAGCTTGTAGCAGGGCTGAAGCTGAGCTTTGGCTGACTGGGCCTGAGGGTTGGGGACAGTCCACATTTAGGTCCAGATCCTGGCTTGGATCTAGAATCCCAGAGGTTGGGCTTTGGTATGACCTGAGAGGGGTCAAGTCCCGGTTCTGCCACTGCCAGGTTTTGTGGCCTTAAGCAAGTGGCTTCACCTGAGTGCAGAGTCACCCACCCAGGATGTTGTGAGGATCTACTGACACTTTATGGGGGTGGCACCTGCTTCTTCCAGGCCACTTGGCTCCAACACCAGGTCTGTTCCCTTTCCTCCCCCAACCTCAATGTTTGCCTTGTGACCTCCCCTCAACCTGGCATCTGGGCTCTGTCCCCATTGATTGCTGCTTGCTGTCTCCTTCCCCAATTCAGCCCTGCCATCTACCTCTGACCCAGCTTGCCTTTGCCAGGCAGGGCTCCTTATTGGCCATAATGGGCCCAAAATAGCACTTCCCCTTGTGCTTCCTGCAACCAGGCTTGTGGCTTAAGGTCCATGAGGACAAAAGAAAGACTTGGTGTTTGGCAGGCATGCAAAAGATGTGAAGGGCTCTCAGAGGTCACCTGTGTCCAGAGAGAGCAGACACTCGCCTAGGGCCACACAGTGATGGGAGGCCAGAGCTGAGGCTTCAGTTAAGACCCCTTGGTCCCCATCTCCTCCCCAGGTTCCACCCAGATCAAAGCTAGGGCCTTAACCATATTTCCTGCTTCCTTTGCCAGCCCTCTGGACCTACAGACTAGTGACCCCTATTCAAGGAGTACAACCAGGCCCCCGGAGGCCAGCTAATCTAACCCTGTGCTTCCTGAGTTCTAAGGGTCATTCTCTGACTTTTCTGACCACAGAACACCTTCCTGTCTGGACTCTATACCTACCCCCAGCCTCAATGCTGCCTTGTTGTGTGACCCCAGGTAAATCTCTAGACTTCTCTATGCCTTATCTTCTCCACGAGGTAGATGTCATCCTAAATGGTGTCCTCTGTCCCTAACTCAAGGGACACCTGGAGAATCCCTTTGGAGAGATGGCTTTGTCTTGACTCTCTCCTGTCCTCTGAGGTTAGAATACCCTGCCCAGGACTGGTTTGAGGAACATAAGCCAGGTACCTCATGAGGGACTAATATGTACACCAGTTTGCAAAGCATGAACCTGCACTCCCCCTCTACCAGAAATTTGTAAAGTCTTACTTATTTAGGTTGGAAATGTTCAAGTATGTGTTTAGTAGAGCAGTGGCATGATCTGTCCTTTTCTAGTTGTCATCATCTTGAGTCCAGCAGGTAGACCCTGGTGGTATTGACTCTGACCCAATATGGACTGGCTGTGCTATTGGCCTTGGCTTTCTTGTATCTGACTTAATGACACACTTTCCCCCTTTATTGATTTTAGAGAGGAAGGGAGAGGAAGAGAGAGATAGAGACATCGATGAGAGAGAACATCGATTGGCTGCCTCCTGCATGCCCCCCACTGGGGATTTGGCCCACAACTTGGGCATATGCCCTGACTGGGAATCGAACTGGCAACTTCTTGGTGCATGGGTTGACGCTCATTCAGTAAGCCACACTGGCTGGGTGACACACTTTTCTAAAAAAATGACATACTTCTTTGAACCAGAAACCAGACAGACTTGGATTCTACCCCAGCTTCAAAGCCTACCTTGGCCTCTGTCAGATTCCCTAGCCTCACAGAGGCTTTGCTCGGGAATGGTTTCTCGGAGGAACTGTAGACAGGATCACTAGTTGCCTAGTTTGTTCATTTGTAGCATGTATCAGCTTCTGATTCCCAAGCCACATCTCAGACCCACTGACTCAGGAGCTGAGGGGAGCCTGGGAACATGTATTCACATGGATATACCATTTGTGTCATGCTTTATATTTACACATGAATCTGTACATGTAGCTCTGGTTACAAAGCATTGGAGGTACACATCCCTTGTGCCCCTGATGAGGAAACTGCAGCCCCAACAGGTGGTCGGTGACCTACCCTGGATAACATGGCAAGTCAGTGGCAGCCTTGCCATCCCAGCATTCCTCTGGGTCTCCAAGGCCTCCCTTCTGCACAAATGAGTGGGTGTCGGGAGGCCCACGTAGCTGGGGAGCCCTTAGGTTGCCGGCAGGAAGTCACTTGGACTACAGATGGGAAGCAGTCATCTGGTGTTTCTATTTATTGACTTTAAAATTCATCATCCAAAGTTAATACATGACTGTTTGGTAGCAAGAGAAACATAATCTAAGACCACAATGACCCACCCACCCCAAACAAAAACAGAACCAAACAAACCCCATCTGAAACCAGACCTTTGGAGCAATAGCTGAAGCAAGGGGGCTGGGGCTCAGACTGGTTTCTGTAGTCCGGGGGCAGGGGACAGGCTGCCCTTGAGTTGAGTCCCAGTTGAAGAGGCCATGTTCAGCCCCTTGGCTTTGGGCATCCTTCCTGGAGGGACTGCCCCTGGCAGGAGGGGTGTGAAGAGAAGGATTCAGTGGTCAGAGTGAAGGGGCTCCTAGGCCCACCCTCCCAAGGTGCGTGAGACACAGGACTGGGGGGCAACTGCGACGAGTAAGGGCCCTTTTCTCTTCCATGCTCAGGCCAGGAGAGCTCTGTCCAAGGCCCCATCAGTGTCCCCAAATTTGGAAAACTACTAAAAGGCACTGTCAATGAACTAGGAAATGCCAAGACCTGGGGAGGACCCCAGATGGGAGTCACTGTCCTCCTAGTCATCATTGTTCTGGATGACCGAGGGGACTTGGCCCTTGGCTCAGGATACTGGAGGGCGGCCCCATCAGGATGAGGCTGTGGAAAGTGTGCTAAGAGGCAGTGTTTTAGTGCCGTGAACATGCTGTGTGTGTATGTGTGTGTGCATGCACGTGCATGTATGTAATGAGGGGGATTGGTCCCTCCAGGAAGGCTTGGTTAGGGTCCTGGGTGGCTCCCAGGGCAGGAATAGGGTTTTTTTTCCCTTCTGTCATTTCTCTCAATCACTCCCTGCCCTAGGTCATTGCATAAATAAGTGCTTGGGAAGGTACACATCTAAAAAGAAACATAAATACTGTACACGGGAAAGGATTCCATCCCCCAGCCCTCCCACTGCCCCCAGAAAACCCTCCAAATATTGCACATGGCCCTCCCCAGCCCTGTGGGGTCCAGGCCTCGCCGTGTCTTTGGTAGAAGCTCCAGGGACAGAGGTCCTGGGCAGCCCTCATGCCCCCCAACCAGCGCCCATCATGACTGGGAGCACAGGAGCAGCCAGAGGGTCAGGAAAGGCCTTGGCCTGATGGCCAGCAGGTGTTCCATCAGAATGCTTCCGTGAAAATGGGAGGAGCACATGTAGGCACAGGTGTGCCCCTGGTTGGACACTCCTGGGCAGAGTCTGCATGTGGGTTAGGAAGAGGCAAGCAGGCTGAGGGCAGGTGGGCAGCCAAGTCCTAAGCCATACTGGACAGGTCACACCCTCCATAGGAGGAGGTGGTTTGTGCTGTCATCTCGGCCCACAGTCTCGCTGCTGCCACCACCCCCACTGCTGAGTCGGAAGTCCTCATAGCCGTCACCTCCACTGATAACCAGCATTTGGGGCCTCGCTGAGGTGGGTCCTCGGTGCCAAGCAGAGTCCCGGTACTCCAGTGATGGCAGCTTCTCTGGGCCTGGGGGGACAGAAGGGAAGGATCCGTTAGCCTACAGCAACTGGTGGCTGCACTGTCCCTGTCAGGGCCTAAGCTCCCGCACCCCAGAAGATAAGAAGAAAGACGTGCACACTTTGGTAGACCACTTCCTGTTAGCCAAAAACTTCCTATTTGGAAAGAAATGCCCACTTCCTGTCAATTAGACAACTTCCTACCTCCCGTCTGTACCTTCCAGGCAGGAGTGACCTAACTTCCCAGGGCCACATCACTTTCTGGCTCTCTCGATTACTGCACACAGACGGTCTTCCTCACTCTCATTTCCGGATTCCCCTGCCCTTTCCCAATTAGGCAGCTTAGGTCTTCTCTGCACCCAGACAACTCCTGACGAGGCTGCCCTGCTCCTGATGCCCACAGCCACTTCCTCTTGGGAATGTGGTCTCCTGCCCTGCCAAAGCAAGACTTTGCTTATTGCTGCCTCCTTGATGTACATCACTTCCTAAGATGTTTCACTTTCCAATTTTCTTTCTTTTTTTTTTTTTTTATCCTCACCCGAGGATATTTTTCCATTTTTTGTTCAGGTAGAGTGGGAGGGAGAGAGGAAGAGAGAGAGAGAAACATCGACGTGAAGGGACACATCAAATGGCTGCCACCGCACGACCAACCAGGGCCGGGGACAAACTGCAACCAAGGTACGCGCCCTTAGCGGGAACCGAACCCGGGTCTCTCAAGACTGCAGGCCGACGCTCTAACCGCTGAGCCAAACCGGCCAGGGCTCACTTTCCAATTTTCATAGTCCACTTCCTGTCCTAGCTGCCATTCTATGTTCTGCTCTGTGGACTTATTTTTATTTACTGCCCTGTACATACATCATTTCTAGTCCTGCTTTATTTCCTGTTGTATCTAACCCTGCCTGTGTCATGTTCTAATTTTTAGCTTATAGTTCACTCCCTGTCTTCCATTGACACTTCTCTGGACAGAATTTTACTTACGCTTACACACACACAACCATAGCCTAGTAGATTTTATTTTGGGGTTTCCATAGCCTACTTCCTGTAATATATACCACTGCCAGCTCTGTATCACACTTTCCCTCCCTCTTCAACCTCTTCTAGTAGGACAGTGGGAAGTCCTAACCCAAAAGCCCAGGACCCCGGGGTGGGATACACAGACGCACCTGTGTCCAGGGGAGGTGGCGGGGTTGGGCAGAGCAGGTTAAAGCCGTCTGGCAGCTGGACAGCAGCCAGGAAGCGGACGTGACCAGTGTGTCCCTGGCCTAGGCCAGCGGGGCTGAGGGGTGCTCGCGGGCAGCTGACGGTACTGGGTGAGGTGGGCATGGTGAGCACGACACCAGCGCTGGTGCCCACCCACAGCAGCTCTTCACACACCAGCAGCGCTGTGATCCTCAGGCAGGCAGCCTTGTGCTGCCGGATGATGGCGTCCGAGCCTGGGGTGGGAGACAGACCAGAGCTGAGGCTGAATCCTGGCCCTGGCTCAGCCTCAATGATGGGGCAAAAAGGCTCCAAGGGAAGGGACAATGGTAGTCTGAGGTCACTACCTGCCAGCATCCTGTGCACGGGAGGTGTGACGTCTACCTCTGCCAGCTGCTCAAAAGTGTCTGGATGGTAGAGACACACATGGGCACTACCTTTCAAAGTCACCCACACGCCCAGGCTGGAGTCCACCATGCAAGCCACGCTGCGGCTGGAATCCTGCCCCACGTAGAACGTGTGCTGGTGGGGGTGGGTAGAGAGCAGATGGGTGACTGGCAGGCCTGCCTTCCCTGCCCTCCTGTCTTCCCTGCCCTCCCTGCCTTGTGCTTCACCAGTACCCACCTCCCTCCTCATAACCCACACCAAACCTCTCCAGAAAGCCTACTGGGTCGACAGTAAAGGCAGCCTTGCTCCTTGGTGTGGGTGATTAATCTACCAAGCTTTCACTGGAGCCTCCCCACTTGATCCTCAGAAATTAGAATGGAGATGCCCTTCACCCATGAAGTTTGATTTAAATGATCAGAGAATTTCCAAGCTTGAAGGGCGTTAAGAGCAATCATTGCCCTCTCCCTGGACAGCTGGATACTTTTTTATGCTCCCCCATAGTCTCATCTCCCTCACTCGTAAGCCTGCCTCACCCCAAGTCTGCTTCCCCCACCCATCCACCCCTAGTTCTACCTCCAGCTGCAGCGTGTCAGGGTTGAGGACCAGGACTCGGTTCTGGCAGCCACACCATAGCCGCCCACCCACAGACACCATCTTGGTGATAGGGCTCCCCTGAGCTCCCAAGGTCACAGATTTGAAGTTCTGGGGGTCCCAGAAACGACCTAGAGTGAGAGTGGGGTAAAAAACAAGTTTAGTTCACTATTGCATTTGAGCCTCATCCTCTCCTGAAATAAGGTGCTAATAACCCCATTTAAAAATGAGGACACCAAGGCCCAGAGAGGGCCTGGGCGTTGCCCAAAGCCACATCTCCAGACGCATGGCCCGAAGGCCCCAGCTTCTCTCGGGAGAGAGCTCCAACACTAGCAAGAGCTCCAGGGGGTTGAGGGAGGGCTGGCCACTCACCTGTTTCTCTTTGGTAGACCACAAGTTCTCCATTAGCCAGAGATACAAACACCTGGTTATTCAGATACCTGGGCAGGGAAGAGGAGAAGTCAGGGGATTCAGGAGACCAAAGCAGGTCACCTGGGGCCAAGGAAATAATAGGCAAAATGGCTATGGTTCCCGAGAGACCACCTCTCCAGGTAAGAAAGCTTGAGTCTGTGGAAGGGTAGTGACTTGCCCAAGGTCACACGGTGTGTGAGAGGCACAGCTAGCCTAGGGCCAGGCCTCTGGCCTCCCAGCCTCCAAAGAGAGGAGGGGCCTGCAGAGTGGGAGGAGGTGAACAGAAGGAGTCTGCATGTGCAGCTGAGAGGGGCCTGGACTGGAAGGGCACCCGGGGGCCTTACAGGATGCAGGTCACAGAGGCTGCGTGCTGGAGCTTCATGCTGTTCCTGCGATCACGGATGCTGTCGGAGGACTGGTACACGTGAACACTGTGGATCAGGAGTGTGTACCTGTGACAAGTGCTTGGGCACACCAGTCCCTAGAGTCATCCCTCCACCTCTTTATTTCTACCACCATCTCCTCCATGCCAGATGGCTGCCCAAGGTACTGAGATCCCACAGCCTCTCTGTGGGTTTCAGACCCACTGGCAGCCCTGGCTGGCAGCATCCCTGGGATTTGACCCAAAGTCCCGCTTCAGATTCCCAAAGCAAGGAGTTCAGGGTTCTGGCACTGTGACCTGAACCCCTTCCATGTTCCTACCAGCCATCCTCAGTGCCCAGCCACACGGAGCTCTGATAGGCCTCAGGGTCAACGCTCAGCAGATCCTCCAGGCTGCCTCGGGTGAAGGAGCCGCGGCTGGAGCGGCGAAGGGCTCTCCCATCCATTGGGCTGGTGCCGCAAGGACCTCCAGGCCCAAAGGAGCCAGACACTGGCAGGAAGCCAGGCTCCTGCTCCTCCTCTGAACTGGTCGTCTCTGCTGTGGCCTCCTTGGAACTTGGGGTCTCCTCATCTGAGGGAGACAAAGGTCTCTATCTCCATTCCTTTCTGTCAGACCTAAACCCTGATTATCTTTCTAGGCCTCAGTCTCCCTTAATGCATCCCTCTTGGTGATGTCCCTCCTAAGGGCCTTCCAAAGCTGTTCTCCCCAACCCAAGGCCTTTGCATCAGCTCAGGCCTCGTTAACCTGCTGACAGCTTCATGCTACAGGCTTCTAGTCTTAGCCTGCCCCCCTCCAATCTACCACCACACCGTGGACAAAGGAACCAACCACTCCACCCCCTACTCCATTTTCTGTAACAAATCATTCCAGGATCTGGCCTGACTGTTCCCTTGCCCTCTGGGTCCTCAGTGTCACAGCCCCTGCCCACCTTGTTGGCCCCCACTGCTCTGTGTGCTGACGTCCTGAAACTTGCTTACATGGGACCCGCCTCACCCATCAGTACCCACTGGATTGCCCCCTCCTCTGGTCAGTCCACGCTGCCTGACAGTTCCAAGTGGGGCAACTCACTGCCAAAGCTAGAGGAGATGGTGGACCGGCTGGCCTGGCTCTGCAGGGTCCCGGAGGGGCTGGGTGAAGACTCATCATCTGAGTCACTGTCAAAGGGTACCAATTCCGGGCGGGAATCACCCTCGGTGGGGCCTGGTGCCATCTCGAGGCCCGATCCGGCAATGGAGATGTGTAGGCAGGGCTGGGGCCCTGACTCTGCCAGCATCCCTGATTCCTCATCTGCGGCCTCAACGTCCAGTTCTGACCCAGCAGGCTCTGGGCCTGACTCCTGAGGGTTCCTCAGTGATGAAGGCTGCTCTCTGAGAGACCAAGAGGTGGGGATGAGAGCCTCTAGGCGCCCCACTACCTGGTTTAGCCCCACTCCCTGACAAGCCCACCAGGCCCCACACCATGGACATGCCCACAAGGCCCCACCTATATCCTATGGACACACCCACAACCACAACCACTAGGGGTGATCTTGCTGTCTTGAAGGGAGGAACTCAGTCCAGCAGCCCTGCCCAATGCAGGGCCTCACCGTTGGCAGCGGGGCTGCAGGCCTGGCACTGCCCCGATGCAGAGGATGCGAGCAGAGCAGACAGCGATGCAGGCCTCCACGTCAGGCTCGGCGCGCAGGCTCAGGAGGCACACCTGGCCCACGTATCCGTCACTGTTACACACCCACACCTCTGGTGCAGGCTCTGGGCAGCTGCTCAGGGTTGGGGCCGCACACGAGAACTGCAAAAAGCACCAATGCACCGGGGAAGGCAAATGGAGGAACTGCGGCTAGCTCCCCACCAGCCAGATAGGGAGGCAGGCCCAACCGTTGTCTATGGATTCCCTCTGCATGTGTGTACACATACAGCATACGTGACAGTCTTTATACACCAAGTGCATACATGCCTGTGATATAGGTATCATCCTTTCATGCATGTACACATACATATACCTCAAATATGTTCCAATTTTAGCATTCAGGGTGGAGCAAAAGTAGGTTTACAGTTGATATGAAAAATACAATAATTGATAAGTAATACAAGAATAAAGTCTGTTTCGCGTACTCACAACTGTAAACCTGCTTTTGCCCTACCTTGTATGTGCTGCTGAAGTGAGAACTATACCCCGAAGATGTATATGCACATAACAAACGTGAAAACGATAACCTTGGTACATATGTACGCAGTCACACAAGCACATAAATCAGACACCTCCCTACTGTATAGCTTTTGTTCACATGCAGATACAGACAAGCATGAACATAACCAGATGCATGTGACACATGCTGTGTGCACAAGCATGTGCAGAGAGCTGTATACTCAGGGAGCAGTTGCAATATTCAGACATGAATGTAACATACATAAAACAGAAACAGGTGCTGGCTTTGAATATGTACACCCATGGAGCCCAGGTACATATACACACCTGCATGCCGCTGCGTGTCTTCATGATGGGGATGGCCTTCAGAAACTCAGGGTCTAGACAGCTTTTGCTGGATGCTATAGTGGAGATGGACAGACAGACACTGCTTAGTATCCACCTCATCCTGGTTCCTGACCATGCCCATGTCCCTTCTTCTCCTGCCCCTCAGGGTCTCTCAAGGGCAAATGAAGGGCCTGTGAATTATGCCCTGCTTGTCCCTGGCCTTAAGTTCCCATCTGTATAATGCGGAAGATAGACCCAGAGGTCTCTAAGGATCTTCCAAGCCACGGACCTCCATCAACAGCTTTCCCATCCCAGGCTTCCTCCAAGTGTATGTGTGGAGATGAGGGGTTCCAGCCTCCATTCCCACAGTGGGCCCTTGACTTCAGCTGACCCTATCTACGGACTCCTCTCCCTGCCAGGGGGTCCAGGTGAAGTCCTATGGGTTACTGCAGAATTCTAGTCCACCCTCCCACCATCAGGGACTGGAGCACAAAACATGGAGGTCCTGGAATTTCTGACTCCCAATGTCTGACAGCCACGAGGTGCTGCCCACTGCCCACCACCTGGAGGTTCTTGGGGGAGGGTGCCAGCTCGGGCCCTGGCTCACCCAGTTTCCTCTTGGCTTCATCAAAGGCCTGCTCAAAGCCAAGGCGGGCATCAGGGTGGGGGAACTCGAAGATGAAGGAGTCAGTGCCCTCGGGCCGCGTGGTGCACAGCTCCAGCTTGGTTGGGGGGAAGGAAAGCGCATAGCACAGTGCCTGCTTCTCTGACAGGTCCCGGTGCATGGCGGCCGAGAGGTCCCGGAGCGCGTCGTCCAGGCTCTGCAGGGAGGAAGGCCGAGGCCTCAGGCCCTAACATAGCTCCACAGCCTGCTCCTGCCCTGGGGATGAGGGTGGGGACCTGCCTCTCCCCTCACACAGAAAATGGGACTCTGTCTCCCCTCTTAGACCAAAAGGAAGTTTGGATTCCCTCCACAGACAGGAGGAGCCCTCTCTCCTCCCTCAGCACCCTCAGGCTTGGGACACATTGCTTCCCTCAAATGGGGTGAGGCTGTATTTTCCCCCTTAGATAAGTAAGTGACAGGGATGTCCTCTCCCTCAGACGGGATCAGGGAACCCCCATCCCTCAACTAGGGGCAGCCTCAGGCAGAGGACGCAGACCTGGTGGGGGAAACCGAGGCTTTCAGAGAGCTTGCTCATCTGACCCAGGGTGGTCAAGTCCTCGTCTAGGCGGCTGATGGCCTTCTGGATATTCTCTCGATTGGTGGCTTGAGATGCCCCTGGTGGGGATAGAGGAAGGCCATGAACAGATCCAGAGATAGACAAGGTCAAGCCTGGACAGACACTCTTCCCCTTACCGCACAACTTGCAGCTGGGTGTGGGGAGAGGCCCGACAAACAGAGCTCAAATACCCCAAGTGCCCAGGAACCAGCGTAGCGGGCAGCTCGCAGAGAAACCCCAGGCCTGAGAGCAGGGGACTGGGCCTCATTCAGAGCTACACAGCACTGGGTGTTGGGCCCCTGGAGAAGCCCCTGGAAGAGCACAGAGAATAAAAGCAGATGGCTCTGCAGACTATGCAGGTGGCACCAGCTGACAAACTGGTCTGCTGAGGCGGTGCAGCCGAGTGGGCCGGGCACGCAGAGCCTCGGGCAGTCAGATTTGCTGACTACAGGACTCTTTCTCCACGAAGGAGGGGACAATGAGCTGACATCCTGGATTTCTCTGGTCCTGTACTATACCTGACTGCTGCCAAGTAGCTGGCCCCAGAGGCCAGCTCAGTGCCCCCCATGCCCCGCGCTGCCTGGCTCGAGTGCACACTAACGGGCAGTGAAGATAGCAGTGGAGTGTACAGGACAAGGCAGGGCTGGGGATAGTTCCCATTCCTTCTGAGGGAAACTGCTCCCCACAGCTCTGGGAGGCCATGTTTTCTTCCAAATGACCCTCCCCCACGCCTGCCATAGCTGACTGCACCAGGACTGGACATCTGACCTAAAGACAGTCATTTTATCGGCTGGCCTGTTCTCTCCTGAGAAGAGATTAACTGGGCCAATAATCAGCTGGGATTCCTACATAGGGGCCTATGTGGGGCAGGCCTGGGCTCACCTAGGGGCTGAATAAGCCCCTTCCTCACCTTGGGGACCACCCCGGTGAGCTCAGGGACAGTCTGGGACTGAACTGCCTGCCGGCCCAGAGGTGCCCACGCCACCATTCTACACCAACCACTCCACTGCATTAGGAGAGCTGTGGATCCTGGAGCAGCGAGGGCCCAGAGCGAGGGAGACAGGCCGATACAGAAAAGGGCATGATGAATCATGGGAGTTATAAGAAAGCAAAGAGAGAGAGGAAATACAGCAGGAGGAGCAAGTCCATAAAACTGCTGACAGTCTCAGCTCCAAACAGCACGAATCTTTCCAACCAGCATTTTGCTTGCACTGACCTGAGGACTGACTTGAGTGAGTCTAAGTTCCCTTTGCACAAAACTGCTGGACGAGAACGGTGCCCTGTCACCTAATATGAGGTGCGTATTTGTGCAGAATCAGGGGCTAATAATGGTATGTCTGTGCTCCCTGTACCATCCCAGCTCAGCCCCAGCTCAGCCCCACCTGCCAGTCTAGGTTAGGTTCCTGCCCAGTTGGAAGGTGGTTTTTGTGAACAGGTCCTGGTCTGGCTCTGTGGATGCCGACTGGATCCTGTGTGCCAGCCCCTCATACTGGACAGAAAAGGGAGGACCCCAAAGTAGAAAAGCAGATGGATAGGCAGCCAGCCTGGCCACAGCTCAAACCCACCTGGAGGGTTTCTCAGAGGAAGACTCCAACACCCAGAACCCACCTTTGATGATGTCCGCGTCTTCCAGCGGCAGCTTCCACAGCAGCTTGTATTTGCTGGCCGTGTCTATGACGCTGGCCGCCGTGTACCTGTGGGATGCCAAGGGGAGCTCTGGCCAGGGCAGGGTGTGGGGCCCAGGGAGGGACAACTGCTCCCCACTATCCAAGCCCCTCCAAGCCACCCCAGGCACTCACAGACTCATGGAGCTGCGCCGCAGGGAACCTGACTTCCGCTTCAGGGTGGTGCAGACGATGAGGTCCGTGAACAGGAAGAGGGACCGGTCCTTCTTGCCGCCAACTGCCTTCTGTGGGGCCCGAGGCAGGATTCAGGCCGAGGCCCACCCTCCTGCCCACAGTGCCCAAGGGGACAGCCAGGCCCAGGGAGGGGTGAGGACTCTCCCCCAGCTGCCCAGAGGCAGAGTTGGGACTTGACCCAGGGCTCCTGTTGGGGTGGAAGAGCAGGGAGAGCCATGGGCAGCAGGAATGAGCAGAAGTGTGAACCAAGTAGGGGTGGGGGTGGGGACACGCAGGCAGACAACAGGACACCTCTTACCACTTCAATGACCATCTCCTGCCTCAGGAACCGCCGCATAGGGGCCTGGAGCTGTGGGGCAGGAGGTACAAGGTGTCTTGCAGCTAATTATTAATCCCCATCCCCTCCTCAGACCCTGGTGACCCCTTGGCTTCACTCAATAAGCCAGGCCAGTGTGGACACGGCCACCATCCCGGGTGACCACAGATGGACACAGGCATGGGCAGGGGGGCAGGGCGGCACGCACATCCTCCATGCCCTCGATGTGAGCCTCGATCTCCTGCAGCACGCGCGCATGCCGCTCAGCCTCTTCAGCACTGCGCACGCCCTTGTTGATGCGCTCAGCCACCTGCTTGATGTTCCGCTGTGCATCTAGCAGGAGTGGGTGGTCCGGGTGGTCCTCAGGGGTGTGCTTCAGGAGGTCCTGGGGTGGGAATGGGACAAAGTTTGTCTGTTTAGCTGCCCTGTCAGGCCTTGGGGCCCCACGCTGACTCTGGAGCAGAAGAAACTATGGTAGATGTCACAGAGGACTTCCTTTCCTACCTGTCTCCTGGGGACCCAGCCTCAGAGCCCCCTGCATCCCCACATGCCTCCAGGCCTTACCCACCTTCACCAGAAGCTCATAGCGTGGGATCCGCTGCACGGGCTTGATCATGAGGTCGGACAGAGCCTGCTTCTCCTTATTCTCACGCATGCTTTGCTGAAACCCAAAATGGCAGGTGGGCGGCGTGTGAGGTATTACATGCAAAGAGGAGGCCGTCCAGGGACCGGCCCCAGGAAGCCCCTCTAGCTCAGCCTGAGGGCAGAAGTTGACCCACTAGCTAGGGCTGTGATGCCCAGGCTGGAGCTCCTGGGGTCCGCAAAGCTGGCCCAAGGTGAGTGTGGCTCCCATCCCCCCAGCCCTGGCCCACAGTACCTCTAGGAACTTGAGAAAGGCAGGTCTCGCCTCCTTAGCCATGCGCACCGCATCCTTTGCGTTGAGAAAGTTATCAATATAGGCAGAATAGATATTGACCAGGACATCCTTGGAGAACTGTGGGTGAAGACACAGGTTGTGGACCCTCAGGGTGACCCTTACCCCTCCTCACCCTGTCCTGGTTTCCACTGATTTAAGAACCAACATCCTTTCCCTCATTAAAAATGATCCAGTCTGCCCGGCCGGCGTGGCTCAGTGGATTGAATGTCGTCCCATGGAGAGAGGTCCGGTTCGATTCCCCATCAGGGCACGTGCCTGGGTCGTGGGCTCAATCCCCAGTAGGGGGCATGCAGGAGGCAGTTGATCGATGTTTCTCTCTCTCTCTTAAAAAAAAAAATCAATAAAAACAAATTAAATACAGTCCCTGAGAGGGAAGGTATGTGCTCTTGCATTGTGTGTACATTTTGTATGTGTGACTGTGATTAGGTGTTGCATGTGCAGATATACACGCGTGTATCTTACCTGTATGTGTGTATGTATGTTTATACATGTGTCTGGATGTGTCCTGTGAACGCAGACCAGGTTCTCTCACTTCCAACTGTGCATTTCTATCCCTTGGTCTCCAACCCCACCAAGTCCAGCCAGGCAGGTTTCCCTCTTCTGAGTAACACAAACTTGTTCTAGCTGCTTGGCCTTTGCTCATGCAATTCCCTCCACCAGGAATGCCCTTCCCGCATCCAAATCTCACCCATCGTCAGGGCTGAGCTCCACTCTGCCTCCTCCAGGAAGCACTCTGTCCTCACTAGGGCTCTGCCTGGAATTACACCTCGTCTCTGGCTCCCTTGATCCTCAGGACAAGTTTTCCCTTTCCAGAGAGGTAGGTGCCCACATCCCACCCAGGCAAGCCCTGCTCAGGGAAGGGCACTCAGCTGGTGGCTAATAACTGCTGGCTGACTGGCTGCTAGGCTAAATGTGGGGTTTCTTGGTCAGAAGCCCTGGCTGGGAGTTGGGACACCTGGCTCCTGTTTCAGCTGCACCATGGATGGACTAGGTGACGTGTGCTGGTGTTTCTGGTCCACTTCAGCCTCTAAGCCAATGTGCCTTGTCCCCCAACTCCTCAGGTGCGCTTCAGGGCAGAGGCGGAAGCAGCTCAGGAAGGAAGACTGTCCCCACTTACTGCCCCCATCCTGGGACAGAGCATCGTACTCTGACACCTCCCTGGAGGCCAGGGCTGCTTTTGCAGTCAGTGATCAGCACCAAGATCTGAGTGACCCTGAGGGTGGGGACGGGCTAGAGATGTCACATTCAAGCTGGGGTCCCATCACTGCCACACCAAGGTTCTCATCAGCAGGGTCATTCTAAGACCTTCTTAGGCCCAAGGCCCATCCACAAACACATGAAAAAGCACACCCACATCCCATATAAATAGATGTTCTTTTTTTGCTAGCACAATTTTTGGAAGGAGTTTTACAATTTTGCTTTTTGAAATTATTTGGCTCTGAGTAACCATTTAGTTTGCACTAGGCTATAATTTATTCATCATCATCATGCATTCTTGGGAATTCTAGTAAAATAACAAAATGTAACTTAAATTTTTTCAAATGTAATCAAATTTTTATAAACGAATTATAAATTTAACAAAGAAAATGGCATGTTATATTTTACAGGCATTTGGTTAAATGTTTATTGGTTTTGCTTTTGCAGTGCTTTGTGAGTTTTGAAGCCAATCCCTAAAGGTCCCAGTCTCTATTGCAGAATCTATTTAAAAAAAAAAAAAAATTGTGTGTGTTTTTTTTTTTATAATCCTCACCCAAGGACATTTTTCCATTTTTCTGTTCAGATAGAGTAGGAGGGAGAGAGAGAGAGAAACATTGACGTGAAAGAAACACACTGAGTGGCTGCCACCCACACGACCCAACCAGGGCCAGGGACAAACCACAACCATGCCCTTAGTGGGAACCGAACCCGGGTCTCTTGGGACCGCAGGCCGACGCTCTAACTGCTGAACCAAACTGGCCAGGGCTAAAAAAATTTTTTTATGAGCATTTATTTGAGCCAAACTGATGACACATGCCACGGAGCAGGATCTCTTTTTTTAAAAAAATATGTTTTTATTGATTTTATTTAGAGAGAGAGGAAGGGAGAGAGAGATAGAAACATCGATGTGTGAGAGAAACACCGACTGGCCGCCTCCTGCACAGCCCCTACTGGAGATCAAGCCCCAAACCTGGGCATGTGCCCTGACGGGAATTGAACCAGGACCTCTCAGTCCATGGATGATGATCAATCCACTGAGCCACACCAGTAGGGCAGGGAACAGGGTCTCAAATGCTCCTGTGGGACCTTGGAAAGTTCAGAGGAGGAGGGTGAAAGAGGATCAGGGTGGGGTAGAGCATAAGCTCTAGAACCGGGTTTCTGGGGGTTGAATCCTATACCACTTGCTGACTAACTTTGACCAGGTTATCTTATCTCTCTGCCACTGAGTCATCAACTTTAATATTAATTTTTAAATAATAGTTTACTGATTTTTAGAGAGAGAGGAAGGGAGAAGAGAAATATCAATGTGAGAGCGATACACTGATCTGCTACCTCCTGCACGCCCCCTACTGGGGATCAAGCCCACAATCCAGGCATGTGCCCTGACCGGGAATTGAACCAGCAACCTCTGGTGCACAGGAAGATACCCAAATAACTGAACCTCACTGGCCAAGGCGAGAGTCATCAACTTTAAATTCTTCCTAGAGTTGTTGATATATACAAGGTGGGGCAAAAGTAGGTTTATAGTTGTTCATATGGAAAACAATACAATAATAAATTAAGTCCTGGCCAGTTTGGCTCACTGGTTACTGAGTTGGTCCTTGGACCAAAGGGTCGTGGGTTTGATTCCAGTCAAGGGCACATACCTGCAGGTTTGATCCCTGACAGGCCCCAGCTGGGGTCACTTGGGAGGCAACTAATTGATGTCGCTCTCTCTTTCTCTCATACTCATAACTGTAAACCTACTTTTACCCCACCCTGTATATTGTATTTAGACTAATGACTAGCACATATTAAGTGTCAAATAGTTAGCTATTATTATTGAAATACCTTATGTTGAAAAGAGCTAGTCAAGGTAGGGGTTGAGGTTAGAACTAGCATCCCTTTGAGGTCTGGGGCAGCATGGGTATTAGTTCAGGACTAGGGTGGTCAGTGCCAGCAACCTGAGTTAGGTCAGGATCAGGTCAGTGTCTGGTTAAGATTGGGGTCCACACCAGAGTCCAGCCAAGCCCTAGGATTAGGCAATGACCAGGTTCAGGTCAACCCAGGGTCTGGGGTCAGTGCTAGTGTCTGGTCAAGTTCTGAAATTACAGCTGGGATCAGAATCAGTGTCCAGGTGAAGTGGAGTGAGGTGGGGTGAGGGGTCCACCAGCCCCGTCCAGAAGGGGCCGAGGTTGTGGGGGCTGTAGCCATAGGCAGCAGGGCCACTCACCGACTGGATGAGCAGGTCTCCCACCTTCTGTTGTGCATGCCAGGTCTGCACACAGTGCCGCACCTGCTCCAGGAACTGCTCATGGTGCTCCAAGAGCTCTGGGATCTGGTCGAAGATTTCATCCACCAGCGACGGGTCACACAGCAACGAGTTCTCCGGCTGCTTCAGTGGCTGCATATAGCCCTGGGAGACCCATGAGGTTAGTGCAGGTCCCCACAGAGAGATGGCACCCCAAACCACTGGCACAGGTACAGAGAAAGTCACCCAGGCCTGTAGCTCAGTGCACCTGCCTCCTGGATCTCCCTCATTAGACTCGAGCTCTAGGAGGGAGATGGGAAGACCTATCCCCATGCCCCTCACTGCGTAGCCCACGGCCTGGCATAAGATTGGCATGAGGGGGCTCAGGAAAGGTTTGTTGTATGTATGAACAAACAGAGCTTGGAGTGAGGAATGCAAGAAGATTGGGCTTCCAGGAAGATCCATACACACTATGTCAGCAAATAATTTACTGAGCACTTACTATGTGCCAGGCACTGTTCAAAAACTGGGTGACAACACTGAACAAGAAAGACCAAAATCCCTGCTCTGAAAGAGCTTACAATCTAGTCAAATAAAATAATAAATAAGAACAAACCACATATTATCAAATCTAAGATGTATATTTAAGAAAAAAAAAAAGAAAAAAATTTGCAGCCCTGGCCGGTTTGGCTCAGTAGTTAGAGTGTTAGCCGGTGGCCCAGAGAAGACCCGGGTTCGGTTGCCACTAAGGGCATGTACCTTGGTTGCAGATTGTCCCTGGCCCTGGTTGGGTCGTGCGGGAGGCAGCCACTCGACGTGTCCCTTTCACATTGTTTCTCTCTCTCTCATCTTCCCACTCTATCTGAACAAATGTCCTTGGGTGAGGATAAAAAAAAAAAAAGTGAACCTTGATTTCAGAGATGTTAAAATGTGAAGAATGTGTCAGAATTGATTATCTGTGGAAATTACATGATAAATCAAAATGATTAAGTGCTGTGGGGAAAATAATGCAGGGAGGGGTATGGGAGAGCATAAGGGAAGTTACTGGAGGCTTTTAGTGACACTACCTAAACATTATTTTAACAGTTTTCATATCTGCTGGTCAGTCTGTGAATAAACCTCCAATTTCTCTCTCTCTTTTTTTTTTGAGGGAGAGAGGGAGGAAGAGAGAGAGAGAAACATCGACATGAGAGAGACACATCGAGTGGTCGCCAACCACACAACCCCAACCGGGGCCGGGGACAAACTGCAACCGAGGTACGTTGCATTGGGAACTGAACCCAGGACTCTCTGGTCCATTGGCTGACGCTCTAATCGCTGAGCCAAACCGGCCAGGGCTAAACCTTCAATTTTTCACTTCAAATCTGCATTCAGTAATTTCCTATAAATAGCGCTTGCTCAGTGGCTGGTGCGCTCATTGAGAAGCTGCCCTCTACTGGCCCAAACTGTAACTGCAGGCCCAAAAAACAAAACATGTCTGAAAAAGTACATGCAACGTTGTAATAAAATGTATATTAAACATTTTGAAGATCTGGCTTGCTTTGTAAGACAAGTTCGAGAAAATAAAGCTCAACCGAATCCTCTCACCTGGTTGGGGATTCTGAAAAGGCCAGGGGGTGATGGTGAGGAGACAGGCAGGCAGCCTCGTCTCACAGCACAGGCCAGTCAGAGCCAGCGCCTTATGGGCTCTAGGGTCTGAAGCCCCACAAGTAGCAGGAAGAATAAACAGTGAGAACTAGATACAGAACCAGCTGGGAGCCAGCATCTGCATCAATCACCATATACTCACTGAGCAACTATTGTGTCTGGTCTTCTAAGCACGGGGCTGCATCGGTGGGCAGACAAAGGCCCCTGTGCTTGTGGAGCTGACATTTCAGTGGAGGGAGGCAGAAAACAGGCACCATAAATAACAAAATTATTATACAATATGTTAGAAAGTAGTAAATGCTGTGGGGAAAAGACAGGGTCAGGAGTGCTAGAAGGGAGCTTGGTTAGCGGAGAATTTGGGTTGAGGGTGTCACTGAAGAAAGGGTGTGGCCTTAGGACCTGGGTTCAAATCCCGTCTCCTTCTGGCTGTTAACCCTGGTATTTAACTTCATGTTAAGCTCCTGGCCTGCAGGAACAATCAATCAATGTGGGTGGCAGTGGTCACTCGGAGGGAACACCAGGGCTGTGGAGTCCAGCTGCAGTGTGAATACCACCTATGTCTAAGGCAATGTAGAGGGAACACTCTAGGGTCATACTGACAGGGATTCAACCCAGGTTATGGTACCTCCTAGTTCTGTGACCTTGAACAAGTTGCTTTACTTCTCTGTGTTCTCAGTTTCATCATCTGTAAAATGGGTGTTATAGTGAGTTTTACTATGAAGTAACTTATGTAAAGTGCACGTATTATGTATTCAATAAATGCCAGTTTTTAGCATTACCACTTGCTACAGGCTATATGTGCCCTCCCCCAGCCCCCCAATTTATAAGTTGAAACTAGTCCCTGACATGGTGCTATTTGGAGCTGAGGCTTTGGGAAGTGAGTAGGTGATAAGGGTGGAGCCCTTGTGAGTGAGATTAGTGCCCTTATAAAAGAGACCCCAGAGAGCTCCCCTGGCTCTTCTGCTTTGTGAGGACAGCTGTCTGTGAACCAGGGAAGTGGGTCTTCACCAGACACCAAATCTGCCAATGCCTTCATCTTGGACTGACCAGCCTCCAGAACTATAAGAAATCAGTATTTGTGTAAACCATCCAGTCTATGGTATTTTTGTTATAACAAGCCACGTGAACTAGGACACCACTTAACAGACAGATGACCCTGGGCAGGTTTCTTAACCTCTCTGAGCCTTCATTTCCTCATCTAAAGAAGGGGATTATAATATCTACCTCACAGAGTTAATAAATACAAGGATTAAAATGTGACTGTGTATACACACACTCACACATGCATGCACGCAGAACTGTCAGGCAGTATGCTAAATTACACACCCTTCTAATAATCTGTGCTTGAAGCAAGTACTAGTATTATTCATGCTCTACAGACGAGGAAACTGAGGCAGAGACTGGTTATGTAACTTGCTCCAGGTCACATGGCTGGTTAAGAGTAGAGCCAAGTCTGACCACTGGTGGCCTGGCTCCTGACCCCTGGGCCAGACCTCAGTCCTTTGGACACACCAAGGCTGCTTCAAGTGACAGTCCTTGGGTTCAGGTGACACTTTCCTGCTCATCTCCACCCCTCCCCACCTGACACTCTCCCTTTGGCTCCCTCAGCGTGATCCTCCCTTAGCTTTTTTTTTTTTTTTTTTATCCTCACCCGAGGATATTTTTCCATTTTTTGTACGGATAGAGTGGGAGGGAGAGAGAGGAAGGGAGAGAGAGAGAGAAACATCGATGTGAAGGGACACATCGAGTGGCTGCCACCCGCACGACCAACCAGGGCCGGGGACAAACTGCAACCGAGGTACGTGCCCTTAGCGGGAACAGAACCCGGGTCTCTCCGGACCGCAGGCCGATGCTCTAACTGCTGAGCCAAACTGGCCAGGGCCTCCCTTAGCTTTTCCACCCACAGACACTTCAAGCCTCCATGTGTGCAGCCAGGAGATTCAAAGGTAGAGACACGCCCAAGCCCTGCCTGCCTGCCTCCTGCCTGCCTCCTGTCTGCGAACAAGGCAAGGGCTGCCTCATCACCTTTTAATCTTTGCACTGGGAGACGAGTATGGTTAGTTACATTTTTGCAGAAAAAACACTGAGGCTCAGAGATGTGAGGTGATTAGGCTAGCACCACCCAGCAGAGAGCAATGACTCAAACCAGGGAATGTCTGACCCCTATGCCTTCAACTCCCACCAAGGGGACAACACAGGAGCCCCTACCCCCACCTCAAACTCCTGCACACCTACTCCTGCCTGGCAGCCAAGACATGTCTTAAAGATGAAATTCTGGTTAAGACACGGTTAACAGATGTCCCCCCTGTGACTTCCTTGTGCTTACAATAAAGGCCAGCTTCTTGCCCAGCAGCCACACCGGCCACCTCCAGCCTCCCAGCCTTTGTTCCTGTTGTGCCCTCCTCCAGAATGACTTCCTCCAGCCTATCTCCCTGCTTGACTCCTACCCATACACCATTCAGGTCTCAGCCAAATTCCCCCACCACAGAGAAGCACTCCCTGGACCCCAGCACCAGGCAGGCCCCCATTCTGTGTTCTCAGCTCTTTGTGTACTTTTAAAAAATATAGCCCTGGCCGGTTTGGCTCAGCGGTGGAAGTGTTGGCCTGTGGACCAAAGAGTCCTAGGTTCGGTTCCCGCTAGGGGCACATACCAAAAAAAAAAAAATACACACACACACACACATATATGCATGTAATTTTTTTGGGTAAAATATATATACCATAAAATTTGCCATCTTAACCATTTTTAAGTGTACAGTTCAGTATACTCACATTTACATTGTTGTGGAAGCATCACCACGTGGCATTGACCTCCAGAACTTTCTCATCTTCCCCAACTACACCCATTAAACACGACCTTCCCATTTCCACCCCTACCCTGCCCCTGGTGACCACTTTCCACCTCTATGAATCTGACTACTCTAGGAAACTCATTTAAGTGGAATCATACAGTATTTGTCCTTTTGTGACAAACGTATTTCATTTAGCATAATGTCCTCAAGGTTCATCTATATTGTAGCATGTATCAGAGTTTCCTTTCTTTTTAAGGCTGAGCGATATCCTGTTGTTAAGTGTACACTCTCTGCGCACTTTTGCATCATCATTTGTCCTCATGTGTGGTCTGTCTGGTTACTGTTGGTCTCTGCCACAGCTCTGGAACACAGGACCTCACACTCACTGCTGAGCTCCCCAAAAAATGGCATGAAGAAGGTGCTCCAGACTCTTCCTTCTACCCTTTGCTCTTACTGTGCCCAGGTGGCTTAAACCAACTCACCCTTAACTGTGACTGCCAGGCCCCACTTCAGCTGAGATCATGCTCTCCATCCTGGGCCCCAGACCCGCTTGTGCATCTTGGCTCCTGGGCTTTCCCAGACCCACACTCCCCATTTCTGAACCCGAACTCACCATCTTGTCCTACCTTTCCCAGGTGGAGCTCCTCTGGTGCCTGTCACCCGGGCTAGGAGCCTAGGCATCACTCTGGGCTTCCCCACTTCACCCCCACAGTCAACCAATGACCACGCCTGGCCCAACCAATCCACCTCCTAAATGCCTGTCTCCAATTCTCTCCCTGCAGCCTCTGCCCTGGTCTTGGCCTCTCCTCCCTGGCCTGGCCTCAGTGGTCTTGGCCTCCTCCTTTTCTGCTATCTACCTTCCCAGTAGTCAACAGACTTTGTAAAGCATGAGCCAGGCTACACACCATCCCTGCTCAAAGTCCCTCACTGACCCCCCCACGGCCCTTGACAGAGTCCAAACCCTCCTGGTGGTATTCAAGCCCCCACCATGTGGCCCCTGCTGTCTCCCTCAGCATCACCAAAGAACCAACCCCTTGTATTCTATGCTGGCCACATGGACCTCGGAATATGTCAGGCTTCTCCTTACTGGACTTTGCACATGCTGTCCCCGCTGCAGAGCAGACAGGTCAGGAGGAAGCCAGCACCTCCTCCAGGGAAAACTCCCTGATCCCCTGATTTACAGTTGCCCCTTCAATGCTTCAAGAGTGCCCATATACTCAACCATGTCCCCAACATTCCATTCAACAAATATTTCCTCTGTCTATGAGTGAAATGGAGGGGGGGGTACACCAGAGGGGCTTCACAGTCTAAGCTCAGACCCAGCACTGCTTTGGGGAGTAGGAATGACAGTGGGGGGGGGGGCACTGCCCTAGGGTAGCCTGGTCTGGCCTCATTAAGGCCCCTTTGTATTCTCTCCTGCCTCTGGGGCAGTCGTA
This sequence comes from Molossus molossus, assembly GCF_014108415.1. Taxonomy (NCBI): domain Eukaryota; kingdom Metazoa; phylum Chordata; class Mammalia; order Chiroptera; family Molossidae; genus Molossus; species Molossus molossus. The sequence goes on from NW_023425348.1 coordinate 45,707,447, forward strand.
TGGGGGATTCTCTATGGAGGGGTGGTATGTCCCAGGGTCATTCTTCTCTCCTCTCTGACCCCGGCTCCCTGTCCATGAAATGGGCTTGTTCCTGCATGTCTGACAGCCTCCTAGACTCAGAATGGTGCCTCTCGGGGACGGGGGCAGGCTGTGAGCCTCACCTGCATCAGGGTGCGCAGCGACTCCACATATGACTGCTCCGTGTCCAGCAGGGTCATGGTCACGTGCTTCCGCATGTCCTGGGGGACAGAAGGTAAAAGGGTGAGCAGTGCACATGGCCCCAGAGAGCCCATCCACACCCTCACCCTGGCCTTTAAGGCCTGCACTCCCACGACCCAGGACTGCCAGCTGTTCCTCCAAGGCGCCCCGGACCTCCACTATGCCAGGTCTCTGCTCAGGTGCTCCTACTGCCAGGGAGTACTGGCCCTGCATCTCCCTGTGTCCCCAGAGGGCCCCCCTGCTCCTCCACCTCGCCCCCATTGCTGGCGCAGATCTGTTTACTGTTTGGCTCTTCTGCTGGGGTTCTGAGAAGGACTGAAAAAAATCAACAGCCCCTCACTTTTGCAAAGGAGGATGCCTCCAGGCCACCCCACCACTCCAGCTGCCAATTCTGAAAGCCTCATCTTCAGGCTCAGTACTGTGAGGTTAGACTCCACCTGGCGGGGCTTCCTATCATCCCTGAGAGTGGACACTGTTAGTCCCTGCCACAGATGAAGACAAGGTGGCCCAGAGAAATGAGGCTGGTGCTGAAGGTCACTCAGCCGGGAAGGGCAGGATTCAGATACTCAGACAAGGCTGGATCCCAGTTCTCTCATTACAAAAGGTTAACTGTGTCAGGCACTGTTCTAAGCATTGTATATTATGTCATCCCTCTGACCACCCTGTGAGGTAGATGTTATTATTCTTCCCATTTCATTTATTTATTTTTAAATGTATTTTTTTAAATTGATTTTTAGAGAGAAAGGAAGGAGGGGGAGAGACAGAAACATTGATGAGAGAGAAACATTGATTAGTTGCCTCTTGCACACCCCTAATGGGGATCCAGCCCACAAACCTGGCATGTGCTTGAGTGGGAATCGAGTTGGCGACCTCTTGGTCCATGGGTCGACACTCAACCACTGAGCCACACCGGCCAGGCTATTCTTCCCATTTTAAAGATGAGGAAAAGAAGACCCAAGCACCAATGCCTCCATCCTGAGAATCTGATTATCTGCATTATAGAGACCCTCTGGGGTTGCCCAGCCTCTGCACCCACACCCACAGGGACAGGGTGTACACCCCTTACTGGGCAGCCCCTATTTTGTGGGAAGACTTTGCTGGAAGCCAGCCTGGGATGCCTTCTCATATGGCAGCAGTCCCAAAGCGCCTCTCTCTTCCCAGGCAGAGACTCCACTCTGGGTCTCCTGTAAGTCTCTGGAGTGGTCCTAAACAAGGCTCCTAACTCCTCTGGGCCCAAGATCTCTGGGGCTTGTTCTTCCCTCTCCACTCTCCCTACCAGGCCTCAGCTTGCCCAGAGCATCTATCTGTCTGGACCCTGTCTCAGGCTCCAGCTATCAAGGCCTGCAGACCTGAGTGCATCTGGCAGTTCCAGGGTGGTGTCCATGTCTGCAGCATCCCTCCAGTCCCCACCCCAAGGAGCTCCGCAGGGTAGGAACTCACCAGTGGGGCTGCCCTGGTCACTGCTGTGCCCAGGGTCTATGTCTGCTGAGTAGACCCGAGCCCCAGGTCTCTCTAGCTAGCCTGTTCCAGCCACTGCTCACCCTTCTGTTTGTGGTATGCCTACCTCAGGTCCCCTAACCTGTTCTATAACAAAACACACTCAGAAAAGTGGGCTTCTATGCTAGAAACTCTGGGGCGGGGTGGGTGAATGATGCCCCCTCCAGCGCTGTGCTCTGATGGATGAGAAGGCACCAGGCCCTGCCTCAGAGCCTCCAGCTCCAGATAGACCATCTATTCTTAGTGCTTCTGAGGCCGTTAAAAAAATCAGGGCAGCTTCCAGTAGGAGGTAGCATGAACCAGCTAGGATGGAGAGTTTGGGAGAGCATCAAGGCCCAGAAGAGCCTCCCCAGGAAAGGTCCAGATACCCAACCCTTCCCTTGTCCTTTAGGGACATCTCAGCACTTCACAGAAATGGCCTCGTTTCAACGTCACACTCATAGCTCTATGACATAAGTGTCATCTCCACTTCACAGGTGAGGAAATCAAGTCAGAGAGGTGACATGACTTGCCCAAGGTCACATAGCCAGAGTCCTGTCCTGCAGAGCAAGGACCAGAGCTACCTCATGCTGAGTCTTAGGGCCCAGCATCCAGGTTCTTGCCCAGATTGACCAGCCCGCTGTGGGCCATGGGGTTTCCAGCTCGGGCCTTACCAGCTAAGGCACTTTGGGTGGTTACCTAATCACTTAAGTTTCCACATTCTCCTCTACAAAATGGAATAATACCTCCCTCTCAGAACTGTGAAAGCAAGGATACAGAGAGCAAACAGCATTCTCCATACACATTGGGTCTGCAAGGTCCATTCCTCCTCCACCTCAGCGAGGCTATTTATCTATGTCTGTCTCCCTGCTGGGCAGAGAGCTCCCTGAGTAGGACCCAGGCCAGGCTCAGCCTTGAGTGGCACAGCCACCCTTCCCCACTTACTCCCCTGGGTCCAGCCCTGCCAGGTTCAGCAGTGAGGGTCATGGGCAGGGAGGCCTCATGAGGAGGCAGGGCTGGTGCTGGGTCTAATGGCCCAGAGGGCTGAGCAATTCACTCCGGGAGGCTGACTTTGTAGTGCCTGTCTTTCCCAGCCTTCTCCCTGCTTGAAAGCACAGCAGGCTGTCACTCAGCTGTCAGGTAGAGGCACAGACAACAAGACCAGCTCCCCGTCACAGCATGAGCACCCTCTGCACGTGCCCAGACACGGGTGTGAGTGCATGTGGGGGTGGGGGACCTAGGGGAAGCAGCGATGGGCAATGCAGCTGTCAACCAGATCAGCAGGCCCACCTGTTCTGGGCGGGACAGCCCTGTAGGCCCAGCCTCCCCCCAGAGTCCCTCATCCCTCAACAGCCCCAGTCCCAGCCCTTCATTACATGGGGCACTGAAGTGGGAAGGGAAAGTGGAGGCTGAAGGGATACAGCAGGAAGATGCGTGGGAGGGGGTGGGTTCTCCTACCAGTATGATTGGGACATCATGACCCAAAGCCTGAGACCTCAATAAACATGGCCTGAAGACAGAGACACATGTACACAGAGAGAAGCCATAAATGCCAGACACCCTGCAAAAAGACAAAAAATGCAGCCAAATCACCCAGCTGAGGATCAGGGCCTTCAGCCCAAAGACGAGGTGGTAGAGAGAGAAACACAACATATCATAGGGAGGAAGACAAAACCACAGCTCCCACCGGAGTTGGGAGAGCAAAACAATCCAGGCCCAGACATATAAAGCCATGGAAACAGCCCCTGGAAGCCTTCTCATTCCCCTCAGGGAACCCCACACACTGATCCAGCATCACCACCACAGCACCATACCTCCAGGGCCCAGTGGGTACAGTGACAGGGAACCGGTTTCAAGGCATGGGGACAAAATTGCCCCCTCACCCCTCCCAGCACACATGTACACACACCTGAAGACTTCCTCAGGCCTGAGAAGGAGGCTGGAAAAACCTCCCCTTCTTGACTGAGTCTGTGGACCCAGGATATCCCTGGCAGCGGTCTCTTACACCATGCTGACCCATATCACTGTCCTAAGTACTACTAGGTCTTACCGAGGCTGGGTCTCAGGTTGCATGCAGGCTTCCCACCCCAGCTGAATTTGCCAACCCTCCTGCCATCCTAAGCTTGCATCCGGGTGGCACCAAACCTCAGTGCCTATCAGTCACACCACCTCTGCCAGGGCTCCTCACACACCTTCAATTCTCCCTGCCCCCATCACTTATTACTGAGCTCCTAGCCCCGTGGCCAGGCAGCTGATGTGCCTGATCCTATGTCTTCGGGTCCTGCACCCCCGCATCTGCCCATGTTTCCCCCAGTCCTGGGTCTGATGACTTCTAGTCCTTGGCCAGGTCCTTGGCTGCCCCTCCCTCTCCCGGTACCTGCGCCTCCCCAGACTCCTCAGCGTCAGCACCGCTGTTCCCTGAGGGCTCCCCGGAGGCGGCGGCCGGGCCCAGATCGCGCATGTCTTCCAGCGCGATGGTGAACTGGGCCAGGGTCTTCACCATCTGCAGCATACGGTCGGGGCGGGGGAGCCGGGGCGGCGCGGATCGGCGGGCCCCCTCCCTGCCACTGTTGCTCCCTCGGGGGACTCAGCCTGACCGCTGCGGTGGCCACAGCGTCAGTTCCAGCGTCGATCTGAACGCTACGGCCTGGCCGGGGGCGGCGCTCTTACCTCCACCGCTGAGCAAGTGCACCCGAGCCCGGCGCAGGCGGAAGGGGGGACGAGGGGGGGGCGTGGCGGGGGGGAGAAGCCCCGCCCTCTGCGCTCGGCCCCATCTCCCCCCATTCCCTGCCGGCTGCTCCCTCACACAGCAGCGTCCTCCTGCGGACTCACCACCCGAGCACACAATTCATTACACACCCGTGGACAAAGGCAAGTACACTTGGTGACACGCACTTTTTGTCCACACCTACACCCATGGAGGCACACACAGGGACATGCACATACCTACACAGAACCGGCCCACATACATGGAAACCTGCCCTACAGCATGGATTCACATGCACGCGTGTCAGAGCAAAGTGCACACACACCAGCATAGTCCTGTATTAACCTAAACCCTGACACGCACGAACCCAACCCAGTTGCACATGTTTCCATGTTCACACAGTTGCACATGTTTTCATGTTCACACAACTATAACCAGACACAAACATATTTAGAGAGGCACACAAAGACACATACCTGAAAACAGACATTGTCTCCCCGTGGCCAGCACTTGGGCCTGATGGAGGAGGCTACCAGGAAAAGGGCCCACCCTGAGTATTCCCTACTCCCATTCCACCCAGCTGATCAGTGTCCTGTACTTGAGACAGTCCTAGAAAGTTCCAGTCCTATCCCTCTCCACAAGCCCCATGCACCCCCATGGGGAGGGGCTCAGGCATTTGCAACCCCACCTCCCCCACCACCTGTCCCTCAAATGCTAGGTGATGCCAGAACCTATCCCAGACCCTTTAATCAGGAAGGGGATGGGGTGAATTGTTTTGTACCAGCTCCCCCGCCCCCATCAGGGGGCTCTGATGAACCCTGCAGCTGACTGGGGGACCCCTCTGCTGTGCTTCAGCCCTGGATACTTCAGACTTCATCTAGTGCACTGAGGGCCCCCACACTCACCAAACCAACTGACTCCCTCCTCTAAAACTGATTGTATCTGGATTTCCTGCACAGTGGAGACGTCCTGACTCCACCACCCAAACCAGTCCCCCCTTCCATCCACCCTCTACTGCCTCCCTGGCTTAATACCTACAGCCACTTCTGTTTTAACTTCTAGAACAGACCAGGTTCTCTCCTGCTTCGGGGTCTTGGCCCATACATTTCCCCTCTCCTTGGGAGCATTTTTTCTTTTCCTTTAAGACTAGTCTTAGTGCAAATGTCACCTCCTCAGGGAAGCCCTCTCTGATCCACAGATTAGGTCAGGTGCACTGGCTCTGTGTTCTCAAAGATTCTGTTTTTCTTAACCAGGTATTATAGTTTGTAATTATACCTTTGAGCAACTGCTAGATTGATGACCATCCCTGGGAACTTACCTCTGGGCAGAGTTTGTGTCCCTTTTGTAAGCCATAGCACTCTGCACAAAGATGTGGGCTAATAAGGCCCTAATAACTCTTCTCTTTTCCTTCTCCCCACACAGCAAGCCAGCCCAAAGTTCCCTGCTCACAAACCTTCCCTGGCATCCCCACGGCACAGGCTCAACTTCTCCTGCTGGCCCTTGTAGCCTCCTACCCTCTTCTGCCCCACTGCCTCCCCTCCCCCTGTTCAACCCTCAACCAGGTGAGTCCACCCCCACCCCCATCCAAGGGAATTATTCTTCATCCTCTCCTGAGAAGGCAGGGCACAGGCCCTGGCAGCACTGGCCAGTTCAGAGTCCAAAATATCTAACACTAAATTTTTGTTGTTGTTAATCCTCACCAGAGAGTATTTTTCCATTAATTTCTAGATAGAGCAGGAGAGAGGGAGGGGGAAAGAGAGATAGAGAGAGAGACATGAGAAAGACACATCAATTGGTTGCTTCCCACACAATACATACCTGCACTGGGGATCGAACCTGCAACCCAGGTAAGTACATGCCCTTGACCGGGAATTGAACCTATGACCCTTTGGTCCGCAGGCTAACGCTCTAACCACCGAGCCACATTGGCCAGGGCCTAACACTAAAGTTTTAACTCCCCAACAGACGATTCCCGAGTAGCCAACAAAAACAGGAACAGAGAATTCCCAGAGAGAACCAGTATGACCCCCCACCTGGCAGCAGGCCCCAAAGCAGTGAGCACCACACAGAGGTGGGGATGCTCCCAGAGGCTGCAAAGCCTGACTCCTGATAGGTGTTTGCTAAGTGCTAAGCTTGTGCCACATAAATGATGGGTGAACCTGTCTGTCTCCCCTGGGTTCCACGAGAGCCTGGCCCACAGTAACTGCTGAGTCAGTTTGCTGAATGAAAGAATGAATAAAGACATGAGTGTGTATTCTGTATGGACTGCCCTTCTGATCCCACTCTGTAGTGGTTCTCAAAGTGTGGTTCCTGGAGCAAGAGCTTCAGTGCCTTCTGGAAATGTATTAGAAATGCACATTCTCAGCTCCCCCCCACGCCAACTAACCCACCGATCTAAAACTCTGGAGTGGGGCCCAGCAATGTGTGCACTAGCAGCACGGAGCCTTCAAGACCTAGAGCCTGCCTGGTCACCACTTCCTTTCTGGGAGTGGGTTCTTGCCAAGCCCCTTCTGCCCCTGGGAGGCAGGAGCAAGGGTCCTTCTGTGCCTACAGTTTGGAAAAAAGAAAACCAGTGAGTCCTTATATGCCTCTTATCCTGCCAATGGGATGGACTGTGGGCTTCCCTGGGGTGAGGCCTACTCCTCCCTCTCCTCTCAGGGCTGAGCCCATGGGGGAAGGAACGGGGACAGCCAGGCCAGTTGACTGAGTTATGGTTTGAGCAAGAGGGATGGATACACTCCATAGTCTAGTCCAAATAGCCAGGTACTAGCACAAGGGCCAGTGGCCAGCAGGCCCCACCCCTGGCCCACTGCTTGATCACTATAGCTACTTAACCCACATTTGGCTTTCTCTCAGAATACCTTCTTCCCCACCTGACCCTCTCTAGCTATATATAACCTAGGGCCTCATTTCCTGAGTAGTTGATAGGTGATGCATAGCTTGGGCTTGTTAGTGAGGTGTATCCATTCCCTCAACAGCTCTAGCAGGACCAGCCCTGCAAAGATGAATCTACATCTAGCTCCCAGACAACACTCATAAGGCTCAGCAGAGGGAGTTACTTCTGCCTGGGGTAGAGTAGGTATTCAAAGAGGGCTTCCTGGAGGAGGTGTTTTTTGTTTTTTTTTTTTGGTGGTACGTGCCCCTAGCGGGAACTGAACCCGGGACTCTCTGGTCCGCAGGCCAACACTCAACCGCTGAGCCAAACTGGCCAGGGCGAAGAAGTGGGTTTGAACAAGGTCAAAAGATCTAAAGGCATGTGGGCACCCAGCCCAAAGAAGGGGGTGGGCACTGGTGCCAAAGGCACTGATTGCTGCTGCTGCTTCATTAAGGATGGCTAACTCTAGCCAAGCCTGTTGCCATGGCAACAAAGGGGTGGGTGCGAGTATGAAAGGAAGCTGAGAGAAGGACCCGGAATACCAAGCTGTTGAATCAGGGTGTCCACATCACAGGCAATGGAGCCTGCAGCCTGTCAAGGTGAGGGTAGCTGTGGTGGAGGCTGGGGAACACCTTGTGTAGGTCTGGTTCTGTTGTTCCTCTGAGCTCATCAGGCATTGATTTTTCCTTTTGGGTCTCTGTAGTTGTTTGGGTGGGTCTGGCTCAGAATAGTTCTTCTAAGTGTCTGAGGTGCTTGGTAAAGGCTTACCCGGCCCTCCTGTCCATACCTCACATCCCACCACAACACATACACCCTCTTCCCCAACCACCTACCAGCCCTGGGGAACACCTAACCCTCCCTACCTCCACCCCGTCTGCTGATAGCATCCTCGTCTCTGACAGAAGCCCAATACCTTGCTACCCACCTCTGAACACACTCCCACTCTGCACGGGGACAATGCCCACTTGGGGTCACTTGGTCCTGCAACTGATGCAGGACCAAATGGAGGCTCAGTGATGAGATAATGAATGACTGAATAAACAAAAAAAATGAAAGGATGGAATGTCAGAGGAATAAATAACCAATGGATGGATGAATAGAATGATGAATGGAATGAAATGGATGGGATGCACAGATACATGTTTCAATAGTAGTTCACTGAGTTTTTATTTTATTCATTTGTTGATTAGTTCAATAAATATTTATTGAGTACCTACTGGGCACCAAACACTGCGCTGGGATTAAAGGTAAGAAAAAAGGACTATGCCCTACTGGGCACAACAGTCTGAGTAGGAACTGAAAAAGAAATGACAAGTGCCATGCAGGTTGTGAAGGAGAAATGCAGGTTCTGGGGCATGGGGCTCTAGCCTTTCACATCTGCATGGTTCTACATAAATATTTGCCAGGAGAGAGTCTGGGCCCCAGAGCCACCCAAACTGGAACACTGGGAACTCCATAATCTTAGAATCCTCACCACCACTAATGCTGTTTGAACATGTGTCATGTGCCAGGCATCACAGGGCTTTCCAAGTCCTGGCTCCTTTAATCCCCGCAGCAGCCCTATAGAAAGGACAGTTGGTCATTGTTACTCCCCCATTTAAAGTTCAGGGAGATTACCTAACTGGAAAGGGGAGGAGCCCAGTGGCTGCCTCCAGGCCCCATGTCCCTCCTTCCTTCCTTCCTTCCTTCCTTCCTCCCTCCCTCCCTCCCTCCCTCCCTCCCTCCCTCCCTTCTCACCTGAGGACATGTTTAAAGAAAGGAAGGGGGAGAGAGAAAGAAAGAGACGGAAAGGGATCAAACCTGCAACTCAGGTATGTGCCCTGATTGCGAATCGAACTGGCAACCCTTTGGTGCACCAGACATTTAACCAACAGAGCCACTCCAGCCAGGTCTGTTTTCTTTTCTTTATAGGCCCCGTGTTCTTAAACCCACCACCTCCTGGGAAAGCCCCTCTCCATCTCCCCTCAGCCTCATGCACTCAGCTCAGCCTCCCCTGCCTCCCTGGAGCACTGGTGGCCTGAGCTGCCTTTCTCCAGCCTCATTTGTATTGAGACAGTGACAAGAACAGGTTTTCCTGACCCAAGATGGTTGTGGTAGAAAACAAAATGCTGCCCACAGGCAACGCTGAGATCCTCTTTCCTGGGAACCGAGCCCTGGCTAATAGCCCAGATGGACCATCTGATGTCCTGACCCCACTGATGTCCATGAACATGGAGTCAGTACTGAATATTTCCAACCTAATGGGCTATACATTTCAATGGTAGCTGCTGCCCTCTTCATGTCCTTAGGTTCATCAATGAGACGAAAGTTCTACGTATAAAAATTAAGAGGGCAAACTTGAGCCAGACAGCTTAGGCTCCAATTCTGGCTCTACCACGTACTCGTGATGTGACCTTGAACAAGACACTTCTCCTCTTGGGGCCTCAGTGTCTTCATTTGTTCCTGAGACCCTTTCACTCTTCTTCCCCTCATCAGTCCCACATCATAGCCTAGTTCCCTACAAACCCTCCCTGCTGGAAGGAAGAGCCTCTCAAGGCTCCAGAGAGTTCCCAGGCCTCATAGGCAGCTGCAAGGGCAGTGTCCAAGCCACAGGGCTCCCTTGGGACTGGCTGTTCCGGGTAGGCCCAGGAATTCTGGGGAATGTGCTTTGGGAATGGAAAGGGGAGATCAAGGGCCTAAGGAGCCTCAGGTCCTTCTGTCAAAGGGCCACTGCCCTGCTTAGGTGGGGCTCTGTGTGCACCTGCAGTTGGGACTGTGATTGTCATGACATGTCCCATCAGTGGTCTACTGCACAACCTGTCTGTGGGTGATGGTCCATGTAGTTCTGTGGCAGAGTTGGAAAGTGAAAGGGCCACTCGGATAATAACGCAAAGCAGCTCTAGCTATTGTTTATCGAGCACTTACTATGTGCCAGGCATGGGCTAAGTACTTTACATCACTCTCATTTTACCCCCCCAGTCATTCCAAGGAGGTGTGGCAGATTGCATTTCTCAGAGAGCCACCACAATATTTTCCATCCCACATGCTTTTCTGACAATGAGGTACTGACACTCTTCCCACAGAGTGATGAGGTTTAGGTCCCCTCTCCTTGCAACTGGGTGGACTTTTGTGACTGCCTCGGCCAACAGGAATACTATGTGACATCCAAAGGCAGGCTATACAAATGCCGTGTACTTCCACACTGCTATCCTGAGTCACTCGATCTTTTTTTTTTTTTTTATTCCTCACCTGAGGACATTTTTCCATTTATCATCAGACAGAGTGAGAGGGAGGAAAAGAGAGACAGAAAGAAACATCGATGTGATAGACCCACAGTCACTCAATCTTAAAACCCAGATGCCACGTTGTGAGGAAGCCCAGGCCACAAGCAGAGGCCACGTGTTGAGTATCCCAGCTCACAGCCCAGATGCGATTCTACCCAAATGCCAGCAGAAATCCTCAGATTTGTGAATAAGGATGCCTTTACAGTGATTTCAGCCCAGTCACTTTAATTTTCATTTATTCCTAACAGGAATCCTCTGAATTATGTGTTACTGTTATCTCCTTTATAGATTAGTTAAACAAAGGCTCCAAGAAGTGAAGCAATTTGCCCGAGGTTATGAAGTTTGATGTGGAATTTGATCCCAAGTAATCAACACACCAGAGAGGCCTGAAAGACTTCATCAAGGTCACAGAGCACATAAATGAGGAGCCAGACACCATCTGACTGCAAATGCATGAGACTCTGAGTGAGAAGTACCTAGCTGACGACCGACCGACAGGCTCAGAGGTGAAGAAGCCACATTCATGCAGCCAGGGAGTGGCAGAGCTGAATAACAATCCCAGGTCCGTAAAGTCCTGACAGGAGAAGTGAGGCAAGGAGAGGATTTCTGCATAGATCCAGCTTTCATCTATTGACCAGGAGGGGTTCAGCTGGGACCCCAACCTCAGCAGCACTATAAAATCTCACCACCCTTCCAGAAACTGTCCCTGATGGTGGAAAGGAGGATTGAGGGGCAGCTCTCACTCCCTATGCTGGGGCTCAGGCCCAACTTCTAGCTGATGAACCGTGCTGGCCACCTTTCAGCCAGAAGAAACACCTCTACCCACTGCACTCCCGACCCTCCTGGACCTCAGGGAATGACATACACTTCCATGACCTCGGTGGGGACTTACTTTTACTGCCAGCTCATGTTTAGCGAGGTGCTATTTTTCAGGTATTATCTCATTTAATCTTCACATCAATCATCTGAGTTATGTATTGCTGTTACTACTATTTTACAGATGAGTAAACAAAGGCTCCAAGAAGTGAAGCAATTTGCCTGAGGTAGCTCCAGGTAATCAGCATATCAGAGACCTGAGTAAGTACACCAAGGTCACAGAGCACATAAATGAGTCAAGCCAACCCCAGAGCACCAAGCATTAGGTGGTGGTGGGCTGTATTCTCTTCCCTGGATGACTGGAAATAGAAAAATGAAATAGGAGGCAGGTCTCTGTCTGCCTCCCCCCCCCTCCCACTGCCACTATAAGGTCCATAAAGGCAGAGGCCAGGTCTCTCCATGTTCACAGCTGTGTCCGACATATAGTAGGTGCACAATACATATCTGTTGATTGACTGACATGCTCTGTGACTTTAGCTAAGTTGCTCCCCACCTGGGATTGTTTCCCCTTCAGTGAACAAATGGGAGGGAGGGTGCAGGTAGACTCTAAAATCTCCACCAGGCTCCCTGAGGAAAGTAGGTCAATGAGGTCATGCCCAGAGATGGGAGATGGACAACCTGACCCTCCTCCCTGATTTCCCTGCCAGGATCCAGCCTTCTGGCATTAGTGAGGAAGTTGGGGCTCCAGAAACTGAAATTCTACCAGATGTCCCACAGGTGGCAGCAGAAGCCCGTATGGCAAGGGCTATAGTGCATGTGGTTTGAATTTAACATGTATTTTTTTCATGTGGGTTTCTCTCTCTCTCTTTTCCTCTTCCCTGCCCCCTCCCCGTATTTTCAAGAAGATACAGCTGGATCTTCCAGCCTGGGAAGAAGTTTCTTAACGTCATGATAATGGCCGGAAGCAGGAGGTGGGGGTAGAGGGTAAATGGATAGACAGACCCCAACAGATGTGAAAAACATCTCCTGATGAGCTAGTAAGCTCTGAATATCTTCACTTCCAGAGCCCAAGAGGCCGGGACTATCATCTCCGTTTCATAGGCAGAGACAGGAAAACCAGATTTTCTGGGTCCCACATCTGAGCCTGAGGGGGCAAGTTGCCCCACCCTTGAGGGGAGGGAGGGAATCCATCTAGGATTTGCTAGATTTGGCTCCTTTAGCTCCCAAGAAATGCAACACCTACTTCTGCCCATGGTGTGGTCTGGCCTGTGGTCCCAGCCCTGGACCAGAATTTGTGGATGAGGTCAGCTTCCAGGGTCCTCCCCTCTCAGTACTAAAAATTATTTCACTAAAAATATTTCAACTTTACTCATCATATATGTGCTGCTGAAGCTAGCAGGTAAACTTTGCTCATCATAGAATGCTGCACAGGGAATCAGGCCCATGTGGTTTGGACCAGTACCACTACCTTCTAGCTCTTACAAACATCACTTCTCTTCAGCCTCAGTTTCCTTACTTGAAAAATGAGGGTGAACTTCTACTGCATAGTAGGTGCTCTGTGAAGGAGGGCTCCCTTCCCTCACCTCCACCCAGTACTCCAGCCTGCAGGGAGGCTGGGGTGAGGGATCGTGGGAACGGAAGTTATCCAGTGTCTGTGTCCAGCCCCTCCTGTTCTCTCCCTCCCTCCCTCGGACACAGGCACAAGTTGGGGGTTGGGGGTGGAGCTACATCTGTATGTGTGTGTTGTTGGGGTGGGATGGGGTGTCCTGCCTCTAGAGCGGAAGATGATTCACTGGGCTATGGGCCAGGCACCCTGGGAAAGGCCAGGCCAGCCTCAGGCCAGAGCCCCAGGGAGCTAAGAGGCAGGGGGGAGGGGGGCAGGGCCTGTCTGAACTGTAGATATCATCCTGGGGTCTCTCAAAGCCCCCTACAGCCAAAAGAGGCCATCTTCCCCACTTACCAGAGTGCCAGAAATTCTACTCAGATACCAAAGGCCCAGGGGAGATTGAAGTGTTATCAGCTCCTACTAACCTAGTAATCTGACCTCTGCTCTAGGCTTGGATGCTGTTATAACAAGGCAGAGGTGCTCCCTCCCCTTTGGAGCTCCTAGGCGTCAGTATCCATGCCTAGAACAGAGCCTGGCTCATAGAAGGATCTTGGTACATATTTGTGACAGCAAGTATCAGTGTAATGAATGCACAGCAAGTTTAGGACGTCTGTGTTCAATCCTCTCTTGAAGAAGGGAGCCAGAGAAGGGACTATTCCTTCTCATTTTACATATGGGCACCAAGGTCCAGGGAGGAAAGTATCTCGTGACCTGCCTGCCAGGGCAGCAGGCATTCAGCTGAGGCTAGAAACTTATCCAAGGGGGCCCAGCCAGCTGAGAGACATTGTGGCCTCCATCTTCCCTGCCCCTACCCTATTCCAGGACCCAGGGGACTTCCAGAAAGGGAGCAAGTTCCATCCACCAGTCAGTCACTCTGGCCCTGGAGTGAGCCCTGGTGACCCTGGCCCACCCAGAGCCCAGGGAAGCCCCCTTGCCATCATGAGATACGTCTAGGGTAGTGGAGATGACCAGTGACAATGACCATGCCTTGCTCAGATCTCTCCACCCCAGCCTCCAGGGAGCTGTCACTGGGCCTGGGCCATGCTGGCAGAAGTGGTTTCTGCCTTGGGCTGATCAGAGGCAGCCTCGGTTTCTAAGCCCTTTTGCGCTCTGTCAGCAACTAATGGCCAGCCTTAGTGCCAGGGCAGCAAGTCACATGTGCATGTGTGTGTCTGTGTATGTTGCACAAGATTCACAGCTGAAGGTCAGTCTGAGCAGGTCTAGGCTCCGCTCTCCCGAGGGCCCAGAACTGGAGCCACCACTTCCAGGAAGCTGCCTTGATAGCTTAGATCTGTGGACTGCCCTCCTTCTCTGAGCATCTTGGGCTTACGGAGTTGCAGTCTCAAAACCTCACAGTCTCTCTAGGCTTGCTGTTATAATGTTGTCAACATGTGGCACCACTCAGCACTTCACAGTTTACAAAAGGCTTGACTGGCCTAATCTCATCAGATCCTCACAGTAACTTGGTGGGGAAACCAAGGCTCAGTGAAAAACCATAACTTGCTCAGGTTCTCAAGATGAAAGAGGTGGTGGGGCAGGGGCTCAAAACCCTCCTCTGACACTGATCTGCTGTGGGACTTGGGGTTAATCACTTAACCTGTACCTGAATACACGAAGAGAGCAATGGTATACAAATAGGAGTTAATCTTTCTCGAGGGGCTCCCATGTGCTGCTTACAGGTATTTATTTGAACCCTGAGTTAAGCCCTCCTGGGCAGGCTCTATTATTACCCTGCTTTACACCAGAGGATGATAGGTTCAGGGAAGAGCCTGACTCATAGCAGACAGGATTCCTGCCCCCAGTGGGCCAAGGAGGCAGAATAGCCACATCTGTTCCACAGTGAAGGAGAAGGGGAGCCTCCCAGCCCAAGGGAGTAACCCAGATAGCAGCCCAGGGCCCCAGCACGAAGAGGCCCGAGGAGGACACTCACACCACCTGCCTTCTTCCCAACAGTGGGAACTGACCATGCAGCAGAGTGAATCTGCACTTACAGCTAAAATGCCAAGGAGAAATGTTCAGTGTAATAATAAATGAAAGAAGCATGAAACATACATATGGTACCACCTCAACATCATGAAATATACATGTGTATGTATATGCAAGGAGAAAAGGCTGGAAGCAAAACACCGTACACCAGAATTTAACAGTGGGCCGGGTCCTTGGAAAAAGGAGGGCAAAGCCAGAGATCACCCTGTACTGACGGCTGTCCTGACCTCCAGGAAGCCTACATTTGTGCCTTAGTGTCTTCATCTATATAATAGGAAATGTAAAGGTTTTACTTAGCATACTACATAGAACAAAACTCTCAGTAAATATTGGATTCGCTAGATTTGGCTCCTTTAGCTCCCAAGAAATGCAACACCTACTTCTGCCCATGGTGTGGTCTGGCCTGTGGTCCCAGCCCTGGACCAGAATTTGTGGATGAGGTCAGCTTCCAGAGTCCTCCCCTCTCAGTACTAAAAATCATTTCACTAAAAATATTTCAACTTTGCTCATCATATATGTGCTGCCGAAGCTAGCAGGTAAACTTTGCTCATCATAGAACCCTAGAAGGCAATTCATGTCAGAGATTGATTGGGACGGCCCCCTCCCAGGGCAGGCATCCCCTGGCAGCCTTTGCTTGCATATCCCCAGGACCAAGGATCTCACCCCCTCCAATGTAGCTCCTTCTACTGTGGGGCAGGTATGCTTGGGAGAAAGCCCAAGCTGGGCTGGGCCCCTAGTCCGGGGGAGGCTGCAGGGCCTTCCATCTCCCATTCTAAATCCTCTGGTCTCAGACCCTTCTATGGGGTGATTCCCACAGTGAGAGGTTGGGAGAGGCTTGCTAGGTGGGTCTCTTGTGCCCAGCCAGGTACCACCTCTGACCCTCCACTGAGAGCTTTGTTCTATGTAGTGTGCTAAGTAAAACCTTTACATTTCCTATTATATAGATGAAGACACTAAGGCACAAATGTAGGCTTCCTGGAGGTCAGAACAGCCGTCAGTACAGGGTGATCTCTGGCTTTGCCCTCCTTTTTCCAAGGACCCTCCACTGTCTCTGGGATAACAGAGGAGCATTGCTCGCAGCACTTTATGCCTTTTCCATTTTCTCCTTGGGAAAACACAGGAGAAACCAGTTGGGTCTGACCTCCTCCCTACTCCACCTCCAACCTCTCCAGTCCCCTAGGGGCAGGAGGCCCTCTCTGCCTCCTCCCTGGACAACAGTCTGGTAGAAAGCCCTGAGAGGAGGGGCCCTGTGAGCTGGCTGTTGCCATGGCAATGGCAGCCCTGGAATTTGACCACTGGGGCCCATGAGTGGGGGCAGGGAGTTGATATAGGCTATGCTGGGGTCAGGAAAGCTAAGAGCAAAGGCAGGACAGGGGTCAGGGTCCCCTTCATGGCCTCAGTTTCCCCATCTGTAAAGGGAAAAGAGGCATGGACCTCAAGATCTCTTTCTAGCTCTAGTCTAAACTGGAATTTGGGTGAGGGCTAGGGGTGGGGGAAGTAACCAAAGCAAGGCCAGTTGCCCCCTTGGATGGACAGGGACCCCAGAGGACAGGGACTTCCCCAGATGGCACAGTATGTCTATGGTAGTACCAGGACTAGATCCCTTTGTGTGAGTGGAAGGGGAGGAGCATGGGGGGGGTCTGTCCACGTTGGTTTCCTTATTTCTCCACTGCAGAGGATGCCTGCTTCAGGGTCGGGGGAAGAGGACCTCCAAGAATGGCCATGGCTGGTCTAAGCCCACACTCCTGAGACAATGGACAATGTGCCTGATCCCTCAGCAATCCCCAGCATTCCTGGATCTGGAGGGCTGGCAAAGGGCCTGCCCCCATCCTTGACTACAGTGCCAGGCTTCGGTGGATATTTTTAAACGGCTGCCCTGCCCACCCCTCTCCGCCTTCCCGCCTGCCCACTTCAGGAAAACAGTGAATTCTGCTGCCAGCCTCCTTCCCCATTCCACTTCGACCAAGCCTGAGTGGGTACTAGATCTGTGGCTATCCTCTGTGTCCCTACCTTAAGGACAGCACCTTCTTGCTGGATGCCTCCTCCCACACAGTCAGCCCTGGGGTCAGGGTGATTTCTAGAGTCCAGAGCCCTTTCAGCTATGATACTCTAGGCCCAGAGAGGGGATGGCACTTATCCAAAGTCACACAGCACTGATGAGGATTTGGGAATGCTATGCCACCAGCCTGTGCTCCACCTCCAACCATCTATCATGTTATACTGGTGTGGTCCCCCCACCACCCCCACTGCCATTGCCCCTCAGGAGACACAGCCTGGCTCCTCCGGTTGGCCCTCACACCCATCCCAGAAAGTTACTCCCATTCTGACCAACTCACTCCTCAGCTTAAATGCCAGCCAGCCTGGCCGGTGTGACTCAGTGGTTGAGTATTGACCCATGCACCAAGAGGTTGCTGATTTGATTCCCGGTCAGGGCACATGCCCAGGTTGTGGGCCCGATCCCTGGTGGGGGGCATGCAGGGGGCGGCCAATCAATGTTCTCCCTCACTGATGTTTCTATCTCTCTCAAATCAATCAACCAACCAGTCAATCAATCAATCAATCAATCAATCAATAAAATGCCTGCCAGCTAGGAAAAAAATAGAGTTGGAACCATAACTTACACTACGCACCAGGATAAATTCCAAATGGAGCAAAGATTGAAATGTACAATAAAACAAGGAAACATAAAACACCAGAGGAAATTGCTTTATAACCTTGGAGTGGGAGAGGCCTTTCTCACCATGACTCCAAATCCAGAAGCTATAAAATAAAAGCTTGATAAATTAGACCACATAAAAATGAAACCTTCTACATGGCAAAAATACACTGTAAACAAAGTAAAAAGTCAAGTGACAAGTCAGGGAAAAAAATATCTGCAACTCATAACCCAAACAAAGGACTAACCTCCCTAACATGTATTTAAAGGTTCCTAGAAATTAATAAAACAAAAGGCCAACAGCCCAACAGAAAAACAGACAAAGGATATGACCTGTTCACAGAAAAGGAAAACCAAATGTCTCTTGGACATGTGGAAAAGTGCTCAGTCTTACTCATTATGAGATAAATGACAATTAAAACACAGTAAGGTACCATTTTCCACCTGTAAGATTGGAAAAATACCCAAAGGTGTGACTTGGTGAGGCTGTGGGCACCAGGTGTCTTGGTGGATCTCTGTGGATAGCATCAAAATTAGAATCACATATACATTCTGTACCAGCAATTCCACTTCTAAGGTGTCCTCAACATACACCAGCCCCCATACAAATGACCTATGAACGAGTTTGTTCACTGTAGCACTGTTTGTAACAGCCCGACAAGGAAAATAACTGAAATAGCCTTTATGATCACGCAGTACAAGAAAGAATACGGAAGCTCGGAAAGTGCTGATAAAGCAAGATGTGCAAGCGATGCTAAGTGGAGAGCACTGCACTGTGTGCTCCGTCCGTGGGGAAAGTCAGGCAAAGACGGTGCATTTGCTGGTATCTGCACATAGGAGTTATGAGAACTAACACCCAGTTGTCCCGGGAGTGAGGTGGGAGGGTACAAAGCAGCTGGTGGGAAGAAACTTTTTACCCTTTTTGCTTTGTTTGTTTTTTGTTAATCCTCACCGGAGGATATTTTTTCCCAATGATTTTTAAAGAAAGTGGAAGGGCCCTGACTGGTTTGGCTCAGCGGTTAGAGCGTTGGCCTGCGGTCCAGAGAGACTGGGGTTCGGTTCCTGCTAAGGGCGTGTACCTCGCTCGGTTGCAGTTTGTCCCCGCCCTGGTTGGTTGTGCGGGTGGCAGCCACTCAATGTGTCCCTTTCACGTTGATGTTTCTCTCTCTTCCTCTCTCTCCCTCCCACTCTATCTGAACAAACAATGGAAAAACGTCCTAGGATGAGGATCAAAAAAACAAAAACAAAAAGAGCCCTGGCCGGTTTGGCTCAGCGGTTAGAGCATCGGCCTGTGGTCCAGAGAAACCCGGGTTCGGTTCCCGCTAAGGGCAAGTACCTTGGTTGCAGTTAGTCCCCGGCCCTGGTTGGTTGTGTGGGTGGCAGCCACTCGATGTGTACCTTTCACGTCGATGTTTCTCTCTCTCTCTCTCTCTCTCTCTCTTCCTCTCTCTCCCTCCCACTCTATCTGTACAAAAAATGGAAAAATGTCCTCGGGTGAGGAAAAAAAAAAAAAAAGAAAGTGGAAGGAGTGGGGGCGGGGAGAGAAACACTGCCGTGAGACATATTGACTGGTTGCCTCCCATACACGCCCCAACCGAGGCGAGGATAAAACTTGCAACCCAGGTACGTGCCCTTGACCAGTAATTGAACCTTCGACCCTTACATGCATGAGTGATGCTCTAACCATTGAGCACACCAGCGAGAGCCCTTTTTGATATTTTTAAACCACATAAATATTATTATCTATTCACATTTTTTTAAATTCTCACCCCAGGGCACTTTTTTTACATTTTTATCTTCAGATAGAGCAGGAGGGAGAGAGGGAGGAAGAAAGAGAGAGAAACATTGATGTGAGAGACACATCGAGTGGTTGCCACCCATACAACCCCAACCAGGGCGGGGACAAACTGCAACCAAGGTACGTGCCCTTAGCGAAAACCGAACCCAGGACTCTCTGGTCCGTGGGCCGACGCTCTAACTGCTGAGCCAAACCAGCCAGGGCTATCTATTCACATTTTTTTTTTTTTTATCCTCACCCGAGGACATCTTTCCATTTTTTTGTTCAGGTAGAGTAGGAGGGGGAGAGAGGAACAGAGAGAGAAACATCGACGTGAAGGGACACATCGAGTGGCTGCCACCCGCACGACTGACCAGAGCCGGGGACAAACTGCAACCGAGGTACATGCCCTTAGCGGGAACCGAACCCGGGTCTCTCTGGACCACAGGCCGACGCTCTAACCGCTGAGCCAAACCGGCCAGGGCTCTATTCACATTTTAAAATATATAGATTGAATTGTTTAAACTGTCACCTCACAATCTGGCCCATTGCCTGCTCTAGGCTCATGGTTCAGCTCTGAACAGCCTCTGCAACCCCATCCTCCTTCTCAGCCTTTAAAGGCTCACTGTCAGCCTTCCTCAGGAAGGATCCTTCTGTAGGTTACCTCCTGAGGGGGCACCCCCTAGGCTCCTCCAGCCTGTGGGCATCTCTGTCCCAGTCCTGATCACCATCTGTGCGTGTGTCTGGGTACTGCCCAATCTACAGAACAGGACCAGATCCCAAGGAGGCTCCCAGTGAAGGAAGACTGAATGAAGGGGGAGGTGCTGCTCTGGGACTCTAAGTTTGGAGGCTTGTTTCCTAACTGGTCTCCTGCACAATTCCAGTCTCATCTGTGATGCCCCTCCAGGATGCCTCCCTGCCCACTCTGTAGTCAGAAAGGAGCTTGGCCCTCCAGCCCTTTCTGCACAGAATTATCAAATTCCTCCTTCACAGGCTACCCAAACCCTCCTTAGGTCTTGGCAATCCTGCCCCTATATTGGCCATAGATCCTGTCTTTAAAGGCTAAAGTGAGGTTGGAGCCTGGCCAGAGTGGCTCAGTGGTTGAGCGTCGACCCATGCACCAAGAGGTCACAGGTTTGATTCCCGGTCAGGGCACATGCCCAGGTGGTGGGCCCAATCCCCGGTGGGGAGCATGCAGGAGGCGGCCAACTGATGTTCTCTCTCATCAATGTCTCTATCTCTCTCCCTCTCCCTCTCCCTGTCTCTCTCTCTAAAATCAAAAAAATAAAAATAAAGTGAGCTTGGAAACAGGTAACTTTAAAGCAGGGTGGGGTTTCTGCCAGTGAGAATCCAGCAGAGCCCCAAGCCCAGAGGCCCATCCCACCCCACTTCTGCACAGCCCCTTAGTTCCTTTCCTACAGGCAACTACCTGGGGAGGAATTTTGAGTCTCTCTCAGAATTCAGAATACTCCCCTCCCCTTAAAGATGATCCTAGACATGTCCAGCCAGTGTGGCTCAGTGGTTTGAGCGTCATTCCGTGGACTGAGAGGTCCCAGTTCAATTCCCGGTTCGATTCCGGTCAGGGCAAGGGCTCGATCCCCAGTAGGGGGTGTGCAGGAGGCAGCTGATCGATTTTACTCTCTCTCACTTTCTCTCTTAAAAAAAATCATTAAAAACATATTTAAAAAAACAAAACATGGCCCTGGCCGGTTTTGCTCAGCGGTTAGAGCGTCGGCCTGCAGTCCAGAGAGACCCGGGTTCAGTTCCCACTAAGAGCACGCACCTCGGTTGCAGTTTGTCGCCGGCCCTGGTTGGGCCCTGTGGGAGGCAGACACTCGATGTGTCCCTTTCACATTGATGTTTCTCTCTCTGCCTCTTCCTCTCTCTCCCTCCCACTCTATCTGAACAAAAAGTGGAAAAATGTCCTCCGGTGAGGATAAAAAACAAAACAAAACATGATCCTAGACTATTCTTGGTAACCCCACCCACTTCTCTGTATCCCTGGGACCCCTCCTCATCCAGGCCAGGCCACCACCCTCCCTCCCCTTCCAGCTTGCTTTATGATTTGCCACTGATCCCCCCTGGTCAGTGGTCCAGTCCAGCCACCAAAGGCATTATCAGATTTAATTTTCACAAAAACCCTTTAAATAGGAGCCATCATCATGATGCCCATTTTACAGAAACTTAAATTGAGCCACAAAGGGATTAAGTACTTACTTGTGGTCACACAGCACAGAGGAAGAGCTGAATCTGAACCTAAGCCATCTGACTCCAGTCTGTTCTTTTTTTTTTATCCTCACCAGAGGACATTCTTTCCACTTTTTTTTTTGTTCAGATAGAGTGGGAGGGAGAGAGAGAGAGAGAAACATCGACGAGAAAGACATATTGAGTGGCTGCTACCCGCACGACCAACCAGGGCCGGGGACAAACTGCAACCGAGGTACGCGCCCTTAGCGGGAACCGAACCCGGGTCTCTCTGGACCACAGGCTGACACTCTAACCGCTGATCCAAACCGGCCAGGGCTCCAGTCTGTTTTAACCACTGCACCAACAGATCTGGATGCAGGATCAAATACAAACACTCAGGCTGACGCCCGACACCCTGGGTAACCTGGCCCTTGCTGACCCACAACAGCATCAAATTTCCCCACCCATTTCATACTCTGGCTAAAGGAGCTCCTCAACCCATCCTACTTACACCCTGGACCTCCGCACGTGCTGGTCTCTGCTAGGTGCTCCCTCCCCTGTCTTTATGCTGGGCAATTTCCTACTCGTCCTATGTTTTTGGTGGCCAAAGAAGCGGAAGCCTAGGCTGTGTGGTGGGCCAGGTAGGCTGGTGTCTGAAGGGCCTCAAACCTGCCAGGCTCAGAGCTCAGGCTTTCTCCTGCCGATACCTGTTCACATCTCCTTTTATTCACTCTAAACTCTGCAGAAGTCTTCCTGATTCTAACCTAAATTACCTCAACCTAGATGAGCCAGGGGGATTCCTGGACTTCTAGAGAATGTGCCTCCACCTAACACTGATCAATGACTAAGCTGGGTCAGAAGTATGCCTGCTCTGGGAGCATGGCTAGCTGCCAGCTCCTATCTCTCTCAAAGACCCTGTACCTTCCCAGGTGGCAGCAGCTGGGAACTGGGGTCTTCTCACCATGGACAGGTCATCCTCCTGATCAAGTGGGGCAAAGCCCAGCTCTATAGGCCCCAAGGTGGGTGCTCCATCAGCCTGGCTCCCTGGCCAGACCTGGCCCACAACAGGGTTTGTCTTTGCCAAGGGAGCCTGGTGGGTTGAACTTCTGAGCCTACAGAGAAGCTGAAGGGAGAGGCTTGTTTGGCTCTAAACCCCTCCAGCAGGGCCCCTCTGCCCCAAACAGCGATTCTCTGCCTGAATCTTAAGGGGCCCCATTACTGCCTGTCAAGGCCCTGCTGATCCTTCAAGGCTCCAGCACCCTTACCTCCAATCCCTCATAAGCCTCCCTCTTTCCCCTTGGCCTCCTTCTTTCTGATCCTCATTTCTCAGATGGGGCTCCTATGGCAGGAACTCCTTCCTGTTAGTCCTATAGCCCATAGGCTAACCCTGTACATACAGGCACCAGTGTATGGCAGTAGAATTGAGTTTCCTTTTTTCTTTTGGAATTGAATTTATTTTAAAATTACTCTGGGTTCCCCCAGGCTGATTCCAGAGTTAATTACCCAGGGCTAATTAGAAAAGCTAGGAGTAGCTGTGCAGTCAGCTCAGTTATTCCACCAGTGACAACGAGCACCCCAGTCCTCAGTCAAATTGTTAGGCTTTCCCCCTGGGAGTGAGGCTCTGCTCCAGGCAGAAAATGGGCTGAGGCTCTCTGCCCATTCACCTGGTTCTGGCATCCACTGCCCAGCCCAGCCCCCTGATGGGAACTCAGGGTTTTTAATGCAGGGACAATGGCTCTGTTCACATCTGCCCAGATGGATAATGCCTAATTACATTACTTGTGAAGCTGACATCTGGCTGCCCCTAACTATTCCAACTTCGCTGTCATCAAAGCTTTTTCCCTGGAAGGTATGAGTGGTTCTCAGGCTGGGTCCTCATTTCCAATATCTGCACAGATGTCTTCGTGGGTATAAATCTGTTGGGATTGAAAAGGAGGGTATGTATACACATGCCTACATGTCATGTACCTTGGGCTTTGCCCATGTTGGGATGGGTGGGGGTGGGGGGTCTACAGTCAACTTACCCCACAGTGGGGATTGTTGGTCTCAGTGCACATCCCCCTCCATTCTGCAGGCTCTGCCAGGTCTCCTCTCCTCTCTGCATCTCCAGCCTGAGCTCAGAGCCCAACACTGGATGTTTCTTCCCCAGCACCCATGGCCCAGGCCTGACCACACGGAAGGTGGCCTGATAACCGAGGTGAGGGTGCCACAATGCTGCCTGAAGCCCAAGAGCTAAACTCCTGAGACAAGGCTCAGGGCCAGGGGCTCAGTGGGAGACAGGGCAGGAGGCTGGGGTGGGGGAGGCAGCCTGGGCTGGCCTCGGGTCTGGGCCTCTCTGGGCTCTTTGTCCAAATATGGAAGGTTTTTTTGTCTCCATTTGAGTCATGCCGGCCATGGCCCAAGAGATCTGCTTTCCAGATACTGCAGGCAGGCGGGACTGTGCCAGCAATGCCTGGCCTGCCCCCACCCACCTCTCCTCCCTGTGCCTGTTGGCTCATCTCAGCATCCCTCCAAAATCCTGGGGCACAGCTTTTTCCACCAGCAGGGAGCCCAGCACCCACTTCGGTTGTTCTCCAGCACCAAGAGAAAGGGCCCATATCAGAAGGAAACCCTCATTCCCTCTGTCTATCACCTCCTTTCACTCCCCAGTGGTCCCTCATATTCAACTGAGCCATTCAATAATTTACCGAGCAACTCCTATGTGCTAGTTCCTGGAGCCAGGACTGTAGACTGTGAATTCAGTAGGCTCCCTATGTCCAAACTGAAAGTCACTCTCCCTCCCATGTACCCACCCTGGGGATGACACCACCCCTACCAGGCAGTCCCGAAAGCCAGAAGCCTGGGTAACATGCAAGGATTCTGGAACCAGACTGTGTGGGTTCGAACCTGAACTATGCCATTTGGTTAACTTTCCTAACCTGGGCAAACTACTTCCTCATGCTGTGCCTCGGTTCCTCATCTGCCTCACAGGGATGTCCACACCTCTCCACAGGGTGGTGTGAGAATTAAATTAACAGAGGGAAAGTGATGAGACCAGTGCCTGGCACACAGGAGGAGCTCTGCTACCAGTCCTGTGACTCTCCACTCCCTCACTGTACCACGTTCAGTCAGGCACTGTAAACTAGACCTCCTAAGACTTCCCATCAGCTTCCTCCTTGATCTCTCTGCTTTAGGCAAGAATCACTTCTGCCGCCTTGGAGTGTGGCTAGCCTCGGTTCCAATCCCCCCTCTCCTTCTGAGCTCTGTGATCCACATTAGGCATCTCACCCTCTCTGGGCCTGTGTCTAGTTCCCACTCCCATCTCCAATTGGTACTCGCTTGAGACAGTACATTTTGCCCATCTGCCAGCTCCCACCAGCCTGGGAGCTCACACAGGGCTGGGCATGGTGGTGGGAAGACCAGCATGAGAATTCCCCAGGGACAGGGCTGGGCTCTCCTCTTCCTGCCTTCCTTACCCCTTTCACATTATTTATTTAATAAATGTGTTTTGATGTCCCACTGTGTGCCAGAAACAGGCGGGTTTGGCATGGGGGGGGGGCACCTGACCAGAACCAAGCATTAGTCACAGGGTGAACTGGGAGCCATATCCACAATGCCACACCCCCAGAACCTTTGAGGTCTATCTCTAAGCAGAGTGGCTGCAATAGTTGTGAGTCCTGGGGTGGGGAGGACTCCTGACACCTGGACTGAGATGCCAAAGGGACACTGCCCTCCTCCAAAGGCCTGGGAGATACAGAGGGTCAGAGGAGATAAGAGACAGACAAAAGGAGCAAGACTGAGGGAGGAGGACAGGAAGAAGGACCGAGGAGGGAAGAGAGAAGAAAGCAAGGAGGCCCCAGTGAGGGGAAAGTCTGGTGTGTCAGTAGAAGAAATAGTGGAGGAGGAGGAGGAGGCCTTCACAGCCCAGGCTCTGGGTTCAGGTGAAGAGGTGGGGCAGGCGGATAAGCGGCTTGCCCCACCCTCCTCCAGCCTTGGGGCCAGGCCCAGGGCTATTTTTAGTGGAAACTGAATTTAGCTGTTCCCTCGGAAATTCCTCACCCTCCCCAGGCTACGCCCCCATTGGCCTTGGGGAGAAGCCTGGAAGCTCTGGTCCAGGCGGGCGGGGAGAAGAGGGCCCAGGAGCAGCAAGGAGCTAGAAGGGAACTTGGGCATCTGATGAGAAAACAGGCTCCGATCAGACCCCAAATATGAGTTACTGCTCTTCCCATAGCCCCTGCCGTATTCTCCTCAAGGAAGGCCTCCTGGGCTGCATGGCCACAGAAGAGCACTTGTCTCGGGTACAAATATCACGAGGATACTTTTCTCAAGGTGTTCCAAAAAAATGTATACAGGGTGTCTGTAAAGTCTAGTACATGTTGAACATGAAATGTTATTTAAAAAAAAATTTTTTTTTTCTTTATTGGTATTAGAGAGAGAGAGAAAGGGAGAGGGAGAGATAGAAACATTCAAGAAAGAAAACACTGGCCACCTCCTGCATGCCTTCCACTGGAGATCAGGCCCACAACCTGGGCATGTGCCCTGACTGGGAATCGAACCGGGGACCTCTTAGTGCATGGGTCGACGCTCAACCACTGAGCCACACCAGCCAGGAATGAAATGTATTTTAATAAACATTGCCTTTATAATTACTCAAAGTTGTGTATACATTTTTTGGGACACCTTATATATGATCCACTGCTAGCAAGACCGCCTGCTGTCCACCTACCAGTCACTCTACCCCCTGCTCCTGAGAGGCTACATAGTCCAGAGCTCTCGTGTGCTCTGCCAAATCAGGAACTCTCACTTCACAGATGGTGAGACTGCGGTCAAGCAACTTGTCTTGGGTCATAGCCAGTGTGATAAAAAAGGGGTTCCTTGGAAAGTAACCTAACAGGGTCATCTAATCATAAATTTCCTATGGGCAGGTCATGGTGGGTAATCACACCCCAGGCCTATAACTTACTTAGTGAAAGGTTTTTAAGCAAGCCCTTTCCATTGTTCTTGTGCATCTAGGTTAACACACCTTTGAAATGCCAGAAGTAATACCACCCCCTTCAACCCACCCCACCTCCCAAAGGCATAACCACTCTCAAGAGGACATAGAATCTTAATCTGTAATCCAGTCCGGGCCTTGCTTCTAACCCACCTTCATGTGATCTTCCTTCTGCTCCCTCCTTAATTCCAAATGCATAACAAAAACTGCAAAACTGTCCTTCTCTAGAGCGTCTGAGATCTTACTTCCTGGCATCTGTCATCAGTTTGGCTCAAATAAACTCTTAAAAAATCTCTACAGGTTTGGACGTTTCTTCTGTCGACTTCAGCAGGGCAGCACAGGCCTGCTCCTTCTCTCCCCACAAGCTCCCTGTCCAGGCTGCTCCCAGAAGGGCTGATTCGGGGTGTAGCCTGGAACTCTGCTGTTCTCTGGGGACCCCACTGAGAAGCAGGGCACTTCCACTGGAGCAGGAGGGACTGAAGTTAGACAAGAAGCCCGTGGGCACAGAGGCAGACCTGCACTGGCTCAGAGCCCTCTCACCCTTCCAGAGATGCAGAGGAAAGTTCTTCAATGAGGCGGGTGGGGGGATGACTCGGATGCCCCTGCATCCTGTCCCAAAGCCTCATTCTCTAACTCAAATAAGGCTGGCAGGCCCCGCTTTCCCCACCTGTTTCTGATAGGGCCCTTGCGCCTAAATTTAAACCATCAGGTTTTGCGTCCAAACGATCTCCCTCATAAGTCCTTTTCTCTCTATCCCGCATTACCTGCTCCCCTCAGCTCAGACCTCTCACCTCCTTGTTCCCTCCAGTCCAATCACCACTCAGAACCAGAGGATACTTTCCAACGTGCCCATCTGGCATTGCTCCTCCTCAGCTCCTAACCTTCCATGGCTCCCCACTGCCCACAGGACAAAGCCCAGGCCATTTAACTTGGCATTCATGGCCTGCAACCTGGCTCTGCACACGCAGCCTCTCCCTGTAAGCTCTGGTCAGAAACCTCCCTGCACTCTTGGCCTCAGACATATATTAAGACTTCTCTTTCCTACCTGGCTCAGCCCAATTCCCTAAAACGCCAAGCGACCTCCCATCTCAAGCATTCATGATGGCCCCTTAGACTTGCAGCCCAAATGTGGGGCTGCAGCAGCGGTGAGGTGCCCCGGGCAGACTGTTGGGCCCCAGCTGCCTCCAGAATACTGCAGAGCGAGAGGTGGCTAGAAGACACAGCTGGTTAAGGGGGACCATCCTGGCATTCAAGGCTTTGCCCCTCTTCCTCTTGCCCTGGCCTGCCAAGAAGTTGGAGGTCTCACCACTAGGCCCCACCCCAGGGAGATAGGGAGGTGGGGCGGACAGTGAGGAACCAGGAGTGAGATTTCAGTGACACAGGCGGCCAAGATGGAGTCAGTAGGATTTAGGGGGGAGGGGGATCCCTTCCCGTGCTTCCACCCCTTCCCTTCCACATCTGCTCCTTGACCTCCAGTGCCCCGTCCTGGGAAAGGACTGGATGTTTGTCCAAGAGGTTGGGGGGAGGGGTCTCAGTAGTCCCAGGAGGCCAGGCTATGGGGCTGGCTGGCAGCCAGGACCCCGGGCCTCCCTCCCTCCAGCTCAGGCCTCCCTCCTTCCAGCTCGGGAGCAGGGCCTGCTCACCCCCTGGGAACCAATAAACAGGAAACAGATACCAACCTGGCGCTTGCTCCCTCAGCCTGGCCCCTTCAATCACAGTCCTGGCCATCAGTCCCCCCACTGCCCTCCCACTAGCCAGGACCCGCCCCACCTCTCCCCAGCCTCAGAATCTAAATGATCTCAAACAAAATCAAGCTAAGAGGTATGACTCCTGGAAAAAATTCAGAATCCATCATGAAACCACGAAATTCTGCACTCTGGACTGGCCATCTCAGAAGCACACACTTTAAAGTGGCCACATTTCTGAGAGCTTCTAGACATGGGGTCATGGCCTGAGGGCTCCTCAAGCATTATCTCTTGTGACAGATCAGGAAACAAGAGGCTTAGAGCTGAGGCGCAGTAACTTGTTAGGTATCACCTAGTAAGTGAGTCAGAGTCAGGTGTGAGAGGTTAACCCTTATCAGTCTGACCCCAAAGCACACCAGGCACACAGACCCTCAGACTCCCTGCCTTGGAGGAGACTGAGCCCCATTTCATAGGCTGGTTCCAATGGGCCTGGGGCTCTGACCCAGAGAGGGCTTCGGTTCTGCTGTGGGAGTAATTTGGGACTGGTGGTAACAAAAGGAGAGAGGAACTAAAAAGAGAAGCAAGGACAGTGGGTACTTCTACCCAACTGCCCAGCCCCTCTCCCCATGCCCACCTTCAAAGGCCCAGGATGCTGGGCGCTAGCCTACCCAGATGTAGCCAGAACCCCACCTACAATCTTGTCTTGAACTTGATCCGGTATTTCAGGGTTGGAAAGAGATGCCAAGAACCCAAGCATCTTCGCCCTGGCCGGTTTGGCTCAGCGGTTAGAGCGTCGGCCTGCGGTCCTGAGAGACCCAGGTTCGGCTCCCGCTAAGGGCATGTACCTCGGTTGCAGTTTGTCCCCGGCCCTGGTCGGTTGTGCGGGTGGCAGCCACTCGATGTGTCCCTTTCACGTCGATGTTTCTCTCTCTCTCTCTCTGTTCCTCTCTCTCCCTCCCACTCTACCTGAACAAAAAATGGAAAAATGTCCTCGGGTGAGGATAAAAAAAAAAAAGAACCCAAGCATCTTGGAGTTAGTGTCTCTCAGAATCTTAGAATCCTAACATCTTAGCATCTCAGTTATGAGGGGAGGAACTAATATTTCTTGGGCACGTACTATGTGCCAAGCCCTCTTGGCATTACTTAATTTAATTTGAACAATAATCCTTGATGGAGTGAGGGGGTAATGTACCCATCTTTTGGACTCAGAAGAGTCTGTAAATGCTTGCCCTGGGTCCTGAAGCCAGCCTCGGGGGAAAAGGGATCTGGGTTCCTTATCCTCCCACATGGCACCCTCCATGTGACACCTCCTGGGAAGCACCTTGGCCTCTCAGGGCATGAAGGAACCTAACAGGTCCTCTGGTCCAACAGCATCAGAGTCACCAATTCTGGATAACCTCAGGATTACCGGAGGGGGGTCGAGGACGCCCCTCTGGAGACCCAGATACCTTAGCTCCTGGCACAAAGGATTAGGGAATGCCTCTCTCGAGGTCTACGTGAGACACCTGGCAGAGACAGAGATGTGACTCGCACCCCCTCCCTAGACTTCTACCTTCTCTCTTTTCCTTGGCTCTAAATTCTCCTGCCAACTGTCCTACTTGGGAGTTGCTTCATCCTAAATTTTAGTCAGCAAACCCAGGGCCAGCCAAGCTAGAAGCCAAATCTGTCCACAAGGGACCCACTGGAAAGAAATGATGGCAGGATAACTGCAGTGGGCTTGAATTCACAGGTTTAGCCTCGTAACCAGCACCTACCAGCCCTGGATTTCAGGAGCCGATGGCCTGGCCCCTCTGCCCACCTGTGGTAGGCAGAACAGTCCCGAAAGATGTCCTAATCCTTGGAACTGTGAAAATGTTACCTGACTTGGCAAAAGGACCTTTTCAGATGTGATTAAGGATTTTGAGATGGGAAGATTATCCTGGATGATCCAAGTGTGCCCTAAGTAAGCACAAGGGTCCTTAAAGAGGGAGACAGGAGGTCTGATTCAGAGTGAGAGAGATTTAAGGTCTTATGCTGCTGGCTTTGAAGATGGAAAAAGGCGACATGAACCGAGAAGTGACAGCAGCCACCAGAAGTTGGAAAAGGCAAGGAAACTGGTTTTCCCCTAAAGCCTCCAGAAGGCTTCTGTTAACATCTTGATTTCAGCCCCATGAAACCCATTTCTTCTGGCCTCCAGAACTGAAAGACACCGTCTGTGCTGTTTCGAGCCACTAAACGGGTAGTGGTTTGCTCCAGCAGCAGTGGGGAACGAATACACCACCCTTCTCTGCCAGCCTAAACCGTGGAATCAGCTCTTGTCCCTCCCACCTCAGGTAGCTCTGAAAGACCCCTCACTCTCTCTACCCAGGGAGAGTCTCAAAGCCCTGTGACTTCTCCAGAGGAAGTTTTAACATACTGGCAACAGCAGCATCACTGCCTCTGGGGACAGGCCTGAGTGAGCCTCACAGCCGGTGGGGAGAGGCCCTGTCTATGTGTGTGTGCTGGGGTGGGGGGAGCGGCTAGAGCAGCAGCTAGTGGTAGGGGAAAGGGCCCTGGGGGCCAGACCAGGGTGAGTGTGGCCTCACTCACAGTGGCCTAATGGGACTGAGTCCCCCCCTGCCAGCACTTTAGTCTACAAGTCAGGATTTTACTCAGTGCAGCTACTGCCTCTACCAGCAGCTCTGGGACATTTTATTCTGGTGGCCGAGAACATGGAGGAATCTGTGGCTCTGAGAGGGAAAGGGACTTATTTAAGGACACACAGCAGAAAAATGGAGAGGCTAAGGCTGGAACCCAGGTCTCCTGACCCTAGTGCAGACCTCTGATGTGCTACACCAGGTCATCCCTGGTTACCCCACAGCTACTGGAGGGAGCCGTGGACACCCCTCTGGGTGCTCTGCTATCCTTGCTGGGGCCTTAGGCCCCTGCACGCCATGGGCTGAAGCTTACCGGACACAGGGCCTGGCAGCCTGGCAGTCTTCTTCTGACTCTGTCTACCCTGGAATGCCCCAGAGGCCTGGGGGCGGAAGTAGGGGGAGTGAGGAGGAATCAACTCCCATTGGGGGGGACATCGGCTCCAACAGACTCCTGCTTTCCAGGGGACCCAGGGCCCCTGTTTCAGGGCCTGCCAGCAAGGCGCCAGGCTGCCTGGGCACACTTCCCAATAAGTACACCAGGGCTTCAAGCCTTTCTGGGAAACAAGGGCTCTCCCTTCCCCCACCCTAACGCCACCATCCCCGCCAATTCTGCTCAGTAGGAACTCTGTGGGGCCAATATATGACCCGGGCATCAGGACACCTGGGGCCAAATCCTATACTTGAGCCATAGGGCCTTGGGGAACCTCTGCCTAGTGTGGGTCCTGCTTCTTCATCTGTATATTAGGGCCATGGCAATGCCCACCTAGCTGGAGGACCACATGTGAGGGACATGACTACCCTGGGGTGGCATGTACTCTCTGTCCCCGGAGACAAGAAGCTGGAGCTAATGGGTGTCATGGTGCCTGCAGGAGACACCAATGGGTTATGGCACTGTCATGGTCCTTACCATGGGGCCTTACCAGGGGCCCTGTGGCAGCTCCATGCTCTTAGCCTTTTTTTTTTTTAGAGTGGAAGGGTGGGGAGAGAGAGAGAGATGTGAGAGAGCCAGAATCAAACACACGACCCTTCAGTACACGAGCTGACGCTCTAACCACTGAACAAAACCAGCCAGTGCAACACTACTAGCCTTTGAGCCAAGCCACCACAGGTCTGCAGAGGACAGCCAGTGCAACCTACAGTCCAGTTTACCCTGGGGGTTTTGTCACTCTCCCCTTCCCCACCCTGAGCAACCCCTCACACACTGCTCAACCTCAGGAGCCTCAGTAGCTACATGCTCACCTTGAATACTAGAGTCCAGGCCTTCCCAAAGCCCTCTGGGCTGCAGAAACCCACCACCTGACTGACACTTCTGCCCCAGCCCAAGCTACCATCAGCTCTTGCTCAGATTATTCCAGTGGCCTCCTGACTGGCCTCCCTGCTTCCACCCTGGACCTCTCCAATCTACCCCACAGCTAAAGCAGATCTGGGAAGGCCTAAGTCAGATCAGGTATTCTATGCAGAACCTTCCAAGAGCGCCTGCCCCTCTCACCTCAAATAAATGTCAAAGACCTCCTATTGGCGTATAAGATCTACCTTGCCTGGCCCCAACCTACTTCCACTCTCCCTTACTTCCCTAACCTCATCTTCTACTTTGCTCCATCTGCATGGTCCTCTTCAGAATTTCTCAAACACACTTCTACCTTAGGGCCTTTGAACTTGCTATTCTCTGCCCAGCATGCCCTTCCCTCAGCCCGTTACCTGGCTTGCTCACATCCTCCAGGCCTCTGCTCCAACCTCACCTCCTCAAAGAGGCCTTCTCAACGTCTTGATCTAAAATAATACCCCCTCCCTGCCCTGGCCAGTGTGCTCAGTGGTTAGAGTGCCGTCCCAATTACTAAAGGATTGAGGATTTGATTCCTGGTCAGGGCACATACTCAGGTTGCAGGTTCAATTCCCAGTTGGGACATATATGGGAGATAGCCTATTGATGTTTTTCTTTCTCATATGGATATTTCTCTCTCTCTCTTCTCTCCCTCTCCCTTCCTCTCTCTCGAGAATCAATGAAAAAAACAACAACATATCCTTGGGTGAGGATTAAAAATAAATAAATAGCCCTGGCCGGTTTGGCTCAGCGGTTAGAGCGTCCGCCTGCGGTCCGGAGAGACCCGGGTTCGGTTCCCGCTAAGGGCATGTACCTTGGTTGCAGTTTGTCCCCGGCCCTGGTTGGTCGTGTGGGTGGCAGCCACTCGATGTGTCCCTTTCACATCGATGTTTCCCTCTCTCTCTTTTCCTCTCTCCTTCCCACTCTATCTGTACAAAAAATGGAAAAATGTCCTTGAATGAGGATAAAAATAAATAAATAAATAAATAAACCAGTTTTGTTCTTAATTTCATTTCATTTGGAGCTAAGAGGACTAATTTGATGATTTTTTAAATC